>NC_140591.1:881056471-882370637 GCF_964204655.1 Triturus cristatus
TCAGGAAAGTTGGTGGTCTGCAATAGAATAAACATCCCACTCCTTAAAATCGAGAATCCTGGCCACTATGGGTCTCGGGGGATCACCAGAAATCGGTTTCCTGGTAGGGACTCTGTGGACCCTCTCAACCACAAAAATGTCAGAGAGACCAGTGGGAGCCACTGCCATTCGAAGCCATTCTATGAACTGGGTGGCAAGTGCTCCCTCCTCACATTCAGGGAATCCAATAACACAGACATTGTTGTGGTGGGCTCTCCCCTCTGTGCCTTCCTCTCAGTCCTGCAATAGATCCACCTGACGTTGCAGCTGGGCCACCTGCGCAGTAAGATCCCTATGTCCTTGGGACAATGTCGAGAGCGATAGCTTATTAGCCATGACCCTGTCGGATAGCTTACAATGGTCATCTTTCATTAGGTTTACATCAGTAGCGATGGCCACAGTCATTGATCCATGACCAGGTGCAAATACTGTATTTCCTCCTGGATCAGGTCTTATTTGTCCATTTGGGGGTGTTGCCTCGGATGAGACTATTTTGATCTCTGGGGACTTGGCCGGGGAACCATCCGAAGGGGTGAGTGGGAGCGAGCTGGAGGAGCCGGCTTCTCTATTGTGACCCTGGTACGTCTTGTTGCCCTCTTTTTATCCTGTGGCTGCCCTAGGGAAGAGTCAAGAGTGACTCTGAGCCCTCTGTGTCCGCCCTGCAGGGCCTCTGGTGTTAAAATGGGGAGACCCACTCTCCCCCTGCGTTGTCACCCCCCCCCCCAACCAATGAGATCCTCAGGTAGAGGTTGTATACTTCTGTGAGTGTCGCCTCTCAAGGAGCCCCAAGCACAAAGACAGGGAGTCAGTGTATTTTCTGTGTTGCCAAAGTATACTGGTACCACCCCAGACACAACCAGCGGGCTGTTCACTCCACCGTTCAGCACTCCAGATATTTACACGGGCCCCTTCAGGACGCACATGGCCCACCATCGATCGAGCCCTGCACCAGTGTTCAGTTGTAGCTGGTAGTCACTACAGCCACATATCCTACAGCAACCCCAAGGCCCCCCCAGCGGGCGCTCAGCCAACAGCAGTACAGTGTAGTGGGTCACTCAGGGGCCACCCACTCCATAAGCCCCAGCTCCACATGAGGCCCCAACCAAAGAGTCCCAGGGCCTGGGCTATCAATCCAGAAATCTCAGGGGTCTCCCGGGCCAGCACCAACCACCCAAATCAGGGCACCACCACTATGCCCAGTCTCAGCCAGGCACGGCCCATCGTAAATAGTCTCCGGCCTACACTTTACAGGTCCTGCCCACGCCGTAGACCTCCAGGCCCATTGGTTTTGGTCGGTGGTGGGGCCGAACTCTTCCCCTCACCATCGCAGCTACTAGAAATGTGACCAAGTTAATCACGGGCAGAGGGAGAGGAGGGATGGGCAATGGAGGACTGACACACAAGAAGGAAGGGCAGCTTACTATATATGCAGCCGACCCGGGGGTCTCCTTCAGTCATTCAGGCTGGTGTGGGGGTCGGATACCAAACCCACCTCCTTCCAGGACAGTGAGGCAAGATTGGCGCTCTGCTTCCCTCAGGCTGCGCACCTCAGCATTGCGGGACGTCTGGCTCGGTCACCTCTGGTCATGCTACCCACTGGTCTCCGTCGCTCACCCTGGGTATTTCTCCCCCGGCCAGCCACCCATCACTGCTCTCAGTCCTCCTTCCTGGCGGTGCCGCACCACCGCCGCAGTAGGGATAAACTATCCCTCGGAACTTCAGGGCGATGAGAGCCTGTACCCCCTCGCCATCTCGGGTGGTCACAGCCGGCAATGTAGGCACCGCTGATGCCCCTGATGCTCTCCATTAGTCTGGTATTTCAAGGAGAGCTGCCACCCGCCATTTTGTTGGAGCTGTGTGGCTGCCGACCATTCAGCCCCGGTCTCTTTAGTCGCATTCTCCTCCTCCCCACAGGGGAGCAGCTGGAGGGCACAACAGCACTCCGGGCAGCTCCTCCAGTCTAGTTTCCCGATGGAGGTGTCATAGCAGGATTACAGCCGGATTATGGGTACGGGCATGGGAGCCCTTCGACTACACGTCAGCCATGTTCGAAT
The DNA here is from genome assembly GCF_964204655.1 of Triturus cristatus. Taxonomy (NCBI): domain Eukaryota; kingdom Metazoa; phylum Chordata; class Amphibia; order Caudata; family Salamandridae; genus Triturus; species Triturus cristatus. The sequence continues at coordinate 881,058,565 of NC_140591.1, forward strand.
GTTGGCCATGCCGCCACCTTTCTGTTGCTTCTTGCTGTATTTGGATATTAAACCGGTGCTAATGAGGTGTAACTAATGCCAAAACAGTTTTAATGTGTGAAAATCACAAAATAACGAAGTGATACTATTACAGAATGTGCTGCATAATCCTCCTTTTCTTGCTACATAATTTGCTCAACCCTGCTTCATAATTTGGCCGCCCCTACCACATAATTCCAGTGGCCCTGACAATACTTCTCTGGCCATGTCTCTCACTCAACATAGAGACGAGACTCAATGGCTCGTGCAAGCAATAGTGGTGATAGGGGACAGCCCTTCCCCATGCCCCTGTTCACACCAAAATGCAGGAGAAAAATATCAATGTACCCGAGCATATGCCAGTGGAGAGTAATATTGTAGTTCCTTCAATCAGTTGAAATATTGCCCCAGCCACATGTGGCGCATGACCGCAAACAAAAAGATGCATTCAAGGGCCTCTTGATGTAAGAAACACTGAAACTGCCTGAACCTCCTGCCCAAAGCGGACGAGCATAGCCAAAAGAGTATGTTAGAGGTGGCCCTGACGGGATAGAAGCCAGCCTGATGCAGCAGAACTTGTCTATCCATTAGTGGATTGACTCTATTTTCTAGTACGCTTGTAAGGATTTTGCTGTCACCATTTAATAGTGATACTAGTGTGTATGACCCAGATTCTTTCAAATCTTTGCCAGGTTTCAAAACAACAGAGATCTGGGCATTCCTTGTGGTTGGGTGGAGAAAACCAGTTCTAAGAGCCTTCTGGTACAATTCTAGGAGGCAGTGAGGAATGAGCTCATCAAATTCTTTAAAGTATTCCATTGTGAGACCATCAGTGCCCAGGACCTTCCCATTGGCGAAGCTATGTATCTATTGCTAAGTGGATTTCAAATAAAGTAAAGGGCTCCAACAGATATTTATGTGGGCCACCCTCAAGATGAAAGCGAGAGAGAAAACAAACTGGATGATCAATTAATTTCCAGTTATATATTCTCCCTTCTGTGAGTGTAACATTGTTCTAGGTTGGGCACCTTCAGCAACCGCAATATGGTTCTGGTGGTCCTCTCTCCCTCTCCATAAGTAAAAGCCTGTTACTGATTGCCAAGATACGAGATCTGTCTGCTGTCTTTCTGAACCGAGTCATCAGTCTATTCATCCCTGCCAGAGATGGTATGTGCCGGGTCATTTCATATCTGTGCTGTGCTAAAGTCAGGTTCACTTTCAGCGAGCTGGCTGGACTTGAAGGGATTCAAAGACCCCAGTTTAGAAATTTGCTATACTCTTTATATATACCGTAAAAGTGTCCTGAACTGTAAAAATTGAATGGACTGATCCAACATTCTTCTACAAAAAACACTTCAATGACTGCTGCGATACCTGCCTTAACGACACTCTGTTAGGGCTGCAGACTGGAAGTACCTATGAAGGTGATCTGGTAGCACAGTTGTTGAAGCCACTGGCAAATGGTCTGGTAGTGTCCTAGGTAGATATTTGAGGAACCCAGAGGATGGTCTCCACTGGCAGTAACCAAAAATCAATCTGAAAGAGTGTGTCGTGCACAGAGGAGTAAAATGAATATATTCTACTATCATCAACTGCTTACCACCCATGAACAAGGCTGTAAAAGTCCATAAACTGGTTAAGTAAATACAACAGCAGGGTTGCCCATCCCACGTGGATTAGTGGAGTCAATAAGGGGGTTGAACACTAGATTAAAGTCACTTCTCCACATTATGACACAATCACTTCGTCTGCAATAATGAGATGCCGCGTTTTCAAAGAACTCCTGTGCGTTGCTGTTGGGCGCATATGAATTGATGAACCCATGGGACCGTCTTGCAAAAGCCCAGAAAGATTGATCTATCGACCTTTAGGGTCTAAGTGAGCACAGTTAACTGTAAAGCACAGCTTCTGAATCATCAGTATTGCAACACCTGCTGTGTATGAGCTACCTGCTGTGTATGAGCTAGATGAGGAGTGGTTTAGCAACCATTGATTGGCAAATGTGGGGCTTCTACCCAGTGGTGTAATGAAACTTGAGGGGGCCCCCGCACTCTGGACCTAGTCAGGAGCTCTCAGGCCAGGGGCCTGCCACCTGTGTCATATGCATCTCAACCCCAAGCATTTCCAGATAAGCCAAACTTGGACACCATTTTTTAGGATTCCCCAGACCTGTAACATTCCATGTTCGCATCTTTATGTACGTGGCATGAGATACTAGCTCGAGCGTGGGTTATGCATGATAGCGTAAACCTAGGTAGGAGTAGGAGCAATCAGAAATTAGTATTATTAACCAGCAGGAGCAATGTTGGTCAAACTGTAATATGGACAGTGCATAAAGAAAAATGACAAGCTTAGAATAGTCCCTGTGCTTGCCCTCACACGCTGAGAGCCTCAAATGCCAGCGAGTAAGCCTTCATTTCCCAAACTAGCCAAGGTAATTAAATAAGTGCTTAGCACAAAGTGTTGCAATCCAGCACCAAGTACACCAGCCCATAAAATAGATCTAAATGAGCCTTAATGTTACAGCCTGTCAGTGCACGTATACATGACAATACGCCTGATCTGGTTGACCGCAGCGAGCTGCATAGCAGGGACTATGCTTTAATGGCACCTTGAGCAGTTTATACAGACCATGGATAAATTGTCTCTAGAAGAATGGTCACTCAAGCTCTAGTCACCACCAAGTTAGACTATGGGAACACTATGCCAGGATCACCAAGCAGCTCACTAGAAGACTGCAAAATCAACCTAAACTCGGCAGCTAGACTCATCCTCAACCTCCCACACAGAACACTTATCACACCACTCCTCAGGGAGCTACACTGGCTCCCGATATACAAACAAGCTCAATTCAGACTCCTTGCGCACACACACTCAAGGCACTACACAACTCGGACTCCACCTACATGAACAGTTGCATCTCCATCCAACAACCAGCCAGACACCTGCGCTTCGCAGGACTCCTACTCTCACACATTCTATGCATCCACTGAACCAGATCAGGAGGAAGAGCATTCTCTTACATCACTCCTAAAGTGTGGAATGGCCTCCCTCTGCACATCAGAGCCTCCACCTCTCTTCTTGGATTCTGCAAGAAGCTGAAGACCGGGCTTTTAAATTAACCAACCTACCATAGGCAGGCCTAGGCACACACACCTTCTCAGTGCCAGGATACCCTTGCGGGTAATAGTGTGCTTTACAAGTACACATAAAAACACATAGCAAGAGTACAAGTGTCAGGGGCATACACAGGAGATTTCACCAGTCCTCTATGAAACATGTGTTAAAGTCGTACATAATTGAACAAGCCATTTGAGGCAGTGTCAGCAAAGTCCGGGTGACCAGTTGTGGTGTGCTGTTTTTTATTTCAAGGCTGTGATATGTGATTTGATCTGCTTTAGTTCATCTTTTGGGGAAGTAAAGTACATAGCATGACCCTGTATCTGAACACAGAGTTTAGCTGGATGTAGCATTGCATATGGTATATTATTAGCGATATGCATTTTTTTAACAACTGCAAATTCATGTTAAGCCTCCTGCACCAATCTATAAAATTGGAATAGATGGAGTGATCTTTGCATTGCTTTGTTAATTGCCCATTTTCTCTCAGGAGTCGCAGGGCTGTGTCCTGGCCCCAATAATTCAAAAGTCGTGCAGAGATGGGCGTGTGGGTGGGACTGGGAGGTAGTGTAGGCCCCAAGGATCTATGAGCCCTTTCACCTATTAAACAGCTCGAAGTTCTCCATACCCAGCATCTTCCACAAAGGTCTCCATCTTGTCTGTTCTGGTGGATCCAGCCAGGCCAATAATATGGAGGTCTTTGCGCCTTGCACATGATTCTAAATCCTCAGTTTTGGTTGTTGCTTTGGCCACCTCCACCATTAGCCTGGCATTTTTGTTTTTTAATTCTGTTTTGCCACTTTGTCAGATTCTGTTTTCTACCTCCTCTGGATGGTCATCATGCTTGTTTGTATGTGTTTTTATGTGATCAAGTCTTGTCGTGAGAGTGTACAGTTTCTGTCAATGTGGTGGAAGCTGTTGAGCATTTCTAGTAGCCAGACTTTTGGTGTCCATCTCTTCGTCTCCAGTGAAGACCCCAGATCCATGTACTATTTGATCCTCTGCAGAGTTATGTTGTGTATTACAATTCAAATGGTTCTGTTTAGGTTCTGTCTTCTCCATACTGGTGCAGTAATGAATGATGAGGTCTGAGCCAGTCAGTCTTGAGAGAGAAATATCTGGGGATTATGGAGTGGCCCAATAGTCAGATTTGCGGTCTTTGAATAGGAATGAATGGTATGTTTGTGGCATTCTGTCCAGATTGCAGTGCAGCTTCCGCCACAGGGTAAGTGATAGTCACGGGGAGGAGGAAGGGAAATGTTCATGCAGTTGGCTGAAGTGAACCGAAGGGCAGGATCCTGAGCTCAGAGGCCTCAGAGCGGTCCGCCGCTCACTCCTGTGCTGTGATTCCTCTGTTCGACCTTGGTAGTTTGTGTGATGTAATGGTGGATTGCTGCATAGGCCTTGATGGTTGTACCTGTGTGCCTGATTACGACCCAGGCCCACTGCTGCTCCTTATCCCAGCACAATCCATTAGGTCAACCTCACTAATCAAGTGGACCGCCGCCCGGGGTGGCGGCACATTTCAGGGCACTCATCTTCTTTGCCGGAAGCCCCTTTCCGTCAGTCTGCTACAGGGCACCCAAAAGATCTTGCTGGTATCTGAGGTGGGTGTCCAGGCTGCTTTACCGAGCCTCGCTAGGCAGCAGTCCCAGGGCTCTAAAGGCCCAGGGCACTATGATCCCTTCTTGTTGAGGGTCAGACAAGATTCGAGGAAAAAAGTTGTGAGTGCCAATGGTTGCAATTTCGGCAGATTATGCAGGATTGTAGTAGGCTGGGGAGAGGAGTGTCGAAGTTAGGTGGCCATCTTGGCTGGTGGTTGTCCTTGTCACCCCACCTGGGACATTGACTATTTACTAATATCACATACTAATCTACATCACAAAAAACCTTGTGCCTAGTCCCTGAATAACATCTTTTTGAAGAGATGTGATGATTACCATCCAAAACCTAGAAACCATGGATTTCCCAGGCTGATTAGCTACAGAGCTATAGTTCTCACCACCTTCATGCATAGACTGTTATATCAAAGATGAAATATATATTATCAATGAAGTAGTTACTTTCTTGTTCCAGATGCTTGTGTAGTGCACTCTGGACATGTCCAAAAGCCGTGTTCCATCTGCATTTCAGACAAGTCCACTAAGCCTTCCCTCTATCAATGTTTGATGAAGTGCGCTCAATAAAGTTGAATAACAGCATGCAATGTTTACCTGTGTCTAGTGCCAAGAGACCCATTTTGGGTGTATCTGGAGTACTCTCCATTCGGTGCTCACCCTTTGTGTCACTTGGCCACTATTGATCTTTGATTCAGTTTAGCTTTTGGGATGCTCTTGCTCAGTGGAATGTCTGCAATCTGTCCCTTTTGCTAGCTTAGGAGTGAGTGGGCTCTGGATGAAGGAAGCTCCAGCTGTTTCTGTTCCTGTCTCTGCTTTGTGGTCTGTTTAATTCAGGCTGTGCTTGCTGGCTTTGTCTCGAGGGTTATTTGTGGTTCTTCTCCTGTCTACAGTGACCTTATCCCTTGTGATGGAAGTCTGTGCATACAGTCTACACAAACTCGGGTGGGTTGTCTGTCCATGTTTGCATCCTCTTGGGTTTGTCATTTCTGGCCTTCTGGTAAAGCTCCCAAATTTAGATTTCAAAGCCTTGCCCCAAATTTAGAGGTTTTGTAGACCCTGCAAGAGATCCCATCGTCCCAATTTACTGTACTTATTGTGTTCCATTTCTTTCCCCTCTCTGTCCTGTTGCACCAGTTGATCTACGAGTTCTGGACTGAAGAGCATAGATCATTCTAGTTGTCCCTCCTTCGACCTGCAGGTTCCTAGGCTTCCAGACCATCTGATTTATTTGATTGTTTCCTTCTATCCCTTGCTGATTTGTTCCTCATAGTTTTATGCTATGTCCCTTCTGTGGCATCTTTAATGGTCTGATACTTGTGTTGCCACAGCTTCTGAATCTAGGCCTCCAAAAATGCTGTCCTCTGGGAGGCTTTGTTAGAGCATGATTCACTTCTGGGGATTGTGCTCCCTTACTTTTGTGTTTCTGATTGGGCCATGCAGGAGTTGACAGATGGCCCTCAGGTATTCCTGTAGCCCAGCAGTTTGGCTTTAGGAGCTGCTGACCTCAAGATTGCTGAGATGTTTTTGTGACAAGCATCCAGTACAGCTACATAAAGATACCTCCTGGGACTGATCTTTTAGTGGGCTTGTGCTTCTGTCCACTAACGTATATATTGTTTGTTTCCGGGGTTCTTCTTGGGGAAGGGTGTCTCCTACTGGCTGGCACATGTCATTCAGGTATACAGTGCTACAACTACTGACACAGGCTTTTCTCTGGTTAGTGTTTAGTTGTTCTTTGGCATGGTGGCTCCTACTTGTGTTGGGAACCCTTCCTTAGGGTTTTGTTTTTTGTTAGTTTGGGCGTCACTAGACTGGGGTCTGTCCTCCTCCATGGCCAGAGCTACAACTTTTTCACTGTCACTTTTGGGCCAGCTGGCAGAAGTTTTTTTTGCATTATTCTGAGACCATGTTGTGGATCCTGTTTGGCTTTTTCTCTGGTGTGCTGGGTTTCGCAGTCTGCTCACCCCAGTGCAGAGTCTGTCTCCTCAGATACTTTGCCTTTGTCGCTTTTGCCCGGCTGTCTGTGGTTGCCTTGTGTCTCTGCTTGTACATGTCCTCAGAGTGTTGGGACTGAGAAAAGAAAGATGAGTGAGGAGGTAATGCTCCGATTACTTGCAGGTAATCCTCAGAACGGAACCCTTTCTGTCTCCTTGCAGCTTGGGTACTCCCATCCCATGCACTTTTTTTTTGTCGCCCACAAAATTACTGTTTTGCTTTGTTTTCAGGCCTTTTCAGGGGTAGCCCCCTGTTTTTGGTATACAAGAAAGGAGGGGGGATTGTGGCCAGAGACTAGGTATATTTATTAAAGATTGATAAAACCTGTCTGTAGGCAATCCTCACATTGTTAGAATTGCGACCACAAAGACTAGGCCTTATAGTAGTGAACATTGCTTGTAAGTAACCTCAAGCATGTGTGCCCAAATACGTTATTGGAACAGAGCATGGCTGAAGGCCATCTGTTGTGTGCAAAGTGCATAACATGGTAGAAGCAAAAGACAAACAATTGATGGACGGAATGCAGAACAAATAAAAACATTCACCCTCAGATCTGGGTTAAATCCATCATTCTTTTGCGCACTTAGGGTGAGGAAGCAAAAGACAAACAATTGAAGGACGGAATGCAGAACAAATAAAAACATTCACCCCCAGTCAAGAGATCTGGGTTTGCATTTGTCAACCCTAGTGTGACGGGTAACCCAGACATGGGTCCCGTGCTCTTCATACCACTGGAGTCGAGCTAACCTGGCTGATGAGGGGTGAAACCCCGAAACCTGTCCTAGGATGCTTGTTTCCAGTCCAGGGAGGCACAATGAAACAATAACTTCCTAGGCAATTAATTATAGAGCATTTCTTTGTTATTAAAGTGTCAAATTAGTGTGACCAAAAAAGAGTTAAAAAATTAAAAAATTATACAATGATATTTATTTTTGATATTTCTAAATATCACAAGATAAAAAATAAATCACAATTGTGGAGTGCAAACATACAGTAAATTCACTTGTTACAATGATTTCATTAAAATTACAGTTATTGTAAAAAAAGACAATTCTGTGGCCATATATTAGTCTTCTACGTGCGTTTCGGCGAAAAGTACGCCTTCGTCAGGAAAAGCCACAAATCCTGAAATTAAAAAAGACAAATACTTGATTCTATCTTTCATAATCATTGTTTCAATTTCATTTTCAATATATTATGGTTACATCATCTGACTGACACAGAAACAGACTTGTCATGTTGCTCTGTATATCTACATTACATATTTCTAGTTCGAGAAGTTTAAGAAATATGGGGGAGGATCATAACAAGAAAGATAGTTATAAAAATAATAAGAAAGAATAAATAGAAAGAAGAGAGTAAGCAGATGAGAATAGTGTTGAAAGAGAATAATATGAAATTATTGAAAGAGAATAATATGAAATTAGAAGAGCCATATCTATAGAACGTTACAATTTAGTTCATATAACACCCAAAGTGATGAGTGGAGAGTTCTGTAATGCTTACTGTGTATTCAGGGCTCGAAAAATCTGAAAAATGGTACTAGTCCTGCAGGTCTAGTACCTGGAAAAATCTCCTCGACCTAACAGTAACCTGCTTGACCTCCGTCTCTGAAAGCGGAGCAAATGTGACAAGATAACAAGATTTAAAGGCATCTTTATTGCTCATTTGCTTTGTGAGCAATAAAAAGGCCTTTAAATCTTATCTTGTCACATTTTCTCTGTTTTGAAAGACAGAGGACAAAAGTTAGTATGTTTTCCTACTCTGCCAGAAAGGGCAAGTAGGACCTAAAAATAGCTCGACCTCATTAAATTTACCTCGCAAATGCGAGCGGTCGAGTGGATTTGTCGAGCCCTATATCGCCACAAATGAGGAGTCAAAGGTATATGTTGTTTTTGATGATTCAGAGAAACCTGTAATCATAGTGGGTTATAGTTAAATTTTGTGTTCTAATATAAAAGATAAATCAGGTAACTTTGTAAAATGCCGGGACTTAATACCTGTTATCTGATAAAAGTCCCCTTGAGATATGGTGACAGTATTCTCTGCGTAAGGTCAAATGGGTATGTAGTAATATATACAGGAGCATTCAACGTTTGAGGTATGGTTCTATAAATGGAAAACCAAATTTATATTGTATTAATTGCAATCTTATAGTGACAGTACCAACAGATGTCAAGAAAATGGCCTGTGAATACCTGGTATTTTATATATATATATATATATATATATATATATATATATATATATATATATATATATATATATATATATATATATATATATATATATATATATATATATATATATATATATATATATATATATATATATATATATATATATATATATATATATATATATATATATATATATATATATATATATATATATATATATATATATATATATATATATATATATATATATATATATATATATATATATATATATATATATATATATATATATATATATATATATATATATATATATATATATATATATATATATATATATATATATATATATATATATATATATATATATATATATATATATATATATATATATATATATATATATATATATATATATATATATATATATATATATATATCTCCCCCAAGTCTAAGTTCAGGATAAAATGCCGCATGGATGACGGGCATGTGTAGAACTGGGCAGATTCCCTAGGGAGGAAGGAAAAGAGATCCGAGATGAAACCTATTCTATTTGGATGTAGGAATTTACTATGTGGAACATGACTAGTCTAAATAGGGTTATAGGGTCACCGATCTGAAGTAAGCACGTTTTAAGTGTGAGGATGGTGTTTATTCTATGAAGAACATGTCAACGGTGTCTCCTTAAGGTGGTAAAGAGAATGTACTGATACGACCTATCGGGAAGGATCGGTGGTGTGGTATTCTAAACTATTTAGCTATTACAGTTCTTTATAGTTGGGGGTAAGTTCGATGCATAATGCCATATTGACAGGTTCCTATATGTACGTCTTACCTGGTTGGTGATGATCGGATAAATGGACTGCCTCAATTCTGTAGATAACCGATAGGCTGGCCAAAAACAATAAACGACAGTGGGTGGTTTTCGCGGCGTTTAAATACCAGGACTGTGAGGAAGTAACTCGGTACTGGTGTGTATTCGTGTCGCGTCATGACGTAGAGTGGAACGCTAAACTGATGACGTATTACGTGTAGGGGGAATTTCGGTTGGATATTCGCTAGACGTCCACAAGTGATTGGTGTGTACTGACGTTTGTGAACGTAAAAACACGTGACTATATCTCTATAGGATGGGCTCAGTGAGACTAGACGTTAACTTTTTAAGGCTTACGTGCAAATTGTAAAGTGAAATACACAGAGTATAGTTTCATGAACTCTATATATACCAGCCATGTATAGAGAGCAAATAGATTATCGGATCGATTATTTTGTGCATTATTGATTTATAGAGGCCATCTAAAACGTGACTGTCAGCACATAATGTTTAATCCTATTAGTTGTCTATACGGATTATTGGCTGACATGAATAAAGCTTGTCAGTTCATGCAGGTTAACAGAAGGTCAATCTAGATGAAATAGTATATAATTATATATCAATGGACAAGAGTGTTAAATAATGGCATTCTCCCAGGGTAGATCGCTGTTCAGGCCATTTCGAAAGGTATCTAATGAAAAAATCCAGAAGACCTCCCGTTTTTTGCAAACTTGTGTTCCACCTTTATCTTCTTGTATTTTAATTTTTTCTAGAATGCGCCGACTAAGTTCTTCTGGTTTATGTTGTAACTGTAAAAAATGTCTCACTAAAGGAGCCATTAACTTTTTGGTTTTTATCGCAGAGCGATGTTCGGCTATTCTAGTGTGTATGGCTCTTGAGGTTTCGCCTACATAGCCAAGTTCGCAAGGGCAGAGGATTAGATAAATCACGTTTTGTGTTTTGCAATTCCACATGTTTGTGGCCTGGATTTTGAATCCATTATGGATCAGTATTTCTCCAGGTATTATGGAATCGCAAGATTTGCATTTCGTACATCTGGTTGTTCCTTTAATAGGAACATCACCATTGATGGATTTCTGAATAAATGGTGGTTGAAGATTATAGCTATCAAATCTAGAATGGACCATGATATCTTTTAAGTTTTTATTTCTGCGATAAGCATATAGGGGTTTCTCCAATTTTTTTATTGTTGGCCAGATCGCAGTTTAAGATGTGCCAATTAGTATTGATGATATGTTTTACTTTGGTGTTTAATGTCGAATGTTTTGTGATACATACAAGGTGTTTTTGTTCATGTCATGTCTTGGTTCTCAATAGGTGATCTCTATCGTAAAACCTGGCTCGTTTGTAGGACTCTCTGATGAGTCTGTGGGGATATCCTCTTTCTAGAAATTTTCTTTTCATTTCAACTGCTTGTTTATCGAAATCAGTGAGATTAGAGCAATTACGTCTAACTCTTAGAAACTGAGCAAAAGGGATGCTGTCTTTTTGACTTCTGGGGTGGAAACTTTTAAAATGTAGCAGCGTGTTTCTAGCAGTGGGTTTGACATGTAAATCCACTTCTAAATGGCCGGATCGATTTCTGATTAGAATATCTAGAAATTCAACTTCTACGGTATTGCTGTGAGCAGTGAACTTAGGTTTGGGTCTGTGAGATTGAGCCATTTTAGATATTCGGATAACGTGTCTCCCCCACCGGTCCAGACAGGGAGGACCTGGCCTGGCAGTTCGGGCTGGACTGTTCCTATTGGGCGCAGGGTCAAGACTGATTTGCATATGGCTGGGTTCAAACTGGGATGGCATGGGGAGCAAAAAAACGATGGATTTGGGCCCAGATCTTTATACTGGGGTGAATGTATGACATTGTTCTGCATTCTGTCCATCAATTGTTGTTTTTGCATTTAACATGGTAGAAGGGCATGCCTTGTATATTTTTATGCATCTTTATGTAGACCACGCTCCCTCTCTCACACGGGGCATGCTCTGTGCATGCTATGTGGTGCGTGTAAGAAATCATGCAACTCTTTCTCTTATATGAAGTACTGAATATTGCATTGATGATGCTAACAGTATTGCTATGCATGGACCGTGGTGTTATGGTTGTATTGGTAACCATAATATTGATCTGAAGAATTGTAGTTCACTGGTCCCTGATTTGTGAAACCCTCCTATCCCCTTTATATATCTACTGTATGTAAACTTGTCTTGTTTATATTATGTGTGTTTGCGTATTCTAGAGGTGTGACAGCTATTCTTTAGTGATTATGACCCTTGGTTCTTTGGAAGTGCCTCAGAAACTCCCATGTTGATTTTTACTATGCTGGACAAATTTACACCAGACCTGGGAATAGATAGATGTTTCATCAGAATGGATATTGTTTTTGTATTTAGGTGTAAATCACAGATTTCTGTGAATTATAAAGGCAAAAAAATTATGATTCAGTAAAATTAAGTATATCTTTATCACTGCATTTGCAAACCAGTTCTCAAACTTTGGTTTTAAAATTGACTGAAACCACTTCCAGTTCACAAGTTTAGTCTTCTCTGATTGACAGTGAGAAAATATATTTTTCTTACCAGGTGCCATTATGTGATTTCTGAACTGGGACTGGTGATCTCCAAACCGTAGATTGTAAAAGTAATTTCAGACATCCCATTTTGGGCCTAGCCGGTCACTGCTTTACACCTGTGGGGGTGAAGGCACACCACAAAGTAGAGGAAAATAGCTTGATTCCCAAGAAAAAGAGTCCGTAAACATCGGGTTCATAAACCTGCTAGATTTATGGTTTGTGAATCTGAACAGAAAAAGTTTTTGGAGTCAAAAACATTTCATGAACAATGTTGTAGATCAAATTTGCTTTCAAGATACAAGTCATTCCTTGATGAACCAACCTCTGGTTGTAATCGTCTTAGATTCACAAACCATACTAGCGGTTTTAGAAACTGTCACTTCTGTTACAATACTCACAATTATTTGCAGTTCATGAATAAACAAAGCCTGCCTTATGAACCAACGGACTCGTTAATGATCGTTATGTGTTTTGGTTACAAACTGCTGGACTCAGTTTGCAAATCTTAAAAAATGAACTGAAAATATTGCAGAACTCCAAATATGCAACAAACAAATCATATTAAAGAATGTAATGGGTGATGAATAAAATCTTAAAAAACAAGAAAAAATACACTGGAATAGGCTGGTTAAGGGTCCTGTCACTACTAGAATAATAAAACACCTAATAGCAATCTCTCATGGAAAGAAAGGTTGCTTCGGGGAGCATTTGGGGTGCCAATTACTTACTGGCCAATTTCAGAGTTTTTTTGTTTTTACATCTTGGCCATGACATAGCTAACATATGTTTAGTCAGTGGTTGACAAATCTCTGAAAAGCCTTGTTAGACCTGGCATATTTGGCGTGTTTTTCCCCAGTCTTTTTGCCTCTGTCCTTCTGTTTTTGACTGTGTGCTGCATTTCGTTTTTGCTGGTTTTAGGACGCTGGGCACTTGACCACTGCTGACCAGTGCCAAAGTTCAAGTGCTCCCTATGTAAATTGTATCTGTAATTAGTAATCCATGATTGGCATAATTAATTTACTAGCAACTCCCTAGTAAAATGAACTATGTGTGCTCAGGGCCTGTACTTCAAATGTAACTTGTGGGCCTGCAGCACTGACTGTGCCACTCATGAATAGCCCTGCAAACATGTTTAGACTTGCCATTGCAGTGTCTGTGTGTGCAGTTTTAAATGCCATGTCGACCTGGCAAGTGCAACCACTTGCCAGGCCCAAACCTTCCCTTTGATTCCATGCATGTCACCCCTAGGGTAGGCCCGAGGCAGCCCCAGGGGCAGGGTGCAGTGTATTTAAAAGGTAGGATGTGTGCTGGTGTGTTTTACATGTCCTAATAGTTAAATACTTCCAATTTCAGTTTTTGTTATCTATTGCAAGGACTAACTCTCCCCTAGGGTAACATGGGGATTGCCTTGAAATATCTTTTACGTTTAATTTCCCATTGGGAGCAGATATAGGTTTGGAGTTTAGGGTCTCTGAAATCACAATTAAAAAATACATCTTTTGGGGGAAGTAGGTTTTTAAATTGCGTGTTTGAAAATACCACTTTTAGACAGTGCGCGTTATCTTGCTTTACCATTCTGTGCCTCTATCTGTCTGTAGAATCCATGTCTGGGTTAGGATGACAGCTGGGCTTTTGTGCATTCACTCTAGACAGTTACATAAAGGGAGCTGAAGTGTGCCGTGCATATCCTGATTGCGCATCACCAGGCGGATGGGCCTCCCTAAGCTAGAGTGGTGGTGAATAGTGCTGTGCCTGTCCTCACACAAAGCAATCTCCACCCACTGTGGTGTGTCTAAAGCCAGGGCAGGGAAAGGCAGGGGCTTGTGCACTACAAAGAATTTTCTTTGTAGATTGCCTGCTGTAAATGCAGAATGGGGTAGAAGTATTGGACCTCGGACATCCCAAACTCAAAACACTTCTGGATTGAAGACATTCATTCTGCCAGGAAGAAGAGCTGAATGCTGTAGGAGGGACTGACACTCTGCTTTATGCTTTGTTGTGCTGGCCTGCTGCTTCTGTCCTTGGAGTGCAAGTACTGGACTTTGCTTTCTGAATCCTCCTTCCAAGGTTCTCCAAGGGCCCATGTGTGCTTGCCCCCTGTTAAGAAGTCTCAGGACCATCAAAGACTTCACCTGCCAGTCACTGGCCTTTCCTGCTGAGAGTCCTGACTTGCCAAGTGGTGCCAAATCCAGTTCCTGGGCCCTTGGAAGTGGAAGTGTAACCGGGTGATCCTAAGGAGAAAATCCACTCATTGACTCCCAGCACCTATTTTATCGACTCATTGCTGAAGAAAATCGACACGTTGCCACTGCTTGCCCTGAGGCGTGGTTCCATATCTGCGCATCGACCATGGCTATCACCGCACGCCCTAGCTCATCATCTCAGCGTGTCAGAAAAATCACCGCAGCGTGAACTTGGAGCACTGTGCCACAGACGTCCATGGCATCCTCTCTGACTTTGACGCAGCCCCTGCTTGTGGCTGGAAAATCGGTGCAGTGCTTGCATCGCCATCGATGCAGCGCGTCCGGATTTTCGATGCATCACCTTCCCTTCCAGTAAGGAACCGAAGCATCACCTCCCTGACAGGAAGGAATCAACCCGTCACCTCCCCTGCCTCGCAGTGAGGAACGGACACATCACCTTCCCTGGGAGTAGGCAACCAACACATCGCTTTGGTTTTCCTCTTCATCACCTCCATTGAGCCTGTTCCATCTTTTGAATTTTGATGCATCCAAGGTACTTTGTGCTAAAAAAAAAAAAAAACCTATCCAAAGTTTTTTATGGACTGAACTTATTTAAACTTTGAAAAGTGGTATCTTTACTTGTGTGTGTTGGAGTTTTGTCGTTTTGGTCTTGTTTTATTCATATAAATGTTGACTACTTTTCTAAACTGTGGTGTCCTTATGTAGTGTTTTCACTGCGTTACTGTGTGTGGATGTACAAATGCTTTACACAATGCCTCTCAGGTGAGCCTGACTGCTTGTGCCAAGCTACCAAGGGAGTGAGCAGGGGTTATCCTAGCTGTGTAATCCCCTTACCCTGACTAGAGTGAGGGCCCCTATTTGGACAGGGTTCAAACCACTGCCAGCAAGAGACCCCATTTCTAACGAACCTTAACTGAGATTTTTTTTTTTTTGGTATCAGTCAGACATCCTTACAAGGTAAAGACCTGATGTGTGAAGACTTGGTGTCTATGACACCGACAAACCTTCAAAGCCTTTAAAATTGGCCAGTTAAGGTAGCTGTAAAATCTTCCAGGGTAAAGAAAAACCAGTTCTTTACACAGTCCACCATCTCTAGGCTTTCCAGAACATTACTTTGATGTCTGCTTCATTTTTAGGTAGAACCTAGTGCTGCACGCGTGCGCTGCTCTAGGAGAAGGCCTCTTGGAATTACTTCAGACTTTCTGCAAACTTGTGCGTGTGGTGTTCGATTTTCCACACATGCTATTGGCCTTTGCGTTTGGCTTTCAAAAATGAAAGCACACAATTGGCCAAAGGGGCGGGTGCATGTCCCACCTTTTCTGAAAATGTTTCCTCCCACAGCATTTAGCTGTCGGTAGCGAGCAGCGGCGCGCAGCGTGCCATCTGTTGTGGATCATGTTTCATTTCAAGACCTTACAGCTTTCCTTACAAGGTGCGTCCACCCCGGCCTAGGGACAGACCCCACCGCCACAAGAGTGGGGGCTTCTTTTTCCAGCATTCTCATTTCAACTTTTAACAAAGATAACTATACCATTATCTTTGTATTAGTATGTTATTGTCAATACATTTGCTGTACACTGTAGTTTGCCTCTACAGTCGCCTCTTTTTCTGTACCATCTTAAAAATTGACCGCACCTTTTAACATTAGCATTCTTTCATCACCTTTTTGCGTGCTTCCTTTCACAACTCTGCGCAGCTGTGGTGCGTGCTACCTCTGACATCTCTGCATAGTGCACAGCTGTGGTGCGCGTTTCCTTTCCCCACATTGCTTTTGGTGCCCGTCGATCCAGGGGCGTAACGCAGGCCCTTGCTGGGGGCTTAATTTGAGCTGGTGTCTGCTGGTGCGCACATGGGCACTTAAATTATTAGCACTTGCATTTTGTGCATGCTTGCTGGCACCGGCTGCTAAATAATGCCTCTGCTTAGCTGTGGTGCGTGCTACCTTTCACATCCCTGCACAGTGTACAGCTGTGGTGTGTGCTTCCTTTCCCCCCCATTGCACAGTACACTGCTTAAAAATTGACCGCACCTTTTAACATTCACGTTTTTTCAGCACTGTGGTGCTCGCTTCCTTTCACACCTCTGGCCAGCTGTGGTGCGTGCTACCTTTGACATCTGCACAGTGCACAGCTGTGGTGCGTGCTTCCTTTCCCCCCCATTGCACAATACACTTCTGTGGCGAGTGCTTCCTTTCATCCCACTGCATAGTAGTGGCGCATGCTTCCTTTCACAACACTGCACAGCTCAGATATGGGGTGTGTGCCTCCTTTCACCCCAGGGCACAGCCGTGGTGCGTGCTTCCTTTCACCTTATTGCACAGCTGTGGTGCGTGCTTCCTTTCACCCCAGTGCACAGTGCACAGCTGTGGTGCGTGTTTGCTTCACCCCACTGCACGTGCCCCCTCCATCGCACCCACGTGGTTCTCTCGTTTTCTGGTTAATAAACAAATTTCACACAGAGATGCCCAGGTTTCCGATATTAGCATTTGTGAACTCACTGGACATCGCAGCTTTTCTTACAAGGCACGTGCCCTCTACTCCGGCCGAGGGACAGACCCCACTACCATAAGCTGGATTATAAAGCCCCCTGACAGAAGCACCAAGGCGCTGGACCTTGCAGCTTTCCTTAAAAGGCTCATCCTCTCCACCCCGGCCGAGGGGAAAAACTCCTCCGCCACAAGCTGTTGTGATAGTATTATTCATTTTTAGGTCTCGCCTGACCCAGCGCATGCGCTGGTCTGGCGAGACATTTTGTCAGGGCTCCAAAAAGTGCTACCAGGCCAGCTTAGACCTACAGTGCATGTGCGCGGGCGCGCGCGTCGCACTTTACCGCGATTACTTTCACTTTCGCGGCCGCAGGGCCACTTTGATGTTCTCCGTGAGGCTTCAATAGATTGCAGCAGTTAAAACAAGCATTGGCATAGCCAATAGGTCTCGCTTTTGGGACCTTATAAGTGTTTAGTTATGCAACTGTTGCATGGCTAAACACTTATAAGGTCCCAAAGGCGAGACCTATTGGCTATGCCAATGCTTGTTGTTATTCCTAGCAACTTTGGCATTGACATTATTGCCCTTTATTAAACTATTTGTTAGTTTTTAAATAATCAGCAGCAACATTTGTGACCCTGGGCTGCCCAGACAGGAAGCACACCAGCACCGCCACTGTAACAGGAGGCAGACCCACCACCCCTCCCACACTTCCAACAGACGGCTCTACAGTAAACAGTCTGTGTATTGTTTCTTATCGCTGCAATTTATCTCCCTTCACTGGCTCCTCACCTGCCCCCTTCACTCTTCCCTTCTCTCTCCCTCCCACAGTCTCCTCCCCGAGATTGGTGCAACAGACGAAAGGAAGCACCAGTTCAGATACACAACATCGGCATAACTCTTCACCACAACATCACTCAGCACCACCTCAGCATCACTCAGTACCACCTATGTATCATTCAGCATCACATAAGCATCACCTCGAAACCAGCGCACCACCACTTCAGCATCGCCTCAGTATCATTTTGGGTCACCTGAGCATTAACTCTGCCACTACTCACAATCACCCCAGCATCACTCCATACCACTTCATTTTGGCATAAATATTTGACATCTATTAATTCTCCACAAATAACTCTTCACTACTATCTAATTAAAATACTATTTCACAATATCCACCCTCCCGTTGTTTATATCCCACACCTAACAATAAAAACTAACAAAAATGAATTACAACAAGCAAGGAAAAATTAACAGCATTGCATAAACAAATAAAAATAGAACACATTTTTTGTATTCATTTTGGTTTTAAGTACAATACTTCAGTTGTATATAATGTTTTTTCGGTTAGCTATAAGGTGACAGAAAGTTACAACACTTTTTTTATTATAACTTACACATTTTCAACATGCTGCACAACATTCACAATGCTCTGCAACACATATATTAAAAATGTTAACAAAGCCAATAGCTCTGTCTAAACACTTATAACGCCCCAAAGGCGAGGCCTATTGGCTATGCCAATGCTTGTTAATCCTGTTGTGACTTTAAGTATCACATCTGCCTTGCACTTCTAATCACCTCACACACAGTCACATTACAATTTACTTTACCAAGAACATGACTGGTTTCTGGTCCTAAAAACCTCAGTTGTTACGAAATACCGTCCAGTTAGTAATGTCATCTGACTGCTGCCAGTGCATCCTTAAAAGAGACCCAGCTAAGGTTTTTTTTTTTTAAATGAATTTCAATTTAATAAAAAAAAAAAAATGATTCCCCACTCTCCCTCATTCGCCCGCTGAGCCTTTGGCTGCATCCTAACTCTGGTTACCTTGACCTCTGTACTCGCGAGGCATAACCCCTGTTGACAGTTCGCATTGCCTCCAAAGCTGTGCACTGCTGTCATAGTGAGCCATGTTCTCAACCGCCCTGCCTCAAGATCCAGCTGATCACAAGCTGATCCTAATTTTCATCTATTCTACCTTCGGAGTGTGGCCTTTGGCATTTTGCAGTGGTTGTGACCAACAGCTCTGGATACAGGGCATAGACCTCACTGCCAGGCCCCTGTGACCACAAAGTGTGGCTTTAAGGTGTCGTGCAGGTTGTTTCGGACAAAGCATGGCCAAGTAGCTCATTCTGTGCCATGTCTACCTGCATTTAACTGCAGAGTTAGACCGTCTGCAATGCCCTTCATCAGAATTCGATACTGCAGACTTACTTTGACTTTTAACTTTTTGTTAGTTGTTCTGCCATTGTTTTATTGCAAAACGTAAGCGTTTTTGCTCATTGCACTAATGTGACACTATTGCTGTGGTTGTAGACGGTTTCGCTGTACTGCTTTTGTTGTTGAATGTGTTGACACTCTAATTAGAACAAGAGGGTTGATATGTAGGATTAGGGCTGTTTGAGTCCTCATATGACTGAGCCAAATGCCATTAAATGAAACTTCCACAAAACAAGACTTCAAGTCAACACCATAAGGTTTTACAAACAATTAAGATCATTACAAAAGGCTAAAAGTTGTCAGTTAAAACATGGGGAATTGGCAATTGTAATTGTATTTATATAGCGCTTACTACTCCTGACGAGTTTTAGGAATATAATGAGAGGCAGCTTTCTAGGATAGCAAGCAATCTAAGGATGTAAGCTGTAGAAAACGATTTGAGGATGTAAGCTGTAAAAAGAAAAAACATACATAGTGCCCCATATCCGGGCAGACCGCTTAAAATATGAGTTCGAGTGTACACATCACATAAACATTAAGAGTCTAGCCTGCTGTATGCCTACTCTAGGACAGACATTTTTGCCAGCCTTGGTACTGGGTCTGTACACTGCACAAGAATAGTTGGCTCAGGAAAAAAGATAAGGTCTCATTTAATGATCTTCCCTCACTACTCTGTATTTTTTTTTTTAACATACTTTATTGAAAACCTTAACAGTGTAATAGAATCACATTATTGACACATCAGGTATTTTTTCTTTTGATGCTGTTCCAGCTTATACATTATACATTTGTGTCATGGTACAACTTCTAGGTACAGATGTGCGTTATCTATCACCGACGTTTACAGTCTATTCAGCCCTCACTATTCTGTATTAAAGTTTTTATTCTTATTATTGTATTTTTTACTCACTCAGTAAAACTGTTAATTTGACATTAGCTGAGAGCGTCTCATTAATGCGCAAAACAGATATTACAATCGTTTTGTTACCTATTCCCGTTCTTGGTTGTTTCTGCACCACAGCAGAGTAACTGTCTATATGAAAGGTACTTGCAGCTAACATCCCAGGTGCATGTTGTGCATGTATGTGGGGGCCAGTGTAGTATATGCATTGTACGAATGGGGGAAGCAGCGTAATGGAGGCCTGTGGGTTCCGTTGTGAGAGCCCCATACCTGTTCCTGTCCACAAGATGGAGGTGATCACCCACCCCCCCCAGAGAGTGGAAGTGTATTGCGGACAATCCTGGCTCAAGAGGGACGAGACCTAGTCACTGAGATAGGGTCAAAGGAGACGGGTCCTATAGAAATTCAATGAGGTCCTTTTGCTGAAGGCGTTCCTGAGTAATCTTTCAGAAGTACTGCCAATTGGGAGATGGGTGAATGGGGAGGGCAGGGAGGCTGTAGTCTCTGTTGAGAGTGTGAAGGATCCTTTAGGTTACAAAAGCATTTTGCCTCTTTCCTGATCACTGTCTTGTTAGCTGTTCATAGCCAGGTACAGATAGTACACACCTCTCTCTACCTCTTTAGTGGGTTCTCCAGATTGGAGACTACCATGCTGTGAGGGGCTTCTCTCTGCACAAAGGCTGTGTCTGAAGAACAGACTAGAGAGGCACTCGAAAAAGTGAAGCCAACGCAAACCAGTTCTGCGTACTCAGAGAGCTCCCTGAAGCAGCCCAGTGGTTGAAATATTGCATTTTAAATCCAATTTAAAAAATATGTTTGTGTTGCGCTGTACAGAAACGTAAATCAACTAAGAAAAGTGCAGCCTTATTCGATGCCGGCATCGATCCATTGATGCGATTGGGAAAAATTATGAGATAGAGTGCTGTTCAGTCTTTGTCTTGGAAGATATGGGACCACCCGTGCATCCGCATAGCGCCTTAACAAAGGGTAATACAATGCATCTAGTCACACGCTCAAACACCTTACTGGATTGCACAAGCACCTAAGGAATCCAGAGTTGGTGCTATACAAATCCTTCAAGCTCTTAGGGCGGTACACAACTCTTCAACAGATATTGACAAAATGAAGCACAGTCAGATCCCCAGACCAAAACACTTCACCCAACAGGCAGTTTAAAGCACCTGGACAACCAAGTAGAACATCCTATTTTGCTGATCCTTCAAAGCAGCCAGCATATGCCACAGAACATCTAACTTTTTTAGCACTTTTCGTAGGAGGATGAGCGTTTCTTTTTGTTCTTGTTTTTTTGCAGTTTTGTATAGCGCGAACTTGCCCAAAGTCGACGGAGCGCTTCTTTACATGAGCATCAGATTATATTACACAAGGTCTATTTTTAGGCACGGACAGATTGTTTGCTCAGAATCACAGTTTGTTGAGCCGACGTGGGGACACAAATCTAGTGCCCCAGTTCTAAAGCCGTATAGGGAAAGGGGTCCCAGAGTTTATGTAATATAGAACACAGTGAATAGAATAAATTAAGAAATTAAAACGACAATAGAGGAAGGGTGAGTGTTATTTAATCACACTCTGCACAAGTATCATGTCATTTTAGATACAACAACAAGTTCAATTATGCAAAATTAGGTGCAAGATAGTGCCCAGAGAAGGAGGGGGGAGGGGCAACGTGTAGATAGTGATAATTAGGAAGGGGGAGGCAAGTGACACAAAAATTCAAAACAGTATCACAACTTAATTGTTTGGGCACAGTATTTCATGCCACATATTCAGACTGACATAGATTCATTGAGACATGTAATCATTTGAAAAACCATGTACATAGAAGAAAACACAGTGTAAAATACACTATTGAAGTACTGGTGTAGATGATAAGTCGACGTTTCGACCCCTTAAACCCAGGTGGGTGGATAGGTATTTTAAGTCCTTATTGACGGGGGTCTTCATCAGGACAGGGTCGCGGGGGTGAAGGGGGTGGGGAAGGGCACCTGTATAATGAAACAATAATAATTAAAAACGAATCTAGGGTCCTAGAGCGGGCATAAATAGGACTGACTGGGATAAATCACCATAGTTACCCTTAAATGGAATCCTAGCTGAATCACGAGAAAACTGGGCTGGTGGGCTCCCAAGGTGGAGGAGAACAAAGACACCTGAAAATAAAGTATCAGGGTAAGAGGGGTAGGCTAATCATGTAGCTGAAAAAGCAGGCTAAAATGTTGATGACTCACTGAATGAAGATGTATCAGGATAGCAAAATTGGAACTGAGTCAAAGCCGTGGAAATAAGCCATCGGTGAAGGGCGTGGAATAAATCGCATTCAATTGTGACCTCTACAAGAAAACATATCAATATAATATTAAAACGCTACTGAGGAAAAGAAAGGGGTAACAGGGTCTAGGAACCAATTCACAACATCCGCAATAACTAACATTGCAATAATGTTAAATAATCGTTAAGCTCCGGTCATGGTAGGAAAGGGGGAGAATGATTAATGCAGCTGAACCTGTGTGTCACATAATTGACAACCTCCAGAATAAAAACACATACTCTAAACTAGTGACCCGACTGCGTGAAAACATTATTGTGAACCGGGGTTGTCCTGAATTAAAAAAATGATAACAAATGGACAGAAACCAGCTCGTAAACAGCAGGCGCTGAAAACGGAGGTTGCCCATGGCTAAATCAACAAAAAAGGGGGAGAGAACCTTACCGAACCACAGAGAGGAAGCGCTGAGTCAACCCGTAGTGGATGGAAAGGCGCCGCGTCTAAGGATTTATTTATAACGTGAGAAAGCACGCCGTCCGCCACGCAGCGTACCGGGACGGGCAGCCGCTAGATGCTGGCAAAAGAGTGTAATGGAGGAAAGACATCCAAAGGGTGTCTGCACTCCCTAATGTGAAGAGTTAAAACGATGTTGAAAAATAAAAATAAAAACTTAAGAATAAGGGAGTAAGGGGTCGAAGCATCGACAAAGACAGCAGAATACTTTCTTTGATAAAACAAAAACAAAACGCCATCGTAACGCGAAATTGCATATGATTCAGATAAATAGAACATATCTTCCTAGGCGCTCGCAAAAAAAACCGTATACATAATACAAAAAGGTGTATTAAATCAAACATTTACACATAAAGTCAGATGGAGAAAAGCTGGATAAACGTAAGACATTTCAACATCATTAGTTAGTAGTTATGGCCATGGTACTTTAAGGAATAGTAAAAAGTCCAAGACGAGCAGCATGAACATCATGAATAAACAAATAATTATTAGTGCAAATAGACAGAGAACAGTTAGCAGTCATATTTGTTAGAGCACAAAAGATGAAAAGAATGAAAGGAGTGGCATCTCGGGATTGCTTGCAGGAAGATGTTAGAGTGACATATAATAAAGGGCCAGCTGCTTAGATCTCTTAACCACCCTATCTGCTGAGGCAGGCCAATTGGGCATTACTGGGATCGAGTTCATTCAAACCATTATTGATTGTGTCAAGACGAATCATGAGTTTCGATTCCCTCATAGTGAGGAGTGAGGTTATGTCACCGCCTCTCGGACCCAGTTCGATTTTTTCAATGACAAGCCATTGCATTTGGTCAGGACTGTGGCCCAGTAGATTGTACTGTTCGACCAGAGGAGCCCCTGCAACACGGCATCTGATCCTGCTCTGATGTTGGAGGACCCTTGCTTTTATTTTTTGCTGTGTTTGGCCAATATACAGGAAGCCGCAAGGACACGTGATCCCGTAGACAACATTCGTGGAATTACAGTTCGTATGGACACGCAACGTGATAGTATGGTGTTTGTAGATGAACTCTTTAGTTTGTGTGGTTGTTGAACATGCTTTACACGATCCACATTTGTAGTGTCCTATGATCGGGGATAGGTTCCAAAGTGACTGGATGGTCGGTTCAACTGGATCATCCATAAAGGAATGTACAACGTAGTCTTTAATGCTCATCGCCTTTTTGAAGGAGTGCATGGGCAGGTTGGGTTGATCAATCTCAGTTGAGACCAGATTCCAATGTTTGTTTATGATTTTCTTAATGGCGTTGCTCCTTGTCGAGAAAGTGGTAACACAAATCAATTTATTTGAAGTGGAGTCATCATGATCTTTCGCCACCAGTAGTGTTTCTCTTGGATTGAACCAAGCCCTCTTCTGGGCTCTCTTGACCAAACGTTTCGGATAGCCCCTTGAGATCAATCTAGTGCTTAGATCTTCAGATTCTGATAGATAGTCTGAACGTTTAGTACAATTTCTCCGGATCCTCAAAAATTGTCCTATCGGGAGGTTATCACGCAAACCGCGTGGATGGTAGCTGCTATACCTTAAAAGGGAGTTGCGCTCGGCAGGTTTCCTGTATAGGGTAGTGCATAGTTGGTTGTTCTCACTGAAAATCTTTAGATCAAGAAAAGGTATCTCATGGGCGTCGGATTGGATGGTAAATTGGATGTCCAGATCGCATTGGTTCAGCCACTCATGGAACGATTTAAGTTGTGCAGCGTCACCATTCCAGATGAGCAAAATGTCGTCGATGTATCGTTTCCATAAATCGATATGACAATGGAAAGGATTGTTGTTCAAGACGTGTAATTGTTCAAAACTGTCCATGTACAGAATGGCTAGATCTGGCGTGAAGTTCTAAAGCCGGCAGCTTCACATTTACACATTCTTTTATGTATACAGTGCATTTAAAGCGCAGACTGTCCTTTTTCAAAACCAAATCATGAGGCGAGGCCAGAGGCTACCTTGCTTTGGGAATTCCCATCGCCCTAGAACAACAACCATGAGGTGGCTGGTTGGGAGGGGTTGAGGACGTCGATGTCGGAGGGAACTTTTTTATACATCACTATGCGTCCTGAATAAAAGATGAGCACCTTTTATACTTACCAGCACATTTATATGTAGCGCTTGTATATACCAGTGGATGTGAGGGTTATATAGAAGGAACACTTAATTGTATTGTTGTGGGTCCAATAATCCAATCAACATCTAAGTGACTCTCTATTGATATAGCGTGAACCTAGTCAGAACAACACAGCACTGTACACCAAAAAGCAGCTGGGCTACGACACGAGTGTGCACATCCAGTGGAGATTTACATCTTGGTGTTATACAATTACGTAACATTTCACATACTTATAATTAGATTGTACCACAATTCACATATTTACAGATTTAGACACACCACGGCGATGAAGTGATTTGCCTAGAACCACACTATTACAGTCACACATGAAGCTGAGATCAGAAGTCAGGTTCCCAAAGTCTTGGCAGAGCAGCCATCAATATTACATGCTTCGCATCAATACGTTCTGTAAGTGCCTCCATCTCACCAGCACACCCATTTTGGGGTGCTCCATGGCGTGTTGGGGTGCTCCATGGCTGCTGTGGACTGGCGTACACCCCTGCAGAATGATGCCGGAAGACCCCACTTACCGAATGGGAGGAAAAGCAGGAAGTTCCATAGGACCAGCTTCTTCCTGGGGATCGCTCTCGGCCCCCGTGCGGCACCACCTCCGGATTCCGTTAGAATCAAATTTCTCGAGGCAACTTCATCGTCATGGAGTGCACGACTAGCCAGGCCCGGTGCATGTCACTGTCTTGTGGTGAGGACACTCAAAAATGCAGCTGTGCCAATTAAGTTGGTCGGGAGGTGGCAGGGTATAGCTGAAAAGAGCCTTCAATGTTGTCACAAGTCAAAATCAAATGGTGCAGAACAATTAATATTAGTTAACTTATAAAGCAAGTGCAGCCACCCCCAAAGTAACTTCAGCAAGAAGACTGACCTAGAGCCTGCCTCAACAGAAAGCTCAAGAAAGTTTGTTTAGAGTAAGTAAACTGATTGACATAGAACCTGCTCAGTCTAAAAGGCAGAGAAAGTCTGACTCGTACCCCATAACATCATCTTTTATAGGGTTTTAGGCAGCAAAGCCACAAACATTTTAGTTCTATTGGTCTGACAGGGTTGGACTGTCAATGTTACAAGACCTAGAACAATGAACATTCAAATGCGTTTGATGCATTCAATAAGATACATCTACAAACACCTACTCTTATTAATAAGGTGTGAAAAGTAAACGAATGAAATTACATTTACATATTGCAGAAATACAATAGAGAGTTCAGCTAATAAATGGCAAAGAGTCGAGCAAAGGGCCTTAAATGTTACGAAGATAGGAACATCCTGAGCATGGCGTTCTCTGAGAAACACATTATTACAGTGTATTAATACAGTAAACAACACCACAAATGAGACTTCTGTTTTACTGATTTTCTGAAACGAAAAAATACAGTGAGAAATACATGCATGCGGAGAATGCTTATTCACATACGATTACACTTTCTTTCTACAAATTTCAATGAATGTCAGTGGAAGCTCATTGCAGCCATGTCATGCCAGCTTATTAAACACATCAAAATGAAGCACTATTTTCCTGTTATTCAAAACGCTTCTACAATGTGGGTGGCTATGCTCAACAGTCTGAAGGCTCACGGTCTCCCTTTTATATTACATCGAGGTGTTCCACTGCTGTACACTCAAGTTACTACTGTGCTGAAACGTTCGGCATACTAATCAATCTCTGGGCTCAGGGACATAGCTTGCAAAAGCCTGCTGAGCAAAGAGTCCACTTTGATGATGATGAGTGCACTCTGGAGTCTGAGCTTAGCACCATGCCACCTGTGCTTAGCATCTTTACTTACAACAGTACTGAATATATTTTACAACCATTTCCAATTATCATTTGGTGCAGGATTTGCAAGTACTACAATTCCCCTTTAGGGTCACAGTGTACAGCTGTTGGTTGTGCCAAATGACTTCTGGGTACAGGCTTTACACTCAAGTCAAATGGATAACACCCCTTACCTCAAGGTTCATTATATGTGCCCTGTAGCTATGCCCAGTTTATTCATGGCTCAAGGTTTCGCTTTCAGCCAGATTCTGTGATGAGCCCTGCTGCCTTTTTAGCAGCTTTGTTATCAATAATGTTGTTTCTCGTGCCATCTCTGACATCATCTATGATGTCACGAGCAGGGCATTGGAGGAGTTAGAGCTACTTGTAACTAGAACATTGCAGTTGTTTTTTTAGGCCTGGCTTGACAACTCCGCTGTCCTATGAGTTTATGATCAGCTGAAATATCTTTAAGCAGAACTACTGAGAGAATAGAGCTGGTATAGCCCACCTGTTGATTGCCATGGGTTCAGCAATTGATTGGCCAGAAGTTGTTTGCCTCTGCTGATAAAGAGTGCTTGTAATGCGCAGATTATATTTAATTCAGTAGGCCTGGTTGGTAATGATGGCAAGGCAATCGTAAGGCTCATTGTTTTATTGAAATAAACGTCCGATTTCCTAATTCTGAACTGTTCATTATGAAAAGTATTACCAAGGCAGTAAGCCTGGCAAATTTATTGTGAGAAGCATATATGCATTTAAGGGTGAATTTTTATTTTATGATTGAAAGCCGGACTTTTCGGTTTGTGAGAAAGTTTAAAATCCATTGGTTATGATGACAACTTCAAGCCAATGATAAAGGCTAGAGGCCTGGTTGGTTCTTTGATAAAGTTATGTCAAGTGGAATAGGTCAGGTCTGTTTATTATGAAAAGTTATGGCAAAGACAGTAGGCCTGACCTTAGTGTGAAAAGCTTATGTTAAGACCAACAGACCTTTAAGTGAAGATTGTTATTGCACTGCATTAAAGCGTGTAGACTGATATTTTGTGACATGGAGTCACACTGATTATATTACTAAGCAAGTGTTTTAGTGTTGGTTACCTCCTCTGGCAGACCCTGAGAGTAAATCAATATGAAAATTGTGATCATCCTTCTTAGAAGGAGTTGTATATTGTTTTGCCAAATGTAATTATTTACACATCTGTAATTTTGTGACTTTCTGTTCTTTGTTACCTTTCTGGGAATGCTTATGCTTAATAGAATGTGCCTGAATTGGTTATGGTGACAAACCCATGATTTTTTGTAAACCCATTTTATTCAATTATCAGATCAAGTAGGAGCAATACAGTGGGATTATAGAGCTTCCATTATGCTGTTATTAACATTTATCGGCATTCATATTTGTGGGTTGCTCATTTCTATTTGCAAATTCTCGTCTCATGCGGCCTTCTCACATGAGGGTAACAGTGTTCAATGGTCCAATCAGAGTCCTCAGAAGTGCTGTGCTCTATATCCCTGTGCCGACAGATGGACATCTCAACTGTCCATTCTAGTACTCATTGTGATAAAGTGGCTCTGTATATACTGTTCCCAAATAGGTACAGTGTGCACAGAGTCCACAGTCCCCAGAGGTTTGGCAGAGGCTAAAGTTAGATATAACCTTACTCTCTAAAGTGGTAGCTTGGTCTAGCAGTAAGGCTGTATCAGAGGACAGTGTAAAGCATTTGTTGTACACACTCAGTCAGCAAATGATGTCACACACTCAAGAACTGAACTCTAGGCCAATGGTTTTTATAAAAAATATATACTTGTTTTATTTTAGAACCAACAATAGGTGTCAAAATATACTTTCTCAGATTGAGTTACTCTTAGATAAATACTTTCAATAGGCAATAGACTTTGGAATATAATAGTTACAGTTGTTGCAATTGGCAACACAATTTCAAACACAATAATGCATTGAGGTCAATGGGAGTTTCTTGTTATATGCAATAGATTACTTTTCTAACCACAAGACTGGATCCTAGATTCAGTCCTGGGACATGTACTGTAAACAGTTGAGCAAAAACGTTTAAGTTGCAGTAGTGATTTGTAAGCAATATTTTGGTATTTTAAAAGCTGAAAGAAGAAATTTCACAGAAAACAGTCGATGATTTCCTATGGAAGAAACTTCATTTAACAGGTAAGTGGGGTTATGGGTACTCTTTCTAACTCCGTGATGGATCCTAGATCCAGCACTGGTGCACCACCTGTAAATAGTTGAAAGATTGTGTTTAGGTTATACAGGCGATTTTTAACGAATATTTATAAGTTTGCAAAAACGGAATTAAAAAGCAGTGGGCGTGATTCAGGCGGTGATGGCAGGCCGGCTAAATACCAAACAGTGTCCGGGTCCCGTCCTCCCTCCTGCTGACAAGCTACCAGTTAGGTAAGACCCAGCGGTAGGAATCCATAGGTGATTCGGCGATCCGGCGTCTGGAGATCTCTGAGAGCGTAGCAGATACAACACTGCTGCTATCACTGCTGAGGGGGTGGGAATGGGCGCGGCTTTGAGTTTCAGGGGTGTGCCATGGCGTCAGAGGGGGAGTTTGAACAATCCAAGACTATAACAGAGACAAGTGGGTCTATTGCAGTCATTCTTTTGATATGCAGTTACCACCTTAGGCCTGCATTTCGTTCACTCAATTGACCATCTATGCTCAGAGAATTTAATTTAGACCCATCTGTATGGTCCATGTGATTCTCCTGGACAAATTTATTTATTTCTACACTCGCAATTTGCAGACTGCACAGACTCTTGATATCTACCTGCTTATGGCAACTTGTAATCCGAAAGGGAGACACGTACTGACCTGGAACAAAAGCTTTTTTAGGTCTTTCCTAGGCAAAGCTTGTGCTGTCTCTTCGAGACATGCTGTATTCAGGATAAGTAAGCAGAAGACACACAGATGATAGACGGAATGCAGAGCAAATCAAACATTCACCTCCAGTCAAGAGATCTGGGTTAAATCCATTGTTCTTTTGCTGACCATGCCACCCCAGTTTAGACCTAGCCATATGCAAATCAGTCTTTTTCCCTTTGCCTCATGGGAACAGTCCAGCCCGAACTACCAAGCCAGGTCCCACCTTGACTGGAAACAAGCATCCTGGGACCGGTTTCGGGGCATCATCCCTCATCAGCCGGGCTAGATTGAATCCAATGGCACAGTGAGCCCGGGTCCCAAGTCTGGGCATACCTGGCGCACTTAGGGCGAGAAAGCAATAGACACACAGATGATGGACGGAATGCAGAGCAAATCAAACATTCATCTCCAGTCAAGAGATCTGTGTTAAATCCATTGTTCTTTTGCTCACCTTGCCACCCCAGTTCAGATCCAGCCATAAGCGAATCAGTCTTGACCATGTTCCTCATGGGAACAAAATGTTCCCATGATGCTTGTTTCCGGTCCAGGGAGGACCTTGCTTGGCAGTTTGGGCTGGACTGTTCCCATGAAGCACAGTCAAGACTAATTTGCTTCAGACCTGTTACACATCACACCACCAGGCTCTCCAAATACAAATCCTGATATAGTAGATGTTGATGATACCTATAATCAGCCACCTGATCCGTGGGATGACTACAATATAGACCCACCTGGAGAGACCGACCCGGAACTCTATCAAGCAAATCTTTCCCCTCCGGATGGTGATAATGCATATCAGTAGTTGATTGCTAGGGCAGCCACTTACCATAGGGGTCACTTTACATAAAGAAGCCCCAGAAGAGGATTTCCTATTTGAAACCTTAGGAAACACACACAGAGCATCTTAATCCTTGCCTATGTTAGAAGATATGATGAGGCATGTTGACCATATTTTTAAGGATCCATAGAGCACGTATCTTAACCCCTAGGGTGGATAAAAAATATAAACCCCCTTCATCCAACCCTGTTTTTATTAAAGGTCAGTTACCATTCGATTCTTTAGTAGTTTCTAATGCCCATAAAAGGGCAAATTCACAAACCTCAGGGGAGTCAGCACCTCATGATAAAGAATCAAAATTAATAGATGCCTCAGGGAAAAGAGTAGCTGCTCAATCAGCCAATCATTGGTGCATAGCCAATACACAGGGCCTATTGGCTGGGTATTATTGGGCATACTGGGATGAGATGGAAAAACTATTACAATAACTCCCAGAAGAACACAAGAAAAAGGGGCAGGAAATGGTGCAAAAAGGCATGCTCATCTCCAATTCATCTATCAGATGTTCTTTAGGTTCTGCAGATACTGCAGCTATAGGAGTCAATACTAGCATTCTACTCAGGAGACATGCATGGCTCAGAATTTCTGGTTTCAAACCAGAATTCCAACAAACTATTCTTAATGCACCATTTGATTAGGAACACTTCTTTGGGCCTCAGACAATCGTTCGGGAAAATGTAAAAGAACACAGAAGTGGCAAAATCAATGGCTCTAGGTCTAATGTCACTGATGTCAGCTCATCTTCGTATAAAATAAAAACACAATCTTCCCCCGCTAGAGGATTCTATAATGGTGGATATAGGGGTAACCACTTGAAAGGAAGAGGTAAAGGTACACATCACACACCTTCCCATCCACTAACAAAGTGACTTGATAGCACCCCCCCCCCCCCTGAACATTTATCACTTGTCAGTGGAAGATTACAACAGTTTCTCCCCGTTTGGCAATCAATAACAACAGACCAATGGGTGTTGTACATTGTCCAACATGGTTATTGTCTGGAGCTCACAAGCAACCCTCCCAACATTCCACCTCGTATTCACAAACTGTCTTTAGAACACCAAACATCTGCTCTAACAAGAAGTACAAGCTCTTCTATTGATAAACTTCTTTTTATTGTGTTTTACGGCATAAAGAACAATATCAGGAATAATATACAGCAGTGCAGTGAACAAGGCATCAGTATCTGCAATCAGGAAAGCATCAACAGGCAAGTGCAAAAACCCTCCCGCCCCCTCCCATCCTCTGTCCCCCCCCCCCCTGTGCACCCACCCTTCAAAACAGGCCCCCCAACCATTTCCCCCATATCTTGCGAAATATTTTTGGGCAACCCCGTGCAGCGTAGAGCGACCGCTCCTGAGCCGCACACCAATCCACCCCTTTACTCCAGGTAGCCACTCTGGGCGGGTCTGGCTGTGACCACACTGCCGCGATATCTCTCTTGGCCACCATAAGGGCAGTGGTGAGGAAGTACTTTTCATTACGGGACCCGTCCATCCCGTCCATGATGCCCAGCAGGGCCATTCTAGGCTCGTGGGGGACCTCCCAACCCAGGACCTCCGCTAGGTCGGCCTCGATCGCTGCCCAGTAGTCCCCCAGACGAGGGCAAGACCACACCATGTGGAAAAAATCTGCCGGAACCTCCCCACAGCGAGTGCAAGAGGCGTCCACGCGGAGGCCCGCACGATACAGGCGGTCCGGGGTCAAATAGGCAGTGTGGAGGTAATAAAGTTGGATAAGCCGCAGCCTAGCGGAGGTGGTAAGCGACCGAGGGCCCATAAGGGCGTCCCTCCAGTCCGCCTCATCCAGGGGTCCCACCCAAGCCTCCCATCGCTGCTTTAGCTCGCTCCAATCCACCGGTGTATTGTTGATTAGGGATTTATAAATGCGGGATATGCCCCCCCTCCCAAGATACCCCAACATCACCTGGGCCTCAGGCGGACTATGGGAAGGCAGTCTGGAATCTAGAGGGACGTGAGCCCGAACCGCGTGGCGCAATTGAAGGTAGCGGTAAAATTGAGAAGGCTGCAGCGAGAAGCGGGTCCGAAGCTCCTGGAAGGAACACATGCGGCTTCCACGCCATATATCACCCAGACAGGAGATACCGAGAAGATCCCACTGCCGAAAGCCCGTTAGTCCCACCACCTCCCGCAGCCACGTCCCGTGCCAAAGCGGAGTGAGTTGCGTGGACGTCCCTGACCATCTGGTGTGTCGCAAGGCCGCACGCCACGCGAGAAAGGGAGCCCGCACGACGCCGGGGAGCGACAGGGGGATCGTTGTGCCATAGAGCATGTTTTGGATGGAGGAGAACCCGAGGCAGTTCACCTCGAGTCGATAAGCCGGATCGCCCCAGCCCCCTGACAACCAATCGTGGACCACCAGTAGTTGGGTGGCCAGATAGTAGAGGTAGAGGTTGGTCATGCTTAGGCCGCCGTCGTAGGAGGGGACCCTGCAGCGGTCCAAGGCCAGCCGAGGTCGACCACCGCCCCAAAGGAATTTGGTCACCATCTTATCCAGGTCCCGGAACCACGGGCGCGGAAAGGGGCATGGAGTGTTTTGCAGCATGTAAAGAAACTTGGGGAGGATCATCATCTTATATAAGGCGACTCTTCCTAGCGGATTCAATGGGAGGGCCTGCCACCGGAGCATATCTGATCTGGCTTTGTTTACTACTGGAGCCACATTGAGTGCCCAGCAGAGTTCCGGGAGGAGGGTGACCCAGATCCCCAGGTACTTAAAGGAGAGTCTCCGGAGGGGAATATCGGATTGCCAGTCGAAACATTCCCGCAACGGGTGTAGCGGGACCAGAACAGATTTTTTGGGGTTCAGATGGAGACCCGACGCCTGGCCAAACCGATGGAGGATCTGGCGGACCCGGGGCCCCGAGGTCGCTGGGTCGGAAAGATAGAGGAGGACATCGTCCGCGTAGAGGGCAATCTTATCGGGGGCCACAGCTGGCCATTCCCATCCGCGAAGGACGGGATCCGCGCGAATCAGCATCGCCAGGGGTTCCATGGCCAACGCAAAAAGGAGGGGCGAGAGCGGACAACCCTGGCGCGTCCCCCGACCTATGGGAAACGGGCGAGAGAGAGCCCCGTTGACCAACACCCGGGCCCGCGGGTGTGCGTACAGGACCGCTACCATGGCACGGAACCGGGGGCCGAAGCCCATGCGTTCCAGGACGTCGGCCAAGTACGCCCATCCCACGGAGTCGAAGGCCTTTTCAAAGTCAACCAAGAGGAGGGCCAGATAGGGGGAAAGGCGGCCGCGGTGCGCCACCGCAAGATGCAGGCGCCGCAGGCAGTGTCTGGTCCCCCGCTCCGGCATAAAGCCGCATTGATCCGG
Organism: Triturus cristatus; assembly: GCF_964204655.1. Lineage (NCBI taxonomy): Eukaryota > Metazoa > Chordata > Amphibia > Caudata > Salamandridae > Triturus > Triturus cristatus. The sequence continues at coordinate 881,092,491 of NC_140591.1, forward strand.
GTGGACCAAGGAGGCAAGCGACGGGCGCAACCGCTGTGCCAGGACCGTAGCATAGATTTTGAGTTCGGTGTTGATAAGGGATATCGGCCGATAGTCGGAGCAGGACCGCGAGGGAGGCTGAGTCTTGGGGAGGGCAACTATGGTTGCCGTGTCCGTCTCGGGCCGGAACGAGCCCGTTTCCACCACGGCTGCAAAGAGGTCCCGAAGCCTCGGGGCCAGCATCTCACGATAGTGAGCGTAGTACTCCTGGGGGAACCCGTCGGGACCCGGGGTCTTCCCAGGTGCCAAGCGGCCAATGGCCTCCTCGATCTCCTGCAGCTCGATCGGCGAATCAAGGGTCTCGGAAACCTCAGGCTGCAACCGCGTAAGCGTCACCGCGGTCGTCCCCAGCAATTCCTCAAGGGAGAGCGTGGACGGCCTGTGGCGGTATAGCTGGGAGTAATAGTCAGCGAACGCCTGGGCTATCGCCACCGAGGCTGTGTGAGTACCACCCGCTGGGTCCGCGATGGCCGGAATGATCCTTCCCGCCCGGGGATAGGTCGCCAGTCGGTGGAGAAGAGTGCCGTTTTTGTCTCCCCACCCGTAGACCCGGGCCACCGAGGAGCGCCATAGAATCTTTGCCGCCTCCAGGGAATGGAGGCGAATCTCTTCCCGCAGGAAGGCCAATCGACGAGATCGGACGGCATCGTCCAATTCCCCCAGACCGCGCTCTAATTCCAGGGCTTGGGCTTCGCATTCCGCGAGCTTCCGGGATTGGGCCCGCCGTTGGCGCTGCAGATGCCCCTTAGCGGCGCCCCGGACAGTCGCCTTGCCGGCCTCCCACAAGACGGCCGGGGAGATGACAGAGCCCTCGTTATGGGAGTAGTAGTCGGCGATTTCGCCCCCGACCGCCTTCCGGAAAGCCTTGTCGTGGAGGAACCAGGCGCTCAGGCGCCACATCGGACGGGCAGAGAGGGGTGGGGGACCAAGAGCGAGGAGCACAGGCGAGTGGTCCGAAAGGCCCCTCGGAAGAATGCGTACATCTCGCACCCCCGCGCAGTCGGTGGATGGTACGAAGATGAGGTCGATCCGGGCATGGGAGTGATGGGCCGCCGATGTGTGGGTGTATTGGCGTGCCTGCGGGTGCCAGATCCGCCAGACATCGCAGAGGCCCTGCGATTCAGCCCAGGATGAGAGCTGTTTTGCGCGAGCGACGCGGGACAGGGAGACCGGGCCCGTCGAGTCCAGGTGAGGCGAGTAGACGGCGTTGAAATCTCCGCCGAGAATGAGGGAGCCCGCCGTGAGTGTCGGGAGGAGACCCGCTGCGTGGGAGAGGGCCGACTGCAAGAGGGATGGCGCCGCATAAAGGGACATCAGGGTGAGGGGTCGCCCCTCCAGACTGCCAGAAACCACCACTACCATACCTTGGGGGTCCAAATGCACCCGGGACAGGACAAAGGGGAAGGACTTGCGGAGCAAAATGGCCACCCCTCGGGATCCCCGTGCAAAACCGGAATGCCATACCCTGTCATAACCGTAGCGGCCAATGAAGGGGCAGTTGTTACCCAACAGGTGAGTCTCCTGGAGGAGGAGTACATCGATCTCAGCGCGTTGCGCGTATTTGAGGACCGCCATACGTTTAAAACGGTCCAGAAGACCATTGACGTTCCAGGATAGTATGCGCATGGCGGCCCTAGGGACAGGCGGGTCAGCCATGGTCTAGGACAGGAGAGGGGGCCAGTAGGGGCGCGACTGAGCAGGTCCCCAGAGAGGAAGGACAACGGGACATCGGGCAGGAGAGCCAGCCAAACAGCACATGATGCCTTAGTACAACAATTAAGAGGGAGTCATCCCCCACCAACAAAGTCTTCCCAACGGGGAAGAAACAACCCCAAACCAACCCCAAACCCCCCCCCCCACCCTACACTTCGAAAACGGAAGCATCTGTCGCCCGAACCAAATGAAAGAACCACCAAGCTAAAACGCTTGGGCTTGAGCGCTAGTGGATCCCTGATACCGACAAATTCAAACCTGAGTTACCTGCCAATTTTATGGATCTCAGGCCATTAAACCTATACATACTTTCAGAACACTTCCATATGATCACACTGCAACAAGTACTTCCACTTTTGCAGCAAGGCGACTTTGTCAATACTAGACTTAAAGGATGCATACTTTCATATTCTCATTAACCCAGCACATCGCAAATACCTCAGATTTGTAATAGGAAAACATCATTATCTGTTCAAAGTACTGCCATTCGTAGTAACAACTGCATTCAGAGTGTTCACCAAATGCCTTGCAGTAGTAGCAGCACATCTGCGAAGACGACAATTCCATGTCTTCCTACACCTAGACGATTGGCTCATAAAAGCCAACACACATCCCAAGTGTGTGCAACACACACAAATCACCATAAACCTTCTGCCTCAGTTAGGATTTACAGTCAATGCACAAAAATCCCATCTTCAACCCACTCAAATTCAACCATATCTAGGAGCCATTCTAAACACTCAAGTGCCTCCAGCATATCCCAATGCAGCCAGGAGTCACAATTTTCAAACACTGTTACTCCAATTTCACAACAACCAAAATGGACCAGTCAGAACATTTATGCAGTTACTGGAAGGATGACGTGACGCATTGCCATAGTGCCTCATGCAAGACTAAACATGCGTCCTCTACAAGAATGCTTAGCACGTTAGTGACATCAATCACAGGGTCAGCTAACATATCTAGTGTTGGTAGCCAGCCACACTCCTCTCTCTCTGCAGTGGTGGAACACACAACATTTATCAAAAGGACGGCACTTTATTGAACCTATTCCACAAGTCGTGCTCACAACAGACACATCTCTAACAGGGTGGGGAGCACATTTATAACATTTAATAGTTCAGGGTCTTTGGAAAACCACCCAACAGAACCATCACATCAACTACCTGGAACTCCAAGCAGTTCAGCTAGGGTTAAAAGCATTTCTACCTCATCTGATGGGGAAAGTTGTCCTAGTCTGTAAAGACAATATGACAACAATGTACTAAGTACAAAAACAGTGGGGGCACTCTTTACAGCTGTCACGCCTCTCTCAGACCATTTGGCGTTGGCCAATTCATCAGAAGATCCAACTCCTGGCAGAACAGCTTCCAAGGACAGACAACATTTTTGCTGACCGGTGTTTTGGTACCGGACCTTAAAGGTCTTCCCGGTACGTACCATTTAAGTTTTTTTCCAAGGTAGTTTGGGCCAGTGTCATACCTTGTCTTGTGTGTGAGACATAAGATTTTGAAATGGTCTCTTTGTCGTACCGTGAGCCCGTGGAGAGTTTTAAGGTTTGGAGCGGAGGGGGATTAAGGAGAAGTCTGGCTGCGGTGTTTTGAAGAATCTGAAGCTTGGAAAGCAGGTCCTCATTAAGTGCCTTGAACAAGGTGTTCCCATAATCAAGTCGGCTAATAACAAGACCCTGCACCAAAGGTTTCCTAGCTTCAATGGGTGGCCACTTAAAGATTTTGCAGAGATTGCGCATGATCCCAAGAACCTGGTTAACGTGGGTTTTCATGGACAGTGAACTGTCGATGGTAATTCCCAGGTTACGTACTGCTGACTTAGGGGAGGGACATGTGCCTAATTCCAAAGGCGACCAGTCTTGCGCCCAAAATTCCTCTGCTCTACCAAACAAGATGATCTCAGCCTTGCTGCCATATAGTTGTAACTTGTTTCCACTCATCAAGTTGTTTATTTGGATCATACAGCTCTTGAATCAAGATCGTGTGCCAACGTAATAAGGACCAAAGGTGACAAGCAATTGGGTATCGTCGGCATATGACACAGTCTCAAAGCCATATGATCTGATGATACCAGCTAGAGGTGTTAGATACAGACTAAACAACATGGGGCTGAGAATGGAGCCCTGTGGGACACCAACAGTGACTGGACGACAGATCGAGGCTATTGAATCTGCAAGAACGGTAGTAGAGCGATCCGCCAAATAGCTCTCAAACCAGTCTAAGGCCTTCCCTCTGATGCCCAACTCAAACAGTCGATCTTTCAAGATACTGTGGGCGATGGTATCGAAGGCTGCAGACAAATCCAAGAGAACCAAGATTGCTGGTTCTCCTTTATCCAATATGAGCCTGATGTTATCGATTATCTCAACGACCGCAGTCTCCGTGCTATGGGCGGCCCGGAAACTCGATTTTGAGGGATCCAGGAGACCATGGTTCTCAAGATGGGCAGTGAGACGTTTATTGACTAGGTGCTATAATACCTTCCCAAAGTAGGGTAGCAGTGAGATTGGATGATAGTTAATAGGTAAATTAGGGTCAGCCGAAGGTTTTTTCAGAATAGGCTTGACTTGAGCATGTTTCCACCTAGTCGGAACATTTTCTTGCTCTAGTGACATGTTAAAGATAACAGTTAATATGTTGGCAAATAGGGGCATAATCTTGGTGCAGGATCGGGGCGAAAGGGGTCTACTGGAGAACCTGATTTGATCTTGGTAAAGCCTTCTAATACTTAAGAAATGGTTATGGGTTCAAATTCCGTTAGCATGGGGATATCATTTATTTCCAACAGTGAGGGTGCCATAGACATGTTACTAATTTGGTGATGGTAATCTGTGTCAAGATGAGGAATGGATGAGTAAATGGTTTTAATTTTATTATCAAAAAAGGAAGATATTGACGCAGCGACTTCACTCGTGGGGGATACCCAGGTCGAGTGCTAGCCGGCGGCTGAGCATCCCTGGAGCGCCTGGATCGGTGCCCGACTGCGGAGCTAGCGATGTCTGGAAGAGGAGGCCCGAAGAAAGGGGACCGTACCCTGCCGGACATGCTTGGCAGGGCCCAGCACTTGCGGGACAGGACGCAGCCCTCACCGGGGCCCTCCCGGGCTCCGGCGGATGTGACTGGAGGGGAGCCACCCGTCACGAGGGCCTTTATGGAGGAACTGTTCAGCTCCCTCAGGGAGGACTTCCAGACACTGAAGCGGGAGGTGGCCAGCGAGGTCCGAGAAGTGCGCAGGGAGGTGGAGGGCCTTGGCGAGCGTGTGGAAGCGGTGGAGACGGAGGGCCAACAGCGAGCGGAGGAGATAGTCCACCTCCAGCAGGACGTTCTTCGCCTCCGGGAACAGTGTGTGGAGCTCCAGGCCCACTCCGAGGACCTTGAGAACAGATCTCGGAGGAACAACATCCGAGTGCGTGGCGTGCCGACTGCGGACGAGGGGTCCGATCTGGGGAGCTACCTGCGGGCCCTGTTCCGAGAGATCCTGGGGGAAGCTGCGGACTTTCCCATCAGCATTGACAGGGCGCACAGGGTTGGCCGGCAGCGCCAGTCATCGGCACCTCCACCGGACATTCTGGCCTTCCTGCCCGACTTTCCACTAAAGGAACGCATCATGGCTGAAGCCCGCAGAAAACAGCCCCTGACTTTCCGGGATCGGCCGGTGGCGCTTTACCAGGACCTCTCCGCCATCACTCTGCAGAAACGCAGGTCTTTTAGGATTGCCACTGACTTTTTGCGCGAGCATGAGACGCCGTACTCTTGGGGTCACCCCTTCCGCCTGATTTTTCGGTGGAACGGAGTGTTACACCAGCTACGCTCCTTGCAAGACATTTGTGGTGTCCTGGGGCTCACGGCGGCGGAGGAGGAGGGAGCTACGCCGTCGTGGAGGTCCTCGGAGAGACGGAACCGGCGGAGGTCAACGAGGCGGCGCTCAGTGACCAGTGTGGGGCGCCCGGACTCCCCTACCATCAGAGCGGACATGGCCGACGCCCTGAGGGCGGCGGCCGGGGACTCGACCGGCTCCTCTAGCGTGGCCTTGACGGCCTAACACACACTCCGGGGGGAGATGTCTTTAGCTTCTTTACATGCTTGGTACGGGGCGGGGGGGTTGGGGGGGAGCGGTTGGAGGTGAGTGGCTGGACGTCCACTTCGTTCTTTTCTACGGACTTGCCCGTTTTGGGGCTTGACTGAGACTATGGGGTGTTTGAGTTTGTGGGTGGCTAGTTGCCAGGGTTGTGTTTTGGGTGGGGGAGGGGGTTGTTTTGGGGTTGGGAAGGTCCCGTCCGATGTTGTCTATGCCCGCTTTGTTTTGGCTTGTCCTGCGCTGCGGCCCCGCGCGCCCCACCCGCTGATTCCCTGCCCATTGCATGGCGCTCCTGACCCCCGCGAGGAATGCCGGGCCTAAAGGTAGTGACCCTTAATGTTCAGGGTCTGAACAACCCGGTGAAGCGCAGAGCGATCCTGTCGTTGCTGGAGGGGACGCAGGCGGACATTTGCCTTTTGCAGGAGACACACTTATTGCCCCGAGATTGCCATAGGATGCGCTCTGCTAAGTTCCCTACCCAGTTCTTTTCCTCGGCAGCGAACAAGACGGCGGGGGTAGCCATTCTCCTAGCGAGCTCCTTTCGGGGGGAGGTGTTGCATAAGTGTGCTGAACAGAAGGGGAGGCTCCTTGCGTATCGCATGCGCCTGGGAGGCATAGCATTTACGGTCGGCTCCGTTTATAGCCCAAACGATCACCAAGAGCGCTTCCTAGATTCCGCGCTGGTGGATGTCACTGCTTCCCCCGACCGCCACATTATCTTGGGGGGAGATCTCAACATTGTCTTTGACTCTGTGCTGGACAGATCGGCGCAGCGCTTCCCGCAGACGGGGGAACTGTCCCAGGCTGGGAGGGCCCGGATTGCGGAAATGGATCTGCACGACCTCTGGCGCTCCATGCACCCCACGGATAGGGACTACTCTTACTTCTCGCACGCACACCGAACCTACTCACGGCTGGACTACCTCCTGGTGAGTGGACCGATGCGTGCCGCTGCCACGGCGGCGGACATCGGGGTCCTGACCCTGTCTGACCACTCCCCAGTCACCGGCGTTTTCCAGTGGCCGGCGGCCTCCCCCTCTCGGGGGGTGTGGCGCCTCCGGGATACACTTCTACACAAAAAGTCGGTGGTGCAACGCATCGGGGAGGTCATACAGGACTATCTCACCCACAATAGCAACACTGACACCTCGCAGGCGACACAGTGGGCGGCATTGAAGGCCGTCCTCCGGGGGGAATTCATCTCTATCTCTGCAGCTGAGAATAAGGAGCGGCAACTGAAGAGGGATGAGCTGACAACTCAAGTCCGGGAGCTTGAGCAGGTCCACCGCCGTACGGGGGCGCCGAGGGTGTGGAGGCAGTTGAAGGCAGCGAGGAAGCTCCTGTCGGCTCTGGATCTTGACAGGGCGGAGTACGCCGCCCTACGCTTGAAACATGCCTACTACACTGGGGGGGACAGATGTGGCAAGCTCCTAGCACACCGGCTCCGGGTTGCGCAACAGCGCAGCGTTGTGAAAGAATTGGTGGGCGCGGACGGGGGGGTTGTCTCCGGGGACGCGGAGGTAGCGGAGTCTTTCCGCGGCTTCTACGAGGCGCTGTATGCTGAGGAGCCCTCCTCGCCACGGGATGCCGACGGCTATTTGGAGTCGGTGACCCTCCCGGTACTGGATCCGGCTCAGGCTGACCACCTGGAGCGGGACATCCATGTTGAGGAAGTGATTTCAGCTATCGCGCAGCTGAAACATGGCAAGGCCCCGGGCCCGGACGGGTACACGTCGCTATTTTACAAGACTTTTTGCACGGCCGTGGCCCCTGTCCTTACTCGGCTATTTAACTCTTTCTCCGAACCGGGAGCCATCCCTCCGGATCTCCTGAGGGCGACGGTCGCGGTAATCCCGAAACCTGGGAAGGACCGGACCCTCTGCGGCTCGTACCGACCCATCTCGCTTTTAAATGTCGACCTCAAGTTGTACACGGGGATTCTCGCGTCCAGGCTGAGTCCACACCTCCCCGACCTGGTGGAGGCGGACCAGGCTGGTTTTGTGCCCGGCAGACAGACGGTTGACAACACCAAGAGGGTGACGCATGTTCTGGAGAAGGCCTCAAGGATCTCGGGGGAGCGGATGTTGCTGTCCGTTGATGCGGAGAAGGCCTTCGACAGAGTTCACTGGCCGTATCTTGAGCTGGTCCTCAAGAAACTGGGAATCGGCGATAAGTTCCGCACCATGGTCTTTAACTGCTATAAGCATCCTTCAGCGTCGGTGCGGGTCAACGGGTGTAGCTCCGGTGGCTTTGCCATCGAGCGCGGCACGCGGCAGGGCTGCCCTCTTTCGCCGCTCTTGTTTGCCCTCTACATGGAGCCGTTTGCTCAGAGGATTCGTAATAATCCGGATGCTGTCGGGGTCCGGATGGGCCAGTACGTCCACACCGTCAGTCTCTACGCGGACGATGTCCTGCTGACTTTGGACAACCCTAGGAGGTCGCTGCCTGCTTGCCTCCGAGAGCTGGACGCCTTTGCGGGGGTGGCCGGCTTCAAAATGAATATGAGCAAGTCGATGGCATTAGACGTGTCCCTGGCTGCGGAAACCAGGAGGGATCTTCAGCGGCTCTTCCCCATGCAGTGGTCCTCGTCCACGGTGCCGTATCTGGGGATTCTGCTGGCGCCTACATTACCGGAGATGGTTACGGCCAATTATGCCTCCCTCAGCAGGAAGATCAAGGACGAGCTTGGCCGCTGGAACAAAGGCCTGCTGTCCTGGCTGGGGCGAATCGCGGCGGTCAAGATGACGGTGTTGCCCCAGATACTATATCTTTTCCGGGCCCTTCCGCTCCAACCCCCGGTGGGCTGGATACGACAAATGCAGGCTGACATCTCCCGCTTTGTCTGGCAGGGCCGCAGGCCACGCATGAAGAGGGTCCTCTCCACGCTTGCTCCGGAAGCGGGGGGTCTCGGCATTCCGGACCTCCGTAAGTACTTTCAGGCGGCACAGCTCCGCTATCTGGTGGAGTGGAGCAGGTGGGAGTCCGACAAACATTGGCTCTTCCAAGACCAGGCAGTGGCGGGCCGCACCTTACAAGAGGTTCCATTCCTGCGCCGTGCGCATCGCCCCCCTAATCTTTACGCTTCCTTTGTTACGCGGGTCCCCCTGCATGTGTGGGACGCGGTCTGTGAGGCCCGGGGCCTTACCACCTTCCCTTCGCCGCTCACGCCCATTGCGGGCAACCCGGACTTCTCCCCAGGGATGGAGCCGGGGGTTTTCTCCTACTGGGTGCAGGCGGGCTGCAGGGCACTCTTCCAGATCTATGGCCCGGAAGGAGTGGTTCCTTTTCAGCAACTCCGCCAGGAGTTCGGCCTAACGGAGCTGGACAGATTGCGCTACATGCAAGTTCGGCATTGGGCCCTCCAGCCCCAGGTGCGTGCCACCGCCGCCCGTCCAATTACACCGTATGAGAGGTGGTTGGCTACTCGGACCTCCGACGCTAAACTGATCACCGATCTGTACAAATACCTACAACCCCCGCCGTTTCACTATTACAACCCGGGGAGGGAGCGTTGGCACAGGGAATTGGGTAGGACACTCAGCCACAAGGAATGGGACAAAATTGCGTATCGGGCGCGGCACTCTGCATATCACACGGGCCTTACGGAGACCTTTACTAAGGTGTCCACATACTGGTACTACACCCCGGAGAGACTGTATGAAATGCATAAACACACTGACAGGGGGTGCTGGCGGAGCTGTGGGCAGGAAGGTACCCTTACACACATTCTTTGGGATTGCCCAGTGCTGACCGCCTACTGGAAGGAAGTCTTGGACGAGGTGGATAAGCACTTTGGGATAGAGCTGCCGCGATTCCCGGCGTATGTCCTGTTGGGCCTCCCCAATGACCTAATGTACCCACTGAAGTCCCGTAGGGGTAGGCAGATCGCAATCGCGCTGGGGTCTGCGGTTCAGAACATTCTAATCCACTGGCGCACAACCACCGTCCCCTCCATCACCGGTTGGTTGCATAGGCTCTGGCATGTGCTGGGGATGGAGAAGCTGTCGCTTACGGTTGCGGGGGAGATAGACCAATTTGAAGAGCTATGGCAACCCTTTCTAGCGCTGCTGTCCACTGAATTCCGGGAGCTCACCTGCCCGAGGTATCTTAGACTTCTCAGGCTGACGCCGCCGGTGACCCCGGCGGACTAGCTTATATGTGAGACGGGGACCCCCCGGGGTGGGGGGGGGGGTGCGGGGCTTCCTGGTTAGGATTACTCTGATGCGGGACCATAGGACGGGGGGGGGGGGGGAGTGTTGTTGTTTCGTTACTGGGAGGATGGGGGATGGGGGATGGGAGAGGGGGGATTGTGTTCTATTGGGGTGTTGATGGGGGGGGTTTTTATTGCTTAGATTTGGGGTGTCGGATACGCGTGCGGGGATTTCACAGCTTGTATTTCCAGCTTTCATTTACTGTGTTTTTCCCCCTGACCTACCGCGCTACCTATTGCCAACCCTCTGGAGTTGCACCCTTTTTCTTTGACTGTATTCCATGTATCCTGCCCTCCTATCCCCCTCCCCCATGGTTTGTTTTGTCTCAATAAAAACGTTTTAAACATAAAAAAGGAAGATACAGAATCTACCCACTCTTAAATGGGGAGAAAAGAGGACTGTTCAACCCGAGGGGATGTGAACTCATTTGATATTTTGTAGAGTTCCTTGCTAGAGTGTGCTGCATTGTTTATTCGCTGAGTTAAATAGGTCTTTTTTGCCAATTTGATGTTTTTTATATAGTTAAGATGAAACTGTCAGTAGTTCCTGCGATCTTCGTCAGTTTCAGTTTTCCTCCACTGACGTTCAGCTGTTCTACTAATTTGTTTGTCAATTTTTAGTGCAGTCGTAAACCAAGGTGAAGCTTTACTTTTTACCTTAACCTTGGTTACAGGGGCGACGGTATCTAATGCGGAAATAATGGCGGTTTCTAAAATAATTATAGCCTGTTCCACTGTATCGGAATGGCATATCTGCTGTGGCTTGAAGTGGGCTGAGAAGGCGTCTGGAGTTAGTTTATGCCAGGGCTGAATCAAAGTATTTTTACTCAGTCCTGGTTTCCAATGCGAGTTTATGGGCATACAGAATTTTAAGAGATAATGGTCAGTCCATAGTACTGGAAAAGGTGGTTCTATAGTCAGTTTGGAGGAATTCGTGAATACTAGATCTAACGTATGATCGGCTAGATGTGTTGGGCCTACTACCTTCTGTGTCAATCCTAGTGTTTCCATAGCCACAAGTAAGCGGCAGGAATCAGAGTCCAACAATTGTCCAGTGGTAATTCCTCATTCCTAGCCCTCTAGGCAGTGCTGCTAGCTGCTTCTCTGGTCTCATCAGTAACTCCTCCATTCTAACTCCTCTAGGCAGTGCTGCAGCTATGTCTCTGTTCCCAGTGGTAATTCCTCATTCTTAGTCCCCTTAACACTGCTGCAGCGGCTTCTGTGGTCCCGTCGGCAACTCCTCCATTTTAATTCCTCTAGGCAGGGCTGCAGTTGTGTCTCTGTTCACAGTGGTTATTCCCCATTTTTAGTCCTCTGTACATTTGTGCAGCTGCGTCTTTGTTCATACATCCTCTACATTCGAAACCAAAACAGATGGGTAAAAGACATTGTCATTTACAAGGCCAATAGTTCTAACTCACAAATATGCGAGACCTATTGCATTGCAAATGCTTGTTTATAATTGTGGCTGTTCTGTGCAACCCTGCTCCACATTCTCTAGTCTAATGTATTCTAGAGTCTGAGAAAGATCATCTGATTTTTGACTTGTCTCGATGTTGTGGTTACTTAAATAAGTAAGTCTGGTGAATGGGAGTGGGTGATTAATTTTCCTAGCCCCGAATGGCCAGCCTACGTTTAGTGTCTTCTGTTTTCACTGGTCATTTTTTGTCACTTGCAGTGGTTATTTTCCATAGTTTGTCCCCTCCAACTTCAAGTTAGTGTTTATCTGTCTTTATACTTATTTTGGCGTCACCCATAAATTGCAGCTGACTTGGTTATTCCAGTGTTGGCAAAATGCATTCACAGAAAACATCTTTATTGCAGCAGAATCATCTCTAATATTCAGTGGAGTTTTTTTATTTTATTTTCGAAATTTAGAAACTTGCACAACATAAATTGATTATACCATCGCAGCTGATTGAATTATAGCAAGTGCATATTAAGTCAAACAAAAAAAAACGAACTTCCCCCTTACCCCCCAACAAGGTGAGACACCCCCCCTTATCATTGCTGAGGTAGTTGCGGCACACTACAGCATCAAAGGCCTGAGAATAAGTGCACAATTGCAAATGGATGTATGGTCCCAGAAATAGCATGGGAAGAGTTAGGAATAGGCAAAATGTGCAGCAGTCCTCCTACGAGAGAAGTTGTAGTGGCCTTAATATCAGTGACCGCAACAAGAGACAGTACCCCTCAAGCGGCAATCTGCTCATCTCCCCCCTCCGGCTCGCCTGATTCCTTCTCAACTAAGTATTGCTGATATAGGCCCCAAAAGCCTTTAGGGCGACACTGCGCGGAAGAAGTTTCTTATACGCGTCAGATTGTGTATTGCAGTATAGCATGTCCGAATTCCAATCATGGATAAGTGGTGAGGGACCCCTAGCCCAACGCCTTGCGACTCTGCACTTGGCCAATAGCAATCCCATAGCAACCAGTTTCCTGTAATCGGCCTTGATATCTCTGTCGTATCCCAGTAGCGCGACTAAAGGGCTGGATGTTAGATGCTGTCCCACAATCTCACTCAGCACTGAAAAAACATTCTCCCAAAAGGTCAATATCTAAGGGCAGGCCCACGCCACATACAGGAATCCAGCATCCGGCTCAGTCACATTTAGCATTCTCCCTCAGCCCATATCGCGCTAGCCTGCGGGGGTGTAGTGCACTCTATTAGGATATTCAAAATGGATCAGTCCGTGCTTACCATTCAGAGATACCCGCTTCATGGCCTCACAACAGTACGCCCAGCACCTGTCGTCAATAACTGGGTCCAGATCACCTTGCTATTCTGTCCTTGCTCTATGGAGGTGTATTTTCCGAGGCTCCTGGGCCAAGGAATATAGAATAGTGATAAGTTTTGCTGGTGTATTAGCTTTAATAATGTAAGAGAGAGCCAGGAACTCCACCAGTTCCTGCATGTCTTCCCCCAGCCGCTGTCGCCATGCATGTTGAGCTCTAATATATTGGAATTTATCCAATGGCTAGTGTCCATGCTAGCCCTAAGTGCAGTCCACCCAGCCGCGCAATGCCCGAGCCTGGTAAAAATCGCCCAACATTCGAATGCCTATGTGTGCCATTGCCTTGAGGACAGCCCGCTCCCTGCACGTCAAGAGCCAACTGCACCAATCCAAAAGGCATGAGCGGGGAGTACATGAGCGCCCCCGACTTTAGGTCTAGTAGTCTGCCCCATGCATGTGTTGTGGAATTTAGGGAATCCATAACCCCATGTCTGTAGACTGAAAGAGTAAAGAAGAACTGTGAACGAGTCAGAGGGCCTGCTGCATTCCGCTCCAGAAACCAATGTGGCAGATCGTGATGGCTGTGCAGCCAGCTGTACGCATGCAAAGCCTGTGCAACCCAATAGTAAAGTTCTAAGTCTGGCGCCCCCAGTCCACCCGCTGCATAGGGAAGTGTCAATGCATCCCATTTGACTCATGGCTGCTTCCTGGCCCAGGCCAGTCTAATCAATAATTTGAGAAGAACCCCAAAGAGAGAACACAGGAGTATTATTGGAATATTAAGGAACAGGAAGAGGAACCTAGGCAGGATAACCATCTTTATTAGGGAAATGCGGCCTATCAGAGAGAGAGGTAATTTGATCCACCTCTAGTTTATAAATGGCCTTCCCGTAATTCTCTGCTATGACAACCACTGAGTCGGCATGTAGTTGAACCCCCAGGTAACGGATTGGGTCTGTAGAGCACTGCATGTGGAAGTCCAATGCAGCTGGATTAGTCACTGAGGTTCGAGGAAACACCAGCAATTTGGGCCAATTAATGCGAAGTCCGAACATACTCATGAATTGAACGACCTCCGCCAGGACTGGGTTGAGATATTTCCCTGGGTCGCGAACGTAAGCATGGTATCTTCTGAATAAGCAGAAATTATTAACTGATTTCCCAGAATTCTCAGTCCCCTGTGTGAATAATACTCACACAGCGCACAAGCCAGGGGCTCAGCAACCAGGGCATTTAGGAATGGGGATAATGGGAAACCCTGCCTAGGCCCTCTGGTTATGTTTATACGAGTTGTGACTTCCTTGCAGGACCCGTGCAGTGAGTCATGCATACAAAGTCATTACTAATTGAAGGATGACCTCTCCCACCCCCAATTCTCTGTAAAACACACTTCATGAAGGCCCACTCTACAGAATCGAAAGCCTTCTCGGCATCAAAAAATCCGCTGCTGCTTTGACCCCCGGGTCAGGCCTCTGGATGGTGCCGAATAGGGTACGTAAATTGGAAGTAAGGCTGTGCCCAGGGACAAACCCCGACTGTTCTGGGTGAACCCCTAATGGCAGCAGTGGGGACTAAAGCGTCTCATCTTCACTGCCTGGCCCAGTGACATTTTGGGAGCCGGCAGTGTTCCTGCGCTTGAGAAATTGGAGTACTTGGGAGTGGTCAGTGAAAATATGTGTTTTGTCATCCGCCGTGACTCAGAGCTTTGCCGGATACAGCATGTTGTATTCTAAGTGGAGTTCCTGTAGTTTCCTCTTAGCAGGTGCAAACAATCTGCGCACTTCCGGGACCGGAGGTATAGAGTCCGGACATAGGGATACTGCCGTCCCCTCATATCGCAGCTCTTGTAGTTCTCTGGATTTTCGGAGGGCACCATCACAATCCCTATAGTTAAGGAGTCTCGCTATAGTGGGGCGCTGCGGCTCCCCCCTGACCGGTCTGGGTGCCAGCGACCGGTGCGCCTTTTCCACCACGAACATTGCAGAAAAGCAATCTGCGCCCAGGAGCCTAGTGAGCAGATGCTCTACGAATAGCTCCATATTAGGGAAGTTTGTGGACCCCGCAATCCCAACGAAAAGAAGGTTGTTCCACCGGGACCGGGCCTCCAAGTCCTTCGCCCTGGCCAGAACCACCTGGAGTTGATTTTCCTCGGCTGCCTGAGTTCTAGAACCATTGGTTATAGTATCTTGCGCTTCTGATACGCGCTGTTCAACGCAGTCAAGCCGGCCTGCTTACTTGTCTAATCTTTCTGACATCCTGTCCGTTCTGAATGAAAGGGCATCTATCTTGCTGTTTATCTTGTTTAGACTGCATTGCATAATGGAATGAAGTTCCTTAATATCCGTGTCTGAGGCAGCGTCGACTGCTTTAGAGCCCGATTCTGAAGGGTCCCTATCTTGCTCCTGCTGCCTTTTGGATTTCCTTTGGCTCAAATAGTAACTTTGATTGCGATTTGTCTGACTTCCCCATTTCATAAGATTGCCACAGGCGCCTTAAGCCACTGGACGCGGTTCCCAAGCGTAGGGCTGGCTCAATATGGCCGCAACAGCAGTACAATATAAAGGAATCCCAATAGCATCAGATTATTCATAGACGCTGCCGGATGCGTGGCACCCGGGGTTCTGCGTCTCAGCAAGCAGGTGAGGTGCGGAGTGTCACCTCTCCAGCTCAGCAAATGTCTTTGTCGCACCAGACATGAAAACCGCGCCGGCCACAGTGGTGGGGCCTGTTATGTATTGAGGTTGCCCCTGGCCATCCAGACGCCCAGTACTGCTCAGTCTCTCCGCTCTAGCGCACCCCCAAGCTCTGTATCCAGTGCCAGATTGTGGTGTGCAAACAGGGGAGAGGGGCTGAGGTGACGGGGGCACCTTTATCTGCGTGGCCGTCTTCAGTGGGGGCTGATGCACTGTAGTATTTGCCGGAACTTCCTCAGTTCCCCGCTCAGTCCTCAGGGCGCAGGGTAGCCGGGGCTGCCACTCAGATCTCAGCGCGGCAGCCAAAGCAGCCGGCCCATCCGGGGCCCGAGCCCAGGCCGCAGCTCTCCCTCTGGGCAGACCATGATGCCCCAGGTAGGCACCGAATCCGCTGGAAGTCCTAGGCACCAGTGGGGTCCGCACTGGGCACAGCAGAAGCCCGCCGCGCCAATGGAGGCAGCGCAGCCAGCAGCCCTGACGCCAGCCACGCCAGAGCCGCAGCTGCTGGCGACACAGAGTGGCCACCCCAGCCCAGGCGGCCCACTCCACTTGCCCCACGCTGGGCCAGCCACACCCCAGTAAGGCGGCGAGCAGGGAGGTCCACAGGGTCTGGTTGATAGGCCTGCCCATTTTTCATGATCCTTTTAAGGACCTGTGAGGAGCTTTACGTTCCTTGATGTGTGTGCTGAATGACATCACCTTTTTAATCTTTTCTGCTGGGATGTTCGGTTGTCCATTGTTTGGCTCAGTGTGACTGTTACATGTAGAAGCGTTTTTAGGTCTTGCCTGAGCCAGCGCATACGCTGCTCTGGCGAGACATTTAGTTAGTGGGCTTTTAAAAGTCCTACCACAGCTTTTTGTGTAGCACAAGCAGAGGCGCCATCTGGCTTTCCTCTCACTCTCCCACGCGCGTGCCTCGCTCTGCCTCTGTCTTGCGCGCCCCTCCCCCACCACAGAGCGCGTCTCGTGGCCGCGCGCGCATCTTGCGAAATCGGCCACACGCCTTTATCTCTTCAACGCCCCTCCCCACCACAGAGCGCGTCTCGCGGCCGCGCAGGGGGCAGACAGCTTTTTAATATTGTATGCCATTCACCACATCCATGGCGAACGGTGCCTACAAACGAGCTGAAGGAATCCCTCTCCAGCCACAACCATGCACCAGAGTGCAGAATTTGTGAGAGCAGTGCAGAATTTGTGAGCGTGGCTTGTCTGATCTGGTTCTAACATGTGATACACTCCGCTGTGTCCACTTGGATACTTGAACTGGCAAAGGCAATAGGTTTGATTTTACCATACTAAGACAATTTCTTCAATCTCTGTGCATCCTACCTCTTTTTTGTGCCTTGGCCAACAGGAGAGCGAGATAGCAGGCATTCCAGCACAAGCATACAGCGGGATCTAGTTTCTCAATTATATCCACTCTCGCCTTTTCTCAGAAGTCCACAGGTACAGACAGAGTAAGTTAACTTGCCGGCAACCACTTCCATGCTCACAACCCGCCCCCTTCACTTCTCAAACCCGCCACTGAGTTTGCGTCTAAAAAACAGACTAGTCGCGTTCCAGTTGGAACCCCTGGGGCACTATACAAATGAACTTCATAGCTATACAAATTAACTTCATAGGGGCACTGCTGTTTTGCCCCGGGGGTACCTTTGAAAGATATAATATGGACGCTAATTTCATTGTTTCTTAACGCCCACCTCTTTCCTCTTTTAAGGCACGCCGTCACCCCAAGTTCTCAATAAAGCTTCTTAGATAGTTCTACCAGCTAAGCTCTCAATTTATTTAATTTAATTTGTAGTTTCATATAGCGCGATCTCGACCCATATTGGATCGCTTTACATGAGCACCAATTAAGTTATGCAAGGACACATTCATTTTGTACTAGGCACGAGGGGATTACTTGATTTGCCCAGAATCACAGGATTCTGTCGTTGAGTCGACACCGAGGCTCAAACCTAGTTTCCCCACCTCCTAAGTCGGTAGCTCTGTCCACAGCCTGCGTTATTTTAGGCAGTTCTTTGTGAGTGACAAAATCCTCGCTGTAAGAAACGTCTAGACTCTAGAGTAACAATTTAGCACCGTGAACGTGCTCATTTCTGGCTCTATGCTTAGAATCACTAGTTTTGCAGCTATTATTGCCCAATATCTTTTCAGAACCTGAGGCTCTGATTACGCTGGATTTTCATTTCTGTTGGCTCACCAGCCAATAAAAACACGAACAGCAATACCTAGTAGGAATGTGTAACAAACAACAAAACACTATAAAATCTGGAAGCGCTGGGCGGATTACAGGGGATTGGATTTGGAGCCCATTCCAGCGTAGGGATTTGGTGGGTTGTAGTCTTTTCCTCCCTTGTCTTGGGGGGACATGTAACATACGCGTGTTGGGCGGCATGGTGTCTATTGGACATGTTTCATAGCGAGGGTAGAACTGTAGCTCCGATCATACCTGCTGATTTTGCTTGGCTGGTTGTGCGATGGGGTGTGGGGTGGGGGGGTGTTATTTGTTTTTTTGTTTAATTGGGTTGTATTTTATATGCATGTCCCTTCTTTATTCTTCTTTTGTTGTTACATGAGAAAACTGTCAAAGTCAGGATTTGGTTCATTGATGCTACGGAAGCCTCTGGGTTACAGAGCTCCGCTGAATGTGCATTTGACAAATAAAATTTGTTTACAAAAAACACGAGATGCAAAATGTCTACACACAACACTAGTAACATATAAAATGCTTCTGTCATAGTCTCTTCCTCTGCTGCTCACAGCATCTGATGAGCCCTATTATCTTTATGTATCATATTTCATCTGTTAATGAGTATTTTCCTATTTTTATTGACATAGCTAACTTTTGCCCATTATGCTTGCAGTGTTTCTCCCTATCGGCTTAACGCCGGCTCACTCAATCACATCACAGTCTAGTTTGGGTTGTAATGTCGACCTAGGGATGTTCACCTCAGCACCCCAGGCTGTCATTAAGTTTTGGTTTGACCCAAAGTCACATGACCGCAGGAGTTTAATAAAATGAGCGGAGCAGCACAATCGATTGTTCTGCACCAGCTACGATCCTTGGTGTCTGTCTGAGTCATTGCGCACTGGCGCAGGCCTGGACACGCAGCATACCCTTGAAGCCAACACCCCCCCCCCCCCCCCCCCCCCCCAGCTGTTTTGCGTGGCCCCAGCCGCGTCAGCAATGTTTCGCCCTCTCCCAGTCACCATCTCTGGACCTTAGTTGGTGCAGCCTACCACACGGCACCAGCTTTCTGGACTGTGTACACAGCACACAGGTGGACCACCCCACCCCCATTCTTTCGCTCTCACTCCCAATAAAAGAGGGCGCCAGGGATCTTCGGACCTGCCAAGCAGCAGCCACCGCCCTGCTACAGCACACTAAAAACAAGCATTGGCATAGCCAATAGGTCTCACCTTTGGGACCTTATAAGTGCTTAGCCATGCAACAGTTGATGTTGTTGCACCAAGGTTATTGTGCTGCATAACTAAATACTTATAAGGTCCCAAAAGTGAGACCTATTGTCTATGCCAATGCTTGTTCCCATTATGTTTTTTTAATGTAATATAATTTGCTATGAATGTGCCGCAGGGCAACAAACACTTAACCTATCATATTTCTTGGAGGCTGTTTTGCCTAGGATGATACCCTTCACTATGTCTAATGTGCATTGCTTGTGTAGGAGTGAGTATAAATATAACTTGATGTGAATTTACTTTTACAGTTGGCAATGTCTGGTCAGGTATATGGGTTAGAGTGGTATTGTGTGCTTGCGGAGGCCTATAGGTATGTCTGTGTACTGTTTGACATGCTTGGCAAGTGAATAAGTTGTTGTGGATATATATATATATATATATATATATATATATATATTACCTACTGGCGGTCGCCAGTAGGTAGTTATAGTTAGGACCACGTTTCCATAGGAAAACCTCAACATTCTATTTTGAATAACTTTGGCGCCGGTCGACGAATCCTCGCGAATTTCTCAAAATAGGTGGGGCGCTACGCTCCGCTCCTACCCTGAAAGTCTCGGGGGGATCCGTCAAGCGGGGGCTGAGATAAAAGGGGGGTCCCAAAACGCGTTTTTCCCATGCATTTTTCCATAGGACCTTTAGAACGAGCTACAGCCCGAACGGCTGAACAGAATTACTCAAAATTTGGCAGAGAGGTAGTCCCTAGGTCAAGGAAGTGCCTTTTGTAGGTTTGGTGTAAATCTGTTCAGTAGATTCTGAGAAAATAGCCTTTGAATCAATATATATATCTGTATGCGCGCAGAGTGCGCGCTGGGTGCGCGCACCTTGCCGTGCGCGAGCGCAATTCTGATTGGTTGTTAGATCTTAGTAAACATTCGAATCGGTGGAAGTCAGGAAGTGGCGGCCGCCATTTTGTCTATCGCATAAAGAGGGGGTGATAAACAAAGGGGGAGCACTTGAAAAGGGGGAAGAGTGGGAAGAAATAGACCCAGTAGGCATTGTAAGGGGGTCAAAGTAGGACCTTGTAGGGCAAAAAAAAAGAATAATATTTTGAAAAAAAATATCGCCGAGTGCGCGCACCCTGCGCGCACCCGGAAAAAAAAAAAAAAAATTTTTTTTTTAAAAAATTGCATTTAAGTGTTTAGATATAAGGTGGCTCTAAAAAGAGCCCTTGTGTTTATTGTTTGTTTTTCGGTACCTACAAGTAAGTACCGACGCAGAGTCTGAGGTTCAAGAGGAAGACTCTGTTCCCTTCATCATTGAAGTGCACACCATCTCCTCTATAAATGTCTTGCATGTCGTAACGCAAGTTGTTGTGGTAAATGGAACCCATACCATAGTCACGGAGGAAAGCAGAAACAGATTTGTTGACGTGCTTCCTTGCTTTGTCAATCTGCGGACAAAATTGGTTGGACCAGTTCCACTTTTGCCTTTGGCATATGTTAGAATATACAAAGGCAGATTGAGGAAAAAGCGACATCAATTGCACAAAGGTGTCCTTAATAAGCATTTCCAAACCTACCCCAGTTAAAGTGCCTAGATCATTACCACCACAGTGCACAATAATAAGGTTAGGCTGTGGGAGATGTAGAAAGGTTTTCACCAAAGGCATTAATTGGTGCCACTTTAACCCTCTCTGACCAATCCACTTGATGTCTACATTTGGCAAAGCAAGGTCTCTCACCATACCTCTTTTCTCTGCAAATTTTTCACTCCAGAAGACATAGCTGTGTCCTACAATCCACACTGTGAACATCTTCAAAGGAGATCTGGATGCACTCAGGAGGTGTAATTCAGTAGAATGGTAAAAAGAAATGAAAGACAGTTTGGGAATGGGAGGCATACATATTTTTTATAAAAAAAAAAGAACTCATTGGCTGTTTCATACCATTCTACACTAAAAACTAGGCTGTATGTGTAAATTAATAGAAGCATGTTTTGTATTGGTTCAGAAAAATGTGTTACCAAAGAACAGTACTATGGATTTGCTGTAAGGTTTGAAAAGTCAAGCACTCTTGCTCTGTGGAATTGAAACATTGTGTGGCGAACTTCTGACCTAACTCCACACAGCAGTGTTCCATGAGCTGTTGCCATGGTAGCAGGCAGAAGTCAAGTTGGGGGAAGGGTACTAGGCAGAAGTCAAGTTGGGGGAAGGGTACTTTTGGAAAAGGGTTGGTTTTCAAGCAATAGAAATGTGTGATTACATTTGTAAAAAAGGGGGAAGCAGTGTGATTTGAAATTAACATCTATATGTGTGAAACAATAGAGGGAAAGATTGCCATTATCTGGTTCTGCTGAGTGGAGAGAGGTGTAGAGAACAAAGGTCCTGGCTCTGATAATGTGCTGTGGGGTTTTGAGGTTTCAGTCTGTAATACAAATACATTCAGCATCACTAAGGCTGGTTGCCCTTGCTGGAGTGTAGGCAGTCAGCCAGCATACACATGGTTTGTGGTCTGAAAATGCAGTCTGGACATGTGCATTTAAAAAAATGTGAAAAGTGGATTCATAATGTGTCAGTCTGTAAAAGTGATTTTCACTTGCCAACAAAAAAGAGCAGTAAGTGTGCATTCAAATTGGCAAAGATTTTTCGTTTTGTGACTAATGTGAAAACATGACTCTGTGTGCAAATAGGAATTACAGGAAGAGATTTGTTGCATTTTGCTCTGGTGATTTCACAGTTGCATTAGTAGGAAAAAGGGGGAGTCTCTCAAAAAAAAAAAAAAAAAAAAAAAAAAAAAACTTGGGTGCGCGCAGGGTGCGCGCACCTCAAAAAAATTAAAAAAAAAAATTTAAAAAAAAAAAAATTTTTGGTTAAGTTTATAAGTGGCTCTTAAAAGAGCCCTTGAGTTAATGGAGGGAAACAGGAAGAGAAAAACGCAAAAAATGAAAAAAAAATCTATGGCCTAGTGCATGAATGTGCATCAAATTTTCTCTGAAGGAGATCAAGACTGGTCTCCCCCACAGAAATAAGTGAACCGCAATCAGTGCACCGTGTAGACAACCTCGCCAAACAAGGTGGACCAACAAGAGGTAAAGAAACAGGTGAAGGCACCACCGCAGCTGAAGTGCTCCCCTGAGCTGCCGAAGATGTGCTCGGCTGAGCTGCTGCTGATGTCGTCGGCTGAGCAGGTGAAGAGTTTTCTTCAGAAGCTCGACGAAAAGATACTGGGTGCATTTTGTCAACATGTCTTAACATAGTGTGAATGCTAAAAGAATATTTCTTATTAGGATTCCCACGAGATAAGACTTTGCCACAAAGTAAACAAGTAACTTTTGGTGCATTTACCTTTTTCTCATTCTTGGGAAAAGTGAAAAACTGCCATATAAAGCTGTCTTTCTGCTTCCTGTTCCTCTGCCTCTCAAGAGTGTCCTGCTCACTGTCTGAAGTAGGTTGCTGTTCAGCCATTGTCTCTCAACAACAGAATAGCTCCTTCTCCAAAGGAATCAGAACTAATAATGAGGGGAGTAGGTGTGGTTTGGGAAGAATCTGGAACAGAAAGTACTTCAAACCAATCAAAAGTGATGATTCTTGATCACATGACTTGCCATGAGGGGATTGGGTGTGGTATTGAAACAATTAGAAACTGAAAGTAATGATAACCAATAAGAAATGTTGTTTTATTATGTATAAACCCGAGGTGCGCGCACTGCGCAAGCTCCGAGCGCGCACCCCGTGATGACGTATGCACGAACGCGTAAACGCGCAGGTGCATACGTCATATACGCGCACCTAGCGCGCATACGTTTAACACGCGTATACGCGACCGTTATTGCGCGTAATTTTAGCGTATGCGGAAGTAAACCGCGTCGAGGGCGTAGGACGCATGCGTACGTACGTACGCATGCGTACGTACGTACGCATACGTACTGGGTGCGCGCTCCCAGCGCGCACCAACAAGTATATTTGCGTACGTAAATAACGTACGCCGGAATTCATAAAAAACATACGAAATAGTACTAGGAGCGCGCTCAGAGCGCGCACCCCAAGAAATTATAAATAAAAAAAAAAAGAGGACATTAAAGAATTTAAAAAATTATAAAAAATAAATATCCAAATTGAATTATTTAAAAAAATAATTTATAAAAAAATACAGATAATATATAAATGAATATAAAGTAATTTTATTTAAATAAAAAAAATATCTTTAATTAAAAATACATAACTTACCATACAAATTCTCAGAAAAAAACATAGGTTTCAAAAACGAAATATTTAGAGATTAGCATTTAAAAAACCTTGCAAATTCACTGTAAAAACCATGGGTTTCACACACGTTATAGTTAGGAATTAGCATTTAAAAAACCTTGCAAATTCACTGAAAAAACCATAGGTTTCACACACGTTATAGTTAGGAATTAGCATTTAAAAAACCTTGCAAATTCACTGAAAAAACCATAGGTTTCACACACGTTATAGTTAGGAATTAGCATTTAAAAAACCTTAGAAATTCAGTGAAAAAACCATAGGTTTCACACACGTTATAGTTAGCTGGACATTTTACTCGTAAAAAACCAGTGAAATTGCCCCGTTATAGTTAGTTCAGCTAACTATAACTCGCGCGCCCGCAATGCACTGCTGATGACGTCACATATTACATCACTCATGACATGGTCAGTGACATCACTCATGACATCACTGATGACATCTCAAATGACATCACTGATGACATCACTGATGACATCATCCTTGTGATAAAGTGGCAGACCTCCTCTCACCCTAATATAACCTTTGACACACACATTCAAAAATAGAGACTAAAATTTTCAAAAAAAAAGGACATACCAATAACAGTTACAACAACCTCTTCAGTAATTCTAAGATCCACATACACATCCACTCATTCACCAACAGTCCTATACAGTCACTCATACATGTACTCACTCATCATATGTACTCATACACCTACACATCCTGTTACATTATGCCACTCATCCATAGAGTTACTCACACACATAGTCACTCATGCTAACAAAGAATCAAACATGCATTCACCTGCATATACAGTTATACACACACCACCACACTTGCTTCTACAGAAACTTACACATACTTAGTCTTTTAAACAATCACTTATAGAAACACATACTTATTCATACAGGAACTCTTTCAATCTCTCCCTCTCACATATACTCACTTATATACAACAATAGTCACATATACTAGTTTAAAACATATGTAGTTACTCCTGAAGACACTATTGAGACAGTCATTCACTCACTAACACACCCATACACACACTCATCCACCCATACAGTCCTGCAGACATGCTGTGTTCAACACATACAAACAGTGAGTCACTCATTCATGCACCTATGCACTACGTAATACCCCCCACCGAACCATGCAGACACTCAGACTGATACTCAAAAAAACAACTAATAACCTATATAGACACCCATGTAGCTACTCACCAACCCATGCAGCCACTTATACACAAAGTGAGAGACTGTCACAGATATTTATATGTTTAAACATTACTCACTAAGTCATGTATTCACTATGATACACTTAATCAGTCAGTTACACAATCAATTTTTCAAAAACAAATCATCCATTTAGACACTTATATACCCATTTATTCTTCCATCGACCTTGAGATATACATGTATAAAACATATTTAATTTTCAGAAAAACACACATTCACTGGATGATGTCATCAGTGATGTCATTTGAGATGTCATCAGTGATGTCATGAGTGATGTCACTGACCATGTCATGAGTGATGTAATATGTGACGTCATCAGCAGTGCATTGCGGGCGCGCGAGTTATAGTTAGCTGAACTAACTATAACGGGGCAATTTCACTGGTTTTTTACGAGTAAAATGTCCAGCTAACTATAACGTGTGTGAAACCTATGGTTTTTTCACTGAATTTCTAAGGTTTTTTAAATGCTAATTCCTAACTATAACGTGTGTGAAACCTATGGTTTTTTCAGTGAATTTGCAAGGTTTTTTAAATGCTAATTCCTAACTATAACGTGTGTGAAACCTATGGTTTTTTCAGTGAATATATATATATATATATTACCTATTGGCAGTCGCCAGTATGTAGTTATAGTTAGGACCTAGTTTCCATAGGAAAAGCGCTTTTTGTTTTGGCAATATCTTTGGTGTCGTTTGACGAATCTTCGTGAAATTTTCCCAAAACTAGGGCTGGACCGCTCAGTTTGTGTTGAAAGTTTCAGGGTGATTCGTCAAGCGGGGGCCGAGAAAAAAGGGGAGTCCCAAAACGCTTTTTCTCCATGTTATTTTCCATAGGAACTTCATTATAGGCTACAGCCCGACCTGCTGAACAGGATTACACCAAATTTAGCAAAAAGGTAAGTCTTGGTTTAGAATGCGCCCTTTTTGTTAAATGGTGTAAATCCGTTCAGTAGTTCCTGTGAAATTAAAAAAAAATATATATCGATATCTGAGCACCGAGGAGGGTTCGCAAACCCTCCCGGGCACGAGCTTCACTCTGATTGGCTGCCAACACTCCAAACCAGGAAGTGTTGGCAGCCATCTTGTGACTTGTAATCGAGTCACAGGAAAAGAGTGGAAAAAAGGTTGAAACACAAGAAAAGGGGGCAGGGTAGAAACACCCTGACCCACTAGGCCTGCTCAGGGTGTCCCACAAGGACCCCCAGGGCCAAAAATAGCATTAAAAAAAACCTAAAAAACAGCAGAATTCGTGTTGGGGTCGCAAATCCTGCAGTGAAAGAAAAAAAAAAGGAAAAAACGTAGCTCGGACTCCCGCGCTTTGTTTTCAAAAAGCCCCTTGGTGGGCCAGGTCCCGGGGGCAATCAGTGATTAATTTGCGGGGGCCCGTGAAGGCCCCCGCAGCCCAGGGGACCGCCACCTCCCTGGGGCTTATTCATTTGAATGCGGGTGAGCACGTGGCCCCCTACAGCTCCGGTGACCGCCACCTCCTTGGGGCTTTGTTTATAATGGCGTGGGACGCTGCCCCTGGGACGTCACCTCCCCGGGGCATTCAAATTTAAAAGGAGGGGGGTCCTTGCTGGCCCCCCAAGCCCCGGGGACTGCCCCCTGCCCGGGGATGAAATTAAAAATAAGTGTGTGGGGGGCTCCTGCTCCTCCCCACACTGCCCCGGGGACCACCACCTCCCCTGGGCTTTGAATATTTAAATACGGTGGTCCGTTGTGGACCCCAGGCTCTGGGGACCACCACCTCCCCAGGGCAATGCAAATGGATGGAGGGGGGCCGCGTGGTCCCCTCCTGGAGCCCTCGATGGCCCTGGGGACCGTCACCCCCCCCAGGGCCGGCTCCTGCGATGTCCCGGGTGCCCACCCCCGGGACATTGCTGTTTGCTATGGCAGTTGCTGTTTGCTCACGCCCTGCCAAAGCAAGCTCTGCTTTGCTTCATTGAAGCGAAAGCAGGGAATCCTGCTCTCGCTTCAATGAAGCAAAGCAGGATTGCTTTTGAGCAAGGGGAGCTGCATGTCGGCAGCTCCCCTTGCTCAAAAGCAATGCCGGCTCCCGCAGGAGGTGGGGAGCCGGTGGAACGGTTGGGGCAGTTGGGCTCCCTCCACGGTCCCAATCACAGAGCCAAGGCCCCCGGGGATGGGGTCCCCGGGGCCAGAAGTGGCCTTAATGGGGGGCCACGCGGCTCCCCTCCAAATATAAATAATAAAATACATGAAATTCTGGCCATGCCCCGGAGAATGGGATCCCCGGGGCCTAAATTGGCCTCGGGAGGGGGGCCACACGGGCCCCTTCCCTTTTTAATTTTTTTCTTTTTTTTAAATGATGATAAAAAGGGGTCAGGCCCTGGGGGATGGGGTCCCAGGGCCCCAAATATTGTAAAAGAAGGGGGCCACACAGCCCCTCATAAAAAAATAAATAAAAAAAAGTTGCCATCTCGCTGGAGGCCCCGCCCCCTCCCTACAGCACTCTGCAGACACGCCCCCTGGTGCGTTCTAAGTTGGAGTATTAAGTCCCCTTCATTCCTGAGGGTCCCTGGGGGCCAAGCAGCCCACCAGGCACCTCTAGTATGCGCCACAGAGCTGCGTTGTGGAGAGGTGGTCCGAGGCCACACCCCTTTTTACACCACTCTGTAAACGCGCCTCATGATGCACTGGTGGTGGGGCGATGAGGTCCTCTTGTGTCCTGAGGACCTCAGGACACAAGTGGACTTAATCCCCCGAGCAGCAGTGCGCCAGGAGCTGCGTTTGCAGAGTGGTGTAAAAAGGGGGTGTGGCCTTGGACCACCTCTCTGCAACGCAGCTCTGTGGCGCATACTGGAGGTACCTGCTGGGCTTGTGGCGCATACTGGAGGGTCCCCCAGGGACCCTCAGGAATGAAGGGGACTTAATACCCCAACTTAGAACGTGCCAGGAGGTGCGTTTGCAGAGTGGTGAGGAAAGGAGGCATGGCCTTTGTCCACCTATCAGCAATCCCACAGTGTGTGGCTTACTGGAGGTAAGACGTATACTAGTTGGCCCCTAAAGGACCCCCAGCGCCGAAAGGGACTTCAATCCCTATCCAAGAGCGCGCCAGGGAGCACGTTGGCAAAGTGGTGGGCAAAGGGGGCATGGCCTGCTATGAGCACTTAGCAATACTGCTGTGTGGGACTTACTGGAGGTAATAGAAGGGGTAGTTGGCCATCAAGGATGTCCTTGGGGGCCAACTACCCCTCCTGTTACCTGCAGTAAATCCCACACAGTGGGATTGCTAAGACGTCTAAGGAGGACATGCCCCCCTTTCTCCAACACTCTGCAAACGCACCTCCTGGCAGACTACGGGATGGGGGATGAAGTCCAATTTACCCCGGAGCGACTTTAAGGGCCAAGAAGCCCTCTTGGTACCTCGTCTAAGTCCTATGCAGCGGAATTCCTGAGCGCTGGTCGGAGGCCCAGCACCCTTTGTCCACCACTCTACTACTTAAAGAAACGTCTTTCTGCACCTCTGACTTAGATGTAGTTTTAATCCCCCTGCCCTATTATGTACTAGGGGCTTACAGAGGAGGTCATGCCAATCACAGGGGTACCCCAACACATAGTGTTCCCGAGTATATGTAGGTGTTTTCACTGTATTCCAAGTGTCTTTTAGCATAGCACTGGCTCTAGGCCTGGTTAGTCAGTCAGTTACCACCAGTACCCGTCAGCAAAAGGTTGGGGGCACAGGATGACTTTGCAACAAGGCCTCTTTCTGCTCCTCTGTCGGTTCTTTGTGCACATCTCTTGCTTCTTTCTGCACCTTTCTTCGTCTTTCTGGACTTCTGTTGCCTCTTTTTGCATTTCTGTTGCTTCTTTCTGTGCCTTTCTTCTTCTTTCTGCACATGTCCTACCTCTGTAGGCATAGTTAGAAATTAGCATTTAAAAAACCTTTGAAATTCACTGAATTTCAAAGGTTTTTTAAATGCTAATTTCTAACTATAAAGTCCATGAAACCGGTGTTTTTTTCAGTGTATATATATATATATATATATATCTCTTTTCGACGAAGAAGAAAACATGAAGGAGTCGCTTTGCTGATATATATTATATATATATATGGAGAGAGAGATATATTTTTGCCACTTTAACGTTAAGATCGCAGCAATATAATAAGAATACTGAGGCCATCTTTAGATTTACACAAACAATAAGGCATAAACCAAACAAAGAGATGATAAATATATATAGAAGTAAATGCATTCGAGGAGGTATATATGGCGCAGGCTTGTGGGGCTATAGTAACGCTGGAATTCTTCAACACGTTGAACATTGTTTCATCTGTAGATTACAGTCCCACCAGAAGCACTGCTACATTTAAATGCCATGAGGAATTAGAGTTACCGTACTTGGAGGCTAGGCTTGCACCACTAATACTTTGGATGAATGATCTGGGGAAATCCGGAGGCTGGTTTGGTCAGAACTTGTGTCTCTGACTGTCTTACTCTTGATATGGTAGAGCAGATCCCTCTGCTCTTCTATTTTAAATATTCCTTTGAGTCATAGATCTCCCAGAACTGTACAATAACCACCAAAAGATAACACCTAATGGTAAAGAAGTAGTTAAACATTCCTATTTAGATCATTGTATGAAGCTGCGGTTAGAGAGGGTCCAGACCATGGAGATGGTTGTTAGATACTCTTTGGTATCATCTACAAGGAGTGTGGAACCTTATTTAATTTGGATTGTGAATCCCTCCCACAGTTTTTCTTATCCTTTTTAGGTCGCAGCTGTCTGGTTTGCTAAAGGCATCTTGGGGACATTCAGAAAGTTGACCTAGGAACAGCATTCCACCTGTTGCTTATCATTGCTTTTATTGTTTCTAACACATTTTCTGGCTTTCTATTTGCTGGCTTTACTTGCTTAAGGCTGTCCGGCTTGAGGTAGTCCATCCCGTTGTCCAAACATTGTTGGCTGGATTTTTCCACTAACTCGCTTTCTGTGAACAGGCCTTTAAATCTTGTTCTTATCTATCTTTTCACATTTGCTGGGCATTCATCAGATGTTAAATGTCAAGCTGTGTCGTATGAGGGAGCGTGGAGCTTACTTTTTTTTCGCTGACTTCAAAGTGAGAGCTTTTGTAGGAAAGAGAAATGCTAATTACTCTCCCCATGGAGCCCTCTTGTGCTCCTCCCATGCTCCAGTTTATGATTCTTTAACATAACCCTTAACCCCTTCGACGCTCATGACGGAGCGGTTCCGTCATGAGCGTCGGTTGCGCTGTGCGCATGACGGAACCGCTCCGTCATGGCCCCGCCCGCGCTCAGAACCTTCAGCACCGCGCGGAAATCCGCGCAGCGCTGAAGGGGTTAAATAGCACATCCTTTAGCTCCCACAAACTGTGTTAATGATCCAGGAGGACACCGTCGGAACCATGGTTCAATGACATTGAAAGCCCAGAAACAACTATGTCGCAAACCAGAGAGGAAATGGAGACTTGAAGATAATGTAAGTAGTCAAATGGAATATTTCGTCTCTTCAAACCAACAAAAAACTTTTCCTCAGGGAAAGGGCTCTATACTTCGCTGAGGACATTATAGCGGCCAACAGATGCCCTAAAGCTCTGTTTTCTAGGGTAAAGAAACTGGCAAAGCTGCCAACTGCACCCGATATTAGCATTAGTCAGGAATTCTGCAACTTGTTAGCAGAATCATTCCAGCACAAGGTCAAGTCTGTTTTGACTTGTTTGTGCTGCAGGATAAACGCCTAGCTCAGACACCGGTCGAACTTAATAAGATTCAATCTAAATCTCTTGATAAGATACAAGATCCTAGTAAATTAGCTACCCCAACCCTCTCTTCTTTTACTGCTATGACAGTCGAACAAACATCTAAACTAATTTCTGTAATTAAATTTGGCTCCCCATCAGATCCATGCACTCCTAAAATTCTGCATATTTCTCCTGAAATTATAGCTATTCCATTAACGGCGATTTTTAATATAATGTTCACAAGAGGGCATTTCCCAATGGAATGGAAGAAAGCCTCCATACTTACTTTATTAAAGAAACCCAACATGGACGCTAAGGATACTCTCAATTATAGACCGATATTGAGACTCCCGTTCCCTGCTAAAGTAATTAAAAAGGCAATAAATATTGAACTTTCCTCATTTATCAATGATAACTAGTATTCTGGATCCCTTCCAATTTGGATTTCTTGTTTACCATAGCACAGAGCTGGCTCTTATCACCACCATGGAGGAGCTCAAGCAGATTTTAGACAGTGGGGGGAGCGCAGCTTTGATCCTCCTGGACCTGTCAGCGGCCTTTGATACTGTCAATCATGGGCTGCTGCAGGACGGGTTAGCCTCCATTGGGATCAGGGGTAGGCTGCTGTCCCTACTGGGCTCCTTCCTGTCTGAGCGGTCTTAAGAAGTGGCATTGGGGAACGTTGTTTCACCCTCCTTTACGCAGCCTTGCGGAGTTCCCAAGGGCTTTTCCCTGAGCCCAACGCTTGTTAACCTCTATGTCACTCCCCTTGCCAGTCTAGTAAAAAGTTATGGATTTGCCCTCGTGTCGTACGCGGACAACACTCAGATCGTCGTCTCAGTGAGCAGTCCCTCCAGCCAGACGGCAATTAATTTTCACGACTGCTTGAGCCATATAGCTAATTGGATGACAGACAATTGTCTGAAGCTAAACTCATCCAAGACCGAGGTTTTGTTGCTAGGGAACAATCCATCATTTTGGACAAATAGCTGGTGGCGGTCCAACTTGATTCCTTACCACACCAGTGCTCAAAGCCAAAAATTTAGGACATCGAAGAGCTGTCCTGAATGAGGACAACACGTATGCCCTGGTTTCACATGAATGCAGGGTGGGTGTTAACCGGGCTCGGTTTAAGTTTCATGGCATAGACACCATCACCAGCAATATTAGGGGTGGTGACAGGGCACTGATGTTAAGACAATTGGAGGCTAGATGGATTTGTACGCTATGCTCTTCAACTCAGGGCCTCAATTCAGACAGGGAACTACACTATTTTTTGTAAATAGTGTGGTCTTGTAGCTATTGGAATTCACTGCCTTCTTCAGATTTACTTTAACAACAAAAAAAAGGGTGTCACCTTTTATGCATGACCATGTCTGTTTTGGTATCATCGTAGAACAGGGGACTACTTAAAACATTTTTTTTTTCTTTAAATTGGTCTTGCTGGTCGACAAATATGGCCTTTTGTCCTCTTGTGTGTTTTTCTTGATTGTTTATTATATCTCCTTGTGCATCGCTTCATCTGTGCTCTGTGTTCAACTGAACTTACCTGTGTACTCTGCCATAATGTCAGTGTAATTGTACCTACATGTGCATTCTGTTGAAACATCAGCTTAACTGTACTTACATGAACACCTTGTTAAAACATCATTCTATTGTTATAGTAGCTTTGAGCATTATTTCATGCATGCTTTGTGTCTCTCTATACCTACCTATGTATCTTGGTAAAGTGCATACTATTGCTTTAGCATTTTTGTATCCCAACTGTCAATCTTTGTGTTCTGTCTCTTTTATGCTCTGTGCTTTTTACATTTAACTGTGCATGTGGTTAATATTTCTTTTATTGCTCTAGTGGCACTGTAACCCTATTGCCACTTTTGTGGAATAGAACGTCTTTATGATTGGCTTCTCTGATATTAAATGTTTTCTTGCTTCCACTTAACCTTTACAAAGTCCAACCAGCTCTGAGCATTAGCCAATATTTGGTAACTCATTGCTCATGCTGTACCTAATACCTTCTCTTTTTCTTGATTTTGTCCATCCCCTAAAAAAAACTTCTGCACATTATTACTCTGATTGTTACTCTAAAGTTGCTTCTCCTTGATTAAGCTGGTCGATCGGAACATAATGGTTATTTATATTGCAGGATTGAAATCGCAAGCGAGCTATCTAAACTCACCATTTTCGGTTTAGCGGTTATTCTTTCTAAGCTGTTTACACCACAATGATTTTGTAAGCGAGCCAATAGAACTCACTAACGTGGGACGTTCTAGTGCTCGGCACTTTTTTTTTTTCTTTCAAGTCTATTTGAATTTTATTTTTTTTGTAAACAAATTTTATTCGTCAAAGACACATTCAGCGAAGCTCTGTGGCCCAGAGACTTCAACCACATCAAGAGACAACATACCAGCTTTGACATTTTTCTCATGAAATATCATATAACGACTACAAAAGAGACATGCAGAACCAAGGCAAGTCTACTTGAATTTTTAACGACTTTTACGTACATATTATTCAGCGGATCCAGTGGTCATATTTGGGTCAGTTTTCTTTTTATTATTTCTTTTTTTTCCGTTTTGACTAAAAGGAAGTGTATTTTTTAATTCACTTTTACGGTCTAGTTGTTACCTCTTTTATTTCTTTACACCATATTGACCCCGGAAGTAGGCCGTTATACTCACTTCCTGTGGGGCGGTCTAGTTTTTTGACACACGTGTCCATTGGCCGATGCCTTTTAAATCTCCCTACGTGCTCCCATCACTTCCTTGTTTAACGTGCTGGCCCCAGGACGCTGCTTAGGACACGGCTTCAATTTCTTTCGATGCGGCTAATAGCGTTTCTAAGTAAGTTTCCACCTTGCGCTTGTGATATGTTTTGACGCTTTATTCTTTAGGTCGTAATGCTGTTTCTGTAGTAGGGGATCTCTGTGTATAGTCATAATCTAGTGAATAGTCCCGCCCATGTGCGCGGACCCCGGAGCAATAAAAAATAATCTCTAAAAGGTGACAAATCATGCAGACCTGCATACACCTTTAAGAGAGAATTTAATTTAAAGACAGATAATGCAGCCTATACCCACAGGCTACACTGTCCAGTACTTCAACTAGAATTCCACCAAAATCCACAAACAGCACTGCCTGTCCAGTTTTTCTCCCCATAGGAAAAAACCCTGCCTCTACCAGCAAAAGCCACTGGAATGATAGAGAGGAAGGAGTGGACAGACAAGCCCCATAGGCTGCCATTATGTGGCTTGGAACAGGATACTGTGCCTTTAAGAAAACTTTCCAGTTTTCCAGAACTTTCCCCAGTATCCCAGAATGCCCAGCAGGTCCCATTTACTTTCAGTTCTTTTTTCCGGCTCCTGCTAGCAGGACCCTGGAGCATTGAGCTCTACCTTTTTCAAGGTTTTCATTGAGATTTTGGCAATTTTTGTCACTTTTTCTTGTGTTTAATAGCTGGTACTGTCAACATGCTTGGCTTGTTCGACAAGTGCCCGGAATGTGGTCGAAAGAAGGCTAAAACTGACCCACACGAGGTGTGCATAGCTTGCCTTCCCCAGTCCCACGTGCCTGAAAGCTGTACCATCTGCCACTCGTTTTCAGCAAGAACCCTGAGGGACAGGATGAAGAGCAGGCTTCAAGCTCTGGAGGAGCGAAGACTGAAGGCACCAGGTGGGTCTGGAGGGGCTGATTTGGCCCATGCTGAGGCCTCTGGGGGGCTCCCCAGGGGCAGGAAGACCAGTAAACGCTCCCGCTCCCCGTCGACGTCGAGGGCGTCGACGGCGACGTCGAGGAGGATGACCACCGTCTGTTCGCCGTCTCCCCAGGGCTCTGGGGAGAAACGGCGTCGACGATCGGCGTCGAGAGACCTGAATAGGCCGCCGTCGACTACATCGGCGTCGTCGGCGACGACGCCGTCTTCGACTGCGTCCAGCGGTCGACGTCGAGAGAAGACCCGGCGTCGGCGTTCGGCGTCGAGGGATCGCAACTCGCCGTCGATGAAGAGAAGGAGATCGACGTCGAGAAAGCGAAGATCGCCGTCGAGGCGAAGGTCGCCGTCGAGGCGAAGGTCGCCGTCGAGGCGGAGGTCGCCGTCGAGGCGGAGGTCGCCGTCGAGGCGGAGGTCGCCGTCGAGGCGGAGGTCGCCGTCGAGGCGAAGGTCGCCGTCGAGGCGAAGGTCGCCGTCGAGACATAAGTCGACGCCGAGGAGGAGATCGACGCCGAGAAGATCGACGTCGAGGCACACGTCGACGTCGAAGAAGAGAGAGTCGCCGGGATCGGTGTACTCAGTGGTGTATACCCCGCCTCGGAGGTCTCCGTCGCCTCCTCCTCCTCTCCCACCTCTGCCACCGCCTCCTCCACCGCCACCACCACCACCACCTCCACCTCCTCCACCACCGTCTCCACTTCCTCCACCGCCTCCTCCGCGGCCGCGGACTCTGTCTCCGCCACCCCGGCCTCTGTTGCTGCCAAGCACTCCTGCGGTGCCGCCGCCGGTCCCCCCGAGGTCGGTTTCCCTTCCACGATACCCGACTCCGCCGCAAGGGACCCCGAAGCCACGACGCCCACGGTCGCCTGGACCAGCGAGACCGGCGGACAGGCCTAAGCCGAAGAGGTCGCGCTCCCGCTCTCACAGGAGGCGACGATCGCGAAGCCGAGGGCGATCCTCGTCAGACTCTAGACGACGCCGCAGAAGGTATAGGTCCAGGTCGCGCTCCTCGGACAGGGACCTTTCCCCGACGCTGTCGGACTCCCCGGGGACTAGGGTGTCGCCGGTGGACGACTTGGTCTCGTTCCAGGAGGTGCTGTTGCGAGGGGCTGCGGAGCTGAATATCACGGTGACGGTTCCAACACCCACGACGTCCGTGATATTTGAGACGCTTCATAAAAGACACTTGTCTCGCCCCCTCCTGCCTCTCGTGCCTGGACTGGTGGAACCAGCTTTGGAACTGTTCCTCACTCCCGCAACAGCGAAGGCCGCTCCGTCCAGGCTCATGAAGAAATATAGAGCCCCGGAGTCGGATCCGTCATTCTTGAGAGGGGACCCGAAACCGGATTCGGTTATCGTGACGGCGGCGAGAAAACAACATGCGACCGCCCCGGCCTCCACGGTGCCACCGGACAAGGAAAGCCGCTGGCTGGACTCTGCGGGCAGGAAGGTGTGTGGTACCGCTGCCACCACGATGAAGGCGGCGAGTGCAGGGGCGTTGTTGGGCCGTTACGACTGGGCCCTGTGGGAATCCCTGCAGCAATATGCGGACCTCCTGCCACGAGACAAGAAGGAGGACTTCTTGGAGACGGTGCGCGAAGGCATGCTGGTTTCTAACCAAACGATCAGCGCAGCAGCGGATATATCGCTATTGGCCGCCCACGCCTACTGTCATGGCGTCCACCAGCGGCGGCATTCCTGGTTGCGCCTGACGTCCCTCAAGCCGGAGGCGCAGCAGAGAGTGGCCAACTTGCCCTTCTCGGGGGAGACCCTGTTCGGGAAGCATGCGGACGATGAAATGGCCCGCATGAAGGCTGAAGCGGAAACCCTGACGGCCGTCGGGTTAGAGAAGGCCGAGAAAAAGAAACGACCGTTCCAGAGGAGGTTCGGGTCGTCGGGCCGAGGGCGTGGGCAGGGCTCGGGACAGCAGCAGCCACAACAGCAGCAGTTCCGCAAGCCCTTCCAGAAGCGCCAGAGGGGCAGAGGTGGCCAGCAGGCTACTACCACAAACAAGGGCCCGGCCGGGTCTCGGCCCTGAGCTGTTACTTCCCCCTCAACCGTTACCCACTCCAGTGGGGGGAAGCATTCGATTTTTTCCGGCAGAGTGGAGAAAAATTACTCAGGACAAGTGGGTGCTGAATATTGTTTGCAATGGATACAGTCTTCGGTTCATCAGCCCGCCGCCAGCGATTCCGCCGGTCAGCTCTCGCTTCCAGCTGAGGGAGCTCCAGGCGGAGGCAGACATCTTGTTGAGAAAAAAGGCGGTAGAAGAAGTACCTTTGTCTCAAAGGGGAAGAGGTCTGTACTCTCGGTTCTTCCTCGTTCGCAAGAAGGACAAGAACGAGTTCAGGCCCATTCTGGATTTGCGACAAGCAAACAAGTGGATTCGCAGAGAAAAGTTTCGCATGCTATCGTTGCACCAGATTTACCCTCAGCTGCAACGGGGAGACTGGCTCTGTGCCATAGATCTACAGGATGCGTACTTCCATGTGCCCATAGCACAGAAGCACAGGAAGTTCCTGCGATTCCAAGTCGGCGCCAATCACTATCAATACACAGTACTGCCATTCGGGCTAAAGTCTGCTCCCAGGACTTTTTCGAAGTGCATGGCGGTGGTGGCGGCACACCTGCGGAGGAACAAGGTGTTTGTCTACCCGTATCTGGACGATTGGCTGATCAAGGCGTCATCCTTCGAGGAAGCGCAAGAACACTTCCGTTGGACGTGCGAGCTCTTGAACAAGCTGGGGTTACACGTCAACATGTCCAAATCGGTCCCATCTCCGGTACAGTGCATACAGTACCTGGGGGCCTCCATAGATACGCGGTCAGCAAGCGTGTCTCCTTCGGAGGAGAGACGGTTATCACTCCTTCGGAAGGCTCAGGACCTCAGGACTGCTCCATCGACGACTGTGAGGAAGGTGTCGTCTCTGCTGGGATCGATGGCCTCCTGTATCTTCCTCACTCCGCACGCACGTCTACAGATGCGACCACTGCAGGAGTGCTTGGAGGATCAGTGGGATCAGAAGACAGGCTCTTGGGACGACAAGATCCGACTGTCTCTACATGCTCGTCAGTCTCTGAAGTGGTGGTGTTCGGCGGAAAACCTCCTCAAGGGGGTTCCCTTCCACAAGGACATTCCCACGACGAATGTGGTGACGGATGCTTCTCTCCAGGGCTGGGGTGCGCATTCCGGGGACCTGCAGATTCAGGGGACGTGGTCTCCTTTGGAATCGACGTACCACATCAATTTCCTGGAACTCAGAGCTGTCTTCCTGGCACTGAAGGCTTTCCTTCCGTCCTTCCAGACCAACTCGCTGCTGATACAGACGGACAATACAACCACGATGTATTACCTCAACAAGCAGGGGGGGTCGAGATCGCGCACTCTGTCGCAGGAGGCGCAGGCGATCTGGCGCTGGCTGCTGGCCCGAGGATTGACGATCACGGCCACACATCTGCCAGGGGTGCAGAATGCTCAGGCAGACGCCTTGAGCAGGCTGATTCAGGAAAACCACGAATGGGTCATAAACGACGAAGTACTAGGAGAAGTCTTCGCAAGGTGGGGGACTCCAGACGTAGATCTGTTCGCCACCGCCGAAAACAGCAAATGCCGAGACTTCGCATCCAGGTACTACCAGCGGGGGACGCTGGGGAATGCGCTATGGATCGATTGGTCGAACAGCTTTCTGTACGCTTTTCCACCCATTCCCCTGATTCCGGCGGTGCTCATCAAGCTGTCCCAGTCCAGGGCGCGGATGATCCTGATCGCCCCGGAGTGGCCCAGGCAGTGGTGGTTCACGGACCTTCTTCACCGGTCTCTCCTTCCTCACATGCGGTTGCCGTGCAGGCCGGACCTTCTCACGAAGTTCGGGGGGCGGATGGTGCACCCCAACCTCTCGTCTTTGAGTTTGGCGGCATGGCTCCTGAATTAGTGCAATACGGTCATCTGAATCTACCAGACGATTGTATGGACATTCTGAAGGAGTCTAAGCGACCTTCCACTAGGACATCCTATGCTTACAAGTGGAAGAGGTTCTGTATCTGGTGTAAGTCCAAGAACTTTGATCCGACAACATGTAAGGAAGATGTCATCCTTCCATACCTTTTGCATCTGGCGCAGTCTGGCCTTAATTTCCATTCCATTAAGGTTCATCTGGCTGCTTTGACCGCTTATAGGAAGTGCCCTTCACAGACGTCCTTCTTTCAGATTCCTGTGGTCAAGGATTTTTTGGAAGGCTTGAAGAAGGTGTTCCCTCCTGTCAGGCTTCCCTCGCCTTCTTGGGACTTGAATGTGGTGCTGTCCAGACTGATGAGAGAGCCTTTTGAACCTATTCACAAGGCTTCATTGCAGCACCTATCCTGGAAGGCGGCGTTCCTAGTGGCCATTACATCGGCCCGCAGGGTGAGTGAACTTCAGGCATTATGTTGTCAAGAACCTTATACTGTGTTTCATGCTGCTAAGGTTGTGATGCGTACTCACCCTAAGTTCCTTCCTAAGGTTATCTCTGACTTTCATGTCATTCAGACCATAACTTTACCTACGTTCTTTCAGAATCCCTCTTCACCAGCGGAAAGGGCTCTCCATTCCCTGGATGTCCGTAGGGTGTTGAAATTTTATCTGGATAAGACCAAGGATATTCGTAGGTCTGACCAATTGTTTGTTAATTATGGCTCAGTCAGGACTGGTCTTGTGACCTCTAAGCAGTCCATCTCTCGGTGGATTGTGTCCTGCATACAGTTGTGTTATCAAAAGGCTAATAAGACCTTAGGGGGTAAACCTAAGGCTCATTCCACCAGGGGCAAAGCTGCCACGACGGCTTTGCTGCGTAATGTTCCGATTGCGGAAATCTGTAAGGCGGCCACTTGGAAGTCGGTCCATACCTTTGCTGCGCATTACTGTCTGGACTCGGATGCCAGGGCAGATGCTCAGGTTGGGCAGGCTTCGCTGCGAAATTTGTTCGCACAGTAGTGGTTGTGTCTTATGTGTTCTCCACCGCTTTTGTTGTGTGGGGATGGGCTTGCCATTCTATTCACTAGATTATGACTATACACAGAGATCCCCTACTACAGAAGGAGTAGTTTCTTTTCTGTAACTCCAGTTCTGTAGTAGGGGTATCTCTGTTATAGTCATAAGCGCCCGCCCTCCTCCCCGGTGGAGAGATACTTATTCATATGGAGAATGCTACAGGTCTGGCGTGCTACGCCTTCAAAAAGAACTGAAAGTAAATGGGACCTGCTGGGCATTCTGGGATACTGGGGAAAGTTCTGGAAAACTGGAAAGTTTTCTTAAAGGCACAGTATCCTGTTCCAAGCCACATAATGGCAGCCTATGGGGCTTGTCTGTCCACTCCTTCCTCTCTATCATTCCAGTGGCTTTTGCTGGTAGAGGCAGGGTTTTTTCCTATGGGGAGAAAAACTGGACAGGCAGTGCTGTTTGTGGATTTTGGTGGAATTCTAGTTGAAGTACTGGACAGTGTAGCCTGTGGGTATAGGCTGCATTATCTGTCTTTAAATTAAATTCTCTCTTAAAGGTGTATGCAGGTCTGCATGATTTGTCACCTTTTAGAGATTATTTTTTATTGCTCCGGGGTCCGCGCACATGGGCGGGACTATTCACTAGATTATGACTATAACAGAGATACCCCTACTACAGAACTGGAGTTACAGAAAAGAAACTACTCCTTCTACATCTCTCAAATCCCAGATGCCGAACAGGATCCTCTATCACAGACACCCAAATCTGACACATTACCCTACATCTCTGTACCATGGTTGACAGCGGCCTTGCCACCGCTCCTTGGCATGCAGATACAACACTCAAGACTGGCTGACTAGTCCTGCAGTCTTTAAGAAGATTGCTACAGTCACATGGTTTGGGTTGGTCATAATATGTACGGTCGATCTGCATTTACTCTGTCTCTATTGAAATGCCATGGCTTATTTAACT
Organism: Triturus cristatus; assembly: GCF_964204655.1. Lineage (NCBI taxonomy): Eukaryota > Metazoa > Chordata > Amphibia > Caudata > Salamandridae > Triturus > Triturus cristatus. The sequence goes on from NC_140591.1 coordinate 881,132,257, forward strand.
TCTACCCAGTTATTATGACTACTATATCCTGTCAACAAATAGACCTTAGTCACTTTTTCAAGTGGGAAAGTTAGTGGGGTTAGAAGTTGCTTCTTTCTCCCCACATAGAGTGGTATGTCAAGCCTTCCTTGGGAGGATCACCTGAGATACTGTTTACCTCTGTGGGACGTGAGTCACAGAGCATTTAGTACACCCCAGTGATCGCTGGCAAGTGCAGGCCCCCTTCGACTAAGTGGCTGGCGGAACTAAGATCGGATCTCCAACTCATTCTCAACTTGTATTAATAACATCACTCACACATGTGAGGGGCCCACATAATAATATACCCCGAGGGTCTATTACCTTGACCCTGTAACTGGCCCATCATATCGACCTGCCGGGCTCATACTCACCAGAGTCACAAAAGGGGTCTAATAGGACCATCCAATGTAATTAACAGCTACCAATGAAAGTTGTGCTTTGCGCTGTGACTCAAATTTGTGGAGTGCTTGTGTTTCCTTTTCCTAGTTCAGAATTTCTTGACTGTTACAATGTACTGCAGGACTGGGTAACTATCCAGTCAGTTTGGGACAGGCCTGCTCATGGCCCAGAGAGTCCCAACTACACAAAGGGTGGGGAAATGCACCCTTGCGCATTTCTTAGCAGTGTTGGGGATGGGATTTTTCGTTCTTGTGTGTTATATCTGCTTGGTTCCGCCTCCCTTTTCTTCACTGGATCTCTTCTCCTACCCTTTTCCCCTCACTCCCTCCCCCTCTATCTCTACCGGCTCCTTTGGCTACCTGGGTGTATCTTTGAAGCTCCCACTGCCCCACAACAGTTTAACACACATGCTCCCAAAGGACGGCTTCATCTCCATATGCTGTCAAACATGCTCACACACACACAATGCCTCTCAGATACACAGCCCAATGTTCACACACAAGAACAGCATCCTAGCGCCCAAAAGGTCTACATCACTCCACAATGACTATTCCTTTAAACAGGCTTAACTAGTCAGTAAAACATATGGTGGCGGCGGACTATTGCAATAAACTCAAAGGAGATGACATTCTCTGTGCTTAACTCAACATTTTACAGCACTTGGTTTGCAGACACTAGCTTCTCACCTACCCCACACAAAAAAACCTCTGATATCAAAAAGTGCAGATATTTCACTTATATCACGCACTCCCAACAAGGAGGGCAGGTGGCTCATCTCTAAAGTAAAGAGATCAAGAAGTTTTTTTTGCAGTTAACGTACCTGCCCCTAATGACAATGCCGTAACTTTCTGGAAAGACCTAAACAAACATCTTTCGGAACGCCCAGACAACTTGGGAGTAATTCTAGGTGGAGACTTCAACCTCCCATTGGATGGTAACCTAGACAGGGTGTCAGCACATACATTTATAGGCAATAACTCTCACAAACAGATGAAACTCTACTGCAACAATGATCTAGTAGACATATGGAGACTATAAAACCCTCAGGATCCGACTATACCTTCTACTCGGCACCGCACCACTTTTTTTGAGGATAGACCAGTGAGCAAATCCCTACTCCAGCTTGCCCAGACTCCAAAAATCAAGCAGATAGTGGTTTCCAACCATGCATGCATGACAGTGCAACCTTCCCTCAGTGATCCAACCCCCCTACCCCCACCTAGACAGTGGCAATTAAATGACAAACTACTAAATGACCCCAACAGCAGAAACGAAATTGCAAAGACCATTGAAAACTTCTTCAAAGAAACCCCACCATGCAACGCAATCCCCACCATAAGATGTGACTCCCTCAAAGTCACCCTAAGAGGCACGTTGATCCTGCTCAAGTCCGCCAGAAACAAAGATATATCAAACTGTCTCAAGACATTGGATATCCGTTCACTAAACTCATAGCTTAGGCACACCAAACGTTTGGCAGTGCTAAACAAACTCAGTTCTGTATAATACGAATACAACCAAATCCTTAATAAGATAGGGTGTAAATGGATGGATGTAGTGAACGCTGGGAGACACTGCAATAACAACAGAGCAGGGAAAACTTTAGCCAACTATCTAAAATACATTAAAAACATAAGTCTCCTAGCCGCAATACAAATACCAGCCAAATTTGTATAAGATTTTATCTGCAAGGTCCTGGGTCCCCTTCACGTGGTCTTCCATCAGTTCGCCTCCTCTGGGTGCCTTACTGGCTAGGCGACTGAATCTACAATCTTAATCCTAAAAGAAGGAAAGGAACCAATAAACGTTAAAAACTACAGTCTAATTTCACTCATAAACATTGATTGTAAAATGTACGTTAAGATTGTAGTCCGCAGATTGGAAAAGGTTATTCAAAACCTGATTGTGAACTCGCAAACTTTTTTTCTTAAAGGGAGGCTAGCCGCTGACAACATCATAACATTCTGCCATGTCCTAGAGAAGGCCAGATTATCCCATTTCCCAACCGCGGCCTTCCCATTCGACGCAGAGAAGGCTTTTGACCAAGTCCTGGCCTTTCCTGCCAGCCATCTTCCATATATACAATCTTGGAGATTGTCATATTCGCATGATTATGGTCTTTTACACCAACCCAAAATCAAGATTCAGCCTTACCCAAAGCACTCGCCAGAGCTGCCTCCTATCACCCCTACTTTTTTTACTAGCCATTGAACCCTTAATCTCTGCGTTGAGAGATAACCCAGGTATTTTGGTCAGCTCCAGTAGGCTAGTGGTGACCGCTTACGCGGACGGTGTCCTTTTGTTTACCGAAAATGCCCCACATGCTATCCAAATTATTATGCTAGAAATAAGGAGATATTCATTAGTGGCAGGATACTCCCTAAGCAGAGATAAAACTGAAGTTTCCCTCCAAACGTCCACTGTACATCATCAGTAGTTGGCGACCTCGGTCTAAATTTTCAGCCGAAAGCCATCAAGTACTTAGGCGTTTGGTTTGGCTCGGGTCTGAAACACTCTATATCAATGAGCAGAAAACAATCACCAAAATCAAAGAACTCCTTAATACCTGGTCCCCGAAGAGCATCACTTGGCGGATATGTGTGGACACTATCAAGATGATGATCGCCGAACACTTATGCTCCTGGTCACCCTCTCCTTCTTTAAATCAATAGATAAAGCCTTTTCCGACTTCCTGTGGAAAGACAAGAAAACGACAATCTCCATGAAAATTCTAAAGAAGAGCAAACTCTCTAGCGGTATAAACCTTCTGGATTGTCCCCATTATCAAAAGGCATTTCTGATTTCACGGGGAGAATGGCGGTTCTGTTCTCCCCCCTGGGCTTGCCATAGAATCTGAGTTAACCAACCCAATACCTCTCTACTCCTCCCTCACAATACACATCCTTCAAAACTTCCCTTAGAACATTCCAGACGTTGCCTCTCTTCTATTACTGGGCAAACGATTAGATCATCGCACATATAGTTCCACCATAGTCTCCGTGTTGCATAATTATGCAGTCAAGCTACAGGGCAAAACAGTCTACTAGGAAACATTGGCTAGGAAAGGTATTAACTCGATAAATGACCTGGGCTCACATGCAAACCCCGTCCCATTCTCATCTTTGTAGCAGAGTTTCGATCTCCCAAACATAGACTTCTGTAGATATCTGAGATTTAAGGGCGCATTGAGCAGGTTGAAGCCTCAACACCACCCAGGCCTAGCAGAAATCCTGGGAAAACTTTGAGTGGGCCACACCACTTCACATATATTCAAACTCCTGGAAACACCCAACACCTATACACTGCAAATCTTTACCCGTAAATGTGGACTGCACATACAACGAACATGTCAAGCGGATTTCACATACAAAAGGTGGCGTAATATTTGCAGTCCCCCTTTTCTGTGAACATCACACCAGCTCTTGCAGTCACAGTTCTGGTCAATTCATAACACTTACCAGACCTCCTGTAGACTACACAAATTGGGGCTAAGAGATTCGGACTTATGCTGCAGAGGCGAGGAAATCACAGGTGATCTACAACACATGAAGAAAACAACGAAAGATGACAAAATGTACAATTGTTCGTTAGGCGGGCTCAATGGAACGAGGGACACTATGTCACCAAAATAGTGTTACATGTATGGGGTACTGTGGTGAATGTATGGCATTGTTCTGCATTCTGTCCATCAACTGTTGTTTTTGCACATGTATGAACTAGCCACACATAAAAAATCTGAACAATGTTTGTCCAGAGCACCACCACTATACATCAATTACAATGTCCATATTCTTTGTGGTTTCTTATCAGTTGTGTCCAGCAGTATGCATCAATAAGTATACAAAGAAAAGCAGTTTCCAAATTCTTTAATCGTTCACAATTCAGCTTGAGCGCAGAGCCGACGCGTGTTTCGTCGACTGACGACTTTTTCAAGGTACCTTGACCATGCAGTAGTTGATAGAATACATAGTATCGTATGCTGAAGTATTTTTCAACCAAAGATAGTAGATTCAGTCCAGCGTGACACAGTTGTATTGAGCTTTCGTTTAAGGCTCAATATAACTCCAAAGGCGAACTTGTGTTGGCACGGACGGTCGTTTTGGCGTTCCGGAAACCCTTAGAAAATAAGGGCTAGTGACTTATCAAGGTCCTGGTCTCTAGATGTACACTGTTCTATGATACAGGGAGTTTGGTTCTTAAACGAAGGCTCAATACAACTGCGTCGCGCGGACTGAATCTACAATATTTGGATAAAAAATACATCAGCATACGATGATACTATGTATTCTATCAACTACTGCATGATCAAGGTACCTTGAAAAAGTCATAATTCGACGAAACACGTGTCGGCTGTGTGCTCAAGCTGAATTGTGAACGATTAAAGAATTTGGAAACTGCTTTTCTTTGTATACTTATTGATGTTTACTGCTGGACACAACTGATAAGGAACCACAAAGAATATGGACCTTGTAATTGATGTATAGTGGTGGTGCTCTGGACAAACTTTGTTCAGATCTACAACACATGTTTCTTACCTGCAAAGTGTCTCACCCGCTGTGGTCGGGAATACAATCACTGATACAGAAAGTCTCGGCGTCAACAATAGAAATTTACATCATAACTACAGCACGGGGCATCAATCAATCAATCAAACACATTTATAGAGCGCGCTACTCACCCGCAAGGGTCTCAAGGCGCTGGGAGGGGGGGCTGCTGCTGCTACTGCTCGAAGAGCCAGGTCTTGAGTTGCTTCCTGAAGGAGAGATGGTCCTGGGCATCCACTCCAATCCCCTTTCCTCTGAATTAATGGAAACACTGCACCTCTAGTGGATCTCCTCATCTCATTGGGTACTAAGACTAAACTCACACATTGGAAAATGACTTCCCCAAGCCCCTTTCTCAAATGGTGGAACCTACTATGCTCGATCTAGGAAGCTGACAATATACTACATTCCATAATACAAACCTCCGCCAGACCCAGGCATCTATGGGATGCCCTAGACAAATACCTACAAGCAAACAAACCTCCCTGACTTGCCCCAAGTTCTGACCCTCCCCTAAACATTAGTAAAGGTCTATCCCCTCTATTTGGGCGTACGCACTGAAAGATGGTACCTCCGGTGTTAAGTGCAAGTCCAACCCAGTGTAGCCTCCCTTCTCCTCCGTCCTTCCTTTGCCTGTCTCTCTTTCCCCATATTCCTATCTATCTTCCACTATGAGCCCCTCAATTTGCCATCTTATCCTGTCAAACCAGACTTCGTAGAACAACATTGCAGCACCTTTTACTTCACTCCGATTGCAGATCTTGATGCATCTCATTAGGTCTCTCACCATACTTGTTTAAGGCTGCTAATCAATGCTGTTTTTCCTTCCACATGTATTGTAACAGGAGTGTCTGGTATACTATTGTTACTTATTTTGCCTTTTTGTATATGAAAATAAAAATTTATTGAACAAAGATTAAATAAAAAGAACTCCTGCATACCTTAAACATATGCTAATGCTTCATTTTCCCTTTAAACAGAAAAAAAGGAACGCAATTCCTTTATTTATACTCGGGGATACCACACACTGTCTACAACAGAATATACATTTTAACCCTAGCTCCACGTTAAAATACAAGGTAGCTCTTCCACAACTTATCACCCTGCTTTGGGGCAAACGCACCAACAACACTCCTATCTCTTTATCGGTCTTTCTGAGCTACCCTTACCAGAACAGACAGTAATTGTGCAGCAGGTACAGTGGCACCATGCCCACCACAAATCCAATGAACACAAACCACAGCATAATTTCACCCATCTACAAATTCCTCTTCTGTCGCTGGACTCACCTCACCTCTCCCCACTCCTCAATGCTTTTACAACGTTTTAACTTTCATTCAGGCAGCGAGCCTACTGGATCCACGACAGTGATTTCACTCCTTTATGCTTTTATGCACAAGTGTGCAAGTTGTAAGCAGACATCAGTCTTAGAGCCACTCTGATAATCCCTCCTCCACTCATCCACAGGTTTAAACACCCCAAAGCACCTCTCCCATTCCAACTTCAAAGCTTCAAAAGCGGCCTTTAGGTTCTTTTAACTCTTTGCCCAACACTGTGTCTGCTTACACCCAGGCCTCACCACGCGTTCTAATAAAAATTACTCTGCATCCTTCATGCCCTTCCACCATGGACAACAAATAAAAATATATGCCCTTTCAGGCCCCGTCTTACACTTACTTAATCACATAAGCAACGGAAACATTCCTCTTGCTTTTTACTTTTCCCACCCTGGCCTATACAATATTACCTAATGCACTTTCATTACTTTTTATTGCCAGTACTACGTGCAGTAACACTTTATACCAAATATAAGATCAATATGCAATAATTATTAGTTGTTCCTCACTAAAATACAGCTGCATATTTAATTAACAGCAGTACAACTCGGGACACACAACCTCTGCCACAGAGCACTTTTTCATTAAAATAGGTTTGACCACCTTGCGTTATCACCACTAACCTACACCAATGTGTTCTTGGGAAACCACAACAAATCCTCATCAGTACTATTTCATAACACTTTAGCAGGTGTCTTTTTCTCCCGTCCTTACATTTTGCACACACACTTTTCTACTTGTGCAACAGGTGCAGTCGCACAAGGACAGGGACAGGGACAAATTGAAAAAAATGCTAGTTTCGTCTGAATTTGTTTACAGGACACAAGGATACCAGTTTCTTCGCTCCACGAGAGACCTTGATACACGGCCTAACACTCAGTGTAAGGCTAAATAATTTGTACCAGGATCTGTTATTAACTACCAGATATCGTCTAAGATTATGCACAAAATGTATATATATACACACACACACACACACACACACATTTTCCAGAAGTAAAATATTTTTATTACAATAAAACTTATTTACTTAACCAAAACTACCTGGCTTTACCTTTCACAGCCTTTCATTAGCACCAAATTCATGTTACAGCGAGCACTACAAAATGCAACTAACAAAAACAATGTACAAACTAAAACACATAAAAGGGCAATGCGCATTCGTGCAGCAGATGCGGGTGCAACATGTGTAAATCACTGTATACTAAATGTTACATAAAACAGTGAGGACTCCAGGGTGTATGTAGCATGTCATCCATACTAGTAGGCACTATATTTAAAAGTGCTTGGTTTCGGGAAGTGGTAACCAAGGATTTGAAGCGTCGTATAGTGTATGGAGTTGGATTCACACTAGACAAATGTATTTCTAAACAAATAATTTTTTTTACCAACATTAGCATAATGGAACATTGCGGAAAACAAAATAAAAACTATACCTTTTAGTTTGTTTGCATGCAGGTATTTGATGACAGTTCATAGCTCACTGTGCTTTATTAGGATTGTACATGATGAACTGCAAGTAACGTAAGAATCTCTGTGACAAAAGCAGAAACCCACTAAGAGATGTATAAAAAAATACATTTCTGTGATATGCGCTTTGCATTCTTTGCCGCAGGCATATTAACCATATACTGTAAACTATCATTTGACGGAACTGTGATCTCTCCCCAGCACATACATTAATTACAGAGTTATCGTGCCATTATTATTATTGTTGTTTAAACATTGCTAAACATATAGAAACTCTGCAGAAGGTGCTTTTAAACGAGTAAAAAATGTGGAACTAGAGCACACAACAAGCTCGCTAGCAGGTGCGGTGGCATCGGTTGTACTGCCATAAAGCACTGTGATGCAAAATCACAACACCGATTGTTGCTTTCTTGAAAAATACAAACGGGAGCAATGGAACATATTTCCTTATCTACACTGCACCCGGTAACAACCTGCCTAAGCTAATACGTGTGTTTTACCATATTGGGTATTACAGATTCCATGCTTGCCGCGTTATAGCACTTATAAATATGAAATAAAACTTTCAGCCATGTTGCACAGCAACCACACAGCTGTACAACATGGGTTAACACATAAATCCAAATAGTAGAGAGATTTGTAATGTTTCCTTTGCCATGCTGTACAGCTGCGGGTCTAAAAGCAGAACAATCTATATATATATATGTTTACTGCTAACAGCATTAACCTCATCATAGCACTTTTAAAGAAAAATTGCCATTCTGCACTGTAGCAACGCTGCTGTGCAACATGACTGAAAAACATTGACGAGCCAAATAGATCTTGCATAGGCAAGACATTTTGGCTTTGCCAATGCTTGTTAGATTATGCATAGTGCACTTTGAGGTTTCCTTCCCCTTGCAAGGTTTTTGGCATCATGATTTACCTCCTTGTCGCTGCGAGAAGGTCTCTAAACAAAGCACAAGTCAAGGTGTCAAAGTTCTTTATTTGCAAGAAATATATTCTTATAGTAATATATCACACATGTCTAATTCATAAAAGAAAAATGCATAAAAGCCCCCACAATTTTAGTAATCAAAAACAATAGTGCATGATTGTGTACTTCTACGTGACTGCTTGTAGATTATGCAGTTTCCACTATATGAACATTACAATTATCCCTATCCTGTCCCAATACAATCTACAGTCCAAGTCTCACATACACTTGGAACATTTCACTAAAAATAGTAGGAAAATAAACAATATAAGAACAGTTGATTCTGCCCCAATAGCATTTTTAAAGTGCAATCTATGTTTACCTTATTTTAAGCCATACGTTTACCCCAATCGGGAAACTAAAGTTCAATATGCACAGCAGCTTTTCAGGACCTTCCTATTTGGGGATCCACTAATTTACTTAACATCACCTTGCTGAGTGTAATTACAGCCATACAGACCTAGATCTTAACCCAATGGGAAAGAAAATGCCAGTTGATGCTTTGATTTTACACAAATATTGACCAAACACAATAGCTACATCTCAGAATTTAAGACTATAAATCCGCTCTAACCCCGCATCCCAAGTTTGGATGCCGTATTTTCTAAACACAGGCCAAAGGATCTTTTTCCTTGCCTCAATGAAGAATACACAATCCAACAATAATTGGCTCACTGAATATTTCCTTCCTCTCTTACTCACTGTCTGTTGTTCTTAACCTCTGTTTTTAATCCTTTAATGCGCCACCCAAGGTCCATTCCCAATCTCAAGCCCAAGACTTCATTTCTCAAGCGCTTGTCTGGAATATTATATAGGTATGGGAACATGCCAGCGCTCTCTTGTGAAACTAAGAAAGGAATGGCTGAGCTCTTAGTTTCAAGATAATACATATCCTCTTTCCAGCTAGTTTCTATGGCACTTTGCCTGAGTGATCTCTTTATCTGGTTAATTGAAACACGCTTCCCCTCCTTCTTTACACCTCCCTGAAACATTCAAACGCTTTTGCATTATTGTCACCTGATTCCTTTTACCTGAGAAGTATGTCATCTCCGGTAAGATTTGCTCCGACAATTTGCACTTGATGGCCCATCTTTAAGAGCTACATGAAAGTGCAAGGCTCTGGCTGCAGCCAGCATACTCCAAGCTACAGTTCCCAGCTCCCTTCTTAGAGCTTGGATCATAGCTTTTTTTTTAGGGAGATCAAGAAGTAATTTTAAGTAATTACCTTCTAGCTCTTCCCATATGACTTGCCTGTCCAAAGCCAACACCTCTGCTCCATTTATAAGGCTTGCGGAATTAGCTTACCCTGAATAACTTTTCTTAGCGGTTCTATAGTGTGACTGCCAAATATACAGTCAAACCTTTTCACCCCATTCACTACTGCAGACAGGGCAAGCCTCTGAATAGCCATTTGTTTATTCCACCTCAAATCATCTAAAAGGTTAGACCGAGATAGTTATACTCTCTAACCTACTCTAATCTTCCATTACCAAGGAACCACGCACGTATCCTTTTCCTCCTAGCAAAAAACATAGTTTTTGTCTTATCTACATTTATTGTTAGCTTATTTTCAAGGCAGTGGGCATTTAATTTTCGTTGTAGCTCAATAGGTGTAAGATCCATCACCACCAGATCGTCTGCTTACATGAGGGAACTAATGTGCCTACCTACAACCTTTGGTGAAAAACTACATGTAGCATGCAGTGTCTGGCGAAGGTCACAAGTCACCTTACATTGTTTTACTCACTGTATTCAGTACCTTGGTCCGCCTTCTTTGTTCCAATCATGAGTAGTACAAATCTGAGACCGCATCAGGAAGTACTGGTGTTCCTGCTGCAACTTTGTATAGTAGACATTTGTTATGTGGTTATGAAGAGCTATATATGTGATTGCAGCAGGTTTCTTTGCTCTGATAATAAGTAATTTTAATTTCTGAAGGCTGGTCTTAATATTGTCATTTGTTACTTTTATTGTTTTTATATACTGTATGTTTATGCATTACTTTTATGGTTTTTGACGAATAAAGATTACTGACTGACTACTAGATTGTATGTGGTGCTTTCTAACCTAGCCCCGCACTTTTTAGGTTTCTGCCAGATGTGTAAAATCTGCTGACATGCAGCTGTGTCAGATCTGAATTGCAATCCATGAGCACCACACACAACACTAATAGATGACACTGCTACCAGCATCCTTTTCCCATTTATGCACATTCAAACCAGAGGTCTGCAAAGTGCTTTCTGACCTCAACAAGATCTAGGAAAAGGCTGTAAATTGCTGAAATGCAGCATGATAGAATATAGGTTCATGGAGCTCTCACTATTTGGTCATTGGAGTAAGTTGGTGCTGCATTGTCCTGTTGGAGAAAAAGATGTACAGAAAGAGAATAGCTTTCAAATCTTAAAATTATTGATATATCGATTAATGGTGGAAATTTAGTTAGGATTAAGAATCTAACACATGCTGAAATATATATTTAAATTATATGGTATGTCACCTGCTGTTGTCCTTAAGGAGAGGGCAGATGCTGGAGGTTGCTGTGAGGCCCATGTTGGTTTTGTCCTGCTCTCCAAAGTTTCCTTTTTTCTCCATTTGATACAAATTTACATAGATAAAAAGCACCTTATGCAGTCTTAAAGCTGAAAAGTGATGGGCAATGGGCCCTGGTGTCATTTCTCTTCCCCTGGATGCCACAGAGCACCCTTGAGGGCTAACTTAAGCAGTTTTGGTTAGGTTTAATGGGAAGTAGACATAGGAAGCATACGTTATTGGCTTAGATAATTGGAAAATATAGCCATGATTTTCATTAATTGCTTTTTCAAGGTCAAACCTGGCCCAAGATATTAAAGTCATAGTGTGCAGTAAGGTATGCTTGCATCGGTACATTACTGGAGAGAACAGTAGAGATAACCTCCCTAAGCTGTATTATTTCTCATATCATCACAGTTCATATGGCTGTAATGTTTCATAAACAGCAGAACCACAATCCACTCTGATAGTGCGCAACCCACGTCATAAAATATTACTGAACTTACTTGAAGCAATTTTCCTCCTGTTCCATGCCAAAGGTCTGTCCTCCACCAGAGCTTGTTAGGCTGGCAACGGAGTTACGGTGTAAGATGATGCTCCATACCACTGCCATTTCTAGCACTCTTACAGTCTCTCTCCCAATCTCATGCTTGATTACCCGAGTTGAGGGGTGATCGAATGACCAAGCATACAACAGCTGGTGACGTGACGTAAGCTGGATCTTGGTGTAGACTGGGAGTTTGTTGAATGAAGTTTTTGTATAAGCCACATTAAAGCATAGGTTTACGTTATTGTGAAATCAGATGTTAAGGTGATTAGGTGATTGATGTGTGCCATGAGAACATCTTGGCTTGGTATAAACTTTAGGTTTAGCGAATAGTATTTAGATTGAGTTCATAAACTTGTTTGCTTATTTTGCAGAAGATGATTTATGGTAAGTGGCTGATGGTCCACAAGAGTGTTTGTGCTTCCTCTTGTCTTTCCAGTTACCATTGTTCTGAGTTGTGGTTCAGGCAGTTTGATTGTTATCGGCCACTAAATTGCTGTATTAAGATAGACAAGGAGGTATGAATAACCCTTGTCCGGTGTCCACTGCATCTGTAGCAGGCTGTAATTTCCCCAGATCAGATACACACCATGGGGCCCTGCCTCTTACTTAGTGTTTGATCCTGAAGGAGGGAAACAACTTTTGTGTTACAAACCTTCCATATAGGCACTCTGTTCCCCCCACTCCCCCCGAGCATCTGCGCCCCCCCCCCACCCTTTCACGGTGCCACACCTTAAAAATTTTTAAATAAAACTTTTTGGGTAAGGTATCCACTGCAAATTTACGTCTTTTTCTTTGTCTTTCAACATCCTGAGGATTCTAAAGGTACCTGGGGTTTGTGGATTCCCCTGGAGGGGACCTAGAAATTAGTTAAAGATCTAAATATGTTTTTTTTTAAGAAACAAAAGGGGGGGAAAGTGCTGCAGAAGAAAGCATCTTTTTTTTCACAGCAAATAAGATCAATTAAGAGTTTGTGGTTCTAAAATCACCATCTTCCCAGCTTTCAGGAACAGCCAGACTTTTGTCGGAAAACCAACATTTTGTACACAGGTTTTGGCATTTTACTGGAACATAGCCTATTTTCCTATTTATGTGCTTTCAACCTCCTTCCAGTTAGTGGTAGAAATGAGTGTGAAACCAATAATGGTTTGCGAAAAGCTATACATTTCTGAAAAGTAGGCAAAATTCTGAATTCAGCAATGGGCCATTTGTGCAGATCCTTCAAGGTTTTCCTATAGAAATTAACATATCAATGAAATCAATTTGAAACCCCCCCCCCCCTGCCATTTGTGCCTACATTTTCACCTGTAACAACTTATTACTATGTAGATTTTTTAAAGCGATGCACCATTATGTCCACAAGACCCTTTTGGTTGCGGGGACATATAGGGCTTGAAGGTTCACCAAGAACCAGAGGTACCCAGAGCCAATAACTGAGCTGCACCTTGCAATGGTTTCTCATTGTGTACCGGGTATACAGCAATTCATTTGGTAAAATAATAAAGAGTGAAAAATTGACATCAAGAAACGTATGTATTTCTGAAATGGGAACAAGATGCAGAGTTTAGAAATTAAATGAAAATGAAATGAAATACCACTATTTGTAAAGCGCACAGCTACCTCCGAAAAGGTGTCCCGGCGCTGGGGCCCTCGGGAAGATTAAGCGAGCTATTGCCCAGAGTAACATGGTGCTAGGCTAGCCTGCCGCCGGCACCGGGGTTCGTAACCGTAAACCCCATAGTCCGGAGTCAGACACCCTGGCCGCTGCGCCACACCTCTTCCACAGCAGTGGGTATCTGCACATCTCTGAATTTGTGGGTAGCCATACCACACTAGCATGTGAATTAGAGGGCATTTTTCAAAATGTCTTTTTTTTTTACACACGGTCTTAAATTTGGAAGGTAGAAATGCATAGAAAGACAACTGGTAATAATTCTTGTTCTATTATTCTATTCTGTGTTCCCCTCGGTCCCCGATAAAAATGGTCCCAGACCGAATTGTGAGAAAAATTTGATATATAAAAATAATGTGAGCTTTACAGGACATTTTGGGTAAGAAAACGTCAGGGGATCCACGTAAGCCACACATCCTTGGATTCCCTCAGGTGCCTAATTTTCAGAAATAGCTGGGTTTGGTAAATTTCGCTACATGGCCACCAAGCCCGGGATCAAAAACACAGGTGACCCCATCTTACAAAACCAGGTCCTTTTGTAATGTACAATTTTGAGGCTTCCACAATACGTTTTTGGCCCTTTCCTGTCACAGGCTCTACACACACTCACACAAGCAAGGTAGCATTTATATCGTGAGACCTAGGGGAATGATGGGTGGTGGTAAATTTGTAGGCCCAGTTATTGCACAACTTTCCCACACTGAAATCCGAGGAAAACGTGACCTCAGTTTTGCTAAAATTGAGATTCGCAGGAATTCTGGGTAAAAAATGTTGGGGGATCCATGCAAGCCACACCTCTGTGGACTCCCCGGATGCCTAGTTTTCAGAAATGTCTGGGTTTGTTAGGTTTCTCTTGATGGCTACTGAGCCTGGAACCAAAAACACAGGTGCCCGCCTTTGAAAAATCAGGTTGTTTTATGATAGATTAGGGGCACCCATAAGGTTGGATGTTTCTGACACCACATCCCCTTCCTTTGTTATGAGTAACCCTAGTCTTTTGAAGCATCCATCGCCAGCTTCTAAATTGTTAAATTACATTTCCGATATGGCAATTTTGCGAAATAGGTATTTTCTATATGACTGTTTCTTCACATTATCTCTTATCAAAACAGCATGTAACTAATGAGCGAAAGCCCCAAAACCTGGATTGGAATTATCGTAGTATTTTTGATTCCTTTGATAACTTCTGGCATTGCCATCTGTTTTAGAAGGGTTGACTTCTGCCTGTACCAATATCACTCCACTTCACACTGAACACTGCCACTGCAGTGATCCATGCTGTTCAGACTGTTATAACATCAATCTTCTAATTTTTAAATAAATATTTATTGACTGAAAATCATTTTCTGGATGTTTAAACCACCATTCTGGAGGGTTTCATTAAGCCATCTAGTTCACTATTAATTAATATCTTGTCAGTAGAGGCAGAGGATATTCCATGTGCCTCTCCTGAATAACCATTCTCTGAGAGTTCCGTCAGCAAACATTCCAATGTGATATCCTGTGCATGAACCAAAGACACCGGAATCAGTAGATTTGACACGGAAATGGGTAATCAGTGTAGGAAGGTGGAATCTGACTATATGGTTGACTCCACTTTTTGCCTGGTGTTTTGCTGGTTTATGACTTAGTTGGACTGGGATCCTGCTATTCAGGGCCCCAGTCTGTCTGCTTTCTCTATAAAATGGTTTGCATGTACATTAGGTATATTTCTAATTGAATTCTTGAGTGCATAAGCCCCTAGTATATGGTATACTATGTACCTAGAGCATAGGTACCTCAGAGGCCTACCAGGGCCTGAAGCATGTATTATGCCACCCCTGGGAAGCACTCCAAAATGGCACCACAGGTCTGCTACTGCAGCCTGGGTAAGGGTGTGCTTGCACCCCTTACAGTGGTATAGGCTACCTATATCACTATCATTGCACACACATATAAAACCTATAAGTTACTCCTATGACAGGCCTTAACAATCCTGAAGGCAGAGTGCTTGGTTTTTATGTGAGAGGGTGCCCCTACATGATCAGAGCCCCTCTGCAGCGTTCGGAGTATCTCCTCTGATGCTGTTTGTGGTGCAGCCTGACCATATACTCTTAAGTGCATTATAACCTCGCGGTAAATCCTAACTTTGGGATGGCTGCACGGAATCATGTTGTGTTTGGTGTCAAACGCTTTGGAATACTACCCCCCGCCAGTTCTGGCGGCGGGGGTAGCATTCCACCCTTCTAGAGAGAGAGACATGTTCACACTGGTCTAACTCGGTAGGACTTTCTTGAGCCCTGGCATCACAACATGGATGCCTCTGCCACAGACACGGGTCTGGCCTCCTGCCAGTTCTGTCACTGTTTTAGAAATGCAAACAAATACAGGATTTCCAAACCTACTATTCTGGTGAGGCAGGCCTTACTAATGTGTAATAGTATCCACAGTGTGATTATTCGAAATGGTAGTGGGGGTTTCGGAGAAAACATGGAGTCCCTTCCCTCTTGACGCCTTCTCCCAGCCAGGATTTAAATGACAAGGATGTTAATGAGGGCCCATTACAGACGTGCTTACTGCCGCTCATTTTTTTGGGCTGAAAACTAAGCATGTTTCTTCTGGCCAGAGCCTAGCGTCCCCCCTGGGATCACTTGAGGCCCCCCTAGGGGGGCCCGCCCCCAGTTTGAAGACCTCTGCCCTGGAGTATGTCCAACCCCCAAACTTAGTATAAGTATGGGAACCCAGTCCTTGCGACATTAGATTACCCTGGACGAAACTCTGCAACATATATCCTGGACTTTCGACGTTCTACTCTGACTAGAAGACTGAAATCTCCCTTTGGGTCAAGGAGTGACTCCCCTGCTTGGCAGGCACCAAAGAAGCAACTGACCGGTCTGCATCGCTGAAGCTCCAGCCGGACGCCAAAGTCTTTGCATCACCAGAGGTGGATTTCCAGACTTCCCCGAGGCTACCCTGAGTCCACAGCAAAGCTGAGGCCCGTGGCTATCGTGGGTGACGTGGAACCGTGACCCATGGACACCGTGAACTTTTGCAGCAACACTATCTTCCTGGTCCTCCTCGAAGTTGTGCTTTGGGCTCCGAGTAGCCCCAGCCTTGAGCACCTCCTGCACCGAAGATTGCTGGCCTCCACTTCACGAGTGACCCGTGGACTAGTTTCAAGTGCGATCGCTCTAGGCTCCTTCGCGATCGCTAGCCCGTTGGCTAGTAGTCCCCACGAAGGCAACTCCTCTTCTAATTGGGCTTTCCTGGTTGCTCCAGACATGCCCCGACTTAACCTCGCTGGGTGAGTCCCTCAGACCTTGCTGGTCTGCCCTGCAGTCCTTTCTCTGACTTCCAGTGACTTACCGTTGCCAAGGCTTGTTGTGTCCAATCTGGTCGCCGACACCGCAGCACTCGACAGACTTCATGGGACAGCTCGAATCCAGCTTCTGGTCGTCATCAGCGCCTTCTGGACCTCGTGGCTGAAGAGTCAAGACACCCATCAACTCACCTGAAGCACCCGACATCTGTGGGCATTGGTCCATCCTGCCCTCGGTCACTGGCTCGTGACCCAGACTCTGTCCCCTCTGCTTTCAGGTTCGTTCCATCCTAGATCCAGGCTTGGATCTCTTCGGACACTTCTCCGCTTCACGGCGGCAGCAGTTCTTCGCCAGCTTCCATTGTAATCGACGACGCGACACCAAAAGACACATATGCACCCGGCTTCCCTGGGTGAGGTAACTCGAGTACTCCGATGCTCCCGTGGGTGCTAGCCCTAGAACTTCTTAAGTCCAAAAGTGTTTGGTCCTGACTTGATTCTAAGTGTCCCTAACCTTTAAATTTCCAACCGCGACATTCCCCATAGAAGCTAGCGGGAACCCGCTTTTGTGTTTACACACTGCATACAGTCCCCGTGGGTCCCCTGTGTCACTACCTTGGGTGGTTCCTTGGGGTCCCAGCGATTCTACAGGCTCTAGGCCTTGTGTCTATTTCAGTCGTGGTTCTTATACCACATATTTGGTATATGGTTTGGTACGCCCCTAGGGCCCAAACGTGTATTTGTGCTATTACTGTTGATTGCTAACTTGTAAATTAAGTACTTCGAACTCCAGTCTCATAAAGAGACTAGAGGGGTGTATTTTATCCTAAATACATATATTTTGAATATATACCTGGTGTGGTTGTCTTTTCATTTTATCATTCGAGAGATTATAGACTGGTAAAACAAGCTGCTTTACATTCCTTCAAGACTTAGCCTGAAGGCTGCTCTCCATAGCTACCACTAGGATAGCTTTCAATAAAGGTAGTATTTAACCTATCACCATAAGGGGTTGTTTGGACTGATACAAGGTGCCCACTAGAACTAATGGACAGCATATATCGGGCCACCTTCTCGCAATCAGTCATTACCTTCTGATAACTTCAAGCCCATATCGCCCATTGTGTGGAAGATAAAGCAGTTTCATGAAAAAGTACGCTCACAAATGTCTGACCTTACTGAAAATGGCTGTAGTAGGTCTATTGTTAAATGTATTATGAGATGGAAAAAAGTTGCATAGTGATAAAGAGGCCAGTGTTTGGTGTGGTTCCTACAAAAAGTTTTTTTCTTTTTCAGACAGATTTACATTACTTGACCACCAAAAAAGAGGCAGCATCCTGGAAGGGTTCATTGTTGTGAGCACTCAACCTGTGTTTGGTTTTGAGTACAATATTGGATCTCCTTAATGGATCTTAACAGGATTATCTATCTTTGTTTACGGTGGTATTACATGGATGCAATAGCTCTGGGATAAGAAGAGCACAGGACGCCTAATGACAAAATTTTGTTCATTTAAATATAGTTTACATGTGATTTTTGAGATCTAATATTTGTCTGCCTGCTATTGCTAACTAAGGATTTTAATTTGACTATATGGTTTTCTGTAAACCTGCTTTACTCTCAACTAGAAGTCAGGCCATTCAAGCATTTGCTTCGCTAGGATGATCTAAGAAATACTTCGATGATCTTAATTGAATCTTGCCAAGACAGGTTCCCTCTTAGAAATCTCATAATTGCATGTATCCCTCACACCAGTTAAACCTTATTGAAGTCCATATTTCTTGATGAAATCAGGAGCTTGAACACCATGCAGTTATTCAACTTTGTTTCCTTATATAGTGCTCAATCACCAATGTGCCTGGTAAATTGATTATAGAGCCAAACTGTCTCCTAGGAGGTAATCATAAGGAACATTCAACACTTCTGGTCATATGTAGCTAAAATGATTTGTAATGAATTTGCCAAGAAAGTAGCACTCATATTTGATCAAGTATGGTAAGCTTACTCTGATAACTTGTATTGTGTCAACTCAGCTCCTCCTTTTGCACGTTCTTTCCATTCACAAATTAGACTGGTTTCTCTCCAGTTAATCTATGTAACAAAGGTGAAGTTTTCAAATTAATTATTTCAGTTAAGTGACCCAGTTGCATAGGTCCAAATTGGATACCCATAATAATTTTTGTCAAGCAGACCCATCAATCTAGGCCAATATTTGGTCTAAACCATTTCTGCTAGAGCGAAGTGGCCTTAGACCATATTATTAACACTTAATAAAATCATGACCTTTCGACTTTTATCAGAAAAATGTGATTCGTAGGAAGCAACTGTTCTAAATGCCATTTATAGATTTCTTCTGCGCATTTGGTACAGTAAACTGCAGCTTTTTGTAACTGAAATTAACAAATTGTAGGCTCCTCCAACAATTTTTTTCCTGTTATAGCAGTTAAGAATGGCTTCAAGGAAGGGTAAATACTTATTTCTATGGTTTTCTTTCTTTACCTGCCGACGTACCAAAGTTACTGAGAAACGTTTGTTCTTCTTTACCCCCCCACCCCCAATCTGGGTCAGGGAGGTAAGGGGGGTGTAGGGGGGTAGTCAGGAAATTAACTTGCTCATGTATGCGGCTGATGTTGTATCAAAGTCCGCTTCCACCAGTCTGCAAAGGCAATTCACAGCTTTCCATAAACTTGCTATCAAATATTGGCTTTTATTAACTTGAATAAAACCAAGGCTATCTGGTTGATTGATAATACCTATTTACCACTGTGGACCACATTGATATAGGGTCCGAGGAATGGGAGAGGGTTTGTTTGGGGAACGATAACAGTTTGTGTTCTCCCATAGAAATGTAACAGCCACAAAAAAGACAAACTGACCCCTATATCACCAGCCTCTTTTTTGGGCTTATCACACTTTGTGTGGGCATTTCCTCACCGAAAGTGCATTACTAGCTAGCCACTTTCTTCATCCAGTTATTCTGGATTCACATAAGTGTGCAAAAAATAGATCAGGATTTCCTCACACCCCCAACGGGTGTCTGGCTTCATCATCGGCCATCCCGCGTTTGCCAAAGAATCCTCTAATGGCGAACTAGCCCCTTATTTAGGGCTGTGTATTGGTCATCAGAAGGAGACTAAGGGGAAAAAAGGAAATGAGTTCAATAAAAACCCCTACCACCTACCAATCAAACTTCTCTAATCTTTATTTATTGGTGGAGGAGGGATATTTAAAATCAAAAGAAAGTGGGACAGTAAGAGCTCTATTATGGTGCTAATATCCACTGCTAGTAGACCTGTTTCAGCCCTCAAGCGGCCCCAGGATTTCTTCAGGACCAAATTGGATCCTTTTGAATTCTGCAGAGTTTCCCTATACAAATTCTTCACATGTGTTCCTACTCCACGCATACAATAACAGGTTGTCAATTGGTTTAAACGTAGTCCTTCTGTTTTGGGAGGTTACTCCTAGAAGACATAAACATATATACAATAATATAATAAAAAGAATAATGCCAAACTTTTCAATGACCAACAAGACCTACACCATATATGTGTAGTTAGATTTTAAACAGTACGTGGTGGCCAGAGTATATACACACACACACATTAACTTCTAAATCATATTTCCCTGATGACGTGCTACGGTTCATTTATGACTTTTAGCTTAGCGAAAGTCATGCACCGACAGTATACTCAAAAACTCCTTATCCTGCTTCCGGGAATAGTTCACCTCATGGAGGGTCAGGTGAAGGAGTCCTGTAGTGTCACACTGCACCAGTGTGAGTAATGAAATAGGCCCAGGGCTAAAAATACGCGCATACATTCTCTGTTCCAGATTAACAAAGAATGGGAGAGGCTGGTCACAGAAAACCGTAAGGGCAGGGGTTTGGATCTCATTTCACTCACTTCGTCAAGGATCTCCCTTGCTGGATTACCTAGAGTGTATCCCTTTCCTCCTCCTGATGTTAGTGTCTGTTACTCAGCGTTGTGTTAAGGGCTGGGATTAGCGCTTGGTCGGAGATATCTAACCGCCCGCCGAGCTCTCTCTCATGGGAGATGTCGTTTTTAGGTCTCGCGCCTAGCGTTGCAGTGCATAGCACTGCTCGCGCAGCGCATAGCACTGCTCGCGCAGCGCATGACCTCTTGTCTGGGCTTCAGAAAGCTAACCACACGCTCGTGCGTGTGGTTTTGCTTTCGCCGGCTGCCATTGGCTTTAGCGTGCTTTTAAAAAAATAAAAAATACAGCACGCAATTGGGCAAAGGCGGGCACATGTCCCGCGTTTGCTCCACCCATTCCCACCGGTGTCTAGCATGCGCGGCAGCGCGCGTTCGCCTTGCTGGCATGCTCCCTTGCCCCCGCTCCTCTGTGGTGCGCGCGCACCACTGGTTTTGCGCAAATGAAATAAACGCCGTCTCGTACAATAATGCTGTCACGATTACACTGCTATTGTTTACGTAATTTAGTGTGAAAGCGTCGTATTGGTGGCGGAACGTTTTTTGGGGGGTTTACTACAAACTTTATTAAAGAATGCTATCAACGAAAATGCAAGATTTCTGCTAGCAACACAAAAATTTCTAAAAATGTTCCAATTGAAATAATGCTAAAAATAATTACGGATGTTCTTGTTATATTTGTTGCTGTTATTAATGTTATTGCTGATATTATCCATATTAGCTCGGTATGGAAATGAATATCGTTACGCGCAGTGGCTTTAGTGTTGCGAGTTTTTCGTTTCTGGGAATTTGTCAAACTGTACAATGTGCACAGTCCGCCTGCGGCTGACACGCCGTTTCTTTACAGTGCCCATTTGTGTCAGCCCGCTTGAGCGCAGCAGCGCCTGCCCTGTGCTCAGACTCTCCACACAAACAGCCGGTGGATCCCCCCCCCCCCCCGCCGCATATCTAATGAGCTTGGGGCGTTCACTCTATTATTCCAAACCCCGCTAAAGTTTACTTTCTTTCTAACGCAATTGTTAATTACCACCCGAGAGGGCAGGGGTAATGCACTGGATAGTGACGTCATTATTGTATGTTTGTGATGACAATCATAGTGTATATAAGAGAATCTCGAGTACATCTTCAAGAGCCACGATTATGTAGTGGAAGGCGTATGCATGATCTAGCTATTTGGGAAATGTAAGCGTTCATGCTCAGGGGTGTCTGTAACGTGCAGCAGTGTTATTCGATACCTAGTTAAGCATGTATTTCTAATCCGCGCATGTTCGCTTTGTTGACGCGCTCGCTGCATATGCATCTATGATAGGCATTACAAGTAAACTAATAGTAGGAAAAACAACAGCAAAAGTGGACATGCAGGAGATGAAACATAAGTATGATATACAAATTCTGTACAGATCGCATACAAGCATTGCTTAGATACATTGTGTATGTGTGTGTATCACTGTATATGTGTGTACATTACTGTCTCTGTGTGTGCATGATTGGTTCTATGTGTGCATTATTATCTGTGGATACGTCATTGTCTCTGTGCGTTTTGTCTCTGTGTATATTATTGTCTCTGTGTGTGCATCACTGTGTGTGTCTCTGTCTTAGTGTGTACCTCTCTGTGTATTTACATCACTGTCTCTGTATGTGCAACACTCATCTGTGTGCATCACTGTGTCTGTATGTACATTACTGTTTCTGTCTGTGCATCACTGTCTCTGTATGTGTATTACTATCTCTGCAGCAGTGTTTCTGTACGTGCATCAAGCCTCTGTGTGCATCATTGTCTCAGTGTGTGCATCACTGTGTGTGTATTACTGTTATTGTATGTGCAATATGTCTCTGTATGTGCATGAATGTGTTTGTGTGAGTCTATGTGTATGCACTTCTGTCTTTATATGTGCATATCTGCTTGTGTTTTTGTCTCTGTGTGTCCGTGTCTGTCTCTATATGTGTATCTCTGTTTTTGCAATGCATTAGGTCTCACATTTACACAGGTTTAAGCTATTGTCATCGTAAATGAGAATTTATTTTATTTATGTTTTAAGAACCAAAACATAAATAAAAGGCATAGTCATTTACAATGGCAATAGCTCAAATTCGCGTAAATGCGAGACCTATTGCATTGCAAATGCTTGTTGGTCCATCTGAGCTCTCTTGCTTAGAAATACATGCTCGCGTGGACCATACTAACTACCTATTTTCAATTCCTTGTTACAAATAATGCCTTCTTGTGAATGACCCAGAACAATGTTAGTTGCCCTTATGGTTAGGGCATAATTACGTTCTGTTCATACCACCTTTATGATGATTTAAATTCAGTCGATCTTTATGGTTTTTTTTTCCCCGCATAGAGATAAAAGTGCCAAGGGAACCGTTAACAGTTCACCAAGGTCATAGTGACCAGAAGAAATTATTTCCCAAATTTCCTGTACACACAATTATTACAAAAAGGTTTTCCCAAACATCTTTTTTGTGGTTTCAGTTTATGTATATATATATATGGAAAATCTGTGAAATTCGTGTATGCAACCGTGGCTGGATATCTTTATATCTTTAATGTTTATCTCCCTATGGTGGATGATTAATTTTGATTTGAATAAAATCTTTCTAGGGGATCATAATGTGCATTTGGCCCCCACTAAGTGGGAGCCATCCTATTGTTATTCTTATTCCGAACCCTGAGGGTGGGTCAGGCACTGAATGGCCTACATTTGCAACCATGGAATATCATCATTTAGGCCATCCACACGTTTCTTCAAACGGTAAACCCCCCGTTGCACCCTTTCAAATGGTATTTTACCGAATTATTTTTTTTTACAGATTTTATTGGGTTTTTAGTAGGTATATAACAATGGATTACTAGTTACAGTGATGATGTGTGAAAAGTGACAAAAGCAATGAAAATTACTTAACAATAACAAAAGTGAATCTCTTCAGTTACGGTCACCCACTACTCCCAATTGTGGGGTAGTATAGAAGAAGGAAACAGAGCAACGGTTCAATACTAAGTCTCAGCAACCTTTTACATAGTATCGACAACATAGAGTATGTTATTGATCTACAAGGATCCCCTCTGTCAGTCCTTGTATTCCTATATAACTCTAACCCTCCCTCAACAAGTCTAGCACCCTCGCCACCCCCCAGGCGTGTCGCTTACAGTCGAACCCTATCTGTGTATTCTAGTGTTATCAAATGTTTTAAATCACCCTCCGCTCTAATGATAGTGTGTCGTTGGGAGTTCGGTAGGGGGGCACCTGAGGTGGCGCGCCCGGCCTGATGTGTGGGCATCACCTAGGATTTGTGGTATAGCTTGGGGGAGGGGGGGCTAGCTTTCATTAGCAGGGCCTTCTTCCACTAGACTATCTTCCCTGTCCTCATCTGGGTGTTTCAAGAGCTCTACCAGTGCCACCCATGCCTTGGCTGTTTCTAGTGTTTTCTTGCTCCCTGTCCTTTTTAGGTCTCGCTGAGCCCAGCGCATGCGCTGGCTCGAAGAGACATTTTGTATGTGGGCTCCAAAAAGTGCTACCAGGCCAGCCTAGAGCTACAGTGCATGTGCGCGGGCGCGCGCGCCGCGTTTACTTTCACTTTCGCAGCCGCATGGCCGCTTTGATCGCGATCACTTTCACTTTCGCGGCCGCACGGCCGCTTTGCTGCGCAGATCCAGCCTCCTCTGCCGGCACACCCACTGTTTTCATTGAATCACCTTCAACGCCACTTGTTGCTTCTTACTTTTTTTTCCTTTTTTGTAAACCTACATTTTGTAAACTTTGAACATGGGTCACGGAGACGGAGCTGTCACAAGCAAGAAGCTTCCTCTCTGAATAGCGTCTCATTACAGACGCCTCCTGCTGACATAGCCTCATCGCCAGATGACCTATCTGTTTAGCGAATAAACACAGTCTTTCCAGAGACTTACTCCGAAGAGGCATGAAGCCTCCGTTCTATACACTTTTCTGTATGTGATAGCTTCTTCTTAACATTTTGCAGTCAGCTGCTCAAAAACACAACCCTTATGTGTGGTCCGTCGAGTGACCTTGGTTTGTATTGGTTCTTCTGCCTGCAACACCGAAGTTTACCAGCGTTCGCTGAGATTTAGGAAAAAAAACACACTTAGCCCTAAAATGCTCATTGACAAACATGGTATCGCTGCGCCGTGGATGAGACTTGCATTTGGAATGACAGAATAGAAAATGTCGTCCCTGGCTGCTATCTCAGCAACACTTGTCTTTCAGCGCGGCGCCCTGAAAGCTGCCGTAATGTAATGCGTCTTTACGCCACGCTAAGACCCATTAGACATTGACGGTTTCAAATCACCAGCCCGCAGCTCCAGAGGCTTTCTCGGCTAAGCGCTTGATTTCCTATATTCCGCTGCATTAATGTGTCAGCATGTTACATAAAACCCCGCTGCAGCTACATGTTTATTCTGTCTGGAATAATAAGTGCGTCGAACATTTTTGAGATTTCAGCTGGGAATTCTTTACAATTGGACCTCTATTCTCTTTCATTTGAAGCAGCTATTTGATTTGACTGTTGTGGACTAAATAGTGGTACAAGGATTCAGCTGTATCTCTGTCGATAATGAATATTTTTGCAGTTTCTGATTGGCACGATAACTTTATGTAATCGTTTCTAATTTGCAAATTACTTTCTGTCTATCACTAACGTGAACAAACTGTGGGGCCTAATATAGCCCAAGACAATCCTGTTCTTTCCACATGTTATTTGAGTGAAACATGTTTTCCAAACAGTTTGTATTGGGTTTGCGTATACTTCAATCAAAAGGCCGAATAAAATTGTGTCAGAGTTCTGTCACATGCTAGTTTCTGAAAAAATAGTAGGGAGAAACCTCAGAATATATTTTAAGGATGGATTTCGCTTCTAAAAGAATAACTACAAAGCTGAATGCAGCTACAGCGCATTTTTCAAATCAGTTTGATTCCATTTATGGTACCACAGGTGTTTGCAGAACACCTGTCAGTTGATAATGCGTTATTGTGTTTTATTGTGTTTTGGTATTGTTGTGTTTAAGTATGAGAACGTAAATTGTGTAAACTTACTAGAGGGGGATCTCATCCCTGGACAAGAGTGGGAGTCCTAATGCACAATTTGGCATTGCGTTCGATGAGCCAAAGCATATGTGTGATAAAATGTCCCATTGCAAGAGGTCTGTCTTTAGGGTCTTTCTGAAGAGCAGAAGGTTGGGGCATCTGATGTCTATGGGCATGTTGGTCCAAGTATAGGGGTCATAGGCAGAAAAGACATGTTTTCTATTTATTTTTTATTTTTTGTAGTTTATAGTTTCCAGTCTGGATAATGTGGCAACGTTTGCTAACTTTTCGGCTGCGAGGAAGGAGGTGCAGCCAGCACAATTCCATCAGGAATGGGTTGTTACGGTCAAACATATTTTGAACTTCAGTGAGATTTGCTGCAGCATGTACGATTTAATTTTTCAAGGGCTAAGTGGGCAGTAGGATGTGTGGCTGTGTGGTGTCGGGTTGGCTGTAGAGCAGGGTGCTGTCCCGTACTTAATTTGAGGCTCACCAACACTACATTTAGAGGACCGGTATTCATTTAACATCATATAAAAGACAAGAACACTGAATAAAGATGAGAGTTTGCAGTGGTAGTGCTGCTTCTCACAGTTCATTTACAACTCCAGTGACCTTTAACACCCTGCTCAACCTTTTTCAGACAGTGCTTTTCAGAAACTCAAGACAGTGGTGAAAATAAATTCATGAGGGTTGCAAAAGTCACTGGTATGTACCAAACCCCCAACACCAGCACTGCCTCTGGTAAGTCTCATCTAATCTTACCACAGTTCTCACCGTGACCATAAATGAAGAATCCGTTATGCCATGTTTTATATAATATCTATAAATGTACTTCAATTTTTTAGGAAACGCTAACTTACCCGAATCACTGTTTACAGACAGCAACAATGGAGACCTTCCTTAGACAGATAACCAGTACATCACTTGGAACGGCAATGCAGGAAGACATGGAACGAGGAGTGTAGCTCTCATTAGTATAGCAGGTGCAGTAGGGCCCTTATCCAGGGGTTTGAGTGGCCAAATGAATTCTAACCGTGCCTGTTCATTACTACAAACAAGGCTTTTCCGTACTTAGTGACATTTTTTCAAAAATAGAACAGAGAATCTCCCAAATCCCTCACCAGGAAGGTAGACTTGCTCACAACTCGGATCAGGTATTGTAGCCAACATTGAGAGGTGGAAATGGGCAGCACCAGTGGTAGAAGTGAGCTCACCCCGTTGAGCTAAAATGTAGGCTCTTCCGCTTATTTTATTATTTGTTTATTTCATTGGCAAATTAAATTAACTACTGATTTATCCACCAAAAGAAGCTCCCGAGCTTCAGAGACTCACACCACAAGGAAATAGCTCTTCAGAACCCTTTATTAGCAGCAAACAGCATTCACACCTGATTATTGAATGTCCCTGACTTGTTTTGATGCCTCCGGCATCTT
This sequence comes from Triturus cristatus, assembly GCF_964204655.1. Taxonomy (NCBI): domain Eukaryota; kingdom Metazoa; phylum Chordata; class Amphibia; order Caudata; family Salamandridae; genus Triturus; species Triturus cristatus. The sequence continues at coordinate 881,159,478 of NC_140591.1, forward strand.
AATCATAGGGTAGGCAAGTTCAAAAACAAAAAATGGACTGCCGCTTCTTTTCACCATGCATGCGCTCTCCAGTGTAAGGCATGCTGGTTGCCGTAGTCCCAAATCTTCCCCTCCGGTGGCGTCCGTTTTTAAACAATGATCTTGCTGCCAATATTAATTATAAATCGTATACACACGCACACCTGTGCAAAGCTGTCAGCTTAGCTGTCCTCATACCCTCCTCTCGAATCCATTCTGGTTCAGCATGTCAGTTCACGTCCCCCATGGACACAGGCAATAGTGTCAAAACTACACATGTCTGGGGTGCTCCATATAGACCAAACAAAGCGTTGCACTCACCATGGCTCTGCCCTTCTGATTAGCAATGTTCCTTTAACTTCACCAGACCCTTTGAATGCAGAGAGCAGAAGCTCTCTGGGAAAATAAACATGCCAGCATCCAACTCTTGGAGGGCCCCCTTAGGATACAGGAAAGTAACCCACATAATCCTATCTCTTGGTGGGCTGCTGCCTTTGCAGTTACCTCCGACAGACTACAGACTGACTCGAATCTTCCCTTTCCCAACATTCTCTAAATTCCACCTCACAATCACATCAGGCACTCTGACCAATCACACAGTGAATCACCGCAGACTTACAAGCCAATCACATTGTCCCTGGTCAGGGGTGTGGAATTTTCCAAATAATCTAGTTGTCCAAGGGACAAAATGCCACTGAGATCTACATGTCCTGTAAAATCCACTTGTCCCACCTACCCCCGTTCCACAACAAACCAAAGGGCTCCGGCTGACAGAGAAACATTAATATATGTTTGCTTTATTAAAATCAGTAAAGTACCATTGAATGCTGTGCAATAATAATGCTAAAGGAAAACTTGTCAAGCGATATTATAATCCCTTTTCATCCAAACATATAGAAATACAACAATAAACGATCTTGCATGGCAGGATGCTCTAAAACTAGTACTTCAACAGTTATGATAGATGTGGCCTTTTATGTCCGCACACATGCTTTGTGCCTCCTGTTGTAAGCCAGAGATCAATAGCTCTGCTGGGGTCATAATCCTCAAAGTTGGGTCCTTCTACCTTAAGAAGCATTGGGTCTTGGAGAACATCTTGATTTAACCGTGTTCTTAGTGGATTCTTAATGATATTCATGGCAGAAAACACACGTTCAGCTTCTGTTGTAGATACACTGAATGTGAACATCATCTCCACAAGCTTTAATATATTAGTCAACGAGTAAGGTTTTGTTGCTAGCAGGGTGGAATATGCAGGCAATACAGGAATACCTTTGGTCTGAAAGCTTTTCATATGGGTTTTAAGTCCACAAAACTCCTCTACAATTGCTAACCTCTCGTCTGTGGTGAAAAGTACCTCAAAATGTTGTACAATTGCCTCAATATCAGAGAGCCCATATGTATAGAGCTCCTCTCTACTTTCTGGCCACAGTGTATAATCAAATGCCTGAAAACCTTGAACTGGCATGCTATTAAAATTTTCAAATCTCTTATCAATGTACTTAATCATACTGTCAATGAGTTCACTGTCACTTTGGACTGTTGCTGCTGGTGGGCAGTGTCCTAATAAATTTATTTCCCAGCCATCAGTAGAAATGTGTCCAAACTTCTTTTCTTCAGGGTGGTACAGTTTTTTAAACTGCTGCATATATTCACCCAGCTCACTCTTTAGGCCTACTAGGGTCAACGCACACCTCTCTACAGCAGGTGGAACATGCAATAAAAGCAGTTCATTAGACTGAAAGAATTCTGAAAGCTGAGACACTGGCTTCAGAACATCTCTCAGACTGTAAAGGTTTTTTATAAATGTAAAACTAGTAACAACTGAGAGGTACTTTTTTGCCTTCGCAGCAGAATCATCACTACCAGCTGCGACCTGTCCCAAGTGTAGAACCACTGTCTGCAGGTTTTGTTGCATGGCTGCCAAAGCCCTGGTTTTGCTGGATACCCATCTAACCTGTTTAATATCAGTGAAATGTGCAAAGTTTTCATCAATTATTCTTGAAATTTCTTTGGCATCTCTTCGCCTCTTAGGACTATACCAATAGAATTTGAAAATCCATTTCAAAGTTTGCTCAAACTGACAAATAGAGGGATGGGATTTTACAGCATCTAGAATCCCAAGCTGAAGCTTGTGAGCTACACAATGGAACGGAAGAAGAAAAGGAATGTCTTTCTTTAGGAGTGCTGCAACCCCTCCCTTAGATCCCATCATAACTGCAGCACCATCGAAATTGACAGCTATTAGTGATGGACCTGGATGTTCTGCAGACCTTATATCTACTAAATCCAAAGATAACCTTTTAATTCCTTTAACTATACCGTCCAGAACTCCTTGAGCATGTGCATGTTCAAGTGGAACAAGATCTGCAAATAGAGTGTAGGGTTTCCCACCATTGACTACTCTGACCAGCACAGTTTCCTGTTCAGTGATTGCACTATCTGTACTTCCGTCAGCAATAATGCAGATGAAGCGAGAATTTGAAACAATTTTTTTGATGTCCTGTCGAAGTATATCCGCCTCACATCTTATGAACTCTGTGGCTTTTTCGCGGTTTGCATAATTTTCTCCTATATCCACACCTGCTTTCTTCATAGCCCTACATAGGGTGTCCATGTCTGAGAGTGGCTTACCTTGTTTTGCAATTAGGTAAGCATTGTTAAACAAGATGGTCAGTTTCTTTCTTTCTGTTTCCTTCAGTTTTTGCAGTGCTTGCATGATGAGGGGCTGCTCTGTAGGGACACTGGAATTTGAGGTACTCGCTGTAGGGGTCTGACATTGCAAAGTGGTTTCTTTCATTTCCTGGCGGTGCCATGAAACACATGTCATATGTGCCTTACTAGTTTCATGAGCTCTGATTGGTTCAATGCGCAACTGGTCACATCCACTTAAGAATGCATTCCTACCGGAACCCGAATAGCTGAGTGCTATAGTAGGATATTTTTGGCAAATAGTGCAGTACATTTTTGGTCCTTCCCCCTCCGGACTTTCCTTCAGGGCTAGCCATGGCCAGGATTCCACCCAGTGTGACTGAAAAACTCGTTTTCTTTTTTCAGCGTCATACTTTTTGTTCTTAGTTATGTTAGGATTCTGTGCAGTGCTACACGGCCCAACCTCAGTTGTTTTTTTTGGGTTTCCTTCTCCTGGGTTATCTTTATCACTGTCTTTACTTTTTTTGAATCCAAAGCTAAATAGACTTTGTTGAGACATATTTGCCTGTCAACTGGACAAAAAGTGATCAAGTATGAGACTACTTAATTGAGTTTAAAACTCACTGTCCACAAATGTTGAGTTATTTATAGCAACAGACTTGTCTTTTCACAGATAGGAAATTACGCTAAATCTTGAATGAGGTTTCCTCCTACACTTTTCCAAACTTCGAGAATCCAGGGTTGCTGCTGCCTGCTGCAATGAACCTCTATGCTGCCTCTATGCTTCGTAGTGATTCTGTTTCATGCAAAGTTGTGAACGCACAGCTGGTGCTACACTGGCTGGCACTCTAGACCTAGAAGCCAAGAAAAGAATGTACACTAAGAACAAGGATTTGAGCTTTGGAAAAGTACAAGCTTTCATAAACTTTAATGCAAAACTACCATCCATGTTACCAATAAAGAATAAATGAAAAACATTAGAAATCATGTGTAACTGACTGCTTGAGAAAGATGATTGAGTAAAGGAAAGAATGAACAAAGAAAAAAATGAAAGGTAAAAGAAAATAAGGCAAAAAGAAAGGAAAGAAAAATAAAGAATTAAGGAAGGTAATAAAGAAAGGAAAGGAAAAAGGGAAGATAAACAGGAAAGGCAGAAAGCCAGACGTGAGCCCTACGTTCCTTGCGAATCGGTAAGTTATCGAAAAAGAAACCGCAAAGTTGGGAGCTTCCTAATAATACGAATCGTTTTTTCGCCAAATGTACCCTCTTTGCATTTGCAACATTAATCAATTTTGTAATGTATATTTGTCGGTGTGTTTATGCAGTTCTGGGCTGAAAGTAATAGTTCACTATTCTATATTAGGACAGTTAGGACTCTTTAATAAGTTATAAATTACAAGTCACCAACGGATGTCTCTACTGAAAGCATTAATCTGCAGATCTGTTTCCATCCTATGCACTCTCTGTAATCGACTTTGTACATGTTCTTTGCAGCAGGCATGTTACCCCCCTACGCACTAACTTCACCGAGGTCACAACCTCAACTATACAACTCAACTATACAAAACAGGGATCTCCACTGTGCGCGGCGTTTGTGTGTTTATTCATGCATGAGTGTGCGTGTGATCTGTGTTTGTTTTTCACTGTACAGGGGGCCTAAAAGTCAAAAGCACTTGGGCTCTCAGACAGAGAAAAGACACGCAGGAGGTCGTGAAGGGTGGAGGTCGCACGCGCAGCATGTTAGCAGCAGTGTACGATGGCGGAGGTGCCCGCACGTTAAAACCTGGTGGCCTGCCATACTCGTCTCCTGCCAAGAAATACAACTGACTTAAAAACACAAGCCGGCATTGAGGAAGAGTCGGAGCAGAAGAGCGGCGCCAACGTGCGCATGTTTTATGCACAAGACAGTACACAGGGAAAGTACAAACAGGAAGGAACAAACCTGTGCCCAGATTTGTTAGGATCAGAGGTAGTCTGTGGAAGATGAAACGAGGGGAGGGTTTCAAAGTGCAGGTCCACCGATGCAGAGAAACGTATGGCCTTTAAAGGGAGAAAGACTGGGGGGAGATTGAGGAAGGAGCTGGTATGATCTACGTGCACCGGATGCAAACGAACCTAAGGCATATAAGGGGTAGGAATTGGGGGTTATACGCAAAGGATCTAACTGATAAATGTGGTTACACATCAATCGAAGCAAAGTAACGCCTAGCCTTGAAAGGGAGAAATGGGCGGGGGGCGGAACCAGGCATTAAACTGATTCACACCCATGCACAGAAACATGTGGCCTGCGCGGCCTGTGATGGAAGAGGGGCGAGTTTCGGGTTCAGACTCTGGTGCAGAGGAGGTGTTTCGAGTCCACATCCACCGAGGCACCAGAACCCCTAGCTGATGGGGCAAGCTTCACTCTAACCCGCCGGCTCATCCAGAGATGTGCGCCTCCTAGATAAGATAGCCGGGAAACAACGCCACCTAAACCACAAGTGACAACGATACAAAATGTGACAATTGAATTATTCTGCAGTAGCCTGGAGGCAGATTAACATCTCAGTAGTGCAGCTGCCAAACACACGCCTCGCGGGAGGTGTGCGACTGTCTGCTGGGACCGCGGCGACACTTGAAAGCAAAGGAATGGACACTGACACATATTATTAAACTTTTTTTTTCCTCTGTCTTGACCGCACATACCTGTAACTTCTGAAGACGGACCCACGAGGCACAGCAGGGCAGGGCGGGTGAGCTGCGTCTGCCAGTAATGGCGCGGAGGCTACGTCTGCGAAAGCACGTACGTACGCATGTACGTACGCTCTTGGGCGAAACCATTGTCCCCGCATTAAGCAGGTGGCATTTGCAACCCCCCCCCGTACTTTGCTGCATATCAGTTGCCGCGCTAAGCTGCAATACGCGGTTCATCCTGAATGAAAAAAATCAAAGTAAACATATGCAAACAGGAGTTTTCTTAGGCGGGTCACTCACTCTAATCAAGTTTCATGGGGGAAATATTTAGCCTTGATGATCATGAACCCCCAGCACCGAGTGGCTGGCGTCAGGCCTTCCTTATGGAGTTGTGTGCAGGAGGCTTTGTTGGTACTTTGTACATTCTCCATAAGTACTACCACTTGCATTAAAATTAAACTCACAAAGTCCACAGTTGGTGGTTGTGCTCACTATATCTTGTTACTTCCGAGATTAAAACTGAATAATTGCTATGTTACGGGGCAGAAATGTTTCCAGTTCCGAGGCGGTAGCCAATGGTTGCATTGCTTGTGTTTTATCCAGTCGTCTGCAGGGTTGAGATCATTGAAACCAGGAAAACGAGGGTCTGAAAATCAGGCCCACTCCTGTGGAGGCTGAGCTGTGTGAGCGACTATGCTGCAACCAACAGGAATCCTGGGCCTTCAGTCATGGCCGTCTGCCACTTGTCTTTTCACCGCTGGCACAGTGACGAAGATGGTGTCTCATGGAAATTAGAAATCAGTGGCACCCTAACCTGAATCCGCGATCTGCAGCATATACGGGTCATGGTGAATGGGCATGGCAGTGATCGGCAAAAAGGGGTCAGTGACGTGCAGTATCCTCCAGCTCAAGAGAGCGTAAGTCCTGACGCTTATCAAGATCTTTACGCTTCCTGAAGGAAGTTAATTATGAGTATGTGGAATATTCAGAATTTTAAGGTGTGTATCCCGAAGTAAGTGAAATAGAAACGTTTTGTTCTCTTAAATATTCTGTTGCAAGTCTTGACCTACCCTGCAGCATCCAAAGTAGAACCTTCCCATAGGCGTCAGTGCTGACGACACTGCTACTGTATTGTGAGGTCACGTGGCTCAAAGAGTAGAAAACCGGGGGCAATGAATAAGGATCATTTGCATAAATAGTGAAGAAAAAATGTCTGATTGAAGGTCTCCGAGTGTACATCATTTTTTTAAAGTTCATAGCCAGACGATGTAGGGAACTTCTGAGAGGAATCAGGAAAATTACTCTCCGCTGTGTGTCGCACTCGGCCACCTTCCTCCAAGCACAGCCACAAAAATGCATAGTATTTTACTGCCTGTGTACACGGCCAGACACTATCTTTCCCACATCGTGCGCGGCGACCCTGCGGCGCACCAGGGCGCCGCGGCACAGTTTGGGAGCCACTCTAACGTGATTAAAAATGTCTACATGTCCGTCGGACATAAATAGACAAAAAATCTTCTTGCCCGTGAATTAAAACAACATGGTTCGGGCGTCGGGCGATATGATTCCCCCACCCCTGCCCTGGTTGCATCATAGCATAGAACCAGGTACACAGAGGAACAATAGGACACACATAACCGCTGTCTACTTCCTCATAACACCCAATATGCCCACAATATGGAGCACAGGTGCCCATCATAACAAACCTGACCGCAGCTTCTAAGAATTCTCAGTCCATCACATAAGCCCACTTAATTTCTTGAACAAATAATTATCTTAACATATTGATAGAGACTGCAATGTATAAAGGGTACGTGATGCAAACTCGTCTGCTGAAGTAAACTAAAAAAATGAATAGGTCTCGCATTTATACGAGTTTAAGCTATTGTCATTGTAAATGACAATGCTTATTATTTAAAAAAAAAATTTTAAACATAAATAAAAGGCACTGTCATTTACAATGCTAATAGCTCAAACTCTCGCAAATGCGAGACCTATTGCATTGCAAATGCTTGTTGCTATTTGCATTCTTACTGCTTCCTCGCATCCCCCCCCATTTAACAAATTATCTCGTCCATCTGGATATATTAAGGCCATTCCTCGCTTTCCAGTGACTAGTAATATCTCTTTTAGCCAATACCAACCCCAAGTTTAAAAACTTACTTGTGACCTTGTTCCTGGCTGTGTGGGGGAACCAGTGCAGCAGGCAATAACCTGGGGCCGCTTCAACCTCCCTGTCTGTTACGGTCGCCAAGACTGTGACAACCCCCTCCCAGAAACTGCTCAAATTTGGACAATCCCAGGACATATTCAGAGACCCTTATTACAGCGCGGGCAAGCAGCTGAGTTGGTATCAAAGTATTTGTTAATCTTACCCTGGGTGAGGTACGCTCTGTGTAAGACGTAGAATTGGAGCCGCTGGAAATGCGCGTTCCTAGTACTCTTCCAGGCTCTTTCCACCAACTCCCCCCATGGTTTTTCAGCTATAGCCTCACCCAAATCCTCCTCCCACTTGAGACGTAACTTAGTCAAGAGTTGTAGTATTTCATGCTTTAGGCAGCTATATAAACAAATAACCGCCTTGAAAGTTCCTGCTGCCGTTACTATGTATTGGCAGATCTTGGACGTCTGGGGTTCAGAAAGTCCCGTCTGCCAATGTTTCCGCATGGCTGCAGTGAGAGCTGTGTGTAGGAGAAAATCACCTCTCGAAAGGTCATACCTCTCTTGGAGGTCATTGAAGGGGCGCATGGCACTTTTTTCATATAGATCCCCAATGGCAGATATCCCTGGTTTCTCTCCAAGCCTCTAATCTACGCCAATTCCCCCGTGGGGCAGAGCCTCACACATGGTCAGTGGAATTTCAGGTGCATAAGAGCATCGGGTCCTCACTCGTCTGAGGGTTCTGTTCCAGCATTTATGCACTACTAGCAAGTCAGAGGGTAGCAAACAACCCGGTATGGGGAGTTTCAACAGTATCTGTGAATGTAGTCGCAGGCTCGGGCGTCAACCCCTTGGTCATCTGTCCCCCTGAGTTGTCCTGCCACCCATTTCGTGAACCACTGCATATGTATCGCAAGATAGTAGGCCTCCAAGTCGGGCACAGCTAAGCCTCCCTCTGCTCTGGAGTGCGTCATGGTACTGAGTGCCTCCCTTTGTCTCCCAGCTCTCCTTAAGAACCAGGTGACCATTGTTTTGAGCTGAGTAGACAGTCGAGGCAGAATCCATATTGGTAGTGAGCCAAAATAATACAAGAGTCTTGGCAATGTTACCATCTTTAGGATGGCAACCCGGCCCGCAACTGATAATGGGAGGGTCCCCCAGAAGTCGAAGCTACTTTTAGTGGCTCACATCGCTCTCCCTATATTGCCCTCTAACAGGTCCCCTTGAACATGGTATATTTGAGTGCCCATGTAAGTCAGGAATCTATCCTCCCACTTCACCCCTTCCGTCTCTGGCGACCCTAATCTGTTTGTCCTGGTCGAGAATAGACACAACTTTGCCCAATTTACCCCAAGCCCTGCCAGTCTTCCCAGAGCATGCAGGAGTTCTTTTGCCCCACTGAGTGCCCCTTCTGAGTCGGCTAGAAACATCAATAAGTCGTCTGCACATATCGCTATGTATTGGATCTGCCCCGACACCCTCAAACCGTGGTAGTGCTGGCCCGATCTAGCGCGGGCTGCCAGGGGCTCCATCGCCAGGGCAAACAGTAAAGGCGACAGCAGACAGCCCTGTCTTGTTCCTCTGCCCACCTCGCAGGTGTCCGATATCAGGCCCCCCGTCCTGACCCTGGCCGTAGAGTCTTTTATATAATAGAGCCATCCACTTTACAACTTCGCAACCAGCCCAAAACGTCCGCATCACTTGAAAGAGGTCAAATAGTATTTTACTGATGTTGAGCCCTGGTCTGTCCTTATGCTTCCAGCATGACCCACTGTAGTTCCATATCAGTACGGTGTTGATTGAGGAAGTGTTTTGTTAAGTAGTGGATGTCTTTTTGCACATGTTGGTACTCCGTTGTTCATTTATTCTTAACCACACTTTTCATGTTGTCATGCCAATGTATTTCTTATCACATGGGCACATGATCATATGGACCACATTTTCAGAATTGCAATGTGTGTGCTGTCTTAAAACCCAGTGAGGGTCAGTCCCAATGTTCACCTCTTTGTGTTTTGTTAAGGGACTGCTGCAGAGCGTTCTCCTTCAGGGAAAGAAAAAACCCACCCAGCACTCCTTAATGAAATGAATAGATTCTTCGTTATTTCAATTACTTTTGAAATTTCATCTGCATAATGTTGTATTCACATTATTTTTTCAATTGTATTCATTGCTGTGGCAGTTATACATTCTTGCTTACAGGTACCCCAGTGCATTTCGGGGCCATGCCCTTCATCAGGGGGTGCTTCCTAAAAGGAATAAATGCCACTTATTAATCCAAAAGCTGTTGTGCCACTGATGTATACATAGTATGACACGACAGTGTCTGGGGATTGTATAGAACAAAACGTTACCACCATATCAGTGTTCATGCGAGGGCAGAAACAAATAGTTGACTCTGTGTGGAAGAGAATTGCAGTAACTATTCAGAATCCATGCAATCCATCCAGTCACTGTCGGATCCAATACCTAGTCACTGTATCTATCTTGCACTTTTCTGCTTTCTAGCTGCTGGTTGGAAACAAATCTATCTTCTCTTATTTATTGTTTTGTCAGCCTGGTGTATTGCGGGTTTTAACCACCTCTGTCACCCTGTGGTTAGGCCTTGCTTCGTCCGGTTGGTACTTGCTGCACCTGCTCTTCCCCGCCAACTCCCTACTCAATCTGCCCGCATTTGTCTTGCCAATAAATGGAGCATGCGCCTATTCATGCTGGCACTAACACAGCTCTCTGGAGAATCCTTCATGTCTCTTTGTTCTGGTGGTGCCTCAACAAGTGAGCTTATCAGCAGACCACTCCTCTCACTGACTGCTCATTGTTCTGGGCATTCTGAACTTCATTGGTTCCATCTTGTGAGTGCCTTGCTGGAGGAAGAGGTCACCTCTGCTCGGCCTGTAGTGCTAAGGACTTAATCAAACTTTCTGGTCAAGGCTTGTGTAGCTGTAGATAACAGTGCTTTACATACTCCTGCCATCTAGTGTTGGATCTGGATGTGTGCAAGTTATTTTTCTTCGAAGAATCCTTTCGAGTAATGAGTTCGAGTGACTCCTCTTGGTGAGAATGCGATGGGCATTGACTCAATTGTTAGATTGTTTTCTTTCTGCCGTCAGGTTTGGACGTGTGTGCCTATGCTCCTGGTTGAGACCGTTGCAGATCTCTCTTCGGTTCCTAATGCACTCTAACCTGCACCGGTATTGTTTTAGATTGCGCTTTCCCAATCTGAGTATCAAGGTACAATCTCTTGTCGAACTGACTCGCTTCCACAGTGGCCCTTTCAGGGCCTTGCCCTTCGGGGCTTTGAACTTATTCTCAATCAGGTCCTCGATACAATGCCCTGCTGTAAATGGAACAGACTCCTTTCCGTTTCTGCCCTAGCTGCCACGCCAAACACCTGTGGATCGACTCCCATCAGGTCTGTGACCTGTGTTTGTCATCGGAACACAGAGAGGCGAATTGCAAGGCCTGTTGCTTTTTCCGCTCGAAGAAATCCTTCAGAGACAGTCAGGCATGCCAGCTAGAGTTTCAGTGGAGGAGAACATCTTCAGCGAGGAAGAAGTTGGTGAAGAAGAACACCACCCACAAGCTTCCATAGCTGAAAAAGAGGCGTTATCTGAGGGCAGTTCCGAATCCGAAGTCAAGTTCGAGATCACAGATGTCACACCAAAGTCTCACAGTGAGTACTGTAACCCAGGCATCTCAACCCTGTGTCACACATTCAAAAAAATACACTGCACCTCTTGAACAAGAAGCCTTCGGACCACCACTACCTCATTGCCATGGTTGACACCGAGCAGCTGGTTTGGGCACCCCGCTTTCAGGCTCCGCACCAAAACACCAGCGAAGTCTTGTACGCTGACAACCCTGACACCTACCCACCCATCGGTGCTGAGCCGACCGTCCACATCCCCCGCTTCGGTATCGAGTGAAGCTTCGGCATGGAAACACAATTACTGCTTGGATCCTAAACCTTACAGGCCGGCTACCAAAAATCCAGTGGAGCCTATTCGCCATAGATTAAAGAAATAATTGGCTGCTCAACAAAAGCAAATAGAGATTCTGCCTCAAACTGGACGTATCCTACTAATATAGCGAAAACCAATATTCCTCCTCCAGAGGTTACTACAGAGGCAATAATGCCAAAGGTAAGGGCAAAGGTGCTTCCCCACGTGGGGGTACACCCACCACTAAACAGTGACTTCCCTGACCATACAACACCTGTCGGGTCATTTACAAAACTTTCTGCTCACATGGCAGTCAATAACATCAGACCAGTGGGTGTTCTCCAACATGGCTATTGTCTGGAGCGCACTACCACACCTCCCATCATCCCACCTCTCAACAACAGGTTACCACAGGAGCATCAAACACTGCTCAAACCTGTAGTTCAAGCTCTTCTTCTCAAAGGAGCTATAGAACTCGTCCCTCTACACCATCAAGGGTCAGAAGTATACTCCCTATACTTTCTAATCCCCGAAAAGGGCTAATCTTTACGGCATATTCTATCTAAGGCTTCTAAACCACTACATCCTGTCAGAGCACTTTCAACTGATCACACTACAAGATGTGATCCCACTCCTACAACAAAGCAACTTTCTTGTGGCCCTCGATTTTAAAGGACGCCTATTTCCACAATCCAATACGCCCAGCACATCGTAAATATCTAAGATTTGTGATAGCAGGAAAACACTACCAATTCAAAGTTCTACCCTTTGGAGTCACTACTGCACCTTGGGTGTTCACCAAGTACCCAGCAGTGGTCAGGAACAAAACATCCATGTATTCCCTTATCTGGATGATTGGCTCATCAAAGCCAGTACTTCTCATGTATGCCAGCAACACACACAAACTACCATAGATTTACTTCATCAATTAGGCTTCATCGTCAGTATAGCCAAATCTCACCTTCATCCTCAACAAATTCAACCGTGTCTGTGTGCAATCCTGAATACACACAACTAGGATTAGCTTATCCCAATACCGCGAGAATATAAAATCTGCAAACATTGATATCCCATTTTCAAATCAATCAACAGCTCACAGTAAGGACAGTCATCCGGCTCCTAACCATGATGGCTTCCTGCATTACCATAGTACCCCACACTTGCCTGCATATGCATCTGTTACAGGAATGTCTAGCCAAACAGTAGTCTCAGTCACAGGGTCAGTTACAAGATCTACTGTTGATAAACAGCAGCACTCCTCACCCTTTGCAGTGGTGGAACACCAACAGCCTGTTAAAGGGGAGGCCTTTTCTAAACCCTGTTCCCAAAATCATTCTGACAATGGAAGCATCCCTCTCAGGCTGCGGTGCACACTTACAGGACCTCACAGCTCAGGGAGTTCAAGCACTAGACTCTCCACATCAACTACCTAGAACTTCATTCAAGCTGTTCACCTAGCATTGAATCTTTTTATTGCCGTTTAGAATAGACACCCGAGGATGCAATCAATCACAAAATAAAAGTACCAATGAAGTTATTACAAATTCGGAATGTCCTATATGGTGCAAAATGAAGGTCAGTCATACAAATCTTCATTCACCATCAATAAGTAATCCACAACACAGTTATTGACAAGATGATTCCACTTATCTGAGTGAGGGGTGCTTCAAACCATAAAAGGTAAAATGAGAATTGTGACATCTAATAAATATCCAATGTTATAACAGAAAATAGAAAGGGAAGAAGAAGAAACAAACACAATTAAACACACAGGTGTACTAACACCAGCAAGTGATCGCTTCCAATTGTCAGTGCTGGAAAATCTTAACCACAAACATTGGGGCAAGGACAGTGGGGCGACCGGCCAGGTAGCCATCACAGGTCCATTAGTGAGGAACCTCTTCCACAGGGACCAAACTCCCATTACCACACAGGGCAAAGGAACCGGCCCTAATCCATCCATGACACCAGGGGCTATGGCATCACCCACCGAGGCGTCCGCCAAGTCAATGTGTGCCTTTGTCTCCGGTGTGTGGGGGGGGGGGGGTCTCAGGTGGAGGAGGGGAGGGGACGCCCTCTCCTCAGTCAATCGGTTGGCCCTCGGAATTCTCTGTCTGCAGTCCCACCATTGAATGCATCCTCACCCCCTAGCCCTAGGGCCCTCTCCTCCGCTCTCGTCCACGGTGTCACATTTGCCCTGCAGGTTCCCAGCCCTGGACTGGCAACTGATTTCCAGGCCATTGCTATGCGCTGTTTGGCCAACACCAAAGCCAGTTCCACAAAGAAAGCATTCCTACCTCATCTTATCGGCACGGTTATCCTAGTCGGACAGATAATACAACAGGCATGTGCTATCTACAAAAACAGGGGGACGCACACTCTCCACAGCTCTCACGCCTATGTCAGACCATTTGGCTATGGGCCCTACATCACAACATTTATCTGTTAACGGAACACCTTCCGGGAACAGACTGTTTTTGCCAACCTCCTCAGTAGGATATGGCAACAAGTCCATGAATGGGAACTTCACCCAAACGTCCTCCTACCTTACTTCCACAAATGGGTATTTCCACAAATAGATCTGTTCACAATCGCAGATAACTCGAAATTCCCACACTTTGCCCTTGTATAGTGGGTGTCTGAACCAGGAGGCAATGTTTTGTGGATGAATTGGTCAGGGATGTTTGCCTATGCTTTTCCGCCTCTCCCTCTCCCTCTCCTTCCATTTCTACTTTGGAAACTCAGGCAAATATCTCTCATACTAGTAGCTCCCACATGGGCCCGACAACCCTGGTACACAAAACTGCTAGATCTCTCAGTAGTTCCTCACCAGAAGCTCCCAGTCAGGCCGGACCTTCTCACTCAGAACCATGGAGAAATCAGGCACCCTGATCCCAAGGCATACTCCTTCACGCAGGAAATTGCTGAGTAAACACTAATCAGTTTTCACTTGCACTACTATGAAAGTCATCAGCTTCTCTCTTTTCTCTTTCTGTTCCTCTTTTATTGACTATTTCCACAAAGCATAGAGTGCCAAAATAACCTGTTGATTATGCCCCAATTGGTAAAATATTTTTTCGGTAATCTTTTATTTGTCCTAACCTATCAAAATACTTCAGTTCATTAGACATTTCCCTGTAAATGTGCAACTTTTCTAATTATACTGCACTAATACCACTCGCCTGCAGAATTGCTATGGAAAAATGGTAACTAAATAAAAATACATGGGGACAGAGTTAGGCTCAGAGGTATGGGTTGGCTTTTCATGTCTCGCTGCATGGGAGATGAGGGCGAGTTGGAAAGCGTTAATATGTCAGACGGCCTCCTGAAGTGAGAAGTGTGGCACGATGGCTAATTTTTTCAATCCTGCCCTCTTTGGTGTAAATGGCCATACACTTGATGGAAGTACAGGAGTGAAGATGAATCGCGCAGAGAACTCCTTCAGTGACAACCAGGCCCTTTTTTTTAATATCAACCCATCACTTTGGTAGCTCTGCCATAAGCCTCCTCAGCCTGCGACCCCCAAAAGGCCTGCTACACCAACTCAGGCTGACAAGGAATCAAAGTGGCCGATGGAACCTGCAGGAGAGGGGCCATTTTGCCTGCCGCAAAGCTCTGCCCTCTCGTTGTCATTTTTTTATCATTATGTTTTAAGAGTTTTCTATCATCGTTTGCATTTCTGTTTTGTTCCTCTGTTTATTTTATATCTAGAAATGGTTTTGATGGCTAATTTAAAGGCTGGCAAGAGTGGAGCAGGTGGCACAGATTTTCTGTGCCTTGCAGGTTACTTTGGTCTCAGCGACAACCTTTTGCCTCAATATGTGTGGGCCTACCGTTTTTTTCAATACTTGCATTCACTTCTTGCTTCAGAAGCTTTAAGGGCAATAGAAATTGGAGAAGTGTGATGCACTATTAGTAGGCTACTGACTTGTGTAAAACAACTTTCTTTTGAAGCTTTTTCAATTTAGTGATTTTTTTTTTCATCCTTAAAACGGTAGCTTAGTTGGAATTAATTGACATGTTGACAGTTTCTAATTAATGAACCCATGAGGAGCAAAACCTATTGGGAATGTGCTTTAGGTATAGTAGACCTTATCATATTTTGGCCGGGAGTACAGGCTAAAAGATGACATTTCCATGAGGGAGCATATGAACTAATAATATAGACATTGCTACAAGTTGACGCGTTGTAAACCATTCTCATTGTGCACCCATAACCTGAAGTGAACCTGCATTCAAATTGATACCCTTGCAGAACATTTGCATTGCAAGCCCTATCTCCTGGTTGAGAACCAATAGTTTTACTATTTGTAGGCTTTCCTGTTTTCAGTTTTTATTTGTTGTGAATTCTGGTGGGGTTTTTCCAGTGTTTAAAAAAAGTCTAATAAACATGGTTGTTAGCGTTTACTCTGTTTTACTCTGTAAAAAGTCATGGGGATGGGGTTTTTCCCATGCTCCTAAACAATCTGCTTTTATTTCCTTCCTCCCCTCTTTCATTTCGATTAATTCTTTCTTACTTCTGTCCTGCTGCTATTTCTATTCACTATATGTTTTCCTTGAATTTGCTCTTCCAGGTAACTTCATTATTTCGGTCACCTTCCCTGCCTGTCTCATATCCCAACAGTCAAACTCCTTTCCAGCAGTCTACCCCCACACTATGTTCAAAATGCATATTGATGGGGATATCTTTGCACCCAATTAAGATTTGGATTGCAGCCGATGACAATGTTTATGTTGAGCATTTATTAGCGTTATTCTTTAGACAAATATCAACTGAATGAAGATTTTCTGCTTGGTACATAAGATATATATTTTGTGGGGTGGCTAGTTATTGCTAATTAGTTTCACTCTTCCCTCATCTTTGTCTCACGATCAAGAAAGGACTGGCTAAAACTTGTTGTAGTACTATCTGATCCAGGTGAGTTTCTGCTCTATATGGTTACAGGGGAGACAACTGTTAAGGAATTGATATGCAGATTGTTAGCTATACAGCCCTTGGTGACTGCAAACTCTGCTGTTGTGCAACTGAGGTAGTAATGAAACTTCATGAGCTGAAGGATTCATTGGCATATTTGCCTGCTCAATTAACAGCATCAAAACAAACTTATTTTATATTGTTGGCCATGAAAATGGAATTTTGTGTTTATTTGAAGTCCAGCACAAGGACCAGTAGGGAATTGATAGACGTTGAATTATACCAAACATGTTGCTCTTTGTTTATCTGAAAGCAGTGCAGGGACTGTGTTCCTTCCAGGCATGCGCGTGAGCTGCTCGAGACACTTTACCTTTTGTGTTCTAAGCAATATTCACTGATGTGCATTTTCCATCTTGGGGGAAAGAATGAGCACAGCTCGATATGATTCTATTAAATGCATCGCCATAGTTTGTTCATATGATTTTTGTCAAGCGTTTGGCCTCCACACCTCATTTTGACATGGTGGCAATGAGATTGAAAATGTAACTTGGTGATCCTGGGGCTTTATCATGAATGTGTTCTTCTTCAGTTTACAGGCTCTGAATGGGTGCATGCAGATGATTTTGCTTAAATTGTGCTGACTCCAGTACATACTTGTAAACATAGAGCAGTGGGTGTTTCTAAGCAGCCCTGTCTGCAACTTACACATTAACTTGTAGAATGTATAAGTTAATGTATGCAGTCTAGACAGCTTGGCTTCTGCAAAACTAGTGTATGGTCCGCTTATGGACCTGATCTTGGTAGCTGAAGATGTTCACAATATGGTTATTGTCCTTCTGTATGAGGGGATGCAACTTCTCTATAGGTATGCTAGTCGAGCATCGCCATGTAGTTGTAAGAGCAGGACTGTTAGATACAGCTCTTTAAGAGTGGAAATGAATTCTAGAGACACTGTGATCTTTATTTTCACAATTCATATATCTGTGCTTCAAAAAGAAAAGCTCCAACCCACTCTTATTGAAGGAGGTTATCATGATGGTGCTTCTTTCCCTTGACTGAGACCCTCCTAATAGTTCAATTGTGAACCTGCAATGTACAGTGAACTGAACCCATATGAGGTGAGCTGTGCTCCCAAAGTGAATGTGGATATATATCCATGGAGCCCAGGAACCTTGCAGCGTGTCAGAAGGGCATCTTAAGTTGCTATGACCCAAGAGGGTAATGGTGGGAGCATTCATCACAGAAAACTGCTCAGAGGCAGAGCCTGTAATTCTGCAGCTTTGTTAGTAGAAGGTGTCAAAGCAGTTGAAGTGCATCAAAATCCGATGTGGTTTCTATTGATAAACAAATGATCTCTTTGGTGGTGTTTTATCAGTTAAAATCTGTTTAACTGAAAACTAGAAACTCTAACTATTTGTATCTCTCACAAAAGAGGAGTATGAACTCCAGGCCCAGAGTTTTACCTGCGTTTGTGTTTTACTCATAATATCACTAGTTTCTAGATACTGGTACTAAATGCATGCTTTCAAACATCATTACAGAGTTAAACCTTTTCTTCCTCCATTTGAAATGCTTGACTTTTCTTTTATCAGGAACTTTAACCAATGAAAATCAAGGGTCATGGAAGACGATGAAGCTGGGCTTGAGCTGCAGCCTCATCAGCCTAGTGCCTACTTTGCTGCAGCAGGTGAGAACATGATCACATTTATTAAAGCATTGTTCTGTTTATTTGAAACCAACATGCATGGAATTTCATTCTCAGTAATAGGCAATGTTAGTTTGTTATTGTTATTAGTAGAAAATGTTATTTAAGTATGCTGTGATTTCGATGTACTTTTCTAGGAGGCAGCAATTTCTTCATGGTCTCTTGCTTCCCCAATGACTTGGTGGTTTCAGAGTAGTTTCTCTCTTGTTACATTACATATGAACAAGAATTACAGATCAAATTTTACAGAGGCATAATACATACTCGGCTAGTCCATGAAGTGTGGGTTGTGTCCTCATGGTACCCTCCATAGTGCTCTCCACTTGGTGCACAGTGGCCCAGTGTCTGAATACTTTTATTGCTGTTTCCAGTATGTTAGATAGAGAGGTGATGTGGTAGTCTCTTGTCCATTGGGGACTAGGAGATATGTTAAAGCTGTCCCTCTAGCTAGTAGTGCACCGCTGTGTTTTGGCTTCTGCCACATTACCTAATTTTGGAGCAGACATGTGATAGTGTGATGCCAGGAGAAGGTGTTAGTCGCCGCAGTGGTGATCTGCTTGATGCAGCTTCACTTTTTCTGCACGCCTTCACCAGTGCCCTAACAGTGTAGTGCCTATATGAGGGATTGAGTGCTTAGCTGGGTGCTTCTCTGGGAGCGTTCCTCGTGGTCTTTATTTATTTATTTATTTATTTATTATGCAACTTATAACGCGCAGACTAAACCCGAAGGTATCAAGGCGCCTATCAAAATCACTCTCCTCCTCCTCTGAGATCATCTGCGGCGTACCTCAGGGGTCCTCCCTCAGCCCGACACTGTTCAATATTTACATGGCCCCGCTTGCACACGTTGCCAGACAGCACGACCTCAACATAATCTCCTTCGCCGACGACACTCAACTGATCCTCTCCCTCACCAAAGACCCCATCACCACCAAAACCAACCTCCACGAAGGAATGAAGGCTGTCGCCGACTGGATGAAGACCAGCCGACTGAAGCTGAACTCGAACAAAATGGAGGTCCTCATCCTCCGCTCCAGCCCTTCAGCCTGGGACGACTCCTGGTGGCTGTCGGCACTGGGAACAGCCCCGACACCCACCGACCACGCACGCAACCTGGGAATCATCCTTGACTCAACGCTCTCCATGACCAAGCAAGTCAAAGCCATCTCCTCCTCCTGCTTCAACACCCTCCGCATGCTCCACAAGATCTACAGGTGGATCCCGACCGATACAAGAAGAACAGTCACCCAGGCCCTCGTCAGCAGCAGACTCGACTACGGAAGCGCCCTCTACGCGGGAGCCCCGACCAAGCTCATCAAACGACTGCAATGCATCCAAAACGCCTCGGCACAACTGATCCTTCACATACCACGGCCACATCACCCCCCACCTGAGAAACCTGCGCTGGCTGCCCGTCAACAAGAGGATCACCTTTAAGCTCCTCATCCACGCACACAAGGCACTCCACAAGACCGGTCCAGCCTACCTCAATAAATGACTTTCCTTCTACAACCCCAACCGCCAGCTCCGCTCCGCCGACCTCGCACTCGCCACCGTCCCGCGCATCCGAAGAACAACCACCGGGAGGTTCTTCTCCCGCCAAGACCTGGAACACCCTCCCACTTAACCATCGACAGACCCATGACCTGCTGACCTTCAGGAGGCTACTCAAGACCTGGCTGTTCGATCAGTAGCACCCCCCCCCCCCCCAGCACCTTGAGACCCTCACGGGTATGTAGTGCGCTCTACAAATGTTGTTTGATGATTGATTGGGGTCGTCTGTACCTCGATACCGCTCTTCTCTGCTTTCTCCGCTGCTGCTCCACCTGGTCCTCTCGTGCTGTGGTTCTTTGTCTCCTCCTTGTTCCGGTCGCAGAACACCTGTGTGCTCTCCCGGCGTTCCTTTTCTGCTCTCCTCGCTCGTCACGTCTCCGCTAGAACGTGCCTCAGGCACTAGGAGGTCGGCGGACTCGTCATGGCCTTCCCTCTGGGAATGGACGGGTGGGCCATTCAGAGACTGGAAACCGAGAAAGGACGTCCACGTTGGCTTGCAACTTCCCAGGAACGTGTAGGGTTTTGAGGGTAAAAGGCTGTAAGGCAAGAAACCAACGAAGGACTTTAGGGCTAGAGTCTTTATGTAGAGACAGCCAGGTAAGTGGTGTGTGGTCTGTAAGTAGGAGGAAATGTCGAGCTAAGAGATAATATTGAAGAGCTTCCACAGCCCATTTAATGGCCAGACATTCTTTTTCAAGCGTGGCATACCTTATTTTCTAGGAAATAGTTTTCTGCTGAGATAAAGAATAGGCCGTCGATCCCAAGAGTCATCAGGTTGTGATAATATAGCCCCTAGACCCCTTCCTGAGGCATCGGTTTGTAGGACAAAGGTTTTCTGGAAATCGGGACACGACAGGACAGGGGCGTTACACAGGGAATCCTTTAGCTTCTGAAAACTCTGACCAACTGAAATGTCTACTTGCATATGACTTTGTGAGAAGATCAGTAAGAGGACTTGCTTCGGTGGAGAAGTTGGGTATGAATCTTTGATAATATCCTACTAGGCCTAGAAAGGAACGGATGTCTTTTCGGTTCTAGGGACGAGGGATTTTTGCGATTGCTTCCAGTTTATTTATTTGGAGTCTAATTTTTCCTGTCTGTATGTCATAGCCTAGGTATTCAATGTGGTCTGTACCAAACGTTGTTTTCTTTGGGTTGAGAGTGAGACCCGCTTGTCGTAGGTTTTGAAGGACTTCCTCTAGGAACAAATCTTTTTTTATTCATTTTAAAAGGCACTTCACTGAATGTACACAGCCAATCGCATACGAAGGACTTCCTTTAGATGAAAGATGTGTGTTTCCCAGTTTGGGCTGTGTATGACAATATCGTCTAAGTAGGCGACAGCGTATGAATGGTGGGAAGAAAGCATAACGTCCATCAATCTCTGAAACATGGCCGGGGCGCCATGGAGACCGAAGGGAAGTTCCTTAAAATGAAACCACTCGAAGGGGGTAGAGAAGGCCGTCTTTTCTCGGGCAGCGAGAGATAGCGGAATCTGCCAATACCCCTTCGTGAGGTCAATAGTGGTCATGACCCTGGCATATCCAAGGCGTTCTATAAGTTCATCCACCCGGGGCATGGGATAGGCATCTGTAGCCGGAAGGGCTGCCGGGAGGGCTTGAGGGACCACAGACACCGTAGTGTGCAGAACTTGATTTGTTAGTGTTCTCTGAATGAACGAGAATTGTTAGGGTTATAGGTATAATGTCCAAACAGAAGGGTAACACAAAGCTGTAGGAGATGACTTCACTTCAAATAGTCCTGGTTCTGGTCCTTCGGGGTCGAGATTCTCTCTCTCTCTCTCTCTCTCTCTCTCTCTTATGCAGCGGGCAGGGGAGGAAAAAAGCGAACAGGTCGGGGTTAGTAACTGGCCTTGTGGTTTTGTTTCTGGTCTATGCTACCGTCACCAGAGCATACGTGCAGGAGGGGTTTTGTGGGATGTAGACTTCTGAATTAATGTCACCCGAGTGCCCTACCTCCCCATACCTTCCCACCACCCCCACTAGAAAGATCCCCTGAGGGGTACTCACCTTATGCCACGGCCTGTCTCCAGGGCCATGGTGCCGGGACGTCTTCTCCCTACTTCAGCCGCCGGGTATGGACTCAGTGTACAGTGCACTCTGCTGGCTCCGTCTCCTCTGCTCCTCTCCGCCTTTGCCGTCCTCTGCCTCTCTGCTTTCGCTGTCCTCCGCCTCTCTACTTTCGCTGTCCTCCGCCTCTCTGCTGTGCTCCTCACGTTCGGTCCGTCTGTCTCCGATGTCGCGCCGCCTGTCCTCCGTGCCTTTTGTGCTACCTGCTTCCGCTTTCGTCAGAGACTCCTCCCTCCTTCATCAGAGACTCCTCCCTCCTCACTTTGGCCGGCGCTAGACTGCTACCCGCTTCCAGTATGGATGGACTCTGCTCATCTCCCACTTCCGGTCCGCCCCGGCGCCGTCCTCCTCACAGCATCGAACTTTGATATAGCATGTAATTGGCTGAAGTCCATACAAAATCTGATGCTCCCATCGGGCTTCGGTACCAGGACCACTGGGGAGGACCATGCACTGTGTGACGGTTCTATGATGTCTGCTTCCAACATAGCCTTGATTTCTTGCTCCACAGCTTGCCTTCTGACAGCTGGGATGCGATAAGGCCTCAGATTGACCAGCCAGGAGTTTGTAGTAATAATGTCATGCTCAACCAGGTCCATTCTCCCTGGTATTCCGGATATGACATTGGAGAAAGAGGTACATAGGGTTTGTAGTTGTTTTTTTCTGCTCCTTCGTCACTTGTTTTCCTAACTGAAGAGGGGTCGATTCCACTGGAGTTTCTGGACCAGGGATATTTCCAAAGGCTTATCCACCGTTACATGGTGTATAGGCAGTGTCATACATAGCTATACTGGCACTGGACCATCCCAGGCTTTTAACAAATTGATTTGGTATAGCTGTCCTATCCTGTTTTTAAGTGGTACAGCTACCCGATACGTGACTAGGGTAACCTTCTCTAATACTGGATAGGGTCCCTGCCAAGTGGCCAATAGCTTCTTCTCAGTTTTGGGGTGGAGTATCAATAATTGGTCCCCTACCGTGAATTCTCTCAGCTTACTGTTTCGATCATATAACAGCTTTTGATGGGCTTGGGTTTTTTCCATATTAGATGGACTTCTTTCCAGAGTGTCGACAAAGTCTCCCTAAGGGAGCTGCTGTACTGTGACAGGGACTTTCTCTCATCTTCTTCCTCAGACCATTGCTCTACTGTCATGTCTAAGAGTGCGTGGGGTTTTCCTTCCAAACAGTAACTCGAAGGGAGAGAAACCCGTGGACTTTTGCTCATGTGTCCTAATGGTGAACAATACGAGAGGTAGTTGCCGGTCCCAGTCCCTTCCAGTCTAATTTATACTTTTCTTCAACATTTTTTTTATGGTTTTGTTATACCTCTCGACTAACCAGTCTGTCTGATGGTGGTATACTAATGTACGCATCTGTTTTACTCCTAATAACCCATATACCCGTTTAATTAATTTAGACATGAATGGTGTACCCTGATCGGTAAGTATCTCATGGGGAAAGCCTACCCGAGAGAAAAAGGTGATCATGGCCTCGGCTATTGCAGTGGTAGTCTACGAGAATGCCTCCGAATATCTGGTGGCATAATCCACCAATACAAGTATATATCGATGGCCTCGGGCGGAAGGGATTAGGGGTTCCACCAGATCCACCCCGACTCATCGGACGCGAACATCTATAATTGGGAGGGATTGTAGGGGAGCACGTGTAAGAACAGGGGTATTGATTAGTTGACATCTATTACAAGAGGCACAGTATCTAGCCTTCTTGATATACGCCTGGCCAATAAAAGCGGTCTAAGAGATACCTAAGTGTATGTTTCTTCCCATTATGTCCAGCCTCTGTTTGACTATGGGCCAGGCACAAGGCCTGTACCCGAAATGTTTTAGGAACCAGTAACTGTTCTTTGACCCTGTTGTTTTCTCGGGTTACCCGATATAGAAGTCCCTTCTTTAAGCAAAAATAGGGGCCTACCTTCTCAGGATCATCCTCTTTGATCCTTTCCCAGTCGTGTTGTAACGTGGAATCGTCGTTCTGGGCTGCACGAAAACTCTGTGTGGGTGTTTGTATCTTGTCTGAGGAGGCCAGGACTGGAGAATGTATAGTGCGACATGCCAAGTTATACAATGCCCTCTCTTCACGTTTTTCCCTGTGTGTTTTTACTCTTTTGTTATTAGACTTCCCTAGGTCATCTGTACAGAAAGGAGCACTCTAACAAATTTGCTTAGGAAGTCGGGGGCTTCAGGGTCTGTAGGTAATCGTGAAACCTAGGGAAATCGGTTCCTAAAAGAACTGTTTTAGTGAGGGGACTACTACTTTTCTCAGTCGGGGTTCTCCATCAATCTCTATTAGGACTTCCGCTAGGGGATAAAGCTTCTTTTCCCCCATGTACACATGCAACCTGGATGTATTCGCCTTCAATGATCTGAGACAGTATGATGACAATTGGTATCTAGTTTGGCCACCACCTGCTTCCCGTTTATATGTGTCCTCTTCCTGTAAGCTTTAGGGTGCTCTCCTGTCATCAACATTCGCCCACAAGTGTATCCGACTTCCATGGTTTCTGGGGGAGAAACTTGTGCGTGGCAATAACGGGCTATGTGTCCCCACTCTGCACAGTGGAAACAGTGTGGGGTTGTCATAGGACTAGCAATAGGGCTAGGCTTGGGTGTGGGTTTTGGGAAGAAGGTACTCCTGCTCTCTATCGGAGTAGGGGTTGGCCTATTTGGTGGTTTTGGTGGTCCCACCGAGGTTCGGTGTGTTGGTACCTTAAACTCTGGGGACTGATGATAGGCACAGGCCAAATCCACTGCCATTGTAACCGTAAGATTAGGATGTTGTTTAATCCAGGATCTTGTGTTAAAGCGGAGGGTTTCAAGATATTGTTCCAAGTATATTTTCTCAGTTACATCATCTATAGAAGATAATGAAGGTTGTAACCTGCGGTTCCCTAGATCCCTTATGCGATAATATAAGGCTCGAGGGTTGTCTCCTACTGTCCATTTTTCCTTCCTAAAGCGGTTTCTAAAATACTCCTGATCGCACCCTAGGCGTTCCAAAATGGCTTTCTTTATTTCCTGGTAACTAGTTGTGCCTGCTCGGTTGGCTGCCTGATATGCGGCTTGTAGCTCGCCTGACAACAGGGGCGCTATATATTGTCTCCACCTTTCTGGTGGCCGAGAGGCAGTGGAGGCTACCCTTTCGAAATTCACGAAGAAATAATCCGGGTCATCACCTGTCTGGAACTTTTGAAGGACAGAGCCCGGCATGTTGGGATGTACTCTAGCGCTTGCAATGGCATCGGTTAGACGCAGTATTGCGGTGTCTTGTACCTGTTGGTTTGTGGTTAAGAGGGAGGATTGATCTTTAACCCGTTCCCTGCTCATGACAGAACCACTCCGTCATGAGCCACGGGCGCCGTGTGCTCATGACGGAGTGGTTCGCAAACTCAGGCAACACTCACTAACACTAGTCCTGGTTGCTCCAACGTGGGCACGCCAGACATGGTACACCACCTTTCTCGAACTTTCCGTGGTGCCCCATCAAAGACTGCGGATCAAACCCGCGCATTTGACGCAGAACCATGGAGAGATTCAGCACCCAGATCCGCAACAGCTGAACCTGGCAATCTGGCTCCTGAAGTCCTAGAGTTTGGCTACCTAAACCTGCCACCTGACTGTATGGACATCATTAAGGAAGCCAGGAGACCCACTACCAGGGCTTGCTATGCAGCCAAATGGAAAAGGTTCGTCATTTATTGCAATAATACTGACATTAACCCGCTAGACGCATCCATCCAAAACATAATTTGTTACCTCCTACACCTGTACCGATGCAATCTGGCATACACCTCAATACGTGTCCATTTGACCGCAATATCAGCCTATCTCCAAAACAGGCAGCACCTCTCTTTATTCAAAGTGCCTGCCATCAAAGCCTTCTTGGAGGGACTCAAACGAGTAATTCCCCCAAGACACCCACCAGCACCGGTGTGGAACCTCAACCTGGTCCTCACCCGACTGATGGGTCCACCCTTCGAACCTCTCCACTCATGTGAGATTCAATTCCTCACCTGGAAAGTAGCTTTCCTAGTGGCAATCACTTCGTTAAAAAGAGTTAGTGAACTCCAGGCACTAACCATTCAAGAGCCATTCATACAGGTTCACGCCAACAGGGTCGTACTACGTACCAACCCCAAATTCATGCCCAAAGTAATATCGCAGTTCCACATGAATCAAACTATTGAACTGCCTGTTTTCTTTCAAAACCCACAAACTGTCGCAGAAAGAGCACTCCATACACTGGATGTAAAGAGAGCCCTCATGTACTACATCGACAGGACTAAAGTCTTTAGGAAAACAAAACAACTTTTCGTTGCCTTTGCCCCACACCACAAAGGTAACGCCATCTCCAAAGCAGGTATAGCCAGATGGATCGTTAAATGTATTCAAATTTGCTATCAAAAGGCTAAACGCACATTAACGATTCCCCCACGAGCCCACTCAACACGTAAGTTAGGGGCCTCCATGGCTTTCCTTGGAAACATTCCTTTGCATGATATATGTAGAGCAGCCACCTGGTCCACTACACACACATTTACCAAACACTATTGTGTAGATGTGCAATCAAAACAGCAGGCAGCTGTAGGACAGGCTGTTCTCAAAACTCTTTTTCAGACCGCTGCAGCTGGCACTGGTAGCCGCCGCTAATAGAGGGTACTGCTATATATTCTATGCACAGATGTGAATTCAGCAGCCCACATGCCTCAAACTGAATATGCTACTTACCAGTATGCATCTGTTCTTGGCATGTAGGGCTGCTGACATTCATATCGCCCTCCCTCCTCCCCGGCTCCTGTAGCAGCTGCAGCTCTCAGAATTACTGTAAGCATGGTCATCACTTTCTGTATCTACTCCATCACTGCCACAATGGCGAAAAACAATCTGAGGATGGAGAGGATGCCCATGCGCACTGTAGTCCAGGGAAGGAGTCACCTATCCCAGGATACTTCGAAGACTCTTCCAGGACAACAACGTGCAAACATCCGGACCCAACACTAGGCGGCGATCTATGCACAGATGTGAATGTCAGCAGCCCTACATGCCAAGAACAGATGCATAGTGGTAAGTAGCATATTCATTTTAAGTCCACAAAGATCAGGTAAAGGCTGCCGCCCTCCAAAAGCACTGTCTTCCAATAGAGGATTTGTAGCCTTAAAATCTGATCTATTGTGGACATCCTTGCTCTAAAGCCAGCCTGATAGGGACTAAGTATGGAATACTCCTCCATCCATCTCTCTAATCGATCCAAAAGTACTCATGCATATATTTTTTGTGAGACATCTATGAGACTAATTGGACGATAATTAGCGGGGAGAAGTGGGGAGCCCTTCCGGAATAATCTCTGCCCCCAACCAGGTCGTCGGAATTGGCATCCCTTGAAAAATAGCATTAAATAGGCTCCAGAAGTATGGAGCCCAGATAATAGGTTTGTTCCTAAAAACATCGCCTGGGATCGTATCTAAACCTGGCGCTTTAGCGGTAGCTACTCTGTTCAATGCGGCCATTATCTCTTTAAGAGAGATTTCTGGGGCATTGGGGTAAGACTGCTGAAAGCAGGTTAGTGTGCCCATAGCTTGGCCTACTTCTTCCTCTCCCCTTGCGTATAGCTACTTGAAGTGGGTCCTCCAGATTTCTGCCCCAAGATTTGTCTCTATTGCTGATTTACCCTCTGTGCAGCCGGTGTTGACTAGGTTCCAAAAGGTTTGCATGTCCCTTGAACATAAAGCAGCCCTCATGCTTTCCTATTTGTCACCCTCCCACTGTTTTTTTGCCTAATTGATTGTATTTCTACAGGCTATTCGCTTATCTTTTAACATTGGCTTATCCTTTGCTTTAATTGCTAGGATCAGTGATTGCTTAGCCCTTCGACAGCCACCGTTATACCAGGAGTGGCCCATAGACACCTTTTGTTTGGATTTTGCAACAGGAAAAAAGATGTTTCCCAGGTCACACACTAGGTCTTTGTGATTTCTCCCGATTTCTGCTATAACAGTATTAGAGGCTGTTGCATAACTAAGTTGATTAGCAACCTCAAGGTATGGAGTGACAATTTTATAAAGGGAGGCCAACTCATCCTGGGAATTACAGATGGCCTCCCATTTCACTCGCCTCCTACAGCCAGTCACGGTTAACCTGGGCCCATTTGAATGATTACCTACTTGGACACCCTTAGAGCACGGTGATGCCATCTCCAGGGCATTGTGGTTGCTATCATGTCTAGGTATGACCTTAAAATCGATTACCCAACACCAGGATTTAGTATCCATCAAGATATAGTCTAAAATGGAAGAGCTTCCAAGTCTATTATAAGTGTGGTTTGCTGGGGAATCGGATTTAGTTCGACCATTACAAGCCCTAAAAGAATGGGTCAATGTGAGAGTGTTCATTTGAAGCACCAAAGGGGTCCAGGCTCGGGTTGGTAGGGCATTCAGTTCTGGAATTGACCAGCGCTGGTCTTCCTCATCAATGTCACCCCCAATTAAGTCCTTCAGTGGCTCATACTGGCAATTAAAGTCTCCAGCAAGTACCACCAGGGTGCTATCAGGGATGGTGTGTAAAAAGGTTGACAAATGCTCAAGAGTTGATGATTCCTGGCCATGGGTTACCGGACTGGAGTAGACCTTGATTAAGGCTATTCTAATCTTGGTGGGGAAACTCAGGATGACACAAAGTATGTCACGTGAGGATGTGTCAATCTGTTTAGCAGTGGATCCCAAATGCACAGCAACCCAGACACAAAGTCCTCTTGCAGGTCTTTCCCTTCCCCCACTCGTGGCTGCTAAACAAAAGGTCGCGTAACCCAGTCTATGGGTATCCTCTCTAGCCCAGGTCTCCGGAAACAGATGTCGTGTGCATCAATAAGGGACCCCCACTCCGGGTTACCCTGTTTAGAAATCAAACCCGCAATGTTCCAGGATAAAACATAGAACTTGGTTCGTTGTCAGGGTTAATAGTTGTAGATACTAGAGTCAGCTGCTGGTGGCCTAAGGAGGTTTGTGCTAACGTTGGAGGTGTACCTGATGCAATGTTATTTAGGGGGGGCCTCTCCATTTCCACACTATGGACAGCTTCTACTCCCTCAGCCCTCCTTGCTGTCTGTTTTATTTCCCTCGATTCTGAGTTTGATTGCTGTATTGATTTTAGTCAGTCAACGGAATCCAAGGGTGCATATCTATTTGCAAGTGGGAGGTTAAAAAGAGGTTGATTCATGTGGTCTTGCCTCCTGGTTTTGTTCATATTGGCGTCCGGGCCCTACTCCACAGACTGTCCATGGGTTATTGTCCCAATGGAAGGGGCCTGATGTCCCCTTCGTGCCTATTATGAGTTCGCATTAGGAGTGTCCTAACAACCTGTGTATTTCTAAAATTGATCACGATAGTATCACCATCTAAATCTTTTGCTCTTTGGCCCACCCACCTCACCCTGCGCGTGAATATAATCTCACTCGCATCCTTATAGGGGAATTGGAGTTGTTTAGACAGCCAAAAATACATTTATTTTTTAGCTCATAATGCGATTCCCTTTGCCCCTTTTTGAGTTCTGGCACATTTGTTAGAATGAAGACATATGGTGTAGAGTCAGGGGGGAGGTTGATACAAGGTAAGTCTGGACTTCCCTCCAATGACACATTTCGCAGATCTTGCCCCTCTCTAAATCTACACTTTGAACCCAAGTTTTGCATATTTGTTCCCACTTGGGATTCTTCTGCTGGGGATCTTTGCTGTCTATCAGTCTCCAGCCTCCGACTTGGTTCCTGACTTTCCAGGCTAGTGATGCTATTAATTGGTTTATTAGATGTACTTAAATGAACCGCCACATCTTCCCTATTGCCCTGAGCTTGTGGAGTCGAATTACAAGTGGTTACTAGAGCTTGACCATTTCTTAGATGGGCAGGATAGGCTAGGGGCTTGGTCTGATGGTGGGAATATTTCTCCCTAGGTCCTACCTTACTAATATAGTCATCTAGTAAGGATGCAAGATTGTCTACCCTAGTGGTCAGAGTGGTCAACTCCTCCTTAATTATGTTTCTTATTTCCATATGCCAATCCATGACCACATTTGACACCCACTGTGGTTTTTCTGTGCCTTCATTCACATGTCCCCCCAGCCCTACATTTCCTGGAACCCCATCTTCTACGGGATCCTTGGCTCCCTTCTTCCGAGTTTTCCCAGCTTTTGTAGTAGTTTTGGCATTCCCTTTTCTTCGAGAGTCCGGAGAAGTATCCCCAGTAGACAAGTCCAGGGTTGATGCGTCATGTACTAGGGCACGTGTTCTAGCTTGGGCCCTTGGGGGGTCTGGATTAATGATTGGCAGAACAGATTGCAATTCGGTGTTAAAAGTGGGCTGGGCTAAGTCTGGTGTTATTGATAAACGTCTTTCAGCCAGTTCGATCTCGTTTGAAACCACCCCTATAGCCCTCTGAAGCATCTTGTTGATCGAGGTGGGCTGGTGGCTTGTTGGTGATTGCACAGATACTACCGCTTTTATCCCTGGGCAGATACGCCTCCCCATTTTAGTTGGCCAGCGGGGACCCCTTTTAAATCAGTTTGGTTAGTCAATTTGGAGAGGGCACAAGAATTCAGTCACAATATAATATAATCTGCTTTATAGATCTCACAAGAGGCAAAATTGAAACAAGTTGTAAAACTCTATATCATTGGGTGGTTTGTTCTGGCAATATGTGGATCAATTGTATGAAGAAGACACCCACCTTATGGAACAATTCCTACACGAGTCCAAAGACAACAAGGTGATCTTACTGGAAAACCAAAGGGAGTGGCCCAGCACGGTCTCCTTCGGGCTCTGACGGGCACAGATTGGCCCGCCCTTGGCCCACGCGTGCCCCGTGAGTGCTTTGAGGCTCTTATCGCGCCTCCTGGTGTGGTTGTGACGTCACTGGGTGCGCGAGGCTCTGGGGGTTCTGGGAGTTGTGGTCCCCCGGGCGGCCGTTTCCCTCACGGCGATGGGTTTGGTGAAGTGGCGGTGGATAGCCGTTCCCCCTCACGGCAGCAGGTAAGTGAGAGTGGCCGTTCCCCTCACGGCAGCAGTCGATACTGCAGACAGGTTTCCTGCGCCGCGGGATTGCTGCGAGGCTCTTATCACGCCTCCTGGCGCGGTTGCGGCGACACTGGGTGCGCGAGGCTCTGGGGGTTCTGGGAGTTGTGGTCCCTCGGGCGGCCGTTTCCCTCACGGCGATGGGTTTGGTGAAGTGGCGGTGGATAGCCGTTCCCCCTCACGGCAGCAGGTAAGTGAGAGTGGCCGTTCCCCTCATGGCAGCAGTCGATACTGCAGACAGGTTTCCCCCAATACCATTAATGAACAAAGTGATCAGCAAATGCAGGATCAGCAAAATGACAATGATCCTCATCGCACCACAGTGGGCCAGACAGACTTGGTTCTCAGAACTAATGGAAATTTCTCATGGAACAATGCACAAACTTCCAAAAGGAAAGATTTGAAAACAATGCAAAAAGGGGAAGTGCTTCATCCAGAACCAGAAAGCTTAGGCCTATCGGCATGGCTCCTGAAGACTTAGAATTCTCAAACTACCAGAAAGCACAATGGCTGTCCTAAGAGAAGCTAGGCAACCAACAACAAGAAAATGTTATACAGCAAAATGGAAAAGATATACACAATGGTGTATTAAAAAGCGTCTTTCAAGGAAGATTACAAAAGAAAGAACAGTTCTAAAGTACCTGACACGTTTACTACAAAGTAAATTATGATTTACATCACTAAAAGTACACTTACCAGCAATTGTAGCGTATACAAGAGGGGAAACAGGGAATAGTTTCTTTACCTCACAAGTGGGCAAACGATTCCTAGAAGGAGCAAAAAGAATTGCACCACCTAAAATGGTACCAGCACCAACATGGAATCTGTACATAGTTCTAGCACAAATGATGAAAGCACCTTTCGAACCACTACACAAATCAACTCTACAAATGCTCACAATAAAAACTGCATTTTTAGTGGCAATACCATCCCAACGTAGAGTTAGCGAACTACTTGCGCTAACACTACAGGAACACTACCCTACTTCCAAATACATAGTAACAGGAGTGTCAGGAGGACAGATCCGCAGTTTATACCAAAGGTGGTATCAAGATTCCACATAAATCAGAGTATACAGATACCAATTTTCTTTCAAGATCCAAAGAACAAAGTGGAAAGAGCTTTGCACACACTTGATGCAAGAAGAGCAGTCATGTATTACGTTGAAAGAACTAAGGAATACAGAAAAATAAAAGTTATTTGTATCCTTTGCAAAAAGTTTTCTTGGAAGACAAGTAACCAGAAACACAATTGCAAGATGGATAGCACAAGCCATACAATTGTGCCACAAGCAAGCAGGACAAGCTTTACAAGGTGCGTCGCCGGCGCACTCAACAAGTAGGAAAGGAGCAACTATTGCTTTTCTTGCTAACACTCCAATTCAAGACATCTGCATTGCTGCAACATGGACTTCGGTGCACACATTCACCAAACATTGTTGTGTGGACATTCAAATGAACAAAGAAGCACAAGTAGGACAAAAGGTCTTACAGCATCTATTTACAAACCAAAGTTCATCTTCCACCCAGCCACCACAAGACTAGCAAACCACTACAAAGTCTATGCACAGCATAGTGAATCCAGAAAAGATTCACGCTTCAAAACAAATAGTTTCTTACCTGTCGGTAAAGTTTTGCAGCTTGAAGAATTTTCTGGATTCACTAGCGAACCCATCCTCCTCCGCCAAGGAAAAGAACTAGAAGGAGGAGAAAGAAGAAAAAAAAAGAATCCAAAGATGGCCATCAAAGGTGGGAGCTTCCAGAGGAAGCCCGTCGACGTCACAGAAGGGCACCAAATTGAACTACATCGACGCCCACCAACAACAAAAAACAAGCATTTGCAATGCAATCGGTCTCGCCTTTGGGACCTTATATGTATTTAGCTATGCAGCACATTAGCCTAGGTGCTGAAACATCTACTGTTCTTTAACACAGAGGGAAAGTAAGCACCAAACTGAGTGACACTCCAGGTATGGTAACACATGGAGAGAAATATTGCCTTTCAGCGGGATATGGTATTGTCCAAAGCTTTTTAATTTAAAATCATGGCCTTCGGTGGTCATATCACTGAAAATACAAGATTTGAAAAGATGTTATTGTCAACGAGTGCTCGTGGAATACAATTTCCATGGACTGGAATCTAGAGAATGCTAAAGAGATTCTGGTATTTTACTGAGCTCTGTTGCTTGTTTTCTATCAAGAAAGTTAAATAGAAGCAGTTGCCAGAAAAATAACAAAGAGATAGTCCCTCAGCAGAAAGCAATTCTGGTATTTTACTGACCTCTACTGGTCTTTTCTATCAAGACAATGAAATAGAGGCAGTTGAACAAGCAGAAAGCAATTCTGGTATTTTACTGACCTCTACTGGTCGTTTTCTATCAAGACAGTTAAATAGAGGCAGTTTAACAGAAAAATCTCCAGAGCCCACAAAGTACATACACATACAAGTATATACTAAAGTAGTCTCACGTTTCAAGTTTATTATGATTTGGGACTCCGAAGAGTTCCACATAAAGTGAAAAAGATACATTCAAAATCAACATAACACTCCATAAAAACAATACTAAATTCATCATATCATATAAAAACAGAGAAAGAGCATATACACAGAAACCATTCCAGGAACCTTTCAAGTGCCTAGTGGATTGATCCTTAACAAATCAGATTACCATAATTGAATAACTTAGAGTACTTTTGCGAGGATTACAATCCAATACTACAATGGAAACTTTAAAAACTAAGAACATATAGTAAAAAGCGGGGCATTTGTCATTTCAAAATTCAGTACGAAATAACCAGCAGCATAATGACCGTGCAAGAATATCTAAAAAAAACAAAAATTGCAGAAAAACTGAGTAATAAAATTCAAGGTGAAATACACAATAGCTGGCAGTGCAAAAAATGTGAAAACATTAAAGGCTCATAGAGAAACAAAGATCTACAATTTCAACATACAGTACTCCATAACTAGCAGCAAAAAGGGTAAAAAACAAGTGCTCGGAAACCTGCATAATAAACCAATACTGTCCTAAAATAAATTTAAAAATTGTTTAAAAA
Organism: Triturus cristatus; assembly: GCF_964204655.1. Taxonomy (NCBI): domain Eukaryota; kingdom Metazoa; phylum Chordata; class Amphibia; order Caudata; family Salamandridae; genus Triturus; species Triturus cristatus. The sequence continues at coordinate 881,193,314 of NC_140591.1, forward strand.
AGCTACACATTTTAAAACAACCTAATTCAGAAGGGGGTGCCAGCAGACAGTTACGGGCCTCTTCTCCTGTGGTGATATTGTACTTTAGAAAAAAATTCCTTGGGTATCGTTGACGTAAAGGTTGCAATGTGGGGCAAACGGAATAGGACAAGATTTAAGTCTTGTACACAGGAGTTACATAAGTGGCAGAGTCTTTCCTGTCTGGCAATGCCCTTCCAAGCTCCTGTTACGATTAGATTCAGCCTAAGCAACTGAATAACTGTACGTACTCCATGTTTGAGATTCCATAAAACATAAGTTTTTTTTTTTGTAGATACTACTCCCTGCAATACAATATTTATTACTATTCTCTGCGTACAATAAAATATAGCTTTCGCGAGATACCACGTAGATTGCTTTTTAATTCTGATTTTCAAAGCACGTTTACAAAATACCTCCACACTATCCATTTCTAGGCTGAACAGTTTCATGGCGTTTTGATGATTCCTAAAAAGAGCACTTTTTTATTTCATGCTGACAAAGATTTCCTCACGTAGTGCTACCCGTAGGGCGTTCTCAGAGATATTTGCTAATTCTGTGCTCCATCTTAAGCACGCAGCCATAGAGAGCCCATAAGTGGAGAGTAAACCAAATTCTAGCCAAAATGCTGCGATAGGAGCAGCACAATTCAGATCACCGATTTGGCGCCAAATCCGTCCCTCTACTTTCTCACATTTATTCCGATTCCAAGTCTTTATTTCGATTTTTACATCATAAAAGACAACATATAATCTTATAACCAATTTTTAAAAAAGAGGGGTACAAAAAGCAAAGGAGGGGACCAAAACATCTCAACATGGATAGCCAATGTCACATATATAGCAGCAATGGTTATAAATAAATAAATAGATATCTAATTTCTTAAAATCCCATCAAAATATTAAAATTACCAATTTCATCCAATGAGTCGTAATTTGTAAGCACGAAGAATCCAAGTCCAATGGAGGAATTTTGCAACAGCAATGGTCACAGCTTGAGATGTGTTAGTTTTGAAACACCGCAGAGCCTCAATACCTGACCGAAAACCCATAAGAAGACAAATTGGTTTAAGCCAGACCCGTCTTGGGGTTTTATACAAATAAAATATGCACAATATTTTCCGGTTGTGCTAGACAAAAAGGACAATCAGGGTTGGGGCCCTTTCGCCATTTGGCGACAAAAGAGTTTACTGGAAGAGTGCCCACCCTGAATTGATGATATCGTTTTCTGTCCTCCACAACTGTAATACAGTCCCAATAATTTTCAAACATGGGGCTGTCTTTAAGTGCCAAAAAGTCCGAAGTTAAAGACGGTCCAATGCATGAACCAAAGCTTCTTTCTGAAACCACCCGCCAAATATAGTTCTTTTAAAATTTTTCTCGGGGGGGGAAAAATGTGTAAAGTGGGTTCTTCCCAGTGTCTTGCTAGGCCCATAGCGTGATATAATATCCTAACTTCCCTCATCCACAAAATCTTTTGTGCCTTGTCGGCCCCCCCCTAATGTCCAGAAAAGCCCGGGCATATTCAGAAAGTTCGGGGGTTACCCATAGCCGTCTCCAGTAAGCCACTGGTCTGTAGCGTGCTATGTCCTCTAAACGCAAAACACCCAGATCATAGTAAAGGGGAATTAGCGGAGTTGATATCGGGAGGCCGGTGATTACACACAAGAACTTATTCTGAGCCCTAGACAACTGGGTAAGGTTGGAATACCCCCACAATTCTGCCCCGTAGAGAGTTGCTGTGTCTATCTTGGCATCACATATTTTAAGGGCTGGAATCATAGGTTTAGTATGAGACAGGTGAAGCTCTTTTGTTAAAACACCAGTTAGCTGTGCATGCTTTAATGCCACCTGGTCTAAGTGCGGTTTCCATTTCAGTTTCGATGCGAGGGTTATACCCAAATATGAGAATACCTTTGTCTGCTCTAATTTAACTCCATTCATCAGTACGGTCCCTCTGACGTGTTTGGATTTATGTAGGACCATAAATTTTGTTTTGGTAACATTTACAATGAGCCCATGGTCCTTACAGAAAACTTCAAACACGTCTATCGCTTTTTGTAATCCCTGCTGAGTCTTGGAGATTAGTAGAGTATCGTCAGCAAACATCAGCAGAGGAATCAACTTACCATCCAACTTTGGGGCATCAGTCGGGGTTTTATTAAAATAGTTGATCACTCTGTTGATGTATAGGGAAAAAAGAGTCGGGGCTAAAACGCACCCTTGGCGTACTCCCCTGGCAACTGGGAATTTGTCTGTGACACTGCCTGATTGATTCCATCTGACTTGGGCAAAATTATCCTCATGTAATTTCATTAAAAAAATTAAAATATCAATAGGCATCCCTTGATCTTTAAAAACAGACCACATTTTTGCTCTAGGTACTAAATCAAAAGCTGATTTTAGATCAACAAAGGCTGCAAATAACATACCATCTCCCAACTGAACCACCCGCCAATAAATTAACAAAAACCTAAATACCTGGTCTATGGTACTCGTGTGGCTACGGAACCCTGCCTGTTGTGGTGATAGAACTTCCTCCTCCTCTATCCACCCTTGGATTCTTAATAGGACGAGCTTAGCCACCACCTTCTGAATACAGTCGATCAGGCTAATAGGCCTATAATTGCCTGGGTCAGAGCGCTCTCCCTTTTTGTAAATTGGAATGATTTGGGCGCCCTTCCAGCTATATGGTATGGGTGGGCCATTTGATAAACAGTTGGCTAGACATAAGATGTAAGGTGCCCACAGTTCCTTGTCATGCATGAACAGAACAGCCGGAACCGAATCTAGACCTGGGGCTCTGCTTCTGGGGATAGAATTCAGTACCTTTCGCACCTCTTTAAGTCAAAAACCAGGGGAGTTGTATCTGTAGTCACAGAAAAAGTTGATGTACAGCTCCCCTCAAAAGCATCTGTTGAGGCAAACTGAGACTCAAAGTGCGAAACCCACAAATCAGGTGGTACAGAATTAACTGGTTCTTCTCTATTTGATCCCCTACCCCACCTGACCAGGTCCCAAAAAGAACACATAGATCGTTCTTTGCTGGCTATATGGAGATCATTCCAATAGTCCTGGTCCCATGCTCGTTTTGCCTCGTATTGAACTTTTTTATACAATTCACGAGCTTTCCTTATACCAGCTATGTCCTTAGTTTTTACTGCTTCTGACAAGGCCTGATATGCAACCCTGCATGATTTCCCATACCATTGATCCTCCTTTCTAGGTGGCCTATTTGGTTTGGCATGGGTCTGTTTTAAAAAGTAGACACTAAGGGCCTCATGTAGGAAGCCAAATACCGGACGGTAACGGCCGAAATTCGGTAAATATCCCGTTACCGACCGGTATTTAGGCATTTGCTATGTAGGGGGCTGATTTCTGGATTCGGTATTTACCGAATCGGAAATTAAGAAATCGGTAAAATACCGAATCGGTAAATACCGAATCCAGAAATCAGATGTAGGGAGCACTCTAAAGAGTGAAAATTAGTATTAGAAATTCGTTATTTACCACCAAATACAGGTTGGTGGTAAATAACGAATACCTTGCAAAAAGCAATATTTTGCAGATTTAGAGTGCCATGTGGCAGACATACATGCCCTTAGGGCATGTATGTGCGCCACATGTGCACACATGCAAGATTCAGGGGTGCAACAGGGTGTCAATGTGACACCCTGCCACCCTTGAATATGCTCCCCCCATTACCGAATCGGTATTTACCGAATCGGTAATGAGGCATACCTTCCCATTGATTCCTATGGGCCTCCAGGCCCATAGGAATCAATGGGAAGGTATGCCTCATTATCACTCTCCACCCTTTCCACCACTATCATGTCCTTAATACTAAGCCAGTGCTCTTTATTAGTGAGGATATAATCAATACGACTTTTACGAAGTCCATTATTATAAGTGGAGGCCCCATGTAAATCAGAGGATGATCTACCATTTATTGCACGTAATCCATGGCCAATACAAAGTGCCTTAAGCTGGAGTACAGCCTCGGTCCATTTTTTAATTGGCAGGAGTGTCAAGTGGGGAATATTCCAAATACGATCCTCTTCTAAAGTAAGATCGATATCATTAGTGTCCAGAGGTTCAAAGCAGCAATTAAAATCACCTGCTACTATAACATCACCCTCTTGGCTATATACATCAAGAAACTGGTCCAACTCTTCCACTGTGTTCGAAGATTTACCCCCCGGTAGCCCTCTAGCATATATATTAAAAACAAAAAGATCCTTTATCCCAGGACGCTGGACTTGAATAAGTAGGATATCCTTACTTTTCGAGTCCATTTGAGTCAAAGAATACCCGCTGTCCTGTTTGATCCATGTTAATAGTCCCCCCTTAGCTCTTCCATGGGAGCTAGGGACGGCTGGAACATAAAAGCTAAGATAACCGGGTCTATAGTCTAAAGCGGTAGACCAGGTTTCCTGCAATAATATAATATCCCTATTTTCCAAAAACTTTGACCAATCGGTTGACACAACTTTATTTCTAAGCCTTGCCACATTCCAGGAGACTAAGGACGAATAAACGTTGACATCATCCCTGTCTTTGTCTTGGGAACCACATATTAGGACATCCTGCAAGTCTCCATCGACTTGGTCCCATTGGTGCAAAGCCTCTTGCACATAACAATGAGTATTTACAGGTACACTAGTCTGAACCACTTCACTTTGATCTGGGGATATTACACCTGGTAACCCTCCACCAGATAGTGTGTTTCCTACAGGAAGATTTATCAAGAGAGGTCCACTCAAACCCTGATCTTGACCATGAGCCAGTCAGTCATTTCAATCTAAAGAGCTCAATACCTCAAATCTATTGCTTACTTCGATGGGTCTGGCATATGTATTATAACATGGAGCAAAATTGCTCCCTCTAATAACGGCAGTGGGGCGCGGGGGGTAAAAATACCCTAGGGGCAGAATGTTGATCCGATCTTGGTGTATCCTCAATGAACCTGCCTGTCGTAGGATATGATCAACCAATTGGGGAGATGCAAAGTTGAAAACAACACAATCTCCACCCATGTTCTTCTTGGTGTCACCCACCCAATCCACCCTTCGAACCATCTTAAAATTATTGAACAGGTTATTGCCCAACACAGTTTTTAAATTCAAATGGTGTAATGCTTTGTTTTTAAGTGATGTCCAATGTTCCTCTAGACCATCTGATGTTTTAGGGACGTTGGCCAAAATAATCGTGTATGGGCACGCCTCGGGTGGAAGTTGAAATTTTGTGTGTTTGTGAGAGGAAAGGTGGGTAACATTAGTATTGCCCGTAGAACCTCCACGACCAGAAATAATATTTCTTGTAATGACTGAATTAAGTGGTACGATCTTTTCCTGCACTGCTACCTGTTCCCTAAGAGTTTGTACATCATCATTCAAACTTGTGACTAGCGATGTGACTAGCGGAGGATGTGTAGGAGCACAATCCGAGCGAGTGGCTGCCAGTCCAGTATTCGTCAGAGAGCCCTGATGATTTAGTACCTGATTTTCCAAATCTATCAGCCTGTGATCAATTAACTCAAGTTTTTCCATAACAGGGCTAATCAGAGCTTTTAAACTCTCCTCTAAGGCCCCCAAAAATCTAAGCAGTTGATCACCCTCAATGGGATTATTTGATGTAGAGGCCATTTGGCCTCCCTCTACATAGGGTTTAGGTTTGTTGATCTGGAATAGTTGACTTCTAACCGGAACACTCTCGCGGACAACAAGTTTACTTTTCCTTGCTTGTTTTGCATGTGGTTTACTACCCTTAATAGCACTATCAGCCTTCCGCTTCCTAGCAGGCTCTTTAGCTCTAGTAACAGGCTCAGCCCGGGCCTGCCTAGTGCATATATTAGGGGGATAAAGGCATTAGGCTAAGAGCAAGAGAACATGAGGCATTTAATGTATTAGAAGAATCTGGGTTTTGTAATGTTGCCATGGGTGCCGGGAGATTCCCCAAACAAATAATAGGTAATGGAATGGTCGATTTGTTTATATTAACATCAGCATTGGATGGCTCAAGAGATAACCTCCTTTCCACCAACTCTATCTCTTTAGCCACCGCAGTTTCGGCCCTTTTTAAAAACGCATCCAATGTTCCAGCCCCCCCTTTGAAATTACCAGTAGATGTAGCCATATTACGAGGAACCCCCAGCAAAATATAAATCGATAACAATCACACAATCATATAGGGCCCCGCAGATAGTCACGAGGCCATGCAATAATTTGTCAATAGGTGGCACCCAAATATCTTATCTGATCTCCGTGGTCAGCGAGTGTAGTCCAGGACCCACCGGACACGATGTAAGTGAGTAGGCCCGACCCGACCTCATCTGTCCTCAGACGGCCACAGACGGCCCGCCCTTTGCCCGGGCTTAGCCCGGCGTCGCCTGCGCGCGTCCCGCGGGGCGGGAGGCGTTCCGCTGTTGAGTAGCGCCTCCGGGCACAGGTGGCGTCGTCAGCGGTGCGCCGGTGGTTGCTGGGGCACCTGGGGAATGCAGTTCGTGGTTGCTGCGGTGTTCTGAGCCTCGCGCCACTGCCCCAACCTCCGTTCGTCCTCGCACTGGAAACACCGGGAAAGCAAAGACCGCGCCAGGGAGGTGAGTCTTTTCAGGGACACAGAAGGCACTCGGTGCTCTGCTATTAAGTAGCGCCTCCGGGCGCAGGTGGCGTCGTCAGCGGTGCGCCGGTGGTTGCTGGGGCACCTGGGGAATGCAGTTCGTGGTTGCTGCGGCGTTCTGAGCCTCGCGCCACTGCCCCAACCTCCGTTCGCCCTCGCACTGGAAACACCGGGAAAGCAAAGACGGCGCCAGGGAGGTGAGTCTTTTCAGGGACACCTTTATCCCACTCTTGTGCATCTACTGTTTCGCAGGCATAGCTCAATGCTGGTGGTATCTTTATTTTCTAAACTGATAAAATATGTGTAAAGTGTCTTTTCCCACAGTGTGTATAAAATCGATTTAATTGCGAAGGCCTGTGAACTAAAGTATATACAAGAGGTCTCGAATGCTCGACCTAAAAACGGCTTTCCAGCAATGATATGTGGTCCTGCATTTTTAAATGTCTATTTGCAACACCTGTGATATTGACTTACAGGAACAAATAGGGCATGCTCCATAAATATAATGGAATTTTTCCTTTACAGGCTTTCAACCTCATATTAGTACAGATTTTCAAAATGTTTATTGCTCACAAAAATATTCCAAATAACATCTGGAATCCTGGAAAACCTTTCAATTTATGTTTTTACATGTGGACAAATAAAAGTTCCTTAGAGAAAAAACCCTTCCTTTTCACCAGCACCAATTTTGAAAGTCCGTGAGATATTCCCTTCTCCACTCACAAAAGAGTTTTTCTCCGGCTCTTGAGAGGAGTAACTCTTTGATGTCCAACATCTGTTATCATCACGTGAGCGGGGTTGTAGTCTTTGAAATCTCAGGAACTGCTAAATTGTTGGCATTCCCACCATGTAATGTCTGCATCTGCCCACGCCACCCATCATTGCTCAGAGACAGGCCGGCCTTAGTGCTGGTGGTGCCGTGTGCAACAATCATTTTTTGCGCCCCCACAACCTATGACTGCCTCCTTGGATTCTCTCACTACCACCGGGCAAAAGTACCCCTCAGCTCTCCAATCCTAAGTTATTGTCAAACACAGCACCCCACTCCCAAGGTCAGCGCCCCCTCCACAGTTCAGCGCCCAGTTCAGCACCCGATGCACTGCCCTAAAGCCGGCTCTGCTCATAGATTTACTCACACCTACATTTCTCTGTGAGCAAATCGCTTTACTAGTTCTTTTACTTTTGAAATCAGAAAATGTGGGTTTACACTTGCAAAAAGCCTAATTGAACATACATCTGTAAATGATCTTCAGAACTGAGGTCAAAGTGTGGTTTTGCCACATTCTTGCATTAGTTAAAGGATTTTTTCAAAAGTTTTTTTTGGGGGGGAATAACGTAGTTTCTATGTAGCACCAAGATGAAGATAGCACGCTTGCGTAAAGCAACTGTAAATCAACAATTGGAATTCTTTTGGCCCACCGTTGCCATTTCAGCCTTTTCGGTTCTATTTATAGACATGCTTGGCAGTACGGCCAGCTCCCGGGCACCACGCGCCGAAATGAAGTCTGCCTTTGGAATCCGTATTATTCCGCCGCTGTCTAAAAAGTACTTGCTTCCCTCCGCTCTTCGTAATTGGTTTAACAGTATTTGGAGGAAGTGATGTATAATGTAGTCTGTTTTTACTTATGAATGATGTACTTTCTCCTTTTTATGAAATCTTTCTTCGTTTCAGCGTACGTAATTCAGAATAGATATACCCTATTAGGAAAAGTTCAAATTGTATAATAGTCTTCTAACAGAATTATTGCCACTCAGTCTAGGATGTTGAACGGGCGATCGTCAACTGCCCGAATGTTTGCATTGTCGCAGTGCATGAGCGCATTTATTGAGCGCCAATGGGTTACTTTAATTTGGAGAATTAACTTTTTATGGCACCAAATACCTTTAGTAGCTGAGGCAAAGGGAACACAAGTTGTTTCCACCATAGCACTGAAGGTGCTACTGTCACGTTTTTGTAGTTTTGGCCGTAATGTCCCCAACGTTGTGTTGATCTTATCCTTGAAACAATTCCCGACAGGCCAGTGAGCAATTTCATATGTCATTGTGGACAGTGAAGTGGAGTTGACACTTTCCACTTCTGCTACTCGTTCTCCCATTCACTTCAGTAGTCGTGCCCAGACACCGGATGATGCTTTCCCTTCCAGTCTGGTTGTATCCACCAACAGAGCCAACTCCCCGATAGCAGCTCTCCCACTCAAAGCACCACTGACTTCAAGAAGCCTGCATTCGACACCCAGCCCACCCTTGCAGTCCTGCATTGCAAGACAGGAAAAAGCATGCAATTCCAGGTGAGTTTTTTTTTAAGTGTGCTGAATATAATTGTTTTAGCAGTTTACTAACTAAACGAAGTTACAAAATGTTCGCTGACCTTTGCGTAGGTGGTAAATATAAAACAAGACAAAAACCAAAACAAGACGTGCGGCCGCGAGACGCGCTCTGTAGCGCGAGAGGTGCTGTTAACTGAGAGGGGGAGCAGGAGGTGAGCCTGCGAGTTGTGCATGCGGCAAAGGAAAGCCATAAAGGAAAGCCAGATGGCGCCTGATCGGGCGCTGAAAGCTGTCGACTGCCCGCGTGCTGGCGCACGTAACCGCAAGCGCTAGGCCAGCAAAAGTGTGTGGCAACACTTTTAAAAGCCACTTACTAAATGTCTCGCAGAGCAGCGCATGCGCTAGCTCAGGCGAGACCTAAAAAAGGAGAAGAAATACTACAATTGCGGACATAACCACTAGATGGCGGAATAATGCACAGCATAAAAAATCCAGAAAATCCTTCAAGCTGCAAAACTACACCGACGGGTAAGAAGCTATTCGGTACTGCAAAGCAATGTCAACAAAAGATTATAAAGCCATTTGAATAATCCAACTGAGACTTATTTTCATCATGTGTGCTATGCTACAGATTATGATGTGTATTTTAATTACAGAGTGCAGCCAGATCACCCCAGTAAATACCTTATTTATTCTGTTATCACATCTGCAGCTTGTTTTCTCCATTCTCCATTCCTTTTCAACCTCATAATGTTGAAAGACTGAGCCACCAACAGCAATGTCACCAGTGTCTCTTTAACATTTCTCATCCAGTGGCAGTGAGCGAGAATATGCTGCTCACTAAAGTTATGCAAAGTATGCCCCTTGGAAAGCAACTCTGGTTTCCAGCTTTTCATTTTTGATAGAAACACCCACTAGTGGCGAGAATGAAATGAGTTCCAGATGAATTGATGCTTTTTTGCAGCTGCGCATCCACTAATCGTAAGAAACAGGAAGCGGGCCCCTTTCTCTTAAGTAAGCGCTGGGCATCATAAGTAGCAATATAGTGGATAACTCTGGTGGTTAATGGACTTGCTAGGAAGATATGTGTACATTCTAATCAAAGGTTTAACTCCCCATAAAATTGCATAGAGGATCATTGTGCCTGCTGGAAAGCACAGCAAGCAATGTATGGATCACAGATTGAATTCTCTGTTTCCCTTTTTTTTCCGTGGGCATTGTCGACCACCATTTGGTGCTAGGTCCATCCCTTGGGTGATGTCAGAAAGTAACTCAGAAGTTCCTGTGCGTGGTAGCCATCTTCGGATTCTTTTTTCCGCTGTTGCGCCTGGAAGCCAGGAAAGAGGCTCAAAATCTTTGGAGAAGATTCTCAAAAATGTTGGATTTTTGGGTGAAAAAAAAACCGAAGAACGCCAAACGAGAAGGTATCGGAGAAGGAAATTGACGTCCGTCCATGAGACCTGTTCGGTAACCCTGTTGGAACATCTCGCTACACGTGCCGACCAAGAATGTGGCAAGGTAGGGGTCATGAGAAAAAAATCTTTTACGTTTTGCACAAATTGCCATCACAAGTTAGCACAACGCGATCCGCACAAGGTCTGTAAAACCCTGCCTGCCAAGGGACAACAGGGACAAATACTGCAAGGCCTGCAACATATTTGTGTCAAAGACTCTCAAGGCCCGACGAAAGCAGAGAGAGGAACATCGCTCAGCAATGTACAGCAGCCAGAAACAAAAGGTATTGCTGAAGGAATTGGGCTACTCAAGCGACGAAGATGAACAGGTTGCCCTTGCAGAGTCAGCACACGGTGGCTCGGACTTTGAAATCTTTGAGAGGGACGCAGAGAATAGACGTGCCGTAAAGAAGACTATCAAGGACCTTGAAAAGAGACCTGAAAAGGTAACAAAACCCCTTACCCCTCAAATACCAATGGCCTCGAAAAGTAGGCACAGAAGGCAGCTCTGGTGTAGAAAAAGATGATGATCATCCATGACCAAAAGAATCCCATGATTCCTATACCAGGGACACAGATGGTGGTAAAGCGTGAAAATTGACAAAGACCAGCTTGGGATGAGAGGCCCGAAGGATAACACCAAACCTTCGGAGACAGAAAACACTACGCCAAGAAAGAGGACATACCTGACGTAAGACTTTGAAAGGGCCCTCGAGGTGGAAAAGAAAAGAAGATGGTTAGAAGCAGAAATGGCTTTGCTCCTTCAACATCAAAAAGAGTTCAACAAGGCACTAAATGAATACAGAATTCCTACAAGACCTTCCACGACTTTGGATGCCAAAAAGGAAGAGAATGCCCTCGAGGCCCTAGCAACAACCGACCCTCACAAGGACGAAGTAGAAGAAGAACTCGACATCCCAGAAGAGGAGAAAGTAACAGGGAGTTCAGAGGAAGAAGGGAACAACCTTGACGCAGAGAGTCCAGTAGAGGAAGTTTGTACCTGCCCTCTAAAGCTTCACCACCAGATGACATTACCTTTTATTACAGCCTGGTCAAAAGAGCAGCTGACAATTTCAGGGCCCCATTAGAGGAGGAGAAGGGGGGACTTATGCTTTCTCTTAGAGACAGACGTTGATGCCATCCACAAATGGTAGCCAATTACTCCCAATGCTACCAAGTATACTGGACCAGGGTGAAGCCTTTAAGGAGTCAGCCTCAACAAAAGGAGTCCTACCAAGGGTTGAGAAAAAGTACAGACACTCCACAAAAGACCCCAAATATATACAGGGGAACACAGTGGCAGATTCCATCATTGTCACCAAAGCATGGTCCACCCCGAAAGGGAAAGTAAAAACTAGGTATGGAGAGAGAGGCAACAACACAATTAAAATGTTCTGCTCAACAGATATAGTCACCAACAATGGGACAACATTCAGGAAATAATTAATAAACTCCCTGAAGATGACACAAAAAATGGCAACATTGTTCATCCAAGAGGGGAACAACATCGTAAATTCTTGTCTAAAGTCTGCCCTGAATGCAACCAATAGAGCAAGCAGACAAATGTGCACAGGTAGTCAACAAAAGAAGGAAGGTGCACTCTATCACGAGTAATGCAAGAACCAACACCTGTAGTAGAAAAAGACAGGCACACAGCCAACGCGTTTCGTTCCCCTGTGCCTTGGGAACTTCGTCAGGGCTCATTACAAGTTACTAGAGTGTTCACTAGAACGTCAAATGGCAATGACCGACCAGAGTGTAAAGATATATGCACGACATCAGTGCGTACAATTCTTAATATATATCCAATAGTACTCCCGTATTCTACAGCTTAAATGTTGCAGGAATCAAGTAACGAGAAAGTCCTCATGGCATATCTAAGTTCGGCAGTCTGCAAGCGACACAGTTCGATAGCTGCTTGATCTTCGTAGATGTGCACAGGTACTACCATCAGAAGACCAGCCTGGCTCAGGATTTCAGGCTTTAAACAAGAAGTACAAACACCTATAATTAATAAGCTTTTCATAGAAGACGCTTTGTTTGGCCACAAGGTGGACGAGTCCCTAAACAAATTAGAAAGGACAGCAAAAGCAAAGGTTGCTCTACAATATAGAGGCACCTTCAGAAGGGGAGGAAGCAACATCAGAAAACCTGTAGAGGGATTGGTTTGCAGGGCAACAACAGCAGCAGCAGACACAAGGCAGCGGACAGCAGTCAAGCCAAAAGTCTGGATACCAGTCCTGGCAACAACAGCCAAGGCAGCCCTTTCATGGCAGAGGAAGAGCCAGAGAACAATCCCCAAGAGGGGGAGGAGCAGGCTCCAATTACTTGGATGCAAAAATGAGCCCCCACACAACACCAGTGGAGGGCTGAATGGCCCGTTACTCACAAGAATGAGAAAATATCTTCACAGGCTATTGGGTTTTAAATGTGGTATTCCACGGCTATTGTATAGAACTAACAAGCATACCACCACCAAACCTCCCAAAGAAGAAAAAGTTTCAAAACACAGAACTTTTCAAATTTAGGGAAGAGATAGAGGCACTCTTACAAAAACAGGCGATAGAGAAGGTACTAACAAGGGAGTACAACAAAGGAAACTACTCACATTTATTTCTTGGTAGCAAACCAAGATCTCACATTAAGACCAATTTTGGATCTCAGATTCATAAAGATTCATTTGCATTCAGCATTTCAAGATGGCAACCCTACAAGAGGTAATTCCACTCTTTCAAAAAGGGGACTACATGGCAACAATAGACTTAAAAGATAACTATCTACACATGCCCATGAGCCAACGACACAAGAAGTACCTCAAATTCATGTACAAAGACACACACTACCAATTCAGAGTCTTACCTTTTGGAATGACATCTGCACCAAGAGTTTTCACAATGTGCCTAGCTGCAGTGGCAGCATTCCTAAGAAGGAAGGGAATCCACGTCTGTCCTTATCTAGACGACAGGTTGGTAAAGGCAAACTCAAAACAAACATGCCACAGACACATTCAGAAGGTAATCACAATGCTGCAAAGGCTGTTTCTCCATAAACCTCAAGAAATCCTCGCCAAACCCGGATCATGAAAAAAAGCTTCCTAGGGGCAAGTCTGAATTCCAGACTTCCAAGGTGTCACAGGCGTACCCAACCCAAAGGAGGAATCAAGCAATGAATGAGCAAATTTGCCTCTACCAGAGTGGACAGTCTCTGATAGTGAGGACGGGTATGAAACTATTGGGCATAATGGCATCATGCATTCCCCTCATTACCAAGGCACGTCTGCACATGTGCCCTCTACAAGAATGTTTATGCAATAACTGGTCATAAACCACCAGGAGTTGGGAAGATCTAGTGGTTGTAAAAGAAAAGGTACAGAAGGAGACACAATGGTGGGCATTCAAGAACATCACACTAGGCAGACCTTTGAAAACAATATCTCCCTCAGCGACCATCACAACAGATCATACAGAAAACCTAAAAATACAGGGTCAATGGAACAACTCAGACTCCATAAAACACATAAACATCCTAGAGATGAAGACAGTGCTTCTAGCACTAGAAGCCTTCTGCCCACATTGCAGGGAGGTCAATATTGATCCAGATGGAAAATGCAACAACAATGTTTTACGTGAACAAACAAGGAGGAACAAAATCATTCCTCCTCAGCAAACTAGCTCAGGAGATATGGCAATGGACTATCCCAGTGGTTCTCAAACTTTTTGGACCTACGGCTCCATTGACCAATTGGCCATTGGCCATGGCTCCCCACTACAATATTTTCTTTTGTGTTTGTGTATGTAAGTGTAAGTAATCCCGACCTCTGTGGAGCATCCATTTTAATCCCTGAAAATAATTGGGATGAAGGTAGGGAGAATAGTACGTGTAATGCAAAGATATGTCTGCTCTCTCTTTTCACAATATTTGTGCACCCTCAGGTTGTGCAGTGAATGCATCTGTTTGCTGTTCATGTGCGATCAAACTGAAGCTGGACACATCCAGCCAAATCCAGGGACGCTGGGGTGCTGCGGCGCACAGTTTGTGAACCACTGGGCTTACATCTGTTAGTGATCTACACAGACTTCAATGAGGAATTGCAATGGCTTGTTCGCTTTGTGATTTTCCTTTCACATTATGACCGGTCAGTAGCATACCACTGAGGTTCATTTGGACACGAAGTCCACTCAAACGGCTTCCATGTGTCCACATCAATTCCAGTAAAGCTATTTATCAAGAAAGAAAAAGCCTATTTTTGTAGCCATGGATTCATGTAATAAAGGCAATGAAAAAAATGCCAAGGCATTCAGAGTAATGCTGGTGCTATACCTCAAATTAAGAAAGTTAGTGCTGTTAAATACTGTCTACCTATATACAAACCACTGTAATTAGCAACAAAACAGCAGCAATAGCCACAGTATGGAGATGAAAGAAAAACTTTCACAATGCCTCTGAAACACAGAATTCCGTTGCTTCAGGTCAATCATTTGTATGCTTCACTTCTGCAAGTCTTTCACTGTACTGACACATACATCAAATACTGTATTAAAAGCCAGCACATTTGTAATGGGATTAGGCTGCAGTGAAGGCATTCGAGCACCCATTAAAGTACTCAAAATGCATCAACTGAAAGGCAGAGTAAAAAGCCAGGACGGATAGTGTGGACAACGCCAGGGATGTGGCTCCAGCACCAGAAAAATCCATCAGCAAATACGGACAAGCATACTGGTGAAAACTGTTATTCTGAAAAAGTACTGGACCTCATGTTATGAGGCAGTCCTCCAGCTGCTTCCGGGTTAATCTTGATGTGATAAGATATATTTTAGACAAAACCTCCCTACCCCTCTTTAATGAAAAAGGACAACATCCGCTGTGTCCCTCAGTGTTATCAATGATGGGCAAATATACAGCAGTGCTGTAAGGAAATTAAGACGCTTCTACTGTAGTCCTGAAGGAGCGACCAGTTTGGAATTGAATTACACTGGATCGCATTTAGTGCTAACAAAGTCAAACAGTGAAGGTATCACATAGTAACATGGGGGCTATGCAGCCCCAATCTTTTGTCCTTCATAAACACTGGAAATAACGAACATAAACATAAATAAATGAGAATATTCATCACTGTGGGCATTGGACACTGTGGACCACGATTCTTTTTTGAAAATACAGTGAATCTTAATGTCCTTGTGCCATTGACTTGGGAACGTCCTCTGAGACGAGATGCCAATTCCAGTGGCTTGTGCTCATAATAAATACCCAAATACCAAACTGTTTCCTGTCCTGCTGTCCTCGCGTGGGGATTGATAACACTTTCAATGAGGGAAACGTCTGCTACCCTGTGTTTATTCACTTATGATAAATTATTACGCTACGAGGCAGCAAGTGCACCACCTAGTGGTCGCCAGGCACTGAGCACCCAGCCTTCATTCCAGAGGCTGGTGTAATTCAGAATAGATTATGATCTGCATCTGCTACTGCGGCGCCCTTGGCTGGTGTTGGTGGCGCACCAGGGTGCCGCGGCGCACAGTTTTGGAACCACTGGACTATACCAAAGAGGATCAATCTGCAAACAATCCATCTACCAGGGTAAGACCACACAGAAGCAGATTGTCTCACCAGATAGAACAGCAGCTCACATGAATGGGAAATAAAGCAGAGGAGCCTAGAAAAAATATTCACACTCTGGGGACACCAACAATAGACTTATTCACAACAGCGGAGAACAGGAAATGCCAATCCTTCACCTCCAGGTTTCAACATCACCTATCAGAAGGGAATGCCCTGCCACTAATTTGGTCAGGGACATTTGCCTACACCTTTCTCCCCGATTCCTCTACTACATAAGGTACTGGAGAAGGACAGGCAACCAAGAAAACATCTAATCCTCATAGCCCCTCAATGGGCGAGACAAACCTGGTACTCAAGCCTACTCCAACTGTGCAAGAGAGAGATGATCAGATTCAAGGAAGATAAAGACCTCCTAACAATGCAAAGAGGTCAGCTATCCTACCCGGAACCATCAACACTCATCGTAGCAGCCTTCCACCTGAGTACATAGAATTTGGACATCTAACTTTACCACAAATAACTATGGAGATATTAACGGAGACAAGAAAACCATCCACAAGACAAACCTACGCAGGGGAAGAGGCATCTCATTTGGTGTAAAGATACCAATACCCTAGATTCAATATCTATACAGGAAACACTGATAATATATCTTATCCACTGGCTAGACATTACAATAAACTAATAAAGCCTGAAGGTGATCCTGGTGGCAATTGTAGCATACACCAGGGGAGCATCATGTAGAGGTTTTTTCACATCACCAGTCATTAAAAGATTCCAAGAGGGTTCCCCAAAGAATTGCACCTCCAAAAAAGGCTCCAGTCTCTATGTTGAGTTTAAACACTGTACTGATACAGCTTATGACAGAGTCTTTCGAAACAATGCACAAAGCAGAACTTCAGCTTGTCACAATAAAAACTGCCTTCTTAATAGCGATGACGCCACTACGGAGATTATGTGAACTACAAGCATTTTGACTATGCAACTGTAACTAATGTAACTATTCAAAACTGCTATTCTTGTTTTTCCTGGCCGCGGAGTCCTGAGCAACGTGGCTGATGCCCGGTGGAGCTTCTAGACAGCTATAGAGGAAATCGGCCCTGGTTCGTCCCCTTGGCTGTCACCTACCCAGCCGGACATTGGGCACAGTTCTCCCTGCTCTCCCCGTCTTCCCGCTGTGTCTCCTTCCTCCCCCTCCCTCCGACGAAATACTGTAACATTGTTTTTCTTTTTTCTGTGTTTTACTATGCTCTTGTAACGGATGTAATATGTAACTTGTAACTCAATGATCCTCATGTAAAGCGCTCTGATACCTCCGGGTCTAGCCAGCGCTATATAAAACTCATCAAATAAATCGATAAAATAAAAAGCATTAGCTATTGAGGAACCATACGTGCAAATTCACAAGGACAAGATAGTCCTAAGAACTAATCCCCAGTTCCTACCTACAGTTGACTGCAAATTTCACATGAATCAACGCATTCAGTTATCATTTTTCTTTAAAACCCACAAACACGACTAGAAAGAAGCGTACATACCCTGGATGTAAGAAGAGCGTTACTAAATTATCTACAGGAGACAAAACAATTCCATAAGGGGAATCAATTTTTCGTCTCATACTCGGAATCCAGTAAAGGTTCACCTGCTACAAAAGTAACAATTGCATGGTGGATTATAGAGGCAATTCAAATATGCTACTCTTCAGGGGGAAACAATTAAGTTCATGCACCAGAGCGCATTCAACAAGAAAAAAAGAGTGCACCCCTAGCCTTTCTAGAAAATGTGTCAATTGACACTATATTTGCAGCCGCTCCATGGGCATCACCACCTACTTTTACCAAGCTTTATTGTGTGGATATACAAATGACAAAAGAAGCACAGGTGGGTAAGAAACTACTTCAATACCTGTTCGCAAATTCTACCACATCTCAACCCTACCATCCCAAGGAGGTGGAAACCGCTACATAATCTAAAGCACAGCATGTGAATCCCGAAAAGGATTCATGCTGTCAAGCAAAATGGTTACTTACCAGTAGGAGTAGTTTTGCAGTATGAAGAGTTTTCTGGGTTCACATGCGACCCACCCACCTCCCCAGAGATAAGGAAATGAAACCGATGGGAAAAAGATCACGTAAAGGAAAGAACATAAACTTAATTCAGGAAAAGTAAATAAGCACAACAAGAAGGGAAACAAGAATCCGAAGATGGCTACCATGCACAGGAACTTCCAGGGCAGATACAATTCTGGACCCAACCACTAGATGGGACCTAACCACTAGACGGCAGAACAATGCACAGAATGTAAATCCAGAAAACTCTTCAAGCTGCAAAACTACTCCTACTGGTAAGTAACTTTTTTGTTGCCAGCAGGTCACAAGTTAACATATCCTAGTAATGGACCGATACATTCGACTTCCTAACAATGCATGCAGATTTCTTGCATACAAAGCTTTGCATGGTTAAAAACCTAGTCCAGCCCCTTGTTCTGCCTTTAGCACCTACCTTATGCACGCCCTAAACTCCACCCCCAGTCCACTGCTCCTTTTGGTGAGTTTCTGCATGTATTTTTCTCTATTTAAAGCACTGGTCCTACTTTAAAACAGTTGATGCTACATTAAAAAAAGAAAGACTGAGTTTGGGCATTATGATAAGTACCAAAGACAAATTGAGACTTCTGAGATACTTGATTTTCAGATCATGGAAAGCTGTACATACGTAGACTCTGAATCTTATTTAAATATCGTTCATCCTACTGGTTTGAGGACTGCAAATGCTCAGTTCATACTGGCTACATTGCTGATTAGTGTATGGGAAACCGTGGTCAGGATCTAGCAATGCTCATTGAGCAATGCTCTTGTGAACATCTAATTAAAAAGATGAGCTGTCCTTACATTTTTGCTTTTTATTCTTTGTCTACTATTTCCAGGAAAAGTGTGTGAAACCTTTTTTAAAAAAAAACAAAACAGATTTTATTGATCATCTTTCAAAAACATCAAAGCAGTTCATCAATGTCCAACATGGTATTCATTATTTACTCGTTGGACAGCTTATCTGGTATTTACTCATCTGAGTACTACATCGTCCTATCTCATGTTGTATCCACAAACCCTGTCCCCCCCCCCCCCCCCCCCCCTTTCCCCTCCTGCAAGTCGCAGGTGCAGTGATTGTATCTTGGGTGTGGGGATGCAGCCTTGGCCCTCTTGAGCTTGTTCCCAGTACATCGACCCGCTAAAATAATGTGTATGACTATGAGATCAGTTTGACATGATAACCATCCTGGCAATATGGAGGCTCCTATGTCAGGTACCGGGCTCTACTGATTTGCCCCCTCTCTGGGCTCTAAATCGTGCATGAGGATCTCCCAGACTCTGGCCACCTCAATTTGTCATGATGCCCTTTTGGCCTCTCTCATCAATATTCATCCTTTGAATCCCACCCATTTTAGGAGTTCTTTTCTCCAAGCGATTAGACTTGGGCCTCGAAGTATTCCAGTTTCTAGTTATCTCGCGCTTTGCTAAGCACGAAGGCCAGGTCTGGAACTTACGAGTAACTTTAGTTTTAGCTGTGTGGGAAAACCATACCAATAAGCAGTGGGCAGGTGAGCAGGGGATCTCTATCGATTACCTCACTTACTAGCTGTACTACCCCTTCCCAGTATTCTTTCTGGTGGGAGCAGGACCAATACATGTGCATAATATGGGCTTGAGCTTCTCCGCATCGCGGGCAGGCCGTCTCCTCTACCTGGAAGTATTGATGTATTCGATATCAGTTTGAAACCTGCTTTTCTGGATATCTTGGGCATTCCGGCTAAGATACTGTCCCAGTCCTTTTCAGGGATTGGGGTGTCTAAGTCGTCTTCCCACTGGAGGCGGAGTGCCTCCAGCTGATATATCCAGTTTGCCTGAAGCGCTCTGTATAGGCAGGATATTTCCTTGATGACTCCCGCTGACAGGGCCATATAGTGACAGTCCTGTTGTGGCGAGGGCTCTGTGGATCCCATCCTCCAGTGTTTACGGAACTCTCTGAATGGCAGCAATTCATTGTCCATGTACAGGTTTCCCATTTTGGTCGCCCTGGCTTCCATCCACACCTCTAGGTCCCGCCAGTTGCCTCCATGTGGGAGGGCTTTTAGCATATCCATCGGGCTGTCTGGCGAGTACGCTACCATCACCCCATTCTCTGCAGTCCCTGGCACCAGCATTTCATCTGCACCTTGAGCTCTTGGGAATCAGTTTGGGACGGTCTGTGTACTCTAAAACACTCGAGTCAAGTCACCCACCGAAGGCACGGTCAGTTCCAGGGCTTCTGCTCATTGGCGGCCACGTCCCGCACTAGCCACTGCAGCTGGGCTGCTATAAAATAGGCCTCAAAGTCTGGGGCCGCCAGACTGCCCTCTGTTATCGGGCGCTGCAATGTTGTGAGAACGATCCTACTTAGTCAAGAGTTCCAGATGATGTTGCTTTCATAGATATCTGGCCAGGTATGGTATATATGGACTCTTAGGTATGGTAGGCAGTTAGGCTCCCAACGTAATCTCGCCAAGTCCCCAGAGGGCGTCCTGTAGGGATCACTGGGAAAAGCAGAGACTTTCCCCACCTCACTTTTAGGCCTGATATGGAGCAGAACCTCTCTTGCAGCGTGCGGGCTCCGTCAAATCCTCCTCCCTTCCCTCTAGGAACAGCAACAGATAATCATTGTCGAGTGCTATGAGGCGGTATGTATTTCGGACTTGAAGGCCTCTATAGAACTGCCTTATTCGTGCTGCAATTGCAAGTGGTTCCGCAGCTAGGGCGAAAAGTAAAGGGGAGAGCGGGCAGCCCTGTCTGGTGCCGCTCCCTACTGGCCACCTTTTGTGATATAATTCTCCCAGTTAGCACTTGAGCTGTGGGTCTAGTATATAGGAGTTTGGTCCATTTGATAAATCCCTCCCCCAGCCCCATGCGCTCCATAACTTCATACAAGTAGGGCCTTTCCAGGCTATTGAAGGCTTTTTCTATGTCCACCGCTAGGACCGCTGTCATCTCTGGGGCTTCCCTGTTCGCCTCTAAGACAGATAAGAGACGTCATATATTCCCTGCCATATTGGGGAAAGAATGAATCCAGCCTGGTGGCCAGAGTGGTCATAAAAGGCAAGAGACAGGTAGCGAGTATTCGGCTTAGGATTTTATAATCTATATTTATCATTGACAGCGAGCGGTATGCCGTTTTGTCATGGGACGGTTTATTTGGTTTTAGAACAGGGGCTAAAATGGCCTCTGGTTGTGTCTGGTAGGCAGACTTTGTTACAGGCAGCATCTTAGAGCGTGACCAAGTGAGGGACCAACTCCGCAGAATATGTGGAGTAAAATTCTGCCGGGAACCTGTCCGTATCCTAAAGTGTGGAATACCCTTGTTTAATTTTTATGTTTGCACTTGTAATATAGTATACTATACATTTTTTTCCTTGCATACAGTTCCCATAGTCGTAAAATGTGTTTAGTTCATCAGTCTGACTGTGAGGGAGAACACGGAATGTGTGTGCAGTTCCCGATATGTTGGTTGGTATTTTATCAATTTTATCTTGTAACTTTATGAACTATTATGGCTTTCACAGAGCTTTTTGTTTTTATTGTGTGCTTTGCTTTTTAACTGACTGTAATTGCATTCCTTTGGTAAGGTCCTTACAGTAAACAAAAAGTAAATATTAATATTGCTCATCCGCACAAAGTCTTCCAATAACATTTTTCAACCAATTTATTTTTCTTGTGTGCATCTCACAAACAGGGCAAATCTGATAGTTCATTACTAAGGACTGTCTTTGTTGCACAGAAAAGACTAAGGACATAATTTGGTCTTGTATGGACTTTAAGGTGATAAACACTCATATTACAGTGAACAGATAAAGCAAAAGACAGAGCCAGCTGCTTCAAGAACGATCATAAACGATGTCCTGAAAAGGAATATGCTACTTACCAGTGTGCATCTGTTCTTGGCATGTAGAGCTGCAGATTACACACTTTTGCATAGATCGCCATCTGGTGTTGGGCCCGGATGTTTGCAGTTTGTTTTTCCTCTTGGAAAGTCTTTGGAAGTCACGAGGTCGGTGACTCCTCCCTTGGTTCGTATTGCGCATGGGCTTCGGCTCCATCCTCAGATTGTTTTTTTCCGCCATCGGGCTCGGATGTAATACTTCACGCTCCGGTTCCGAACATTCCAGTTCAACGATCAAAGCAAAATCCTCTCTCTTCGCGGTATTGTTCAGATCCTGATCTCCTCAATCACCTTCTCTTCGACACACCTTCGATTCCAGTCATCGACGGCGGCCTTCAGGCCTATCCAGGCTCCGGTCCCGGCTGATGGAAAGAACTCCATTCAAGAAGTGCCCTCGATGTGGGTCCAAATTCCCCCACACCGATCTTCATGAGGTGTGCAACCTCTGCCTCTCCCCTGAACACGAGGCTCGAGACTGTCCCGCCTGCAAGTCTTTTAGATCAAAAAAGACTATTCAAGATCGAAGGGCCAGACGAAAAATGGCGCACTCCTCGACTTCCGTTCCAGTCGACATCTTCGGGGACGACGTCGAAGCTCCGGGACAGCAGCACACCGAAGAGGACCTAGTCAGTGCTTCCGAAGCCGACGACTCAGATGTGGAGGACATCACCCCGGCGCAGAGGGTCGTGAGTAAAATACCCCCTCCCACACCCGCGCCGACACCCAAAAAGGCTTCGGTCACGCCTTCGCCTCCGGGCCTAGGCAAGACCAAAGACACTGCTTCGAACACCCCACCTTCGGGCCCGGTGAAGAAGCCTAATAGCCTTCCAGCGGCTCGGGCTCGAGCCAGCCTACCACCGGTGCCGATAAACACACTTCGGCACCGAAGAAGAGATCGGTCTCTACCTCGACACCGAGCTCCGCACCAAAGCCCTCGGTGTCGAAACCCTGCCTCTCAGTGCCGACCAAACATAAGGCCCTCGGCACCGACACTCCTGCGCCGAAGCCTGTCTCGGCACCGACCAAAAAATCGGAGGTTCCAAAAAAGCACGGCACAGAAAAGCCTAAAAAGCCATTGGCCCTGAAAACTTCGGCGCCGACCGAACAGCCAGTGTCGCAAAAACTATTTACACCGGATCCTTTGCAGAAGACACTTACCAAGGATCCAAAAACTGGACATTTGGCACTCTCTTCTAAAAAGAGACATTTGGACAAACCAGCTCCACCTCCATCTCCAAAGAAAAAAGAATGTGCTACCTCCCCTTTCAGAGTGCTCTCCCCACCTCCTCCACCCTCTCCACCTCCGCCCCCTTCGCCTTCTCCACCCCTGCCTCATCGCTCTCCGACCCCGTCTCCAGACCATGATGATCAGGATGTGCCACAAGACCCCCACCCCTACAGGATCCCCAGACCCATGGGATGATTATAATAATCCAGACATTCCAGATGTCCCACAAGATGACCTTTATCCATCCAGGCCTTCTCCACCAGAAGACTCATTAGGTTTTCACCACCTAATTCAGAGGGCGGCACATTATCACGGGGTAGAGCTACACACTGACCCAGTAGAGGAAGATTTCCTCCTAGACACCTTTGATACTGCACATAGGTCTACTTCTATACTACCTATGCTCAAAGGGGTAATAAAACATGCGCCAGAGGTTTTTAAAGACCCAGTTAGGGCTAGGGTCCTCAACCCATGCATAGAGAAGAAGTATAAAGCTGCCCCCACAGATCCTGCCTACATCAAAGGGCCAGCGCCACAGTATTCCCTAGTGGTATCAACTGCAAGGAAGAGATCAAATTCCCAGGCGTCCGGCGAAGCACCACCGCCTGACAAAGAGTCAAAGCTCATGGACGCGTCAGGAAAACGCACTGCGTCACAGGCAGCCAATATATGGCGTATCGCCAACACTCAAGCGCTATTGGCCAGATACGACAGAGCGCATTATGATGAACTAGAAACCATCATGCACCATCTCTCAGAAAAATACAAAAATAGGGCCAATGAATTAATTCAAGAGGGTAAGACCATAACTAACACCTCTATACGCTGTGCCTTAGACGCAGCAGACACAGCCTCCAGGGCCATTAACACTAGTGTCCTCCTCCGTCGCCACGCTTGGCCGAGAGTTTCAGGCTTTAAACCTGAGGTACAAGCCTCCATATTAAACCATCCATTTGATCAACAACATCTATTCGGTCCAAAGGTAGATGAGGCCCTCGAGAAGATGAAAAAAGACACAGATACGGCGAAATCTATTGGAGCCCTACAGTCACACCCTACTAGGCGCTCCTTTCGCTGCTCTTCCTTTCAGGGCACGGGCAGAGGCTACTCCTCAGATAGCGCGTCCACGTCCTACAAATCCCCTGCTCAATCCACCTTCACAAGGGGTTATCAAAGAGGCGGATATAGAGGCAATAACAATAAAGGCAGAGGCAAAACAAATACCGCCCGCTCTGCCACACGGCCTACCCAATGACTTCCCTGTGCTCCCTCCAGACCATCCCACTCCGGTCGGGGGCAGGCTACAAAATTTCCTTCACGCCTGGGAGACCATCACCTCAGACAAATGGGTGACCCAAATTATTCTTTCAGGGTACTGCCTAGAATTGACATCTACCCCCCCAAACATTCCACCCAGGCAACGCCCAATGTCACAAAAACATTCCACGTTACTAAAACAGGAGATAATCTCCCTCCTACAAAAACAGGCTATAGAACAAGTCCCAGCCAGTCAACAAAATTTAGGAGTCTACTCCCTATATTTTCTGATACCAAAAAGAGACGAGACTCTACGACCTATTCTAGATCTCCAGCCTCTAAACACATACATACATTCGGACCATTTTCACATGGTAACACTTCAGCAGGTACTTCCGCTTCTCTCCCTGAACGACTTTCTCACCACACTGGACTTGAAAGACGCATACTTTCACATTCCGGTACATCATGCTCACAGAAAGTACCTCAGATTTGTAGTGGACGGGCAACACTACCAGTTTAAGGTGCTCCCATTCGGGGTCACAACAGCACCAAGGGTATTCACCAAGTGCTTAGCAGTAGTGGCGGTACACCTCAGAAGACAGCGCATTCACGTCTTCCCATATTTGGACGACTGGCTAATAAAAGCCGCGTCCTACAACCAATGTGTACATCACACCGCCACTACAATCCAGCTACTTCACCAGCTAGGCTTCACGGTGAACCACCAAAACTCCCACCTAATACCATCCCACACAAAGCAATACCTCGGTGCCACCATATACGCCTCAAAAGCCATAGCCTACCCCAATCCTGCCAGGATTGCAAGCATTCAGGCTTTGCGTCAAAGATTCTTACCTCAACACTCTCTCCCAGCAAGAGTGTTTATGCAACTAATAGGGATGATGGCCTCTTGCATTTTCATAGTGCCTCATGCAAGACTCCAGATGCGTCCACTCAAGAGTGCTTAGCGCGCCAATGGAACCAGGCCCAGGGGCAACTGACAGATCTGGTGTTGGTAGACGGTCGCACCCATCGCTCTCTGCAGTGGTGGAACACCACAAATCTTTCCAGAGGTCGACCGTTCCTGGACCCGGTTCCACAAGTAATCCTAACAACGGACGCATCGCTCTCCGGCTGGGGAGCTCATCTACTACACCTCACAGTGCAGGGCACATGGACGCCGCAACAAAAGTTACTCCACATCAACCATCTGGAGTTACTGGCAATCTTTCTAGCCCTAAAATCCTTTCAGACACAGGTTTTAGGCAAAGCCGTCCTTATTCGCACAGACAACATGACGGCCATGTACTACATTCAAAAACAAGGCGGCACACACTCTCCACAGCTCTCTCAACTAGCACAGAGCATATGGAGATGGGCAATTCCACACAAAATCTTTCTCCTAGCCCAACATGTCCCAGGAGTCCAAAACACCATGGCAGATCTGCTCAGCAGACAGACGCAGCAGATCCACGAGTGGGAACTTCACCCGCAGGTTCTTCACCCGTTCTTTCAGATGTGGGGGCATCCACACATAGACCTCTTCGCCACCCACGAAAACAAAAAATGCTCAAGCTTCGCCGCCAGATACCCACACCCATTGTCCAAAGGCATTGCGATATGGATGAACTGGTCATGCAAATTTGCGTACGCCTTTCCACCTCTCCCACTATTTCCATTAGTGGTGCGAAAGCTACAGCAGCACTCCCTCACACTGATCCTAGTAGCTCCAACATGGGCCAGACAACCGTGGTACACCACGCTGCTGGAACTCTCGGTAGTGCCACACCAAAAGTTACACCTCTCACCATGCCTCCTCACCCAGAACCATGGAGAGATCAGACACCCGGACCCAGCTCAGCTCAACCTTGCGATCTGGCTCCTGGGATCCTAGAATTCGGATACCTTAACCTTCCCCCTGACTGTATGAACGTCATCAGAGAAGCCAGACGCCCTACCACTAGAGCCTGCTACGCTGCAAAGTGGAAAAGATGTGTTGTTTATTGCCAAAACAACACAATCAAACCTCTAGACGTATCTATACAGCACATCATATGCTACCTTCTCCATCTACAAAGGTGTAATCTTGCATACACATCCATTTGGCTACACCTCGCAGCAATTGCTGCTTACCTACAAAACAGACAGCACCTATCACTTTTCAGAGTGCCTGCCATTAAAGCCTTCATGGAAGGCCTCAAACGAATAATTCCCCCCAGAGTACCACCCTCACCTGTGTGGAACTTAAATATAGTTCTCACAAGGCTAATGGGACCGCCTTTCGAACCCTTGCATAAATGTGAACTGCAATTTCTCACATGGAAAACAGCTTTCCTTGTAGCCATCACTTCCCTTAGAAGGGTCAGTGAGATACAAGCACTTACTATACAAGAACCTTTTCTACAAATGCACCCCAACAAGGTTGTCCTCTGTACCAACCCAAAATTCCTACCCAAAGTCATTTCACCCTTTCATCTAAACCAATCGGTAGAATTACCGTTTTTTTTCTCGCAACCTCAAACTGTTGCAGAAAGGGCTCTACACACACTGGATGTTAAAAGGGCCTTACTTTACTATATCCAGAGAACACAACCTTTCAGAAAGACAAAACAACTGTTTGTCTCTTTCTCTCCACCACATAAAGGCAACCCCATCTCTAAATCAGGGAAAGCTAGGTGGATTGTAAAATGCATACAGATTTGCTACCATAAAGCAAAACGCACGCTATCTGTTCCCCCTAAAGCCCACTCTACAAGAAAGATAGGGGCTTCTATGGCTTTTCTAGGGAACATCCAATTAGATGATATCTGCAAAGCAGCTACATGGTCAACACCGCACACTTTCACTAAACATTACTGTGTAGATGTGCAAACCAAGCAACAAGCTTGTGTGTGCCAGGCTGTACTAAAAACACTATTTCAAACCACTGCAACAGATACCGGTGGTCGCCGCTAGGGTTGGGAACTGCTATATAGTCTATGCAAAAGTGTGTAATCTGCAGCTCATATGCCTCGAACGGAATATGCTACTTACCAGTGTGCATCTGTTCTTGGCATGTAGAGCTGCAGATCTACACACGTCCACCCGCCTCCCCGGCTACCTGTATCTGTTCCAGTCTATCTTATTTAGATACAACACACATGGGTTTCTTCACTGTTATTACTACGCTCCATCTTTCCCTGTTGGCGAAAAACAATCTGAGGATGGAGCCGAAGCCCATGCGCAATACAAACTAAGGGAGGAGTCACCGACCTCGTGACTTCCAAAGACTTTCCAAGAGGAAAAACAAACTGCAAACATCCGGGCCCAACACCAGATGGCGATCTATGCAAAATTGTGTAGATCTGCAGCTCTACATGCCAAGAACAGATGCACACTGGTAAGTAGCATATTCCTTTTCAGGACATCGTTTATGATCGTTCTTGAAGCAGCTGGCTCTGTCTTTTGCTTTATCTGTTCACTGTAATATGAGTGTTTATCACCTTAAAGTCCATACAACTGCCTTTGGAGATAAAAAGTACAAGGTAGAAACTGCAAAAACTGTCTTTAATCCAGATATTACTTCACTATAATTAAAATTTACAATTGTTATCCAGATCTGCAAATGTTATAGTAAGCTAATTAGTTTTCCAGACCAAGGTGTTTCCTAATGGCCAGCCATTGTTTCTACCCTTGATGAACATGTTATCCTCTTTCTATTTAAAAAATTCCAGCTATGCCAATTTTGAAGTTTTATTTAGTTGAAGATATTGTAAAGGATATTTATTATTTATCTGAGAGGAATAACATTTAGTTTCCATGGTGCTCTACTGAATGTTTGGTTTTGTATAGCAATGAGGTACATTATGTAATGTTTGTTTCTGTGTAGTGTATGTTTTCAGCCTACTAGCTGCAATAATAAATAGGGTGCATTTGTTGTTTATTGTGTTCTGACCACTTTATTGTTCTGTCTTTCACGAACAGATGCACCTCTTGATGGAGATCATCAAATTGTTGTGGAAATCCAGGAGACTGTCTTTGTATCAGATGATGTGGACTCCGATATTAATGTGCATAACTTTGCTCCAGATGAAGCAGATTCTGTAGTTATCCAGGATGTAATTGATGACTTGGTGATAGAGGATGTTCAGTGCTCAGACATCGTGGACGAAGGCAATGTATCTGAAACTATAATAATTCCTAACCAAGTACTGGACACTGAAGTTGTGGATGGAGTTTCGTTGGAGCACTGTAATGTTCCAGATGATGTTTTGGTTTCGGACATCACGCCGGAGTCCATCTCTGTACCTGAAAATGTATTGACAGGCGAGGTAATGCACGTGCATGAAGTTGCCAATTTAGAGCACGTCGTGCAGGATGATGTCTTAGAAACAGACATTATGTCTCATAATCTGTCGGCCAACATAATTTCAGAAGAGGTCCTGGTAACAGACTGTGTCACTGAAGCAGTGATTGATGCTGATGGTATACCTGTAGAGTGCCAAGATGAAGACAGCAAAAGCAACTGTGACGACTACCTGATGATTTCTTGTGAGTGTTATGGAATTGTAGTATTACTGGTTAAAGTAGCCTGGGGGAGGTCGGTTTGATTTCTGCCATGCTATAAAAACGAATATCTGTGATCAGTTAAAACTGTTGCCTTTAGTTAGGAAGTACTCTGTCATTCCTGCTTTACCTCCTTGACCACTAATTGAGAATGCCTGCAGCACAGTCCGGGCAGGAAAAGGCTTCTCAAAAACATGTTAATTACTTTATTTGATCAGGGAGCCCCCTGGTATGTCCCCTCTTATGCATCTGCCCCACCACCTACAAATACATCAACTGTCCTCACCCAGTTCCTGTTTTATCGCCCATCAGCATTAAGCAAGGAAGGGCTTCTCCTCATATTCTTCTGTTTTTTGAGCAGTGGCTATTGTTCCTCCTTCCTCTTTGGAGGGACATTTTTCTTTTGATTTACATTTTTTGTCATTGACCTTCCTCATGAAGCAGTATGTTATGTACTGCGGTTTCTTCTCAATAGCAGGTCTTTACACTGCTTGCATTTGGAGAATTTCTGTGTAGGAATACACCTTGAGTTGTCAACGACACAAGACTAGCAACTTTGTGGCTAGATGTACCCTGACGTGTTTGAAAGTGGATTTTTGTACTGGGCTTAGTACTCTTTTCAGCAACTAATATCGTAACGGTGTGAGGGCTACTGCTATAATGTTTGGAACCTCCATAGCCTGTTCAGGAGGCTATCAATGGTAACACACCACCTCTTGAAGTGCTAAGTATTGCTGGGACACAAAAGAGTATTTGTGGTGCATTTGGACACCACCGAACAGACCTAGAGCAGTCTGGGGTACATAGGCTCCAGAAGCTTAATTCTGCAGGCATGTTTATGGAACTTGAACTAGGCTCTTCCTTTGAAGATCACTCCCTCAGGCGTCCTGCTATCTTGGTAGGGCATTACCTATGGATGAATTGAGAAATAGTATAAACCCAAACCTCTTTCTAGTAAATGCAAGCATCACTATCGGGTAAGAGGAAGATATTTACACTTCTTCTGTACCATCTGTCCGAAGCCCTTTTGACAAAGTTATTCTTCCAGTGCTTCATAGTAAATAAAACAACATGGACAGAAAAGGTAAGAAGAACAAGTTACTTACCTTCGGCAACGCTTTTTCTGGTGGATACAGTATCTGCCTGTGGATTCCTCACCTTGTGAATATCCCCTGCGCCAGCATTCCACTGAACTTTTTTCCCCAGCTCTCTACGCCGACGTGGACGATACATAATGCATCGGGTCCGCTCGCGACTCCGTATGACGTCACCGGAGCCATAAGAAAGCCACGTCGGCGTGATGACGTCTGTCCCACCCATTTTTCCCGTGCCCCCGAGGCGCACAGGTGGACCAACGACAGATTCAAAGTATACACAGTATACAATATACCATCAAATATACATAGAACATGTACAAAAGGAAAGCTAAATAAAACAAGCATTTCCTACCAATGTACCAGAAAGCATAACAACATCTCAAACAAGACAACTTTTAAGATATACAAAGGTGGACAACGGGGAGGCGGGTGGGCCAGTGAGGAATCCACAGGCAGATACTGTATCCACCAGAAAAAGCGTTACCGAAGGTAAGTAACTTGTTCTTCTCCAGTATTGGGGTGTCTTTCATAGATTCACATGCTTGAATATTCCCCGTCGTCGAAGTGGGAGTCCCACGGTACATAACAAAGCAATGTAGCAATAACATAAGCCTATTAGGCCTACAGGAAAGAAAAAACCATAGAGTTTTCATGGATAGACAACTTGTCACTTCTATAACATATCCCTGTCGTTTTGTTCTAGGTCAAATCCAGCCAATCAGGTGTCCGCACCCTCTTGAACCCTCTCCCCAGAGACTCAGGCTCTCAGATTTTCTACCGCACGTCGTGTGAAGGGAGTCTCCCTGAGCTTGCTCAGTTTTTTTCATCTCATATTTCACAGAAGATTAAGTCTAGGATGTCTTCAACCAAGAAATCCCTCTTCAGACCTTGTGGGAGCTGTTGTAAACTGAGACTTCATTCTGAAGATCCTCACAAAAAATGTATTTATTGTTTGTATCCTGAACATTTGGTAAAGGACTGTAAAATTTGTAGATCCTTCTCACAGAAAACTTTGAAGGACAGAGAAGGGCGTCTCCTTCTGTGGCTACAGAAGCTGAGGACTTCAGAAAATCCTGTTTCTGATGTGGAAAGTGTGTCTTCTATCCAAACTGCTCCCTCTTTGAAGAGGTCTTCTGACTCTCAAAAAGTTTCTCCTCGACCTAAGATGGTGAAGAAACATCATGGAGAACCTTCAACTTCAAGAGGGGTGATTTCCCCCCACAGGAGTCTCTCTGTTTTCTTGACGCCCCCGAGATCTGATTCTCAGGCGTCTAAGACTCCGTCTACGCAATTTTTACCTCACAAACTGCCTCTCTCGTCGACTAGTTCATCAAGCCTTCCTCCGTCGACGAGAGCTGCTGTCGTCGCACCTACATCGACGACATCGGCATCTATGTCCCTGAAGCCAGCAATGATCATGTCGTCGGCGTCTTCACAGTCGACGCTGGTATCTGTGAGAGTGAGACCAATCTCGTCGACGTTGCCTTTAACTTTGTCGTCGACGAGTATCAAGCATAAGAAGAAGCAGACGTCGTCGACGAGTGCTTCGTCGTCGACGGGTGTTTCGTCGTCGACGGGTGTTTCGTCGTCGACGGGTGTTTCGGCGTCGAAGGGTGCTTCGTCGTCGAAGGGTGCTTCGTCGACGGTGGCTTCGTCGTCGACGGTGGCTTCGTCGTCGACAGCAGTTCAACGGCGAATTTCAGCACCGGCAACGACGACTACAGCTCCAATTCTGGATTTGCTACCCTTAGACACTTCAACCTCTCTACTTCAACGACGGCAATCGTCTCT
The DNA here is from genome assembly GCF_964204655.1 of Triturus cristatus. NCBI lineage: Eukaryota > Metazoa > Chordata > Amphibia > Caudata > Salamandridae > Triturus > Triturus cristatus. The sequence goes on from NC_140591.1 coordinate 881,225,120, forward strand.
GGACACCCTAATGCCACTCAAACCACCTGTGCAACCTCCTGAGTTACTGTTCTCATCTGACAATGATGAATATGAGGATGACAGATTTAGGCCTGCTCGCAGTCCTTCCGAGCTCTTGATTAAGTGTCAGGACACAGATGATGAGGAGGATTTGCAACAAGATGATTTCTCGTCTTATGACACGCATCCACTTCCGCAACCTTCTATGGCACAATTGCCTTTAAGTCTGATTTCCAATTTGCAATATATGCTCGATGATTATAATCGCCGTTTTCCACGGTCTGGGCATACCACTCCAACACCGCAGACACCTCAACAATCTGTGTTTCATAGAGAACCAGGAGTCACACCGACGCCGGTGACTAGTGAACAATGTCTTGGGGTTCCTCTTCTCACGCATGAAGATGTTATCGAGGACCAGGATGATGACGCGGACAAAGAGGAAGGTGAGCTGGATGATGCTTCCCTCCTTTCCGACTGGGACAATTATCAGATCCAAACTCCTTCTCCCGCCGATCCCGCTCCTTTGGATTCTCCCCCAGTTGACATTGGTGGTTTCCATTTGCTCATGGAGAGAGCAGCTAAGAGATTTCACCTCCCTATGACAACTAGAGAGGAGGATTGTTTCTTATATGACTTTAAGGACCAACCTCAAAAGCAGGTCCGCTGCATTCCAATCATTGATTTCATATGGCAAGAGGGCCTTAAATTAATGCATACCCCTAATTCGATTCCTGCCATCCTTCCTAGAATCGACAAAAAGTACAAGGCTCCTCCAAATTCTCCTGCCTGTTTGACCTCGCAAACAAAGCCTGATTCCATCATCACTCAGGCAGCCCAACGCCGATCCAGAAATCCTTCATCTCCTTTGTCGGCACCTCCAGATCGCGAAGGTCGAAGGCTGGATGGTATAGGGAAAAAAATTTCCACTATGGTGGCGGCAACGGTACGAGCAGCCAATTCTTTGGCGATCTTAGGCCGCTACGATCGCCAAATGTGGTCGGACATTTCATCTCTGATCAATCTTATTCCCGAATCATCCAGGCAAGAGGCTTTGAAGATTCTCCAAGAGGGAGAAAGAATTTCTTCGGAAATTATAGATTGCGCCATTGATGTGTCCTCTTCTGGCTTCCGTCTTTTGGCTGGCGCTGCAGTCCTCCGGCGTCAGGGCTGGTTACGGGCCACGTTCTTTCGTCAAGAGGTGCAAACGAAGATCTTAGACATGCCTTACGACGGCGAATCCCTTTTCGGCCAGCATATAGATGATGCCCATCAAGCAATCAAGAAGGACACTGACACAGCTTCTTCCTTTCGAGGCAATTCCAACCAGTACAGGCAAGGACAAGGCCGCTATTCCTCGCAAAACCAACAATCTTATCGGCAGCAAAATTCCTCCAATTACAGACAATACAGAGGCAAATCTTCCTACAGAGGAAAGGATTCCTCAAAGAAACAATGACTCTCCTTACCCTCACTCACGGACTCCTCCAAGACTTGGAGGTCGAATCTCCCGCTTCTTCTTCAAATGGTCGCAAATCACCACAGATCAATGGGTTCTCGATCTTGTGCGCAGGGGACACGCTTTGGAATTTATAAAAATTCCTCCAAATACTTCACCAAGAGGTCCCCCTCCTGCACATTTGAAAGAGCTTTTGATTCAGCTAAACATATTATTGAGAAAGGGCGCGATCGAAGTGGTGCCAAAACTACAGAAGGGCAGGGGGTTCTACTCAAGGTACTTCCTTATTCAGAAGAAGTCGGGAGAATGGCGTCCCATTTTGGATTTGAGAGCCCTGAACAAATACATAAAGAGACAAACTTTTCGTATGTTGTCCCTACAAGAGGTCCTTCCTTTTCTCTCTCACGGAGAATTCATGACAACGCTAGATCTCCAAGATGCTTACTTTCATCTTCCCATATTGCCAAGACACAGAAAGTTCCTCCGATTCAGGGTTGCCGGACGGGATTTTCAATTCAAAGTCCTGCCATTCGGCCTTCGTTCTGCTCCCCGAGTGTTCACAAAAGTCCTTGCACCGGTGGCAGCTTACCTTCGCCTTCAGGGAATTCAAATCTTTCCCTACCTAGACGTCTGCCTTCTAAAGGCAAAGTCCTTCGAACTGGCGTCAACGCAAACTCTGGTCTGCAGCTCCCTGTTCCAAACTCTAGGCCTCACGCTCAACTTAAACAAATCTCAGTTGCACCCAGCTCAAAGCAGACTGTTCTTGGGAGCCAATCTGGATACAACTCTAGGGAAAGCTTTTGTGTCGCACGAACGACGACAACGTCTTCGCAATCTAGCGGCCTCTATCCATCTAAAAGAGTTCGTCTGTCCGACAGTTGAAGTGTTTCCTAGGGATGTTGTCGTCCTGCATTCCTCTAGTCCCTCACTGCCACCTGAAGATGAGACCTGTCCAAGAAGAGCTGGACAAGCAATGGGCTCATGTCTCAGGCATTTTCAACGACCTAGTCAGAGTCACTCATCGCCTCAAAAAGGCTCTTTTATGGTGGACTCACGAAGAACATGTCTTCTCGGGGCGTCCTTTTCTGGCGGACTCTCCACAATTCACCCTTACCACCGACGCCTCTCTCGAAGGTTGGGGCGCTCACCTGCAGGGTCTTACTGTCAAAGGCAGGTGGTCTGTTCATCAGAAGACAAGACACATCAACTTGTTAGAATTTCTGGCCATCTTTCTGGCTCTGAAAGCTTTCCGAAGCATCATTTACGGAAGCACGGTATTGATCAGGACGGACAACACAACGTGCATGCATTATATCAACAAGCAAGGAGGCACGAGGTCCGTTCTGTTGTCCCTTCAGGCCCAAAAGATTTGGAAGTGGGCGATTCAACACCACATCGCCCTCACTGCAGTCCATGTTCCGGGAGCGTCCAACGTCCTTGCGGATTCCCTAAGCAGATCCTCCACGACCAATCACGATTGGGAATTGCACCAACCCATTCTGGATCGCATATTCCAGCTATGGGATCCCCCGAATCTGGATCTCTTCGCAACCTATCTGAACCGGAAATGCCAGTTCTGCGCAAGTTGGCTTCCCCAACCAAAGTCATGTGGGAATGCCTTTTTGATGAACTGGTCCAAAATTTATGCTTACGCCTTTCCACCGATACCTCTAGTCCCCAAGGTCCTACGGAAAATGAGGAGAGAACCCTGTCGGCTCATCCTAATAGCCCCCCGTTGGCCTCGACAGATATGGTTCACGGAGCTGCTGCTACTGTCTCAGTGCAAACCAATCATGCTTCGTCCTCTTCCGAATCTCTTGACCATGGAACACGGTCAAATTTGCAATCCCGATCCTGCATCTCTACACTTAGCAGCTTGGAACCTGAGCACTTTGAATTTGTGAATATGGACATCCCTTTGGAGTGCAGAGAAGTATTGGCAAAGGCTAGAGCTTCCTCTACTGTAAAAACTTACAAACTCAAATGGAAACGCTTTTGTTTATGGTGCAGTGATGCCAAAATTCATCCTATCCATTCTAAGCCTGAACAACTACTACCTTTCTTTTTGCACCTAGCAAAATCAGGCCTGTCATATGCTACCCTTAAAGTCTTTTTAGCGGCAATCTCACGATTCCGCCAAGATGGCTCGAACTCCCTTTACTCGTCAAGAGTAATGAAACAATTCTTCAAAGGACTTTTTCGTATGTTTCCTCCGATACGTCGGCCTCCTCCTCCTTGGCATCTAAACATGGTATTGGCGCAGCTCATGAAATCGCCATTTGAGCCAATACATAAGGCCAGCCTCAAACATGTCACCTGGAAGACTTCTCTTCTCCTGGCGCTTACATCCTCACGCCGGGTCAGTGACTTGCAAGCATTTACCATTAACCCACCTTTTCTTCAATTTTCTAAAGACTCTGTTCTGCTTCGCACCAATCCGGCATATATCCCTAAGGTGCCATCTGATTTCCACCTCAATCAGCCGGTTGTTTTAAAAACATTTTTTCCTAATCCTCAAACTTTTGCAGAAAAGTCACTTCATTCTTTGGATGTCAAGAGATGTCTCAAATTTTATCTTCAAAGAACTGCTGCCATTCGGAAAACTGACCAACTCTTTGTCGCCTACGGGCGAATGCGGCAAGGTCATCCTGTCACCAAACAATCTATAGCACGTTGGATATCCTCTGCTATTGCCTTTTGCCACCAACAAGCAGGAAAACCTCTCGCTGCTGCTGTGAAAGCGCACTCCACGAGGAAGGTTTCTTCTTCCACTGCGCTTTTTGCTGGAGTCCCTCTTCAATCCATCTGTAGAGCGGCGACATGGTCCAGCAGACACACATTTACGAGACATTACTGTCTGGATGCTGCAGACAACACGGATACAGCTGTAGGACAGGCAGTCCTGCGTAATCTTTTTAAATAAGGTGAGCCTCTGTTGCTTCCCTCCTCCTGCATACAAGGTACTTTTATTTATTTATATATTTACGTATAAGATGTGTGTATATATATATATATATATATCTATATATGTTTATATATCTGTTATATATAGTTAGACGTGTATTATTTTATGCATATAATCTTTGCACTGTCTATACTACTATCTGGCTTCTTATGTACCTTGTATTATTCTGCTACCACTGCTCACTACTCTTATTCAAGCATGTGAATCTATGAAAGACACCCCAATACTGGAGAAGAACAAAATGTACTTACCTGTAAACTGTGGTTCTCCAGTATTGGTGTCTTTCATAGATTCACATGCGACCCACCCACCTCCCCTCAGAGGCTCTTCCTTGTATTTGACTTTATGTCACTCTTGTGCTACGAAAATCTGAGAGCCTGAGTCTCTGGGGAGAGGGTTCTAGAGGGTGCGGACACCTGATTGGCTGGATTTGACCTAGAACAAAACGACAGGGATATGTTATAGAAGTGACAAGTTGTCTATCCATGAAAACTCTATGGTTTTTTCTTTCCTGTAGGCCTAATAGGCTTATGTTATTGCTGCATTGCTTTGTTATGTGCCGTGGGACTCCCACTTCGACGACGGGGAATATTCAAGCATGTGAATCTATGAAAGACACCAATACTGGAGAACCACAGTCTACAGGTAAGTAACTTTTGTTCTTCTGATGGATACATCTGCCAGTGGATTCCTCACCTTGTGAATAGATTCCCACAGCAGTCCCCACTCCCGGAGGAGGGTGTCCACCTTCCTAAACCAGAAAGTCTTGCAAGGCAGAGCGCGCAAAGTGGCCCTCCCTCCTCATCTCAGAGTCCAAGCAATAATGCTTTGCGAAAGTATGGAGGGAGGCCCAAGTCGCGGCTTTACAAATATCTGCCACAGGAACACCCCTGGCCAAAGTAGATGTAGATGATTTAGCTCTAGTTGAATGAGCCCTAATACCCTCAGGAGGAACCTTACCAGCCAGGGCATAGCAGATCTTGATGGCAAGGATGATCCGTCTCGATAAAGTGCGCTTGTGCACCGCTCTTCCTTTAGAATGTCCAACATAACCCACGTAGAGCTGATCGTTCAGACGAAAGTCTTTCATTCTATCCAAGTAAAAGCTGACAGCTCTTTTTGGGTCCAGACGATGAAGCCTTTCCTCCTCTTTGGAAGGATGAGGGGGGAGGATAAAAAACAGGGAGAGTAATAGACTGCCCCAAATGAAACGGAGTAACTACTTTAGGCAAGAAAGCAGCCCTGGTCCTAAGAACCATCCTTTCAGCATGTAATGTTAAAAAAGGGGGTTTAGAACTAAGAGCTTGAAGCTCACTCACCCTCCTTGCCGAGGTTATGGCTACAAGAAAGACCGTCTTAAAGGACAACAGCCTCAGAGGAAAACTGTGAAGAGGCTCAAACGGGAACCCCATCAGAAAAGTTAAGACAAGATTAAGGTCCCACTGTGGCATTACAAAAGGAGTAGGAGGAAACTTGTTTGTAAGGCCTTTGATAAACCTTAGTACAATAGGAGATTTAAATAAGGACGGTTGATCAGGAAGACATAAAAAAGCCGATAAGGCCGATAGATAGCCCTTGACCGTGGCCACAGCACAGCCCTGCTGAGCCAAGGAACGAGCAAACTGAAGCACATCAGAAAGGTGGGCTTTTAAAGGGTCAATGGATCTCTCTCCACACCATTTAACAAACTTACACCACCTATATGAGTAAATGGACTCGGTGGAGTGTCGCCTGGTCGATAAAATAACGTCCACCACATCAGGCGGGAGAGAGAAAGAACTCAGGTTGCCCTGTTCAATATCCAGGCATGAAGGTGCAAGCTCTGGAGGTGGGGGTGTAGAACCGGCCCCTCCGACTGCGAGAGGTCTGCCCTCAGAGGGAGACAGAGCGGAGGGCACGAGGAGAGGTGGAGAAGATCTGTATACCACACCCTTCTTGGCCAATCCGGGGTGACCAATATAACTTGGGCCCGGTCTTGGCGAATCTTCCTCAGAACCCGAGGAATCAAGGGTATGGGAGGAAACACGTAAAGGAGTTGCGAGCCTCAACTCAACTGAAACGCGTCCTCCAACGCTCCCTGCATCGGATACTGGAGACTGCAAAATGACGGGCAGTGCGCGTTCTCGCGCGTGGTGAATAGGTCCACCCGAGGTGTCCCCCACGTCCGAAAGACGTGACGAACCACCTCCGTATGGAGCCTCCACTCGTGGTCGGCGGAGAACTGCCGACTGAGACTGTCTGCACGCACGTTCAGAACTCCGGCCAGATGATTTGCCATCAGACAAATCTGATGGTCCTAAGCCCAGGACTATAGACGCAGGGCCACTCTGCAGAGACAATGCGACCCCACTCCTCCCTGCTTGTTGACATACCACACCGCGGTAGTGTTGTCCGTCAGGACTTGAACAGACTGACCGCGCAGTGAAGGGAGGAAGGCATTGAGTGCCAAACGAATCGCCCGCAACTCCAGAAGGTTGATGTGAAGCAACCTTTCCTCTGGAGACCAAAGACCCTTGATCTCCAGATGCCCCAGATGAGCACCCCACCCTAAGGTGGAGGCATCCGTTATCACTGTGGCCACCGATGGAGGCAGATGGAAGGGCTTTCCTTGAGACAGATTGCCCCCCACGCTCCACCAAGATAGATCCGCTGCAGCTTCTCTGGAGATCCTGATCGATTCCCTGAGATCTCCATTGTGCTGATACCACTGCCTGCGAAGGCACCACTGGAGCGCCCTAATGTGCCAGCGTGCATGGTTGACCAACAGAATGCAGGAAGCGAACAGACCGAGTAGACGAAGGACCTTCAGAACTGGAACAACCGCTCCATTGTGGAATAAAGGGACCATCTCCTGAATATCGAGAATTCTTTGAGGTGGAGGAAATGCTCGACACACAGTAGTGTCCAGTACCGCCCCTATGAACAGGTTGCGTTGAGAGGGCACCAGGTGAGATTTGGGCACATTGATCAAAAAACCCAAGTCGAATAACAGCTGAGATGTTACCTGCAGATGATGCTGCACCATCTCTGGGGACTCAGAAGCCAGTCGTCCAGGTAGGGGAAAACCAGAATCCCCGACCTCCTGAGATGAGCAGCCACCACCGCCATCACCTTCGTGAAGACTCGAGGTGCGGTAGTAAGATCAAACGGGAGGACCGCAAACGGGTTATGTTGCGACCCAACCGTAAAATGGAGATACTTCCTATGCGACTTCAGGATTGGGACATGGAAGTACGCGTCCTGCAAGTCGATCGACCCCATCCAGTCTCCTTGCTGCAACGCTTGAAGAACCTGCGCAAGGGTCAGCATCTTGAATTTCTCCTGTTTCAGGTAAAAGTTCAAGACTCTGAGGTCCAGTATCGGACGCCTTCTGCCGTCCTTCTTGGGAATCGGGAAATACCGGGAGTAGCATCCCTGACCCCTTTCCTGCTCTGAAACCACCTCTATCGCACCCTTTTGAAGCAAAGCTAGCACCTCCTTCTGCAGAAGAAGTAGATGGTCTTCTGAGCAGTAACCCTGGCAAGGAGGGCAAGGGGGAGGAAACTCTTGAAAGGGAAGGGCGTACCCAGTCTCTTTTTTTTATTTTTTTTATTAAACATGTTTTTATTGCAGCATTATAAACAAAACATCCATTAGGGCAACCGGTACCCGCGTATAATCTCAAATCACACCCCTCGTTATAGCAATGCACACAGCCGTTTAGCCCACATCCCGGGGGCCGGGCGGCGTGTTAAGACAGTGATTCATGTTATCATAACGATCTCCTCATAGCAAAGCCCGGGCCATGTCCTATTATAGCCTCTGCATTTATTCCTATCAGATTCTCTCCCCAAATCCAACTACCGCCTGTCTGAAGCAACCCCTCGACACGGTTGATACTAGTATTGTCCGCGTCCGCAGCCTTCATCCCCATCTGCGCCCACCCCTGTGAGCAGTGCCTAAGGCCTGCCACCCATCACCTACTAGGTGCCCAAGGAGAGCTGCCCATGCGCCCCGTTCCCCGGCGGTCAGCAATCAGGGGTCCTTCCTGCCGGCCCTCGTCGTGACACTACAACCATACCCCAGTAACTCCCCACCCCACCCCCCCAACTGCTACTGATGTGGGCCCTACCAGTGGATCCTAACACTAATGGGTGCTAGTCATCGGGGTTTGCATATAGTCTCCCCAGCCTCAAGGAACTCCGCTCTCCGAACGCTCGAGCTCCGCACGCTCCAGCCGGTGGTCCTGTAGAGCTTGTACGATCATCTCCCAAGCCCTTACCCACTCCAACCCCTTTTCGTTATCCGCCTTGGTGGCCTGCCGCCTTCTAAGCACACCATAAAGGGCCTACCCAGTCTCCACGAGGTTTAAAACCCAAAGGTCGGTTGTAACAGATTTCGACCTCGCAGAAAGTGGGACACCCGACCCCCCACAGGTCTTACATGATCTAGGATGGGGGATCTAGGACTGCTTCCCTGAAGCTTCATTGGGAGCAGAGGAGGCAGAAGATGAAGATGGGTTGCGGCCAGAAACTCTCCGTCCTCTTTGTCTTCCTCTATAGGACCTATAGAGGGGATTCTGCTGCTGCTGTTGCTGCTGAGGCTGCTGGAAGGAGCGAAATGAAGATCTCCCAAAGCCTCTGAACTTCCACAGACCAAATCCTTTAGCAGGAGCTTGCAAACCTAAAGATTTCGCCGTCACCCTGCTCTCTTTAAATCTCTGCAAGGCGGAATCAGCCTTTTCACCAAAAAGTTTCTGTCCGTCAAAGGGCAAATCCACCAAGGTGGCCTGAACATCCGTAGAGAAGCCAGATGAACGAAGCCACGCTTGCCTCCTAGTGGCTATAGATGACCCCATTATCCTTGCCACAGAATCAGCCGTATCAAGCCCCGACTGAATTACCTGCCTTGCAGCAGCCTGAGTGTCAGTGACCACTTCCATAAAAGATGCCTTATCACCTTCTGGCAACTTAGGGGCTAAAGATTTCATTGAGTCCATAAAAGCATGAAGGTAGTGCCCTAGTAAGCAGGTGGCATTAGTGGATTTAAGCGCCATGCTCCCTGAAGAAAAGGTCTTTTTAGCCGCCTGATCCGCTTTCTTAGACTCCCTATCCGCAGGAGTCTGAGGAAAAGCTCCTGAAGCATGCTTTGAGCATGACGCCTGTACCACCAGACTTTCTGGAGAAGGGTGGGAAGAAAGAAAACCTGGATCCCCAGGAGCCACCCTATATCTTCTTGCCACCTGTCTGGAGACTGCCGGCGAAGAGAGTGGCTTACGCCAGACGTCCATTACTGGCTCCAAAATAGCCTCATTAAAAGGCAACAAAGGCTCACTGGTCGAGGTAGGCGAATATAGCACCTCCGTCAGAAGGTTAGGTTTATACTCAGCAGAGGGCAACTGCAAGTCCAGCAACTCTGCGGCCTTCTTTATTACAAGATGATAAGGAGCCAGTTCCTGCGGTGGAGAGGATCTAGTGGAAGAATGCTCCCACTCCGGAGTTGTATCGAGACCGCTAGTCTCTTGAATCCCTTCAAAGTCGTCAGAAGAAGTATCCACCTCACCTTCTTCCACCTCCTCCCTATAACGCTCCTCTTCCAAGACTCTCAGGGCCTCTCTCCTTGAGCGGATCCGAGGAACCGGCGCCGGCGTCGTCGTACGTGGAGTCAGTGGAATCGAACGTGGAGCCGGAGGTGTCGGAGTCGGCGACGCCGGAGTCGGAGTCGACGGTGCCGGACGCGGAGCCGAGGGAGTCTGCAACGACGTCGAGGAAGGCTCCGAAGAAGGTCGATCCAATCGAAGTCGAGATGGATCCCCAGACGGCGCCGGAAACTGCCACGAAGGCGCCATCGGCAGAAAGGGCAGAAACGGGGCCTGAGCATAATGATGCGGCACTCCCAGGGTGTATGCCATAGGACCCACGGGACCAGTAGGTGCGCCGGATGGGAAGGCAGCCCGTTGGAAAATCCCATACATAGCATTTAGAAAATGCGTCGAATCCGCACCCGGAGTCGGGAACTGCGGATAAGGGATTGATCCCGGATCCGGCTGAGGAGTACCTGGAACCGGAGCCGTAGTGTCCTCAACAGGCGCCACAGGATCATCCGGCTCTGGAGAAGGCTCTTTTTCCTGTTCTTGCTCGGCCTCAGAAGCAGAAGACTCCACTGGAACCGGTGACTGCGCCGGTGACTGCACCGGGGACCGCGCCGGAGGCCGCTTCGGCGAAGGAGATCCCTCTGGAGACTCAGAGGGAGAAGGAGACACATCCTTACTTCGACATCGAGGCGAAGTCGATCTTGACGCCTTGCTCTTCGAAGACCGGCGCCGAGAGGAATGCTTCCTTTTCTTATGGTGTTTCTTCGACTTCGAAGAATGCAAAGTCGACGACTCCGGTCTCGATCTCTCCTTCTTCCTACCTCTCTTCTCCTTCTTAGCCTTGGCCACGAAGAGCTTCGCCTCTCTCTCCTTCAAGGCCTTGGGATTCATCCTTCTGCAGCTGGAACAATCCTCCACGTCTTGGTCAGAAGAAAGGCACCACAAACAATCTTCATGGGGGTCTGTCATCGACATGTGGCCCCCACATTCCCTACAAGGTTTGAAACCCAACTTCCTAGTCGAAGACATGGCAAATTTCTCAACAGTAACTCACTACACGACTACAAAGTAGGAGGAGAGTGCTGGAAAACCGTTGCGCGGCGACGGCACGGAAAAAAGGGAACTGACGTCATCACACCGACGTGGCTCTCTTATGGCTCCGGTGACGTCATACGGAGTCGCGAGCGGAGCCGATGCATTATGACGTCGTCCACATCGACGTAGAGAGCTGGGGAAAAAAGTTCAGTGGAATGCTGGCGCAGGGGATATTCACAAGGTGAGGAATCCACTGGCAGATGTATCCATTAGAAGTAAAAGGTTACCAGTTTCAGTTCTGGTTACTTTAGTGCCAGTGTTCTAGCACTGGGCCGTGAGTCTTGCCAAAATAGTACTATCAGTGAGCCGCTTAGGTCACCAGTCCATGATCCAAATTGAAATGTGATATAGCTCTGCATTTTACTGTTCCTCCCGAAAAATTATTTTTCACATTTCATGGTTTATGTTGTACTCCTACTTTTTCTCCAGAACATTTGTATTCAGCTGAGGTTTCCTTCACCTCTCCTTAATTATTCCAATTATTATTGGATCTGGAAACTTTGTCCCCAGCAGTAGCTATACATCTTTGCGAGGTGTCACGCACCATGTTGCTTCAGCCACGTCTCCATCTGCCCCAGACATGAGGACATATAAGATACCTGTTGGCACGCTGGCATTAGTTACTATTTTTGCATGCCTCATCAATGCAGATCTAAAGGTCACAGACTTAATTCTGCAGATTTTCAACAGCAACCTGGTTATATGTCTTCTGACATTTCAGAGATATTTCCTATTGCCAGATGTTGTCAAATGGTGTCCTCTTCAGACCCTCATGACAAATGCATGTGGTGTCTTGCATCCGATCAAGACCTCTCTGCCTGCTATTCATTCTTCCTCAATGCACCCAAAGGTCATCAGGGAGTGGAAGACCAAGTTAATTTTGTTCAAGGCTGTCCGGGATGAGCCTACATGTTCCCCTTCTTCCTTCAGGTAAGTCTCCAAATAAGGATCTATCTCCCCGAAGATTGTCCCTCAAAATGCATAAAAAGCATCCTAGAAAGAAAGTAATCTTCTTTTTGTTCGATAAAACATTCATGCTTCCTGACACTATGCTCTTCCACATCTTTGGAGTATTTCTGTGTTGAAAAAGATAAATTGAAAATTTCTGACACCATCTGCCGGCTCGATATGCTGGATTTCTTCAGGACTGCTCCTTTCCGCTGTGGGCCACCCCCAAAGGTGGACCCAGTGTTGTTTGCTTGGCTATTCTGAAGGCTCCGATCCAGATGCCATCTGCCTCTGAAGCCGTTTGGATAGCTCCGAAGAAGGGTGTATCCCTCACCCCAGTAGCATTCCTTCTGAGGAAGTCCGTTTGTTCAATACAGTAGTACAAATAGCAAAAGCATTGGAATTGACCTTGCCCTTTGTGAAAGCAAAATCTAACATTTTCAAAGTGATCTTACAGCCCTTCTTTATAGTTTCAGAGCCTCTGCTACCTTTCAGTGAGGTACTATTAGAGCCTATCTCTGATACTTGAGGGAAAAAAACCTTCTTGGGCCAAGTAGTCCATAGACGAATAGGTAAATGGCACAGACCAACTCCGTGTGATTGTAAGTTCTTGTCATCTGACCCTTTACTGGAAAGTCTTTTTGCCCAATTCTCCTCTTCGAAATTGAACCCAAATGTTGCCACTGTTTGATTGGCCCACGCTTGGGATCAGTTGGGTAATAGTTCAGACATTTATTGAATCTCACCCCTCCATTAAAGCATGTATACTTCTTTTGACTATAGGTAAGCACCAAGGCTACTTGGACTGCACAGTGACCAATTTCTAGTCAAACATGTTTGGTATGCTAGGGATATACTTGAGATCAAAAGGGATGTAAATGGAAAATCCGAAAAAGGGGTAAACATTAAGGAAAATGCGTGTAAGTTGGCAATGTTATAAAGCCTGAAAGCTCAGCATAATTAAGTGGACTGACCTTCTTGCTATCTGCAGGGAAATTAATCCCAGAAGATTTGGGGATTATGTAAATCCTTTCGGCTCGGAGAGAAGTGTTGTAGAGAACTCATTGTGCTACATAAATGTCAACTTCATACAAGAGACCTTGATATGTCTGAATCAGTCTCCAGTGTAAATCTTGCAGTAAGTGTGGTGGCTATTTCTGCATCATTTGACTCTTAAGATAGGTAATACAACAAGCAGTTTTAAGATAGTGAGAACCCCTGCCCTATTGGGCTTCCTGTGTCCATTTTAAAGAAAAATTTGGACTTTTTACAGAGTTTATTAGCCTTTCATTTCAAGTTTTTACGCAGTCCTCTCTACCCCCGACGGTTTTGTTTCCGTATGCATTTCCCACTTCTCCACATATCGTTTCGACATCGGAATCGACCTTCGATCGGAAAACCTCATGGATGGCCTTCGAGGCCTAATCGCGCCCAGTTAGCTCTCTGTCGATGGATCAGACTCCGATTAAATTCCGTCCTCGGTGCCACGCGAAGCATCCGTGCACTGATTCACACGTAGTATGCAACTTGTGCTTGTTTCCGGAGCACAAGAAAGAAGACTGTGACGCCTGCAGGTCGTTCCGAACAAAAAAAAAAAGACTCTGCGATCGTCGGGCTCGATGTCGTGAGATGCAGCGTCAAAGCATTGAAGTCACGCCGGACATATTCCGTGAAAACTCCAGCCAAGAAGACATCCAGGCTTCAGCGGCAGAGAAGGAGGAAGCCTTCTCCATACAAGATTCAGACTCTGAACTCGAGAGAGACCTTGACGCCGAAGAACTGTCGCAGGGACAAGGTGACGTGAGGACCGAAGTACCCTTGCCCCACAAATTCAGAAAAAAACACAAGGCGTTGGTACCATAACTACTAGTCAAGCCTATCGGCTCTGTACTGAGTCCACGGAAATCCTCCTGGGAGCCGAAAGCCTCCGGTTCCAAACACAAGTCCGGCTCGAAGCCGAAATTTTCCGTGCCAAAAGCTAAGCAGCCTTTGGAGCCGAAACCCTCCACACCGAAAGGTCAGCCTTCATCAATGCCAAAAACTTCGGCACCAAAGACTTCGGCGCTGAAACTTGAAGACACCCCTTTGGATCCGAAATTGGACACTATTCAATTACTGCCCGATCCGAAGCAAAAGAGGCTCCATATTCACCCTGGCATTGGCCATATCCATGTAAAGCAACCTTTAAAACGCAAGATTCAAGAAGAGGACACTTACAAAATCCCCTCCTCTTCCAGCACCTCCTCTTCCAGCACCTCTGTCACCACATGAGAATCCTTTGCAAATCACACCTCAGGGCTCTCCTCAATCACATCATGACGATGATGAGGCAGATGATTGGGGGGGGGGGGGGGAGGATATTCCAACAGATCCATGAACAGATTTCATAGTGGATCCCCCAGATGATATTGATGCAAACCTTTACCCAGTCCAGCCATCTCCTCCAGACGACAATGCATCACACCAAGAGCTCATTGCCAGGGCTGCATATTACCATAGGGTAGAGCTCCACAAAGAATCACTTGAGGAAGATTTTTTGTTTGAGACCTTAGCATCAACACACAGGGCATCACAGTCACTTCCAATACTTGAAGGCATGATGCAGCATGATGATGAGATTTTCAAAGATACAGTCAGAGCACACATTCTAACACCTAGAGTGGACAACAAATATAAGGCCTCTCCTACAGACCCCATTTTTATCAAGGGACAAGTGCCATTAGATTCTCCAGTCATATCTAATGTTCGTAAGAGAGCAAATTTTGCAGCATGAATCTTTCTGGATTCACTATGCTGTGCATTATTCCGCCAACTGGTGGTTGGGTCCGGAATTGTTGTATTTCTTCTCCTTTTAAAAAAAATAATTTTTATGGCCCAAGTGCGGGGAGTGAGCCTGGCCACTACAAAGGGGGCTTTGGGAGGCTCTCCTCCTCAAAACATTTAGGAAACAATGGTGCATTCTACAGCACATTTATCATTATATATTGAATTGTATAAGCTTTTAAAGAATAGTTAATGAAGACCTTACTATGAACCAGGATGCGACAATCTTTATTGGGATTCTCCAATGATTCCCTTATCATCACCCTCCAACAGTGCTTCTCATCTCTTTATAGCCCCTCTGTCACAAATATTTAATTTGTTTTATAGCATCTTTCATGCCATTGTAGGATGTCGGAGCACTTTACATCACACACATATAAAGACAATGAATCATACATGTAAATCAGTGTATAGAAATGTTACATAAGGTAAAGGGGACTACAAGGTGTAGTATTCACGTCATTCATACTGGTACGCATTGTTAAAGAGTGCTTGGTCTGGAAAAGCACAAACTCAGGATTCTGAACATAACACAGTGGCTAGCACTGACTTTAACATTTCAAATGTATTTCCACCCAAATAAACCTTTTTAGCAGCATCAGGATAATGTAAGACTGGGAAAAAACATAAGTTACTAACTTGTACCATGCAGTTTGCAAGCAGTTCTTTGATGACAGTTTATAGGTCACTGTGCTAGATTACGATTGTCACTTATGAAGTGCACAGTAACAAAATAATCTGTGACAAAAGCAGTAGCCCACTGACATATGCAGATAAAATACTGTTTTTTAAAATGCATGTTACATGTTCTTTGCAGTAGGCATATTAACCCTCTAATGTAGCACAGTTAAGTCAAAGCTGCCACTAGACAAATCTCTCATCTCTCTCCAGCAGGTACATTAATCACTGGCATTATCTTGACACTTTTATTGTTGCTAAAAAACTGCTAATTATACAAGGAACGTTGCAGTGCTTTTAAAACTGTTGCCTACGGAACCCCTGGGAATGTGTCACGGACCCCTGGGGGTCCGCGGACCCCAGTTTGGAAAACTCTGCAGTAGAGAATAGGGCGTAGTCTTGCAAGATCTATTATGGCTTTTCTGCCTAAATCGTAGCACAGGGGGAGCAAGGGAGTACTTTGCGGTATGCTTGTGATCCCACGAAAGAACTTATCGGATACAGCCAGAGGGTGCAATGTCTCAAAGCCGCATATCTCCGCGCCATACATAGCCAAGCTCAGTATCTTGGAACTATAGATCTGCAGAGCCAGGGTAAGGGGCTTAGTCAGTGATGTTTTGTGTTCCTTTATCATGACACTGGCCAGTTGCCTGTGCTTTTAGGCCATGGTGTCGATATGCGGCTTCCAGCTGAGTCCTTTATGCCGGGTGATGCCTAAATAAGTAAATGCATCAACCTGCTCCAAGGATTGCCCATCCATAGCCATGCCCCCCTTGAATGACCTGTGTTGGTTAAAGGTCATAAACGTTGTTTTTGCGCTATTGACGTTTAGAAAACACGATGAGCAAAATTCTTCGTTACAGATAACCCACATTATCAATTAATGGTATGTAACTCTAAAGGCTTTGCCAGAATAGCAATAATCAACTTCTATAATATTGCTACCATTAGCGTAATAATTGAGGTTGTAGAGGAAATAAATAATGACTTGGAGCGTATTGCCGCTGGCAACAAAAAATACATGACGATTTTATGGCTCAGTCAAGTAAAACGTACGGAATGACATATACAGAGGATGTAGAACAGTCCCACTTTATACAGAGCATATATGGTGATAAAATTAATAAATTGATACTCAAATTCGTTTTGACATATGCAAATGAAAGTTCTACACCCTATGCTATTAATAGGAAAACGTTTAATGGGAGAACTAACTACAGTATTATTGACCATGTCCTATTGTCAAACTGTTGCGCTGGATTTACTTTTAACTTCTGTACACACTTTATTTCACTAAGTGATCATTTTTTGCTGAACCTGCAATTATCGTTCGTACCTTTTTTAAACAAGGGCACTATAAAATCATTCCACTGGCAGAGGGGATTGAACTAGCACGGTGCAATGGCTACACCTTGTGTTGGGCACAGATCATTCCGGAAGATTTTCTTTAACAGCTAATATGCAATAATAATGAAGAATTTGAGCTATGTTTAAATGACATCACTACCCCCTATGAAATCATTGCGGCCTTTCTATCTATTTCACAGGGCGTAAAGGACAGTCTCTTTGTCAGCAGATGGAATATAAAAAAGGGGTGGTTTGATGCCTTATGCAGTAAAGCCCACAAACGCTTGAAGGAAGCATTACATAAAACACCTAGGAGCACCAGCGAGGTTCACCAACGTAGAATAGATTACAAACAGACTGTAAAGAGGAGGAAACTACACCTAAGAGAGACTGCCTGGGAGTCCCTACAGGAGGCTAGTGCTAGTAATGATGACAGAACTTTTTGGAGGGTAATTAACTCCTCACCATGGAGTACAGACATGGCCCCTAGGATCGAGCTTGCAATTTTGGAGGAAGACTGGATTAAGCATTTCGTCAGTATCTGTTCTGCACCTGCTACAACAAATTCACAGGAGCAGGGCCAAACTGAAAACGAGAATGTAATTGCTTTTCAAGCTTCCTCCATTGCTCCTTTTTCTTTGGAGGAAGTTAGCAATGCGGTCCAAGCAAGTAAAAGCAGCAAAGTGTCAGGACCTGACGCAGTCCCGGCTGACTTGTACAAAGATAACATCAACTTGTGGGGACTCTTGTTGACCCAAGTATTGAGGGCCAGTTGTACAGCAGGTTTTCTGCCATTGTGGGGAGAATCAATCATTGTACCCATATACAAAAAAGGAGACCGCTTAAACCCAGCGTGTTATAGACCAGTCTCCTTGATTGACTCCCTAGCAAAGATAGCGGGCTGCATAATCTTGGAAAGACTATACCATTGGGCTGAATTGCCTGGCAAACTGTCAGACCTGCGATACAGCTTCCGTCACAAGATTGGGACGATGGAACAGAGTCTCAACCTAAATATGTTAATTGGGAAATATGCCAAGATTAAAAAGGGGAAGATGTATCTAGCCTTTGTCGATCTTTCACCGGCCTTTGACTGCGTAATACATGCCAAGCTTTGGTCAAAACTGAAAGACATGGGGGTGGAGTTGCCAATCATTAGCGTTCTGAGAGACTTATATTCGGGGTGTAGAGCCAAGGTTTGATATAGTGCCAGTGGAGAATACACTCTCAAGTTTTCGGTTTAGGGAGAGGGGTAGACAGGGGTGTGTCCTGACCCGCTTCCTGATTTCATTTTACATAAACAGTGTGGGGGAGGAGCTTGTGGCAGCTTCTAAAGATCTTCCACAAATAGGTACCCGCCCTGTCCCGGCCCTCCTCTACGCCGATGACGCAGTTCTCATGACTCGGACCCTATTGGCCTTACAGTCGTTGCTTACCAACTTTGTTGAATACATGAAGGAACTGGGTCTCCAAGTTAACCAATCTAAAACTTTTATTATGAAGTGCGGGAAGAATAGTAATAAATGCAGAGACATAGTAATAAACGGAACAAAGATTAGCTTCACCAACACTTTATCTGATCTTGGAGTCCTATTCGACAGGGATGGTTTGTGAAATAAGGCCATTGACAATAGAAAGATTCTTTTTAGTAATGCTTGTTGGGCTGTCAGAAGCTTTTCAAGACGGTTGGGCACCAACCCACCTGAGATGATGATGAAGATATACAAAGCGAAATGCCTTAGCATAGCACTTTATGGAGCAGGCATATGGGGACACAAGAAATTTGCAGAGGTGCAATTGATAGATAATTAATGTTTTAGACGCCTTCTAGCAACCCCCAAAAGTACTTCAGTATATGTATCCCATACTGAACTTGGTGCCCCCTTTTCAAACAAACTTAATTAAGTTAGAACCAATTTTGTTGTGGCATAAAATCTGGACCTCAGAATACACAGACCTTAACCGAGCAATAATAGGTGATTGTCTTAAATCAACTACATATTCGCGCATTGCGTGGTTGGCATACGCCCAGCGGTTCTTTTGTGACATGGCTCACCCTGAATATTTTGAGAAACCGGAACTGTTAGTTACTATTAGCAGAAAAATGTTGAAAAGGGACGCTATGACACATTTGGAAAATTCAAACTGATAATTGAACTCCCAAAACCTAGTGTTTTAAAAAATCAATTGATATTAACTACTTTTAATATGCAGCCTTATCTCAAAACGGTTTTAAACTCACGGCACAGGTTTGTTCTTACACGTTTAAGACTGGACATATTCCACCGATTATGTAGTTTCCCGACTATGAATGATTGTTCCACAAAACTGATAAACTGTCCCTGCGATGACAGGATGCCCCAGAACACTATGCATGTGATACTTTTTTGTAATTTTTTTACCCATTATAGGAAGCTGTATATCTTTCCGATGATAAGACAGTTACGTTTCACACAATGTCATCCTACATATTTATTTTTGCAGTCATGGTCAACGTTAGAAATTTGTTGTGGAATGTCATCATTATTATGGGCTGTTTTTTATGCTAGGAAGGACATGACATTAGTTACTACCTAGAACACGGAAAAAAGAGTACATATTCGAGGGGCACAGGCAGTAAGGGCCACGGGAACAAGAGAAATCGGAAACTAACTCGAAAAACATTGCACTACTGTATTTTAATAATTTTAGGAATACACTGATCTACGTGACTGCATTCTACGATGTTGCATTGTACATTGCTGAACTCTATTCTGCTGCACTCTACGCCACTGCGCTCTACACCACTATACTCTGCAACACTCTATACCAATGCAATCTACATCTGTCCACTCTACTCTACGCCACTCCACTGTACGCGACTCCACTCTATGCCACTCCAATACGCAACGCTCTATACCACTCCACTCTCCGACACTCTAATCTTCTCTTCGCCAATCCACTCTGACACTCCACAACACTCTCCTCTATGCCACTAACTTTTAGCCTTGCTGAACAGCAGCCATGCTGGTTAAACGCATTGGGAAAGCCAGTAGCTCTTGCATAGGCGAGACCTATTGGCTTTGCCATTGCTTGTTTAGTTTGTTTCTTGCTTGGAACCTTTATCTCTAAAGTTGCAAGCTCCACCACTAGATGGACATTTATGTTGTAACAGAGTTGAAGATGTTAGAGAATGTTGGGTGCGACAGCCCAATTTGAGAGCAATTCATGTGGGAATTGAAGTGGCCTGCGGATGCCACCACTGTTTTAGTGAATGTGCATTGTAATTGTGGTTGTTGGGTTTTAGGATGTTATAATATATTTAAAATGTTATTTTACTAATGTCAGCTACGCTGCTATGTCCTATGGTTTGTGTCAAAGCGCAGGTGGTATGATTGGTTGGTGATCTAACTTCAGTTACCTTAATTACCATCCACATTACCCAGGCTTCTTTTAAAAAAAAAAAAAAAATCTTTATTTTATTAAATTAATACAAGTACAAACAGTGCACTAGAAACAGCTCCGGAGAGGTGAGTCGAAATCCCAGGCACATCAAAAAACAGTATTCTATTGGCACAAAGGGACCAATGTTTACACTAACTTAGAACATAAATCATTGCCTGTTAACCCTCCTCCCCTGTGGGTCAGCCCCACCTGGCATGACTACCAGTAAATTACAACCCTCTGAATACTGTGCATCCTTTTCCGGGATCCTATCTGTTTCCCTGAAACTATAGTGTCCCCTGCCATGTATGCATATCCTCCTCAACACGGCCTCTGTCCTACATTGCCACAGGCTTACCTTTTCAGCAACTGCCCATTCTGTAAGATCTTTAATCCACCCCTTTTCCCCTGGGCCTCGAGAGCTCATCCAAGAGATGGCCACCCGCCGGTTCGCCAGCAGAAGGTCCAAGTGCATAAATTTCCATTCCATTTTCTTACCCTTACTCTTCTCGGCGTTCCCCAAGAGACAAGTAGCTGGGTCCATGTCCACTCATACACCCTCAGTGGTCTTCAATCTCTGTACCATGAATTCCCAATAAACATAAACCGGTGGACAGTGGCAAGGTAAATGAAGGAAGGTAGCAAGGCTACTCTGACACCCTTGACACTCATCTGTTTTTGCTGATATATCCGATAGAGCAATACCGTGGTGACATATTTGCAATATATATAATTAAAATGGACTAACTTGAACCGTACATTACACGACCCCTGTTTTACTAGCGTGCAAATACCTTTCCATTGTGTGTCCTCAAGTTCTGCCTTCACTCTGCTCTGGCTCAAAACATGGATCTTGGTTGATCTGCCATGATAGCTCTATATATATGTGAAACTAATTGTCTGCCCCCACCAAATTAGAGTATTGCCCTGTATAATTCCGAGGAGGGTGGGACATCGGTTATGTGGTCCAAATATCCCACACTTTGTCAACCATACTTACATACAACAGGAACTGTCCCGGACTCAGACCAAAAGTCTCCTGTGCAGCTTCAAAGGTAATGAACATGTCATGAGGGCAGAGGTCACCCAGAGTTGAACACCCCCCATCCCTCCATGCACTAACATCTACTGCGGCTGTGAAATGCCAGAAGGTCCCAAAACATAAACTCCTGTGCAAAATGGGCCCTTTTGATCACTAACTTCATTGCACGCTTCCAGAGAGATGACGTGTGTTTAATTAGGTATCACATATGGTGGGATTACAACCTAAAAGCCTCTGAGGTCCTCCAGGAGAGCTATGATGATCCAAATCAATCACACTGTTCCCTCCAGTGCCCCAGGAGATGATCGGGATTCACCTAATAGTCGCTGTCTAAGGATCCGTAGCACCCAGCTCTCACCAAAATACAATGTAGGTTCCTAAATAATAAGAACCACTCTAGGATCAACAGGTTAGGGTGCCCCAGAGGCCCATTTGGAATTTCACAAGACAGCGACTCGCTGCAGGTAGGACAAAGACGTTAGCCAGCACCAGAAGCCAGAGATCCAATATTCCAAGTCACCACCCCACATGGAGGAGCTTCCAGGCTGGAAAGCCACTGTTAGCAAATGTGAGCCCACGTTCTCAAGACAAGGGCTCCATAGGAGATCACAGCAGAGGTACTCACCGCGGTCGCTTGTAGTGGCACCCTGCCTAAAAATTTTGCTACAATCCTACATGACAAGAGAGAAAATTGAGTGTTTTTAGGTGTAGTTTTGCTCTTTGCAGTGCGTCCAGGGTAAGACATTTTGCTGGGATGTACAAAAGCCACATCACCCTGAATTCACCCTGATGTGCCTTTTAAAAAAATGCCCATGGTTGGTAGCGTTCCTTGGGGCCTGCAGCTAACCTCCTTGGCAAGTGAGAGAGATTGGATTTTATTTGAATGTAGTTTTGATCTGTGGGGTTAAACACCCTATTCTGCCTCACCTGTGGCGTTGAAAGGCTAATGTCCCACTCATAAAGCATGCTTCCTCAAGGTGGGTGAAGGCTTTCGTCCTTTCACTGCTGTGCATTTGCATTATTACGATGGTAACTGTATGGTGTCTCCACAGATCTACTGATGTCTGGCAAGGAGTATTTTTTGTGATTTTCTATTATTTATAGGATAGAATTCCTTTCTAGTTTCACTCCCCGTTTCCTCCTTCAGTGATTTTATTAAATAGATTCACATCTGTCCCAAAAAGAGCACTACATTTTGGGACGTTTGGATCTGCTATAAACTTTGGGACTGTTGTGTCCTGGAGTAACTTCAAAATGTTCTGTACTGTGGGCGAGATTGTTTGGCCAGGGAGTATTGGCCCAGAGAGCAAGTCGGGCACTACTATTTTTGAAGTGCTCCATTGAGGAGTCCGCCTGAGAAGATAATGTATCATATATCAGCGAGACAACGCAACATGATGGCCGTGTCTATGAATCGAGCCATGCTGTTAGTAGAATCCAGGCAGTCCTTTGGGATCTGCTTGGATGGATCAGGACTATCACTGACTTGATCTAGAAAAGGTTTTCTTCATGTGGTCAGATACACTGCTGTTCAGTTTAGCTAGCTCCCACAGGGCATGGACATAGTATCACAAAATCCTTGGGCTTTTCCAGGCTTAGCTACATCAATCAAAACCTTTGCACCATACTGTCCAGTCTGAGACTCAGTTCAGAGGAGCCGTACAAAAGGGGTTAGGGTTCCACTTCATAGAGAAGGCCTGTGTCTTCTAGCAATTTGCCTGTGGATTGATAGGCGCAAATATGGGTTCTCTCACACTGCCAGGGTGGGCTCCATCCGTGCCTCATTGAAAGGTAATCGAGACTGAGACTGCAGAAGAAGGCTGAAAACTTTCTGACAAAACATTAGACTTCGTCGTTAAAGTGTACAAAGTTAATTCTAGCCCTCCTACTGCTATGTCTTTTCTTTTTTTTAACTTTATTTATGATTTTCAACATAAAGAACATGTATTATAAACAGAAGAATAATGGTTACAGACCTACAGAAAAATGCATTAAGTACATATTGCTCTCGTTGGTGTACTTCATCCATGTTTGCCCAATACTGTCTTGAGTCTCGTCCAAGGGGCTACTATCACCTTACAGATCTGTTCCCTGCCAGTATTAGCTACGGGCATTGCGATGCATTCCAATATCTCACAGGAGGATCAGTTGCTCAACAGCATTTATAGCAGACGTCCACCTTAAATTGCGTCTCCCTTAGCGATCCATAAACACGAACACACCAATCCTAGAACAACATGGATTAGGGACTCCTACCGTCCCCTACTTTCTAGGACTGCTCAGTGGTAGGGGGACTGCTATATATATCAGTGGTGTCAGATTTGTCCGGGGGAGGGTCCGCAGTGCGTGCCAACAAATAGTGCGTTAGGGGACCCCAAATATTTCTAAACCTCGAAGTGCAGGGGAGTGTCTCCGCGTGTTTTGCAAGTTGCTCCTGACAATATACCATGTTATCCAACCATTCCTTAAATTTAGGGGCTCGCCCTCTACCCCACCAGGCTACTCTACGTTTTGCTAACAATAAGGAGAGTGTGATGTAGCGGCGGTATGTTTTAGGGATTTGTTTAGTATAGCCTAGGAGCGCAGTCAGGGGATCACGTTCTAACGCTAGAGACGTCATGTCAGTTAGAGCTTCAAATATTTGCAGTATTCCATCACCTGCGGGCACTCCCAGGACAAGTGCAGAAACCCGGCCCCCGGACTGCTGCATCTTTCACAGTGGTCTGTCCCATTACCCAAAGCGACACATCTTGGCTGGGGTACAGTATACTCGCTGTAGGAACTTGTAGTGGATTATTCGTAGCCTGCAACTAGCAGATATGCGTGCAGTTTGTGAACAACAATATTGCCATTGTTCATCTGTTATTTCATTGCCCATATCTGCAGTCCAATGTGCACGGGCAGCGCTGTGGGGCTCCGCTCGAATCGTCCGATACAAGTTGGACACCAGATGCCTGGGGCTTGCAGTTTGCAACAACTGATGAAGTGGCTTAAGGTTTGCGGGGTCCAGGGGGAAGTTTGGAAGAATAGCACGCATGCCCTGTCACACGTCCCCAAAAAACTGCTCTGATGTGCAGAAAATACCGTTGCGGAATAGATCTCCCCAGGTCATAATGTGTACACGATTGCATTGTTGTCGGAAGCCTGTTTCATGCAGTAGAGAGAGACGTGGGTGGTACGACAGGGTTACAACTGAGGAGTAGAGTGTTGATTCTTCTAGGGTGTGTTTATAATATAATGCCAGGCGTCTGCCGTGCTTGTGATGGTGGTTGGCGCAGTGTCCCGTGTGCGAGGGGGTGCATTTATCATCCCATCGAGCGGGATGGGGTCCGCTAGCCAATGTTCCGCCACGACCTTTGTCATGCATGCCGGCGGGTGGATCCAGAAATATGCATAATGGTCCTGAGCACAGGCAAAGTACAGTTCGAAGTCTGGAATATCGAACCCACCTTGCGCAGAAGGCCTTGTAAGTATCGCCCATTGCACCCGTGGTTGTTTGCCACCCCAGTACAATCGTATGAGTTTATACCTGGGTAGCTCACAACCCTAGGGAGGTGGGTCACTCTAACGATGAACGGCTCCAGACCTCTCGATACGAGGCAGTAATCTATACGGGCCCAAGATGCAGCCCTTGACGTAAAATGTGTGCCCTTTGTAGTAGTGGGGTGAAAGTGGCGCCAAGTATCAATGAGGCTCCCCTCTTCCAGGATATCCTGCAACGTTTCTTGCGATCTGGTATAGTGATGTAGTGCCGCATTAGACCTATCATATATTGGGTTGAAGGCCACATTAAAGTCCCCAACCCAGATCACGTGGGTGGTGCCTATATCTGCGATTTTCCCCAACAGGATAGTAAAGAATTCAGGCGTGTCCATATTCGGGCCATAACAGCTCACCAATGTGACAATGTGTCCGCCCCCAGGCGTCCCCATACAATAACATATCTCCCTTGCGGGTCTATGATCTCTCCCTGGGGTGTGAACGGCGTGTGTCTTTTGATGAGTATCGCTGTACCCCGTGCATAGGAAGAGTATGAGGAGAACAGTCTGTGAACTGCCAATTTACCCGCAAATGAAATAGGATGTTGTGGGCTAAAGTGTGTTTCCTGTATTAATGTATACTGATTTTATGGTGATCTAGGTATGTAATTATATGTCTACACTTCCTGGGGTCCCCTAGCTCACGCACATTCCAAGACAGAAACCCCAGACTGTACAATTGTGATCAAACCACCTCTCACCAGTATTTAAAAATTCCCTGTTGGGATATGTAAGAGCTCTGGCCACCTGTTTGCAGATCCTGTCATAAGCTGTAAGAATTTCTGCCCCGATTTTCATACCTTCTTGGCAGAGGTCTATCTCATTCCCACCGGTGTCTGATAGATCATTTAAAAAAAGGTCTGGAACTAACTTATACCATTTGAGTCTGCAGCCTTGATCCTTTGCCTTTAAATTAGGTGCTGGAGTGATTCTCACTATTTTGGGGGTGAACCTAATGCCCTCTGCTATTGTGAGGTGTATAGGATTGTGGTCACTAAAGTGTAACCATTGGGCGGCATAGGCTGATAACCAAGGGTAACAAGGCTGTATTGATAAAGATGTAATCAATTGTGGAGTTTGTGCCCCTTCCCTTGAAGGAGGTGATACCAGCCTAGCCATTTGTGGGGTTAGGGTATGACATACCAAAGTCCGCTTGAATATCCTCTAAAAACCCTCCTTGTTGTGTATGTTCCAAGTGTGTCTCTGAATGATTACCACGGCCAAGGTTATCAGCGACATGGCAGTTCTCTGTACACAAATGTATGTTAAAATCGCCTAATATTATAAACGAATAAAGTGTAGTTTGCTTTCCCCTATATGAGTCTAGGAAGCGATTAAACTGCATAAATGTTTTTTCACAGAGGTTCTTTCAAATGAGTTATAAAAATTAGCAACAAGTACTTTAGGTGCATTGATAGGCATAATTTGAACCACAAGACAATTACCGGACCCAGAATCCAGTTTGCAATGGTTACCTCTGACATTTAGGAAAATTAGGGTTGTTAGACCGCCCTTTGGTCTACCAACTACGGAAGGCCGTGCAGGCTCAAAGTAAATTGTATAGCCATCCAACCAAAGGGTTTTCTCGACTTCCCAGATTTCTTGGAGCCCCACCACATCATACTCTGTTAATAAATCAAGCCACCTATCGTCACCTAATTTGTTTCTTACACCCGATATATTCTGAGTGTTCATTTGTTCTAGCTTCCTCCCCTATTATTTTACAAGTGGTAGAAATACTCTGGTTGACCATATGCTGTCCATGCTTAGAGGAGCAATTTGTTAGTCAGTCGTTAGTATCTAGCTGACTCAAAGGGATGAATCTATTTGTTAGTTCAACCTATTTTCTACTGCCCTCTCTCTGATTATTTCTGCTGGGTGTAAGTGGCATATAGGTGGGAAAGAAGAGCTCGACAAAAGGGGACAACCATCACTGTTCATAAATCTGATACCTGGCCCATGACTGGCTAACCCTGAGGAGTGTCTCAACAGGGCTGTGGAGTCAATGGCCTGGTTCTCCACTACTTGACGATAGAAATAACCAAGAGGGAATGCTTTAATACCCCCCGAGCCTTGGTTACAACTTTCTTGGAATAGCCAACTAGCTATATTAATCTGGTCAAAATTGATAACGATACAATCACCCTCTTCTGATTTAGCACCCCGGCCAACCCATCTCACCTGCCTGGCCATTATGATGTGTGAAGATGCTCTATTCCCCCCCATCCGACAGTTTCTTACTCCAGAATCTTACTTTGCAGATGATCTCTTCTGTGGTTTTAGTTATGTTATCCTTGAGAGGGGGTACACCTGTTAGCACTGCTACTAGAGGAGTAGCTTCAGGTGGTAAATGAAGCCTACATCTATTACCAGCTTAATGCATGTGTGATTTGCTAGACTCTCTCAGGGGAGGGGATTCTGACAGCGGGTGTGACCCCAGATGGTTTGGAATGGTGACCACCTGTCTATTTTCTTTGTTTTTCCCTAAGATATCCGTGTCAGGCTTTGATGGCCCAGGGTGTAGAGTATTATAACGCACTCCCCTCGTGGATGCCACCATTTGTGTTTGTTGGGTATTTTAGGCACATTATACATAACATTTTTGTCCTTAACCCTGGAGTTAGAGTCCGCCAGTTCAGCCAATTGAGACTCTATTCGTGACAACTTCTCCATCATGCCTTCTAATACATTCTTAAAGCATGTGATTAAGTCCTCCCTGAATGTCCCAAGGAATGTCTCCAAGTGTGACTGGACAAGGTCTCCTACTGCTATATTGAGGTGCGAAAGCAGCCGGTTCTCCTGGGCCAAAGTTCATTCACCCCCTACTGAGTTAGAAAATCAGTTAGTTGTAGTGGTACACAGCTTCGTGCCTCTTTTCCTCCTTTTCTTATTGGTGGCCATGTTCAGGAGAGGGGATGTATTCCTAGCGAGTCCACCACCTTCTTTGGTCAACTGATCCTGTGGGAGAGTCAAAAAGCTTTGCTTGACCTGAATGGGAGCGCCCTCCTCCACAACTATGTCGGTGTCAGTGTCTGCACCTGAGATTACATGCCCTGGCGCTACTGTAGGAAGGGTGTTTATAGATACTGACTCAGCCCCCAGGCCCATCTGCTCCTCTACATTATGGATCTCATTGGTTAATGCCCCTACTGCTGTTGTTAAATAAGATATGATGGAAGCACAATTACGTGGTACTTTTGCCTTCCCTTTGTCCAAATCGGTACTTCATGGATATTTGCGCTTACCCATGATGAACTCTAGACGAAAGAGGGGTAGCCCATCCCAGCCGCTGTCGGTCGCTGACTGGCGCAGATGGGCCGCCCGTGCGTGTCCCTCGCTGCGAGAGGCTCTGAGCCATTTTATGCACCTCTGTGCGCAAACAGGTTCCAGGGTTGGTGGCGTTCTGCCGCAAAGGGTGCCGGTAATTGTAGTCCCCCGGTGGCCAGTACGTTTGCTGCCGTTCTCCCGCGCTGCGGGCGGCCCTGCGCCTCTATGCGCAAACAGGAAACCGCGTTGGTGGTGCTCTGCCGTGAAGGGTGCCGGGAATTGTAGTCCCCCAGTGTCCGGCACGTTTGCTGCCGCTCACCCGCTCTAAACTGGTCATGGGACCTGCATTATGTATTCCAGCCATTTCTACTTCTTTTGATCCAGGCTGCCCCTCACTTGACAAAGGGCATTTGGTACGCTGATCTATTTTAACTCCACACTCTGCTCCCTCTTTTTCTCCTGCACTGGGAGGACTTGCTTTTGCAGGTAGGTAGTCAGGTCTTCCATCTCAATCCCCAGACTATGCAGTTGAATGTGTGGAGATTGAGCGTTTTCAACAGGAGTACTTCTATTTACATCCTGATATAACAATGGATGGCATTTTGGCCAAAAGAAAACCCGCTACAAAGTACATTTATGTGGGCTGGCGTTTGTGTAGAATAAGTTGGAATGTTTGAACCCATTTCAGTGAAGCCTTTCAGATGTTTTACTCTTGGTTGTGGCACGGTACCTTGCCCAGCAAGGCCTAGCAATGGCTAACGTGTATATATAGGTTTTTTGGCTGCCGTATCCACCTTCATGCTTCTCCCTTACTAGCCTCTAAGATCTCATCCAAACACAGTTTTTAGCTGTTTGTTGCTGAATACTTAAAGGGTAGTATACAAATACTTGAAGTTGGGCTTTGAGCCAACACATTGCGAACCATTTTTTGTCAATTTTTTAAAACATTTTAATCATTTGCGTCATCAATGTACATGGTATTTCCTGGAGAAATCGGTCACATGGAATCAACAATTGTGTTGGTCTGTGTGATGTGTATGAGGGACACACACAGCGTCCCCCTGCATTATCGTTAAATATAGACATAGAATCAATTAAATAATGATCTTAGATGTGGACTTGTCAGAGAGATCCCTCCACCTCCCCACCTCCCTTCCTCTGTCACCTGTACATCCTATTGTTCTGACTCAGTCACAAGCCTCTCGCAATGGTCCTCAGAGTTTAATAAATTTCTTAGGCCAGCTTTGCACTTAATAGCTTCTATAGCGAGCATGCACCAGTCCATTATCTGTGTCCACTTTGCATCCTGGGGTTCATCAGTACTCTCCTAACATTGATATCCCCTTTTGGCAATAATTACTGCAACATTACACCATAACATCATATATCTAGATAGCATCTGTACTCCCCATATGTCACTTGTGTATTCATGTCTATTTCTGATTCACTAATCATCCTGAGAAAAGTATGCACGCTAGACTAGAACCCCTACGTCTCTGGAAAGGCCCATAGTATGTGTTGGAGTGTGCCCTGGTGATGGCTTCCACACAAATTTCTATCTTTTGCTGCCCTCCCCATCTTTAAAAGCCTAGTTCTTGTATAGCAAGAGTGGTGCAAAATTGTAAGCCATATCGACCGGAAACCTGCTGAGTTTGCAACCTTCGATGAGTATTTGTTGGCCTCCACATGCCAGCATCCTCCAAAACGCCCAATGTTCTGATCTGTCCTTAAGGTTAGTCAGGGGCAGCTGACAGTTATTGTAGTTCTATATATTTGTGACGTTGTGCCTTTATGCAATGGAGCTGATAAAATACTACATTCCAGTGGCTATTCTACTTCTCTTGCAATAGAAGAGCGTGCTTAGCAAGTGCATGTCTTGCTTCCAGGTATTTGTAATGTTGTATTAGCAAGTCTAAATTGTGACTGGCATTCTGTGTATGGGAGCATACCCAGTAATCCCTGATGTTCCTCATTTTGGATATACCGAAGAGATCCAATCTCCCAACCATATCATTCAAGTCTTTAAAGAGATCAGGATGGTAAGTTTACTCTGCCACCCCAATTCTGGAGTTGCTTCTTTCCAAATCGACCGGGGAGATCCCCTACTATATAGCTCCCACGAGTAACCCTGTGGGGGGCATGGCTCTTAGGTCAGCCATAATGGAAGGCTCCCGTTGCATGTTAAATGCCCAGTCATTTATCACTACTAACTGTGCGGCCCAGTAATACATTTGTAGACAGGCAGTGCTGCATCCCTGTCATATGGGCTCATTTTCAAAGTGTGTGGTGCTATTTTTGCCCCCACTCCTCACAAGCAGTGACATTGTGGTTGTGTCCACGGATTTAAAATAACTCTGGGACCTTCTATATAAGGACATCAGGGATAATTGTACACAGGATATTATGTCCTGTAGTCAAGTAGGGGCAGATCCAACTCAGGTTTTGAGTGCTTTTCAAGGACTGACGAAGAAAGTTGCTGAGTTGATGTCGGCTCCAGTAAAGATTTTAGATAATAAGGGTCCGAGATGGTTTAACCATGACTGCTCTAAGGCAGCTCGTAACTTAAGGACAGCATTGGCAGTCAATCCTAGAATAAAGACAGATATACAGCTGTGTCGTAAAGAATACAAGTCTGCCATTGCTTTACGCAAGGAGTTCTTAAGAGGGGAGGCTTGGGAAGAAATCCTTGATCCCGCTACCTTAAATTGTAGCTCCAGATTTTGGAAGGTAGTCAAAAAACCATTTTTAGTTCAGGACCCGGGTGACGGTCTAGAATGCTGCATAACTAAGGAAGATTGGGAATCACATTTTAAACAGTTCTACAGCTGTGTCGCAGTGGAAGATGTTATTCTGCCCTCTGGAAACGGGGATGGTTCCATTATGTTTGAGAAAGACGAGGTTATAGAGGCCATAGATGGACTCACTGGCGGGAAAGCGCCCGGTCCTGATGGGATCCCACCAGACTTATATAAGTCTGACCCAAGTTTTTGGGCTCCTATCTTAGTGTCTGTCTTTAACGCTACGGTTGAAATTGGCTGTCCCCCTGCATGGGGAATTTCAACGATTGTCCCAGTCTTTAAGAAGGGTGACAGGGGCAGTCCTCTTTGTTACAGGCCGATCTCATTAATAGATTCGAAGGTTAAGGTCATGGGGAGAATCCTGCTCCAGAGACTGTCAAATTGGGCGTCAGAAAACAACAATATGTCCATCTCCCAATATGGCTTCTGTAGTGGTCGCTCAACGATAAACCAATGTCTTAACCGTTTCCTAATATTAACTAAATACACCGTTGTCCGGAAGGGAACTGTCCATCTCGCATTCATGGATTTGTCCTCAGCCTTCGACTGTGTTAACAGGGGAAGGCTGTGGCAATCCATGCGGGAGAAGGGTGTGGACAGTGGGGTTATCAACATCTTGATAGATCTACACAGCAACACTAGTGCCAATGTCAGATACTCGTCGGACTTAAGTACCACGGGTAATTTTGACATTAAGAGGGGTGTGCGACAAGGATGTATTCTCGCCCCTTTTCTTTTTAATTTTTATATTAATGAGTTAGATTCTGCTTTACAGACGGTACAGGCTGACTGCCCTAGGGTTGGCAGGCGGGATATTCCTGTTCTTTTATACGCAGATGATGCGGTTTTAATTTCTAGAACTGAGAAGGGTCTCCAAGCTCTAATAAATACTTTTAATTCCTTCATGACAGAAAGAGATCTACTGGTTAATAATTCTAGGTCGTTTATTATGCAAGTTGGAGTAAAGCCAATAAGGAAATTTGTATTTAAACTAGATGACGTATCTATCCCCATTTCAAAAACCTTTTCGTATCTTGGTGTCCTATTTGACAATAAACTAAACTGGGGGCCCCATCTGGAAAAAAAGAAAGGGGAACTGGCAAGGGTTAATGCTACTATCTTTAACTTTGCATCGAAATTGGGGAAGAAGCCCACTAATGCCATGATGAAACTTTATAATGCTAAATCAGTGGCAACTGCTGTTTATGGCAGTGAATTATGGGGCTATGTGGCTGGAGAACAGCTTCAGGTGGCTGAAAATGTTTTTATGAAACGTCTTCTATGTGTACCATCTGGCAGTCCTAACTTGGCTGTACATGATGAATTGGGGGCACAATATTTATGTGATGTTTTTTCTTTGCGGCCTCTGACTTGCTGGATAAAACTCTGGTTGAACAAGGATATTCCTTTAACCCACATGATCGTGAAAGATGTTCTGTCTCTCGATAAGGCAATGTGCTCCCCTTGGTTAAAATATTTGAAATCTTGCTTTACTCGACTTGGTCGTTTGGCTCTATTTGAAAATCCAAGTGGAATTGTAAAAGGAGATGTGGAGGCAATTAAGCGGACCTTTTTCATGGGGAGAAAGGTTCAACGCGAGGAAGTGGAGTTATTGAAACCCAGCATTAGAAAATATGTACTGTTAAAAACCTGTGAGACTATGGAGCCTTATTTGATGGGCTCACTCAGTTCTCACGAGAAGTTCCTGTTGACGAGATTCAGGCTCAACATTTTCCATCATCTGTTAATTAGACCAAAACAAGACATTTTTAACAAGGCTGCAGCCTCCTGTGGCTGCGACGGAAAGTCTCCTCAGGATATGCTGCATTTTATATTTTTATGTAAATTTTACGAATACCCCCGCAAACGTTATTTGATTGCTCTTTTAAAGAAACTTAATTTTAATCAGATAAGACCAGCACTTATATATCTACAACTTCTGCATAGTGATAGCATTCTCCATACACTTGAATTTTTAAAACTCTCTGTTAAAATGAGAATCTGCATGGACCATTGAGGTGTTTTTACGCATTGTTTGACTGTATTAGTTGTCATTCTTCCCAGGAATCTATTTGACCTGATAATGTCTGCCTATTTGCACTTTATTGATTATGAACTTTTGTATGGCTTCTGCGAGACCTGTTTGGTCATGAATTATGGCTTTTACTATATTTGTTTGTGATGCTAATATGTGTACTTTTATGGTTTGAAAAAAAAAAAAAACGAAATAAAGTTTTTATTGATTGATTGATTGATAGGGTGTGTTCTGCAACCCACAAAGGAACCTGGAGAGTGCACACGTTTAGCATAATTTGCCACTTCTCATCGACAACGGGAGCTTCCTCGATTAGTCTACATCCATTTTATATTAATTGAGAATTCTACCTAAATTATGGCTCGTAGCTTCTTTAGGATCAACAGTTATATACATTCCTAGGTATTTGAAGTTTCCTACTTCACTGTAGGTGGCATTCCCAGGTTGGTAGTGGACTCCAAGCAGTAGGTAAATAGGTCGAAAGGTTTGTGCCTATTAATATTTATGTACTTTAGCTCAAGAGTAGGGGGAGAAAGAAGAAGCAATGATCCATTCAGCTTCCTTAGTAATATTCTGAAATCATGGATCACTTGTACCTGCTACCAGGGTTCAGGTGGTTCTACCCGTCATTGATTAAAAAACCCTCATTCACGTAGACCGGTTGGTGGGCAGTATAGCTTGGTTCTCCGCCTTAGTAAGATACGTGACACCATCATCATTGGGTTTCTCTTATACTTCCACCACCTGGAGGGAACCACTGGTTATTACAGTAGAGATCAGAAATCAAAAAACAAAGTGAGGGTGCTCGTGTGGAGTGAGTTAAAAAGGAATCCACATGCCACCTCAACTAAAACTTTATTTAGTTTGGGGCTTGGGGAAGATTAAAAACAGTGTTGTGCATAGTTGGACATGTAATGAAATTACACCCTCCCAATTCAGCTCCTAACGAAGGCACCTCACAAGGGCATCACGCCGCACCCACTCCGCCAGTGGCTCCATCACAAGAGTGAACAGTAGAGATGACGATGGGCATCACTTTCTCATACCCGAGCCCAGGCTAAATTCGCTTGAGAAAGTGCCATTGACCTGACACTGGCCCATGGGTCATTCTACCCGACGAAGCCCATTTTCTGGCGTACAGTCATCAAATTTGACCATTCAAACGAGTCAAATGTTTTTTCTGCGTCAAGTCATCGCAACACGGTAGGCTCCCCTATACTGCCTCTTCTTCAAAGGGCAGGTTATGACTGGTTGATCTGTGTGGCATGATACCTGAGTGATCTGATGCGATTCGTTTTTCAATCACATGATACAGTGTGTTGGCCAACACCGTAGCTAGGATTTGGGGTTCCATATTTAGCAAAGAGATGGGCTTATATGAGGAGCATTCCTCTGCAGATGCCCATTTTTGTTGTTCAGTGAACATTAGCTGCCTAGATGTCTTATTGTAGACATCCCTACTTTGGGGGCTTGTGGAACATCTGAATTAGCGTGTCGCATAGCTTCCTACTGAATTTTTTTTTAAAACTCAGGTAGGAACCTGTTTGACCCCAGGGTTCTCCAGCATTTAGGCCTCTGTCCAGTTGTTTCCTCTCCTCACTATTCAAGCTAGGTGTAGAGTTATCCCATAAAAATGCCAACAGTTGATGTTCAGATCATGTATGCCTCAGTCTGTAAAGCTGTTCCAAATGTGTGGTCAATGCCTGTGCTATATAACTGGCAGACTCTGCTACTCCACTACGATCTATTTTCATTTTCCTGACCCATCTCTGACTCTCTCCTCTGTGAGCCAGCCACTCTAAGACCTGCTTTGTTGCCCACCTCATGCAGTTTGTGTTGTGTTACGCTCTGGGATTTCCTTGCATCCTATCCTACTAACTTTATGTATTCTTCAAGGAGTGCTTTGCGGTGGGGCAGGGTGGCATTTGGTTCTGCTATATACTCTCCTTCCCATTTACTCAGCCATTGTTCTAGCTCCATGACTGCTTTCTCGGATTCCTTACCTTTTTTTTTTTTTTTTTTTATTTTATTGCAATTTTTAAACATAAGAAAAAAGAAAAACATACAGTAATACAAAAACAAGGAAATTATAAAAATCTGGATCACATAAGTCTAACTCAAATACGAGACATAACAACATCGATACAAAGCATGGTGACGGGTAGGGGGTGGGTAGATGGAGTGCGAGCAATAGTCCAGCATCATAAACAATCCACAATTGAATGACAAGGCGGGCATTGTGCCGTTAATGAGAATGCAAGTGGACATAAGAACATCACAGAGTCCTATGAAAACATCTTCAGTAACATCCAGAGGCATTAATTGTTGCGAGATAGAACAAATGATATATTATTCTTCCGCAGGATCTGCCGATACTCCCTGCGCGATATTGAGCAAAGAGACCCCAAAAACTCTTTGGCCGAGTACAAGGAGGGAGCATTACGTTATAAACATCAGATTGGGGTTGCAGTATACCATGTCATGTTCCCACTCTATCACCGTGGGCCCCTCATCCATTGCATCGCCAGTCGGCCAGGAGAAGATCGATAGCCACTAACTTACGCACATTTTTCTTAAGTGGTTTGGTATAACCCAGGAGCGCCAACAAGGGGTCTGGAGTGAGGGATAGCCCAAGTATGTCGTTCAGCTTTAGGAAAATCGTTCCCCAATAGTGTTCTACCTGTGGGCACTGCCATGCCTGATGAAAAAACCCAGCATGTGGCGTGTCACACCACTCACAATTATCAGAATCCCGCAACCCATACCCAAAAAGGCGTAAAGGGGAATGGTAAACTCTGTTTAAAAATGTTAAAAGGCAAATCTATGGCGACCATTAATAGAAATCTTACGGGTAACCTCACAGCAGGAGAACCACATATTGTGAGAAGTTGGCCTGGCATATGCTGTTCCTAGTTATAGGGACACCTTGCACCAGTCCAATTCGACTCCTATTGATGATAGGTTTAAGACAACCTTTAAAGAAAGCTATCCTAGTGGTAGCTGTGGAGAGCAGCCTTCAGGCTAAGTCTTGAAGGAGTGTTAAGCTTATTGTTTTACCATAATAACCTCTTGAATAACCAAATGAAAGAGTAGCCCACACAGGTATATATATAAAATATATGTATTTATTCTAGACAGAATCCCACAGTCACTTTATGTGGCTAGTGGCAAAGTTACACTTCAAACAAGCATTTATAAACACAATAAATAGCACAGAAATCAATGGGCCCCAGGGGGGGACCAAACCATATACTAAAATAGTGGTATAAGAACCACGACAATTCTACAGGCAATGCCTAGGGCATTTAGGATCGCTGGCCCCTTCAGAATCCACCCACAGTTAAGAGGAAGGGGACCCACGGGAGGCGTGTGCAGTGCGAGAAGTTGCTATCGGGATCGCAATGTTAGCCTATGGAGAATGTCGCGGTTGAATAATTAAGGTTTAAGGACACTTCTAACAACAGTACAAAGTTAAGGCTTGAGACTTAAGGCTTTGGAGAGCCCACCACCACGGAAGTACCGAAGTACCACTGTTACCTGCCCCAGGGAAGCCGGGTGCATAGGTCGATTCTGGTGTCGGGTCGCGGGCTGATTTTCTATGGAAAAGTAGTCCAAACTGCTGCTAGCTGAAAGCGTCGTTGAAGTCGTGAAGATTAAAGTTGAGGAGAAGATAAAGGTGAACCTGAAAGCAGAGGGGACAGAGTCTGGGTCACAGCACAGTGACCAGGGAGCTCACAGGAAGGAACTCGTGGATGTCGGGTGCTTCAGGTGTGGAAGGTACAGCTGGGCTCTGCAGTCACGGGCTCCGGGAGGCTTCAAGGAAGGCCAGCTTCTGGAGGGCGACTGTCCCACGTCGGCTGAGGGTCGCTGCGGTGTTAGTGTCTCGATTGGATCCACTAAGCATTGGCAACCGCAACCCACGCAAGATGAACAAAGCAGCTGCTGGTGCAGACCCACGAGGTCTGAGGGTGCTCTCCTTTGCAGGGAGCGTAGAGCAGGCCTGGAGCAACCAGGGGAACTCTTGGAAAAGAATATTGTCCTCCGTCAGGGCCCACAAGTCGAGAGACAAGGGACCGCGGAAGGCAGCAAAATGGAGTGCGTAAAAGGGCTCCCACGGGCCACC
The DNA here is from genome assembly GCF_964204655.1 of Triturus cristatus. Taxonomy (NCBI): domain Eukaryota; kingdom Metazoa; phylum Chordata; class Amphibia; order Caudata; family Salamandridae; genus Triturus; species Triturus cristatus. The sequence continues at coordinate 881,262,234 of NC_140591.1, forward strand.
GGAGCGGGCCAGGGAGCTGAGAGTCGGCGCAAATGCTGCTGGATGGTTGGCTCAGAAATGGGCCAAAGCACAACTTCCCCACTGGTCGGGGTCGTGTGCTGGACAAGAGGTGGCCGGTGTCTCGGGGTATGCGGGGATCTCGACACCCACGTGGTCCAGGGTGCTCAGACTTGCTGGGCACACTCACAGGACGCTGGGATGCACTGGAGACCCACCTCGAGGTTGCTGGAAGGCGTCGAAGGTCGTGAGAGCAACGAAGTTCCAACCGGGTATCTTGTAGTCTTTTAGGTGCCTGCCAAGCAGGGGGATAACTCCTTTATCCCAAGGGAGATTTCTTCAGTCAGCTGGGCAGCAGCTCGTCGAAGGTCAGTTCTGTGAAGTCCTGTACGAATCTAAGGCTCTAGGGCAAAGTTATTCCCATATATCCCCAAGATTAGGGGATGGTCCAAAATAGAGCCTACCAATCAGAGTAGAGGCGGGAAAGGGTGGCTACACCCACTCCCCTTTGTGTGTTTCCCGCCTGGGCGAGGGGCAGGATGCCCCTGAACCGGTTCCAGGCGGTGTATGCAGAATTGGGGCTCTGCAGCTGCCTACGTGCAACTCTGAAAGGACATTTGGTGCACCCACCCTGTTCCAATCCACATATCTTGTCTGGGGAGGTGCTGGCACCTCCCTACCACAGGAGCCCTATTGTCCAGATGGCGAGGCTGGGGTTTTCCCCAGCAACAGCCAGCCAGAGTCGTGTAGGTGGCGGACAGTAGCCATTTTGTGGTACATGTGCACTTTTAAATTGGTGTCTAAATTCTACCGCTTTTCCCATATCACCCTCCTAGCAAGGGGGAATCGTGCCCCCATGCCCATGGCTGGACAGGGGGTATGATTCCTTCATGTTTGACACCAAACACGATATGGTTCTGTGTAGCCATTCCCAAGTTACAGCGATGACGCAGTAACTTATAATGCGGTTAAGAGTATATGGTATGGCTACACTACAAACAACCCAGTAACGATTTTACGAAGGTTGCAGAGAGGTCCTACTCACGTAGGGGTCCCCCCTCACACATACCTCAGCACCCAGCCCTGTAGGATTACCAGGGCCTGCCATAGGGGTGACCTATGAGAGTATATGTGTTGTAATGGTATGGGACATAGGGTACCTACATCCCTGTAAGGGGTGCTAGCACCACCTTACCCAGGCTACAGTAGTGGCCTGGTGGTGTCAGTTTGGGTGGCTGTCCCAGGGTGGCACAATAAGTGCTGCAGCCCTGGTAGGCCTACTGGGGGACCCATGCCCTGGGTACCTAGGGTACCATCTACAAGGGACTGGTAGGGCATGCCCAGCATCCAATTGGTTGGTACCTAGGGTACTCACATAGTTTTAGGGAGAAAGCAGATAGGCTGGGGTCCTGGATAGCAGGATCCCAGCCAGACTAGTCAAAAACCACTTAAATACCAGGCAAAAAGTTGGGGGCAACCATTAGTCAGATTCCACTCTCCTACACATATCATCTGTAATAGGCATGCCAATATCTAGCTGCCAGGCCTGCCTGACAATTCCTTAAATTTCCTTGCCAAATTTAGCAATAAGCTGACCCCGTATTATTAACTGGAAATGCATCCCACTGTGTCACCAGAGATTGAACTGGGCCAGAGGTTTTCTGTGAATTATGTGTATGTTGTCTGTAACAAGTACTTTTTAGTATCCCAATCAGTGAGCACCCACGGATCTAGCCAATTAATGTGGTGCACACCCGACCGTCTTCACCTCAGTTTTGGGCATGGGGTGAATGATGCAATATTCCCCTCTTACTAAAGAGTCTCTTAATATCGACCCCATTGTACCTACAGCACCAGGAAGTAGTGAAGTCTGGAAAGAGACTGCATATCAACTGATACAAATGAGTATTGTTTCACATTAGGCTGTCTGTCCTCTATAGATCTATCAGACCTAGTGCACCCACATAATTCCAAAGCCTACTGTCTGCCCTCCTCTGTTGGCCTGACCAGTTAGTCCTCTCTATGTCCGTTTGCATGGTGAGATTTAGGCCACAGCCAGTAATCATCAGTGTATCGAGAGCTCGCACTATCCATTTCACAATTTTCCCCAGTTCAAAGGATTGTAGGTCATCCCAGGACCTCACTAGAATGTTTTTTTTCTGATTCTCCCTTTACGACAGTGTCGCAACCCTCAGGGTACGTCCATGTTAGCAAGACCAACAATGGCAATGACAGCCATGCGAGTATTCCCACCCCTCGCGACCCTGACGTAGAGCCTTAGTGGACCGATACATTATATCTTCCTTTGTCTAGGAAATCAGTTATTCCCCACTAAGTGGGTCCCTTATAACAAGGCTGGATCTGGATCTTGCATGGATAGGAATTTTTGCACAATCCTATGTTTAACTTGTGAGCAAGTCTGTTAACATTGCATGTTAAAATCTTAAGGCCCTTTACTCCATGTCTTAAATTTTGGGTGTAATTGCTTCTTCAATATCCCCTTAGTCCTACCTACCTCCCCATTGCCAGTTATCGCCAAAGTAAACCAGGACACCAATGCAGACACCCTCCTTCTTTGCTGCCCTTGAACCTACTGCCTCATTTTTTTTTGTGTGAAATATGTTTATTAAATAACCTTGTACATTACTTCAGGAACATTTCAAGCAGAAACTTCCGCGCACATACTAAGATCGTAATCCACCAACCTCCTTGTACAAACAATACTGTTTCTGTGATTTACAGACAGAGTTGCTCATACCCATTGAAACATCCTGGGATACACCACCCATTAGTCGTACCATCATCTTTTCATATCCAGGTGCACCGCAACAATGCTAATAACAGTATGTATGTATGGATACTTGTATAGCGCACGACTACCCGGAGGCCTCTCGGCGCTTGTACGAATACCGCTGTGACAGTGAGTACCCTCTGCAGTTCCATAACGTAATTAAGACAGGTACATAAAACCCTTAATCCTATCCCATGCTACCTCCCCTCCTCCCCCCTACCCCCCATTTCCACAACTCCCCCGGCAAGACTTGTTGAGTGGATATAGAACAAGGCCTTCGGCTTTGCGCACACTTACAACTCCTACAAGACTAAGGTGGACATCAAACTTTCCCGTTTCAGGACTACTGACAGGCTATCAATAAGATCCATCTTTTCTCCCGTAACCGTTCTAACCAGGCCCAGAGGAGGGCACGTCTTGCGTATGACTAATCTCCGATCCCACTTCAATATCAGAGTCTGTGGACTTCAGGAGTTCTGCTAAAGCGCTCCAGGCTCGGGCCGAGTCCAGTGCCCTATCGCTATGAGCTCGAGTGGCCGCCTGCAGCCTAAGAGCCGTTTCACAGTCTGCCCACCGAATGAATTCCGCTTTCCACTTCTGCAATCTCAGCCCACGTTGCGCCTTCCAGTTAGATGTAATCTCCCGCTTTTGAACCTACTGCCTCATGCTATGGTGTTTTTAATAATCCACCCTCTCAGTGCTTGAGGTGTATGTCACACATAGTAACATTTAATTTATCAACAATTCAACAGTGGTACTTAAAACTGTGTCCGCTCCCCACTCTCGGGCAAGTGGGGGGTCAGGCTTCGAAACCTCCAGCATGTAGTGCTTCATGGCATCCTGCATGGAGAAACAAGTTACCTCTGGGTCAACTGTAGGATAATTTTAAGTCTTGTGGGTGCGTAGATTCTTCATCCTAGGTCTCATTCCATCTCTGTATTTGACGTCGTCGTCCCCTTTAGCACTTGTGTTCCACTGCGCGCCAGCTGCCAAGCCACTCCCAGAACTTCTCTGGCAATGTGAAAAACAGTGACCTGCCCTCAAATATAAATTTGAGCTTTGCAAGGAATAACATCATATATTGGATACTTTGTTTCTGCAGTTCAATTTTGGCTCTGTTGAAAGCATGTACTTTGTGCCTTTCCTTCCTGTGTGTAATCTGGGAAAATCATTATTGCATTTTTACTGAACATGATGGCTGCTCTGTCACACTGCCCTCAAAATAGACTCCCTGTCTCTATAGTTCAGGATGCTCACTGTAAGTGGTCGGGGTCTCCCTCCCTCCAGCAGAGATATGATAGGAATACTATGAGCTTTCATCACTGCGAACAGAGTGGATAGTTGTTTCGCTTGCATCATATATCTTATTCAACCATCTATAAATTTCTAGGCATCTCTACTTTTATCTTTTGCTGAAAGATGCAACTGTTATTTCACCTTGATTTCTCCTCCGTCCAAGCGTGTAGGCTTCGCGTGGCATCCGTGAGCTGGTGCACCTCCATGTTTAGTAACTTAATGTCTTCCGTATGGTTTTCCAAAGTGTGTTCTGCCACCCAGTCCTAGAAATCACCTTCTGTAAGTCTGCTTGGATGAGGTTCATATCTAGTACTACAGTATCTATTTTATGTTCAAATGCTGGTTTGTCTGACCACCTGCATCAGCTCACAGAGTGATGATTCTTGGTCCCCAGAGTTTTTTCGAGTTGTACCCAGGCCCTGATCTGGGTCGTCTTACATTTGCCCTGCATTGAAAGACAGATTTTTTTAGTTTGTTCATTTATGCCTATTTGAAACCTTTGTTACAGACCATTCTACTGGTTTGTTGAAATGCTTAACAGGATTCCCAGGGATTTGACCAAGTAATGGCAGATCTGATTTGACCTGACCAGCTTTCCAAGAGGTTGCGCTCGGTTCCCTCCTTCGCTGGACACCACCAGGTTGATTCGCCGGGTATATACTCAGTTTGGGTAGGGTGGTTTGTTGCCACCTGATTGTGTCCTGGTCCTCATTGCCCCATTTACCTCCTCTCACTCCATAGCCATCTTTTGCGCAGCCCATCAGGACAGTGGGGAAGCAATGCCAAACAAGGGAGCACGTTAACTGTTGTCCTCTTTTTTGGTGTGATCCACAGGAAGGTGCAAGGAGGAGAGGCAGCCACCCTTGATGACTGTCCGGTGCTTCTTATTAGCCTTCTCCTTTCCTTTAAAAGAGTCACACATGCTTTTTTAATTTTTTTTTTATTTATTGGCATTTTGTCGTTACAACAACATACAAAGGACTGAAATAAAGATAAAAAACAATCAGTACAGTGCATTCCCTCATACCAGTGAACACAACTCATAACAAATAGATATCCATAATGGCAATATGCATACCATGTAAAGTCCAACATGTAGTTGCAAGTCCAGACGTCAACCACGTCCAATATTTCAAGGTATGTCTGCAAAACAAACACCAAATAACCCACTCTATATAGCCAGTTAAGTAGAGCACTCCTCACCCTCTGGCACGTCTAACTTTCCGCATATTCCACATATTATTTACAACATTGAGTTTGGATCATCCGCTGCCACCATCCCAAGCCACGTCACAAAAGGTTCCCAAATGTTTGTCGGCCTAGATCTTGGCAGTAGGAGCTCCCAATATTTCCCCAGTTGTGTTCTGCAATACGTCACACTCCCCACCCACTCTTGGGCGGTAGGGGGTGTCACTGCACCCCAGTGTATGGACACTTGCCTTTTTGCCATGAGTAATAAATATTTCTGGCAGTTTTTGCGCTTTTGGCGGTATGGTAGGTATGATTCCCAATAAAGCGGCCTGGGGTGTACAGGGCACCTCCCATCCCGTAATCTTTTTAATGTGATGTAATACTAATTGCCAATAATTCGCTATTGATCTACAATTCCAGGCCATGTGTAGAAACGTCGCCCTCAGTGTCCCACATCTCCAACTACTGTCATCCGTGCGTACTCTCATTCTAAGTAATTGTGGAGGTGTTCGATAAAGGCGGTGCAAATATTTAAAGAGTCACACATGCTTTAATCCGCTGCTGAAGCCCACACTCACAGCACACCTGCTCATCTGCCTCCCATCCAGAGTGGGCTTGCCCAAAGTTCTTCCACTGCTCAGCCGCCTCCCATCCGGATTGGGCTTGCCCCTAAGTTCTAGCATAGACCGAGATCGCTTCTCTAGTTGCTACACAGCTAGGATTCGTCTCTGCTGGTCCTGCTGTGCTCCAGCCATGCCAGAATGCTGCTCTTCAACAGAGATCGGCCCACGTTTGCTGCCAGGCCTCGCACGTTCCAGGCAGAGTGACTCCGATGTGTCCCATGGGCCTTCTATGGATGGCCTGGTTGAGCCATTTTGGTTTCACTGAGATGTGTGCGTAGTCTAACAGAGAGTACAGCCCTTTTTACTTTAGGATTTTTCCAGAATTTGCTTTTTTCAGCAGGAGCTCCCTCTAACCCACCATCTTTGCCCAGCAGTTGGCCATGCCTCACCTTTCTTATCAATCCTTAGTTGCTTGCTTCTTACTCAATAGGTTTTCTTCGTCTTGTGTTTGTTCCCCATTTGAAGTATAGCTTCTTTCAAATTGTTTTGATTGTATGACTAACCTTACATAGCTCACTTCAGTGAACTACCTTTTCCTTTCTCTTTTTTTCTTTGTGGCTGTAGCTGTTGTTCCAGTTCAAAGCCTTAATTGCAAGCATTTTCATTTAAATTCTAATACTTCCTCGGTCACGTCCAGCATTCATTTTAACGCCGGTTCATTTTCTGAGAAATTTGAAAAATAAACTACGATGATTAGAAGTTTTGATTGCAGTGCTCAATTGTGAGACACCTTTGATTCTCCTCCACTATTTAGATTTAAAAAAAAAAAAACTTTAACACTGTTTTCCAAACCAGCATTGCAAAGCCCATAACTTAGCACTTGCATTAAAAAGGCGAAATCAATTGGCTGTGCTAGTACTTAAAGTTGTCGCCAGTACCTTGTTGCTCCTCATTGAGATTTGAATTCTTGATTAATGTTGCTTATGCATCCCCATTTGAGTTTGATATGCCCAGGTTTGACTTTTAACTCTGAAAACGGTATACTTAGTTGCAATACTATGCCCATAGGGTCAGTGAATTTCAGGTCTGTTCTGTCCAGCCACCATTCACAATTCTCTATACTGGTTCTCTGTACTTGTCCCTCTTTCTTTCTCACCAAAAGTGGTATCTGCCTTTCACATGGACCAGTCAATCCTTCTTCCATCTTTCTTCTCTCCTCCTTGTCCTACCAAGGAGGAGAAGCGGCTGCCTACACTGGAACTTAGAGCATTATCTTGCTATATTGATTGCACACAACAGGACAGACTGGATGATCAGATTTCAGTGGGCTGTGGTGGAGCAAAGAATAGCAAACTGATGACCAAATGCATCATTTTGCTTTGGGTTACCCAATGTATTAAAATCTGCTATTATGTGGCCACACACCCAGGCTTGGATGTGTACCCCCTCCACCAGGGGCATGAGGGCTTCAACAGGCCTCTCCGTTGGTGTTCCAGTAGTTGACATCAGCAGAGAGGTCACATAGTCCTATTTACATACTTACATGCACAGTATAGTTCAGAGCTCAAGGTCGCAGTGACTGATATGCTTCCAGGACTGTGTTGCATGACTTCATTCTTTCAATCACTATTCAGCCCCTCCTCCTGGATGGTATTGTTTGAAACTCATTCATAAGGTGAGGAATTAGTGGGAAGAAGTATCCATCATATGAAAACGTTATGTGTGTTAGAACCATGATTAATAACATTCTAAGGCATGCAAACATATTGTATGCTGTATTTTTGTTGCTTTTGATGCTGTGGTCTGTTCCTCTCTGCACTTCTCGATGAGGATGTAGAAAAAGTTCAAGGAAGTAAGTGACACCAACGCACAGGTTGGTGCTGTACATACTTGGTTGTCATCACATCATTAGGCAGGTGGGGTCTTGTGGCACCACTTGTTGGCTCTGGAGAGCTGCTACTAAGTTTCCAGAGCATTCTAATGCTTGTAGAATATACAGAAGGTGTGATATGTGCAAGACCACCAGAGATATTGTTACCAAAGGTAAGTAACGTTTTCATAAGGCTCTGAAATGCAATCACCTCAGTTCCAGTGATCTACCCAAACGCTGATATTAGCATGCATTATATATAATAATTCTATGTTGGGTTTCTCCAAACCTTCATTCTTAATACTTAAGTACCTTTCATAATTAGGTTTTGCGGTTGTGAATCCTTGTGGATTCACATGCTGTTAAATAATCCTCCATCTTTAAGGTTAGTTCCGGAATTGTCCGTTTCCTTCTCTCTCAAACGTGGCTGAGAAATGCTGGTAGGGCATGAAACGCACACATTTAAGTTTTGCCCCAACTGCCCCCACTAGTTTGCACAGAGAGATAGCTATCAAGTCTGCAGCTTATGTTTGCAACAACAACCACACACTGGAGGGCTGCATCGCCTGCACAGAATTTCAACCAAATACCCTCAAAGTAATGGAAAAACAAAGATGGACGCACTGTGCACTCCAATGGCAGAGGAGACCTACAGCGATGACAATGCTGAAATGGTTCAGCAGCAAGTCTCAGACGCTAAGACCATTGACCCTGAGAAGGGAAAGGCTCCGAAGAAACTGTCATAGAAGGACACAGAAGCTCTGAGACATGAAGGGGAAATCTTGGACCTAGTTGAAGGTGTTTCACTCCAAAACCAAGAAGCTTACGTCTGATAGAAACTCCTAGTTGCAGATTCCTCACCTTTTGAATATTCCCCAGGCGTCCGACTGGATCTGGAAACTTTTCAGCAGTATCTCTGCTGTTCCACTCCGGAAATGACATGCGGGGGCTATAAAAGCATCACTCCTGCAGGTTCACATAAGTCCCTTTCTTTCGCACCAACAGACGTGGATCTGGAGCTCCTGTATTGGTCTCGTTGATACCTGTACCTCAAAAGTTTACCAGTGTGCAAGGGATGTCACCTCCCCAAAACTACATGCGTAAAGCCCTGTCAGGACAGTCGCAAACAGATATCTGTGACAGATCCCCATCAGGTATGCATGTGGTGCCTGGATCGAGCCACGACCCCAAGCCTGCAATGACTTTGCTCCGATGAACCCAAAGGCCACAAGGGAATGCTAGGCAGAACTGAGTTGGCAAGCATAAGAAGACTTTGTGTTGAGCCACTCCAAGTCGGAGTCAGCGTCCAAAGTTTGTTCCCGGAGTCATCGGAGCCACTCACTCTTCGTCGCTCTCCAAATCTTCAGATAAATCTAAAAAGTGGGATTCTGCTTGCTCATGCAACTCTCATCCGTCTGAGCAGGTGCAGACTCATTCATGAAGTCAGCCAACTTTGGGCGGGTTTTGCCACTTGTGCCAGCGCAACCTGAGTTTCCGGGGCTGGATGCTACACTATGTCAAATCGCAGAGTTTTACGCAGCAATGCTCCAGCTCATCGGATCCCTTCGGACTCCCACTGGCTTGCATGCATGCCCTCCATCTGCGGTAATGTTGACAGGTTTGCCTTCGGCACCACTTGGACTCTGTGAGCTTGCAAGCTTGCTTTGACTCTGGCTCCACTTCCAAGCAATACCCCCCCAAACCCTGAGACCTGTGCCAATGCCGGAGGAGGAGAAACCAATCGTCCTCCCATACGGCAAGTTGGCGCAGTTCAGACCTCAATCGATGTCGCGCCCGAATCTCACTGAGATGCCGTGTCCTGAATTGGACATCCCTGTTCCTCATGGTTCCTCAAGTCCACCTTGCACTTGCTTTTTGGCACAGATTCTGATGACTATGGCCAAGGTGATGAGTTTGCTCAACCCTATACCGATGACAATTGGTATGAAGGCTCAACACATCTCTCAAGGTGGTCCTTTGTTCTCCTCTTTGACCCGCTACAGAGGAATCAGTTTCCTACACTATGGTAATGCGTAGGGTGAGCAAGGTTCTTGGCCTCTATCTCTGACCATGGAGGTCAAAATTAATGCTCTGACAGAGGTCCTACAACCTGGATAGACTTCTGCTGAGCCTCTCCTCCCATTATTGACGGACACTCTATTAGGGGCTTGGGCCAAACCTTGCTCTGTGCACCCTATAGGCAGACAAGTTGCCAGGCAACATCGCCCTGTTCTGGGCGACCCTGCTATTCTCTCGCAGCATCCTTCAACCAAAAGTCTTGTTGTTCAGGCTTCCACAAGCCTGTCTAATCCAAACATGCTTCTCTCTACGCCTCCTGACTGGGGAATCTTAATGTATGTCAACATTTGGCAAGAATGTATTTTCTTCCACTAGCATATCCCTCTGCTCTGTCAATGCCTCCTGCTTGTTGGGCTGTTACTCCCATTCCCTTTGGGATTCGAGGGCTCAAATAAAATAGCTGTCTCTTATGGCTCCTTCCCTGTCACCATCACCTCGGTACAGTGAATGAACTCAGGCTCTTGGTGCTAATCCACATTACACTACCTTTTCCCCAAGCAAACTGGCTATGTGGACTCTGGCCTCTTTCCTGCTGGAAGTTCTGATGCAGTTCCACGTCTCTAAGGAGAAGGAGACACTCCATCACTTAGACCCCAAGATAGCGCTGAGCTTCAACGTAGATTGTACCAAAGAACACCAGGTAGATCAGCTCTTTGTGGTGTTCTCATAGTAAAAAAAAACAAGGTAATGCAGATGAGAACTGTCTCCTGCTGAATAAAGATCTGCTACACAATGGCCAAAAAGCAGCCTCCAGAAAGACGGTGTGCTCATTTGCCAGGACCAGTGCTGCTAACACTGTGTTAGCACGTGAAGTCCTCAACATCTGCCAGGCAGTTACTTAGACTTGTACTTCCATACGTTTATAAAGCACTAGTGTGTATTTTAGGTTTGCCAAGAGTGGTATTTTGCCCGCTTGGTTTTGCAGGACGTTTTGGTTTGTGTCCTCTCACAGACCAACCTCCATATTGATACTGCTCTGGTATCTATTCAGTAGGGAGGAATCTGCGACTGGCAGTCTCTATAAGAAGAACAAGTTACTCATCTTCAGTAATGCTCTTTCTGGTAAAGACTCTAGCTGCAGATGACTTACCGACCCTCTCATCCCCTCCGTTCTGGACTCTATCCTATGATAAGATCCAAAGTCTAGGAATCTGCACAATGTCTACTAATTTGATTTTTAATATCTGCCTCTGGAAGGGCAGAGAGTATTGAAAGCAACAGACTTCCACGTGCGGCAGTGGTGCCTATGTAGGCCCCACACGTGATTTCTGGACCGTAACGGTGTCAGCGTGGAGCCCCAATGGACTACCTTCCAGCACGAAGAGGGACTCCTGACAACTTTCCGGGTCTAACACCTGGGGAATATTGATAAGGTTATCTTGCTGCAGATTATCCAGTAAGAGGTTTACCAAAGGTAAGCATCATTTTCTTTGAGCCTGAAGATGGCAGATGGAAAACAGAAGCCCAAAGAGCCCCTCGTAGCTAAGTGAAGTGATACCACAGGAGGCTGCCCTCCTAACCAACCTCCGACTCGAAAGGGGATTGAGAGCAAAGGAGGACACTGAGAAGAAAGTGCTTGATGTCGAAAGAAATAAGAGGTGCATCAATGCTTAAATGCAGGCCTTAATCAAAGGAGAGTAGGAGTTTGGCGACTCTTTAAAGGGATACAATATCTCTCTTCATCATTCAAATGGAACACTAGTTGTGCAGCGTGAATCTTCATCATTCAAAGGAAACCCTAATTGAGGTCTAGAGTGAAACCTAAGAACCAGAGTTAGAATCATCTTCCCCCTGCCCTCTCCACCACCCAACACGAAAGCCAGCAGGAGAACAAGAGGAGGCCTTTGAATTCGAAGAGGAGTCAGACGCATACAGTTTGAGGCCCTTGCCATCGGATGGCATGCCTGTGTACAACACAGTGATAAATCTGGGCAGACACCTATGGCATCAAGCTTGAAGAGGAGCAAGAGCAGTCTTGCTTGCTTCCTGTGTCAAACATTAGTGCCATCATAACGAAGGAGCCAATTTTTCGTAGTGCTCAAGTGTGCGGACCAGGGAAGGAAAGTCGTCCAGGAACCAGCCACATCAAAGGCAATCACCCCACAAGTGGAGAAAAAGTTCAGGCACTCTACACAGGACCCTGTCTACATCAGGGGATCAGTGGCTGCCGATTAAATTATTAGTCTGTACAGCACGCAAACGGGCCAATCCACTGGCATCAGTGGACCCACCACCTGATAGAGCAAGTGGCTGCATATGATGGGCAGGATAATGGAGTGGTTGGCAGCTGTCAAGTGGATGATTGCCAACTCACACACCTTCCTCAACCGGTGTGTCCACAGCAGTTTGAGGATATGGAGAATCTCCTACAACATCTCCCAGAACAAAATCAATCAAAAGAAAGGGAGAGCACCCATCCTGGAGAGAAAGATGATCAGCAACACCTGCTGAAGCCACTGCAGACAGGCAATTCTGCACCGTGATTACGTGCAGGAGGCGCACTTGGATGTGGGTATCTGGATTTAAGCAGGAGGTGCCTGCTGCTTTGTTAAATATGCCCATCATAAGGATTCCATTTTGGGACCGGTTGTGAACGACTCACTTGAGAGAATGAAGGACAGCGAAACACCTAAGTCCATGAACACACTGCAATTCAAGGGACAATTCAGGGGAGCATTCACTCCATGAAGGAGAATTAGTAGATGAGGGGGCTTACAGCCGTCATCCTCCCCTATACTTCACTGCACAGCAGTCAATCCACGGCACACCAACACATTGGCAATACACTGGGAAGCTGAGACAGCCGTTTCAAGGTACGGCATGTGGAAGAGGCACAGAACCAAGAGGTGCTGGCCACATCAGCATGTGACTCCACAGAACACCCACCGCAGCACTCAACATCAGTCGGGTGCAGAATCGGAGGAGTTCTCAGAGAATGACCAAATATCACAAGCAACAAATTGATACTCTGTTATCCGACACAAATGTTGTATAGAATTTAAAACCACTGCCCAACATCCAACCATAGGCGAGCCCTCAAAGTGACACATGAAGTATCCTTGATCTCAAGACCGTGTTCCCTGCCCTCAAGGCCTTCCAATCACAACTGAGGAGGAAGGATGATTAGACACAAACGGACAACACGGCAACAATGTTTTACCCTAATAGACTGGGGAGACAGGGTCACATGGACTATCCACCGTAGCACAGGCGATAGGGACATGAGGTTACAAAGGGACTTGCTAGTAGCTATCCACTTACGGGGAGTGGAAAACTAGAAATAGACCGACTAAGCAGGCAAAACAGCATGTATAATGACTGGGAAGTAAACCTGTAGATACTACACCAGATCTTCACACTTGAATTTATTTGCAACATAAGGAAATGCAAAATGCCAAGACTTTGCATCCCAGTTCTTAAACCACTGGTTGCTGGGGAATTCCCTATTGATAGAATGGTCAGGGAGATTTGCATATGCCATTCCACCGATCTCTCGGATTCCTCTGGTAATACAAAGTATAATCCGGCAACCATCACACTCATCCTCCTCGCACCACGGTGAGCCTAACAAACGTGGTTCTCTGACCTAATAAAGCTGATGCAGGGAAATGTGATGCCACTGCTTACCTAGCAGGACATTCTAACCATGCAAAGTGTTTGATGCGGAACCAAAGACTCAGTTTGGCAGCATGGCTCCTGAGGGCATCAAATGTGGACATATCCAACTGTCCTAATTAACCGTAGATGTACTGAAAGAGGCAAGAAGGCACACCGGTATTACTCCCAAAAACATGGAGCAGGTTTAGAAAATGGTGTGCAAAGCAAAGTGACCTACTTACCGCACCAGAGGATGCCACAGTTCTAAAATACCTTACGCACCTACTGGATGATGGGCTCCCCCTACACCAAGCTTAAGGTATATGTGGCAGCCATTGTAATATACATAAGTGATGCGATAGGAAGAAGCTTTTTCCAAACAACGGTGGTCAAAAGCTTACTGTAGGGAGAAAAGAGACTAGCACCACCCAGAGCTGTGCCCACACCCAGATGGGACCTCAGTTTTTCTAGTTACACAACGGATTAAACCATCCTTTAACCCCATGCACAGTGCACAACTCCTGGGGTTCTTCCAGTACAGAAGGTCGCAAGCAGAGCGCACCTGGCATGCCCTGGGATTTCAGAAGGGCTGTGATGTGGTACATGCAGGAAACTAAACCAATAAGGAAGACCAACTAGTTCTTCATCTCATTTGCCCCAACAAGTAAGGTGGCGCCAGTAACTAAAAGCAACCATAGCAATGATGATAGACCGGATAATACGAAGATGTAGCACAGCAGCAGATGTAACGCTAGATGACAGACCAAGAGCACACTTCACCAGAGAGAAGGTGGCAACACTGGCCTTCAAACCTAATGTGTCAATCAACTGCATCTGCCTGGCGGCCACATGGTCCTCAGTACACACTCTCACCAAACATTACTGTGTCGATAGCCAGGCAAACAAGTAAGCACAGATGGGACTGAGTACTAAAACACATGTTTGCAAATATAACTCATTATCTACCCAAGCTCCATCGTAACAAGATAATTCTACTACATAAATAATGCACAGTATGTGAATCCAGAAAGCTTTGCGCTGCAAAACATAAAGTTTACTTACACTTACGAGTAGGTTTGCAGTTTAAAGAATTTCTAGATTCACTTGCAACAATCCCACCTCCGTTGGAAAATGAGTGCAGAGACTTTGCAAAGGGGTGGTCAAGACACCTGAACAGCAAGACGAAGGAAGCAACAGACATAAGAACACTGGACAAAGAATGTGAAGATAGCGACCATGCAGTGGAGCTTCCTGGTCGTGTGTCTGATGTCATTGAGGAGGGACACAACACCAAATGGTAATTGACGACACACAGTCCAAAAATAACAAGCATTGAAAAAATGCAATAGGTCTCGCCCTCATTTAAGTTAAAGCAATTCTGTTTGTAATTAGGTGGCTTTTTTAGCATTGGTTTTATTAGTGTTTTTCAAACTTTCATGTACATAACCTGCATATGTATGCGTATATGTATGCTTGCATTTATATTTGTATTTATATAGATATGCAGATGTGTATATATATATATATATATGTGTGTGTATATATATATGTGTGTGTGTGTGTATATATATATATATATATATATATATATATATATTCACTGAAAAAACCATAGGTTTCAGGGGTGTTATAGTTAGCTGGACTTTTCACTTGTACAAAACCATTGAAATTCCCCCGTTATAGTTAGTTCAGCTAACTATAACTCGCGCGCCCGCAATGCACTGCTGATGACGTCACATATTACATCACTCATGACATGGTCAGTGACATCACTCATGACATCACTGATGACATCTCAAATGACATCACTGATGACATCACTGATGACATCATCCAGTGAATGTGTGTTTTTCTGAAAATTAAATATGTTTTATATATGTATATCTCAAGGTCGATGGAAGAATAAATGGGTATATAAGTGTCTAAATGGATGATTTGTTTTTGAAAAATTGATTGTGTAACTGACTGATTAAGTGTATCATAGTGAATACATGGCTTAGTGAGTAATGTTTAAATATGTAAATATCTGTATCAGTCTCTCACTTTGTGTATAAGTGGCTGCATGGGTTGGTGAGTAGCTACATGGGTGTCTATATAGGTTATTAGTTGTTTTTTTGAGTATCAGTCTGAGTGTCTGCATGGTTCGGTGGGGGGTATTACGTAGTGCATAGGTGCATGAATGAGTGACTCACTGTGTGT
Organism: Triturus cristatus; assembly: GCF_964204655.1. Lineage (NCBI taxonomy): Eukaryota > Metazoa > Chordata > Amphibia > Caudata > Salamandridae > Triturus > Triturus cristatus. Next base: position 881,277,817 of record NC_140591.1, read on the forward strand.
ATGTGTTGAAGACAGCATGTGTGCAGGACTGTATGGGTGGATGAGTGTGTGTATGGGTGTGTTAGTGAGTGAATGACTGTCTCAATAGTGTCTTTATGAGTAACTACATATGTTTTAAACTAGTATATGTGACTATTGGTGTATATAAGTGAGTATAGGTGAGAGTGAGATATTGAAAGAGTTCCTGTATGAATAAGTATGTGTTTCTATAAGTGATTGTTTAAAAGACTAAGTATGTGTAAGTTTCCCTAGAAGTAAGTGTGGTGGTGTGTGTATAACTGTATATGCAAGTAAATGTATGTTTGATTCTTTATTAGCATGAGTGACTATGTGTGTGAGTAACTCTATGGATGAGTGGCATTGTGTAACAGGATGTATAGGTGTATGAGTACATATGATGAGTGAGTACATGTATGAGTGACTGTATAGGACTGTTGGTGAATGAGTGGATGTGTATGTGGATCTTAGAATTACCGAAGAGGTTGTTGTGACTGGTATTGGTATGTCCATTGTTTTGAAAATTTTAGTCTCTATTTTTGAATGTGTGTATCAAAGGTTATATTAGGGTGAGAGAAGGTCTGCCACTCTATCACAAGGATGATGTCATCAGTGATGTCATCAGTGATGTCATTTGAGATGTCATCAGTGATGTCATGAGTGATGTCACTGACCATGTCATGAGTGATGTAATATGTGACGTCATCAGCAGTGCATTGCGGGCGCGCGAGTTATAGTTAGCTGAACTAACTATAACGGGGGAATTTCAATGGTTTTGTACAAGTGAAAAGTCCAGCTAACTATAACACCCCTGAAACCTATGGTTTTTTCAGTGAATTTCTGAGGTTTTTTAAATGCTAATTCCTAACTATAACGTGCCTGAAACCTATGGTTTTTTCTGTGAATTTCAAAGGTTTTTTAAATGCTAATTTCTAACTATGCCTACAGAGATAGGACATGTGAAGAAAGAAGAAAAAATGCACAGACAAAAAAAACAGAAGTGCAGAAAGAAGCAGCAGAAGTCCTCAAAGACGAAGAAAAGTGCAGGAAGACGGATAACTTGCAGAAAGAACAAAAAGAGGAGCAGAAAGAATCCTTGTTGCAAAATCATCCTGTACCCTCAACTTTTTCAGACGGATACTGGTGGTAACTGAGTCTGACTAACCAGTCCTAGAGCCAGTGCTATGTTAAAAGACACTTAGAATACAGTGAAAACACCTACATACACTAGGGAACATTATGCGTTGGGGTCCCCCTGTGATTAGCATGACCTCCTCTGTAAGCCCCTAGTATATAATAGGGCAGGGGGATTAAAACTACCTCTTAAAACAGGCCACAGGGCGTTTTTGCACACGTTAACTCAGGCCCCGTCCCCTCCCTTCACCACTGTGTAAACACGCCCTGTGTCCGTTTTTAGTTGGGAGATTAAGTTCATTTGAATCCTGAGGGTCCCCAGGGTCCAACTAGCCCACTAGGTACCTCCAGTAAGTGCCACAGAGCTGCATTGCAGAGAGGTGTAAAAAGTGGCACGGCCTGGACCACCTCTCTGCAATGCAGCTCAGTGGCGCATACTGGAAGCACTTGGTGGGCTAGTTAGCCCCCAGGGGCCCTCAGTATTGAAGGGAAATTATATCCCCAATTTAAAACGTGCCATAGTGCGTGTTTGCACACGTCACCTCAGGCCCCGTCCCCTCCCTTCACCACTGTGTAAACGCGCCCTGTGGCTGTTCTAAGTTGAGAGATTAAGTCCCCTTGAATCCTAAGGGTCCCTAGGGTCAAACTAGACCACTAGGTACCTCCAGTAAGCGCCACAGAGCTGCATTGCAGAGAGGTGTAAAAAGGGGCTTGGCCTCAGAACACCTGTCTGCAGCGCAGCTCCCTGGCGTATACTGGAGATGCCTGTTGGGCTAGGTGGCCCTCAGGGATCCTCCGTATTGAAGAGGAATTAATTCCCCAACTTACAACTCGCCAGGGGGCGCGTTTGCAGAGTGCTGCAAGGAGGGGGCGTGGCCTCCGGCACAATGCCAGTCTTTTATTTATTTTAATTTTTTAAGAAGGGGGGCTGTGTGGTTCCCCTTCTTATTCTAATTTATTGGCCCTGATGACCCCATCCCCCAGGGCCTGTCTCCTAATTATATTTGTTTGACCCCAATCCCCAGGGCCGGCCACTGTTTTTTATTATTTTAAAAAAATATATATTTATAGACACACCTAGGACATGCTGGACAAACCGTACGTACCTATCACCATGACGATTTGCGTGATATTCATTAAAAGGCGACTATGCAGGGAGGAGCCTAGCGCGCAACCAAGATGGCCGCGTAGGTGCGAGGCTCCCGAGGACCTCCGCAACCTCCTACATTTATCCTGTATTCATCCTGCCTCGGTTGAGGGGACTGTGTTGGTGAGCCTGAGCTGAGGTGGTACCCGTTTCCCGTTCTCGAATCGGACCTCGGGTGCCGGAGTGAGCACCGATTGAAGTTTGCGGCCTTCTCCTCGCCGGACCCCGGATTTGCGCTGGGGGGTGACCTGGTGGCAAAGTGAACAACAACGGCGGGCTGGGCCTGGCGAGTCGCGTACCCCGCACTTTCGCTTTCACTTTCGCACCCCCTCGCCTTCTCTGCGAGTGAGATCGCGGAGCTCTTTGTGTTGGTGTGGCCTCGCTGGGGGACCCTGCCTGCCTGCCGGCTGTGACCCACCCCGCCGATCTGGGGTGGCCCCCCCCGGAGCTCGTGGCCCCGATTGCCTGCCCTCTACGGCGTCGCTGGTGCGAGTGTGAGAACTGTGGCGATGGCCACGAAACAAGATGGAGATCGATCAAAGACCAAGTCGACCCGGCGTGGCGCCGTACATCAGGCCAACATCATGGACCGCTATACCCTCCAGAGGGGATCTCCTGGCGGACCACACAAGTCCTCTGAGGGCCCTTCTGATGCCCCGGACTTGCCCACGGATCTGACTCTGCAAGACGTCATGGGCGCCATTGCCGAGATGAAGGCCTCGGTGGGCCAGCGGTTCGATACCCTGACACATAAGATCGACGCGGTCCTCGTGGATGTTGGCCTGGTGAGGGCTGATCTCTCCAAGACCAACGACCGGGTTGATTCTTTGGCCCAAACCGCATCGGGCCTCACGACTGAGGTGGCGGCCCTACAATCGGAGGTGCGCCGACTTCGTCAGGCGAGTGCACTTATGGATCGGCGCCTTGAGGATTCCGAGAGTCGGGCCCGGAGGAACAACATCCGCATCATCGGGGTACCCGAGGGACGGGAGGAAGCGGCGGCGGATCTATTTGTGGAAGACCTGATCGCTACCCATCTCCAGCCTCGGGGACTGAGTAAATGTTTTGCCGTGGAGAGGGCCCACAGAGTTCCCGGGGGAAGGCCGAAGGTCGGAGCCCCTCCGCGACCTCTCATTGCCCGGATTTTTAACTTTCGGGACAGGGACGCGATCTTGCAAGCCTCCAGACTGCAAGGGCCGATTAAGCTGGAAAATATGGAGGTGAACTTTTACCCTGATTTTACCCAAGCGGTCCAAAAGCAGAGACTGAGCTTCCTGGGTGCAAGCGCCGACTTCGGGACATGAACCTAAAATATGCCATGCTCTTCCCGGCCAAGCTGCGAGTGGAGGTGGATGGTCGCACGCACTTTTTTGATCGTCCCGAAGCGGCCGGGGACTGGCTGGATACTCTGTCTGGGGATCCTGGTCGAGATGGCGGGGGGGGGGCGGCGGGAGGAGACGGCCCACTGGATCGGGACTGAGGGGTTGATATTGGTCCTCACTCTGGACGACTATGATGCCACTTTCGACCAAGCTTCTGTCTTTGTTCTTTTCTCTCCCATGGAGGTTGGGTGGGGTCTGGAAGGGGTACTCTTTCCTCCTCTAGGGGGTCTAGCTAGTTTCATTATATAGGGGCGACAGGCACACTGCAAGTTGGGGGGGCTGTCCGGGCTGATGCAGGGGTGCAGGGAGGGGGGAGTTTTGTTGGGGCGGGTGGATTGGGGTGGGGTGTTGTTCGTTTACACCACAAGGCAAATGTATCATTGTGTTATCTCTAAAGTGCTCTCTGGGGGACGAGTGATGGCTTCTGTTTATGATGGGGGGTAGGGGACTGAGTTTGTTGTCCTGGAATGTTAATGGACTGGGGGACAGGATAAAACGAGGTGTGGTCCTGCAGTTCTTGAAGCGAATTTCGCCCAATATAGTTTTTCTGCAGGAGACACACCTCATTGGCAACTCCTTTCGTGCTATGAATCGACGGGGCTACCGCCTTGTGGCCCATTCGGGCTTCACGTCTGGTTCAAGGGGTGTGGGCATTATGGTTAAGAAATCGCTCCCGTTGGAGATTGATGAGGTGCTCCATGACGACAGGGGACGTTACACGGTTTTGGTGGGCAGAATGGAGGGCAGAGTGGTCGTTTTTGTGTCAGGATTCTAGTGGTGGGGGGGGATTTTAATGCTGTGGTTTCCGGAACGGTGGACCGTCACCCCCCTAGGGATCTCCCCCGGGCCCAGGCGTGGTTGCCTGGCCTCTTGGATACCTTGGGGCTGGTGGATTGTTGGCGTTTGAAACATCCCACGCAGCTACAGTACACCTTCCATTCCGGGGCTCATGGTAGTCTCTCACGGCTAGATTATGTCCTGGTTCCGGCGGCTCATGTGGGGAGGGTGGGAGAGGTGAGCCATTTGGCACGGGGTATCTCGGACCACTCCCCGCTCTTGTTGCGCTTTGATATTCTTCCGAGGGGAGAGGGTAGGGTGGCCCGATTAATCCCTGGTACCTGCGTGACCCCACCATTCGCGCGGAGCTGGTTAAATCCCTTAAGCGCTACTTTGACGAGAATGTGGGGTCTGTGTCATCGGCGGTCTCACTGTGGGAGGCGTTCAAAACGGTACTCCGGGGAGAGGCCCTGTCCCTTATTTCCCACTCCCGGAGGCGCGAGCAGGAGGAGGTGACCCGTGTTGAAGCTGAGATAACCGAGTTGGAGGGTGATCTAGAATATGGGGTGACGGATGATAAATTACATGTTCTCCGACTCAAGCAAGCGGCCTATAAGGCCCTCGTCACGGAGGCGGCCAGGGGCCTCAGTAGAGAGCAACAGGGGAGACTGTATGATGTGGGTGATAAGGCTGGTAAATTGATTGCGTGGCTGGACAAAAAGGAGAGAGCGAGTCGAGTTGTCCCTTTGATTGAGAAACAGAATGGTGTGTGTGTCACTGAACCGGAAGAAATTGTTTCTTGCTTTGCAGACTATTTCCGTGGGGTGTATTCCCCGGTGTCCTCCCGCTCTGGAGAGGATTCCCATGCCCTGCTCAGAGATATCGCGCTGCCTTCCCTTTCGGAGGAGGACAGAGTGTCGTTGGACGCCGCTCCAACTTCTGAAGAAATTGCCCTCGCCATACGCTCGGTCGCTTCCGGCAAGGCCATGGGTCCTAATGGTCTTCCCATCGAGTTGTATAAACTGCGACCGGATACGCTGGCACCACATCTCCGTGCTATGTTCCTTGCGGCCCACTCGACGGGTTCCCTCCCGCTAGACCAGCGTCTGGCTACAATTGTGGTCATCCACAAGGAGGGGAGGCCGCGGGACCGAGTCACATCCTATCGGCCCATTTCGTTATTGAATGCGGAGCCCAAAATTCTTGCCAAAGTGTTGGCCAATCGGCTGGTCGGCGTAGTGTGTGACTTGATTCACCAGGATCAGTCCGGCTTCATCCCCCATCGCAACACAGCGCTTAACCTGCGGCGTTTGCATGGGGTGCTCGCACGTGTCCCGTACATACGGGAGCCGGCCATCTTGGCGTCCTTGGACGCCACTATGGCGTTTGACACACTGGAATGGCCATATATTTGGGCGACGCTCGCGAAATTTGGGTTTGGCCCTGGGTTTATCAGTTGGGTTAAATTGTTGTACTCTGGCCCGCTGGCACAGGAGGTCGTGAACGGTAGAGTATCGGCTCCGTTCGAGCTGGGCAGAGGCACGCGGCAGGGCTGCCCGTTATCGCCGCTCCTTTTCGCGCTCGCCTTGGAGCCCCTGGCGGAGTGGCTGCGGTGGCATCCTTCTATCCGTGGTCTCCGCTGGACCCCCGAGTATGAGGACCGCGTATCCCTATACGCTGATGACATTCTCCTGTACCTGGCTTCCCCACGTAAATCACTGATAGTACTGGTTGATGTACTGCATTCATTTGGCCATAACTCCGGCCTTGTCATCAACTGGGCTAAATCGTGCGTGTATGTTCTCTCCGGGGAGGCTCCTATCCTTCCGCGGGGCTGTCCTATCCAGATCGCCCCGCGGGGATTTAGGTACCTGGGTGTCTTCATTACCCTGGATGCGGAGGCCCGATATAGTCAGAACTTGCTTCCCCCCCTCCAGCGCCTGAAGGAGGATGTCGCACGTTGGAGGCGCTTGCCGCTCTCGCCGCTCGGCCGGGCGGCATTGTTTAAGATGATGTCGCTGCCGCGTTTCCTGTACGCTCTGCAGAACACAATGGACGTCGTCCCGGCGCGCTACTTCCGCGAAGTGGAGAGTTTGCAACGCCGCCTGTTCTGGGAAGGGAGACCGCGTATCGCCCTGGCAAAGTTGACGCTCCCGTGGTATGACGGGGGGATTGCCCTCCCGGATGTAAAATGGTATTATTGGGCCTCCCAGCTGGCTGCGATGAATCACGGCCTGTACGGGCCCGCTCTAAACCCGGCCTTTGAAATGGATAAGATGTTACTGCCGGGTGGTGATTATAACCGAGCGCTTTACTCCAGCTCGCTCGACGCACGTCTGACGGGCCCCACGCGTGTCATGGTACGAGTGTGGCACGCGGCTAATGTAGCGATGGGGTGGAAAGATCGTTTGACCCGGGCGTCGCCACTATACGCATCTGAGCAGTTGGGCACCCTGTGGACTTCGAAGGGCTTCGAGAGGTGGGACATGATAGGCATCAGCAGGGTGGGTGATCTCTGGACTAGGGGGGGATTCAAAACGTTCGAGATGCTGCAGACGGAATTCCAGTTGCAGGACAGGGAGTACTTTCGGTATATGCAGATCCGTCATGCGCTATGCTCCGTCTTCCCGGATGTTGCCTCCATTCCGGAGTATTCCCCTCTGGAGGACAGAGTGCTAGATGGACATGTACCGGAAAGCACGATTTCACTAATCTATAAAAAACTTATTAATGACCGCGCGGGATTGCTAGCTAGCCTTCGTGAGGCATGGGTTGCCGATGGATTGGAGCTGGACGACGAGGACTGGGTCTCTGCGGTGGCCTCCCCGAAAGAGGTGGCCATACCGGCCCGCCTTCGCTTCGTCCAGCTCAAGATACTCCATAGGGTCTACGTCACGGGGCCAAGGCTATTGCGTATGGGCTATGCTGTGGACGGGCTGTGTAAGCGTGGGTGTGGTTCTTTGGGGACCTTTCTTCATATTTTGTGGGACTGCCCGGAGGTGGAGCGATTCTGGCGTGGTGTGCATGAGGTCCTGCGGGTGGTTACGCGTGTGTCGCTGCTGCCTGAAGCGAGGAGATGCCTTCTGAATGTGTGGGAACCAACCGACTACTCGGCGCCACAGACGTGGTGGGTGACTCTGGGATATATGGTGGCCAAACGCGACATTGCCCAACTGTGGGGTTCCCAGAGGTCGCCGACCGTCTCGGCCTGGAAGGACAACCTGGACTGGTGCATGTTTCGGGAAAAGGTGGTGTATGTTGCGAGAGGTAAGCCTGGGACATGGGTGAAAGTATGGGGCCCCTGGAACGCCTACTGCGGGGGAATTTGTACCCCGCCGTTATTGCCCGATCCGTCTCCGGCCCCGTCCCCTTAGCCGGTTTATCGCCCCGGTACCGGGCACTGAGTCCACCTAGTCCCTGTCCTGACCTTTTCCCCCCCTTGATACTCCTATGGATTGGTAGGGTCCCCCTTCTAGGGGAGCACATGTTGCTGTTTCCGATTGTGGGTTGCCTTGTGGATTTGTTTTCTGTTGTTATTTATATCAAAAAGAAACCGTTATGTGGGATCCGGATGGTGTGCTATCAACGCTGCTAACTCCTGTGCATTTCCCTTTGCCGCAGCATGCGCGCTATTGTTTGTACCATATGCTCCTTCTGTTTGCTAGCGGCCGGCCTGAAGGTTGTAGGCCCATCTTTGTATATTTTTTGAATTTTGTAATAAACGGTTTCAAAAAAAAAAAAAAAAGGCGACTATGCATACAATGAATCCACGTGGAATGTATTTACACCACTAGTGAAGCTCTGACATGTCTGATGCCCTACCGTGCCTAATCCCGGTAGACACCCTTGTCGTTTATTTATACAAACATGGGTAGCTATTGACGGGCACATTTAATACACATGCACACCAAGCCATTCAAAGGGGATTCGACAAAAATTCGACCAAAACTATGCAAGAAACCCCCCTCACGGTTAATAAAACACACATCCACTGCCGGATGTGTAATACTTTTTATTTTACTCTCTGGAAAGGGGACGAACATCACTTGAGAGTCACAGCGCGCTCCTGGCAGAGCCCAATGCTGTGTTACACCCACCATTGCCTGCCGAGTGCCACACACCTCTGTGTTGTATTCCACCAGCTAGTGCATATGCTATGACACTCTCTAGCCCATGTGCACTGTAACACCACCCCGTGAATATGTCATGCCACACTTGTCTTCGCACGGGTTATATTGCCCCATCTAACGTGCCTTCCTCGATGCCTATGTTATAACGCACAGTGCTATGCCATACGTATTACAATCTGGGATCCATATCTTTGTCACAGTGCATATGCAATGTTACACTCCCCAGCACATATTTTATATTACAACTTTAGAGACTAGTTAGGTTACACAACACTGCCCTGGGCATATTACACTCCAAGGCGCATATCGCATAGCAAGCGCTAGTGCCTGTGCTATCTCGCGCTCTCCAATGAATCTGTCATTGCGCACAATGTATTGCATATTATATTTCACGCCCGGTTCATCTTATATCACACTTTTTGGTGCATAGTTTATACCATACACTATATCTAGTTTTCATTTTCAATCGTGCTCTCAGGACTATGTTCTATATAACACTGTGTTCACCTACCCTTTTCACGGGCATTACATTTTGCGATAGGGGGTGGAGGGTCAGGGGGTGTTTCTGCCGAGTGAGCCCGGAGTCACAGTCACAAACGTCCTCTTCTTCCTAAATAAAAGTGAGATTATGCTGCATACTTGTTCATATTTTAAGTAGTTCGCACAGACGCACGTTTTAAAAACAATAAAGTTCCTAATACCCGCCTTCTCTGAACAGTTAGCTTGCTGCCCCATCCCCCTCCTCCCTATCCTCTGTTGTGTGAATCCATGGACTAGCCTCCTCCCTCCTGCCATGCATGGTCTGATGTGCTGCCACTGCCCTCAATTTAGTATGATGTACCAGTCTGCCCTCCATTGCCCAATTCTATGCCCAATCATTGACCTCCTGCTTAAACTCTGTGCTTAGCTTGCTGCCCCTATTCTCCTTCCCCCTGCCCTCCGATGTCTTTGTGCATGCCCCTGCTCCATCCTTTTTGCCCACCATGTTCCATGGACCTGCCACTCCTATCTACTCTGAGTGTTCTTTTGAGCTGCCACTCCCCTCCCACCTGCCTAGCATTGTCAGATGACTGTAACCTGTCCCTGCCACCTCCACCCTGCCTGTCCACATGCCATGCCCCTATCCTCTTCCTCCTGTCCTACATGGTCCATTGTACTGCCACACCATTCTGCCCTCCCTGGTCTGTTGTGCTGTAACTGCTCCTCCTGCCTGCCCCGTGCGGTCTGTTGTGAGGCCCCTTCCCCTGAACTTTCTTGTCTGTGCACAGGTCCTGACCCTCCCTTCTATCCTCCATCGTCCTTTGTGCATGCCCCTGCACCCTCCTTCTTGCCCATCATAGCCATTGTGCTGCCACTAACCCTCCCACTTGCCATGCATGGTCTTCTGTGCTGCCATGGCCCCTCCCACCTTCCCTGTGTGGTCAGTTAGCTGCCCCTGACCCCCTCCCACCTTCCCTCCATGGTCTGTGTGTATGCCATCACAGTCTCACTGTTGCTCTTCACGGTGTGTCTTGCTTCTAGTGCCCATCCTGCCTGACCTCCATGGCTATCTTGCTGCTCCTGCCCTGCCCCCTTGCCCCCAGCCCTCTGTTTACATGTGCAGACCCCTACTCCCTCCCTCCTGGCTTGTCTGTTCCATTTTAATGCCCCTGATCCGTCCCTCCTGCCCTTATGGTCTGTTATGCTACAGCTTTCTCTCCTGTCTGTCCATTATGGTCAGCTAGCTACCATTGCCTCTTGCCCCTCTGTTCTCTGTTGTCCATGTGAAATGGTCCTGTCCCCTCCCTCTTGCTTTCTATGGATTGTTGTGCTGCACTCCCGTCCCGCATGCCCTGTGTGGTGTATTGTGCTGCTGCAAACCCTGATGCCTGCCCTGCAGGGTCAGTTTGGTGCACCTCTCCATGTCCCTCCTGTCCTCTGTTATCCAAGTCCATGTCCCTACCCCATTTCCTTCCATGATCCAATGTACCATACTTGCGAACATTTTGAACTTGGTAAGAGGGAGATTTTGTAAAAAAAAACTGGGGTATTGATTTTCCCCTTTGAGTTACATTGAAAAAGAGGAGATTGTAGACAGGAGACAGATCAAATAAAGCCTATTTGAGCTTAAAAACATTGGACGTTTCCTGGCTGAATCGGGTCTGTTGGCATATATGGTTTTACTACCATTGCCTCTTCCTCCTGCCCACAATGGTCTATTACATTGCCACAGCCTCTCTTGCAAGTCCTGTATTGTTGGTTTGTTGCCCCTGCCCCCCTTTCCACTGCCCTCCATAGTCTGTTGTGCTGCCACGGCCCTTCCTGCCTGCTCAGTGTGGTTAAACTGTTGCCTTTGCACCCCCCTACCTGCCTTCAATTTTCAGAGTCCGTGCCCCTGGCCTCTGCCTCTCAACAGTATCCTAATGAACAACTAGATTGCTAACATTCTATATTTATTACAAAAGTGTGGAACGCCTGACGTCATCTTGATGTAATCAAAACTGTAATACCTAGAGCATTTCCTTTAGAAATTACATATATGAGAGGGTCTTATTGGCATCAAAATTATGGTTAGTGCTCTAAAAGACTAAAATAAGGACATATTTTCTGAGTTTTCAAATAGCGACAAAGCACTTTTAAATTATTTGTTATCTTTATGTTTTTTTATCCAGTTGACCACTTGATTAAATGTTGCACTTAGGGGAGAGGATGTGGTGTTACTTCCAGAACTGCAGACTTTGCAACTGGGGAACCAAGTTGGAGTTTCTGCTTCAGCTCGACATTCTGTGATTCTGGTCAAATCACTTGGTCTCCCCATGTCTACAACCAAAATGAATTTGTTCTTGTGTGATGTAACCAATGCTCATGTAAAGCACTCCAATACCTGACAAGTCTGCACTATATAACACTGCAAAAACACAAAATAATAAGTGTTTTGCACACTTCTGTCATTGGGCTATATTTGGGCTACATATGGGTGATTTTGGGCTACATTTGGGCTCTTTTGTCTCCTGTGGCCATCTTGGGAGATTTATTTGTTATGAAGTTTCCTAATTACCTCATGTACTGCAGTCTCCTCAGTAGGAAATGCTTTCAGTTGTTTACTTTGATTCCATCATGAAGGTATTCAGATATGTCACACATTTGCCATAAATTCTGAAAGTTAGCACTCTAGTTGCTCATTAGATCACTGTAGTAAAACTACTGTTCACCATGGAAGTCTGCTCCTGGTATTAAAAGTGCATGTTTCAGTCTGCATGTCAGAATTTTTTAATGAAATAGAAGAGGATTTGAGAAGTCACTCAAAATGTGCCCTCATTTTCTTTCTTCAGCATTAATCATAATTTCTATGGCAAAATGAACCCCCTCATTGTGTTCCTTTTTAAATTAAATGTTTTAAGTGTTACCAGTTTATTCCAATCAATATGGCTTCAGGTGTGCCATACTTTTGTCATAATGAAGACAGTAAGCGCTCTAGTTGTTTTTAAGAACACTCTGGGACATTCTGTCATTGGGCTATACTTGGGCTACATCTGGGTGATGTTTGGGCTACATTTGGGCTCTTTTGTCTCTGGTGGCCATCTTGGGAGACTTATTTGTTATGAAGTTTCCTAATTTCCTCATTTACTGCAGTCTCCTCAGTAGGAAATACTTTCAGTTTTTTACTTTGATTCCATCAAGAAGGCATTCAGATGTGTCACACATTTGCCATAAATTCAGAATGTTAGCACTCTTTTTGCTCATTAAAACACTGTAGTAAAGCTACTGCTCGCCAGGGAAAACTGCTGCTGGTATTGAAAGTGCATGTTTCAGTCTGCATGTCAGAATTTGTTAATGAAATAGAAGAGGATTTGAGAAGTCACTCAAAATGTGCCCTAATTTTTCTTTCTGCAGCACTAATCATACTTTTTATGGAAAAATGAACCCCCTCATTTTGTTCCTTTTTAAATTAAATGTTTTAAGAGTTACCACTTTAATCCAAGCAAGATGGCTTCAGGTGTGCCATACGTTTATCATAAGTAGGACTGTTAGCACTCTAGTTGTTCTTTGGAACACTCTGGGAAGCTGCAGTAGAACACAAAGGAATCAACTGACAGTCTCTGCCCTTGTTGGATGTACATGTTTTACTGAGAATGTCAGACTTCATTCTCACATGGCTGAGAAAGATAATGTGAATTTACAGAAAATAAGCTCTCAGTTTAGCTTATAGATCACCTTCCAAACCTCTGTGGGAAAAGCATGAGAAAATATTTTTCTCTCAATAATGATATCCCAGCAGAAGGCTTTTTCACATGGTGAAATCACCTTAGAACATACCACAATTCCTAAAATGAGTATGGTACCATCAACAAATGATTTATAATGTAACTAAAGTCTTAAAACCTTCTATTAACTGCAATGCTTTTTAATGAGGTGCTATCATGTATATTGGTCCCAAGATGGCTGCCAACACTTCTTGGATGAAGTGCTGACAGCCAATCAGATCTCAGGATGAGATGTGTGGTTAGGCTTCGCCCACATATATATATGATTTTACTTTTGATTTTCTAAGGAACTACTGAACAGATTGACACCAGACCTGCAAAAGGCACTTCCCTGACCTGAGGACTACCTCTCTGCCAAATTTCAAGTAATTCTGTTCAGCCGTTCGGGCTGTACCTTGGACTAAAGGTCCCTATGGAAAATTGCATGGGGAAAACGCGTTTTGGGACCCCCCTTTTTCTCAGCCCCCGCTTGACGAATCCCCCCGAGACTTTCAGGGTAGGAGCGGAGCGCCCCACCTATTTTGAAAATTTCGCGAGGATTCGTCAACCGGCGCCAAAGTTATTCCAAATAGAATGTTGCGGATTTCCTATGGAAACACGGTCCTAACTATAACTATCTACTGGCGACCGCCAGTAGATAATATATATATATATATATATATATATATATATATATATATATATATATATTACCTACTGGCGGTCGCCAGTAGGTAGTTATAGTTAGGACCACGTTTCCATAGGATATTCGCAACATTCTATTTTGAATAACTTTGGCGCCGGTTGACGAATCCTCGCGAATTTTTCAAAATAGGTGGGGCGCTACGCTCCGCTCCTACCCTGAAAGTCTCGGGGGGATTCGTCAAGCGGGGGCTGAGATAAAAGGGGGGTCCCAAAACGCGTTTTTCCCATGCATTTTTCCATAGGACCTTTAGACACAGCTACAGCCCGAACGGCTGAACAGAATTACTTGAAATTTGGCAGAGAGGTAGTCCTCAGGTCAAGGAAGTGCCTTTTGTAGGTTTGGTGTAAATCTGTTCAGTAGATTCTGAGAAAATAGCCTTTAAATCAATATATATATCTGAGCCAGCTTACGGTGCGCTTACCGTACGCGTACGGTGGCGTGCGCGAGTGCGATTCTGATTGGCCCTTAGATCTTAGTAAACATTCGAATCGGTAGAAACCAGGAAGCGGCGGCCGCCATTTTCTCTCTCGCACTCTGAAAGGGGGTTGAAAAACCAAGTGCAAAAGCATGTAAAGGGGCTGTTTACACAGCTCCCAAGCACCTAGCCATGTCGAGGGAGTCCCCAACGACCCCCCAAGTGAAAAAAGGCAATTTTAATTTTTTTGAAAATTTCGCCGATTACGCTTACCGTACGCGTACGGTAAGAAATAATAATAAAAAAAAATATATATCCACATTTTCCCTACCCCGTGTGCAAAAGGTGCCCGAAAGGTACCTTTTGTGCATGGCTTATATCATTTACGCAAAACATATATTTTACCTGTCACAACGATGCTCATCATATGTCCTCCATGTGCGCACGGTGCGCGAAGCGCATCGTGCGTTCATGGCCCATCTTCATGGCCCATCTAGCGTAACGTGGGCACGCGGTGCGCGAAGCGCACCGCATGCTCACTGTGCGTGCACGGTACGCGAAGCGCACCGTGCGTGCACGGAACAAACTGCGTTAAGTGGGCGCGCACGCCACAAATGGCGTAAAGTAACTTAGCATTTAAAAAACCGTACAAATTCACTGAAAAAACCATAGGTTTCACACACGTTATAGTTAGGAATTAGCATTTAAAAAACCTTGCAAATTCACTGAAAAAACCATAGGTTTCACACATGTTATAGTTAGCTGGACATTTTACTGATAAAAAACCAATGAAATTCCCCCGTTATAGTTACTGTAGGTAACTATAACTCACGCGACCGTAATCCTCTGCTGATGACATATGTGTCTTTAAGAAAAAAAAATATTTGTAATATATGTATAGCTAAAATTTAATGGAAGAAGACATGGGCAAATAAGTGTCTAAATACAGTATTAGCATCAGCAGAGGATTACGGTCGCGTGAGTTATAGTTACCTACAGTAACTATAACGGGGGAATTTCATTGGTTTTTTATCAGTAAAATGTCCAGCTAACTATAACATGTGTGAAACCTATGGTTTTTTCAGTGAATATATATATATATACATACATACATACATACATACATACATACATACATACATATAAATGCATATGCATATATTACCTACTGGCGGTCGCCAGTAGAGGTAGTTATAGTTAGGACCAAGTTTCCATATTTAAAACATTAAGAACGCGAGGACATCTATATATCTATATATCCGCTCGTTACAGCAGTCATGTACAATTTAACCCAGTACAAATTGAGTCAGGTTGGCGTTTTCAGGTACCGTCTCCTCGTATGCCAGAAAGCCCCCAGAAATTTGGCCACAGCAAACACAGTATGAGCAGCCATATCGCTCTTGAGGATTCTAAAGGCTTCATGACACCTATTAAAACCCAGATTCCTACAAATGGGGATGATCCATTTTCTGCGCGCCTCACTATAGCCCGGGCAAAAAAATATAATGTGCAGTTCGGTTTCGTCACATACTCTGCATGCCGGGCAAATGCTGGGTGCGGACTCAGACCAATGACTAGTGAGTGCACGGATTGGCAAGGACCCGTGCCTCCATTGTAGATAAAGCTTCCTTATTAGTACTGGGTATATATTGTCCAGGGTTGGTTCCAGGCTATAGGCATTTTTAGTACAAAGAAATTGCTCCGTAAGGGTCCCTAGGGTTGTGCAGGAATACAAAGTGGGAGCCTTGGAGTCATAATACAATTTAGTGAGTGCCTTTTTTGGGAACCTGGGGCAAGCATCTAGAGGATCATTCCATAAGGGGTCAAGGCCTAAACCCACCAGACTGCTCCTTACGAATTTAAACCAGCCAATATTCCCCGAGTTCGGAAGGCTAAGGACTTCCTGCAAGCCCTGCCTATAATGAGTCAATTCGGGCACCGCCCACAATCTATGCCAGTAGATCAGAGGGCGAAGCGCCAGTTCTTCTTCCAGGGGTCTAATGCCTAAGTCGAGTCTTAGTGGCACTAGAGGTGTACTTGGAGGGAGGGCTACTAAGCACCTGAGAAACCTATTCTCCTCTTTTGTCAAGCATGGCGAGACTTTGTGGCCCCATAGTTCACTGCCATAGGTAACGGCTCCTCTAGCTTGCACCCTATAAATGTGAAGCGGAGGGCCTATGGGTTTGAGAGTTGACCTATTCTTCCCTGCCAGCCTTAGTATCCCACCCACGTGTTGCACTAGTTTTAGCCTTGCTTTCTCCTGATGCGGACCCCACCCCATTTTCTCGTTGAGGGTTACACCAAGATATTCAAAGGTGTTAACTCGTTCTAGCATATTATTCCCTATACGGGGAATGCGGTGGAACCTAGGCGGCGGATTGAAGGCCATAAATTTGGCAATTAATTGAGTGGGGTGGTGATAATGCTGGTCCGGCACCAGTTAACAATGTCCCCTCAGAAGTCTGGGTTGCACATTATCGGACCCAATTTTCATTGCACTTAAATAATCCGGGCAGTATCAATGTGTAGTCCCGGAGTCAGTCCTAACATTTACCTTAGTGGAAATAGAACGCGCTCTTGATGGGGTAGCTGCAGATAGAGCCCCGTGCCCGGATTTTATCCCGGCGGATATATTTAAATCTGACCGGGAGAATTGGCTGAAATATATTCTTATCTTTTGCCAATGGTTTGGCTAGAGGAGCCCCTATTCTGGAATCCTGGCATGGGGCTGGAATTATCCCCATATATAAACAAGCATTGGCATAGCCAATAGGTCTCGCCTTTGGGACCTTATAAGTGTTTAGCCATGCAACGGTTGCATAACTAAACACTTATAAGGTCACAAAAGCGAGACCTATTAGCTATGCCAAGCGGCCCTGCGGCAGCGAAAGTGAAAGTGATCACAATGCGATCAAACATCAAAGCGGCCGTGATAATGAAAGTAATCGCGGTAAAAGCAGCGCGCGCGCCCGCGCACATGCACTGTAGCTCTAGGCTGGCCTGGTAGCACTTTTTGGAGCCCTCTCAATAAGTCTCGCCAGACCAGCGCATGCGCTGGGTCAGGCGAGACCTAAAAAGGGGATCGTGCTAGTCCAACTAACTATCGGCCTATAAGCCTTATAGACACTATGCAAAAGTTGGTGACTAGATTAGTGCTAAGCAGGGTAAATAGGTGGATTGATGATAATGAAATTCTATCCACCTATCAAGCAGGATTTCTTTCCCATGTCAGCACGATCGACTAAGTTTTTAGATTTATGATGATATATTGTAATACAGTAGTCTTAGCTGGGGGTACCCTTCATGCAGCATTCATAGATCTTAAATCTGCATTTGATTTAGTGCCCCGCAACAAACTATGGGACAGTCTTAAGGAAGTAGGGATGCCCGCTGAGATCTTATCATTCATCATAAAACTACATGAATCTACCTATGCCCAAGTCCGGTGGGGTCAACAGGGTGAGGTAACAGAACGTTTGCCCCTTAAACAAGGGAGTTTGGCAGGGGTGTGTTTTAGCCCCTACCCCTTTCTCTTTGTTCATTAATAATGTTATCTCATACTATGCTGAATATCCTACGGACGCTCCTACTCTGGCTGGTTCGAGGGTTCCCCTTTTAATGTTTGCAGACGACACTTTAATCTTGTCTAAAACACAAGTTGGTCTGCAAAGAGACCTCGATAGATTTAGTCTTTTTTTTGTAATGACCATGTTCTTGTAGTCAATGTTGACAAGACAAAGTTCATGGTATTACATAAATATAAAATAGTGAAAGCCAGAGTAGAAATGAATACTGCGTCACTCGAACAGACTGACTCATTTACATACCTAGGCGTTACAATGGGCAAAAGGATGAACTGAAAGCCACAGATGGATTTGTTGGTCTTAAGGCATAACCAACTAACAGGGGCCCTTTTAAAAGAACATCCCCTACCCCAAACTAAACCAGTTGCTCCGGTTCTAACTATATACCAAGGGAAGGTTAGAGCCTCAATAATTTATGGAGCTGAACTTTAAGGCTTTGAACATTTTGGTTCCATTACTCCAAGCTCAGAACAAGTTTCTGAGGGCATTGACCGGCCTTCCTCGATCGACACCACTTAGACCCTTACTTTTAGATCTTGGGTGTATTTCTTTTGAGGAGGCTGCGGGCTTTAGACACTTCTCCTATTGGCGAAGGCTTTGGACTACCCCGGAGTTGGCTCCCTATGCGCAAGCTGTTAAGTATATTAGAAAAGCTGACAAGTCCAATAAAATCACATGGTTACTAAAGATCAAGGCTACTTTATCGGATATGGTCCTCAACTATTTGTGGGTGGACCCAGAAGGGAACTCTTTCCCCTCAAAAACAGATTTTAAAGCCTTATATAGGGACATGATGTGTCAGAAGTCGCTTTCTCAGGTGAATGGCGCTTCCTTAACAGGTCTCTTCTTGGATCATAAAATTGAATACAGGCTGGAGGCCTATTGGGATACCATTATGAGCCCTGGTGATAGGAAGCTCTATCACCAATTCAGAGTAGGTACTCTCCCCTTAAAATCTTTTACAAAAAAGTGGGGGATTGATGAAAAAAATGTTATTCTTACCCATGTGAGAAAGAGACCTTACCGCATGTTCTGTTTGTGTGCCCTGCATACAAGGGCCCTCGTCATAAATGGCTTAAACCGGTTTGTGTTAAAATAGTAACAAGATCTTGCCAAACGGCTCTGCATATCCTAAAAACTGATACTAGTGAAGTCATGGTCATTGCCATGGCTAAATTTTGGAGCTGGAAATGGGCCCTTAGACGGAATAGGCTGCATGGTAGTACGTAACTGATTTTATTGAGTGTCATGGTGTTTAGTTTTTTCTAATTTAATCTGCTTACAAGATGAAGTGTCTAACCAAAACTTGTGTATTTATGGATATAATTCTTCTGTTTTTAGGAATTTTTATTGGGTTTTAAGTAGAAAAGGATTTCTATTATGAATTTTATCATGTGATATTTTTAATGTTTTTTAAAAAGTATTCCTTGTTTTTTTATATTGTTTATTTGTGTCTTTTATGATTGTTCATGATCGAATAAAGACTAATTGATTGAAACAGAGATATGAATGAGGCCAGAGATTATATTATCATCTACGGCAACATCGCTTGCCTGCAACTGTGCACTTAGGCTGCTGGACCCCAGGCCCTTCCCCCGCACTGTGCTCAAATGCAGCTCCTGTGCACCGAGGCTTCACTTCTCACCTGCCACAACCGGTGCTTCCAACGACGTGCCGGTGCGAGCTCCGACTCCGGGGTGCCTCTCAGGGTGGCACAGCAGGTCTCCGGTCTGGGACGGTGTCTTGATACCACGATGGAAGGCGTCAGAAAGGCCAGACCATCAGCACCGGTTGAGCACCTGCTGCGTGCTTTTTCGTGTCTGAAAAGGGAGAAATAATATAGTGGTGAAAACGTCTTAAGGTAAATGAAGGTTTATTTCAAGCTTAAGAGAGAACACCAGTTGAGTGCATCCTTCCTTCTTGGAGTACAATCTACCAACTGTTAGTGGTAATCGTGGTTCAAAGAGGAGTTGGAGTGCACGAGAATAAACAAGGGTAAATAATAATATGTTATGCCAACATTCACATACAAAGGAACAGAGCGCATGCTAGAAGCATAATGTGCGCGTGCAATGCAGTGGTGCAAGCCTGTGTGCATGTACACTTAGTAGTCAGCTCACTACAGTGCCCCAAAAGCCAACACCACGTGTCTGTAGGGCAGCGCTGCCCGCTGGCTCAGGCCTACTGTACGGTCCAGCAGGTCCTTAAAATGAGACATAGATGTGACTGAATGAAGTCAGAGATCACATCGGTACGCACGGCAACATCGCTTGTTTGCACCTGTGCACCCAGACTGATGCACCCCATCCCTCATGCCGCACCGCGCTCAATTGCAGCCCCTGTGCACTCACCGGCTGTCATTGGTGTGTGTCCAAACACGACGGCCAGCAGGATTCACAATTCAGATAGAGTTTTGATTGCGAGGATGGTGTACACCTCATGGATCCCTTTTTTTTTATTGCACATTGTGACATATGAGGTAGATGCGGCCATATCACCTTAAGCAGTGTGGAAGTACTGGGACATGTGGCGTCGTCGTTATCCTATTTATACGTACGCAAAGTGGGCTGGGCTTGTGTACGCCAGGCCAGCGTAGGGGTGTGAATAATTATTCCGGGGACCTGGGTGTTGGTCAGTTCCTGCCTGGCCAGGAAGTGTACTTATGTGTGTGTCCCTGTTGCAGTTTTGACGTCACACAATCCGCAATTTACATTAATGTAGCATGTACCGGGAGGGCGGCAACTATCGCTAATGAGATGCTGTCCGAAAACATTGAATGGACAACATCACATATCGTTGTCAAGCTTGTGGATATGTGCAGACTCGCATGTCAATGGTGTGCGGTAATATTTAAAGTGTTGCTATCGCGAAGCGCACACATGTGAATGTGCTCGGATGGAGGGAGGATCAGCAGTGAGGGTACGTCATACACAGTGATAACGCTCATTACAGTCAAGCAATGTATGTCAAACGTGAATCTGAAAGTCTCACATATGACACTACTATACTGGTAAAACCTGACAACAGAGCATACTGCAACACAAATCTACACATTACTCTTTACTGTTTGTCACATGTGATCTAGGATGTGCACTCTGCCTGTGGCTGATGATACCCCTTCGAGCCACCAATACCCAGGCCGAAAGGCAGCACAATAATGCGCGCTCACACACACACACACACCAGGGGCATCGTGTAACACACATTTGTTTTTTGATGTAACGTTTCAGATGCATGGCTATCACACGTGGAAGGCTACTGTACAGTGCATGATTATTGATCAAGATGATCGTTGCATGTTGTGTGTACTATAAGATATGTGTACACAGCAAAAAAGTTTTCAAAAAAGCTCTGTAAGCAGAAGAGGTGAAGAGGTGTCTCATCAAACGGTGTAGAGAGAATGACTAAAATGGGTGGGGTCCTCAAAACTGTTACAATGGGAAATGCTATGAACCAATCAAAAGCTTTTTTTTTAAGGTCACATGGCAATCGCGCACGAGCGCGCAAGGAGGCTGCACCCGACACGATTTTGAGAAAATATATTTACCATAATATAAGTTTATTACAGTTAGAAATATATAAATGTGGAAAATATTTTAGATTATCGCTTGCTCTCATTTACACTTAAAACGTATTTAGATATAGTTTTGAGATATAAAAAATCAAATGAGGGAATGGCGTACCCGGCGCGATACCATATGTCTGTGACGTATCACAGGGCCTGGCAGCGTGCACTCGTCGCATACGGAACGCGCAGCCGGCGTGACCGATATGTAGATGACGTAAAGCGTGTATTAGTACCGCGCAGCCGTCTCATACCAAACTAGGAGCTGGCGCAACCTTTTACGTATATGATGTTAGGCGGCCAACGGTGCTACGAAGCCGTCGGATGCGAAATGCGCATCCTTAACGAGTTTCGCAATATCGCGGATAGGATTTGCGTGGTGATGGAGCTTGGTACACTACCGGTACGGGAGACTAGTTTTCTAAAAAAAAAAAAAAAATAAAAACGAAATACATACTTTTTTTCGAAGATATAAAAAATTACGTAATTTTTCAAATTTTTCAAAAAAATTATAATAGAGTTCCAAAATATTACAGAAAAAATGAAAAAATATAGGTTTTATAAATATTAAAATATGAAATTAACATTTTAAAAACCTTTGAAATTCACTGAAAAAACCATAGGTTTTACAGACGTTATAGTTAGGAATCACTCACTTACACAGTCAGTCATGCACCTACTAAATAATTCATTCAGGCACTTGTAAATCCACTTGTTCTTCAATACATCTTGGCATAGATATATATGAAAAATATTTAAACTTTACAGAAACACACATTCACTGGATGATGTCATTTGAGATGTCATCAGTGATGTCATCAGTGATGTCACTGACCATGTCATGAGTGATGTAATATGCGACGTCATCACCAGTGCATTGCGGGCGCGCGAGTTATAGTTAGCTCAACTAACTATAACGGGCGAATTTCTCTGGTTTTATGAGTCAAATGTCCAACTAACTATAACGTCCCTGAAACCTATGTTTTTTTCAGTGAATTTTAAAGGTTTATTTAAATGCTAATTCCTAATTATAACACCTGTAAAACCTATGGTTGTTTCAGTGAATATATAGAGGTAGAGAGGTAGAACGTTGAGTGTAGTAGAGAGAGAGGCAGAGCGAGGGGTAGAGAGTAGAGTGTGAGTAGTAGAGAGTAGAGTGTGAGTAGTAGAGAGTAGTAGAGAGTGAGTAGTAGAGAGAGAGTAGTAGAGAATAGGAGAGTGAGTTGTAGAGTGAGTAGTAGAGTGAGTAGTAGAGTGAGTGAGTAGAGAGTGAGTATAGTAGAGAGTGAGTAGTAGCGAGTAGTAGAGTGAGTAGTAGAGAGTAGTAGAGAGAGAGTAGTAGAGAGAGAGTAGTAGAGAGTGAGTAGAGAGTAGTAGAGAGAGAGTAGTAGAGAGTAGTAGAGAGAGAATAGTAGAGAGTAGTAGAGAGTGTAATAGAGAGTGTAATAGAGAGTGTAGTAGAGAGTAGTAGTGAGTGAGTAGAGCGTAGTAGAGAGTTAGTAGCGAGTAGTAGAGAGTGAGTAGTAGAGTGAGTAGTAAAGAGTGAGTATAGTAGAGAGTGAGTATAGCGTAGTAGAGTGAGTAGTAGCGAGTAGTAGAGAGTGAGTAGTAGCTAGTAGTAGAGTGAGTAGTAGAGAGAGTAGTAAAGTGAGTAGTAGAGAGTGAGTAGTAGAGTGTAGTAGAGAGTGAGTAGTAGAGTGAGTAGTAGCGAGTAGTAGAGTGAGTAGTAGAGTGAGTAGTAGCGAGTAGTAGAGTGTAGTAGAGTGAGTAGTAGCGAGTAGTAGAGAGTGAGTAGTAGAGAGAGTAGTAAAGTGAGTAGTAGAGAGTGCAGTAGAGAGTGAGTAGTGAGTAGTAGAGAGTGAGTAGTAGAGAGAGTAGTAGAGAGAGAGTAGTAGAGAATAGGAGTGAGAGAGTAGTAGAGAGAGAGTAGTAGAGAGTGAGTAGTAGAGAGTAGTAGAGAGAGTAGAAAGTGTAGTAGTGAGTGAGTAGTAGAGAGTTGAGTGAGTAGTAGTTGAGTGAGTAGTAGTTGAGTGAGTAGTAGTTGAGTGAGTAGTAGAGAGTGAGTAGTAGAGCGTAGTAGAGAGTAGTAGAGATTGAGTAGTAGAGAATAGTAGAGTAGTAGCGAGTGAGTAGTTGCGAGTGAGTAGTTGCGAGTGAGTAGTAGAGAGTGGGTAGTAGAGAGTGGGTAGTAGAGAGTGGGTAGTAGAGAGTGGGTAGTAGAGAGTGAGTAGTAGAGAGTGAGTAGTAGAGCGTAGAGAGTGAGTAGAGAATGCTTGTTTAGATGGGCCTTTACTCAGGGTTCAGCGGGGCTTGCTTTGGAAGATTGTCTGGTTTCCCCTCTGTATCAGTAACTTTTCTCGGTACTGTAAAGCACCATACATCAAGACTTTTTTTTTTTTTAATAAATCAAAGTACAATCTGCTGCTTTCACGGCTGTTTATTGTGGCATGCTTCATAAAATGTTTCGGTAGAATGCTGCAGCGGATCGATGTCTACCAAACCTAAACCTCTCCAATGGACATTGTTGCTGATCAAAAATGTTTCAGAATGAGTGTGAAGTACACCACATGGAACTCCAAATCACTATGTAGGCAGCTTGGAATCACCAAATGTAACCTACATTCCCTTTCCTCTTACACATTTCCCAATTTAACAAAAATAACACTTGCCTGAACCCAAAGTCTCCTTCCTGCTGACTCAGCCCGTCATGCGACACTGGCAACACTTTGGCTAGTTGGTGCCCCTACCACTCCTCCATGTTTGTACATACAGCACAGAGAAGCACCAAATGGTGGGGGACGCGGATTAGCAGAGACCTGCAGCCTGAGTCAGGGTTGACGGGAACAGTGGCTCAGCAGCCGATTGAAATACAGCGCCTTCCGCGCGTGACAACTTCCACCCCATTGAAACTAAAGCGGGACGAGTCGACTAGGTCTTTTTAGAGGACTGTCCCTTAGCAACGGTGGGACCTCAAGCTTCCTTTATAGGAATTAACCTTAGTCAAACACCCAAATTATGTGGCAAAACATCACTTTGAATTAATGTGTCTGAATAGCGTCACATCCGCTACCCTTGAGCGAGCTAAAATAAGAACATTTGGGATGGGATATAGTCAGAGTGAGACTCGACTCGAGGGGTGTGAAAACGCTGTTAGCAGCAGATGTGGACATAGAAAAAGTTTGGCAACTGTGATCTGAGTACAGTGGTGTCGGGCTCAGTGAGTGCTGAAGCAGGGTCAGTGACGTGGCTCAAAGAATTATCAAAGAATTATCTTTTCAACTGTTTTGTTGGCTTGCATCTAGAGGCGACTACATTTAATACAATTCGCCCCCTTTAATAACAAGCGCTCGCCAATTAATGCGTCTGCATTGCGTCGCATCTGCTACCCTCGAACGAGCTAAAGTAAGAACATTTGGGATGGGATATAGTCAGAGTGAGACTCGACTCGAGTCGTGGGGTTTGAAAACGCTGTTAGCAGCAGGTGTGGACATCTAGAAGCGACTACATTTAATACAATTCGCCCCCTTTAATAACAAGCGCTCGCCATTGCCTTGCCTTCCCCCTGCGCCTCTGAGCTCCGTGCCTGCTTCACAGCTGTTGTGAATACTTTTCTTATCTGCTTGTTAAATAAACAAGCGGATAAGAAAAGAAAAGTCTTCACGACAGCCGTGAATCAGACGACCCCGTCCAGGAAAAAGCCAAAGGGAGGCAACTAAAATCCCTCCTTTCCAATGGGAAGCCAGCGTTTACCATAAACGCTGACGCTACCCAATGGAAAGGAGGGGCGTGATTGAGTCCCCTTAACTTGCTTACTATAAGTCTCGAGGCGAGGAGTGCATGCGCGCTCCAACGCCAGCCAAGACCTAAAAAGAGGAGGAAACAGAGACCATTCCGGATCCAACCACTAGACGGCGGAATAGTGCACAGCATAAAGATCCAGAAAGTCTTCACGCTGCAAATCTACTCCTTTAGGTAAGTAACATTTTTGTTTTATCAATTAGGTCAAATACACTTTTTGATTCAATAAAGACTCAATACCCAACTTTCATAAGTAGACTGAGATTTTTTTGCAATCAATTGTATGCTTTCAGTAGAGTAATCGAATAAACGTCTGCACTACTGCGTGAGACTTTAATGGAAATACACATCCCTTATATGAAGATATGTGGCACAGTTTCCTACTTCTGACCTGAATATTCATCTTGCTTTGTGTGTTATAAATAATGGTATATTCTTAACCCCAATCCTCAATGCGAGTGAGTAAGACAATAAAAAAGATCTTCACATTCAGGACTGATGTTGACATGGAATTATTGGATTACTCTTGAGAAGGGCACCATTTGTAACTTAAGCACAAACTCTAGCTGCTCATTTCCTGCTTTGTAATCTACCGTCACACGCATCTACCATGGAAGAGTCTTCATGCAGGAAGATTAACTGCTAGCTCGTCTCTTGTTGTAACTTCTTTACTCCTTTCTTAAAATCCCCTCCATTTCCACAATTTCAGCTTAGTCAAAGTGAATTCTTAAGTCCTGCTTTTGTAAAACGAAGTAATAGGGGACATAGGAACATTTCTTGGGATAGGACTAGGCAGCATGTGTATACATCTTTACAGTGGTTATCTTTGACAGTATTTATGGCAGTGGCTACTGGGCATTATAATGTTTTTACAGTGAATGATGTTTAGGAAAGCATATTTCAAGTGGTAATGAATTAGATACTGTTTCTGAACCTATGATTTGATTAATATTGTATTTGTTTGTATAGTGGATGATGCAGATAAAATTGATCATGATGGTTCTGCTGAAATAACAATGGAATCCGAGGATGATCCTTCAAAGATAGACGATTGTTCTGAAGTCATCAAGGTCTACATATTCAAAGCTGATCCAGGTGAAGACATAGGTGAGAAGTGAAATAGTTTGTTGTGATGGTCTCATTTTAATAGAATGTTAAAGTACTACTTTCTAACAAAGGGTAGCTGAATATTTCAGTGTCTCACTTTTTTTTGTTTCCCATTAAATGATTAACTGCACATTCCTCATATGTGTATGATGCCGAGTTCAGCAACACACAGTGTTGAGCAAATGCTTTGTATGAGAAAAAGTAAAAAAACAACCTGGAGTTAAGTTCATATTATCTTCTTTCTTGTTGTTCATATTCTATTGTCTACTCTACTGTCAACAGCATATAGCAGTTGGGCCATTTTTCCAGTTGGTATTTTAATTTCTAATGTTATTTAATTCTTTTGAAATTCGAATTAGATTTTTGAGCTTTAAACTCTAAAATATTTACATATACCTATTCGTGCGACCTAAAATAAAGCATACACTTTCCCTCTTTAATAATAAATGAGTGTGTAGTGTATCACTGCTGACTTACTGTTTACTTTATGAATAGTCCACTCCTAAAAAAGATGTGCCATAACAAGTATTTCTCACCATACCTTGACTGCTGTAGAATAGTTGATCTATTTATTTATTTAGTCTTTGAAAAGTGCTAAATGTCATTAACTAGTTGCCTAGTGTGTCTAAAAAAGAAGGAAGGAAAAAAAGGAAGGCGAAAATGAACTAAAGGATGGGATGAATCTGAGGCCACGAAAATAACCTAGCTAATTAAAGTTCACATCCTAGTTTGGAGTTAGTCAAGTTGAAGTCCAGATATGCCATAGTTCATAAATTACATTTTCATAATTGTGAAACTTCTCCTCAGATTGCCTATTAAGTTAACATTGTGATCATCTGAAATTGTCGTACAGCCTACCTTCATATTCCATAAAGGAAGGAATGTTATAATTAAATGGGGATTTTAATATTATTCTGATTCACGGTACTGTCTGATAAACATGCCACTTCTCTCTCCCCCTAGTTTTACCCTTAAGAATTCCCAATTTGAGATAGGGCAGGACATACCACCAGTTTCTTTACCGATATTTATCAGTGCTTTACTGTATTTCATTCTTCTTCTTTAGCTGCACCATATATGAAAGTTTGGGGCCTCAAATGGTTTTTAATTAAGCTAAAGAGCCGTTTCTCTAGTATCAGTTATAGACTAGTTCGTCTTCATAAAATTACTTATCCCTATTTTAGTGGGGTTAAGGTCAAGGCTTTGGGTTGTAGCATCTGATAGGTGTCTTTTGATTTTTTTTTTCTATCAGTAAGTGCAGATATGACTTCAGTCAGAGAGCATGTATACAAGTGTTCCCTGTTTTTATTGCAGCATATCCTCCAGCGGGGTTGAATGGTCAAATGTAAACCTGCGTTCTGGAGTTGAGTAAATAAATAGTGATTATTTTGAACTGTGGAAGTGAGGGGTTTCTCAACTGTAAAGCAGGGGTCCACCAGGGTAACAAATATTTGAGCGGGGAAAATTAAGACAAAAAATTTAGAAACCCACCTACAACAAAAAAGCTCCACATAGAGTTGTAACAAAATTAGTCAGCCAACAACTTGATACATTGGAAATATCTAAGTATTATTTAGTAGTTGGCATATGTAAACAAATGTCGAACCATGATTTAATCATAAAAATCTATAAAGACACATCTCAACCCCACTTGTCGAATCAAAACAAATAATACATTCAGACTCCACTCAAGCTTACACTACCAAAATCCATGTATAAAACCCACATGTAGTCAGCCATTACAGAACATCTCTCTCATCAATATCTAATGTACCAATAAGATAATTACAGTGACAGTTTCATTCTAGTACATCCATGAGCCACTTGTATGCATATACTAATAATTTAGAACTAATATTTGTCTTAATCAATATTTGACGCCCATGATCTTTGCTGGACTCCCACACGTCGATGCCAGCACCGATGATGCTGGAGGAATAACCCATTATGTTATTGAAAGTAAGCCCTACACATTCTCGTATGAAGTCCCGCTCTCCACAATCTTTGGCACTGCTAGTCCCTCCTCATGCGGACATGAATAGAACCCAGACCTCGTGACTGGGGGTGAGTGTTTGAAAAGAGTCAGCACTCTGTCCGTCATCTTATTGTGTTTGCTATGTTCGCCCTGAGTGGCTAAGGGTATACTGAAACGTGGGTCCCTTACTCGCTGTGTCACTGGATTCAAGCTATCCTGGCTGATGAGGGGTGACATCCCAGGATGCTTGTTTACAGTCCAGGGAGGACGTGGCCTGGCAGCTCGGTCTGGACTGTTCCCATGAGGACGAGGGTCAAGACTGATTTGCATGTGGCTGGGTCCAAACTGGGGTGGCATTGTGAGCAAAAAAACAATGGATTCAACCTAGATCTTGTTATTGGAGGTGAGTGCTTAAAAAGTTTCAGCACTCCATGCTTCATCTTGTGTTTGCTATGAATAGACCTCTGCCTTTATCTAGAAAACGTCATATTCCTTTTGGTTTAGACTAAGAACTAAATCAACATGGTGATGGAGATTGTGCATCACATTATTATGAATATCACTTCCCTTGATACTGAGTTGAACTCTCACCCTGGCCTCTCCATAGAGGAATCGGCTTCTTTTGCTGTGATGATCAGACAGGCTTCTGAAGTTTTAAACCCGGAACTTCCATCTCTAGAAGTGAATGCTAATGCCCTGCCCCAAAGTCTTACAATATGGGCAGACTTCCACAGAATCCCTTCCTCTTCTTAATGATGCCCTGACTTACATACTGATGGTTACTTTGGCCAAATCTGGCTCTCGCTCACCAATCACTGACCGTGTGGCAGAAGCCACACGGTCATGCCTCTGGTGATCCTCCTTTCCCTAGCTCGTTCCCTACTACTCCTTCCAATAGGGAATCTAAATGTATAAAGGCGTTCAGGAAGAGGATGCTCTCCTTAGCTAGCCTTACTCTCCTCAGTAAATGCCAGAAGTCCCAGAGGAAGTCTGCGTCACCCTTGCACAGATATCCAAGATGGTCAGGACATAGCGAAGTAGGTCATCCACTCTGGGATGGACGCCACTGACTTCTTGGGCAGTGCAGTTGGTACCAGTGTGGTGCTTAGGAGCCATGGATGGATGAGATCCACGGGCTTCATGACTGACATTCAGGCGTCAATAATGGACATGCCATATGATGGCACACAACTCTTCGGAGATCAGGCAGACTGGCTCTGGAGCGCGCTTCAAGGAATGCGCTTCAAGGAATGCAGAGCTACATTGTACTCCCTCCCCGTTTCTGCCAATATGCAGCAGTATCTCCAACAGTGTTGCCCCTTTCAATGCTTCAGATAGGCCGTGGCACAAAGATAACATAGTCTAGACCTTCAGGGGCAATGCACTGCTCAGTCCAGTAATCAACCTTCCTTTTTTAAAGCACCTCTTGTGATCAATCAAGAGACTTGTAAAGCGCAACTACTCACCCGTAAGGGGGTTCTGGATGCTTTGCAGTTTCTTGAGGAGTTTCTGGGTGATGCCGGCGTAGAGTGCATTGCCGTAGTCGAGTCTGTTGCTGATAACTGCGTGGGTGACCGTCTTTCTGGACTTGGTGGGGATCCACTTGAAGACCTTTTGTAGCATGCGTAGCGTGTGAAAGCAGGATGATGAGACGGCGTTGATCTGGTGGTTCATGGTGAGCAAGGAGTCCAGAGATATTGTGTGTGGTCTGTGGGGGGTCCAAGATCTGAGGGCCTCCAGGAGTCATCCCAGGCAGAGGGGGTGGAGCCCAGGATGAGGACTTCGGTCTTCTCTGGGTTTAGCTTGAGGCAGCTGCCACTGTCCTTAATCCAGGTGGCGACAGCCTTTACCCTGTTGTGAAAGTTGTTCTTGGCGATTTGTTGGTGAAGGAGAGGATCAGGAGATGTTGTGTTTCCTTAAAAGGGCTGGTCCATATGTTCCTACCCAAACCTTTTGTAAGGACACAAAACGATCCCACTTTAGATATCTGCACACTGTCATTCCTGATAAGTCAGTAAGCAAGCACCTGGTCAAAGTCACGGACAGAGCCAAGAAAGAAATTGACGTCATTGTGCAGGGGCGAAGCATAATGCTGAGAAAGGTCTGTGGCTCCAGTCTTGCTTTTGGGGGGCATTTACAAGGTGAGGAATTGGAGGTTAAATAGAGTATCCTTCAGAAAGGGTGTTACAGAAGTGAAGAAACTTGTTTGTCTGATCCCTCTGGTAAATGATGCTCTTGTTTGCTGAAGATCAGACCTTAAAGGTAGACCCAAAACTACATAGAGTTAGTTAGCAAAGATCTTTTGCTGTCTGACAAGTTAATAAGGGCCTCCCTGGCATAGCAGATTTGGCTGCATCCGACTGTGGTTACGTGCTAACACTCCAAAGAATCACTTGGTTGGGGCTAGCTTCCTTAAGACACGATGCACAAATCAAGATACTGAATCTTCACTTCAGACTTGCTGCTTTTTGGACTTCATACAGGTGAGTTGTAGGGAATGAAGTCCAAGGCAGGAACACTGAAAGTAGTGGGACCATGCAAGAAACTGGCTCTATATATACTACACCAAAATGAGGTATAGTGTGTACAGAGTCCAAGTGACCCCAGAGGTTAAAGTTAGATAGAACCTTACTCTCTAATTGTGGTAGAGTGGTCGAGCAGTAGGGCAGTATCAGAGGACAGTGTTAAGCATTTGATGTACACACTCAGTAAGCAAATGAATTCACACACTCAATAACTGAACTCTAGGCCAATTGTGTTTGTATAAAAATATAAACTGTTTTATTTTTAGAACCAATCAAGCCTGACACAGTTAAGCATTAAATGCTTTTCAGTAATAAGTTACTGGATATAGAACAGTTTGAAAATGCAATAGCAATTGAAATTTGTTTGATTTACTGGGGATGCAGTAGGTTGCAACACTTAGCATCATCCTAGTCTTTATTCGAAATTTAAAAATTCAAAAAAAGACACAAACAACAAAGGAAAAAGGAAAAAGATAACACATAATAAGACAACTGTTATAGTGCCCTAGAAAATACATTTTTTTTTTTTTTTTTTTTTGGTGTAAGAATTTTATTGCACTTTTTTTTTCACATACAAAACATGCCGAGAATCACCTATAGTGCGCCCGCCTACAACCGCAATGGGCCGGCGTCATGCAATCACAGTTTTCTGCAACAGTGCTAGTTGTACACAGCCCATCAGCCGACATCCAGCGGACCGGCGGCGTGTTATCAGATAGTATCCAGTTGTGTGTCAGTGCTATGCTCGCTGCCTGATACATCAGTAGTCTTACATTTTTACAGTTTCTTTTTTTTGTGTGTTTTTTTGTGTTTTTAACTGAAACTTATCTTAACATTGCATTCCCCAACTTGTAGTTCTCCGCCTGCATCCTTCCCTCTGCATCACGGCATCCTCCCTCCCAAGTGTCAGTACTGTACAATTGTTCGCCCTGTGCTGTCACTTGCAGTCGTTCATTTTACTCAACTTCCGTTTCTGTGTCTGACGTGCCATGCTCAAGCAAATAGGCTCGTAAGTACCCCCAATAGTCTTTGGGCCTAGAGCCGATTGGCAGTTCCTCTTCGTATGTGACGAGCGTGTCTCGACAATACACCATATCTTCAATCCAGCGTTTTACCTCTGGCGCTCTTTTGCTATTCCAGTGAATCGACACCCTTCTTTTAGCTAGCAGTAGCGCAACAGCACAGAATCTACGCCTCAAAGCTCTCAGGTGTGGAGTAATACCCAACAGACAGATCTTCGCTTCACACAGCACGACAACTCCTAGCATTTCGCTCAAAACCTGCGTGACCTGCTCCCAATATCCCGCCACTTTACGACAGTGCCATGCTAGATGCATGAAGTCCGCATCCTCTTGACCACACCTGCAACATTTTGAGTCTTCCCTGAGGCCATGTTTGTAAAGCCTCTGAGGTGTGTGGTACACCTGATGCAAATACTTGTAATGTATAATTTTCAAATTCCCGTTGGGTGTCAGCATACCCGTGAGCATGCAAGAGGAATCCCATTCTACATCCGTCAGGGGTTCTGCTAGTCCAGCGCTCCATCTGTCCCTGGCCTTATGTGTGTTGTTCCCTACCGCCCCTTGTATACTCGCATACAGTTTGGAAACCAGGTGGGATGCTTTGGGTGTAGTCAAAAGTAGTCGCAGGGGTTCAAGGGTAGGCGGTTCTTCCGGATGTGTCGGGTAGTGTTCATAAAATCCATCCGATCATAAACACTTAAAAAATACAGGTTAAAAAAGCATTAAACAAATCGGTTGACTAGATGGTAAGGTGACATGTAGAGTACTACAATATAAAAACATAAGTAGAAATAGCCATTAAGCGATTAAACAGGGGTCTTATCACTATACAAATGAAAAAGATCCATAACCCAACAGTACAAAACCTCAGTTGGAAACTATCGGGGTGTGCGTAGGAGCTTTGTTCCTTAGAAACCATGCCCAACCCAGGTATTTAGCAAGGGCGATAGAAATAATCGGTAGGGTATTTGTACGTAGAATCCTTAAAGCAACAACACTACTCCTAGTGCCTAAAGCTTTGCACAATGGGGATAACCAGACTCGTCTTGGGATAACATATGCAGGACAGACAAACAAAAAGTGAGCAGTTGATTCAGCTTGCAAGCCACAAGCTGGACATGTTTCCACACCCCCACTTGTCCAGCTGCTTGTGAGGGACCTAAGTGGGAGAGAACCTGCTCTTAGTTGGAAATAAAGTTTCCTGGCAACACTTAGCAAATACAGTACATTGAAATAAATAGGCTTTTTCACTAAATTACAGGTAAGTTACTTTTTACGTTACTTTTCTAACTCAGTGCTGGATAACTAGATTCAGCACTGGGACATTTCTTTGAAACAAGTAAGTAATTACATTTTGGTTATTCGCATGATTTTTAAAGAATATTTTTAGATTTCAAAACTCCACACTTGGAAACTTTTTGGAAGAAAATTGTCAATGTTATCCTATGGAGGAAAAACAAGTTACGGTTCACAGGTAAGTAATCGACTGTGGGAGTTAAGGTTCTGGGGTTAGACTCGGGGGTCCCCCAGGGTCAGTGATACACTCTAGTTGCACCCTCAGCAGCACTAGGGCAGCCGGGTGCAGAGTGTTGAGGCCCAGTGTTATCCAATGGGGGATAGGGGGCCTCCGGTTGGTGGCTGCTGGCAAGCAGGCCACTGGGTTGTGGGATCAAAGCTCCTAGGGTTAAGGTCAGGGCAAATGGGGAAACAAAGTAGCACAAAAGGTGCACCCTTAGCGACACTGGGGCGGCCGGGTGCAGATTGCTGTTTTGACGTCCGGCGCTCTGTTTTCTATAGAGAACCTCCAGTTTGCAAAGGCACTGCTGGCAGGGAGACGAAGGACTTCTGGGTGCGACCACCACTTGGAGAGGTAAGTTGGGAAGTTAAGGGTTTGGTTAGGCACTGTCAGGGCACACAAGGCCATGGGGCGTCTGGTGCAGCGGTGCCTTTTGGGGTCGGATCTTCTTACCAGCTCCTGGTCGCGGTTAGGGGGGCCTTCTGGATTTAGGCTGCAGGCATCGGCTGGAGGCTTGAGGCAGGTCAGGGGTCGCCGGATCTCGGGTCAGGATTGCCAGGGTGACCTCCTTGTGGTGTTTTTCCACTCGTGCTCGGGCCGGGTTTGACGGGTGCAGAGTGGGCTGGATTTGCGGTCTCTGGCTGGTGCCAGAAGCTGCAGTTTGAACAAATCCGGTGTTCACAGGAGATGCAGTCTTTAGAAGTGAAGGCAGGCAGGTCCTCCGGGTTTCTTGAGGTTGCTGGCTGCAGGACACACCGTGATTACTCAGGAGCAGGTTCGAGGGGGAGACAGGCTGGTAGGGCTGGGGCCAAGTCAGTGGGCGTCGTCCTCTTGTTAGCTCTGCACGGCTCTTCAGTCCTTCTTATCTTCTTTCTTGTTTCTTGTCTGAATCTGAGGAAGCAAGGTTCAGGGTGCCTCCTAAATACTAGATTTAAGGGCATTGGAGGTAGGTAAGCGCAGGGACCAATGGGTCCCTTCCCTGGGCTGGGTACACCCCCCTATTCTGTCACTCTCCAGTGGGAGGGGGGCAGGAGCCTGTCCCTGGTTGGCTGGGTCCCCCCATCCTCAAGATGGCGGGGACTCGAGGTTGTGCTTCACCTCACCTCCCCCATATGAGGGGTGGAGTTTGCAGTGGTGGGCACACCTCTTTCCCTCACTTGTTTTTCCCGCCGGTTCTCCCGCCCAACGTGGGGGGTAGAACCAGTGGGAACCAGTTGCTGAAAGCAGCAATTGGTCTGGAGAGGCTCACAAAGGCGGCATGACTTTGAAGCTTCTCCTTCGTGAACCCTGCCCATCCTGGGGGAGGAGGCTTGGCACCTCGTCCCAGGATGTGCATTGTTTCAGGCCCCCGAGAGCAGCACCTCTCGATCCAGGGGTCCAGAAACATGTCTGTTGGTGGCAACCTAAGCAGCCACTCAGTCAGGTCACTAGAAGTTGGTCGAGTTTCAGGGGGCATCTCTAAGATGCCCTCTGTTGTGCATTTTACATTAAATCCCACACTGGCATCAGGGTGGGTTTAATTTGCTGAGAAGTTTGATACCAAATTTCCCAGTCTAAAGTGTAGCCATTATGGTGCTGTGGAGGTGCTGTGGAGTTCGTAATGACAAACTCCCAGCACCATATACTCTTAATGGCAGCACTGCACTTTACAGTCCCCAGGAATGGACTTGGGCACTGTAGGGGTACAGGGCTCATGCACCTGTACCCTCACCACTGGCATAGGGCACCCAGCTAGAGAGGTGACTGATGTATGCCAAGGCAGTGGTTTGTGAGCATGGCACACAGAAATGTGTGCCATGTCAACGCTTCACTTTGTTCTGCACCAAGACACGCAGCCTGCAAAGGCAGTGTGTGAGTGTCAGGGTACAGGACCTCTAAGGGTGGCACAATAAGTGCTGCAGCCCTTAGAGGCCTTCTCTGGTCACAGTGCCCTGGGTACCTGTGGTACCATTCACCAGGGGCTGACATTTGGCTAGAGATGCCAATTGGGTTTTAGGCTTCAATGCAGATTAAGGGAAGGAACATAGGCCCTGGGTACCTAATTAGCAGGAGCCCAGGGCACACTCAGTCAAAGAACATCAGCAATTCAGCAAAAAGTGGGGGCATACCGCGCAATAAAGAGGGCACTTTCTCACACACCAGAAAAGGTAAACATTCTCCAAAGCTCAGTACAAACATAAGGAGAAGTATTTTCATCCATATCAACCTCAGAGGGTTCAAACCCATTTTGGCAGTCGCACTGTCACTATCAACATCTGCAACAATAGCAACAGTATCAACAATGCTGCCTCAACAACATTAACCAGAGTTGGGGATGAGGTCTCATGGCAAATCTTACAATGACTTCCCTCCTCTGTCCCAACCTCTGAGTGCCTTTCCATTTGGGAAAAGTATTTGGATTCATCCTAAAGAAAGGCAAAGTGTAACTGAAGACACTTTGGCATTTGAATGGTGAACAAAATGGTTATACTCTGTTTTTCAAGGCACCTTCCATTTCAATTACTACAAAGGAGGAACAAAAGTTTTGACTTCAGTTTCTAAGAAAAGAGATTCAAACATTACTTACAAAAAAACATAAAGTGTGTCCCTCCATTGCAAAAAGGGAAAACCATCAACTCAATGTTTTTTTTGATGCAGAGACCACAAGCAATGATTTCATTCCAGTCTTAGAATAGATAAGCCAGGAAATACTTCAAGAAAGAAAAATTCCACATGCTGACACTTAATCAGAATGTTTCTCAAAAAGGACATTGGATGTATCTTGTTCACTAGGAAGATGCTCATTCTCATTTTCACATCTGCAACAAAAGCTGAAAGTTCTTTAAATTTATAGCAGATGAACTCGTTACCAATTTAGAGTCCTTCCCTTTAGGTTAAAATATGCCCCCAGAACTTTCCTGTAATGTATAATGCTGATTGTGGTACATTTAAGGAAAGGGGGAATTTTTAAATACTCTAGCTAGACTATTGGTTAATCAAGGCCAGCAACCTTCAGAAAGTAAAAAAGCTTTCAGACAACTTTGCAATTTTTTGACATGTTGAGCTTGCAAGACACTTTTCAGAAGACAACGGCAAACTTGTTCACAGAATAACATATTTGGGCTCAACTCTGGGTACCGTACAAGCAAAATTGTTTGCGTCACTGGACTTAGTGTATGCTCTTCAAATAAAGCATCACCAACTGATTAACAATCCTAAGGCGAGGCAGGTCTCAACTCTGCTGAGGCCCGTGACTTTTTGTAGATTCATAAATGTGAATGCCTGATTTTACATGTGCCTCTCCAACCGTGTCTGGAGGATCAATGGAGTCAGAAGCAGGGTTCCTGAAAAAGGCAACTTAGTCTATTCAGAGTGACTGTACAGTCTCTAGTCTTTGGGGAGTCCTTTGCCATCAGGATCCCCTAACTCGATAGTTACAAATTTATCGTTGAATAGCTGGTTAGCACATCTCCCCAAGCTAAGTACAGGTTATTATGTCTCAGTAGGAGACACATTATCAACCTGTCGTAGCTCAGGGCAGTTCATCTAGCCATTTAATTCTGTTTTGCTTTGACAACAGACATAATTCTGATTCAAATGGACAATACAACCACATTGTATTACCCCAAATATTGAGTGGAAAACCAGATCAGGAATTTATATAAAAAGGACGAAAAGGTATAGAAGTGGTTTATCTTGAGGTGTTTCACCCTCATGACGCTCAATCTCCCAGAAGCACAACCCAGTCGCATGGGTGCTCTCAGCAGAATATATGAAGAAATCCACAAGTGGGTTTTAAATGATGGTCTAAGGGAGATTTTTGCTGAGCCAGCAAACACCAAATAGTGAGTCTTAATACCTAACTGCGTACAACCAGGGAATGGCTCCTGAATACATTCAATAAGGGCATTTACGTTTGCTTAAAGGCTATATGGATATTTCTAAAGAAGCAAAGAAACTAGTACAACAGCGACGTATGCTCTTAAATTGAAATATATCTCTCTGTAGTGCCAGAATCCTGCTTCTTGTTGGAAACAATTATGCAATTGACAGTGTACCCTCTCCTCCAAACTAAATCAGTGCACAGACACTTTACTCAGGACCTTATGTACATTGGGGCTGTGTCAGCACCGACTCAGTCATAGTCTCCATTGCACAGAAGAGGGCAAACATCCCAAAAGTAGTGGGCTCAACCAAAAGTGCAAGGTGGTGGACATAGTGGGCAAGAAGATGCTGTATCGCCAACTCCAGTATCCTCTTTCTGAACAGGTAAGCCACCTACAGTGGGAGGAGATGGTGTGCCTCATACAATGCCTGTAGGTAGAGGTGGCAGTAGGTACAGGTGGCAGTGGTGAACATGCTGTTCAGCACTGCCCAGTGAACATGCTGTTCATTGGGAAAAGCCCTTTTAGACCAGCGGTCAAAGATTACTCTAGACAATAAAAAAGTACAATGACAACTTCAAGTACATGGGAACCCTTCGATTCAGGGAACCATTCATAGGTACTCACCCCAAAGAAGAAGATACCTGCATGAGTAGGCTCACAGCCAGTTCTACCTTACTCACACTTTAATTCAGTCATCCGTCAAAGGTAGCCCTTTTGAGGGAAGGCTCGGGGTAGAAGACCCCAGACAAGTAACACTTGTAGGGGGCAGCATCAGACGATTCCTCAAGCAATGGAAGATCATCAACCCCAATATCTGGATATTGAACATCATTTGGCACAGATACTGCATGGAGCCTGCTGCACATCAGACTAGAAGTGGCAGAGTTCCATACAGAGAAAAGGTGCAAAAGGTTTACCCAGTAAAATTCCTGGTCCCAAAACTGTACGCAGAAGTTTCAGATTACATCTCTGCAGTAGGATATCCTATCTCAAAAAAGTCTACGTGGCAATGATAGACCTAAAGAATGTATGCCTTCACAGGCTGATAAGCAATAGTCACAAAAGTTGTGCGATTTTCTCTTAGACAAGATACCAGTTTGCTGCGTTACCTTTTGGGACAAAATCAGCACCCAGGGTGTATACAAAATGCCTAGCAATAGTGGTGGCGCATTTAAGGACGAAAGTAATCCATGCTAACCTCTACCAAGACGATTGGCTGGTAATGGCAAAGTCTTTCAGTCAATGCTAGGACAGCATAAGGACAGTAAATTGAATGTTCTATAACCTGGGAATCTACATAAACTGGCCAAATCATCCCCAAGACCTGAAAGGGGAAAAACATTCCCAGGGTACAGGCTGAACCCCAAAGAAGCCAAATCATTCCCTGTGGAGAAGAGAATCTTGGCATTTCCAGAGCAAGTTTGCCTTTACAAGAATTGGCAACCTCTGACAGGATGGAGGCGACGCAATGGGCGCGATAGCCTTGTGCGTATCACTAATACCAAATGCTAGGCGAAACATAACCGCACTACAGGATTGGCTGCAGAGACAATGGTCACATGAAGTAGGGAGTTGGGTAGATCTAGTGGTTGTCATAGACCAAGGATCTACAGTGGTGGAATGCAAGAAACATCACAATAGGCAGACCTTTCAAGCACCCATCTCCCTCTGTTATCATAATGACGGATGCGTCCCGCAATAGGTGGGGAGCTCACATGGGGAGATTGAATATCAGGAACCTATGATTCTTGGAAAAAGCAGTAAAACACATAAATGTGTTAGAACCAAGACTGTTCCTAGCCTTAATGGCTTTTCAGTCACAGTTCAAGGGAAAGATAAGGCAGGTCCAGACGGGCAACATAATCTCCATGTTCTGTCTCAACAAACCGGGGGAACAAGATCTCATGTGCTATCCAGACTACCACAGGAAATCTGGACATCGGCTAACAAAGAAACAGTAGTGGCTGTTCATCTACCAGGAGTACAAAACAAAGAAGCATACAGACTAGCCAGGCCAGACCAGTGCCTCAAACGAATGTGAACTTAACACATAGTAGAAAAGATCTTCAAAGGTGGGGAACTCACTTCCTAGATCTATTCACAACTCAGAAAAACGCAAAATGCCAAAACTTTGCATCCATCCACTTGGCAACATCTGTTGTGGAAGACCCCTTTTTTAATTGCCATCCCTTCAGTGCGTTCATAATTCAGAAAAATGCAAAATGCCAAAACATTGCATCCAGGTACCCTAGCAGCTTCTGTCATGGAAGAC
Organism: Triturus cristatus; assembly: GCF_964204655.1. Classification (NCBI taxonomy): domain Eukaryota; kingdom Metazoa; phylum Chordata; class Amphibia; order Caudata; family Salamandridae; genus Triturus; species Triturus cristatus. Next base: position 881,316,958 of record NC_140591.1, read on the forward strand.
CCCTTTTTTAATCACCATCACTGCAGTGTATGGGGCTAGTGAGATCTGAGCCCTTTCTACCCAAGAACCTTATACTTTTTGTGAGAAGGTGGCTTGGTATATGCTACCTTTACCAATCCATACTACCCTTATGATGTATGAGGTCAAATATAACCTTAATGAAAGCTATCCTAGTAGTAGCTATGGAGAGCAGCCTTTAGGCTTGATCTTGAAGGAATGTAAAGCAGCGTGTTTTACCAGAATATCACCTCCTGAATGACTAAATGAAGGAGAACCACACAGTAGTTAAATAAAAATATGTATTTATTAATATAACACTCTACTATCCTCTACATGAGGATAGAACACAAAGCACACAATACAAATTCAATAGAACAGTTGTAAGTAGCACAATACACAACGGGCTCCAGGGGGAGACCGAGCCATATACTAAAATAGTGGTATAACAATCATGGCTTTACTAGACACAGTGCCTAGAGCACGTAGAATCGCTGGGACCCCAAGGAACCACGCAAGGTGAGGACACAGGAGACCCACGGTGGACTGGTGCAGTGAGGAAACACGACCGCGTGCTCCGTACAACTCCATGGGAAAGTCGCGGTTGCAAAGTTAAAGTTTAAGGACCCTTCTAGGATTACTTCGAGCAAACCCTTCGGAACTTAAGAGTTTAAATAGCCACCCCAACCGTGGATACCGTAGTACCAGAGTTACCTAACCCAGGGAAGCCGGGTGCATAGGTCAAAATGGCTGTTGAGAGGGTGCGAGTAGCAGAAGTAGGGCATGGCTGTTATTCCCACTACTTTCTGGTGCACAAGGAGGATGGTGGTCTTCGGCCTAGTCTAGACCTGCACCCTCTCAGCACCTTCATTTGGAAGGATAAATTTAAAATGCTCATCCTGGCCCAGGTCTTATTTGCCCTTGACCCGGGAGACTGAATGCTGGCGTTGAACCTGCAGTACGTCTTTTTCCATATTCCTGTCCTGCCACCCATCACTGCTAACTGCGGTTCGTGGTGGGAGATGAGCCTTTTCAGTTCATTGAGCTCCTCTTGGTCTCACCCGAGCCCCTTGGGTATTCCCAAAAAGGATGGCTGCGGTGACATTACACCAGACTGTGGCAAACCTCCTGCTGTCTTTGAGGTTCACTATCAATGTGCTGCAGTTATATCTGCATCCTCCTCAGACACTCCCCTTCACTGGAGCCATTCTGGACACGGTTCGGTTTTGTGCCTTTAATCTGGCCAAGAGAGTCCAGACGTTCATGCTATGATCCCGATCTTTCAGCCTCGGTCTTGTATTACAGTGAAGTTGACTCTGAGGCTTCTGGGACTGATGACCTCCTTCATCCTGCTGAATGAGCCCACCAAGTAGCTTTGGGGGGCTTTGCAGTGGGATCTGACGTTCCAGGGGTCCAAACATCAAGGGAACTTCTCCGACCATGTTTCGATTTCAGAGGAGACTGCCAAAGATCTGCAATGGTGATTGTTGGACAGGGATTGGGTCAGCAGCAGGCCCCTCTTCCTTCCCCACCCACAGTTGACAGTGGTGATTGATGCATCACTTCTGGGTTCGGGTGGCCATTTGGGAGATTTTGATAAGATTCCTCTGGTCCTCGGTGGAGTCCCAGCTTCACATCAACCTTCTAGAGTTGAGGGCTGCCCATGCCCATTTAGCTTTGAAAGCCTTCCTGACATCAGTCAAGGGGAGGCTGGTCTAGGTGATCACGGACACCACCATGTGGTACTACAACAAAAAGGGCGGGGTGAGGTCATGGACCCTGTGGTAAGAGGACTTGCACCTCTGGAGGCTGAACCATCAAGACATTTTCCTGATGGTAAAGCACTTGACAGGGTAATTAAATAGTATGCAGACAAGTTCAGCCGTTGGCACCTAGTGTGTCTTGAATGGCAGTTACACCCGTTGGTGGCCCAAGGTCTCTTCTGCAAATTTGAAGAACCTTGGCTTGATCCGTTTGCCACACCGAGAATGGGCAAAGTCAACAGTTCTGGACATTGGAGTTTCCAATGTTCCTCTTCCTTGGAAACACGTTCCGCCTCCAGTGGAACTTGGAACTCTTGTATGCATTTTCTCCAATATAACTCCTGTCCAAATTCTCATGAAAATCAGGAAAGACTGGGCCCAAGCAATCCGAGAGGCTTTGAATGAGCACTGTGAAAATGGTGCCCAGAACCCCTGGGCTTGAGCATGTGTCCTTCAATCAGGCTGCCCCTCTGAGAGGACCCACTGTTACATCAACAGAGCTGGGTTCTGCACCAAGGCCTTTGCAATCTACACCTTCATGCATGGAGAGTGAGCGGCGATAGCTGAACACCTTTGACCTTCCTCTGGAGATGGTTGATGTCATCTTGCAAGCCAGGCATCCCTCAACAATAACTGTATTTGCCTACTTTGGGACAAATATGTGTCTTGGATCGGAACGCACCTGATTGACACCCTCCGGGCCAAGTTATCTGGCGTTCCATTATTTGTTCTGTCTCTTCTCCGGCAAGGCTTTGCTTTGGGCACTGTTAAGCGTTAACATTCAGCCCTTACAGCCTTCTTACGATAACCAGATCAGCCCTTGTTGTTTAAGTCGCTGATTGTGCTGCGATTTTTAAAAGGGCTGTACCACGTTTCCCCCTTCTACTTTTTGTCATACCCCGGACCTTCATCTGGTCCTGACTTATCTGATGTGCACTCAGTTTGAGACGCTTCACAGCTGTCCTTTACGACTCCTTACTATCAAGATTGTGTTCCTTATTGCTTCCACCTCAGCCCGGCATGTGAGTGAGCTCCAGGCTTTTTGTGTCAATATGCCATACACTGCATTCTGCCCCAACAAACTGGTTTTACGGGCATCCTTTCTGCCGAAAGTTGTGACTCTGTTCCACGTTGATCAAACCACCACCCTACCGGCATCATATGGTCCGCCTCACCTCTTTAAGGAGGAGGAGAGACTTCATTTCTTAGACCCCAAGAGAGTGCTGAACTTCTATATAGAGCATACCAAAAAAAACGGGTCGACGATTAGCTCTTTGCAGGGTTTGCTGGAGTGAGAAAAGGCAGTGCAAGTGCAGAAGTGAGCCATCTCCTGCTGGACTGTGCTCTGCATTAAGATTTTCTATACATTGGCAAAGCAGCAGGCTCTGGAAGGACTGCGTGTTCATTCGACTGGGCCAAAGCTGCTTCTACTACATTTGGTATGTGGAGTCCCTGTCCTAGACATTTGCCAGACTGCTACATGTGCGTCCCTCTATACATTCACAAAGCATTACTGCCTGAACAGTAAGGTTCGCTGAGCGGGGTAGTTTTTCTGCTCTGGCCTACAGGACTTTTTGGTTTGAGTCCATCCTCAGACCCACCTACAAATGGGTTTTACTTTGGTATTTATTCAAAAAGTGAGGAATCTGCGACTAGAAGTCTCTATCAGAAGAATAATTTACTTATCTTTGGTAATGCTCTTTATGGTAGAAACTAAATCCTCAGGTTCCTCCCCAGCTCTCCAATCCTCCCCTTTCTGTGGTTTGACTCTATCCATTAATAAGATCCCAAGTCTAGAAATCCTCACCTTGTCTGCTATTTGCTATTGGAGTTCTGCGTCAGATGGCGCGGACAGTCTCAAAAGCCAATTACATCAGCTCATGGGAGTGGCACCTATATAGGCCTGCATGTCATTTTTGAAGCGGAACGGCGTTAGTGCAGAGCTGCAACGTGCCACCCTTCAGCGCACAGAGATTCTGATCAAAAGTTTCCAGATTCAGTCTGACTCCTGGGAAATATTTAAAAGGTGAGGAGCCTGCGGGTAGATAGTCTCTACCAGAAAGAGTGTTACTGAGGGTAAGTAACTTGTTTACTTACACAGGAAACAAAATCATGTATCAAAGGGAAACAATTCTCTTCATTTGCACCAGAGGTCTAGCAGTTACAAAGGAAACCATCTAAAGAAGAACAGAGCTGACTAACCAAACGTGTTACAAGGTAGCAGAGAGGATGTCGGATACAAAACTAAAAGCATATTCAACTAGGAAAAAGGAAACCACTTTAGCCTTCATAATTAATGCATTCATAAATATCTGCATGGCTGCCACATGGCCATCAATACACACTTTTGCAAAACACTTTCATGTAGATATTCAGGCAAATTGAAAAGTACAGGTGGGTCAGAAGGTATTGAGGTACCGGTTTGCAAACACACACACACTTCAACCCTACCTCCCATGTGGCGGTAATACCACTTTATAATCAATGCACATCACATGAATCCAGAATATATTCACACTGCAAAACAAAAAAGGTTATTTAGCTGTAGGTGTAGTTTTGCTGCTTAAAATATTTTCTTGATTTTCATGTGTCCCTGACGCCTCACCACAGAAGAGGTGTGAGTTCAAGAAAAAGGGGAGGGAATAAGATACCAAATAGCGGGTAGGAAAGCCCAAACAGGAGTATAGGCTACCAAAAGGGGGAAAAAGAATCTGAAAATGGCAACCATGCACTGGGGCATGGGGGGGGGTCATACGTGTGACGTCATAGGGAGATGGCGACACTCACCTACTGGTCGACATCCAGGGAACAAAGGAGAAAAATAGGTACACTTCTGGTCCCAAGAACAAAAAGACAGAATTATGAACAGCATGTAAATCCAGAAATATTGTCAAGCTGCAAAACTATTCATACAGGTAGAATTCACTTCTCAGCCCCATAGTGTAGGAAGCTGGCTCTTTATATAGTGCACTTAAATTAAGTACACTGTGTTGAAAGTCCAGGCAACCTTCGTCTTTGTCGCAATTGTTGGGGACAGCAAGCAGGCTGGCAGAGTTGGTGCCAAGTCAGTTGCTGCTCCTCAGTTCTTGCTTCTTGTGACTCTTCAGTTGATTCTGCTTCTTTGGCGCCAGGGGTTCCCCTAAATACTAGATTTAGAGGGGTTAAGGGACTACGTACCCTTGGGGTCACTACACCCTCTATATAACTACTTCCTGTGAAGAGTGGGCATAACCCTGTCCCAGAGATTACAGGGCTTTCTTAAAAAATCCCAAGTTTTCTCGTTTGTGGTAGTGTGATCTAGCAGCTTAGGCTAATCAAAGGGGAGTGTTAAAGCATTTGTTGTCCATACACAGTCAATAAATGGGACACAATTCAACACCAACGTATCAAAATAACACAGATTTTTATATTTCTTTCGGCTTTAAGACCTTTATGATCAGGTAAGTACTTCTTAAGATAGGTTTTTAGCATTTACATTGACAACGCATTCACCGTAATGCTAACTTATGGGAAAACCATACACTGCAAAGGACCACGTGTCAATGTCTTACAGTGCTATTCTTCAGGACTCAAGGTTAGTAGGGGCCAAAGTCCAGGACAGCACCGGTGATCACCTTGGTTGGCTCTGGGGCATCTGGGTGTAGAGGTGCTTTTTGGTGTTGGATTGCCCGTTGAAGTCCATGGGAAACAGTACCTATAAAAAGAAGCTGCAAGCAGAGACTGTGGGGCAAGTCGGTTTGGAACCCGAAGGGGGGGGGCTTGGGTCTTTAGGGTCTCTGGAGCCTGGATACACCGTTGGTTCATCTGGACTCGGGCTGTGGGGCTCGTGTGCAGTGGTCTTCGGTTCGGCGGGTCACCGCTGTCAGAGGCACTCTGTTTCGGTGAGCCTGCAGAAAGAGGCTGCAGGTAGGGACTGGGAGACCAGTCCGGCAGAACACAAAGATGAACTCAGTTCTTGGTGGTCTCTTGGTGCTGGAGACACCAGCGGTTCATGTGGCGGTGGGGCACAGATGCAAAGGTGCTTTGAAGTGTTTGGGCGTGACGGTCAGAGGCACTTGCTTCTGGTGACGACATGGAGATGGGGACACAACAGGACAGCTGGGCCACTCTAGATGATGGCCTCTGTGGTGTTGACATCCCTTATCGGCTGGTCGGTCTCTGTGAAGTCGGTTTCCTGATTGGACCACCAACAAGTCTTGCCTGCTGCAAGGGGTCCGGTACCCTAGGTATTGGTGATGGAGAGCTCCTGGAGGATCTAGCATCTCATTACTCGCTGGAGTGACTGGGCTGACCTCTGGCAGCTCGAAACACCTCCTCCTGTGTGGCTGCTGCATCGGTGAGGCTGGGGGGGGTCAGGAGTTTGGTCAATCAGGAATTGCGATTTGGTGCCTGCAGGATACAGGGAAGTAGGAACTTATAAGGGTGCTACAGTGTGCCAATTGTATCGGTTTACCTTGTTTAGGGAAAGAGCATTGATACTGAGGCCTGGTTAGCAGGCTTCTAGTGCACCTCCAGTTGAAAACATCAGCATTGGTGAGCAAAAAAGTAGGGATGACAAAAATGAGCACTTTCCTACTCAAAGGACCAAAGAGATATTAATTACTTTCCTGACCTGTGGTTCAGTTCCACTAGCTTGAGTTTGTTCTTAATCCAGAACCATTTGAATGATTACTCTAGCCCCTATGCTTATAGAGATGTAGCTGGATAACATTGTAGTCCCCTTTTCTTCATGGCAGCCCAGTGACTGATTACTATTGCTATTGCTGCCACCTGGACTGTTGTGTCCCCCCGTTAATGCCCCACCACCAGAAATTTTACCCTGACCAGTCGATTCTGTGATATAGGTCCCTACTAAAAAAGACAGGCTTGGTACTCGTAAACCATAATTAAAGGGATTACAGTAATCCTGTTTATTACGGAAACCAGACTTGATGTGTTGGAACACCATATCTCTGATTTCATTTCACCGTAACACATTTTTCCAGGTAAACCCTGGGAATATGTGTAGGGCGAAAGGCTGTAAAATAAGAAAAAAATGCAGTAAGGGCTGCACAAACATAGACTCCCATTAGTATACCCGGATGTAAAACTCAAAATACCACATTCCAAATATAGCACAGCCTATACTAAAAAAGGAAGCACTATTTGTGATGAGGTGTTCTTGCAAAACCCATGGTGAGTGCATAGTGGAACTACTCCTTCCTTTTTTAAACGTCCCCCTACACTAGCTGAAGAGACCAAATGCGCTATTAACTGGTTTCTGGAGTCCCTTAACCAGACACTGGTGATTACACACACAAAGCTATCACCGGCAGTACCTAATATTTTCTTTTTGGGGTGAGAATCTGTTTGGGTGATCAATTTTGAGGGATATACTGCTATAAATCAGTGTCCTCCCTTTTAATCTTGGATCTTGACTATTAGTGGTGACACTTTTTTTAAGACTTCATTGCATTTTAAAAATTACAAAACCAAATTATGAAAGTATTCATCTAAATGTTTCCTCTCAATATTCATCCCCCAATATTTCAGTGGTGTTTAAATCTCTAAACCTGACTGGCGGGGGGGAGGATATCATTGGTTGGATACAACAGTGTTGTCAAGACCAAACTTAAATATCTAATTCCCATCTGGCATTCTGCTTTTGCTCTTTGTCTACCATACCTCTCGACATCAGTCCATTGTATCATGTATCTGTACCATGCGGTTAATGTTGAAGCACTATTGCTTTTCCAAAACATTGCTGTACAGCGCAACAGCGCCTAATTAATAACTTCAGTGTGATGCATTTCCTTATTTGTTTACTTTTCCTCTTGATTGGAAGATACCCCAACAGGCAAAAACATGGATTTACCTTGGTATTCCCGTCAATCAGGTCTTTTAATTTTCTAATTGCCTTCCCACAAAATGTCTTCACGATTGCACACGTCAACCACATATGTAAGTAGAGCCCTATTTCACAATTGCATTTCGGACATTTGTCCATGTTGGCGCCTTTGATTTAGTGCATTAGTTGTGGTATGAGAAATATTTGATGCACGCACTTGTAGCGAGTTAGCTTTATTCTTGCATAATGGTATATTGTAGAGCATGAACTGTATATTTTATTCCACTCTGTGCTTTACAAGGTTTTTCCTAGTTCTGCTTCCTACCTTTTTATGGTCTGGCTTAACAGCACAGCTGTCGCCAGACAATTATGTGAGACTCATCAGGAGAGGGGCTTTGTCTCCGCTGATATGTTGGGAGCCAGAAGTACATGTTGTGATTGGGCAAAAGTGGTATGCTTCTACAAAAAAACAAAAGTGCTTGCCCTCCACACAGCTGTGATCATTCTGTTTGTTTATCCAGCTACCGGAACGTTAATTTTAAGGGGCACACGCAAGGCTATTAGAGTGTCTTCGATAACTAGATAATTTGTTTTAAAACAATAATCAACCGGAGCACCAGTAAATGCTTACATATAAAACAGTAGTTAAAAAAGAATCAAATCAATTTCAGAGACGTATTTTTCAAATCTTTTTTTATTCACAAATGATTCATGAGCAACATGCGTAAGGAAGTGAAGAACAGCCAACACATTTCATCCAGTACAATGGACTTCTTCAGGGCTGTAAAGTGATATATATATATACACTGAAAAAACCATAGGTTTCACACATGTTATAGTTAGCGGAAATTTTACTGATAAAAAACCAATGAAATTGCCCCGTTATAGTTAGTGCTGGCAACTATAACTCACGCGACCGCAATCCTCTGCTGATGCTAATACTGTATTTAGACACTTATTTGCCCATGTCTTCTTCCATGCATTTTTAGCTATACATATATTACAAATATTTTTTTTTATAAAGACACATATGTCATCAGCAGAAGATTGCGGTCGCGTGAGTTATAGTTGCCAGCACTAACTATAACGGGGCAATTTCATTGGTTTTTTATCAGTAAAATTTCCGCTAGCTATAACATGTGTGAAACCTATGGTTTTTTCAGTGAATTTGCAAGGTTTTTTAAATGCTAATTCCTAACTATAACGTGTGTGAAACCTATGGTTTTTTCAGTGAATTTGTACGGTTTTTTAAATGCTAAGTTACTTTACGCCATTCGAGGCGTGCGCGCCCACTTAACGCAGTGCGTTCCGTGCACGGTTTTTATCAACTTTAATAAGCCCTGTACATTTGGTGGCCTTCGGCCACCAAAAGCACAGGGGGTGGGGTCAATGTGGATAGTGTTTTTTTTTATTTCGATTTTATAATTTCATGTTGCCAAAATATAGTTTTTTTACTGATGTAATAAGCCCTGTACATTTGATGGCCTACGTCCACCAAAAGCACAGGGGGTGGGGTAAGTGTGGATAGTGTTTTTTTTATTTCTATTTTTTACCGTACGCTTACGGTAAGCGTACGGTAAGCGTACTCGGCGAAATTGCCGAAAAAAAAATAAAACCGTTTTTGCTCTTGGGGGATGTTTGGGGACTCCCTCAACATGACTATGTGGGAGGGAGTTGTCAAAACAGCCCCGTAACATGTTTTTGGGCATCATGTTTGATAAATAACACTCAGTGCGAGAGACAAAATGGCGGACGCCGCTTCCTGGTTTCGGCCGATTCGAATGTTTACTAAGATCTAAGAGCCAATCAGAATCGCGCTCGCGCACCCCACCGTACGCGTACGGTAAGCGTACGGTAAGCGTACCGTAAGCGGGCTCAGATATATATATTGATTTAAAGGCTATTTTCTCAGAATCTACTGAACAGATTTACACCAAACCTACAAAAGGCACTTCCTTGACATAGGGACTACCTCTCTGCCAAATTTCTAGTAATTCTGTTCAGCCGTTCGGGCTGTAGCTCTGTCTAAAGGTCCTATGGAAAAATGCATGGGAAAAACGCGTTTTGGGACCCCCCTTTTATCTCAGCCCCCGCTTGACGAATCCCCCCGAGACTTTCAGGGTAGGAGCGGAGCGTAGCGCCCCACCTATTTTGAGAAATTCGCGAGGATTCATCGACCGGCGCCAAAGTTATTCAAAATAGAATGTTGCGGATTTCCTATGGAAAAGGGGTCCTAACTATAACTACCTACTGGCGACCGCCAGTAGGTAATATATATATATATATCTATAAAAATACATGTAAACAACATGACTGATAGCATAACAAAACACAATTTCATGTAACATGACACATATATGTTCATACTTTAAATTAGGACCATTATCATGTGTAATAAAAAAGTCAGTTTAACTTTAAAAAGTGAGCAACCTACCAAGACAAGATACAAAAAGTACACACACAAAGCCACCATGACAGAGTACGAGAAATACAAAAATACATTCTGTGTATCCAAATTCCATTTTACGCATATTTAAAAAAAACATGGTTTATGAAAAACCTCATATACATTGACGTACAGTCACCTAAGTGCAATGTGTGCATACAGTGTAGTTCAAAGAAAAAGGTGCAGATCGAGCACAGACATGACCGTAATAGCCAGATGCGGAGAGTTGGGTCCAGAGAGGAAGAATAAGAGGAAAGAGCTGTGATGAAATTTGAGATCAGATGATTATTAACCCAGGGCAATAGACACTGTGTATATGTCAAGCAAGGTGGGGTGAGTCAAGAATAAGGCTAAATAGTACCCACCATGCGCAAAATATTAATTCATGTGGTAACAAACCTACCCAAATGTCCTTCAAGATTCATTGAGAAACATCATGTTGGTAACTGTAGGTAAACTTAGTCCTGATATGAAATGAATAAGATATGCATCCTGTTAGCTCAGTCATACACTAAATGGTGTTTATTTTAAAAGAATAAAAAACGTGTAGGGGGAAGCAAAGGGTTGAAAATACAAAGAATTGAGAAAGTATATTCCAAATAGTGGTGAAATCGTAATGAGATCCATCCATTAAAGAGAACTTTAGAGATAAGTCCCAAATAAGGAGACCAACGGCAAATCACCCATCAAAGTGGTGCCTAAACAAAGAACATAAGTAATCATATATTCCAATGCCGGAATAATAGTGCCAACCGTAAAATAATCTATTATTAAAGTTATGTTAATCAATATTACATTGAATATTAGTAATATGCCATAATGGAATGTCGTTCCACTTGGACTACTTAGAAAAATGATGGTAAAAAGCCGTATGGGGGAGAAAGCACAATAATAGGAAGGATCCCAAAACCCCCGTTGGGCCGTAATACAAACAACGGGGCCAGCAAACTCAACATGAGAAGCGCTGGTATACAAAATGATGGTACGAAAATGTAAAGGGGGAACCACAAACTACAGGGGAAATCCCAAACCCTCTTATTCTTTGTGAGTATTTTCAACCCTTTGCTGCCCCCTACACTTTATTTTTTTTATATATACACCAATCTGAAAGAAACACGTAGTGATAGATTCCTTACCTTCGAATTACCCCCAGGCGTCAGACTGGATCCAGAAAGTTTTCGGCAGCAGTACCCCTGCGTGTCTGTATTCGCCATTGTGCGGCTCAGCGTGCGTCTTTGGCATCGTCAGCGACTGGATGACGTCGCTGGAGCTACTTCGACACGCCCACGTGTGCAGACGTCAGTTCTTTCTTTTTCCACGCCAGCAAGCGCAGATCCGGGAAGAGCAAGTACCCCAGTCACTTTTTGACTGAGTTTTTTCGAGGCCTTTTGTCTCAATTTCTTTGAGTCCATCGACTCCTGGTGTCGTAGGGATGCCCGGCTTTAAGAACTGTGGGGACTGTCACCGCATGATTCGGTGACGGACCCACACCGCGTGTGTCTCTACTGCCTGGGGCGCGACCACGACTCCCAAGTCGTGCCCCGACTGCCGGGCCATGGCACCAAAAACTTTGCTGGAGCGGGCCCGAAAGTTGCTGGAAGTCCGGCAGTCGGCTCCGCGCCGCTCAAGGTCCCGGTCCCGTGGGAGGGCGAAGGACCAGTCGCGCAGACGTCACCATCGTTCCTCTGGATCTAAGTCTTCGCACTCGGGGTCAGGTAAGTCGAAAAAGAATTCGTAGAAGCGTTGTCGCTCCTCAACTTCCCGTCGCGGCTGAGGGTGCAGGTGGTGCCACCCCCGCGGCTCCGGCGGTGCCTGCAACGTCGCCGGCGGCTTACCCACCCTTTCCGGGTCTGTCGGCGACGCCTGCCTTGGTGCAAAAGCTTCTTGCTGCCATGGCCTGACTCTTTGGGCCGTCTGGCCCCACCAGTGTGCCTACGGGCCCCACGGGCCCGACCTGGGGCCTGTCCTTCCATCGCCTTCGGGCCCCGGTGTCTCTGGAGCCTCCACTGACGTCGACCCCAACAGCACCACCTCCGACATCGCCCGCTCCTCAGGACAACATCGTCCCCAGTTTCAGGCCTGAACCGGACACGGTGCCGGGTCAACGCCGATCCCGATGCCGATGGGGCCCTCTCACACAACAGTGTGATTATGATCCGGACTGGGTAGAGGATTTGGGGGATGCCAGTGGTCTTGACACCTCACCTGACCTTGGCATGCTGTCTCCTCCTACCCTGGCTACAGTGGTAGTACGTAGGGCAGCCGAGGCCTTCCACCTCGAACTCCCTACGGTGGCCGTCAGGACTAACCTCTTGCTTCAGCCGGCGGTAACCTCTTCGGAGCCCTTCCTGCCTTTTAATGACGCACTTTCTGACGTCCTTTTGGACACTTGGTCCAGCCCCAACACAGGGGCTCCTGTGGACAGGAACGTGGCCCGCCGCCATCGCCCGGCTCCGGGTGACCCCTCTTTCTCTCCCAACACCTCACTCCTGAGAGCTTGGTTGTCCAAGCCTCTGCTTCCCAGAGCGTGTTCCCTTCCGCACCCCCGGATAGGGAATCCAAGAAGCAAGAGCAGCTTGGCAAGAAGATGTTGTCTTCTGCCAGCTTAGGGCTGCGGTCGGTGAACACCGCATGCCTCTTGGGCCGTTATTCTCGCTCTTTGTGGGATACGGTTGCGCAGGTGCTGCCCAACTGTCCGGAGGAGGCACAGACAGTACTCTCCCAAGCTATTGCAGCTGGGAGAGACGCAGCAATGTTCATTATTCGTTGTGGGCTTGTGTTGGAAATGAGGCAGCATCTGTGAGACCTGCACAAATAACATGACTACATTTGTCCTTCACTGGGGCCCAAACGCCCAATTGTAGCGCCTGACTCTCAGAGGGTAGCGTTGCAGAGCAGTCTGAGGCTTACTCAAGGGAGGTGGTGTGGGCTAGTAATCACCATTTGCAGGTGCGCAGAAATAACACTCAATAATTGATTGTCCAGTCTGTACTTTGCTTTCTAAAAGTAAGAGTACACACACACTACTAAATACTATGCACCAATTTACAAATATACATCAGCTGTTGGAATTACTTTGTGACATTGCATAACATCTCCACCCCTCCCGTAGGGGGGTGGGGTCTACTACCACCACTCCCTCGTGTGCACATCATCTTGCCCCCAATGCAGTTAGTTGAACATAAAATGAGCGAGGGCCCTGCGCACTGGCACCATCCCAGTGGCGACACCCCCCCCCATTATCTCAACAAGCATTTAAAATAGGTAACCCTGCCTTGGTGACACACAACCCTGACTGAGCATTTCCTACTGAACAGGACGTATACACCTCTACATCTTAAGGGCTAGTAGTCTGGGTTATTCACCTAAGCGCAGCAGCAAGAATACATGTTTACGCATCACTTTAGATTGACAGTACTCATCACATTTCTGCAATTACAGCCCCTAAAGGCATCACAGATGAAATCACAGGATTACACATATACAGCCAGACACCCTAGCAGGAATGTCTGGCAACATAACCCCACTTTGCTTATGACATCACCTTACACAGGTACTTCACAATACACATGTGACCTTCAGTCCTTCTAAAAGAAATAACATTAGTAAATGCTCTACGGGTGCAATTACACCTCTTCACCTCCAGGGGATGCCCTTCTCCAGACATCCCCCACTCAGCCCTTCACTCCTTGATTCACTTCTCAACTCTCCTCCAGCTGTAGAACAAAAGTTCCAGCCCGAGAGGAGTTAAAATGCTGGCAGGGCCCTTGAGGGGTTATTCTTTTCAAGTCCCCATGAGACTTAGGGAGGGACTTCTCTTCGTGCTGGGGGGGAGACTGCGCTTCTCCAGCAGCTCCCCCAGCACCTTTGCACAGATATGGTGGTGACCCCGTCCTCCTGGGGCCACCACAAGCCGAGAAAATGCTGTTTTGATCTTGCAGGCCGGTCCTGGCCTGCAAGGCATTTTGGGATCCTTTGCAGTTTTGAATAGTGGCTCTCCTGCTGCTCCGGTGAGAGCCGTGACGTGGGCCTCCGGCTGCTGTGGCTGTCCGTTGGAGGGTCAAGTCCCATCCGGACCCCCAGGTAAGCACGACGGCTCGGGGAGCCCACCCCCGGCTGCTTTGCTGGTCTTCGGGGGCCCGGTCCCACCCGGGCCCCTCGCAGCTCCTTACTTCGTTTCGGGGTCCTGGTCCCACCACTTAGCTCTCAGCGCTGCAGGGTAGTCTGGGGAGCCCACCCTCGGCTGCCCCCGCCGGCTCCCCGCACGGCCAGCACCATTGCGTGCTGCCGCGGGAGCCGGCACTTCTCTTCTGGTCTGCCTTCTCCAGCTGGTGAACACAAAGTCTGTGGCCTCCTCCTTCACTGTGGGGCACACCGGGGCCCGGAGTTGGGGATCCCGCCCCCCCCCCCGGGAGGTGTTCACGGGGAGCGCAACTGCACTCCCTGACTTAGTTTCGGCGCGTCGGGGCCTGGAGATGGGGTCCTGGGCCCCCTGGGCACACTTCACGGGGATCGCAACGGCACTCCCTGGCTTCTCTTCACCGGAGAGGGGAGCGCAATGGCGCCCCCCTCCCTCCATGTCTATCAGGGGCCAGGGTGGGCTCCTGGTACCCCTGTTGGGCAACTTCACGGGGAGTGCGACGGCGCTCCTCGGCTTAGCTTCCCGCACGGCGGGGGGGGGGGCGTTGGCACTTCCCCATCTTCTTTCTTCCATTTGGGGCCCGGAGATGGGGTCCCAGGCCCCAGGACATCCTCAAGGGACGCGCAACGGCGCTCCCCTCCCTCCATAGTCTTCGGGGGGCCACGGTGGGCTCCCGGCACCCCCTTTGCGACAAGTTCACAGGGAGTGCGATGGCGCTCCCCGACTTTCTCTCCTTGTGGGGCTGCCCCCTGGACCTGACCCACCTCGGGGGCATAGTTGAGACCGGTAGCGGAGCCCCACGCGCTTTGTCGTCGATCCACTGCGAAGTCAAAGGACGCCTACCTTCGCGTCTTCTTGCTCCTGGTGGCGCTCCTCAGCCACTGGGAGCACTCTCCTTCGCCCTCTGGGTCTCTGAGAGGGGGAATTCAGCAGGGAGCGGTCTTCACTGGCTCCCTGAGCCAGCCTTTCACCTGCTCTCCTCCTGGCCCTCTCTTCTCCCTGCGCAGAGGCCTCTGCTTCTGTGCACTGGCCATGGACTCTTCTCCAGGCGCTGCTCAGGATCCTGGGGGGCAGTCAGGGGGTTCCTCCTTCCAACTGCCCATGGCGCCAGGTTCCAGCACCCTCTGCCTCCGCAGCAAACACCCCAGAGAGAGCTCCTCTTCCTGTGCAAGTTCTTTTAAGAAAGTTGGGGAGGGGGCTGGCAGGAAGTCTCTGTTTGCCCTATCACACAGCGACACATCACTTCTCTGCCCCTGCTCCCTCCTTCTTGTCCAGAACTCCTGGGTTGGTTCAAGATGGCGTCGTCCAGGGTCTCTGGCCACATGGACTCTGAAAAAGCCTCTTCCCCCCTCGCTGCCTTCCCTCCTTGGTGCAGCCTGGTGCCTGGCACCCATTGATAGCTGCTGATGGATGAGCCCTTAGCCCAACCCATCATCTCTTCGTGGAGAGGAGGCCTTAGCTTGTGGAAGAAAGGTTATCGATCCATCCTGCTGAGGTCAGCCCTCAGCCAGGCCCTGGTTATGGCAGACTCAGAGAAATATGACATTTCTGGATGACCCAAAAACAGTACAAATATGACTTTGGACTCTGCAGAATACTTCTTCTCACACCTGTTACAGTGGACTTTAGTGCGTGTCTGGAATCTGTAGGCCTTAGGAAAGGTAATCTAGCCCACGGGCTCCACATTCCCATAAGGGAATAATAAAGTGAAAAACACAGTAAAACACACTGACTTTCCCTGGCATGTTTCTTCCCACTGTATAAAACCTATTCCATGGGTCCTCACAAACTTTCTCTCGGGGGCCAAATTTACAGTGCGGTTTATGGCCGAGGGCCGCACCGGTGGGGGCGGGGGCAGTGGGGGAGGGGGGCGGGTCTAGAGCAAAAAAAAAAAATATGCCCATGAGGTTGAATACAGGCCCCTGCAGCAGACGCCTTCGTCCACTGAGCCACCAGACCCGGCATACACACATCTCTCTCTCTATTTATCTATCTCCCTCTCTCCCTCTGTCTCCCGTCCACTGTCTGTTATCCTCCTCCCTCTGTCTCCCGCTGTCTCCCTCCCTCCCTCTCTCTGTCTCCCTCTCTCTGTCTCTCTCCCTCTGTCTCCCTCCCTCTGTCGCCTTCCTCGCTCTCTCTATCTCTCCCTCCCTCTCTCTCCGCCTCCCTCTCTCACTATCACTCTCTCTCTTTCTCTCTCCCTCCCTCTCTCTCTGTCTCCCTCTGTCTCACTCACTCTGCTTTTCTCCCTCTCTCTCTCTCTCTCTCTCTCTCTCTCTCTCTCTCCCTTCCTTCCTCCCTCTCTCCCTCCCTCTCTCTCTCTGTCTGCCTCTCTCTCTCTCTCTCTCCCTCCCTCTCTCTCTCTGTCTGCCTCTCTCTCCCCCTCCCTCTCTCTCTCTGTCTGCCTCTCTCTCTCCCCCTCCCTCCCTCCCTCTCTGTCTCCCTCCCTCTCTGTCTCCCTCCCTCTCTGTCTCCCTCCCTCTCTGTCTCCCTCCCTCTCTCTGTCTTCCTCCCTCTATCTGTCTTCCTCCCTCTCTCTGTCTCCCCCTCTCTCCCTCTCCCTCTATTCTCCCTCGCTCTGTCTGTCTCCCTCCCTCTATCTCCCTCCCTCTGTCTGTCTCCCTCCCTTGGTCTCCCTCCGTCTGTCTCTGTCTCCCTCTGTCTGTCGCCTCCCTCTCTCTCTCTCTCCCTCCCTCTCTCTCTCTGTCTCCCCCCCCCTCTCTCTGTCTCCCTCCCTCTCTCTGTCTCCCACTCTCTCTCCCTCTCCCTCTGTCTCCCTCCCTCCAGCTCCCTCCCTCTGTCTGTCTCCCTCCCTCTGTCTGTCTCCCTCCCTTGGTCTCCCTCCGTCTCTCTCTGTCTCCCTCCGTCTGTCGCCCTCCCTCTGTCTCCCTCCCTCTCTCTGTCTCCCTCCCTCTCTCTGTCTCCCTCCCTCTCTCTGTCTCCCTCCCTCTCTCTGTCTCCCTCCCTCTCTCTGTCTCCCTCCCTCCCTCTGTCTCCCTCCCTCTGTCTCCCTCCCTCTGTCTCCCTCCCTCTGTGTGTCCCCCTCGCTCTGTCTCCCTCCCTCTGTCTGTCTCTGTCTCCCTCCGTCTCCCTCGCTCTGTCCCCATCTGTCTCCCTCTGTCACCTCACCGCTGCTCTCACTCCCTGCTGCCCTCTGTCACCTCACCGTCTTCTCTCACACCCTGCTGTCCTCGTCACCCTCTGTGTCACCCCGGGCTGAGACTGCTTCCCGGGCACACACACACCTGCACCCGAGTACTTCACAGGTCTTTAAAAGACCATTCACTTGTTAATGAGGCTTTGTTGTATTTCACCTCTTCTTAGCGCCCCTGCATCTCCACTCAATCAGAGGGGAAATGCAAGGGCGCTAAGTCGAGGTGAAATGCAACAAAGCCTCATTAACAAGTGAATGGTCTTTAAAAGAATCGCCCGGTCCCCATAGCTCCGCGCTGCTGCAACCAGTGGTGTTTGCGGACACTCTTTAAAAAAAAAAAAAAAAAAAAGCACAGGTACGATGTCTGCAAGGTCCGCGGGCCGCCAAGGAAGGCTCGCCGGGCCGCGGGCCGTACTATGAGTACCCGTGGCCTATTCCATGTCACCACCCCATTCTGCATAAGTTCTTCCACACCAGTCTTTTTGCACCTGCTCCTTGGCTGCGCATGCTAGAAATCTCTCCTGCGCAGCCCCTACATGTGTGCACACGCATGTACACGTGTCTGCATGTAACCAGCCCGGTGTCCCTTACTCCAGCTGCTGCGCAGTGGCCTGGTCAAGCCAGGGGGACACCAGTGAAATCCCCATGCAGTCTCTTTCATTATGAGTTCACTGTGGGCGAGTCCCAAATTATGGGGCTCCCCCACAGTAAAAACTCAACAAATAGGTGCTCAAAAAGTGAAAAATCCGGGCTGCCCATAGTGTCAGAACCACCTTCTAACAGCTTGATACCGCCGACACGCCGGGCAGGGCGATTTACACGACGGTGGATCTTCGGCGCCACGCCTGGCTGAGGACAACTGGCTTCTCGGGGGATGTCCGGAACCCTTTGATGGACATGCCCTTTGATGGCATTCGCCTTTTTGGCAATAAGGCGGATAGTGCGTTGGAGCGTTTTAAGGATTCGCGGGCTACGGCCAAGTCCTTGGGCCTGTCGGCCACTCGCCCTCCTCCGCCTTCCGCTTTTCGCTCCTTTTGTGGCCACGGAAGGGGTGCCCCAACACGTTTGTTCCAGAGCCACAGGTCTGCGCAGCAACATCCTCAGCGCGGACATGGGAACCGGCGAGGCGGTTCTGGGGGCCAGCGGGTCGGTCAGTCCACCTCCACCCCCGCAGCACCCACTGCAAAGCCTTCCTAGTCCGACCTTTCAGACCCATCAAACGCCAGTGGTCGGCAGGATTCGTCATCATCTCCCCCACTAGCGCAACATCACCTCGTACAAGTGGGTGCTGCAATTTGTCCGAAGGGGCTATTCCCTCCCCTTCGAGACTTCCCCTCCAGCCATGCTACCTCAGTACCACCGCATGTCGGGGGGACCATCTTGCGCTTCTTCAACAGGAAGTCACGGCCATCTTGGCCAAGGGGTCATCAAGTGCATTCCTGGGCCAGAAGTAGGTCGTGGTTGTTATTCCCACTACTTTCTGGTCCCCAAGAAAGACAAGGGCCTGCGTCCTATCTTAGACCTCCGGAACGTCAATCGCTTCCTTCGGAAGGAGAAGTTCAAGATGCTCACACTTGCTCAGGTCTTGTCTGCCCTAGACCCGCAAGACTGGCTGGTAGCGTTGGACTTGCAGTTCCAATCTTTCCCTATCTCGACGACCGGTTGTTGAAGGCAGGCTCGCCCCAGGTAGTCGTCTCCCACCTCCAGACTACGGCCGACCTCCTGCATTTGCTAGGGTTCTCCATCAACGTGCCGAAGTCACACCTGCTTCCCTCTCAGAAGCTCCTCTTCATCGGAGCGGTTCTGGACTTCGCGCAGTTTCGGGGTTATCCTCCCGAGCAGCGAGTCCGGGATATTCAGGCGATGATTCCGATCTTTCAGCCTCTGTCCCGGGTTTCGGTCAGGATAACCCTCCGGCTACTGGGCCTGATGGCCTCCTGGATCCTGTTAGTGAATCATGCTAGATGGCTCTGCAGTGGGACCTGAAGTTCCAGTGGGCACAGCATCAGGGCAACCTGTTCGATCACGTCCAGATCTCGGAGGGCACTGCACGACAATTGCAGTGGTGGCTCACGCATTGCGATTAGGTCAATGGCAGATTCCTCTCCCTTCCCCAACCGGAACACACAGTTGTGACGGACGCGTCCCTTCTGGGCTGGGGTGGCCTCATGGGAGAGGCCGAGATCAGAGGACTCTGGTCTCCGGCAGAGTCCTGGCTCCATATCAGCCTTCTAGAGCTTCGGGCGATCCGACTTGCACTGAAGGCATTCCTTCCCTCTGTCAAGGGGAAAGTAGTGCAGGTGTTCACAGACAACACCACTGCCATGTGGTACTGCAACAAACAGGGCGGGGTGGGGTCGTGGACCCTATGTCAGGAGGCTCTGCGCCTCTGGTCATGGCTGGAACATCAGGGCATTTCCCTGGTGGTTCAACACTTGGCAGGTTCTCTTAACACAAGGGCGGACGAACTCAGCCGCCGGTGCATGATGGATCACGAATGGCATCTGAACCCGGACGTGGCCTCTTTCAGCAATGGGGAGAGCCTTGGTTAGATCTATTCGCCACCGAAGAGAACGCGCAATGTCATCAGTTCTGCACATTGGAATTTCCAAGGCGGCACTCGCTAGGCGACGCCTTTCGACGCGAGTGGAGTTGCGGTCTACTATACACCTTTCCGCCTATACCACTTCTAACCAGAGTGCTGGAGAAGATCAAGCGCGACCGGGCCCAAGTCATTCTTGTGGCTCCGGACTGGGCTTGAAGAGTATGGTATCCCGAGCTACTCAGCATGGCTATCGATCCCCCGATCCGACTGCCTCTTTGTGAGGACCTTCTGTCGCAGCAGCAGGGGATGGTCCTCCACCCGAACCTGTCCAGCCTCCACCTCCTTACGTGGAGATTGAGCGGCGGCAGTTGACGTCTTTTGACTTGCCTCCCGAAGTTTGTGATGTAATCTTAGCAGCCAGGCGTCCCTCCACTAAGATGGTATACGCCTGCAGGTGGAATACGTTTGTGGCATGGTGCACAGCAAAGGCTGTGGATCCTCTTTCTGCTCCTCTTTCAGAGGTCCTTCTATTCCTCCTTTCTTTGGCCCAGCATGGCTCTGCTCTGGGCACTATCAAGGGCTATCTTTCGGCCATTTCAGCCTTTTTACGGCTTCCAGATCAACCTTCCCTTTTCAAGTGCCCGGTGGTAAATAGATTCTTGAAAGGCATTACTCATCTTTTCCCTCCTGTTCCATTCATAATGCCTCAGTGGGACTTGAATCTGGTTCTGACATATCTGATGTGTGCTCCCTTTGAGCCACTTCACAGCTGTCCTCTTCGTCTTCTCACTTTAAAGACAGCTTTCCTGGTGGCCATCACCTCTGCCACAAGAGTGAGTGAGCTCCAGATGCTTTCTTCTAAACCCCCTTTTCTCTCTGTCCATCCGGACAAAGTGGTTCTAAGGACTCGTCCATCTTTTCTGCCGAAGGTTGTCCCTGCCTTTCATATCGGGCAGACCATCACTTTGCCTACCTTCTTTCCGCATCCCTCAAAAGAAGAAGAGTGGCTCCACCGTCTGGACCCAAAACGTGCACTCTCATTCTACCTGAACCGCACACAACAGTTCCGGGTGGATGACCAGCCCTTTGTTGGAAACGTGGGCGCCAAGAAAGGTCGGGCCGTGCACAAGTGGACCATCTCTCGGTGGGTCGTTCTGTGCATAAAGGCTTGTTATTCTTTGGCTAAAAAGGAGCCTCCGGTGGAGCTGCGCGCCCATTCTACCAGGGCGACAGCAGCCACTACTGCTTTGGGACGGGGAGTTCCCTTCCCTGACATCTGTCAGGCAGCTACGTGGGCCATGCTGAACACGTTTACCAAGCATTACTGCCTGGAAAGCCAAGTCCGGAGAGACGGCTTCTTTGGCCGTTCTGTTCTCCAGGACTTTCTGGTGTGATCTTGGTTCGCAGACCCACCACCGGGGTTGGTATTGCTGGGGTATCTATTCTAAGGTAAGGAATCTATCACTACGTCTTTCTTTCAGATGCTCAAATTACTTACCTTTGGTAACGATATATCTGTAAGAAACATTAGTAGTGATAGATTCCTTACCGTCCCACCCATCCTCCCCATTCTGCGAACTGATTTCTAGGGTTAAGGTCATCCCTTTCAGGGCCCTAGTTTCATGGCACCTGTGGTCAGTTTCTTGCATGGCTCTGCGTTCCTGGCGCGGAAAGTCATGTACAGAACTGACGTCAGCGCGCGTAGGCGCGTCTAAGTAGCTCCAGCGACGTCATCCCGGCACCAACGACGCCAACGACTCAAGCGGAGCTGCACGACGACGCCTACCGACGCGCAGGGGTACTGCTGACGAAAACTTTCCGGATCCAGTCTGACACATGGGGTAATTCTAAGGTAAGGAATCTGTCACTACTAATGTTGCTTACAGATATATCGCTACCGAAGGTAAGTAACTTGTGCTTTAGTGTATGACTGAGCTAACGGGATGCATATTTTATTCATTTCATATCAGGACTTGGAGTTTACCTACGGTAACCGACATGACTTTTCTCAACGAATCTTGAAGGAAATTTGGGTAGCTTTGTTACCATATTCATAAATACTTTGCGCATTGTGGGTACTATTTAGCTTTACTCTTGACTCACCCCATCTTGCTTCATGGGGGCACAGTGTCTATTGCACCGGGTTACTCAGCATCTGATCTTAAATTTCATCACCGCTCTTTCCTCTTATTCTCCCTCTCGGGGTTTATTCCTAGGGACCCAACTCTCCGCATCTGGCTATTACGGTCATGTCTGTGCTCGATCTGCACCTTTTTCTTGGAGCTACACTGTATGCACACATTGCAATTAGGATACGTCAATGTATATGAGGTTTTCCATTAACCATGTTTTTTTTAAATATGAATAAAATGGAATTTGGATATACATAATGTGTTTTTGTATTTCTTGTACTCTGTCATGGTGGCTTTATGTGTGTACTTTTCGTATCTTGTTTTGGTGGGTTGCTCACTTTTTAAAGTTAAACTTTCTTTTTTATTACACATGATAATGGTCCTAAATTAAAGTATGAAATATGTCATGATGATACATGACTGTGTTTTGTTATTCTGTCAGTTATGTTGTTTACATGTATTTTTTATATATGTATATAGGTCACTTTACAGCCCTGAAAAAGTCCATTGTACTGGATAAAACGCGTTGGCTGTTGTTCACTACATAACGCATGTTACGCCTGAATCATTTGTGAATAAAAAAGAAGATTTGGAAAATACATCTCTGAAGTTGATTTGATTCTTGTTTAACTACTGTTTTATATTTAAGTATTTACTGGTGCACCGGTTGATTCTTGTTTAAAATAGTCTGGTTAGAAACGCACCTTGACAGTGGGTGCTTGAACTGTGTGCACATAGACGTACTTAGGATATTTCCTGCATTATAAAAACCTTGGGGATAGCAGGATAGGTGCAAGTCTTGGCAGAGGTTTCACTGTTGTGCTTTGTTGTAACTAGATAATATGTGTTGTTTTTCTCTGGCAGCAACACAGATGGTTAGAGGGTAGCCCTTAATCTACATGCATTTTTAGGTCTGGCTTGTCAGTGCAACGGTAACCTGACCTTTTAACCTACACCAATATTATTCTACAGCTCTTTGCTTCCACAGGAAAACATAACAGTTCCCATGCTAATTGCTTATATGCTTCATATTATCATACACCATCCCTTTAAATCCATATCTATTTGCATTGCCAGCGCTTGTTATGGTTGTAGCTGTCGCCAGACAATTATGTGAGCATCACTAGAGAGGGGATTTGGCCACGCCCACATGTTGTAGGCCAAAAGTACATGTTTTTGAGTGGGCAGAAATAGTGGGCTTCCACAAGTAGTTCATCGCCACTGAGCAGCTGTGATCATTTTGTTTTTTTATTCAACTGCTTAAGCTTGAACTTTCAGGGGCTCACGCATGAAATTGGAACGGTATTAAAGTATCTTAAATAAATAAATAATATGTTGTTTTTCTCTGGCTCCAGCACAGATGGGAAGAGGGCAGTCATTAAACTACATGGATTTTGAAGTCTGGCTCGGTAGAGCAACTGTCACCTGATCTTTAAACCTATACCTATATTATTCTACCGTTCTTTGTTTACACACAAATGCATATTTATTCCCATGCTATTTACTTGTAATGCTTCACCTTACCATACAACATTCCTTAAAGCCAGACCTATTGGCTCTGCCAATGCTTGTTTGCAATGCTGCCAGATATGTGGGCGCTCTAGGCATACATGCTGTATATAGGTCACTTATTAGTTTACTTCCCTCACACCCCTCTGAGAGAGAACTTTCTGATTGATTTCTTTTGGGAAATTTGGCACGCTAATGTTTACTCCAATTCTGATGTAGACTAGAACATTTACATTGTTTATATTCCAGTGATTCCATAATTCTGCGAAACCCATCAATCTGCCATTCTTCTATACATCTTCTAGGGTGTTAGGTGCCTTTCATTGTATAATCTGAGGAGACAGCGTGGCATTTTCGGGTGAAATATAGTTTGCCACAGCGTTGTGGCAGACATGTGTCTTTATGGCCTGCAGCCTTTCTGTATCATATAAGTGTTATGCACACTGCTGCCATGGGTTATGATATTCACCTAATCTTAGTTTTCCTTAGCAGTATTAACGCATGCAAACTCATGGGTAGATTACATCCGTGATAAATGGACAAATGTCATAAAATATTAGGGCGTTCGTTTAGAAACCACTGAACTATACAGTGTATGTACTGTATAATATTTTTTTTTAATCCGGTGCCAAAAAGGCTCACTGCTTCCATGGAAGTCTGTGTTCGGTGTGTACAGCACTGTTCCCCAACAAAAGGTTGTGCAGATATGAAACCAGTATGTTTCATGTATCAACATTGGCATGTGTGCGTTTTCCTCAGTCCTCTCCGCTATGCGTTTAGACCATGCTGCCTCTGGCATGCACAGTGCAGGTTGCGAATGAGCAAGGTGTGTTAAGTGCTTGACGCTTTGCATTTCATATCCCTAAATGCGATGATGTCATTTTGAATTAGGGAGTCCGACCGAAGACTCGTTCCTCCAACGATGTTACTGTTTGAAAAGTGTGCTGACCTGTCTGGTCTGAAGGTCAGCTGGACATGCCCGTTAACTTTCAGAAAGGACTCAAAACAATATTATTGCATGTCTGCGGTTTCAAGATTGAGGTGGTAGGCAAACGTGTATAATACATGGAAATTAATATATACCATATAAAGCAGATCCTTACGAGGTCAACTTTTGAGAGTAGTGAGTGCACTGTGTGGCATTTTAGAGGCTCTTGGTCCTTTCAGTGGAGGGTCGTATGGAGCTAGTGATGATAATGGCACTCCTACGTTTTATTTAGATATATATATATCACCTACTGGCAGTCGCCAGCAGGTAGTTATAGTTAGGACCTATTTTCCATAGGAAATCCGCAACATTCTATTTGGAATAACTTTGGCGCCCGTTGACGAATCTTCGCAAAATTTTCAAAACTTTTGGCCAGCTCCGGTCCACTCCTATGCTGAAAGTCTCGGGAGGATTCGTGTAGCGGGAGCCGAGAGAAAAGGGGGGTCCCAAAACGTGTTTTCCCCGTGCAATTTCCCATAGGACCTTTAGCCGCAGCTACAGCCAGACCCCCCAGGATATAGCGGCATGGATTAGCAAATTTAGCGGCACAAATATGGAAATTTAGCGGCACAAATATGGAAATTTAGCGGTATTTTTGCGGCACTTTATTTTACTCATAATCATTCATTTTCAGCCTGAAATCAATGGAAGCTGTTTTAGCAGAGTATTCCACTTTGAAATAGGCATGTTTAAAGTGTCTGCATTTCTACACAAGCACAGCTCCAGTCCTAACCTTGTGGGAGTGTGCTGTATTTCTCCCTGGGATGTTCTAGTGCCCATGTATGCACCCCTGTCGGGCATCGCTGCCTACGGATCCGAGAGGCAGGACACCTCTTCCTCAGGCACCCTCTTTTGCCAATTGTGGGTGCCACTGATGCCCGCAACATTGGTAGCAACATAATATTTTTTTTTTTATTTGCTGCAAAGATATTGGTAACAGATGACAAATGTGACAGTAAATCCCTTCTAGGTTACTCAATTGGTTACATAGAGGTTGCATTTTAAAATATCTTACAGGGTTAAAATACCTGTTGGAGAGACCATTGTGTGCCCTGCAATTTTGAGGGGATTTTAATAGAGGTAAGATAACTTTTGCTCGCAGCTGAATGTTGAAATAAGAAAGCCCTCCTACTGCCTGCACGTTGCTGCACCCAGCCGAATACAAACAGCTTGCAGGCGCTGCTGAATTATGAGACACCAGGACAAATTCAGCATTTTTCTCAGGGAAATTAGCTGCTGGAAGTGAGATCAGGTGGGTTTCCCCTACTTTCCAGCACTGGTTGCCATCTCCAAAGAAATTGATAGTTCATGTTGCCTGATAATTGTAGTTTTCTTGTTGGTTACGTTGAACAGTGCATTCTGCACAGACAGGAAACCTTTCGTCATGCAGCATCAAGGTTCAATGGCCACCGCCCGTCTTCCCTTTCCTTGGAATTTTGTGAGCATGAGTATTGACACCCTGGTGCTTGCAAAGGCCTATCCAATAAGGCACACGTACTACATCGCAGACAGCTGTACTGTCAACAGACCTAAAATAATTCTGTTATTTCCATTTCAATCGTTGACTCATTCCTTCTCTCTCTTCGTTTTCTTGCTGTTCTGTTATTTTTCTCAATCCTTGTCGCTCCTCTTCCTTGACTCTGTTTTCATTGCCCCTTCCCTTTCTCTTCTCTTTATTTCCTACCTCCCCTTTCTCTTTTCTCGTTTTCAGTTTTGTTCTTGCTTCCATCACTTCTCATCCCTGTAATTCCCACTCCAGTGCTTCTTATCATTCTCTTTCAAATGCTCTTTCCTCCTTACTTGCTCTGTTCTCTTCTTCGTTGTTTTTTCTCTCTTTTTCACTCCAATTTTCTGCCTCGGTTCTTTTCAGTGCACGGCTCTTCCTTTCATGCCTTTCCCTCCTTCTTTCAGTTTGTCCTTCCTGCCTCTCTGACGCATTCACTTCCCGCACTTCTCCTTTGTCTTCCCATCTCTTCTATCTTTGTCTCTGGTTTACATTCCATCTCCCCACTTCTGCCTCTCTTTGCCCCCCTCCCCCACTTCAGCTCTCACCACCCCCCTCTATTTCAGTCTCCTCGCATCTCTGTTCTCCTGTCCCACCGCTCTCTACATCTTGTACTCTTTCTCTCTTCTTTTCCCATCTCTTCCGCTCCTCTTTTCCCCATCTCAACCTCGTTCTGCCCCCTTCAAGGCCTCTCCCTTTCCTCCCCTCTTTAGCCTCCTTTCGCACACCTAATTCTTCTATCCCATCTCTCTTTTGCCATCTCTATCTTCCTTCCCACTCTCTCCAACTCACACCTTCCATTTCTTTCCAACCTTCCCCTTTCTAGCTCCTTAATTCTAACTTCACATCTCACACTTCTCTCCCCTTCTTGTCTCTTCACCTTTCCCCTCCTCCAATCTCTCTTCCCTTTGCCTCTACATCATCCAGCCCTCCCCCGTTCGCGCCCCCTCACTCTTTCTCCCTTTCCCTCTCCATCTCTTCCTCTTTCAATCCTCATCCTCGCGTCTCATTGGCAGCTCCCCCCTCTCCACTCTGCACATCTTTCCGTCCCTCGCAGTTTGTTCTTCATTCAAATGCCCGCAGTTGCCGCTGGTCACATCAGCCCCCCTCCCCCCACACCTCCTTCGCCTGCTCCCCCCACAGGATGCGCAGGCTGTCCAAAATCCTTTACCGGCATCTACCAGAGATTCACCATGGGTAGGAGGGGGGCGGGGGTTGCTTTTAAGAGTGAAGCCGCGCCCTGTTCCCCACGTGGGGCCAACATTCCAGCAGGTCGGGGGAGATCTGCGAAAAAGAGACCTCCCCCCAGCTCCTTGAAACATTAGGCAGACATTGTTGTAACGTGTATCTGCTGATGCCTGCAAAGGCCTAACAAATATGCCACACATATTGACATTGCAGACAGCTGTCCTGTCAGCACAGACACCTAAAAGGGGCCTCCTTCCAAGAGCTGCCCAACCGCCCAAATTTCGCGGGCAGTTTTGTAAAAATCGCGGCATTTTTACAAAACTGCTGATTTCGCGATTTTTTTGCAAATCGCGAAATCCTGGAGGGTCTGTACAGCCCGAACTGCTGAACGGAATTACACCAAATTTGGCAGAAAGGTAGACCTTGGTTCAGAGTTGTGTCTTTTGCTTAAATGGTGTAAATCCATTCAGTAGTCCCTGAGAAAATCAAAATCAAAATCAGATATATATCTGGGCGGAGCCTAACCACACATCTCATCGTGAAATCTGATTGGCTGTCAGTACTTCATCCAAGAAGTGTTGGCAGCCATCTTGGGACCAATATACATGATAGCACCTCATTAAAAAGCATTGCAGTTAATAGAAGGTTTTAAGACTTTAGGTCCATTATAAATCATTTGTTGATGGTACCATACGCATTTTAGGAATTGTGGTGTGTTCTAAGGTGATTTTACCATGTGAAAAAGCCTTCTGCTGTGATATCATGAATCATGTTTGAGAGAAAACTATTTTCTCATGCTTTTCCCACTGAGGTTTGGAAGGTGATCTATAAGCTAAACTGAGAGCATATTTTCTGTAAATTCACATTATCTTTCTCAGTCATGTTAGGATGAAGTCTGACATTCTCAGTAAAACATGTACATCCAACAAGGGCAGAGACTGTCAGTTGATTCCTTTGTGTTCTACTGCAGCTTCCCAAAGTGTTCTAAAGAACAACTAGAGCGCTAACAGTCTTACTTATGACAAACATATTGCACAACTGAAGCCATCTTGATTGGAATAAAGTGGTAACTCTTAAAACATTTAATTTTTAAAAGGTAAAAAATGAGGGGGTTCATTTTGCCATAGAAAGTATGGTTAGTGCTGCAGACATAAAAATTAGGGCACATTTTGAGTGACTTTTCAAATCCTCTTCTATTTCATAAAATAATTCTGACATGCAGACTGCAACATGCACTTTGAATACCAGCAGCAGACTTCCCTGGTGAGCAGTAGCTTTACTACAGTGATCTAATGAGCAACTAGAGTGCTAACATTCAGAATTTATGGCAAATGTGTGACACATCTGAATGCCTTCTTGATGGAATCAAAGTAAAAAACTGAAAGTATTTCCTACTGAGGAGACTGCAGTAAATGAGGAAATTAGGAAACTTCATAACAAATAAGTCTCCCAAGATGGCCACCAGAGACAAAAGAGACCAAATGTAGCCCAAATATCATCCAGACGTAGCCCAAGTATAGCCCAATGACAGAAGTGTGCAACACACTTATTTTTTGTGTTTTTGAAGTTTTATATAGTGCAGACTTGTCAGGTATTGGAATGCTTTACATGAGCATTGGTTACATCACACAAAATCAAATTCATTTTAGTTGTAGACATGGGGAGATTAAGTGATTTGACCAGAATCACAGAATGTTGAGCTGAAGCAGAAACTCCAACCTGGTTCCCCAGTTGCAAAGTCTGCAGCTCTGGAAGTAACACCACATCCTCTCCCCTAAGTGCAACATTTAATCAAGTGGTCAACTGGATAATAAAACATAAAGATAACAAATAATTTAAAAGTGCTTTGTCGCTATTTGAAAACTCAGAAAATATGTCCTCATTTTAGTTTTTTAGAGCACTAACCATAATTTTGATGCAAATAAGACCCTCTCATATATGTAATTTCTGAAGGAAATGCTCTAGGTATTAGTTTTGATTACATCAAGATGACGTCAGGCGTTCCACACTTTTGTATTAAATATAGAATGTTAGCAATCTAGTTGTTCATTAGGATACTGTTGAGAGGCAGAGGCCAGGGGCAACGACTCTGAAAATTGAAGGCAGGTAGGAGGGTGCAGAGGCAACAATTTGACCACACTGGGCAGGCAGGAAGAGCAGTGGCAGCACAACAGACTATGGAGGGCAGTGGAAAGGGGGGCAGGGGCAACAAACCAACAATACAGGACTGGCAAGAGAGGCTGTGGCAATATAATAGACCATTGTGGGCAGAAGGAAGAGGCAGTGGTAGTACAACCATACATGCCAACAGACCCGATTCAGCCAGGAAACGTCAAATGTTTTTAAGCTCAAATGGGCTTTATTTGATCTGTCTCCTGTCTCCAATCTCCTCTTTTTCAATATAACTCAAAGGGGAAAATCAATACCCCATTTTTTTTTTCAAAATCTCCCTCTTACCAAGTTCAAAATGTTTGCAAGTATGGTACATTGGATCATGGAAGGCAGAAGGAATTGGGGTAGGGACATGGACTCTGATAACAGAGGACAGGCGGGACATGGAGAGGTGCACCAAACTGACCCTACAGGGCAGGCATCAGGGTTTGCAGCAGCACAATACACCACACAGGGCATGTGGGACGGGAGTGCAGCACAACAATCCATAGAAAGCAATAGGGAGGGGACAGGACCATGCACATGGACAACAGAGAACAGAGGGGAAAGAGGCAATGGTAGCTAGCTGACCATAATGGACAGACAGGAGAGGAAGCTGCAGCATAACAGACCATAAAGAGCAGGAGGGACGGATCAGGGGCATTACTATGGAACAGACAAGCCAGGAGGGAGGGAATAGGGGTCAGCACATGGAAACAGAGGGCTGGGAGTAAGGGGGCAGGGCAGGAGTAGCAAGATGACCATGGAGGTCAGGCAGGATGGGCACTAGAAACAAGACACACCATGGAGAGCACCAGTGAGACTATGATGGCATACACACAGACCATGGAGGGAAGGTGGGAGGGGCCGTGGCAGTACAGAAGACCATGCATGGCAAGCGGGAGGGTTAGTGGCAGCACAATGCCTATGATGGGCAAGAAGGAGGGTGCAGGGGCATGCACAAAGGACCATGGAGGATAGGAGGGAGGGTCAGGACCTGGGCACAGACAAGAGAGTTCAGGGGAAGGGGCCTCACAACAGACCGCGCGGGGCAGGCAGAAGGAGCAGTTGCAGCACAACAGACCAGGGAGGGCAGAAGGGTGTGGCAGTAAAATGTACCATGGAGGACAGGAGGAAGGGGATAGGGGCATGGCATGTGGACGGGCAGGGTGGAGGCGGCAGGGACAGGTTACAGTCATCTGACAATGCTAGGCAGGTGGGAGGGGAGTGGCAGCTCAACAGAACACTCAGAGTAGATAGGAGTGGCAGGTCCATGGAACATGGTGGGCAAAAAGGATGGAGCAGGGGTATGCACAAAGATATTGGAGGGCAGGGGGGGAGGAGAATAGGGGCAGCAAGCTAAGCACAGAGGCTAAGCAGGAGGTCAATGATGGGGCATATAATTGGGCAATGGAGGGCAGGAGGAGTGGACTGGTACATCATGCTAAATGGAGGGCAGTGGCAGCACATCAGACCATGCATGGCAGGATGGAGGAGGCTAGTCCATGGATTCAGACAACAGAGGATAGGGAGGAGATGGATGGGGCAGCAAGCTAACTGTTCAGAGAAGGTGGGTATTAGGAACTTTATTGTTTTTTAAATGTGTGTCTATGCGAACTACTTAAAATATGAACAAGTATGCAGCATAATCTCACTTTTATTCAGGAAGAAGAGGACGTTTGTGACTGTGACTCCGGGTTCACTTGGCAGAAACACCCCCTGACCCTCCACCCCCCATCGCAAAATGTAATGCCCGTGAAAAGGGTAGGTGAACGCAGTGTTATATAGAACATAGTCCTGAGAGCACGATTGAAAATGAAAACTAGATATAGTGTATGGTATAAACTATGCACCAAAAAGTGTGATATAAGATGAACCGGGGCGTGAAATATAATATGCAATACATTGTGCGCAATGACAGATTCATTGGAGAGCGCGAGATAGCACAGGCACTAGCGCATGCTATGCGGTATGCGCCTTGGAGTGTAATATGCACAGGGCAGTGTTGTGTAACCTAACTAGTCTCTAAAGTTGTAATATAAAATATGTGCTAGGGAGTGTAACGTTGCATATGCACTGTGACAAAGATATGGATCCCAGATTGTAATATGTATGGCATAGCGCTGTGCGTTATAACCTAGGCATCGAGGAAGGCACGTTAGATGGGGCAATATAACCCGTGCGAAGGCAAGTGTGGCGGGATTAGGCACGGTAGGGCGTCAGACACGTCAGAGCTTCACTAGCGGCGTAAATACATTCCACGTGGATTCATAGTCGCCTTTTAATGAATATCACGCAAATCGTCATGGTGATAGGTACATACGTTTTGTCCAGCATGTCCTAGGTTTTTCTATAAATATATATATTTTTTAAATAATAAAAAACAAAGGCCGGCCCCGGGGGATGGGGTCCCCGGGGCCATAATTGTACTGAGGAGGGGGGCAACGCAGCCCCCCTCCTAAAGAGTTAAAAAAAAAAAAAAGGCCATGCCCCGGGGTTTGGGGTCCCGGGGCCGATTAAGGCCTTGGGAGGGGGGCCACGCGGCCCCCTTCCAAATTTTTTTTTCTCAAAAAAATAAATTAAGGGGCAGGCCCTGGGGGATGGGGTCCCCAGGGCCAATAAATTAGAAAAAGAATGGGGGCCACACAGCCCTCCTTCTTAAAAAAGTAAAATAAATAAAAGACCGGCATCGCGCCGGAGCCAACGCCCCCTCCTTGCAGCACTCTACAAACGCGCCCCCTGGCCAGTTGTAAGTTGGGGAATTAATTCCCCTTCAATACTGAGGCTCTCTGAGGGCCTACTAGCCCAACAGGTATCTCCAGTATGCGCCCGGGAGCTGTGTTGCAGACAGGTGTTCTGAGGCCACGCCTCTTTTACACCTCTCTGCAGCGCAGCTCTGTGGCGCTTACTGGAGGTACCTAGTGGGCTAGTTTCACCCTAGGGCCCCTTAGGATTCAAGGGGACTTAATCTCTCAACTTAGAACGGCCACAGGGCGCGTTTACACAGTGGTGAAGGGAGGGGACGGGGCCTGAGGTGACGTGTGCAAACACACCCTGTGGCGCGTTTTAAGTTGGGGAAATTATTCCCTTTCAATCCTGAGGGACCCTGGGGGCCAACTAGCCCACCAGGTGCTTCCAGTAAGCGCCACTGCTCTGTGTTGCAGAGAGGTGGTGCAGGCCGTGCCCCTTTTTAAACCTCTCTGCAATGGCGCTTACTGGACGTACCTAGTGTGGGCTATTTTGCCCCTAGGGACTCTCAGGATTCAAGGGCCGTTAATCTCCCAACTTAAAACGGCCACAGGGCGTGTTTACACAGTGGGGAAGGGAGGGGATGGGGCCTGAGGTGACGTGTGCAAACACGCCCTGTGGCGCGTTTTAAGTTGGGGAAATAATTCCCCTTCAATCCTGAGGGCCCCTGGGGGCTAACTAGCCCACCAGGTGCTTCCAGTAAGCGCCACTGCGCTGCGTTGCAGAGAGGTGGTCTAGGCCGTGCCCCTTTTTACATCTCTCTGCAACGCAGCTCTGTGGCACTTACTGGAGGTACCTAGTGGTTTAGTTGGACCCTAGGGACCCTCAGGATTCAAGAGGACTTAATCTCCCAACTTAAAACAGCCACAGGGCGTGTTTACACAGTGGGGAAGGGAGGGGACAGGGCCTGAGGTGACTTGTGCAAACACGCCCTGTGGCACGTTTTAAGAGGTAGTTTTAATCCCCCTGCCCTATTATATACTAGGGGCTTACAGAGGAGGTCATGCTAATCACAGGGGGACCGCAACGCATAGTGTTCACTAGTGTATGTAGGTATTTTCACTGTATTCTGAGTATCTTTTAACATAGCACTGGCTCTAGGACTGGTTAGTGAGACTCAGTTACCACCAGTATCCGTCTGAAAAAGTTGAGGGTACAGGATGATTTTGCAACAAGGCTTCTTTCTGCTCTTCTGTTTGTTCTTTCTGCACGTTATCCTTCTTCCTGCACTTTTCTTCGTCTTTGAGGACTTCTGTTGCTTCTTTCTGCATTTCTTTTTTTTCTTTCTGTGCGTTTTTTCTTCTTTCTTCACATGTCCTATCTCTGTAGACATAGTTAGAAATTAGCATTTAAAAAACCTTTGAAATTCACTGAAAAAACCATAGGGTTCAGGCACGTTATAGTTAGCTGGACTTTTCACTCATACAAAACCATTGAAATTCCCCTGTTATAGTTAGTTCAGCTAACTATAACTCGCGTGCCCGCAATGCCTCTCAAACGATCTGGACGAACGGTGAAGTGGCACACATTGTGACTTTTATGCAAGTGGCTTCCTACTTTCTTTTGACAAATTTACAGATGAACATAACATACTTAGGGGTCAGTTCATGATGCACAGTCGCCACATTGCGCTGGTGCACCATACCTGGGGTAGTGATAATTTGAAACCCATCACAGCAGTGGACCGTGGAAGGAAGGCTATGTCCCGCTTATATATGGCAGCTCTGCACACCACTGTGGTTGCACTGAGCGATGACCAAATCAAATGGGAGTCTGAACAGACCTATTACTGAGGACAAATGGAATAACGCAAATGGGCACATTTGAGTGTCCAGGAACACACATATTCAGCTTGCACACTTTATATTTATACAAGACCCAATTGACACCAAGAAGTTTCAGTAGAATGTACTTATGAGTTGACAACTGCCCCAAGTATGGAGGTACTGATGCAGTTTTGTTCACATAGTTTGGGGTGCTCTGGGTTGTCCTGCCATTGGCATGAAATACCTAAAATAGTACCAGAAATTACAGACCGATCCAGACTACTGTCCACTGAAACCTGCCTGTTTGGAATGGAATAATGACACAACCTGGGATAGCTCTGCATGCAGGCTCGTGGATCTAGTATTGGTATTGGCCAACAGAAAATTGCCATGACCTGCAAATCTAAAAATAGCCTCTCAGTGACCAGTTGGTGCACTACTGTTAACCAGCCAGGAAGAAGCTGCGAGCAGCGTCCTGAGAGCCCAGAATACCAGGACTGGTCATGGATGCTTAGCACAGGCTTGGGGTATGCTATTGCCCAAATAGTTGTCCAATGTCAGTTAACCCCCTTAGATGCTCTTGTTTTATATTGTATGTTTTGCTTAGGGGTGTGAGGTAGGGAATTCCTGGGGTGTAATGTTGACAGTGTTACGTTTTGTGGTTCCCACTGTCGCCTGTGTCACATCCCTGCTTTATCGAATTCAACTTATAGTGCATCCCTCCTAGTTTTCTCCCTGCATTCAGTTGAGCTAGAGCCCACCTAATTTTTGTTTCCTAAGTAGCTTTTTCAAAGCTGTATGTGAATTCTCATCTTAACGCAGGTATCTATGCCTCCTTCTCCTTCACACTTCCATTTTTCTTTAGGTTCACCACACTCACCTTGTATTCTGTACATTTCTTTTTCTATTTGAGGCACACAATTCATCATGTAGTCAATCCTTTTTGAAACCAGTAAAACCTCACATAATGTTGGTGTGTCCTTCATAATTCCTCCCATTCTTTCTCGCAGAAACAGTGTAGGAGAAATTAGTCCCTCATGCAGTTGTTTGTTAAAGCCCTATAAGTTGCCACTTTTCTAGGCACTTTTTTTTAAATTCCAAAGTCTCTCCCTTTACTCTCCTACCAAAATGTTAACTCTCGGTATTGTGCTCATCCGGGACAATTAATGCAAAGCAAGGGTTTGTCTTACAAATGAGATATGCTTAGAGACCTGGGACTGCTTCTTGTTCCAATACAGGCAAATTTTCCACGATGTACCGCCCATGAGCCTTGTCTTAAGGTTGAAAACTTCCTATCTGGCCCTAAATTTGCTCCACACAAAAAGCTTGCTACATTTTGAGCTGCTTATTTCCAAATTTCCATTTTCTTGTTGGTTCCCCTGGAAGGCTCATGAAAAGTGGTAAAATACATGAACAATGGTTCCATGTAATTATTTCATGAAGCTGTGTTTTAGAATATTACACCTTCAAGTTATAAACATATTTTTCTTTCTAATCCAGATATATATATTCCAGAACCTGGGTGCATAGATGGAGAAGGTCTGCTGCCTTTTTCTTTATTTTTCTGCACATTTTCTATCTAGTCTGATTTGGGTGTTCCAACAGCCACTGTTGAAGGTGAGCTTGTTAGCCATATAGGCATGGAGCTTCTTGGTGGCAGCTGGTTTTGAAGATGGTGCAAGCTGGCAAGGGAAGCCAGTGGAGTTCCATTAGGGTACAGGTGATGTGGTGATATTTCTTCAGTATCTTGACAAGGAATGCTGCATCATACAGGATTCCTTTAAGGATAGCCGCGGTGGAGTCAGAGAGGCAGTGGAGAAGGGCATTGCCACCGTCTAGATTTCATGACGACTCAAAGTATGTTTTAAAGACACTTTCTGTGAGCAGTGTTTTCACCTACTTTACTAGAGAGAACTGGTACAGGCTATCTTGGTATTGTTGGCTAGGGTGAGGTCGGTGCCAGAGTGAATAGGTGTGACTTGGCAGTTTATTGTATGCAGTCTATTAGATATTCCCACAGCCCACATTTCGCCCGTAAAATAGGCCATTAATTGCCATCTTAAAATCCTCTGATTCCTAAATAAAATCATCTTATGTTGCTGCATCTAGTGTCAAATTAGTCTTGTATCTATTTTCTGGTTGTTGTGTAAACTCCCACGTATAGATACATGCTCGTCTTCTAGTGCTGCAGAGGGTATTTATCAAGGGGGAGCTATTCGGTACTGTCTTCCTGAGATGTTCAGGGCCCTCAAGGTGCAACAGTACCTTAACGCTTGCAAATATCATGTATATTTTAGTGTGGCTTCATGTATTAGGTAATAGAAGTGATCTTTCACGTCTGATTATGGTGCCAGTCCTGACTTCACAAAAATGGATTTATGGGATTTCTGTATAGAGAGGACCAAATGGAGTGATCAGTCTGCGTCCAAGCCTAATACTCATTTGGAATCTCCTGTGCATATTATGACATCTGCCCTTTATTGCCCATAAACCCATTGCTTTAGGAAAGCAGTAGCTGTAGATGACCATCATCAAATCTCTTAAACTTATCTTCTAATAAAGTGCTGTTTCTAGCATCAGTTTGTTCATTAGCATTGATGATACCAGACTCTACTGTGTAAGGATGTAAGTAGGATGCACTTTAAAATTCTAATACTAATCTGGGAAAGGTTGCAATTTTGAACTTTGAAAATTAATACTTTTTCACTTTGTTATTGATAGGTTGATTTTTAGTTAATTTTACAGTAAGACAGGGTCACATAAATGGCTGTATTGCACAAAACATTCCAAAAACGTTATTTTACATAAAAGTGTTTGATAGGTTCTTTTTATGACTATTTAATGATAGTAACTGTAAAATGTATGGAGATGTGCACTTTAAAAGTGATGAGTCTTTATAACTGGATATACACAATGTAGTCAATTCAATTCATAGAGCTTTATTCGATTGTTACAAATTTACAATCATAAAAGCACATGTAAAACAATTTACATTACATCCAATCAGATAAAATTACGGAATAGCAGTAATCTTGTCGGACGAACACAGTCATAGATAAAATGTATACCATAAAGTTTTAAAAACATTTCAAACAAACAATTATAATTCATCGGTAGTTGTTAGACCTTTCCTTAAATTAAATGCTCTCTTTAAAAACATAGCAAGCCTCCATACTACATGTTCGTTATCCAACAGCTGAAGTTTTAAAAAAGCATGGCGGCATTGTCTTAGTCCATAAGTTTTTAAAAGCGGAACTAACCACACTTTTCTTAATTCAGAATAAAATTTACAAAAGAGAACGGAGTGGATAGTAGACTGGGATGAGTGATTATTGCAAGGACATGGTGAAAGCTGTCTCGACCAATCATTCATTTTGGGCCTCGACACCAGTCTATGAAATATATTAAACCTACATCTAGCCAATAACATTCTATCATAGGTAACAGTTACAAATGACAAATATGGCTCCATTCCAAATGTAGTTAAAATAGTTTATGTTGGTTAACGGTGGGCTTCATAAGTTCGCTAGACAATCTAGCCTCTTCCAGCATACAGAGCCCCTCTCTTTTTAATGTTTCCCGTGAGATCCTCTGCAAAGAACTTGGATTGGTAAAATATTCAATGTGTCCTAAGTCCTTCATAAAATCATGAACAAAATTGATCCATGGTATTTTTAAGGCTCCATCTAATTTAAGACAATCAGCAAGAATATCCCGATTTAACTGTGTCTGCTCCTTAACCCAGATATTGTGCCATAGTAGTATCGGTTCTATTTTAATTAAATCAGATATAAAGGGGAGACCCAATTCTTCATGGCAGACAAAAGATGTACTGGGGGAACGGACAATATAAATCTTAAAAAAGAATTCTCCACTTGTTGCAGCTGCATGGTATTTGCTAATCCCCATACCCCGGCTCCATACATTGCAGAGGTGATACACTTCACTTTATAGATTTGTATCTACTCCGCAGGGGGTTTCCGGACCAATTTCATAGAAAAACCCACCAAGGCGTTTGATGACCGGATAAACATCAGTTTTTTGGCATTTATAGTTTGGGCCCAAGATTCGTTTTGATTAAATAACACGCCCAAATATGAAAAACTCTTGGTTGAGCTTAATTTCTGCCCCTCTACAAAGATGTCCTTCACTCGCATGGGCCCACGGCCACATCTCATTACATATGTCTTTGAAATATTAATGCTAAGGCCTAGATAATTATGTAGCATTTAATAATAATTGTGGCTATCTTAGACAGTCTACATAACCCAAGGCAGCTTTTTATTGAGTGTCTGTTAAAATCGGTAACTCTGCTGAAATAAACCTTGTAGAAATATATAGTATGTTCTGACGAAAGCACCACCGTCTGTACTTATTCGTCAGCCTCTTTAAATTAAAGCTGAGAGCTGATATATCCGATTATCTTTTCCATGCTACCTCAGACATGGCATAAACCTTCTGCACCTTCCATCTATAGTTGTATTGTTGTTTTCTCACCTACGATTTGAACAGAACTAGTTTACATCTTTATCACGTCACCATATGTTTGCCTTCATATTTTACTTTGACTATACTTTTAAGAGACATTCTGTCATGCATCATGTCCTGAAATTTACTGCATAAATAACCAAATAAAAGCATACAAAACTCTGATCAGCAGTTATATGGGATTATTGGTGTTCATACGTTGTGCTGCTGATAAATCTGCTGTGCTATAGTTTCTCTAAAGGTTTGTGATTGATGAAATTTACTACCCATCTTACTTGAAAGTACCTTTATGTTCATTGGATCATTTGCAACGGATTATAAGGTGTAAGCTGTAGGGGTTACGTTTCCTGATTGAGGTTTACGCATTGCTACGTTTTTCAAATTTTGCTAGGTACTACAACTCTCTTTTTTGCATGGTGAAGCCAACAAGCCCCCAGCACTGTTCTTTTCATGCAGGAGGCACAGTAGATATCGTGGAGAGCGACTCTGAGCTTGATCAGGGGGTTGAATTGCTGGAGCAAAACAGCGTGGGACGTGTACCACGAGAAAAATTGGTTTACATGACTGTAAATGATGCCCAACAGGAGGATGAAGATTTAAGTAAGTACAGTGATTTAGCGCACAAATAATCTAATTTACCCTAAAGTTAGTGTTAAGTGGAGAGTGTTTATGAATATTCATGCCAGATCTCCAAGTATCTTTAGAAGTTGTCCTGAAGATGACCCTCCTCTGAACAATGATTTATCTTACTGTTATTTCCAACTCCGTCACATACCAAGACTGGGGGGCAGGAGAAAGGGCTAGAAGCTGCATATATTGTTTAATCATGATGGGGCCATTGTATGCAACTCCCATCTCCCTTTCTTTATCAATCACCTGTGAGTGGAAAAGGATCAGAAACTGCATCACGTTTTTGGCTGTTGCAACTTGATGGACCTTCTTGTTGTATTTTTTTTCTGTGGCAGTACTTTCTTGTGTGTCCCATGTTTTCTTTTCCTTTTAACAGTTTTGGTATCTCTTTTATCCCGCTTCATCTCAACTTCAGGAAGCGCTTGGTTTGCTGAGGGAGTTTCCTTATACTGATCACCTTGTCAGTCCTTTGTCTGCGTATTTTGCCTTATGTTCTCCATAATAAGATCTTCAGTAATGGTCATAAACAGAGTATATTGACTCATAATTGAAAAGTCTTATTTTAAAGTGAAACATTTCTTTCAAAAGTCAATATTAAATCGTTGTCTCTCTAAAAGCAAAACATTTTCTCTTTATTCTGAAATGCCAACTAGAGTAAAATCAAAAATTAATATAAGCCATTGTCCCCTTTTGAATACTCTCTTCAAGTACAATACATTCTTCAGGAAGTCCGATATATGCTTACCACCAAAAAACCTATCTTGTGCCTGTCCGCTTGAAATGAAGTCCGGTCTTTAGAAATACCCAACAAAAAAAGACTGACAAATACTGTCAGTAACGTAGACACAGACCCAATTTAGCTCCTTAGGGCTCAAAATGAAATGAAATAACTGAACTGTCACTGTACTGCATTTTGCAGTTGTTATTCATTCATCCTTATAAGGGTGGTGTCACATTCTTCTGTAAAAATGTTATTGTCTATCTGACCGATTTCTAGCTATTTTTCTTTGAGCAGAACATTTAATGTATTGTATATTCGCAACCTGTGCATACTCCTGCCATCTTGTAATTGGGGTTGGAAAAGTAAAAGTTGCTTTTCTCTTATTGTTTGTTTCGGATTCAGGCTGAGCTGTTGATAGCAAAGCCATACATCACTATGGAAACTACTATGCATTGGATTACCAATCTCAACCCAGATTGTTTTTTTTTTCTACCATTGGGTAAAAAGTTTAAATTCTCTTTCTTGTTTCAACAAGATAAGCTATAGTAGGTTGATCCCTAATAGAACTATTAAATGGAGTGGGTTAATGTCCCATTAGACACACACCTCTTAATGCAACTTCTGAACACAATGTAGTTCAGAGAACAGCCTGCAGTTGTAACGTGGTAAGGCTGGTGAAAGAGGAAGAAGGCTTTGAGACTCTTCCCTAGAAGTCGTCAATATTTACCTATACTTAATAAAATCTGCTGACGAATGCTTCGTCAGACCTACCAAGACAGTGTCTTGTAACTCCATGGGTTGAAAGCAAATAAAAATGAGCTTCTCAAGAACCAATTTATATTAAAGGCATGTCAGACTTGACTTCTTGGGAGTCCATACTGCTACGTAAATAATTCAAGAATCAAACTGCTTCTCTTGGTCCGTGGACTAATGGCCCACCTACTGTTAATTACAAAGTGTTCTTAGTGCTGTTGGAAATTTGTGTTTGTGGGTGCAGCCATGTTTCGGCGGCCTTGCTTAGCTGCTACAATATATTTCATTCTGAAGAGTTGAAGATATATAATTTTTTCTAATTCAAAAGAGCAGAAGGGATCATACAAGAAGCAAAGCGACCTCGAACGCAGGCATTCAAACTACATTAGATGTAGCCAGCTGTCAGTTCAACAACACTGTTCTTTCGTGCTGCAGTGCTTGGCTCGGCATTTTGAACTTTCTTTCAGAAGTTCAAAGGCCATTGCTAAATTTGCTTTTTGAAGTGAAACACTTGATTCTTAGTATATGTTGGCTGTAGATAAAGCATATCCTTCAGTTTAGTGTTGGACTCTGACGGTTACAAGTTGTTTTTCTTCAAAGAGTCATGAGGTATTGTGACTCCTCCACTGTGTATCTCATGTGTTTCTCGGCTCCTAGTTAGATTATTTTTTAGCGCTATCTGGTTTGGACATCAATATTGCAGCTCTGGGACCGAAGCTCGATTCAAGCACTGTTCGAACTGGGGGTCTCTAGTTGGCTGAGGTAGGTACCTTAGTCCAAATAGGGACCCTTGCTTCTAAGTCAGGGATAGGAAGGACGCCTTCTCAGATATCCCCCGCTCACCCCCTCAGTAGCTTGGCACGAGCAGCCAGGCTTATCTCCAAGGCAAATGTGTAAAGTATTTGCAACCACGCTTTTAGTAACACAGCGATAACACCACAAATGGACTCTACACGATTTTCATAAAAAACATTATATATGTATATAAAAAAAAGATGTACGGTGATACCACACGATAGGAATCCAACATATGCGCATTTGTAATATTTCACCTTGCCGGTTATTAGGCCAGCAAGCACTTGTAGGTTCTTGCAGTATTAATGAGCAATTCGCGATGATCCAATGCAGTCCTAATGCAATGCTATGCAGTTCGTAATGCAAGATTCAGGCACTTCGTAATGTAAAAATAATGCGATTTGTAATGCAACAATCAGGCAGTTCTTAATGCAAAAATAATGCATCAATTATGCAGTTCACAATGCAAAAATAATGCAATTCGTAATGCAACAATCAGGCAGTTCGTAATGCAAAAATAATGCACTCAGCACCGATCGCGATGCTCTGGACGGTCTCTATGCCACTCTTACTGACTCGCGGTCAGCTACTTCCAAAATATGCCCCCAACACTGTTATGATGGAAAACAAAGTGCAGCTCCACACTCCAGCCCCGGTACTGCCACTCCTCGGCAAGTATGGGCGGCGATACGGACTTCAGCGGAGGCATGTGCTGCAAAGATGGGATAGGCTGAGAGCGTTTCTCTTGTAGCCCGCACCCCACCCCATGCGGCAACATACGCACGCTCGCTGAGCATTACCTGGGGGGTGCGACCTCAATCTCCTCTCCTTGCGGCTTGGGCCTCTGGTGCGACTTCGTTGATCTTGGGCAGTGGAACTCAGACCCCCAACGGTCATGGTTCAAGGTCTCTCCTTGGCAAAGGCAGGCTCAGGCTGGCGGCAGTGAATTCTCACAGCTCCTCTGTGGATGCCGGTCCGGGCAGATGGCAATGACGATCGCAGCACTTCTGGTCACACTGTCGATCGAAGCAGAGAACAAGACTGCTCCGGGACACAGTCATGAGGCAATTTCTCACAAAGGTCTCAGGCTACAACAGGGCACACGCACACAGCGTCGCTGAGACTCACTTGAGCTCCGGGTGCACACGATCACAGGGCAATCCTCACGAAGGTCTGAGGCTTCACGAAGCACACGCACACAGCGTCGCTGAAACTCACTTGGACTCCGGGTGCACACGATCATGGGGCAGTTCCTACGAAGGTCTCAGGCTGCGAAAGGCACATGAACACAGTGTTGCTGAGACACACTTGGAAACTTTTATGTTCCTGAGTTTCCACAACAGGGAGCCAGCTCTCCTCGTGCCCTTGTAGATACGTTACTTTGGGACACAGCACACAGCAAAGTCCTTTCAAGCAGGGGGACACAGCACACAGCAAAGTCCCTTAGCCTCTCCTTAGTTAAATCAGCAAACTGCAGGCCAGCCCCAGAACACACAACAAGGGTCAGTGCTTCTCTTCAGCTGTTAATCCTTTGCAGAGGTTCCTCTTGACTGTGAAATAATTTCAATCATTTTCAGTCTTGATCAGTCTAAAGTCCAGGGGTTTCCGCTCTCATAGTTATACCCCTAAATGTTTTTGAAGTCTTTGTGTTCAGGGGGCACTGACCCCTGTCCAAACCTGTTCTGGGTGTCTCCCTGTCAGTGACACCTTCTTCCTTTGATAGTGGGGGTCTGGATCCTCAATCACTCAGCAGGAGATGGAGCCATTGTTTTATGGCAGCAGCCCAGGCCTCTTCACCTCCAGGGGCTACTCTCCGGATGCAGGTCAACCGTGGCTGTCTAACCTACTCCTCCCCTGGGTCAAGACATTTTCCATATCCTATCAC
Source organism: Triturus cristatus (assembly GCF_964204655.1). Taxonomy (NCBI): domain Eukaryota; kingdom Metazoa; phylum Chordata; class Amphibia; order Caudata; family Salamandridae; genus Triturus; species Triturus cristatus. The sequence continues at coordinate 881,360,089 of NC_140591.1, forward strand.
ATTCAAATCCAGACAGTCAATCCACAACCGGGCAGAGACGCACAGAATTGTTAGAACAGAAAACCAGCCACTTCTAAAAGTGTTGTTTCTAAACGCACAATTCAACAACCACCTTCACAAAAAGAAGTGTTATCAAATTGTGAGTTCAGGCACACTAAACTTCACCTCTCTATCTTAAACCTATGGGAAGATAGGCTGGAAACATATTACACAGCCTCCCCCATTCTGTCCTATGGGCAAGATGGCCTTGCAACAGTGACAAACGAATTTGGCAGTTTTCCACTGTCAGGACATGGGACACACCTTAGTACATGTCCTACCTTTCACATACACTGCACCCTGTCCAGGGGGCACCTTGGGCCTAACATAGGGGTGTCTGATGTGCATAAAAAGGGAAGGGTAAGGCCTGGCAAGTGGGTGCACTTGTCAGGACAACAAGGCAGTTTAACAAACTGTGCGCAGGCACTGCAGTGGCAGGCCTGAGAACTCTTTTCAGGGCTACTTATGTGGGTGGCACAATTAGTGCTGCAGGCCCACTAGTAGGATTTGTATTACCTGCCCTGGCACACATAGTGCACTTTACTAGTAAGACAAACATGCCAATTATGGACAACCAATTACCATTACACTTTACACAGGGAGCACTTGCACTTTGACACTGATCAGCAGTGGCAAAGTGCTCAAAGCATCTAAGTTGGTAAAACGAAATCCATCACAGCATCAAAAATAGAGGAGGTAGAGGCAAAATGTCGGGGTAATCACGCCAAGAAATGCCAGATCCAACAAGCGCCAAGGCCTTTCTCAGCACCCGTTCCTTCTACAACAGGCTAGACAATCCTATACATTAGCTAGTATTACCAAAATCTTCAATTCACCTTTTCGGTCCTGGCCTTCCACATATCTTCTTTTCCAGTCACCATACTCCATACACTCCATGACGACGAGGGAAGGAAAAGACGCCCTTCAGCTACTGCCCCAAGTAGCATCGCAAATACTCCAGGCTAGACCAGCACAAAGTGGGCAATTTCTGTTTGTTGCCAGAACATGACGAGAATTTGTGTTGAGCCGTGCCTGGCGTTTTGTTTTAAAAAAGACTCTTTAGTAGCGAAGAGAGCGATATTGGGCCCACTCTACCATGCGACGACACACAGGCGATACACCTAACATTTTTGGTGGACAGTCACCAGACCCAGAACCGAAGATACTGAGCCATAGAGGGCCCCAACAGACATCCCTATACTGCTGGCTGGCAGTGGCGACAGCTCTGACTCTGAGCCTGATCCATATTTACAAGGGCATGTAAGTACATAAGCGAAAGCCTCCCAATCCCCCCCAAAAAACGGGTATAGCGGCTTTCGGAACTCCACTGCCCTCGGGCCGTGGTGGTCTCCAACAACAGGTTCAAGAGCGCCCAAACTCACTCTGCCGTAAAACAATCGAGAAGTGTCCTGAAGTTTAAAGCCCTGACATATTTTTCAGTGTCTGCACTGAAAACAATCTGCATCTGCATCTCTGAAACAACAAAAAGTATCAGAGCTGAAGCAACAGACATCGGAACCAAAGCACCCTTCGGTACCAAAAATCCTCCAGTGCCACCGGCACAGAAGCAGACAGATAACCCATTGGTGCCGAAACACCATTCACCTAAGCCAGCAGCAGAATCGAAAGTCGCGTCCACATCCAAAGCACCTTCAACATTGAAAGACGCGAAGACAGCCCTGGAACCTAAGCAATTCCATTCCATTCTGAAAAAGTTACTGGTCAAGAGACAAAAAACACTGTTTGTTCATCTAGACACCGGGAAATTAGGAACAAAACTACTGCCACCGATATCCCCATACACTTCCTTAAAGGAAAATAACTTTCAAAGAGGAGACTATGGGACCAGAACCACCCAAAGCTCCCAAGAACGGAGGCACAAGCCCTATATTTTTCCCTCCTTCTCCAAAACCTCTACCTCTATATTCGTCTACACTGTCAGCACCACAACCTCTGCAAGTGCATGCACACTCCCCTGAACATCTGCTCTCAGAGCAGCCACATATCTCTACTGCGCAGTCATCCACAAGTGACCTACATACTGGGGAGGAGGTACCATACAGCGTGCTATACTTTCCAGACCCACAAGGGGATCCGTATACACAGGACCTATATGACGCTGATCCGGTAGTTGAGACCGAACCGGACCTCTATCCATCTGACCCATCACCACCTGCTATCACATCTTACCACAAGTTCATCAGTAGGGCAGCATATTACCACAAGTTAGATCTCCATACACTTGAGATTGATGAGGGTTTTTTGGTGGAAACACTATAAACGGATTGCAAAAGACAGCACAGAAAAAATATAAACTTTGCCCATCAGACCCTACATACATCAGAGGTCAGGTCGCCCCGTACTCCCTAGTACATACTGCTAGAAAAAGAGCAAATTCCCAAGGCACTAGGGATGCAACCCCCACAAACAAGGAGAGTACAAAATATGATGCCACAGGTAAACGCGTTGCCGCACAAGCAGCCTACCACCTGCGCATCACAAACTCCATTGATTTACTCTCCCGCTACAGTCGAGCCCAATGGGACAAAATGCAGCACCTCTTACAACACCTCCCAGACCAATACCACCAAAGAGAGATTCAGTTGGTAGAAGGCTGGGCAATATCAAATGCTACCATACAATGCACAATGGATTCTGCAGATACCAGTGCGCAAGAGGTAAAGTGCAATATCCTCATTTGACGACGTGGATGGCTCATGGTTTCTGACTTTCTCCCATACCCCCACCCCCCCCCCCCCCCCCCCACCCACCAAAATAAAAAAAATAGTGAGCACCTAAGCTCCCCCCGTAGCAAATTACACCAGTCGGGGGAGGGCTACAACAACACCGCCATCAGTGGACAAACATCACCACAGTTCAGTATGTTATCTCTATAATCAAGGCTGGGTATTGTTTACAACTCAATGACACACCTACTACAATACCACCAAGGACACAAACCATTACTAGAACATCTTACACTACTGTAGGATGAAGTCCAAGCTCTCCTTCAAAAGGAAGCTATAGAAATAGTCCCGAAACAACATCAGGAACACAAGGTATATTCACTATATTTCCTCATTCCCAAAAAGGACAAAACCTTAAGGCCAATTCTAGATCTAAGAACACTCAACAGTTAAATCTCCTCAGAACACTTCCACATGGTCTCATTACAAGAAGTGATATCTTTGCTACAACAAGGAGATTTCGTGAATGCATTAAACCTCAAAGATACCTATTTCCATAATACCATACATCTAGCGCACCGCCGCTATCTCCGTTTCCAATTCTTCGGGCAGCAGTATCATTTCAAAGTCCTACCATTTGGGGTAACTACAGTCCCAAGGGTCTTCACCAGATGCCTTGCGGTGGTAGTATCTCATCTCAGAAGGGGAAACATACTTTTGCAGCGTGAATCTTTCTGGATTCACTATGCTGTGCATTATTCCGCGATCTTGTGGTTGGGTCCGGATTCGTAGTCTTTTCTTTGTTTTTTATTTTTTTATTTTATTTGTAGCCCAGTTTGGCGGCGACGACCCACCATTTGGTGCACCTCCCGTGACGTCGTCGTGCTTCCTGCGGAAGTCCCACCTTTGGGGCGCCATCTTCAGATTCTTTTTTCCGCCGTTGGGTCTGGATCGTCATCGGGAAGCTCCAGAATTACACTCGAAGGAAGAATAAAGAAAAGCGAGTTTCGTCGATAAATACTAGAGGATATCACAGGAAAGGAAGAGATTTCATCAGGAGCGCGAAGAAAGGAGGTTCAGCGCCCTTTTTCTTCGACGACCTTGGAGAATGCGCACTCAGAGGCCCTGAGCGCAATGGACAAGACGCCATTCAAGTTCTGCCCAAACTGCCACCACAAGTTCGCGCAGAAGGACCAGCATCCGGTCTGCAACCTCTGCCTACCGGTCGAACACCAGAGTAAGGACTGCAACGCCTGCTCAGCCTTCGCGCCGAAGACGCTCAGGGTGAGAGATCGGCAGAGAAGAGCCAACGCCAGCATGGATGGCAAGGGTAAGGCCCCGTCGCTCTACGATCTGGGCCTCTCCACGGACGACGAGGACAACGTCGCCGAGACAGCCGAAAACTTCACGGTCGTAGAGACCGACAAGAAAAAAGAAGACGAGGTAAGAGAATCGTCGAGCGCAAAACAGAAAGTACCCAGAAAACACGAGGGTGACTTGAGAAAATCAGAGTCTAAGTCCACGAAGGGAGCCCCGGCGCCGAAAACTTCGACGACCAAAGGGGGAACCATGGACAAGAGGCCGAGCGGATCCTTAGAAAAGGACTCCCTGGTGCCGAAAGACGCCGAAAAGCAAGGGTCGTCGAAGACAACCCAGGAAACGGGCCGATCGACGCTGAAAGAACGGTCGACGTCGACGCAAGTTTCATCGAAAAGAACCGCGGTCGACGCCGAAAGCATCTCCGAGATGGAGAAAAAGAAGAGGCGGCTCGAGGCCGAAATGGAGAACATCCTTCAAAGGAAGAAGGAGTTCGACGCCAAGATGAAGGAATTCAGGATTCCAACGGTTTCATCGGCGGACGTCGTCGAGGACGAATTCGACACCGAAGGCCTAACAAGGGATCTCGAAGAGGAAGACGAGACCTATTATGACGGAGAAGCCGAGGAAGAAGACCAACAGTCGTTCTACGACTCGGCGCCATCTACCAGCCACGACATCGAATGGCAGGATCTCGACACCGAAAACCCGGAGGAGCCCGTGGACACTTACCCTTCGAGGCCTTCGCCACCCGACGACATCGGGGTGTAAAATATGGTGGTCAGGAGCGCAGCGACAGCCTTCGGCGTCAAACTCGACGAGGAGAAGCCGAAAGCCGATTTTCTCCTCGAGACCCTGCTCCCCATCCAGACAAGGAGCCAGTTCCTCCCTATGCTACAAAGTGTGATGAATCAGGGGAGAGAAGCCTTCAAGGAACCAGCGACCTGCCGGTCGATCACGCCCAGGACAGAGAAGAAATATAAGCACTCTTCCCTGGACCCCCCTTACATCAAGGGTAGCGTGACCGCCGACTCCATCATAGCTTCCACGGCCAGGAGAAGGGCCAACGTACCAGCAACTTCGGGCCCACCACCTGATAAGGAGAGCAGGAGGATAGACCTCACAGGATGAAAGGTCGAGAGGAACGCCGCAATGCACTGGCGCATGGCGAATTCCAATGCACTCCTCAATAGACACCAGTACCAGCACTGGGACGAGATGGGGGAGCTAGTAAAGCACCTCCCAGAAGAATACCGCCAGAGAGCCTCACACCTGATAGACGAAGGCAAGAACATCGCCAACTCCTGTATAAAGACGGCGTTGGACGGGGCAGAGACTTCAGCAAGACTCATGGCCATAGGGGTCACCGAGAGAAGGCATGCATGGCTAAGAATCTCGGGATTCAAACCGGAGGTGCAGAACAACATCCTTGGCACCCCCTTCAACGGAGAGACACTGTTCGGAGCAACAGTGGACGAGAAGCTCACCCAGCTGAAAAAAGAAAACGAAACGGCGAGGTCCATGGGGGCCCTACAGCTGAGGGGAATGAGGCGAGGCAATCCCTCGAGGAGACCCTACGGTAGGGGAGGAAACCAGCAGGGGCCGTCGCACCAGACGTTCCAGCAGGGTCAGCAGGGTGAAAGTCACGGACAAGGTCAACAAAAGCAAAACTGGCAGTATCAACCTCGGGGCCAGTCCTTTCGCGGGAGAGGTTACGGACGTGGCCAAAGGAGGAGAGGGGGCGAACAGCCCTCATCAAAGTGACTCAGCACGCAAGAGGACGCCTCCCCTCGTCATGCCCCCAAGGGTGAGGCGCAAAAAAGTAACATCAGGGGGAAGAGAATATTCAAAAGCCTACGAGCATACAACACCAGTAGGCGGAAGACTGAGGTTCTACCTTCAGGAGTGGCGGCGTATAACCACGGACAAGTGGATACGGAACATCATGCAGTACGGATACTGCGTAGATTTGGAGAAAAGACCTCCAAACAGGAAACCAAAGCGAAGACAGAGATCGGCCCAAGAACTGGCACTACTCAGAGAAGAAACAGGGAAACTTCTAGAAAAGAGAGCCATAGAGGCAGTGCCGTTCAGAGAACGCAACAAAGGGGTCTACTCAAACTACTTCGTGGTCCCGAAAGTAGACGGAAACCTCAGACCCATCCTGGACCTGCGTTACCTAAACAAGTTCATCAGAACGCAGAAGTTCAAAATGACTTCGCTGCAGGAGGTACTGCCCCAAATAAGAGACGGGGGACTTCATGGTCACCGTGGACCGCAAGGATGCCTACCTGCACATCCCAATAAACAGAAGACACAAGGGCCTTCTGAGATTCAACATCGAGCAGGAACACTACCAGTTCACAACCCTGGCCTTCGGATTAAAATCGGCACCAAGGGTCTTTACAAAATGCCTGTCGGCGGTCGCGGCCCACCTACGAAGACAGGGAATCCATGTCTACCCCTACTTAGACGACTGGCTGGTCAAGGCAAACTCACGCGAGAAGTGCGAGAGGCACGCAAAACGCGTAACAGACACCCTCACGAATCTGGGGTTCTCGATCCACTGGGGGAAGTCATGGCTGGAACCGGAACAGGTGAAGATTTTCCTGGGGGCGAAAATCAACTCCCTCAACAGTACAGTAGTGCCCAGCGACAGGAGGACAGATGCACTATTGAAGGAGACGCGGCTCTACCAGAAGGGGCGAGCTCTGACAGTGAGGGAAGTGAGCAAGATGATGGGGATGATGGCGTCGTGTATCCAGCTGGTGCCGAATGTACGCCTGCACATGAGACCATTCCAGGAATGGCTACAACAGCAATGGTCACAAGCAAACGGAAGTTGGGAGGATCTAGTGGTTGTTACGCACGCAGTGCAGGAGGAGATAACTTGGTGGAACAGAGACAACATGACAGAAGGGAGGAGCCTGACACCACCAATCCCAACAATGACCATTACCACGGACGCATCGCAAAAGGGATGGGGAGCGCACATGGACAACCTCAGAGGGAGGGGTCTGTGGGCTCCAGCAGATGCGGTTCGCCATATCAACTACCTCGAGTTGAAAACAATCCTGCTAGCCCTGAAGGCATTCCAGAGGCACCTGTACAACCAGAGGGTGTTGGTTCAAACGGACAACACCACGGCAATGTTCTACATCAACAAACAAGGGGGGACACTGTCGTTTCCTCTCTCCTCTCTAGCTCAGGAGATTTGGAGATGGGCCATACCTCTCAGGATAGATCTACTGGCAATTCACCTACCGGGGAAGGACAATGTGGAGGCAGACTGGCTAAGCAGGCAGACCTCGGCATCGCACGAGTGGGAGCTCAATGGCCAGGAAGCGGAGAAACTCTTCCGGAGATGGGGAACTCCCACAATAGACCTATTTGCAACACGCCACAATGCAAAATGCCAAAGCTTCGTGTCCAGGCAACCAGATCAGCAATCCCAGGGAAATGCCCTATGGATAAGCTGGTCGAGGACATTTGCCTACGCCTTTCCACCGATACCCCTGTTGCACAGAGTGCTCGACAAGTGCAGAACCAGCAACATGACGCTGATCTTAGTGGCTCCACAGTGGGCGAGACAGACATGGTTCTCACAAATTCAAGAAATGGCACAAGGCAACCCATACAGGTTCGAGAGGAGGAAGGACCTGCTCTCAATGCAAAACGGAGAGGTCCTGCACCCAGAGCCAGAGACCCTCAACCTGGCGGCATGGCTCCTGAAGACCTAGAGTTCGCACACCTAAGATTGCCTCCGAGCACTATGCGAGTGCTACGGGAGGCAAGGAAACCAACTACACGAAAATGCTACAGCGCAAAATGGAAGAGATTCACTGTGTGGTGCAGGAAAAAGGGCCTGCAAAACAGAATGACAAGAGACTCCACAGTACTGAGGTACCTCACACACCTTCTAAAGAGTAACCTCTGCTCGAGCTCCCTAATCGTGGCCTACACCAGAGGTGAAAAGGGTGGAAGTTTCTTCACCTCGCAGGTGGTGAAGAGATTCATGGAAGGAGCCAAAAGGATGGCCCCCCCGAAAAGGTTGCCGCCGCCGGCATGGAATCTGAACGTGGTTCTCACGGAGCTCATGAAGGCACCGTTTGAACCCATTCACAAGGCCACACTGCAGATGTTGACGATGAAAACGGCCTTTCTGGTGGCCATAACCTCACTACGCAGGGTGAGCGAGCGTCAAGCACTAACACTACAGGAACCCTACATTCAGATTCTCAAGGACAGAATAGTCCTGAGAACAGACCCACACTTCATGCCCAAGGTGGTGTCGGCGTTCCACATGAATCAGAGTATTCAGATACCAAGTTTCTTCCAAAACACGACTTCAAACGCAGAAAAGGCCCTGCACACCCTCGACGCAAGAAGAGCGGTGATGCACTACATTGAGAGAACCAAGGAACTCAGGAAGTCGAAGCAGCTGTTTGTGTCCTTTGCTACTAGCTTCATGGGTAGGCCAGTGACTAAGGGCACCATCGCTAGGTGGATTGCCCTCACTATTCAATTCTGCCACAAACAGGCTGGACAGGAGCTAGCGGAAGGGCCTCACGCTCACTCCACAAGGAAGAAAGGGGCCACCGTGGCCTTCCTGGCGAACACGCCCATCCAGGACATATGCCTCGCGGCAACTTGGGCATCTGTGCACACGTTCATGAAACACTACTGCGTGGACATTCAGATGAACAAGGAAGCACAGGTGGGACAGAAGGTGCTTCAACACCTTTTCAACGACCAACGCTCATCTACCACCCAGCTGCCACAAAATTAGGAAAACCGCTACAAAGTCTATGCACAGCATAGTGAATCCAGAAAGATTCACGCTGCAAAACGAATAGTTTCTTACCTGTTGGTGTAGTTTTGCAGCTTGAAGATCTTTCTGGATTCACTAGCGAACCCACCCACCTCCGCCAGGAAGATGAGGCTGGAGGAAGAGGGGGTAAAATGGGAAGGATCGAAAGAAATGAAAACGTACAGAAAAATGGACAAGAAGGATTAATCAATCGCCTAGGGTTAAAAAAAAAAAAAAAAAAAAAAGAAGGGAAAAAAGAACCCGAAGATGGCGCCCCAAAGGTGGGACTTCCGCAGGAAGCACGACGACGTCACGGGAGGTGCACCAAATGGTGGGTTGTCGCCGCCCACCTGGGCTACAACAAAAAACAAAAAAAAAACAAAGAAAAGACTACGAATCCGGACCCAACCACAAGATCGCGGAATAATGCACAGCATAGTGAATCCAGAAAGATCTTCAAGCTGCAAAACTACACCGACAGGTAAGAAACTATTCGATATGTTCCCGTATCTAGAGGACTGGCTCTTCAAAAGTCCGAACAAACAGCAATGCCTTCAGGACACCCAACAGGTAATCAACCTTCTGCACAAATTAGGGTTTTCTCTCAATATACCAAAGTCTCGTCTACAACTTCTACATGTACAACCTTTCTTAGGCGCAACACTAAAGTCTGTCACAGCCAAATCGTTTCTCAGTCCAGAAAGAGTATAAAAATTCAAACTAGCATTACCTCTATTTCAACCACAAACCCAGCTCACCATAAAAACAGTCATGAGCTTTCTAGGAATGATGCCGACCTATATAGCCATAGCACCAAATGCTTGCCTGCATATGCGACTTATTCAATAGTCTCAATCGGAGGGGCTTCTACAAGATCTAGTGTTGGTAAGGCCAGCAACCCATCGCTCTCTGCAGTGGTGAAACAGGACCAATCTGTTGCTGGGTTTCCCTTCAAAGCCCCAGTTCCACAGATTACCATTACCACCGATGCATCCCTTCAGGGGTGGGGAGCACATATGCAAAGCCTCACAGTACATGGTCTATGGTCAATACATCAAAAACCCTTGCACTTTAGTCATCTGCAGCTTCTAGTGATTCAACTAGCTCTGAAAGTTCTTCACAGTCATCTACACAACACAATAGTACTGATACGTACTGAAAATATGACTGCAATGCTCTATATTAACATAACAGGTGGTGACACACTCATCACCGCTATGTGTCCTAGCAGATCGCATCTGGCACTGGGCGATATCTCACAAAATCCACCTTTAAGCAGAATATCTACCAGGGGTCTACGACTTCGCATATATGCACAGCAGACTACACCAACAAGTGCATGAGTGGATAATCAGTATACCATTCCTACTTCAAATGGTGGGGAACCCCAGAGATAGATCTATTTGCCACTCACCACAGCGCCAAATGCCAAAGCTTCACCTCCAGGTTTCCTCACCACCACTCCAATGGCAGTGCACTATGGATGAACTGATCAGGGATATTTGCTACTCTTTCCCCCTCTCCCACTAATTCCATACGTGGTGCAAAAGCTAACACATACATCCCTTACACTGATCCTAATAGCCCCAACATGGGCACGGCAGGCACGGTTAACATCCCTTCTGCAACTATTGGTAGTACCACATGAAAAACTACCTCTTTGGCCACATCTCCTAACGGAAGATCAGGGGAGAGTGATGCATCCAAATCATAAACAGCTCAATCTAGCAATCTTGCTCGTAAGAGCCTAGAATTTTGGCCCCTTAACTTACCACAAGAATGTGTGGATATCCTTAAACAAGCACGTAGACCATCTACAAAATTGAAAATAGCTGTCCATTACTGTTCAAATAAACCAATCCAACCTTTGTTACCAACAGTACAAGACCTCATTGGTTCTCTTTTCCATCTGCAGCTAGCAGGACTCGCTTATACGTTGATGAGATTACACTTAGCAGCCTTAGCTGCTTGCATGCAAAACAGGCAACACGTGTCATTCTTTAAAATACCAGTTATTAAAGCCTTTTATGGAAAGACTAAAAATAATCATACCACCTCCATTCCCCCAGCCCTACTCTGGAACCCTAACATTGTCCTCACTACCAACCCAAAGTTTCTACCAAAGGTAGTGTCCGCCTTTCACACAAGCCAAACTATAGAGCTACCAGTTTTCTTCCCTAATTCAGACTCAGTAGCGGAAAAAGCTCTGCATACACTAGATGTTAAGTGGGCCCTAATGTTCTGTAAAGATAGAACCACTCCCTTTAGAAAAACACAACTACTCTCTGTGGCATTTACAAAGCCACATAAGGGCCCCCCATATCCAAAGGAGAAATTGCCAGATGGATAGTTAGATGTATTCAAACGTGTTGCTGCAAAGCAAAAAAGGCTACTTACAGTACCTCCGAAACCTCAAGGGGAGCCACAATAGCTTTCTTAGGAAACATCCCAATAGAGGATATTTATAAAGCAGGTATATCGAATACCGCACATACATTCACAAAACACTATTGTGTTGATGTCTTAGCTAATCAACAAGCTAGAGTGAGTCAAGCTGTACTAAGAACTCTTTCAGACATCTACTTCAACCAATCACTAGCCACCGCTTACCAGACCCCTGCCTTACATTTGATTCTAAGCATATGTATCTACTGCCAACACATGCTACGAAAGGAATATGTTACTTGCCCCATAAGCATCTGTTCGTAGCATGCAGTGCCATAGATTCATATGCACCCAACCTTCTCCCCGGAAGCTATTGGTTGAATTATTTACGTACCTGTCTAACATATTTACTGTACTTCATTTTACTCGCATCTTTATCTTTTCTATCACTATATTGCTCCTTTACTAAAGCTCACCCAATGAGCCAAAAACAATCCAACAAAGGAGCAGAGGAACATGTGCAATACATATTGGAGAAGTAGTTACAATACTTATGACTCAAACACTTCTTAGATGAAAAACAAATTGCAACCGTCCGAGCCCAACACTAGATGGCAGGATATGTGAAGCATGTGAATCTACGGCACTACACGCTACAAATAGTTGCTTACAGGATAAGTAGCATATTCCTTTGAACACAAAGTAGATAAGGTTTTGGAGTAAGTGAAGGGAGGACACTGGCAGCTAAGTTTCTTAGGGCTCAGCTAAGTTACTTAGGGCTCTACAGAAGCATCGCCCTTTCTTTGGTAAGACACAGGGAGGTGTCTTTTCTTGTGGAAAAATCACTGCACGAGGACCACCAGATATTTACACAAAAATCATCAACATTAGTGGCCGTCACAATACTAGCCAGGTAATATTTGGGAGAACAACTACTCCTGTATCTAAAGATTGAGGAATCGGTTTTGCTTTCTCTCTTTTTTTTGTTTTCTTACTGTTTTTATTTTAGAACAGTACACCATTAAGACAGCAACAACGATCTCGATCAACATATCCTTACAAGTGAAATGATGTAAACAATGCAGGACAATCATTTTACAGCTTATAATATCGGTTTTGCTTTCTCTTGATGTTTGTCAGGGAGAGATTTAGGGTTTTACATCACAAATAGGATTAAATAACTTAAGGCAGGTGTTTGGTGGGAACACACACAGATGCAAATCATAATGAATTCGAGCAACAGCCTTGTTTTCACCCTTTTAGAATCAATACCAGACTTCTTTACCTTGCCTCTTGGAGGAAGTTACTTTATTACGTCATAGGGTGCAGACGTTCAGGCTCCAGGACTTCCACAGTCAAAAAGTAGGGGGATATGTACTCGTGTGTTTTCACTAATTCCCAAAATGGATGGAACAGTAATCACAATTCTGGATTTGAGTACACTTTATAGATAAATTAGGATTTTACATTTGCCTACCTTCGAACTTCACATGCTGTCCATATCCCACTATCTAGTGCTATTTATGTTTGTTAAAACAAAGCTTTTCCCCCCTTGATAAGCGGGGGTTATTTGGTGAAACCAGACCCCTTAAGAGTTGCTCTGTTAAACCTCACTTTGTGTGGGCATGCCTTCAGATTTTTGGGGAGGTGTCTGCAGAGGGAAGACGACCACCAGTAGCCTGACAATAATATGAGGGATGGGAATAAAAGTTGCATGAGGGAACCAACCAGGGGTTGTGTTTTTGGGATGTCGAGCCTGTTCTTGCCAGTCATAAGTACGTTCAATAGGCAGACTTTAAAGTGTAAGAACAAAAATGTCCCCGACTTTGCGGTCTGCAACTCTCACGCAAAAATGAATGTAAGTTCCCTACTTTTTTCAAACGTGTATAAGTAGCATGTCTGTGCAGAGAAAATCTGTGGAAGAGCAGCACGAGTGTTGATTAACCGAATATACTGATCATCAAAACAAAAATATGATTTACATATTTATTTACATTTGTACCTCTTTTGGTGTGTTTGGTACAAGGTGAGAGCAGTGGTAAAGCACTGCTTATTGACTTTTTAGAGCTAAATTACTCTGTCGAGGTCCAAATACGATTTTATCACGGTATGTTTTTAAATCGAAGAAACCTAATCGAAATTAAGTATATATGGGTAGGTTTTGAACCGTTCGAGTTGAGTATGTTTGCTGGCAGTAGTGCACATTCCCATAAGGCTTTTCAACTGTGTAAGACTGTTAGTGGTCTCTTAACAAAGAAGTTTACAGCATCCTAAATCAGTCTGAAGTACCCTTATCTAAAGGAAATGCAAATATTATCCAGTTTTAAAAAAAAACAAAGAAACAATTTGGAGTACACACTTTTGATAGCAAGCAGCATTTTAAGCTTCACCTGTGCACGAAACACTGGCGCTACAGAGTTCAGTGGGTCACATGTCTTTCAAAGGCTATGGCTACGTTGTTTAATTTCAGGGCGCATAGTTGCTAAATCTACGGGCTAACGGCAAGTACAAACAATGTTAACATTGGTTTGGTAACCTTTTATACATAGACATGTCGAAAATTCAGTGACGCGATTAATGTAATCAAATGTGTTCTCCTGTTTTCATGTTTAAATGGATATTGCTCTATATGTATATTGTCGCATATGCACACACTTAGATAGATATAGGTACATTTGTGTATGTATATTTTCAGATTTTTTTCTAAATACAGAACAAAATAAGTGATCACTACAAGTTAGAATAAACATGAAGGGGATGTTTTTCTTTTGGAAAACCACATTCAGTGGAAACTTCATTTTGATTCGCTGGGCCCCTACGGGAGACGGAACAGTTATCTGTTTCAGTAACCCTGTAATGTAAAAATAAATACATGGTGTCCTAGCGAATTGAAGAATGACACAATGTTATTACATAGATGCCCCAGGTCTCAAACACCGTTTTCTTCTGCCCGAATTTTAAAACAAAACCATTCGGTTTTTAAACTATCGTTTGGCATTTACAATTGTTAAACTCGTGACAGATAACACGAGGTAAGAGGTGGTAGATGGTGCATAGCTTTACAAGCGCTTAACAGCAGTTGTGGTTCAGGGTGGTTCATAACCTTGGCGTTTTCCAGTGAATTCAACAAAAATGCAATGTGATGGAAGATATAATAATGTATTAAAAAAGCGACATTTCAAAGAGACGGAAACAGTTGGCTTTCGCTTAAGGGACAATTGATGCCAAACAAGTCCCATTAGCAATTGTAATGGTGCGGTTTTCCGAAGCATGCCATTATACATAATTTTTCTTGCACCATGATTCTTAAAACCTAAAATGAGTGCCGGTGTTTTCTTTTCAAAGCATGCACAGTACTTTGCGCACATCGCAATGTCCTTATAAATTATATTTTGAAGCAAAACCGTATAATGGAGAGGGATTACACTGCATAATCTCTGGTAAGCATCCTTTGTTTTTTAATGATTTTAACTAATGGTACATTATCTGTTTATCTGTCTATCTAGTAAGGTATCCAGGGTACCTTTACAAATGTAGATAAAAACAAAGATAACATCGGTTACATTTAAGAAATTAATCACTTTCCACTTACCTTTTTTCACTTGCATGTGTTAAACTTTTGACAAAGTGTAAGTAGCACAGCTTTACATTTCAATGACACCTCTCCTGGGCCCAAAACAAGATACCAGCTAAAGCCCAAAAAAGGACACCACTCAACTTAATAGAGACGATTGGGTGTGTGTAAAATAAGTTCTTCTTTTCAATTTACATGGATGATTAATGTGGGTTAAAAGGGCCATCAAGTCATCTAAATGAGGTCCCCGCAGCTTAACTTCGAGGACGTTTGAGTTTGTGTAAAGAAAGTTCACCACTCCTCTTCATCAGACCATCGAGTACGTCCCAATCAAGTAGAGGGAAAGATCACACAACTTGACTTTGAGATCCTGTGCACTTCTAATTATCCTTAGAAGACACAACCATATGCTTCAAGACCGAGATCATAGTCGACAGTGGAACGTGGGCAAAGACGTTCCCACGCTTTATTATCTTAATCAAAACAGTTTGGGTTGCCACACATTGAAAGAGGAGAAGGAGGGACTTCCCTACCATGAAGGGAGGCACTAAAAGAAGGAACAAGCCTTCTACTGTGCCTGCTGTGTCAAAGAAATGAAAATATATGCAATTAGTTAATCAGCAAATCTAAGGACTACTTAGGAGCCAGAATAGGCTTTAATTTATAGAATTTGGAATTTGTCATTTTAATTTAAACCCAAAAAAAGGGTTTATACTTGTCCAGTCAGCATATTACCAAAAACATAACTGCTGAAAGTGCTATAAACTTTTAAACAAAATCTTTTTGCACATGCAACCTAGGTATGCAACGTATCTTATACTATATATAATACAATTTATAATTAATTACTATACTTATTCATAGCGCTTTCTATCACTTGCTTCGACCACTTGGCACTATAAATACATGTCACTATTTCCCCAGTGCACCAACTATAATTCAAAATGGGTGACCATCTGGTTACACCCACTGACATCTGAAGTGATTGCAATCACCAACAGAGCACTTAACCAGAAAATGCATTTTCCTCTAATAAATGTAATTTGCATTTATTTTTCATTTAAGGTGTGTGCATTATATTTTAGAATATTTTGTTATTTTTAGTCATATCTCTGACTTCCCTCCCTCATACAATCTGCTCACCTAGGATCACAGTTCTCATACTTTTCTTTATGCATTTGGACTGCTGCTTCAAGTAGCACTTTATAAAAACACCACCTATACAAAATGTGTGTTGACACCAAATGAAGATTGATAAACTCAATCATAATCTGTGCCGTGGTGGAGCCACAGATTTCTAGAATGAATTGTGCTCAGGAGACTCCAACGAATCGATCTTAACTGCAGGTTATGCTGAATAAAGACCCAGTCCAATGCAGCATTGTCCTTTTACTCACTCCTAGGACAACAAAACACATAGTGCTTGAGTCATATGTATAGATGATGCCATGTAACACTCAAATGCAAAAACTGTCACAATGGAGAACAAAGCACACTAGTGATTGGTTTATGTCAACATCCTACAACTACAAATAAATTTGCAAAGCATATTGAGTGTACAGAAATAAAAAAATGTCAGTTTTGTTTCTCTACTAAACTGATAAAGATATTCTGTCTAATCAAATTGGCTTAGTAGTTGCATGTTCATCTCTGGTCATGTTCCATTTTTTTGTAAAATCTGTTTATTGGTTTTCAGTTGGGAAAAACAGTGACATATACAGAGTAACACATTGGATGGCCACAAGAGTGAGAGATTAATTGATTGTGTAAGACACTGCAAATACAGATCCAGAAAGCAATAACAGCAATATCATATTGTGGCGCCAACAACAGCGTATATACCCCTGACTATCACATGCCAATGCATATGGCATGTAGTTATTATATAACAGATTCTGAACCGAGGGAATGGGGTACATCAATCTGGGACAAATAAATTCTAATATAGGGTTGGGTTACCTGTTAGTGATAAACCGCCACTCTGGCCACCCGCTCAACTCCCCTTCACCGCCGTATGCACCGTCCGCGCTAGTGATTAAGTGTTACATGTGTCGTAGGTGTAGATGCTGACTAGTACATCCCGGCTATGTAGAGATAAGTGAGTACCCAAAATTATATCACCTTTGGTCAGCTCCTCTTCTAAGGTAGAACCCGCCAAATCAATGCCACTATTGCTCTGCATGTCCACTAATATTACATCCTAGCTGGCAGCCAGTGGGAGTCTTCGGAGGCCCAGCAAGTCTTCTCTGTGCAGGGCAATGCTCTTTGCCTTAGCCCACATCAGTAAAGAGCAACGCCACGCTAGAGCATTGGGGGACTCATGGGACTTCCACCGTTTAGTGATCAGACGTTTGGCAGTTGCTATGCCTAGATCCAGGAAACCGGATGTAACCTTATGTCATTTACTTCTGCTGAAGATGTGTAAACTATAGGTCTCCCAACGAAAGGGTATGGCGCGCTCTGTGCAACGAGCAAGGATGCCAGCTATTGTGTTCAAATACCTGCTGAGAGTGGGACAGTGCCACACCATATGCAAAAGGTCTGCGTCAAACAGCTGGCAACAGAGTAGGCAGTGTCTGAGTGGTGGAAGTACCTATTGATTTTAGCTGGAGTAAGGTACCCTCTGTGCATGATAAAATATTGAATTTGGCGGAAGCGCTGGTTACGTAGTATACGTGTGGGACTTTCTAGGACTGCTTCCCGCTCAGAGTCTGTGAAAGGGTGTTCCAATGTGATTGCCGCGTACTGCCTAAGGGTGACGGTGAATCAGCGCGTCAGGTGCCCGCCGGTACCCATTATATGCAGGTATTGGATTGTGTGGTGCGTAGGGGGCTCATTGGTCAAGTCTCCCCAGCGAGCTATAAGGGCTGTTATAAGGGAACAGTGAAGCAGGATGTGGCCCTTTTAAAGCCCCTCCTTCAAGACATTAGTCCCATCCCGGAAGCGGTCTCCCGTATCGTGAATGCCAGCCTCCCCCCAGTTGTGTAGCTTGGCCGCTGTGGTGACCTCCAGCCCCCTAGGTGTTCCCTGGAGTGGTATAGCGGAGGCATATGGTATTGTGGAGCGGGTGATGAGCTTCTGTGGTAGCATTTGTGCGCCACTTTGAGCAATCGGGAGTCCATGGCTGTTGGTTTCAAGCAAGAGTGGAACAAGTGAAGTAGGTAAATAAGTGGTAGGGGCGGGTGTAATATGGCTGTGTCAGTAAGCTGGCGAGAGGCCAGCCATCTGGCAATCCATTGTTGTGCAGCAAGGTAATAATGCTCTAGGTTAGGAGCTGCAAGGCGGCCGCGGTCTGCGGGCAGGTAAAGATTTTTAATGGAAACACGGTGGTGGGAGGCACCCCAAATAAAATCTCCGATCATTCTATCCAACTCACTGAAAAAAGGGGGGAGTGGAAATAGAGGGGTAGGTTTGTGAAGTAATAGAGGAGCCGAGGAAGGATTACCATTTTGGTGAGAGCGATCCTACCAGTGACAGGGAGGATGCCCCAAAAGGAGAGCTGGGCACAGATGACAGTCGTCACCCTACCTATGTTGCCATCAAATAGGTCTGCTTCTTGCCGATAAATGCAAATGCCTAGATAGTGAAAGGAATTGGCACACCACAGTACTCTGTTTCCATTTAGGGTATAAATAGGGTCCTGGGTGGATTCTTTAAAGGGGTATAGAGAGGACTTTGCCACATTAACATGTAGCCCTGACACATCGGCAAGCGCCCTCAGGGTGTGAGCCAATGAGGATGGGATAGAGTGGATATCTCTCACGTACATCAGAATATCATCTGCATACAGCGAGATAGTAAGTTTCCCATCTCCTATGGGTATATCTAGGTATTCTCGGGTGTGGATGCATTCTGCCAATGGTTCCATTGCCTAGGAGAAAAGAAGAGGGGATATGGGGCAGCCCTGCCTAGTCCTACGACCTACAGCAATAGGTTCAGAGATGTAAGGACCTGTTTTTACACGGATAGTCAGACATTTATAAAGCAGCTTGATCATACCAATGAATGTGGTCCCAAGACCAAACCTGGACAATACTGCAAATAAATAATCCCACTCGAGGGAGTCATAGGCCTTCTCGATGTCCAAAACCAGGCATCCGGAGCGTGGTCAGCAGAGTGGTGCATACGCCCCATCTCTGAAAAAGCATTAAAGATTGAGGGAAGTGCTACGAGAGGGGACAAACCCGTTCTGGTCAGGATGAACCAAGGCAGGGATGAGGGGCGCATGCCGGTCAGCAAGTGTTTTCGCCAGAATTTTATAGCCGGCGTTTAGAATGGCTAAAGGTCTATAGGAGCCCAGGGCTTTCGGGTCTTTGCCCTGCTTCAATAGGGAGGCTAAGCTGGTTGTACGAATTGAAGCTGATAACAAAGAATCTTGTAGTGCAGAGGTATTAAGGGCATGTAAGTATGGGATCAGTGTACTGACATGCATCATTTAGAACGCCGCTGGGAGCTCGTCGGGGCCCCGGCGCCTTCCCCGATGCCACAGCTGCCAAAATATCGCATACTTCATCAATAGTGATGGGGGATTCAAGCGCCATGTATTGGTCGGGGGTCATCGTGGGTAGTTCTGTCAAACCCCGTGTAGGAGAGTAGGATCTGCACTTGTGTTGCCCCCACTTTTTTTCTGATGTATTCACTGGTTTCTGGCTATAGTCTGGCTGGGTCCCTGCTAATCAGGGCCCCAGTCTCTCTGTTCTCTCTAAACGACTTGGTGTGCATATTAGATGCACTAGTGATTGGATACTGTGGTACCTTATGAGCCCCTAGTATATGGTACCTTGGGTACCTAGAGGCATAGGTACTTCACAGGCCTACCAGGGGCTGAAGTATGTCTTATGCCACCCATGGGAAGCATTCTCAATCTGACACCACAGGCCTGCTACTGCAGCCTGTGTGAGGTAGTGTTAGCACTCCTCACTGAGATATAGGTTTCTATATCTCACCATACACACACATATAAACCTATCAGCCACCCCTATGGCAGGCCCTATCAATCCTGAGGGCAGAGTGCGTGGTTTACAATGTGAGGGGGTGCCTCTGCCTGAGCAGGGCCCCTCTGCAGCTACCAGAGTCTATTCTCTATGGCTGTTTGTGGATGCGGTTAAACCATATACTCCTAAGTGCATTAAAGTGCTAACTTTGGAATGACTGCATCAAAACATGTCGTGTTTGGTGTCAAACAACTTGGAATCATACCCTCACATCAGTCCATGATGTGGGAGCATGATCCCACCCTTCTAGAGGGGACGACATGTAAAACGATAGAAATCCTATAGAGCCCTGGCATCACAAAATGGATGCCACCAGCACAAACACTGGGCTGCCCTCCTGCTGCTGACTGAAACTCGCAGTGGAGGAAGCCCAACAAAAGGCATCCTGTCACAGAGAGGTGTCACCACCTTCCAGACAGGATTTAGTGTATTGGGGCTGGGTGGGTGCACTCCTAGAGTGCTTTGAAGTCCTGCACTGGGGGAGTAGTAGGCTTCTCTGTGCATATGCCAGCTCAAACCGGTTCAGGGGCTACCTGTCCCTGCTCTGGTACGAAACTGGACAAAGGGAAGTGGGTGTAACCACCCCTTCCCCTGACCCTCCTAGAGGAGTGGTCATAGAGTTAGTCCCTCCCCTATCTTCACTATAAGATAGCAAACTTTGCCATTGCAAATCAGATAACCCTGGACGATGCTCTACAAAGAAGAATCCTGGCCCTTCGACGTCCCACTACCTTTGGAAGACAGAAGAATCTCCCTTTCAGTCTAGGAGTGACTCCCCTGCTTGGCAGGCACCAAAAACCTTAATCAACGGTTGCAAACTTTCCCGCTCCCGCCGGAGTTTGAAGTCCCTGCTGCCCCAGAAGTGGATTTCCTGACTTCTCGACGGCCATTGTGAGCCCCCAGCAGAGCTGTGGCGAGTGGACCCCACGAGTGACGAGGAACAGCAATACCCGGGGACCGTGCACTATTGTCGAGTGCAAACCTTTCACGACGTCCTACGGACTTGTGCATTGGACCATTTGTGGCCCAAGCCTCCAGCAGATTTTGCAGCGAAAATCAGAGGCCTACCCCGTCCCGAGTGACCGTGGGCTCCTGTAAAGCATTTCCTGAAGAGGCGTCTTCGCGATCACTTGCCCGTGGGCTAGTGGGTCCCCCGAAGACTTTCTTATCGACTAAAAGGGCTCCCCTGGTTGCTCCAGGCCTGCCCTCTCTCGCCCTCGCTGGGTGAGTCCCTCAGACCTTGTTGGTCTGCACCATCGACTTTCTTCAGTCTACACGAGATTTGCAGTTGCCAAGGCTTGTTGGCTCCAATCCGGGTGCCGACACCGCCATCAGCCGCACACGTCGTGGGATACTCCGAATCCAGCTGCTGGTCATCGTCGAACTCTCCTGGACCTCGTGAGCGAAGAGTCAAAACACCATCGACGACCTGAAATCACCCGACATCCGTGGTCAGCCATCTTCCTGGCCACCGGTCACTGGCAAGTGACTTTGAACACTGTCCCTTCAATTTTCAGGTCGACTCCATCTTGAATCCACCTTTGGATTCCACCGGACACTTCTTCAGTCGACGCAAGCAGCAAGTCTTCTTTGGTCTCCATAGAAAACAGCGACGCGACCCGACACCAAAAGACACCTATGCACCCGCGCTTCTCTGGGTGAGGTAACTCGTGCACTCTGGTGCCCTAGTGTGTGTTGGCCCTCGAAGTTCTTACCTTGTAAGTGGCTTGCTTGTAGACTTCCTCGAAGTACCCTAGAACTTTAAAAATCCAACCGCGACTTGCACCATTATAATCAATCGGGAACCCGCGGCTGTGTTCACACACTGCACGCGTCTCCCGTGGGCCTGTTACTTACCTGCTAACACTGCAGTAGTGCAGCCCCAGCGTTTCCCCGGGCCCTAGGCCTTGTCATTTTGCAAATCGACATTCTTATACCATTTTTTTAGTATATGGTCTGGTACGCCCCTAGGGCTCCAGCCATATTTGTGCTTAATTTATTGTGAAACGTTTACATTTGAATGTGTATCTGGCTTCTAATCTCATAAAGAGATTAGTAGAGTGTGTCTAGTAATAAATACATATATATTTGATATACATACCTGTGTGGTGTCCTTTCATTTGGTAATTCAAGAGATTATAAGGTAAAACAAGCTGCTTTACATTCCTTTGAGACTTAGCCTGAAGGCTGCTCTCCACAGCTACCACTAGGATAGCTTTCTTTAAAAGGTTGTCTTAAACCTATCTACCATAAGAGTCGAATTGGACTGGTGCAAAGTGGCCACTATAACTAGTGACCAGCATATGCCAGGCCAACTTCTCACACCCAGAAAGGCAGTGATTTGCAGGTGGTCCCCGTAGCTGGTGGATTTGTGAAGGGCAGAATAATGTCTGGTCTTGGATGTATAGATGTCAAGTTGTGTGTAGTGCATGTGGCCCGAGTCCTTGCGTATGGCGTGGATTGGCCGGTGAGGCTGAGCCTGGTGCAATAGCCCAGCTAGAAGTTTATCTGCCCTGTCTGATGTAGCATGTGTATGCACTGTGTGAGCTAGGTAGTTGTGGCAGCGCAGTCTGTACAGCGTGCTCGACACGTAGCTCCTCCAAGTGAACATTGGCCTCGGTTTGCGTGAATGAGGTAGTTTTATAGGGAAGGAGTTTGCACTCGATCATACTGAGAGAGGCATATAGCTGCTTACAGATGTTCCATGCAAGGCAGAGGCGGTGCCCCCCTGATCGTCACCTTGAAGGCCTCCCATTTCAGTAATGAAGAGCCAGTGCAACCCTCATTGAGTAGCCTGTGATCGCCGCCCCTAGACATCCGCAAAAAGCCTGGTCCTCCAGTGCCACCGGTTGAAGACGCCTGGTGGGTATCGGTGGGGGTCCCATGTCCCAGCTAAGCCTCAAGAGCTGAAGATTGTCATCGCAGTGCGTGCTGCCTAGATATTCAGTGAATTGAATCAGGGGGAGCAGGGAGGGAGAACCTTCTATGCGACCCAACCATACATGGAGCGTGTGTAGTGGTGAATAGAAGGAGTATATGCGGGCATCAGGTTGCCAGTGCGCCACATATCTGTTAGGGACCAATGGTTAAGCTATGTGCACAGTGCTTGTGCATTGGATGTCACAGGAGTATGTGTCAGGGGTAGGAAAGAGCGACCTAATGAGATGTCAAGGACAGAATTTAAGTCACCCCCTATAAGCCAGGGCAAACCGCTCCAGTGGGCTTTCACCCTAGACTGTCTACATAGGAAGGAGTTCTGATCCACATTGGGATCATAAACTGAACCGATAGGAGGGGTAGGCCATTAAGTTTACCCTTAAGGAACACCTATCTGCCCTCTGTGTCGACCTCAACTTCCTCCACCTCGCAGGGAACTCCTCCCTTCACCCATATTAAAGTGCCCCTTGCCTGGGTGGAATAGTTAGTGCTGTACACGCGACCCCTCAAAAGGTGGCGTTGTTTAAGATGGGTTTCCTGAAGTAAGGCAATGCCAGCGGACTTGCGCTGCAGGTAAGTGTAAATGGAATATCTACGTGAAGGGGAGTGTTTTCCCCTCACGTTCCAGGTAATGACATTTACGTGTGCCATGGAGAATAGGAGTAGTGTCTATGCTCAGCCAGCAGTGCAGACATGTGACGGAAGGGCAGGCGGTCGGATGGCGTCTCACAAGGGGTAAAAGGAATATATGGGGAGAAGACATTTTTTTAAATATTGTTTAACCTCATGAGAGCAAACTCGTAACAGAAGTTTACCCAAACAGGGATGCCTAACCATGGCAACAGGTGCGCAAACCAACCAGTAGTCGAGGGGAGTGGATGTGTGTGGTGGTGTTGCTTGTTGCCCTTCCTCCTGTGGTGGGACATAAGAAAGTGAGAGAGGTATCCTGTGATGTTAATACGTTGAGACCCTGTTTACTGCTTAATCTGGCCCCAGGGGTGGATCCAGCAGAACCCAGCCCAACCCATGGAGAACAATCCCGTGCCCCATCCCCCCTCCCCCCCACCCCAACCACCCTGTTGTGAAGAACTGGTGAATGATTATGTTCTAAAAGACAAAGCAGAACAGGACACAAGTCGGCCCCCTCAGTGTCATGCAACACATTTACAAATTTCAGATTATGGCGTCTGAGGTCTGGGGAATGATGACTGGGGGGCGAGCCAGAGTCCCTGGACCATGCCAGCAAATAATCATCTTCACTGAATGACTTGGATGGTGTTGTTGCTTGTGCAGAAGGAGACTTTGTGTTGCAAAGTGTTGCTGCTGCATGGAGTGCCACCTGTCACTTGCACAGGATTTGCTCTGGGTCCGGAGCATTGATGGTTGGGCTATGCCGCTGTGATCTGCCCCCCTACCCCTACGACGGCCTCGACTGGTACGCCTGGAGGGGGGGGGGGTTTCGTCAGAGGATCTAGGCATCCTGGCAAGACCGTCCCCTCCAGCCAGTCCCAGGCATCTGAGGGTGCATCAAAGAAATGGGTGTTGCCATTATTTACCACCCGCAATTGGGCTGGGAACAGTAGGGAATATCGCATGTTGAGGTCCCAGGGCTGACACTTCACTGCTCCAAATGAGCCTCGATGCTTCTGCACCAGGGCGGTGTAATCCGGGAAGAACATAACTGAAGCGTTCTGGACAGAGAGTCCTGAGAGTTTCCTGTCCTCTCTCAAGATTGTGTCCCTCTTCCTGAAGTTTAGTAATCAAAATAGAAATGGACAAGGGTTGGCTCCAGAAGGGGGGGGTCCTTCGACGCGGCACCCTGTGTGCGCTCTCCACCACGAATCGGGGAGACAGTGCTACCGACAAGAACAGCTCCTCCAGCCAGCTCGGTGTAGGCGACCGGGTCCAGGCCCTCCGAGCCCTCAGGGAGGTCAATCACTCGCACATTGTTACAGCACAAGCGGCCTTTAGCGGCGTCCAGTTTGTCTTCCATAGTAAACACCCTGTCTAACAGGTCTTGTAACATGGCGGTGGGATTGTGGGACTTGGGTTGTAAGTCAGTGAGAGTGAGCTCTGTCTCGCGCACCCTTACAGCAAGTTTTTGGTGGTCAGCTTTCAGAAGTGTTAAGTCTGATGCCACTTTGTCAATTTTTGTCTCCAGCGAGGTGTGCGTTTGGTTCAATGCTGTTCCGCCGCCAGGAACGAGCCAAGTTTTGCCGAAAGAGCGGAGTGTTGAGGCTCCAGGGGGGCCCATCCCCCCCTTGATGTCGCCATGTCCCTCAACTCCTGTTGTGCCCCTGCATGTGGAGTAGTAGAGCGGAGGCAGGCCATGGCTATTTGTTGTGGGGTGGGCATGGAAAGGTTTGTGGTCTGTGCCCCAGGTGACTCTAGAGGATGCTATGATGTGAAACTGCAAGTGAGTGGAGGGAGTACAGAAGGGTTTGAGATTACCACTCCTGCACTATGCCAGCCGGAGCGCCTAGTGGAAGAGTGGAAGAGTAAATGCACACAAAGAGGTGCCCGAGGTGGCAACTAGCAGGGCCCAGTGGTGAAGCAGGGGTCAGCGTTCCAAAGATATAGCCGATGGCGGTCAGTGCTTGGATGGGAGGAAGAAGAGCGCCCCATGAGGGTGGCACCTTACACAAATAGTGGTGTAGCAAGAGGGGGTGTCCCCCCCCCACCCCTCTCCAGGAAAGTAGACGGCCTGCTTCTTCACACAAGCCTCAAAGACAGACAATGCCAGGGCAGTGACGGAGAACTACTATGGTTTGCAGGGAGGTTGGCTGGTAAGACACAGCTAAGGAGTGGGTAGGGAACCAAGTCCATCCGAGATCAAGGATTTCATCTGGCTCCCCCCAAGCACTCTGAGGTGATATCTGCACGGAACCAGACCAGGCCTGAAGTGATCTTTAGGACCGCTCCCGCGGTGTAGTGTAGGAGTAGTGTGCAGTGGAGTAGCTGCTTGTATGGCTGAGTACACCCTTATCTTGCAGGTTCCAACGCTGTGTGTGCTTGGGGCCTAGGCCCGATCGTACCCAGGGCCCAAGCCAGCACAAGGAGGAGAGTCCGAGGGGGCAAACTTGAACCGATCTGATCCCTGGGCCCCCCCATCACCATAAGGCACAACAGGCTGCAGGACCGCGCCACGGTTGATGCTGCGCCACCACATGTTCAGGGCAGTGGGAGGAGCCCCAGTGGTGCTCCAGGCAGTTTTGGTTGAGGATATCGATCGGCTCTCGAGGATCCGCCCGCTCTGGCAGGGGGGGAGACAACCCGAGTCCGACAAGACCACCGAGTCGCCCTTGCTCCCGCAAGCGCTCCGGTGATCAGTGATCTGAGTGGGTGGTAGTCTGCGGGTCCTAAGACCCACTGCACCATCACCATCACTGACAGGGGGGCTCCTCGCCGGTGGACACAATTGCTGCGCAGGGCAGGGGCCTAGGCATGATCGACCCCTGCCTCAACCACACAGACATGCAGTCGAGAGGAGTGTCTGGGCCCAGGCGCCCAATGGGAGGCGGTCTTCTCTCTGCCGCGGGCCGTACGGGTGTGAGGGGTCGCCAATTCCAGCTCTAGCCCCAGTACTCTGGAGGGCAGGCCACAGCACGGGGCCAGAGCACCGATGCCCCGATGCACGCCCCAGGCCCCCCTCAGCAGGCCCGAGGGCGATCTGGTCCGTCACCCTGCAGCAATCCCTCAGCCGGGTACACGCGTGGTCTCTCGGATACAGGGACACTGCCAGGACACTGGCCTCCAGGGCACAGGACGAGCGGTCGCTTTGCTCTCTTCCCTTTGTTAATGTTAGTACAGCCCACAAAGTCAGGGCGGAGAGGCAGTCGGAACAGGGCTCAGGGGTCGCTTTGCTCTCTTCCCTTCTTTGATGTTAGTACAGCCCACAAAGTCAGGGCGGGGAGGCAGTCGGAACAGGGCTCTGGTGCCAATGCCAGGCCGGGCCGCACCCTCGATGATAGCACACTGAGCGGGCCAGAGTGACAGTTTGCTCAACCAGCTGGGTCAGCTGCAAGGAAACATCTACAGCCACAGATGGGCTGTCGGGTGCTAGGATTGCACAGATATTGCAGGATACTCAGGAGAAGGGTACGGAGCGAGCTTAGAGCACATCCGCCATCTTAGACAGTTGCTCCCCTCCCTCCCCAATCTCTGGTCATGTTCCATAAACCATGTTGTGTAACATACGCTTGTAGGGTCTAGTCGGGTGAACTTTTTTATATGCCACGACTCAAAGGTCACTCCCTCTTCTGAAAGGGGAAAACACCGCTACGTTATCTTTAATTACCTGTAATAAAGGTATTGCAGTTTGAAGCACTTCTAGATTCACATGCGACCAATTCGCCTTCCTGGTGGAGGAGTTACTTAACAGATGAAATATTTTAACAATAAACAAATTAATGAAAAATAGAATTAAAGCGAAAATATTTTAACAAATAAAATAGCAATTTATTCAAATGTATACTTAAGGACGCTTCTTTTGAGAATCCAAATATACCATTCCCCAAATAAAGGGAAGCACTTTCATTCTTTGGTACAATGATACTTACTATCTAAAGGTAGAATAATAAAGTTAAAAGAAGCAATTGTCTTGACCGTTAGTTGCAATCATATACAAAGTATGTTACAAATATTAAATAAAAAAAACATATTGCTATATCTGTTATATAAAGCATGAGGTGTAACAGTACTTATAATAGAAGACCAGACTCATCCTACTACTGAAAACAGTAAAGGTCCATATAATTTCAGCCATACTGCGCTGCATAATGCAATGTATAATATATCTCTACATGCCATGGTGTTATATATATAATGGACAAGAGGTGGCAATACACTTACTGTCAAACAAGTCCTATTGCAGTAGGGGTTACAGCGTGTACAGTCATGCAAACCTGTTGCACAGATCAACAAATTAATAAATATTAAGTTGCAGGGTATATATATCCATATCCTACATCCTGAAGCAGCAGTTTCTCATGAAGGGAATCTTTTGGAGAATAAATATCAGGACTCCAAGGCATAAAGAATGCTTTGGATCTCAAAAGATATGAGGATATACCAGATCACGTAAAAGTCCAAGGAAATGGTTACAGTGTCCCCTTGTCGAAGAATATTCAGAGGGAAAAAAACTTGTCAGAAAGACAAACATACTGGTAAGAAATATTATAATTCAGCTATACTTCTGTCATACTCAATCAAGTGTAGTAAAATATAATCTGAAAGCATGCCCACAAAAAGAAAGTTTAATAATCTACTTTTGAGGCGTCTTGTTTTACCAGACACAATCCTTTTGCAAGTGGAGAAAAAGGTTATTTTTTAAAATATATTTTTATTGACAGTCTCCTAAAGGCATAATTAAAGATTGATAAAGAGAAACCTATGCACATTTAACATATTTCCATTCAACAGTACTGCATGGAGGAAAGATCATCTATTCTCTGGTTAAATCAAAAAAGAAAAATATTTGCCAAACTAAACCATACCCTCCTCCCAAAAACTCACAGCCGCTAAAAAGGGCCATCTTGTAATATTCTATACAGGAGGGTCATGGTTGTTGTGTTAGGTATACATGCAACTGTGTAATACAGGAACAGCGGGTAGGGGACTGTGATGTTGTATGTTTGCCTTGATCGCAGTGGGTGAAAACTCACATTGTCAGTGGTTTTCTAGGGTAGTATGATGCCATTTTCAGGATTGGTTGTGAAATCTCAGAGGATCACATCCCAGTGTGAGGCAAGAGGGTATTTCCGTAGATTATGCCTCTTCCCATGTGCGCACATTTAGTTACCTCCGCCCGCCATTATGTTAGAGATGGGATCTGTGGCGATATCCACTTTATCGCCACTGTTCGTTTTGCTAGGATCAGGGCGAAGTCAATAAAGAGATTCCTCCCTTTTCTATTTGTAGAGCGTGGAAACAGACCCAAGAGACATTGTTGTGCTGTGTCCAGTCTATATCTTCCCGTTGCTGGTATATATCTGACAGCACTATGAACCAGCAGTTCCCTAGTTGTCTTTACGTCCAAAACATGTGTATCATATCTGCTGAGCCTGTTTTACAGCAGTGGCATTCATCTTGGACCAGGAGTAAATTCGGTGCAGGCGGCTGGGGTGGGGGGGATTGGTGGTGGGGCGGTCTGGTATGCCCTATGCAAGTAGCACTTCCAACTCCATCCACTAGATGGCAGGATATGCAAAGTATGTGAATCTAGAAGGACTTCAAGCTACAAAACCATTGTTACAGGCAAGTAACTTATTCCTTTCTTGGTATGGGAATAACCCCACGTGCCACACTGGATCCGGAAGTTTTTCAGCATAGCCCCTGCACGCCAGCAGATGTTGGGTGTGTGGCTCTGAGTGGACTCCTCCCTCAAAGTGACGACTGGAGCCGTAAATGGATACCACCTAAGCATGCTGACGTCATCTACTTTCTTTCCGTAGCTTTGTGTGTGCATCCAGAGCTAGTTCCAATCTTTTCTTGTCAGTTGATGAGCATTGTTCTATTCAGATTTAATTCCAGTGTGCAAGGAAATATGTTCCCTCCTAAAGCTGCAGGGTTTAAGCCTTGTAAGGACTGTTGCAAACAAATGTCTGCGACAATTCCCTTGGTGTTTGGGATCCGGCCACAAGGAGGGTACCCTGCTGCACCTGAAGGCTGTCTGGCAATGTGAAGCCAAGCTGTAAGCTGCCGACCAACAGAGAAAGTTGCTCTTGCTCGGTATTAAACATACAGAACTGTTCCTACTCTTGTGGCCTGTCCTATGACAGGTCATCATTGTGGTCACAAGAAGTCCATGCTGGCCTCATCCCAGCCTCGCCACTCTTTGTCTGCCCCGTGGTCTCGCTCCCCACTGAGGAGCTGATTTCTCAGCTGATCTGATGCACCCTGAATTTCCAGGTCTGTCGGCCACACCATAACAGATTGAGACATTTAAGGAGGCAGAAGGGCAATGCCCTGCTTTACGGCACCCTACTGCCTCCTCCTGGCTTGCCTCAAGGGTCCGTGGATCCACAGAGACCTCTAATCGGGTGGATGCTAGTGGGTCTTCCCTCTGTGCTGTCCGACCCACTTCTGGTCCAGCTCTCACTCCAAACCCAACTCCACACCAGGCACCACAATCCTTGCTGGTTTCTGTGCATTAACGCTGGAGGAAGGCATTGATCCCATTGTTTTGTCCAAGTCCAAAACAAATCCATCTCGACCTTGGCTGAAGCTGCATTCAAGCTCAGTCTCTACACTTGTGGCGCCCAAACACTCTGACTTAGCCACCCACCAGTGCTCCAACATCTGTTTGGTTCGGACTCTGACCAGAGTCAACCTGCTTTTGATGAAGGTGAAGTTGAATTGCCCCCATAAGATAATGGTGACAATTTTTATATGGACCTGTAGGGGGCCAGTTGGCTGGACACCTCCTCTGATACAGGCCTGATCTTTCTCCGGCCCTTCCACAAGAATCTGCTTAATTTTTTGGTTCAGTTTATTTAGATTTTATGCATTAGCATTGCAATCTCAGGGGGGTGTGGCTTAGCAAGCCAGCATGGCGGACGGCTTCTAAGTAGGCTCCATCCAACCCTGCATTAATCCTTAAGTTATCCTACCCCGCCTGCTGTGCCTGGAGGTTGGGAGCTGCGGCGGCGCTTGTTGGCGGTGTTTTGGGGTCCGGAGCGGCATCCTGCAGTGGTGACGGGATCGGATCGGCGCGGAGGCCCGTTGGCGGCGCTGAGACCGCGGCCTCGAGTGCGGCCCGGCTGGAGGATCCTGTTGCGGCGGAGCGGTGGTGGATGGGGTGGCCCCCGCAGCAGGTGCAGACTGAGTTATCCTGCTGGCACGGGTTTCCTGTGTGCCCCCCCCCCCCCCCCCCCACTCCCTAGTGATCGACGGTCGATCGGACCGAGGGGGAGAGAGTTGGCTACCTGGGAGGTGTTCGCTGCTGCAGATGCCCCCCCCCCCCCCACCCCCCGTCGTCTCCAGGTCTGTGTGGGGGTTCGGCGGTGCTGCCGGACCGCGTGGGGGTGCAGGGGGTGACCGCGGCCTGCAAAGCCTACAGCGTTTCTTGGATGGCACAGGGGCGCATCCTGTCCGCTCCCGGGGGCTAGTCTGTGGCTCTGTGGGGGGCCATTGAGGACCCGGGCTCTGGGGCATATGGCGATATTGGTGGCCCGTGCAGTGATTTCTGGGACGCCCTGGCAGCATCCTCATCGCCCGCAGGGTTGCTGAGTGACATTGATATTCACGCGCTGGGTGGCGTGGAGCGGTGCCACCTGACGCACGAAGGGTAGGGACAATTGGCGACGGCACTCCGACGGCCGCATCGGCAGTTGGATCGAGTTGCGCGGACCACTGCCGGACAGTAGTGTCGCCCTGGGCTACTTGCGCTGCCCTACCGGGGTGCACAGTGATAGCGCTTGCCCGAGGGTAGGGGGATCACGAGGGTCTACCCGGCTCACCATGACTAGAGATAAAACCAGTGGAGGGTCCTCCAAGCAAAGCACGCTGGACAAATTTGCTGGCCCTGGGGGCTCTGCGGTGGCGATGGGTGGGGCCCAGGGCACTGTCCCGGACAATGCGGCCCTCCTGGCAGTTATCACCCAGTCCAGGGACGCATTGGATGCCAAAATAGTGGCAGTGGGCTCAGATGTAATGTTGCTGCGCCAGGACCTGCGAAATGCGGTGGCACGCATCACTGAGACTGAGACGCGGATCTCTGGGGTGGAGGATGTGGTGACTACCCTGCAACAGCGAGTGGCGTCTCTGGAGACTACCCAGCGGGGCTTGGCGTCTAGAATGGAGGATGCGGAGGGCAGGGCCCGACATAACAACCTCCGCTTTGTTGGTTTTCCGGAAGGATGTGAGTCTGGAAACATGGAGAGGTTTCTCACTCAGTGGCTGGAGAGCTGGCTGCCCCCCGACTCCCTTTCGAAATGCTTTGTGGCGGAGCGGGCACATAGAGCCCTGATGCAGAAGCCTCCCCCCGGGGCTCGGCCGAGGCCAGTGATTGCGAAACTACTTAACTATCACGATCGGGATGTGATCCTTAAGCAAGCCAGGGCCCACGAACCTTTGCAGTTTAACAATGCCCAGATTCTGATATTCCCGGACTATACCAAACAGACTCAACAACAGCGGCAATCATTCCTTGCGGCTAAGGCCCGCCTGCGGCAACTCAAGCTTCCATATGCGTTGCTCTACCCGGCCCAGCTGTGGATTGTCTACCGCTCCCGCGCGTACTTTTTTGACTCTCCGGAGGAGGTTTTCCGTTGGACGGATGAGACTGTGCGGCTGCGCCCTCACTCCCTGCCCGGGAGAGAATCGGACTCATCCTCGAGCGGAGTGGCCTGGAGTGTGCCTGGTGGCCGGGTGAAAGGGTCTCGCCGCTCCAGGTCCAGGAGGCGGTCCAATTCCGGCGATGCTCCGCAACTTGGGGGGTCAGCTTTGGATCAAGCGGCACCAGCTGACTGATTCATCTTTGTTCATGCGCATCAAGGACTCTTAGAAATGTTTACAGTGGTCAGAGGAGCTCGATGAGGGCCGACATCTCTGCTCGTTACTCAAGATGGGGATGGGGGCTAAGGGATGATGTGCTGTAGTTTGGGGATCCATTGGCGGGTGGGGGGTGGTACCCCCTGTTGGGGTCTGCCTGCTCTGCCTGCCGCAACAGGTACTTCACCGTTTTCGAGGTATAGGGTGGGGGTAGGGGGTTGGTTGGGTTGTTCTGAGAACTGTTGTTGTTCTTTTATTGCACTGTCCAATTGCAGGTCGAGGTCGCGCTGTGTGACATGTCTTGGGCTACTGGGGCTCTTCCTGCTTCTGATGTTTTGGCATGGCCGCTACAGCGGATAGATCGGTGGATTCCTTGGGGTCCCTGCGCATTTTGAGCTGGAATGTCAGAGGGGCGCTAGATAAGATTAAGCGTGGCGCTATCCTTAAGCAGGCTAAACGCGCCGGTGCTGATATCTTGATGTTACAAGAGACACACCTTATGGGGACTAAAGCACTATGCTTCCCGCGTTTCGGATATATTCAGGTGTTTCATGCGGGCTTTGTGCGAGGTTCAAGGGGGGTGGCAGTCTTGATCCATAGACGAGTTCCTTACATCCACGTTAGAACGTGGGGGGATGCGCAGGGCAGATATCTTTTCCTACAGGGTACTTTGAGGGGTGAGTCCATGATTTTTGGGAGCGTCTATGCCCCACCGCCGCTGTCCTGGGGCTTTGTAGAGAAATTGGTGACTGTGTGGACAGATATCCCAAAGGGACTGGCAGTGGTTGGTGGGGACTGGAACGATGTGCTGGATCTTGCTCTTGACAGGCGGAGGCCTGATGGGGCCCCGATGGTTCGCAATCCCACCAAGCTTCATTCCCTCGTGGTGGGCCAGGATTGGGAGAACCCTTGGCGTCGGTTGCATGGCGAGACTCCGGGGTTCACCTATCTCTCAGCGGTCCACGACTCCTTCTCTCGTATCGATTATATCTTCGTGTCTCGGGACGACGCTGGCAGGGTGGTGGAGGCCGACATTCTCCCCCAAGGGTTATCTGATCATTCACCGGTGGCCATTACACTGCGTGCTGGCCCTGCGCGAGGACCATTCCGGTGGCGCCTCTCCGTGTGGAACCTCCAACAGGCGGAATATAGGGAACACATGGGGGACGCCATAGATCACTATTTGCTGCACAATGTGGGAACGGTTTTGGCGGCGGCGTCCGTGTGGGAGGCGATGAAGCCCACACACTGTGGGGTTGATATCTCCTTCTGCGTGGCGGGACGCAGGGCCCGCAGGGAATCTCTTGCTCGGGCAGAGGCGAAGATCGTAGACCTAGAAGCGCGCAGTGAAGACGAAGGGGGGCGGCTGGTCCGCCGCCAGCTGTTGCTGGCGCAACAGGATCACGCGTCCCTTTTGTTGGACGAAGCACGCCAGGCATGGTTGGCAACCCGCAGCAGGATATATCAGTGGGGGGAAAAGTCGAGCAAACTCTTACATAGATTGTGCCAAGGG
Source organism: Triturus cristatus (assembly GCF_964204655.1). Taxonomy (NCBI): domain Eukaryota; kingdom Metazoa; phylum Chordata; class Amphibia; order Caudata; family Salamandridae; genus Triturus; species Triturus cristatus. The sequence continues at coordinate 881,393,837 of NC_140591.1, forward strand.
GCGACAGGCTCCCTTGTCCTCCCGGGTGTAGTTGGACCCGATGGAGTACCGATCTCGGATCCGTCGGCCATCGCAGAAAGTTTTGCGGCCTATTATGCGGACCTCTATGCTCCCCAAGAATGTCTGCCGGCAGTGGATATTGCCCGATTTTTGGATGATCTTCCGCCCAGAACCCTGACCTACGAGGTAAGCGCGGACCTTGATAGCCCATTCTCAGTAGATGAACAAAACTCTGCTCTTCAGGAGCTGCAGCCTGGCAAGGCGCCGGGCCCTAATGGATTCTCGAACGAATTCTTTAAACGATACTTCCAGCAGCTTGGTCCTCATTATTGTAGGGTGGTGGAAGAGGCTAGGGAGGTTGGTCGTTTGCCCAGAGACAGGCGGCATGCTGAGGTGGTGGTTTTCCACAAACCCGGCCGGCCTCCTGAACACCATACATCCTACCGTCCCATCTCCCTTCTCAACGTCGAGGCTAAGGTTTTGGCCAAGGTGCTTGCTAATCGTCTCTGTCCCCACATCTCGTCTATTGTTCATCCGGACCAGGCCGGGTTTATGCCTCAGCGGGCGACCCGCCATAATATTCGTAGTGCCCATACAGCAATTGCGGCAGCAGAGAGCTTGGGGGTACGCGCGGCCTTATTGCTTGCGGATATGGATCGAGCCTTTGATTCATTAAGCTGGGAATATTTATTCGCCCTCCTACGCAAATTGAATTTAGGACCTCGCTTTCTCTCCTATCTGACTTTGCTTTACACGGACATAACAGCGTCTGTGCGCGTGGCTGGTTCTGTCTCGTCGGTCTTTTTCATTGGTCGAGGCACCAGGCAGGGGTGCCCCCTGTCACCCTATCTGTTCGCCCTGGCAATGGAGCCCCTAGCCGCTTGGGTGCGTGTTGATGCGCAGGTGTCAGGGCTTGAATGGGCCAATGGCTTGTCGGATCGTATAGCTTTATATGCAGACGATGTGCTATTCTTTCTTACACAACTGGATAGGACTGGCCCGCGGTTGCTGCGTATCATGCAGGTGTTTGGGGAGACTACCGGCTTGTATATGAATGAGCGCAAGTCTACCCTGTGGGTCCTGGGTGGAGGGACTGACCCTGGAGCCTGGGCCTCCACGGTGCAGGTAGCGCGTGGGGGGGCTGAAATATTTGGGTGTGTTCCTCTCGGACACTCGATCGATTTCCTGGGAAAAGAACTTGGTGCCGGTATGGAACAGGGTGCGTGAAGATCTTAGAGTTTGGTCCCACATGCCCCTATCTATATATGGCCGCTCAGCCATTTTCAAGATGGTTGCTCTTCCTCACTTGCTATACCAGCTGCAAAACCATCCATATCCTATCTCCTCGGGTTGGTTCCGCCAGGTTAATGCGACTTTGGGCCAGTTTCTCTGGGGCGGGGGAGTCGTTAGGGTGGCTCTCCGTACTTGCTTTAAATCCACGTATTGCGGGGGACTCGCTACTTCCGATATTCTCTCGTGCTATATGGCCTCCCACCTGTTGGTCCTTAATGAGTGGTGGTATGGCGACAGGTCGGATCCGGCGTATCTTCTAGAGCGCCGGTTAATGGGAGACTATTCACTGCATACGCTCCTTTATTCCGCGCCTTTGAGGCGCTCTTTGCCATGTGTGACACGACTGGTGTTTCAGGTTTGGAGACCGGCATTGCGGAGGATGGGCTGGTGGAATCGCCTAACACGAGAGACGCCGCTTTGGAAAAATGGAGGCCTGCCGTAGTTGGCGGCTTTGCCCGGCTTCCAGGACTGGGATGCGATTGGGATCTCCACTTTGGGGGACGTCATGAGGGGTTCTGTTCTGAAATCATTTCAGGATTTGCAGCAGGACTTTCAAATGCCGCGCACTCAATTTTTTAAATACTTGCAATTTCGGCATGCTCTCTGTCCTAGCTTGGTGGGTCTGGGAGAGCTAGCCGACTTCAGTCCAATAGAGGAGAAAGTTTTCATGGGGGACCAGCGGGACCATAAGATATCAAAAATATACCAGTCCCTTGTGACACACTGCTCCCCATCTTTACAGCGTCTCCGTGGGTTATGGGAGGAGGATGTGGGACCACTTGAGGAGCAGGACTGGACGGAGGTCCTGGCCTCCCCAAGCGGGGCGGCCATCGCTATGAGCCTTCGACTTATCCAGTTTAAATACCTCCATAGAGTATATTTTACTAGAGTTAGGCTGTACAGGGCTGGTCTGGTGGCATCCCCGAATTGCCTTCGCTGTTTGCGTGAAGAAGGGACTATGCTGCATACTATATGGGATTGTTCTGCGCTAGCTAGGTTCTGGCGGGGTGTACTGGCATGCCTCTCGGAAGTTCTGGGTTGGGATCTCCCGTGGTCTCCTAAACTAGTGCTCCTGCATGTTATGGAGGATATAGGGGGGCAATGTCTACTAGCAACACCTGATGCTCCTAGGCTTTACCCTTGCCAAGCGTGACATTGCGAGGGCTTGCAAGGCGACGGCCGCACCCTCCGTATCCGTGTGGAAGGCAGGGCTGGATTTCTGTATGGGCCTTGAGGCTCCCATTTTTGTGGCGCGGGGCTGCTCGCGTAAACATTATAAAATCTGGAAACGCTGGGCAGATTACAGGGGATTGGAATTGGAGCCTACTCCAGCGTAGGGATTGTGTGGGTCGTAGTCCTTTCCTCCTTTGTCGTGGGAGGGCATGTAACGTATGAGTATTGGGTGGCGTGGTGTCTTTTGGACATGTTTCATAGCGAGGGTAGAACTGTAGCTCCGAATATACTTGCTGATTTTGCTGGATGGGGTGGGGGGTGGGGGATGTTCTTTGTTATTTTGTTTTATTGGGTTGCAATTTATATGCATGTCCCTTCTGTATTTCTTTTTTGTTATTTCATGAGAAAACTGTCAAAGTCAGGATTTTGTCCATTGATACTCCGGAAGTCTCTGGGTTACGGAGCTCCGTTGAATGTGTATTTGACAAATAAAATTTGTTTACAAAAAAAAAACATTGCAATCTCAGGACATAATAAATCAAAATGTAATCACTATCTAGTTGGGGAATGGAATTGGACAATACAGTGATGCAATGTGACATTATCATTAGTACACATCTCTCAGAGATCCATCTTTGCCAGATTAAGGCTATTTCAGACAGGATCAGCATTAAAATGCAATGATATATCCAATTTGTTTGCTTAGTACATTGCGATCCTGGCTGTGACACTGTATGGTAATTACATCAAAATTAAGAATCTGCCCCAAATGCCATGGTCATTAGACAGGCGGCCACAGCCTTAAATCTGTAATTGCCTTCACTTGAGATAACGACCAACGTCCTCATGGATGTGTTGCAACCTAGACAATCCTCCTCTGAACCTCTTCTATCGTCTGACAGACACCCTAATAGGCAGTTGGGCCAAACCCTGCTCTTCTCCATCTGCAAAAAGACAAATGATATGTTGCTACAGACCCACTTCGGGTGACCCTACCTTCCTAATTCAGCACACTACTCCTGAGAGCCTGGCGATCTAGGTCTCCACTAGCAGGGTTAACACCAATTCTTTTCCCACTACTCCCCCTGACAGAGTCAAACAGAATTGAGGCATTTGGGAAGACTATGTCCTTCCTCTACCCTCGCACTCAGGTTAGTAAATAGCAGTTGTTTGATGGGAAGGTACTCCGTTCATTATGGTATTCAGTTGCTTATGCCAGAAATTGACAGTAGTGTGGTGCTCTGGCGCTACGCGTGAATGATATCCATAGGTTTGCCGGGTGATATTAAGGCATCACTCATGGATATGCCATTTGACCGGTCTTGCTTCTGCAAGCTCCCTCTGCCACTTCACACCCTTTTGACAGTATGCACAACAATCTTGCACCTCTCGAGGCCATGCCAGGATTTTGACATACTGATCCTGCCAATACCCACCTTCCCAGTAACAGACACCTCAGTTCTTTTGGGGTTAAGGTAGGAAATTCAGCAGATAACATTCATGCTAGTGGGTACAGTGAACCTCCCAATGAGTCAAAAGACTTTATTCGATCTAAAAATACATCGATCAGAAAAGTACACATTTATATGGACAAAACATCATGTAATAAAATATCATGAATAAATATTTAAAAATATATTAAAAATCCATAAAACAGAAAATAACAGGAATACATTAAAACCTATTGATCTTAACTTCTGTTGTAATCTCCTAGTTTTTAGTGAAAAACATAAAACGTTTGATAGACAGTGGTCATGAAGCATTTGTAAAAAATATAATCCTGGTCTGCATTATCTGAATTTGTATTTGTGCATGATAGAAAGATATAAGTTTTACGATATACTGCATAAAATTCACAGAAAAAAATATAAAGGTTTGATTGACTAGATACTCCATTGCACGGACAGGGAGGCAGGGCTTGCTGACTATAAATGCCAGAAGGCTAAGCCAGCATAAATGGCATGAGGTTTAGTCTGAACCTTAATAATACAAAGTGATGACGGGGTTTGTAACAAATGACCTATAGGAGGCTGACCCCGGCCGCAGATAGTGGGTACATTCAAATAGATTGAGACTGTAGATTTGTTACAATTGATTTTATATCTTTCTGTCTCCATTTTGCTTAAAAAACGATTTTGAATTCGTTTTTGGGAAATGATCATACATGTGGCCGGGCTGTCTAACAGCTGTTGTAAACCACAAAAAGTGAAGGTATTTCGGACATAAGAGATCCAGGAGATCTTATATGGATTATCAAGAGTTAAACCGTCTTTGATAATATGTTGTCTAAGATAAACCGACTCCCTTCGCCAAATCGAATGCATAACAAGATTGGGGCTAGGCGCACCTGATCAGATATAAAGGGTGCTTCCAGCTCACAATGGCAATTAAAAGGGGAACAACTACTTGAGAGGGCTACTATTTTTTTTCAAAAAGTTGGAGTGAGTCCTGAGTTTGTGTATCCCCACACTCCAGCTCCATATGCCACAACAGAAGTAGCTTTAGCCCTGTAGATCTTTTTAATGACGTCCAATGGTTTGGAACCCAGTTTTTTAATAAAAGAAAAAATAGCGTTAATGCTTTTTTCCAAGAGAAGGCTTCTATTAGCTACCATATGGGCCTAAAAGGGAATTTTACTGAACAATACTCCTAAGTACGAGAAGGTATCTGTGTGTTCTACTTTACGGCCAGCTATATAAAAAGTAGGTAGTTTCTTTGCCCGATGGCCAACTTTAAGATGAAAGATTTTGCCTGATTCACCTGTAAATCCAAGTTTTGCATACATTCTCCAGTATGAGTTTCTGCGTCTGCGATTATGCGTCATCTGCGTAAAGTAGAATGGGAATGTGGACCTGGTTTACCACAGGGACACCTGATAATTTCAAGACCCACCTCCCTAGTAACAGACACCTCAGTTCTTTTGGGGTTAAGGTACGGAATTCAGCAGACAACATCAATGCTTGCGGGGAGAGTGAACCTCCCAATCACCAGCCCCTCTGGCAGCAGCCTCCAAGGAACTTTAGTTTGTCCTCAGCAGCACACGACCACCCTGTGGGAGGCAATACCACTAATTTTCTCCACAGGTGGTTAGTCATAACATCTGACAGGTGTGTTCTGCATATAGTCCAATGGAGCTACGCCCTGCCATTCCTTTCCATCCCGCCGCTTCTTCCACCTACGTCATAGCGGGTCCTATAGAACCATTTCTTTTTCTGTAGGAAGTTAAGGCTGTTTTGGAGAAAGAAGACATAGCGAGGGTACCGGCCTTGGAGATTGGAACTGGCTGTTACTCCTGAAATGTCCTAGTGCCGAAAAAAGGAGCCCTATTTTAGATCTCGACCTCTCAATTTCTTCCTGCAGAAGGACAAATTCTAGATGCTCATGCTGGCCCAGGCTCTATCTGCCCTGGATCCAAGAGACTGGATGATGGCATTAGAGCTGCAGGGTGCCAATTTCTAAAGCCCATGTCCTGCAAGCCCACAGGTGCTACCTGTTTTTCAATGTAGGCCACAAGCATTTTCAATCTGCCGTGCTCTGTTTTGGCTACCCCAGTGCCCCTCAGGTATTCAGGAAGTTGGGGGCTGTGGTTGCAGTATACATTCAGAGGTTAGGGGTACCAGTCTTCCTCTACCTCGACGAATCACAGTTGGAGGCTGGCTCACCCCAGCCAGTCGTGGACCACCTCCAGATGACGGCAACCCTCTTACATTGTTGTAGTTCACAAACAACGTGCCAAGTTGCACTTGATTCCTTTGCTTAGGTTCTCTTTTTAAAGCCATCCTGGATATGGTACACTTTTGGACCTCCCCTCTGGAACAACCAATCTAGGATGTTCGGTCTATGATCCTGATGTTTCAGTCCCTGTGAGCATAGCTCAGAGGCTTCTTGGCATGCTGGCCTCTTGGATTCTGCTTGTCATTCATTCCTAGTGGCACTTACGATCCCCGCAGTGGGATCTGAAGCCTCAAGTGGGCCTAGCACCAAGGAAAACCTATCAGACTCCATCCAAGTTTCAGAGGAGACTGAAAAAGATTTGCAGTGGTGGCTGGTCAACAGCAATTGGATCAGTGTCCGACACCTCTCCCTACCCCGTCCAGGGCTGATGATGGTGACCGATACGTCACTGCTGGGTCGGCAAGGTAATCTGGGAAAGAAGACTGCGGACCCACCTCCATATCAACTGACTGGAATTGTGGGCCATTGCTTGACTTTGAAAGCATTCCTGCTGTCAATCAAGTGGAGGTTGATTCAGGTTTTCCCAAACAGCACTACTGCCATGTGGTATTGCAACAAGCAGGGTTGCTTGGGGTTCTAAAATCTGTGCCAGGAGGCCCTGCACCGCTGGGCCTGACTAAATTGCCAGGGCATCCCTTTGATTGTACACCACTTGGTAACATGTTTAAATGCTAGGGCGGACAAATTCAGCCGGCGACACCTAGCAGATCATGAATGGCAACTACAGCTGGAGGCAGCGCAGGCCACCTTCCAGTAATGGGAAGAGCTCTGGCTAAATCTCTTCACCACTGTCGAACGCACAGTGTCAACACATTTGCACATCAGAGTTCCCCACAAGGCACGCTCTACGTGATGAAATCAACCTAAAGTGGAGCAAGAGACTCTTGTATGCCTTCCTGTCTCGTATGGCCCGGGTTCTGAAGAAGATCAGAGACCACTGGGCCCAAGCCATCCTAGTAGCTCCAGATTGGGTTAGGATAGTGTGGTACACAGAACTTCCTGGCATGAGCATGTGTCCTTGAATCAAGCTGTTGCTTCTGTAGGATCTTTTGTCGCAGAAGCAGGGCAGTACCTGGGTCTGCGTAATCTACTCTCTCAAGCATGGAGAATTAGCAGCGGCAGTTTATTTTACCTACCTTCTACAAAATCTGTTTTCCCCGGAAAATGGGACAAGTTTGTGCCGTGGTGTGGCACTCACAACACGGGCCAGTTGCAACGTTGCAGGCTAAACTGTTGGAAGTTTTACTGTTCCTTCCGTCTTTGCCAAATTGCATGTCCTTGCTGGGCCACTGTTAACATTTTATCTTTTGGCCCTTTCAGCCTTTTTGCTTTTACCAGACAAGCTGTCCTTACGGAAATCATCTGTTGTGATGCATTTTCTCAAATGTTTGTTGCACATGTTTCCCATTAAGGGCCTAATTTAACTCTTAGCGGACAGTATACTCCATCACAATGGTGGCAGTTATTCCGTCAACTGAAATATAAATCCCAAAAGATATAACCGGATTTATGTTTCTGTGGACGGGATATCTGTCACCGTTGTGACAGAGTAATCCGTCCTCCCAAGATCTAAATCAGGCCCTAAGTCTTTTGGGATGCCACAGTTGGACGTTAATTTGGTCTGTACCTTCCTTATATGCACCCCTTTTGAGCTGCTGCACAGCTGTTCCCTTTATCTCCTGTCCCGGAAGATGGTCTTTCTCATCGCATTCGCCTCAGTTCGACGTGAGTGAGCTTCAAGCTCTCTGTCTAGCTGTCCTACACATAAACCGCGCCTCTCCCCCAGCGCGTCTTAGTATTGGATTCGTGCTCCTGAGGCGGAAGCCGGGAGCTGGTGTTTTAAATCTGTTTTTAAGATTACTTGTGTAATAATCTGTGTTTTAAAACCTTTACCTTGATACACTTACACCGCGCAGCCGACTAAGGCGATTGCCGCCATTTCCAGGGAAGCCCTGGACATGCCCACTGACGCTCGGCCACGCCCCCCCACCCACACTCCCTTAAACGATGTGTCTCTCCCGGCCGCGCAGCGGACGAGCGCAGCGGGCGCGCCGCCTGCGCGCCGAAGGCAAGCCCATCTGCGCCCGTCCGCGGACGGCCGGGGACAGGGGCCACAATTCCTGGCCCCCCTCAAACATCGAGGAAGTATTATAGCTCAGGGTCCCTCCACAACCTAAGACCCCCTTTAAAAACCAGCTATTGTCATCCCCACCATCCCCTAGACCTTCCCTCATTCTGCCCAAACTGTAACACTAGGCTTAACACCTCCCAGCAGAAAAATGATCTACAGAATTACACTATGCTTCTTCTAAACTGCAGATCCCTTCCAAAGCATAGCACGGAAATCTCTTTAATGATAAATGAACTAACGCCAGACGCAGTCTTTCTAACCGAAACCTGGCTTAACCCCGATTCCGAGCCGGACCTGATACACGCACTCCCCACCGGTTATCAAATCTCACGCAGGGACCGCACACAGGGGAAAGGCGGAGGACTTGCAATTATTTACAAATCCCTATATCAGTGCCACTGCATCTCGGACCCCATCCCAGACTGCGAAAGCATGTCTTTCTCCCTTAAGCTCACCCCTAATGACAGCTTCACAGGAACACTTGTCTATCGCCCCTCAGGCCCACTGAACCAATTTCATACAACTCTACCCTCCCTAGTAGCAGAACTAGCTTTGTCCCCCTCCAACTTCACCTTGTTGGGCGATCTTAACATTCATTTTGACAATAGCTCAGATAACGCAGCAAATGATCTTACCACGAGTCTGGCCGCAGTGCAACTGGAGCAACTAGTCCGAGCCCCCACGCATAATAAAGGACATTTGCTGGACCCTGTATTCAGCAACTGCAGCAACCTCAGGGTAGGCCCCATCACTCCTCTCCCATGGTCCGATCACTTTCTTATCCCTCTCACCTGGTCTATATATAAACCTGTATCCTGCACTCCCCTCCCACGAAAAATGAGAAACTGGTCCAGGTTCCCACTAGAACAGTGGACTAGGTCCCTGGCAGCCTCAAGACCCTCATTTTCTCAGAATCCCTCGTCGGACAGCAGGGAATTTGATAATTGGATCCGGAAGTCCATTGACTCCATACTCCCCACTCGCAAAATCACCTTAAAGAGACCTTGGGAAACAGCCCCTTGGTACTCAGATGAACTCAGAGTGAAAAAATGACTCTGCAGGAAACTTGAGGAAGTGGCGTCTGGGGTATGCCACCGCAGACAAAGCCATGTATAGGGAAGCCATCAGAGCATATAAAAGTGAAATAAAAATGGCACAGTCCTCCTATTTTAGTGTAAAAATTATGAAGGCCAGATCTAAACCGAGAGAGATTTATCAAATAGTAAAAAGCCTCACCAAGCTGCCCCCTCCCGTAGTCCTAAATGACAACCCCATCGCGCGCTGCAATGACCTAGCGGAATTTTTTTATCAGAAAATAAACACAATTTATGTAACATTTGCAGCCCCAAACTTGGAACCCCCCATGGTTGAAGCTCAGCTCCCTACTGGGGCGGAGTGCCACCCGCGAATAGCTTTGGATCACTTCCCCCTAGTGGACCTAGAGTCACTAGAACCCTTGATACTACAGGTAAAGTCAGGTTCCCCAAATGACCCAACCCCACCCCGCACTATGACCGCCGCCAGTAAAGTTATTGTTCCGACTCTCATTGAGCTGCTTAACAGCTCCCTGATAAAAGGAAGTGTGCCACCAACTTGGAAGCAAGCTATGGTGCGAGCACTCCTGAAAAAGCCCAACCTAGACCCCAATAACTATAACAACTACCGCCCCATCTCCCTTCTGCCTTGGGTGAGCAAGATCCTGGAGAGACACATCAACCTCCATCTCACAAGGTTTCTCGAATCTAACCATCTACTCGATGCCTCACAGACAGGGTTCCGCCCCAAACATGGGACGGAAACGGCTCTGCTGGCCGTGACAGAAGAAACCAGGCGGATCCTGGATCGAGGGGGGTCAGTGGCATTCATCCTCCTCGATCTGAGCGCCGCGTTTGACACGGTATGTCACAAAACTTTGCTGTGCCGACTTCTCGATCTAGGAGTGTCAGGAGACGCTCTGGCCTGGCTAGGATCCTTCTTGAGCGAAAGGACCTTCCAAGTCTTTGACGGGGATGTCATCTCCACAAGCAAACCATTGGACTGTGGGGTACCGCAAGGCTCATCACTAAGCCCCACGCTGTTCATCGTGTACATGAGGCCGCTGGCTGAGATCGTCCGTCCATATGGCAATAAGATCATCACATATGCGGACGATACTCAGCTAGGGGTCTCCCTCGCACAGAAGAACAGTGAGCCGGCACAGGTCAACCTAATGACCTGTATGGAAGAGGTCAGGAGATGGATGACGGCATCCTCTCTTAAACTCAACGGCGATAAAACCGAGCTCATGTTGCTCGGCCCTCCAGCTCTGTCCACCATTGACCGCCTATGGCCCATCACCTTAGGCATACCCCCAACTCCGAAAGACAATATCAAAAGTTTAGGGGTCTAGCTGGACAAATCCATAACCCTCAACTCCCAAGCCACAAAAACATCTGCAACCTGTTTCGGGATCATCAGGATGCTGAAAAAAATCCTGCCACTCCTGCCCTTTGAAGCCAAACAAATTGTCATACAAGGCCTTATCCAATCCCGACTTGATTTCAACAATGCCCTTTACTTAGGGGCGCCGGGATACGTGCTGCAAAAACTCCAGCGGACCCAGAACTGCGCTGCACGCACGCTGCTGCAGATTCCACGCAGAGTATCAGTGGTGCCCGGGCTGAGGACCCTACACTGGCTCCCTGTCAGGGAGAGAATAAAATTTAAAGCCATGTGCATATCCCACCAAGCCTTCTGGAGAACCGGCCCCAAAATCAACCACTCCCTGCTCTCCCCCTACTTCCCTGGCAACCAACTTCGATCCACCCACGCATTCCTAGCGGTAGCCCCCCGGATCAAGAGGTCAAGAGCAGAAGGAAGGTCCTTTACGCTCAACGCCGCTAAGCTGTGGAACTCCCTCCCCTTACACCTCAGATCGAACCCTAATCTGTCATCCTTTCGCAAGGAGCTTAAAACGTTCCTCTTCAACAACTAACTGCCCCTAGCTGCTCTCCTCAAGGCACTATCCTTTCTATTAGCGCTTGGACGCCTAAGGGCAGCAGTCTCGCTTAATAAAACCCCTTTTCATTTAATTTCATTTCAAGCTCTCTGTCTAGCTGTCCTACACCCTCTTCTTTCTGGATATACTGATGCTGAAGACTATAATGGCCTTTTTGCCGAAAGATGTTACTTCCTTTCATGTCGGGCAGTCCATCACTCTTCCGGAATTCTTTGTCCCACCTCACTCCATTATTTTGACCCCAAAAGAGCGCTCTGCTTTTACATCGTCGCTTTAAAGGTCACAATTAGCTCTTTGTTGGCTTTTCCCGGGATAATAAAGGCAAATAAGTGCAGAAACAGTTTTTGTACATATGGATAGTCCTCTGCATTAAGATGTGCTACACAATGGCCAAGAAGCAGCCTCCAAAAGGGTTGAGGGCCCATTTCACCAGGGCTAAGGCTTCTACCTATGTGTGGCTATTTATCAAGCTGAAACATGTGCCTCTGTACACATGGTCACGAAGCACTGCTGCTTTGACAGCCAGGTTGGACGGGTAGGAGATTTTGGCCATCTGGTCTTGCAGAACCTTTTGGTCAGTCTTTCCACAGACCCACCACCCGAAGAAGGTACTTTTTGGTATTTATTCTGAAGTTAGAAAGTATCCATGGGTAGCACAAGGTACTTACCTTTGGTAGTGCTCTTTCCAGTGGATACTCTGTCTAGCCAAAGATTCCTCACCACCCTCCTGTTTCCCCTTTCTGTGGAATGGAATCTTGTCCATCCACAAAGGTCCCAAATTACAGATCTGCACACTGGCAGAAACTATTTGTTTTTTGGGCACTTTGAGGGCACGTACGGTGTCCACAAGGAAAATGATGTCTGCTTGCTTGTGTGGCACCTATGTGTGGCTTTGGTTGCCATTTCCTGAGCGGAGATCAAGTTAATGCAGAGCTGCACACCACCTATTTGCTTGCAGCAGTGGCTGTGTTGAAAAATCTTCCAGATCCAGTCTGGCCCAAAGGAATATTCTAAATGTGAGGAATCTTTGGATAGAAAGAGTATCCACCAGATAAGAGAGTTACAGAAGGTAAGTAACTTGTTCTTTTTGCTGTATGGCAAACATCAGTTCACTGTAGTTCTATTTCTAATAAAGTCAGCCTGAGAATCTTTGCAAAACGTCTGTTGGTGGTTGCAGCACATATGCACTGCCAAGCCATCTATGTACACCCATAATGAATTCAATCACGCTGCTCAACTGGTATGCAGTGGCATGAAGTCTGAGAACTCATGCAGCACCTACCTAAAGAGTTCAAAAAGAGGGTAAACAATATAGTCCAGGAAGACAAGACCATTGCCAACACGTCTCACATCCTCACTGGACACATCAGATGCAGCCAGTAGACAACTGTGCACTGCTGCAACTCGGCGTCAATATGCCTGGTTTAGGGTATCTGGCTTCAAGCAAGAGGTACAATCTGCCATTATCAATAAGGCCTTTATCGGAAATCAGTGGATGAAAAATGCAATTTCATAGCTAAAGCTATTGGGGCATTACAAGACAGGGGACCGTTTTCAGGGGGCACGCAACAGAGGAACAGAGCATCTGCAACAGTGGTTACTTTATCAGCCACCTCACATGCAACATTCGAACAGCAGGTTAGAACCGCAGCCGTCCCAACGCAGTGGCAATACGGATCACTCTAAAAAAATGGCCTTTCCAGGACAAGACAGGCATAGGAATCACCCGTGGAGGAGGACCAGCCACTGCAAAGATATGTTATGTTACGTTATGTTAACAGGTTTTTATATGGAGAATGTTCACAAAAAGTTTCTTTGTGCTTGGGTTACCCTGGCTAAACATGACTATACAAATGCCAAGGCGAACAGCCTTTCAATAGCTTAGTAAATTTCAGATATTTAGGTTCCAGTTTAAGTGACTGACAGAGAAAATCCTTCTGTACACAGCACCTGTGGGAGGAAGAATCAAAAGGCTCAGAGAGGAGATGGGAAGAATCACTTCTGACAAATGGAGTCTAAACATCAGTGAACATAGTTATTGCATAGAATTAACAAGAACACCTCCCACAATACCACAGAGACAAATGAAAATCAATAGGGAAGAACAACGTTGTCTGTGGCTAGAAGTTAGAGACCTCTTAAGCAAAAGGGCAATAGGAAGGGTGACACCAAGGAGTGTACTCCACATACTTTCTGGTTCCAAAGCCAGAGAAGACCCTAAGGCCTATCTTCGACCTGCAAGCACTTAATATGTCAATTAAAAGACAACATTTCAAGATAAGAGCTTTACAAGAAGTCATCCCTCTGATATAGAAGGGGGACTACATGGACCTCAAGGATGCATAAATGCACACCCCAATGAACAGAGAACACAGAAAAGTCTTAGAATCGTAGTGAGCAAGGTGCTCTACCAATTCACGGTATTGCCCTTCGGAATAAAATTCGCAAAGAGAGTGGTCATAAAGTGCCTGGCGGTGGTCGTAGCACATTTCGGATTAAGGGGTGCACATGCATGTACCTACCTGGACGAATGGCTAGTAAAGGCAGGGACTTTCAAACAGTGCAAAACTACCCTACACATAGTCTTATGGACATTCTACAGCCTGGGATTCTCTATCTCCATCAACTACGAGACACCGTCACCAAAACCAGAAAAAGAAAATACCTTTGTGGATGCGATCTTGAACTAACAGACTTCAAAAGCTTTTTTAGTGAGCAAAAGAGTCCAGGCGATATTGGACCAAACTCACCATTACCAGGAGGGTCAGAATCTGACTGTGAGAACAGCGGGGAAAATGCTGGGCCTGATGGCATCATGCACCCTTTTAATACACCATGCATTACTACACACAAGAACACTACAGGAGTGGCTACAGCAACAGTGGTCACATCAGCTGGGATTTGGGATGACCTAGTGGTTGTCACAGGCCAAGTTGAATGAGAAATACAGTGGTGGAACTTGACCAACATCAAAAAGAGGAAAACCTTTCAGACAAACAGCTCAATGACCAATAGAAACTGATGCATCCCACACATTATTGGGAGCTCACACGTGGAACCTAAACATCTGGGGCCTATGGAACCAAAGAGAGGCAGTACAGCACATAAATGTGATGGAACTCAAGACTTTTTTTTTGATAACCTTGAAGGCGTTCTAAAAACACCTCCAGGGAAGACCAGTATTAAACCAAACAGTCAATACAACAATAATGTTCTACCTTAACAAACAAAAAGGAACAAGGTCACACAAGCTATCAAAACTAGCCCAAGGCATATGGAAATGGGTGAACGAGAGAGTGATATCACTAATGGAAATGCACCTACCAGGGAAGCTTAACACAGAAGCAGAAGTAGTAAAGCACACCTTCCATTGATCAGGTATGCCACATGTGGACCTATTCGCCAGCCAAAATGATGATGCTTCGGATCCAGGTTTCACCACCCACGATCTCTAAGGAATGCCCTATCAATAAAATGCTAATCAATAAAGGGTTCTGGCCCTTAATCAGTAAGGCTGGACCAAACTATAATTAATACAACAAAACCGTTGCCAGTACTGATAAGTATTCTCTGTCTCATTCAAAACAATCACACGTGGCACTCATAGGCTTGCCTGCCGTGAAAGACAGGCGATTGTACGTGGCCGAAATTAGAAAGGCGGAAGATTGAATTCACTGACCCTTCGCCTCGCAAAGTTGAACTCGTACCTAGTGTAACCATGGCAACAATTGAGCTGGTTGCCGAAGTTTGATATTGTCACCCTTCTATGGAAATCATTATTTAGCCACGAGCTCTTTAGAGCAAGTGACATTGACGTTTAGAGTGTCTAAAGCGTGGCGTGGCACAAGAGGTGCCATCCCAAAGAATATACAAGCTCATTTTCCAGGTCCTGAGGATAACCATAAAAATAAAAACTGGTTTTGAAACGCGTAGACCATTCTTTTGTGTCCAAATAAGTACTTTTTGAAAAATATGGAGTATCTGAAAGAAACACGTTAGTTAGATTCCTCACCTTAGAATATCCCCAGGCGTCAGGCTGGATCCGGAAAGTTTTGTCAGCAATACCCCTGCGCGTCACTAGGCGTTGTCTGCGGCTCCGCGTCCGTCGACGTGCACCGGGATGACGTCGTCGGAGTACTTAGACGCCACCCTCGCGCGCTGACATCAGTTCTTCTTTTTTTCCACGTCCGACAGCGCCGATCCGAGAAGAGCTTGCCCCTTAGTCATTTTCTGACTAAACTTTTTGACTCTTTTGGTCTCTTGTCGACTCAACTCTAGTGCCGGTAGGATGCCCGGGTTCAAACCCTGCGACTCCTGTCACTGACTGATGTCGGTTACGGACCATCATCGCCGATGCCTGTTCTGCTTGTGGGCCGACCACGATTCCGAGTCGTGCCTTGACTGCCGGGCCCGGACTTTGAAGGCTAGGCGGGAGCGGTCCCGCAAGCTCCTGGAGTACCGGCAGTCGGCTCCGCGCCGTTCACGGTCCCGGTCGAGTAGAAGGTTGAGGGACCGGTCGCGGAGCCGCAGTCACCACCACTCGTCCGGTTCCAAGTCTTTGGGTAAGTCGAAGCATGGTAAGAATCCAAGAGGCGACATCGCTCTTCGGGCTCCCCTCGCCGGTCGCGCGACTCGGCTGAGGGCGGTACCACCCACCCGGCTCCGTCGGAGAAGCAGGAGTCGCGTCCGTCCCCATACCCGCCGGTCCCTGGGACCGACGCGACTCCGGCGGAGATCAGTGCCTTCCTCTCGGCCATGAGAAGCCTGGCTCCGCCGTCGACGCCTGCCGGCACGCCTTCAGGCCCCACGGGATCCAGACCTTGATCCCAGGCGACGCCGGTCGACCTCACGACCCCTCCGCCGGGGTCGCCTCCAGTATCGCCTCCAGTACCACCTCCGGCGCCGCCTTCGGAACGATGCCGTTCCCCGGTTCAGTCCCGGTACGGGCCCGGCATCGGAGCGGCGCCACCCGGCACCGCGTCCGACGCCGATGGGTGGCAATCTCATCTTTCGCCCGGCTCCGATCATTCCACCTGTCTACCAGGAATCGGATGACGGTGACGACTGGGAGGGGTCTGAGGACCCTCTGGCCTTGCAGGCCAACTTATCACAGGACTGGGCAGATGAGCTGGGGGATGCCAGTGGTCTGGACACCTCCCCTGACACTGGCTTCATCTCTCCTCCGACTGTGGCTTCGGAGGAGGGTGCTGCATTTTCCTTGGTGCTGCGCAAGGCGGCCGAAGCCCTTGGGCAGGAGCTGCCTGCTGTGGCCGTGAGGACTAACCTCCTTACTGAAGTGCTCCAACCGTCAGCAAGCTCCTCGGAGCCTCTGCTGCAGTTTAATGAGGCACTCGTGGACGTTCTGAAGGGCACTTGGTGCAAGCCCTCCACAGTACCTCCTGTGGATCGGAACGTGGCCCGGCGCCACCGCCCTGCACCGGGCGACCCCCAGCTTTCTGTCCCAACACCCCACGCCCGAGAGCCTGGTTATCCAGGCCTCTACTTCCCAGTCCTCCTTCCCGTCCGCTCCCCCGGATGGGGAATCCAAGAGGCTTGAACAGTTCGGTAAGAAGCTGTTCTCTTCCCTTAGTTTGGGAATGCGGTCTTTGAATACCGCTTGCCTCTTGGACCGTTACTCTCACTCCCTGTGGGATACGGTGGAGGACGTGCTGCACCAGTGTCCGGAGGAGGCCCGGACACGGCTCGCCCAGGCTCTTGCTGACGGGCGGGATACAGCGCAACATGCTATCCGATGTGGACTAGACACTACGGACTTGCTGGGTAGGGCCATGTCAACCACGGTGGCTCTTCGCCGCCACGCCTGGTTGTGGTCCACGTCTTTCTCTGGGGATGTCCAGAGCACCCTCATGGATATGCCCTTTGATCGCAGTCGCCTTTTTGGCGAAAAGGCGGATAGTGCGCTGGTGCGCTTCAAGGACTCCCGGGCTACGGCCAAGTCCTTGGGCCTTTCGGCCCAGCGCCCGCAAACTTCCGCTTTTCATCCCTTTCGTGTGCCAATGAAGGGGCGCCCCCTCACGTCCGCCTAGCCACCGGCTGCAGACCCAACCTACACGCGGTCGCGGACGTGGATTCCGCCGAGGCGGCACTGGGGGACAACGTGCCGGTCAGTCCACATCTACCCCGGCAGGATCCGCCTCAAAGCCCTCCTAGTCCGTGCTATCAGGCCCATTCCACGCCAGTGGGAGGCAGAGTTGGCCATCACCTGCTCCACTGGCGTTCCATCACGTCGGACAGGTGGGTGCTGCAAATCGTCCGAAGGGGCTACTCCCTCCCCTTCGAGAAGACCCCCTCTAGCCATGCCACCGCAGTACCACCGTATGTCGGGGATCACTTGAATCTTCTGCGGGAGTAAGTTACGGCCCTCTGGGCCAAGGGGGCCATTGAGCACGTACCTGGTCCAGAAGTAGGTCGTGGTTGCTATTCCCACTACTTTCTGGTTCCCAAGAAGGGCAAAGGGGGCCTGCGCCCTATCCTGGACCTCAGGAGCGTCAACGTCTTCCTCCGAAAGGAACGGTTCAAGATGCTCACTTTAGCTCAGGTTCTGGCTGCACTCGACCCTGGAGACTGGATGGTAGCGTTGGACTTGCAGGACGCTTTTTTTCACATTCCCGTCCTGCCGGCCCACCAGCGTTACCTGCGGTTCACGGTGGGTCAGGAGCACTTTCAGTTTACCGTGCTCCCCTTCGGCCTCACCAGTGCCCCTCGGGTGTTCACGAAAGTGATGGCGGTGGTCGCAGCTCATCTGCGCAGATTAGGGGTTCCAGTCTTCCCCCTATCTCGACGACTGGTTGTTGAAGGCGTGCTCGCCCCAGGCAGTCGTCTCCCACCTCCAGACAACGGCCGACCTCCTGCATTCGCTGGGGTTCACCATCAATGTGCCGAAGTCGCATCTGAGTCCCTCTCAGAAGCTCCTCTTCATCGGAGCGGTTCTGGACTCGGAGCAGTTCCGGGATTATCCTCCGGAACAGCGTGTCTGGGATCTTCAGGCCCTGATTCCCTTCTTCCGGCCTCTATCCTGGGTTTCGGTCAGGTTTGTGCTGCGGCTTCTGGGTCTGATGGCCTCCTGCATCCTTCTGGTACATCACGCCAGGTGGCGGATGCGGGCACTGCAGTGGGACCTGAAGTTTCAGTGGGCCCAGCATCGGGGCAACCTGTCTGACCGTGTCTTGATCTCAGAGGGCGCTGCAAAGCAGTTGCAGTGGTGGCTCACAGACCGCGATTGGGTCAGTGGCAGATCCCTCTCCCTACCCCAACCAGAGCACGTAGTAGTGACGGATGCGTCCCTCCTGGGATGGGGGGGGGGGGCCACATGGGAGAGGTGGAGATCAGAGGCTTCTGGTCTTGGGCGTAGTCCCGACTCCATATCAACCTATTGGAGCTGCGGGCGATCCGGCTTGTACTGAAGGCATTCCTTCCCTCTGTTCGGGGAAGTGTGGTGCAGGTGTTCACGGACAACACTACCGCCATGTGGTATTGGAACAAACAGGGCGGGGTGGGGTTGTGGACCCTTTGTCAGGAGGCTCTGCGCCTCTGGACATGGCTGGAACATCAGGGCATCACCCTGGTGGTTCAACATTTGGCGGGCTCTCTGAACGCCAGAGCCGACAAACTCAGCCACCGGTGCACAATGGATCACGAGTGGCGTCTAAACTCGGACGTGGCGCAAGGCCTCTTTCGGCAGTGGGGAGAGCCTTGGTTAGATCTATTCGCCACCGAAGAGAACGCGCAATGTCAGCAGTTCTGCGCGTTGGAGTTTCCAAGGCGGCACTCTCTCGGGGACGCCTTTCGTCGCGAGTGGAGTTGCGGTGTTTTGTACGCCTTTCCGCCTATACCAGTTCTGCCCAGAGTGCTGAAGAAGATCCGGCGCGACCGGGCCCAAGTCATGCTTGTGGCTCCGGATTGGGCAAGAAGGTACTGGTATCCCGAGCTACTCAGTCTGTTGATCGATCCCCCGATCCGTCTGCCTCTTCAGGAGGACCTTCTGTCGCAGCAGCAGGGGACGGTCCTCCACCCGAACCTGTCCAGTCTCCACCTCCATGCGTAGAGATTGAGCGGCGGCAGTTGATGCCATTTGACTTGCCTCCTGAAGTCTGTGATGTTATTCTGGCAGCCAGGCGTCCCTGCTCAAAATCGGTATACGCCTGCAGGTGGAACACATTTGTGGCATGGTGCACAGCAAAGGCTGTGGATCCCCTTTCCGCCCCTCTTTCTGAGGTTCTCCTCTTTCTTCTTTCTTTGGCCCAGCAGGACTCTGCTCTGGGCACCCTGAAAGGTTATCTTCCTGATCGGCCTTCTCTTTTCAAATCCCCTGTTGTCTCTCGCTTTCTTAAGGGCATTACTCACATGTTTCCTCCTGTTACTTTTGTAATGCCTCAGTGGGGTTTGAATCTGGTCTTGACGTTTCTGATGTGTGCTCCCTTTGAGCCACTTCATAATTGTCCTCTTCGTCTTTTGACGCTCAAAACTGCTTTCCTGGTGGCCATCACCTCTGCTAGAAGGGTGAGTGAGCTCCAGGCTCTCTCTTCTAAGCCTCCTTTCCTTTCTGGCCATCCGGACAAAGTTGTTCTCAGAACTCGTCCTTCTTTCCTTCCTGAGGTTGTGACTGCCTTTCACATTGGGCAGTCTGTCACGTTGCCCACCTTCTTTCCGCCTCCGCACCCCTCGAAAGAGGAAGAGCGGCTCCACCGTCTGGACCCAAAACGGGCGCTGTCCTTTGTATTTGGATCGCACCAAGCAGTTCCAGGTGGACGACCAACTCTTTGTAGGCTACGTGGGCGCTAAGAAGGGACGAGCGGTGCACAAACGGACCATCTCTCGCTGGGTCGTTTTGTGTATCAAGGCATGTTACTCCTTAGATAACAAGCATTGGCATAGCCAATAGGTCTTTGGGACCTTATAAGTGTTTAACCATGCAACAGTTAATGTTGTTGCACCAAGGATATTGTGCTGGATAAGTAAACACTTATAAGGTCCCAAAGGCGAGACCTATTGGCTATGCCAATGCTTGTTTGCACTGGGACAAATCAGCAGAATGTGCTTACTTATGGTGATTTTGGGAAACAGCAGAGGTTGTGACTGTTACATGAGAGATCAGTGTACTACATGAAATGCACTCAATAACCTACCATTTGTATTGTGTGCAGAAGTTAAAGAACTGCCTGAACATTGATTTATTGACTGATAGTGCTTGGTTTATTGAGCTCTAAGTCTCTAACCCCACACAACGTCTCCGAGTAAACATTGGGGTGCTTGGCCTCGCTAGCCTGAGGGTCAAGGGTTAAAGGGGTAAACCTGATGCTCAGTTTTCGAGCTCAAATGTATGGTTAAGCGCCACAACACCAATAGTAAAAATGTCCGATGGTCACAATCTGAGCCCAGTATCCTGCGTCTGCCTTGGGACTCCTGATAAATGTCCCGCATTGAAGTAGAACAGTTAGTCCATCAATGTTTTTAGAGAACGAATTTCGGACTGCAGTGAATTACGCGTCTCATGTGAACTTCGTAAATGAAGCAACTTTCTGAATGACTCCTGGCTTCTGAGCGCACGCTGTACGCCGAGTTTAAAAGTCAGCGGGTGGCGCGAGGAGACACATTATCAACACATGAGCCAAATGGAAGCTCCGTTTCGACACTTAGATTGAACAGTGAAGCTGGGGCAGACTGCAAAATGATCTCGCAGGGAGATGTAATGGGGCCAGCCATTAAAGCGAATCAGATGTCGAGCTCCTCCACCAGACACGGTCTAAAATGCGAATTGAAGCGGCAGCGTTGCCATCTGCGCGAGCTTTTTTTCGGTGAAACTACAAAGTCGCATCCCTGCCCGGGCGTTCAGGAGTCCTTTCTGCTATCTCTCCTGTCACTGTGGCCCATTCGCGTTTCAGTCTCTCGCCACCTTTCACCCTGGCAATTTGTTACAGTGATATTTGCCAATCCTATCAGCCAAGCAATCTGACCCCTGCTATGTAGAGTGGTTAGTTTAAAAGGCAGCATTTCGTTTTACAAAAGAACTGGCGATTGCACATGCTGGGCGCGCACTCCATTTTGGAAGCAGTGGTTCACCTTAGCAGGCGAACACAGATTGCTGTCAGCTAAGTGGGCCTGCCGGTTAATGGAGGCACGGGGTGAGTGGATGCTTACAAAAAATACACAACATTTCGTTTCGATATGTACAGGACATCCCCACTGAGACATGTCGGGTTGGGCTGGGACAGAAAATGGGACTGCGCACCAAAATGAACGTGCTCTAAATCAGATAGATAAGACAAGCTGTCTGTGAAACAAGCAGGAAGTGAGATAAGGGAGGGGGTGGCAAATGGTGAGCATTTCGCGGCGGCTTTGATGTTTTCAGTGGCCGCGCGGCTCACTGAGAACATCAAAGCCGCTGCGAAATGAGCTTTTGTAAACGGGGGATTTGAAAGTGCAAACTAGTGCTTTCAGGCTGCCAAATGGTGCGCGCGCCTGGCGCACATGCACTGTATTTGGAGGCCTGAAAGCACTCGTTTGCACTTCCAGATCCCCCTTTTACAAAAGCTCTCGCGAGAGCAGCGCTAAAGCGCTGGCTCCAGCGAGACCTAAAAAGGAACCTCCTGTAGGGCTGAGAGCCCATTCTACTCGGGCCACTACGGCTTCCATTGCACTGGGACGGGGAGTTCCCTTGCGAGACATCTGTCAGGCGGCAACGTGGGCATCGCTGCACACGTTTGCCAAACACTATTGCCTGGACAGCCAAGTCCGGAGAGACGGCTTCTTTGGCCGTTCTGTTCTCCAGGACTTTCTGGTGTGATCTTGGTTCGCAGACCCACCACCGGGGATGGTATTGCTGGGGTATCAATTCTAAGGTGAGGAATCTAACTAACGTGTTTCTTTCAGATGAACAAGTTACTTACCTTCGGTAACGATGTATCTGTAAGAAACATTAGTTAGTTAGATTCCTCACCGACCCACCCATCCTCCCCGTTCTGCGAACCGATATCTAGGGTTGAGGTTATCCCTTTCAGGGCCCTAGAATTTTTTGGCACCAGTGTAGGTCTCTTGCATGCCTCTGCGTTCCTGGCACGCAAAGCTATGTACAAGAACTGACGTCAGCGCGCGAGGGCGGCGTCCAAGTACTCCGACGTCATCCCGGCGCACGACGCCGATGACGGACGCGGAGCCGCAGACGACGCCTAGCGACACGCAGGGGTATTGCTGACAACTTTCCGGATCCAGCCTGACGCCTGGGGATATTCTAAGGTGAGGAATCTAACTAACTAATGTTTCTTACAGATAAATCGTTACCGAAGGTAAGTAACTTGTTCATCAGGTCTATAGAAGTGTATAATAACTAACGAAATGTAATTTTTCATGACCTGAATACCTAAACTGTTTGGCCAAAATTCTACCTGGGTTAGTGTTGCATTTTAAATTACAACTTTGGTGTTCCTTTTCTAACCTTTCCCTTGGGTTCTTTTACTTTTCCCTTTTTCCCCTTTCTTGCTTGATGGAATTTGAGCTTACTCATTCAAAAAAACTTTTTTGAATCACCAAATATATTGTAATTTGATTTGATTTGATTTACAGACTTGTAGAACGCACGTATGCCCAAGGGCGTCTTGGCGCTATAACCGAGGGGTATGCTGACCTGCAGATTAGCTATACTTCTGACCTTCAATTCTTAAATAACCATGTTTTCAGCAGCCCTCTGAATGACATTAGTGACTTACTGTTTTTTATCGGAATAGGTAAGGAATTACAGGACTTTGCTGTTCCAAACATAAAGCTCCTGCCCCCCCAGCGGGCTGGCTTGTACCTGGGGATTGACAGTAGTTGTGTCTGAGCTCACCTTAAATTTCTAACTGGCATATAAGATGTATTCTCAAGTACAGTGGCCATTTTCCCTGTAGTACCTTATATGCCAGGCATTGCGACTTAAATATAATTATTTTACCCACTGGAAGCCAGTAGAGATCTTTCAGTCGATGGGAGACAGATTCATATTTGGGAATATCCAGAATCATTCTTGCCGCTGCATTCTGCATTAGTTGAAGTCTAAGTAGGAGCTGCGTTTGAAGTCTCACATATAAAGCATTGCCGTAGTCCATTTGTGATAAAGCTAGGGCTGTGACCACTGTTTTTAGTGCGTCCAAGGGAATGAAAGGACGGATCTTCCTAATCATTTTTAGCATGCCCCAAAAAGTGGAGGCAAGCTTATTAATTTGACATTCAAACGTCAATGTTTCATCAAGTATTACGCCTAAATTCCTGACCTTTGTGACAGGAACTGAGCAATCACCTAGATCAGCCGGCCACCATCTTGGGGACCAAAAGGAGGTCTTTGACCCTAGTATCAACACCTCTGTTTTTTTGCCATTTAATTTGAGGCAGTTTTTCTGCATCCAAATATTAATCTGTGCCATGCAGGTATTAAAACAGTCTGCTGTCTCCTCAATATTATTTGACACTGATACCACCACCTGCGTGTCATCAGCGTAGGAAACAACCGAGAAGCCACACTGCCTGATAATTGCTGCTAGAGGAGCCACATAAATATTAAAAAGGGTGGGGCTCAGGGAGGAACCCTGAGGCACACCCCATGGCAGTTTGAAGGATTTTGAAGCTAGTCCATCCATTTCTACAACAAACGTTGTAAATGTAAAATCATTGGTATATGGTTGTATTGTTTTTTTTGTGGTCCGTAAAAATGTGTATAATGTTCATGAAAATAAAAACATGAACTAGTTCTTTTTGATAAAAAATACAGAATATTTAAAAAGGAAAATAAAAATATTTATTAATTTTTTCCAATCACTGAGTGTCACGTGTGATTGTTTTGAATGAGACAGCGAATACTTATCAGTACTGGCAACGGTTTTGTTGTATTAACTATCAATAAAATGGTCAGGGAGATTTGCCTATGCTTTCCCCTCAATACCTCACGTGATACAAAGATGCAAATAGGAACAACTGACACTAATCCTCAAAGCCCCACAATAGGTCAGAGAAACATGGTTCTCAGATCGGCTATAGATATCAAAGGGGCAAATCAGAAAGCTCCAGGCACACAAAGTCCTCTTAACGATACTGGGTGGGACAAGTGTGTCACCCAGAACCAGCTACCCAGAGTATGGCAGCATGGCTCCTGAGTACTTAGAGTTTAGACACCTAAACCTATTAGCAAGGTCTGTGCAAAATGATTAAGGAAGCAAGGGGGACATATTGCAAGAAGATGTCACTCTAACTAGTGGAGTAGGTTCATACACTGGTGCAATGTGGAAAAAAAGACCTTGGAGACTGGTCACAGGACGCCACAGTGATTAAATAACTCCCTCACCTGATGGGCAAGCACCGTTCCTACACCTTGCTAATGGTACACCTAGTGTCCATTGTGGCATAAATACCAGATGTAATAGGGAGAAATTTCTTCACACCAGTGGTAAAACGGTTCTTTGAGAGAGGAAGAAAGGTTTCTCCAAGATGCACACTGATGCCTACATGGCACTAACACAACTGATGAAATCACCTTTTGAGCCAATGCACAGATGACGGTTCTAACTCTGAAAACTGCCTTTCTGATTGCCAACACATAATTACGAAGAGTTGCATAACAGTTTCAGCAATGGCATAGGCTATAAATGTGGTCTGCACACAATTACAGTCTACTCGTGAAGGAAATGCGTTTTTTCCATCTCGGAAAGCTGCTCTAAAATGTACACTTTCTGAATGTCATCACTTCTTTGCTCTTTGAGAAGAGTCAATGAGTTTCAGGCAGTGGCCACATATCACCTTACTATACAGATTCAAAAAAATATTAAAGTAATGCGGGGACACCCAAAGTTCATTCCCTACATTGTTTAATCTGTTTATATTAATGAAACAGTTGAGTTGCGTTCCATTTTCACTAACAGGCGTTTTGCAGGCCGGCTACATGACCATCTGTCCATGAATTGAGAAATAGGTTGTCATGTACATATTGATCTATGAGAGAAGCTCTAGTGAGCCAGAAGTTGTCAAAAAATGTATTTTCATTGTTTTCTCCCCTTACATGACCTCAACTATATTCTATATTTTGAGAATACTGCTTGTACATCTACAATTAATGCATGCTACCAACAGAAAATGTTGCAGCTCCAACACTGCATCTTTCCTAGGTTCACATGCTAGAAACCGTCCATGTTGTTGTACTGGGAATCCCCAATATTTTAAATTAGTAATGGACATTGTTAAAATGGCCCTAGGCAGAAGAGCAATGTTTGTCTAGTAACTCATTCTCCTGGTTGAGAAGCACACAGATGTTAGCCAATGAGAAGAATGTACTAAGCACTCTCACCCCCTTAGAGGCTACCAAAGCTCAGATTTTCTACCGCACATGAAGTGTATGGGAGTCCCCTTGGTAGCTCTCTTCTCTATAAACTCCATTTTCAGTTTTTTTTCTCCTGGACACCATCACAGGCCCATCTTCACTGTCTTGATCGAATGAGTTGTTTCTGGATTTTGCTTACTCCTAACCACTGTAGACTTCATCTAAAATGCCAACCTCTATTTATAAGAAGAAATTTGCCTTCAGAGCCTTACATGACTTCTCATTTATAAAAAAGTATTTGCTAGTTAGCTTCATCTCAGGTGCAATATCTGCCTTTACCCAAAACATAAGGCATTCAAATATGACATTTAGAAATCCTTTACTTCCAAGACTCTTCGTGATGGAAAGTGGAGCCCGGCTTTAAGCCTTCAAGAGCACAAGAGAGATGTCCCCATCTTTGGGCATATCCCCACCTCAGTAGATGATTCTTCAGCAAGTGTGTCTTCACAAACATCATCTAAAGGTACAGAAAAGAAAGAATCTAGATGTGACTGAGATCTTTACTAAGGAAGAACCTCTGCTTCTAAAAGCAGATTACCTCTTCTGATGCAGCCTCTTTCAGACTGGCCCATTGCTCAGAGAAAATGGTTTGAAAATCAGTTGCAGTGACTGTCCTTTCATCTCTCCCACTGAAACCAATGTCGACTGCAACCTCATCATTGTTTATCAAAGTCCAGTTAGTGCTTGATTTTTTTTTTAAAGTGCTGATGCTGAAAATGTTTTTAAGGAGTCCACGGCCCACTTTCACCACCGGTGTGGCCCTCTTTCAATACTCTCACTGCCTCTGTCTGTCCTCTACGCCTGCTCTCTTTCCCCCTGCTCTTTGCTCTAAAATGTAGCCTCTTACCAGTCTAACCCTTTTCTGTCTTCTTTGTCACCCCTGGTGTGTTACGTTTCTCCCTCTATTTCTAATTTGCCCTCTTTTCCCCATCCATTCTACCTTTGCCCTTTTTTCCTCTCCCCTTTCATTCATGCTCCACTTGCTCTTCCCTGTGTCGTAGCTAATTTTTGTCACTCTTCTAGGAAGGATTAGCTGGCTCTCCATTTTATCCCTTCTGTGCCTTTTTAGGTCTCGCCTGACCCAGCGCATGTGCTGGTCTGGCGAGACTTATTGAGAGGGCTCCAAAAAGTGCTACCAGGCCAGCCTAGAACTACAGTGCATGTGCGCGGGCGCGCGCGCCGTGCTTTACGTGATTACTTTCACTTTCGCGGCCGTACGGCCGCTTTGATGTTTGATCGCGATCACTCTCGTGGCCGCGTGGCATAGCCAATAGGTCTCGCTTTTGGGACCTTATAAGTATTTAGTTATGCAACTGTTGCATGGCTAAACACTTATAAGTTCCCAAAGGCGAGACCTATTGGCTATGCCAATGCTTGTTTCTTTCTCTGTCCTCTACATCCTTTCATTCTCTCTTCTTATCACTCTCCTCTTCATACTATGTCTGCCTTCTCTTTCTCTCTGTATCTGATTTGCTCTCTTTCTTCCCTTCTACTCCGTTTCATTGCTCTTCTCCCTTGTTGTTTCTTTCTCCTCTCTACTTTTGCTCTCTCCCGTCTTTACCACTGCTCTAACTCCTGTCTCAAGCCTGCACATGTCCCTGCTATTTTGAACTCTGCATTTTCTCTTAATTCTTAAAAAAGGGAAAGATCACATACATACAAAAAATGTTAAATTTCTTGCCTCACATTATTAATTTCTCCTGAAAGCGCCCATAGAAGGTGCTGTTGACACTTTACAAATCACAGACCTTTGCAGGGCTGACGGTATTCTAAAGACAGAAATCAGTGTTTTGCTAATATTGGTAAATGGACATCCTCAAGTCCAGGGTCCCATCCTGTGTGCCAGCCCCTTTCCTCCAGTGCTAAACAAAACTTGGATGGGGCCAGCTGGCTCGGAGATTAGGAATGCAAGTCATTGGTTGATGACTTCATGGAATTATGACCTGCATGACATCATCACTAATGTGATGATTACTAATCTGATCAACGTCCCCCGCCACAGCCACATCTCATCCCACCTGAGAGACCTGCACTGGCTCCCCATCAACAAGAGGATCACCTTCAAGCTCCTCACCCACGCTCACAAGGCACTCCACAACACCGGACCTGCATACCTCAACAACTGACTCCCCTTCTACACCCCGAACCGCCAGCTCCGCTCTGCCGACCTGGCCCTCTCCCCACACATCCGCAGAATGATCGCCGGTGGCAGATTACACTCCCACCTCGCCGCCAAGACCTGGAACACCCTCCCCATCCACCTGCGGCAGACTCAGGACCTCCTGACCTTCAGGAGACTCCTCAAGACTTGGCTGTTCGAGCAGTAGCAGTACATCCCCCCCCCCCCCGCGCCTTGAGACCCTCACGGGTGATTAGTGCTCTTTATAAATGATTAATTGATTGATACGCATTATGCCTGCCTGGGAAGGGGTGGGCCAGCCTATGACGACATACCAGGAAGTCACCCTGCGAGAGATATCATTCCTTTTATTTTGCAGTTGAACAATTATTATTGAGACCTGCTGGGTCCGAAACCGTAGTCCCGTCCCTGTGCAATAAGTGCTGGTGCTGAGCACCGGAAACCACCGGCTCAAATTAAGCACAGTGTCCAGTCATCTGGCAAACCGTCTTCTCTCTTGTCGCCAACACCATCCACCACCTCTTTGGCGTCGACCTTCTGTTTGTCAAGCAAGAAAGTGAGGATAAGGTCCACAAAATGGAGGTCGGACAGGACATTAAAGACAGTGACTCAGATGACCGCATTGAGCTTGGCAGTCGTGTTGCTGAGGACTTCGAGTATTCTGTCACACCAGACAATGGTCAGCTGACGCTTTCACCAATTTTCCACAAGATGATACTTCCAAGTTTCATGCACTACTAGAAAGGGCTACAAAGAAAATGCTGATCAATGTTCCTGCTGCAAGTCCATGTCTCCTGGAGAAAGTGGTGTTTTCTGGATTGTGCCGTAGCCTGTTAAACAAGTCTTCCATGCCCTCTTTCGATCATTGCTGCACCTGCTCAGCATAGGTCTGCAATCCGATTATACCTACCTGCAGCACCTCCTGACCAAGATGCCAGATGTATTGATGCCCTGTATAAGAGAATGAGGTCCATGGCTGGAGCATGCTGTAGAGAAGCAAACATGCCATTTTAGCAGTGAAGATTGGTAAATGTGAAGTCACATTGTCCAGTTCTTGGAACTTCTGCTGAAAGTGCAGCAGGAGCAGTCGTGAGAGACAGCGTCCCAGTGCAATGGCTGCCATGATTGATTTAGCCATTGATATTGGCGAATTCGTTTTCTGCCTTCCAGTAGGGGTGACAGTACTCCGAACACAAGCATGGTTGAGGAGGCATATTTTGTAAGAAACTGGCTCTATATATACTGCACCAAAGTGAGGTACAGTGTGTATAGAGTCCAAGGGTCTCCAGAGGTTTGGCAGAGGTTAAAGTTAGATAGAACCTTACTCTCTAAAGTGGTAGCTTGGTCGAGCAGTAAGGTAGTATCAGAGGACAGTGTTAAGCATTTGATGTACACACTCAGTCAGCAAATTAATTCACACACTCAAGAACTGAACTCTAGGCCAATTGTTTTTGTATAAAAAAAATATACTGTTGTTTTATTTCTATAACCAAGCAAGCCTGGTACAGGTAAGCATATAAATACTTTGCAGTAGTAAATTACTTGTATGAACACAGTTCAAAATTGCAGTATAACTTGTACTGATTTTGGTTACAGTTTAAGTAAGCAGTTTGCAACACTTAGCAGGTATAGTACTTTCGAATGAATGGGCTTTTTAAGAAAAATGCAATTAATTACTTTTCAGATTACTTTTGCTAACACAGGGTTGGATCCTAGATTCATCACTGGGACATTTCCTGAAAACAGTTGAGTAAATTTGTTTTAGTTAGAGGTACGATTTTTAAAGAATATTATTGTATTTCAAAAGTTGACACTTTTTCACATAGAATCACCATTCTTATCCTATGGGAGGAAATTCACTTAGCAGGTAAGTTACTTTAACGTTACTTTTCTTACTCAATGCTGGATACCTAGATTCAGCACTGGGACATCTCCTGAAAACAGTTGAGAAAATACGTTTTGGTTAATTGGGTGATTTTTGAGGAATATTCTCAGTTTTCAAAAGTCGACACTTCGAAACTTTTTGGGAGAAAAGGTGTCAGTTATTCTATGAGGAAAAAGAGGTTAAAAAGTGTCAATGTTATTCTATGAGGAAAAAGAGGTTATCGGTTTCCAGGTAAGTAATCGGTCTTTGGAGTTAGGGTCCTGCGGTTAGACTCGGAGGGGGGGGATAATCCCAGGGTCAGTGATGCACTGTTGTTGCATCCCCGGTGGCACTAGGGCGGCCGGGTGCAGTGTGGAGGTCCAATGTTATCCTATGGAGGATAGGGGGGCTCCGGTTGGTGGCTGCTGGCAAGCAGGCCACGGGGATGTGGGAGCAAAGCTTCTAGGGTTAAGCTCAGGGTAAGTTGGGGACCAAGTTAGCACCAGCGGCACTAGGGCGGCCGGGTGCAGGGTGCTGTTTTGAGGTCGGGTGCCCTGTTGATTTCAATGGAGATTCTCCGGGACAAAGAAACGCTGCAGGCTTGGGGACGAGGATCTTCCAGGAGTTCCCACCACTTCGAGGGGTAAATTAGGATTTTGAGGGTTGGTTAGGCACCGCTGGGTTGGGAACACAAGGCCGTGGGGCGTCGGGTGCAGGGGTGCCTTGGGACGTTGGATTTTCTTACCCGCTCTGGTCGCGGTAGGGGGGGGGGGGGGCCTCTGGATTGAGGCTGCAGGCGTCATCAGGAGGCTTGAGGCAGGTCAGGGATCGCCGGATCTCAGGTCAGGATCGCCGGGGGGACCTCCTTGTGGTATTTGTCCACTCGAGCTCTGGCCGGATTCGGCGGGTGCAGAGTGCGGGATTCGTGGTTCCTGGCTGGCACCAGAAGCTGCAGTTCAAACACGTCTGGTGTTCACGGGAAAAACAGCTTGGAAAGTGAAGGCCGGCAGGTCCTCCAGGGTTTTTGAGGTTGCTGTCCGCTGGACTCACTTGGGTTTTGCAGGAGCAGGTTCAAGGGGAGACAGGCTTGTAGGGCTGGGGCCAAGTCAGTGGGCGTCGTCCTCTTGTTAGCTCTGCATGGCTTCTCGTCCTTCTTCTTCTCTTCTTTTTCTTGTGGTTGCTGGATCTGAGGAAGGAAGGTTCAGGGTGCCCCTAAATACTAAATTTAGGCGAGTTACAGGTAGGTAAAGGGCAGGGACCAATGGGCCCATTCCCTGGGGTGGGTACCCCCCCTATTCTGCCACTCTCCTGTGGGAGGGGGGCAGGAGCCTGTCCCTGGTTGGCTGGGTCCCCCCATCCTCAAGATGGCGTGGACTCGAGGTTGTGCTTCACCTCGCCTCCCCCACCTTAAGGGGGGAGTTGGCAGAGGTGGGCACACCTCTCTTCTTCACTGGTTTTTCCTGCTGGTTCTCCCGCCCAATGTGGGAGGTTGAACCAGTGGGGACCAGTTACTGAAAGCAGCAAATGGTCTGGAGAGGATCACAAAGGCGGCATGCCTTTGAAGCTTCTCCTTCGTGAACCCTGCCCATCCTGGGGGAGGAATGCTGGCACCTCGTCCCAGGATGTGCATTGTTTCAGGCCCCCGAGGGCAGCAAGCTCTCGACCCAGGGGTCCAGAATCATGTCTGGTGGTGGCAGCCTGCGAAGTCCCGCAGTCAGGTCACTGGAAGTTGGGTCGAGTTTCAGGGGGCATCTCTAAGATGCCCTCTGTCGTGCATTTTACATTAAATCCCACACTGGTATCAGTGTTGAGTTAATGTGCTGAGAAGTTTGATACCAAACTTCCCAGTCTTCAGTGTAGCCATTATGGTACTGTGGAGTTCGTAATGACAAACTCCCAGCACCATATACTCTTAATGGCAGCACTGCACTTACAGTGCCCAGGAATGGACTTGGGCACTGTAGGGGTAGGCTTCAATGCAGTTTTAGGGAAGGAACACAGGCCCTGGGCACCTGATTGGCAGGAGCCCAGGGCACACTCAGGCAAAGCACATCAGCAATTCAGCAAAAAGTGGGGGCATACCATGCAAGAAAGAGGGCACTTTCTTAAATACTTTACAATTGAAAGTAGAAGGAAAAGTCCATGGTGTGCTCTTTGAGGTCCAGGTATTGTTCGGTAAGCACATGAAGGTGGCACTTCTAGGCTTTTAGACTGATGCAAAGCGAACATGACCTCTCTCTTGGCGTGTTGCAGTTTTTTTCTGGTCCTCTGTTTTTTGAGGATCCAGATTCCATTCCTTTAAAGGTGGGTGCTGATGCAGCACAGACTGAAGGTACAATCCCGCCAACATACTTCATTGACTAAGGCTACTTGAGAACCGTGACAACAAAGCTTAGAAAAAGAAGCTTCACACATACATTTAAGGCACAAACGGACTTGACTGCGCTGCTTGCAACTCACACCTTACATCCTAGATTTCAGAATTTGCCTTTCAGTGGGAGAACATTACTACTGAAGACATTTGCCGCCTCTGTCTGAATATCATCATCTTCAAGACCAATTGTAATAGGAAATTCTCTAATTCCTTTTCATGGGAACATTTGAAAAATAATTGAAAATATAATGCAGTTAAGGCGTAGTATTCCAGGTTCTTCCTGGTCTAGTGGAAATTGAACTATAATGTATCCACTCCTGTGAGCTGTTTTTGACCTCATAGTTGCATATTCAATTTCCAGTGCAATCTCTGTCATTCCTCCTTCACAGGTCACTAAAATGAATGCTACTGAGTTTGGATGGCAATAAATGTATGTTATTCAGGTGCAAGATTCACCAAGGGATGAAAATGCATATTACAAATACACGTTATTATCAAGAAAATACTGGCAACTGGCAATCCATTTTAGATTTTTGAGATTTGAGCACATTCCTGAAGACAAAATACTTTGGAGTGGTCACATTGCAGGTGGTTTTCTCTTTGCTCCAAGAAGAGAGATACCTGACGTCCCTAGACTTTTAGGATACTTACTTCTTAATCCCTACTCATTGAAATCACAGGCAATATCTGAATTTCTTTGTTCTTCGCAACCTCCAGTTTGTTCAAAGTGAGCCTTTACCAAGTAGCTTTCAAAACCTGAGGCCCTTGTCTTCTTCATATTCGACTGTTCCTTCCAGTCAAGCAGTCTAAGTCACCACTAGGACTTGTGTCATTTTGCAATCTATTAATTCTGCATTGCAGTTTTCATATGCCGGCGATTCAACAGGAGTAAGATCATCAATGCCAACAGGCTGAGTGTCCATGGAAGGATAAAGTGACTGTTACCCACTGGCTTATGCAGGCATTGTTGTGGTGGAGAACATTGAAAACCCTTTCAAAGGGTCTTCCTTTTGTAAGGTACTTAGCATCAATAATTCAACATTTGTCAACATAAGGCTGGGGGAGGCCCACATGCAGATCAAAAATCAAAAGAAAGTTATATATAAACGTCCTGAAGCTCTGTTCCATATCTTTGGGTCTACAAGTCGTTCTTCGTCTAAGGAATTATTCAGACAGACCACACAATGTTAATACCTTACATTATTAAATGAGGTAGAAGACCGAAAAATCTTTCAGAGAGGATTGTGCATCTGTGAGACTTGGCAATATCTAATGGCATCGTCCTGGTAGTGTAACACATATGCGGAAACAGAACAATCCAACAGATTTACCACAGCAGAACAGTTTCACAAGTGGGATTTGCATTTGTATGAACTCCAACAGCTGCTCAAGAGCTGTGGTCTCCTTCCGATAGTTCTACATGGAACTCTGAATAAATGCGGTCTTTGCTTGCAGGCTTTACCATAATGAGACGTAGTGACACATTTTCGATAAGCTGTTCCAATGTCGTTGTAAATGCTTTTCTACCTTTTCTCCAGGTCTTAAATGACCTCACCAAATGTGAAATGATACTGAGTGTGCCTTTATGGGCGACACAGTACTGGTGCACTAAACTGCTATGGCTGTCGAGCATTCCACGGTTCACTCTCAAAGTCCACACAGCAATTCTGTCAAGGCAGCTGGAACAAATTCTTCTGCGCCACATAATGTCTCTGAAGCTGACAGCCTGGCGCCTGATTAACTAAAATTTGGTCACATGGATATTCCACAAGTCTTGGGCAAGCACCTGCACCAACTACTTCCAAAACATATGCTATGTGGAAGATGTTCTGTATCTAGTTTTGCAGGTAAATGCCTACACCCACTGTACATCTTTGAGATACTTCCATACCTATTACAACCAACACCGTCTGATCTCTAACAAATCTCAATAAAAGTTGGATACTGTTCTTGGACCTGTGGTCATTTCAACAATGTTAATTACAAATGTAGACTGCAGGGGATTTCCAGCCTGCAGATGGGGAATAATAAAAGCATGCAAGTCTATGAAAGATTCCATCTCTGGTGAACTGCAGTTACAGGTAAGTAACTTGTTTCTTACATGCAGCCCTAGGTTTGAAAGGTTTTCTGTTGTAGATTCATATGTGACCTTATTATCTTTCTGGCATGTGCAAGGAGAGAATATTATTTAATGCATTACACACATCTTCATGGGAAAACTGTTGTGTGCCATGCTGGGGAAAGCTAATCCGTGTTTATGTATTTGTCCTTGTAACTGTCCTCATCAGTCCTCAAAGGGCAAAGTAGAAATCCTACTTCACACCCTAGAGTTACTTTCATGAACCTGAATTCCTCAGAAAAAAAAACACCTCTTGCAAAAGCATAGAGACTGAAGTTTTTTTTTTTAGCATATTTAGTGTATAGTGGCTATCGTATCTCTGCATCACAAAATGGTAGCATCTTCTGGTTTTATTTGTCTTTTTAATAACAGTTTTATTGTTTTAATTAATTTGGAAACGTACAAAAGCTCACTGCAGTCGAAATAGTATGAATTGATCTGAGAAGACCGGAATACACACTACACTACATAGTGCCAGAAATGACGTTTACCATGCCTATATAGATGCAATCCCCAGCGTGCTAAAGTCTGTTCTGTACACACCAGTCAGCGCAGTTCCGGAGAGAGTTACCCCCAGTCAATTTGTGACTGACCTCTTTCGACCTTTAGTTATATATTTCATTTGAGACTTTGTCTTCTGGTGTGAGGATGTCCACCAAAAAAGGCAGATTCAAACCATGCGGTACCTATGACAGCCAGATGTGAGTGACAGACCCACACTTGGTTTGAATTAGGTGTCTGGAGTACGATCACGATGTCAAGACATGTGAGAATGGACATTCCATGCATCCAAAGGCGCGCAGAGGGAGCGGTCTCAAGCACCTTGCCTTCCAACACTGATCGACCACCATGACGTTCCAGATCTCAGTCATGAGGAAGGTTCTGAGATCTTCACAAAGCCGCTCCTGGCGATCGTTTTCCCATTTGAAGTTGTCTGGAAAATCCAGCAAGTCCCACAAGAACAAGAAGTTGTCAAAGACACTTTTGACTTTACTGTGCAATTTGTTGGACAAGATGTGGGGCCGTCATTTCAGAGTCTGTGCCGTATTACTATGACAGGCATGGATTGGGTGATGAAATGGAGGGGTCTAAGGACTCTTATGGTTACCGGTTCTTTGAAAACCCTAAGGACACCTTATATGAGGATCTGGTGGATGCTAGTGAACTGGACACCTCCCCAGACACTGGCTTAGGGTCTCTGCCTTTCGTTGCTGCAGAGCAGAGTGCCTCGTTCACTATAGTGATGAGGAGGGCAGGTGAGGTCCTAGACCTTCAATTGCACTCAGTGGCAGTCCATACTAATGTCTTGACAGAAGTGCTTCAACTGGAAGTCACCCCATCTGAAACCCTTCTCCTTTTCAGTGAAGCCCTCATCGACATTTGCTTGGGGCCTGGTCATCACCCTGCCCAATGGAAACCCAGTTTCATCACCCAGCACCCCATCTCTGAGAGCTTGGTGGTTCAAGCTTCCACCTCCAAAGTCAAGCCGGCGCATTCTCTACCACTGGATAAGGAATCCAAGAGGCTGGATATATTCAGGAAGATGTTTGTTCTGCCAGCCTAGCACTGCGGTTGGCAAACACTGTGTTCTTCTTGGGTCAAAACTCCCATACACCCTGGGACTCAGTTGCGCCAGTGCTGCCTGTTTTCTCAGAGGAGCCCCAAGCCATACTCTCAACAATTGTTGACGGGAGAGATGCAGCCAACTTCACCATATTTGGGTTGGAAAAGACACTCGCTGAACAGAGCGATTTCATCGTCGGTGGCCCTTAAGCGCCATGCCTGGTTAAAAACACTAGCTTTCTGGGGATGACCTTGCCTAGATCATGGGCATGCTATTTGATGGCTCCAGTTTGTTTGGAGAGAAGACAGAGTCGATGCTGGAGCGCTTTAAAGACATAGGGTGACAGCCAGGGCCATAGGCCTTTCAGTGGCCCCTCCCTAATCCCAGTCTACCTTCCACCCCTTTTGTGACCACAGAAAGGGCTTTCATCCATGTCTCCAACGTCCTAGCCACCACAGCTAGCAGGTTGCCCAACCTTTTTGTGGCAGAGTACCCGGTTCCCAAAGACCACGTGGGACAGGTAGCCAAAGGTCGGACTAGTCCACCCGTCCTCCCCACCAACCTCTAACCAACATTGGCACCTGTGCCAGTGGGGGGCAGGATTCACCATTACTTGTATCACTGGAGTTCAATAACATCCAACAGTTGGGTTTTACAGATCGTTCAAAGTAGTTATTCCCTCCCCTTTGTGACCACCCCACACCTATACCACCTACTTATGACAGGCTGACAGAGGACCACCTCTTGGCCAAGAGGTGCTGACGCTAGAAGTAGCTGCCCGCATGCTCCCGAGTATCCCAAGACTCTCGCCCGTTGGCACAGCCTTTGTAAAGCTTTATTGTCTTCTCATCAAGGATAGAATCTCTTTCAAAGCACTATGCTTCATTAAAAGAATTCTAAATCATGAAGGTCCTCACTACCTCTTTCCTCTGATTAAACCCTATCTTCCTAGTAGATGCGTCAGATCTTCAGGGACTGCCTGAAAAGTGATTCCAAAAATACAAAAGAGTACACCTGGGAGGTAGTTCCTTTAGCTTTCTGGCTGCTAGACTCTGGAACTTACTCCCTCTGAATCTAAGACTGTAACCTTCTGAAGTCCTATTTAGGAAAAAAATGAAAAGCTGGTTCTTCAGACAATCTCCAAGAGTTCTTCAATAGGCTGTTGACAGCTATTGATTCCCTTGTCCCCCTCAATGAGTTCTATGCAGGCAGAAAAATGCCCACTGCCCCTTAGTTTTCTGAAAGGCTTAAGAAGCTTAGACAATCCTGCCGTCATCAAGAAAGGATCTAGCGTCGACATCTTGACCCGACTGAAAGAGACCTTCAGAAACAGAAATGAGTGTAATGAAAAGCTGCTATTAAATAGGAAAAATCATCATTCTATTCTTGAATGACAGAATCCCTTAGATCCTCTAGGATACTATTCAGTGTAATTAACTCTCTCTCCTCTCCTTCGGTTTCTGTCTACACTGAGAGCTCTCAGGATCTCTGTGACATAATGGCTAAATATTTTAATTCGAAGATTTCAGAAATATATTCATCCCTGGACAATCTCAATCCAGACTTGTCCTGTACAGTCCCTACTACTAGCTCCGTTCTCCTTAATTTTCATATCTTCTACGAGAGAGTAGCTAATTTATCTACCTTCCCTTCCTTGTCCCAGGAGCACATGGATCGACTCCTAGGGGGAATCCCCTCTGGAATCCTGTCCCCTGAAGATCATGAAACTAGGAAGGGAGATGATTGTCCCTCACCTTACCTCCATGCAGCTATTTCATCAGGGCACTACCCTCTCACTTGGAAAAGTGGGGTGGTCAAACCTTTATTAAAAAAGGCTACTTTAGATCCCTCTGAACTAAAAAGCTATTGGCCTATCTTTTTGCTGCCAGTCCCTGCAAAGATCTTGGAGAAGCATCTAAATTCCCATCTCAGCTCTTATTTGGACCAACATCATGTGCTTTGCTGGCTCCCAGCATGGTTTTAGGAGTGACCATAG
Source organism: Triturus cristatus (assembly GCF_964204655.1). Lineage (NCBI taxonomy): Eukaryota > Metazoa > Chordata > Amphibia > Caudata > Salamandridae > Triturus > Triturus cristatus. The sequence continues at coordinate 881,431,583 of NC_140591.1, forward strand.
CCCGAAGACTGCTCTGACCGCTACAGTAAACAACATCCGCATTCAAGTAGATGCTGGGTACACCTCCTTACTAATTCTCCTAGACCTAACGGCGGCCTTTGATACCATCTCACCCACGAGGCTGGTTGGCCTTCTCAAAGTAATTGGGGTCACAGGCTCCGCTCTGGTGCTTCTGTCCTCTTTTCTCATTGATCAGTCACAAAAAGTAAAATTGGATCAATTCTACTCTGATGCCACTCACACCTTCTGCGGAGTCCCACAGGGTTCCTCTTTGAGCCCAACCTTTTCAGCATCTGTTAAATCTTTTGGGCTGGAGGCTCTATCATATGCGGATGACTCACAATTATTGTGTCAATCACCAATAACATAGAGGCGTCTAAAGCAAATTTTAAAAACTGCATGCTGACTGTGGCCTCCTGGATGGTAGACAACTACCTTCGACTTAATGGTGACAAGACAGAAGTCTTGATTTTTGGCAGTCAACAATCTATATGGTCCCACTCTTAGTGGCCTGAAATGCTCGGCTCATGCCCCTGTCCAGCTCCAGCTTCAAAGAATCTTTGTGTCATAGTTGATAGTCTTCTCTCTTTTGACCCCAGATCAACAAAACAGTTACCACTTGTTTTAGCATCATCCGGATCTTGAGGAAGTTCTTTCCATGTCTTTCCTTTTCCTCTCGAAAGCAGGCAGCTGTTGCTTTGGTCTTGTGCAGATTCGATTATTGTAATGCCTTCTATCTGGACATCAATAAGGGATCCATTCACAAATTGCAGCTTGTACAGAATGCAGCGGCCAGACTTGTGATGGATCTTCCTAAATTCCACTCTGTATCGGCATCTATTTACAAGCTGCACTGGTTTCAAATCAAATCAAAAGTACTTTATTCGGTTTTTGTAATAAAAAACATAAAAGTCCAGATTACAACATTACAGGAGATTCCCATCCATGAATGTCATTGATTATTGGTTACCATTGATTGTTAAAAATACATTCTGAAAGAGACATAAAATACATATTCACATGAGATATATACAAGTCAAACATGGCTACACTTTCAAGCCTATATCATACTTAGAACTTAGTCGTAGCTAGATCTAAGCTTAACTGCAGCCTTTTAAAAGCTAAGAACGTGCCATAAGGTGGACCCTGAAAGCATAGCTAAAAAGGCAAAAGCAGGGCGCACTTGAGTAAAATTTGTTTGTTTTAAAACCGGGATTAAAAAGTTTTTCCTCTGCACCTCATAGTTACTACAAAACATTTACAAAAAAATGGGTCATATCCTGAGGGGATTTGCCATCACAATCACACAACAGGGTCTTGCCTTTTCTACTCCCACGTGGGTGAGCGAGGAGAAGATGGAATAAATCAAAACGGAATCTTGTTAATAAAAAACGATCATACGTGTTGGGAAGCCTTAAGAGGTACGGTTCTGTTGAATGTACGTTTTTCAGACTGATATATTTACGTACACTGGGCTTCATTAGCTCATGCTCTTCCCTGTTCACCAACCGTTGTCTAAAGAAATTCTCCTTCGCCCAAGGAAGATCTTTTCTTTCAATTGAATCTGTGTTACTATAGAGACCTGCCCTACCAAGAGCCCTATACCCATCCTGGATATATTTTAACCAAGGAATGTAATGGCCATGGTCCAGAGCCATACAATCCCTTAGGATCTCTTTGTTTAGGGCATTCCCCTTATTCAACCAGACTTTAAGCCAATAAGAGAAGAGGAGTTGGCCTAATGGTTAAAAGTGCTCGACCTCGGACCTGGGGGCACTGGGTTCGAGTCTCGGTAACGATGCTAAAACATCCTGTGATTCTGGGCAAATCACTTAATCTCCCCAGGCCTAACAAAAAAAAAAAAAAATTTGAATGTGTGTCCTCATGTAACGTAACTGGTGCTATGTACAGCGCTCTGATAACTGATTGGATTCGGGTCAAGTTCGCGCTATATAAAACTCTGCAAAAAAAAGAGAGGGGGCGAAATGGCCACATGTCAGTCAGGTAAGGCATACCTAGTTTTTCATGTATGGTGAAAGAGGGGATTCCCTGTGGAACACATAGGAGACGTCTCAGGAACCCGTTTTCAGCTGTTTGTAGCTTCTTGTGTGATGTGTAGCCCCAAATTTCACTACCATAAGATGCCTGTGTTAAACATTTTGCTCTGTAGATCTCCAAAAATCCACCTATAGGTTTTTTTACCTAAACGTGAGGCAAAATTAAAGATTGCTGCGTTACCCCTTAAAAAATCCCCTTTCTTTTTACTTCTCAAGGGGCCCCAGTTAAGTTTGGCATCCAACATAACCCCCAGGTATGAGAAAGCGCTAGTCTTAGGGACTGGGATAGCCCGACCCTAAAATTAAAATCTTTTTTAAACTTGGCCCCACCTGCATCACGTATGACTAGAAGTTGGTGCCCAACATGTCCCAGTCCTCCATAAACTTTACAAAGGCATTAATTAAAATGTTCAGACCCCTCGCGGTCCGGGCCATAAGGACCGCGTAGTCTGCATATAGTAATACCGGCAAACCCTGCCGTCCCACCTGGGGAAAGTCTACCTGTGTGTCAACTAAAACCTTCTCCAAGCTATTAATATATAAATTAAAATAAAAGGGGATCTAATATGCATCTCTGTCGGACCCCTCTCTGGATTGGAAATTGTCGAGTAACCTTAGTCTCTCGTATACCGTACCTCCGCTTTGGTGTCCCTTTGAAGCTCTCGTATGAATAGGACAATGTCTTTATCTACACCCATGCACAATAGGGTCTCCCATAGCTTGTTTCTATTTACACGATCAAAGGCAGAGGACAAGCCCATGAAGGCCAAGTATATCCTGCCATATCGAGCAATGGAATATTTATTGACAATCATGTATAAATTCAAACATTGGTCGACTATCGACCTCCCTGGATGAAAACCATATTGTATATCAGTTAAAATGTTGTTCTCATTTGCCCAAATAGATAATATATCCAACAGGATGCGTCCCACCACTTTAACACAAGAGTTGAGTAGCGATATGGGCCTATGACAGAGAGTACTGTCCCTATTTCCCTTTTTAGGTCTCGCCTGGCGTAGGTTGCGCGCAGATTTAATGTTTACGGGTATTTTCTGTAAGGGGCTTTAAGCCCCGCCCCTCTTTTCCATTGGCTGGCGTCACCGTTTATGGTAAACGGTGGCCAGCCATTGGAACAGAGCTGTGCATGACGTATTTGCTCGGCTTTTTGAGCCGTCCCACTTGGATGGGCTCGCCTGAATTACGTTAGTCGCAAAAGGTTTCTTATCTTTATGGGGCCAAACACATGGCCCCATAAAGACAAGAAACCTTTTAGTAGGCGAGGCCGTCCAAGTGGGACGGCAGAAAAAGCGAAACGAAAATGTCATGGCAAATCAAGCAGATAAGAAAATTCTTCAGTACAGCCCTGAAGCAGGCACAGACGCAGTTAAGAAAGAAACAAAGAGAATACATTTATTAAAAACCCATTAAAAACGTCCTCGGCCTCTTTCTAGATCTCGAGGTGCACTGAAATTTCTACATATACAGCGGATTAGAGATGTGCAAAAGAATTCTCCTTACTAAAGGACAAGACGAAGTGATGAAGCCAAACCTCGCGTCTGCAAAGTCCAAAACATGTCTGAGTCACATAAGAATTTCAGAAGCAACTTTACCGGAGCCGGGCAGAAGCTGGCGTGGCGCGGAGCCAGTGCACCAGTAACACAACACGCACACGACAAATGATAACATGTGGCATGCCATGCAAATGACTGGGGTGAAAGGTGCTCTTGAATATTGAACCCAAGTCCTGGAGGGCTGCCAGGCGCAGCGCTGCAAATCTGGCATCAAGCCGCATCTCCAATGTACAAGCGCTCTGTCAACGGCCACTTTACACCTCTGGGAGATTCGTCACTAAAACCGCCGCCATGCACTTCTAAACAAAGCCGATGACAAACACGACACCCTGCTCACACTCAGATTCACACAATAAAAAACTCCTTCCAATTCAAAATTATAAGCTGGGAAATGCCATCAATACTAAAGCACACATTTAAACACCACAGTGTATTTCAGCAGTTTGGAATTACTTCGAGAAGCGAGATGCCCAATAGAATGCAGAATCTACAAGATCGAGTGAAATAAATGTTTACATACAAATTCACATCTGGAACACAATATGCTGCGCTCCCACATCGACAACCAACCAAAATCAAAAGGTATCTGGGAGGCTGTGAAGCATGAGGGGCTGTGAATGTGTGCCCCTTTCATGTCATCTCCTGGAATCACTCGAGTGAATCACAAGGGTCTGTTGCCCGTGCACATCAATCACTGCATCTCGGTCTTGCCTCCTGCGGTGATCAGGTTTAGTCGAGATATATGCATTTTAAACCTTTGAGGGTCGGAGACTGTACGCCAGCAACCACCATGGTGCCCGCCCTATGCGACCTCATGTTGGCGCCATAGCTTCCAAGCGCGGCGAGTGATGCATTAGTGATACATTTTTAAAGATGAATGGTGTCCGCGTGACTCCCAGACTCTTAGTTTTCGTTAGCGCTATCAGCTTGGCCCAGATGGATGTCGATTCAGTGATACTAGCGGAACAACATCACTCGTCTCATTGTTCATTTCCCGTTTGCAAAATACCAGAACCACCTTCTCACAATTGTTAACTAAGATTTTATATGCTACCGTGGCTGCATCACATTTGTCTGTCTTTGCAACTCCGACAGTGTCAGTTAGGGGTAGTAAGCGCTATATAAATGCAAATACAATACAATAAAATTTTACGTGTGCTACAGCATGTGCTATTGTGCAATACGTGGAATGCAGGCAGCAAAACAGAACAAGCATTAAAAATGCAATAGGGCTCGCGCCTTTCATTAAGTTAAAACCATTTGCTTTGCTATACAATACCATTAGCAAAGCAAATGGCTTTAACTTAATTAAAGGCGAGACCTATTGCATTTTCAATGCTTGTTAAAGACTGGGACGATGGTGGATATGGGCTAGGTGGGGCATCTCTAATTGCCGTATTTACAACAGTGGTGAGGACAGGCACCCACAAATGCGGGTTAGATATGTAAAGGTCTGAGGGGATACCATCAGGTCCTGGTGCCTTATTCCTAGATAATCCTGCAATACCCTTGCTGACTTCATCTGCTGAGATAACAAGGGCCGGCTTCCCTCCACCACTGGAGATACTGGTGTCCGCTGGGCTTATAAACATTTCCTGAAAATGACTCGCCAATTCCTCTTCTGTGATGTGTGCGTCAAGAGCCTGTGCGTGTTCCCCAGACACAAAAGGGAAATTAACAATGCTCCAAAACTGGGTGCTATTTTTCAAGGTACAGGCCTCAGTGAGATTACTCCATGCCTCATCCTTGAGCTCGGCCTTGCGCCTTGTTAGTTACGCTTTATATATCCCTCTGCACTCTTTTACCAGAGCACGGTCCCTAGGTTTGTTCCCCAGTATCCCCCTGCAAATTCCTGGCCACACGGGAACAGTTATGGTCAAACCATCTCATGACTCAATCTTTAGAGTTCATAGTCTGCGCCTTCAGCAAATTTCCAATTGAGCGTGAGATGGCCGAGAGATCTTCTAAGACAGCCCCCACCTCTTCCCACCCAGTAGAACAAGTGTCAAATTCCCTCTTACATTTAATCATGAGAGACTCATAGAAGGAATCAGGGGTTATCTTAGCCCACCTTAGCCTTCTACCTTGGTCTATTACCCTTAATGACTCCCTAGATGCTGACGTTTGGGATTTTCCAAGTCTTGGCCATGTGGTTGAAGTACACAGTGGGTTATGATCACTAAAAATACTATCTTCAATGGTAAAATCCAAAAGAAATTGGTAAAAGGGGATTGAAACTAAAATAAAATCTATGAATGTTGTACTACCCCTACCTGTAAATGTCGGGTTGAGGGGGTTCCTACCTTTTAACCATCCTTCTCATAGACAATGTTGGATTGAACTCGTCCTCTAGGGAATTAAGCATATCTCCCTGCAAAGTATGTTCAACATGCATGCCCAAGATATGTGGTCATCCTATTTAGGTTAAAATTCCTACTGTTGGGTCCCCACATAGATGGATATTAAAATCTCCTGCAATCATAAGGTGACCATTGTGAGGGGCCTTAACGGTCACTTTTCTTAAAAAAGAGCCCATTCTAGAAATGTTACAGACATCTGAGAGAGCAGGCAAAGCATTATTAAAGTTCACCAGCAACACATTGGCAGACCCCTGGGAAAAGGAAAAGGCCTGCAAACATGGATTGTCAGTAGTTAACGCCCTCAAATGACAATGTACATCCAGGGATACATAAATTACCAGTCTGCCCTTAGATCTTCCCGCACGTGAAGGAGTGGCTGGGACAAAAAATGACTTAAAGCCCTCCAAGAAAAAGTTATTGCTGTCAGTCAGCGTCTCCTGCAGGCAAATCACATGAGATCCTTTTATGTAGGCAATCCAACTGGGGTCAGCGAACTTGTTTACTAATCCAGCTACATTCCATGAGATAAGTTTGCAAGCCTTGCCATCCCCAAGATCTGTAGGTAGAGGACCTGGTACCAAATAATGCATGGGTGCTGTCTCTATGGGTTCTATACCGGAAAGTCAGTCACAGGAGTCCATTGATTCCAAAAGTGTAAAAAGGTTATGAAGGGGTAAATCATAAATCTGAAAGAAACACGTTAGTTAGATTCCTCACCTTAGAATATCCCCAGGCGTCAGGCTGGATCCGGAAAGATTTTTTGTCAGCAATACCCCTTGCGCGTCGCTAAGCGTCGTCTGCGGCTCCGCGTCCGTCGTTGGCATCGTGCGCCGGAATGACGTGGTCGGAGTACTTAGACGCCGCCCCTCGCGCGCTGACATCAGTTCTTTTTACCACGCCAGACAGCGCCGATCCGGGAAGAGCTTACCCCTTAGTCAATTTTTGACTAAGCTTTTTGACTCTTTTTGGTCTTTTCTCGACTCTGGTGCCGGTAGGAGTCCTGGATTTAAGGCCTGTGATGCCTGTCATCGCCTGATGTCGGTGACGGATCACCATCGCCGGTGCCTTTACTGCCTGGGGGCCGACCACGACGCGGAGTCGTGCCCCGATTGTCAGGCCTTGACCTCGAAGGCTAGGCGGGAGCGGTCCCGTAAGCTTCTCGAGCTTCGGCACTCGGCTCCGTGCCGCTCACGGTCCCGGTCCAGGAGGAGGTCCAAGGACCGGTCGCGGAGCCGCAGTCACCATCATCGCTCGTCGGGCTCGAAGTCTTCGGGTAAGTCGAAGCGATCAAAGAAGTCCAAGAGGCGACACCGCTCTTCGGACTCCCCACGCCGGTTGCGCGACCCGGCCGAGCGTCGGGTTGGTCCCACCCCCGCGGCTCCGCCGGAGCCGCAGGAGCCGCGTCAGTCTCCATACCCGCCGGTCCCTGGGACTGTCGCGACTCCAGCGGATGTCAGTGCCTTCCTCTCGGCCATGAGGAGCCTGGCTCCGCTGTCGACGCCTGCCGGCGCGCCTTCGGGCCCCGCGGGCTCGACTGGGCGACCTCGCGTGCCGGCGGCTCCGGCGACGACTTCGGTCCCGACGCTGCAGGTCCCCAAGAGATCCAGGCTTGGATCTCTGTCGGCGCCGGTCGACCTCACGACACCTCCTCCGCCGACACCGGTTCCACCTCCGGCGCCGTCTCCGGACGACGCCGTTCCCCGGTTTAGCCCCTGTCCGGACCCGACGCCGGCACGGCGCCGCACCCGACGCCGATGGATGACCGTTTCATCTACCGTCCGGCTCCAATCGTTCCTCCTTTTTATTAGGAATCGGATGACGGGGCGACTGGGAGGGCCCTCCAGGGTCAACTTTCACAGGACTGGGCAGACGAACTGGGGGATGCCAGTGGTCTGGACACTTCGCCGGACGCTGGCTTCATCTTTCCTCCGACTGTGGCTTTGGAGGAAGGTGCAGCTTTTTCAGTGGTGCTACGCAAGGCGGCCGAAGCCCTGGGGCTCGAGTTGCCTGCTGTGGCCGTGAGGACTAATATCCTCACAGAGGTGCTTCAACCGTCAGCAAGCTCCACAGAGCCTCTTCTGCAGTACAATGAGGCCCTCTTCGACGTTCTGCAGGGCACTTGGTCCAAGCCCTCCGCAGTTCATCCTGTGGATCGGAACGTGGCCCGGCGCCACCGCCCTGCTCCGGGCGACCCCAGTTTCCTGTCCCAACACCCCACCCCCGAGAGCCTGGTTATCCAGGCCTCCACTTCCCAATCCTCCTTCCCGTCCGCTCCTCTGGATCGGGAATCCAAGAGGCTGGAACAGTTCGGAAAGAAACTGTTCTCTTCCCTGAGTTTGGGCCTGCGGTCTTTGAACACCGCTTGCCTCTTGGACCGTTTCTCCCACTCTCTGTGGGATGCGGTGGAGGACGTGCTGCCACTGTGTCCGGAGGAGGCCCGGACACGTCTCTCCCAGGCACTTGCTGACGGGCGAGATACAGCGCGACATGGCATACGGTGTGGACTTGACACAACGGACTCGCTGGGTAGGGCGATTTCCACCACGGTGACGCTCCGGCGCCACGCCTGGCTGAGGTCCACGTCTTTTTCGGGGGATGTCCAGCGTACCCTCATGGATATGCCCTTTGATGGCGCTCGCCTTTTTGGTGAGAAGGCAGATAGTGCGCTGGCTCGTTTTAAGGACTCCCAGGCTACGGCCACGTCCTTGGGTCTTTCGGCCCCACGGCCACACACTTCCGCCTTTCGCCCCTTTCGTGGCCAAGGAAGGGGCGCCTCCTCACGTCCGCCTAGCCACCGGCCGCAGAACCAACCTGCACGCGGTCGCGGATGTGTGTTCCGCCGTGGCGGTTCTAGAGGACAACGCGGTCAGTCCACATCCACCCTGGCAACATCCGCCTCAAAGCCCTCCTAGTCCGAGCTTTCAGGCCCATTCCACGCCAGTGGGCGGCAGAGTTCGCCCTCACCTGCTCCACTGGCGCTCCATCACTTGGGACAGGTGGGTGCTGCAAATCGTCCGAAGGGGCTACTCCCTCCCCTTCGAGACGACCCCTCCAGCCATCCCACCGCAGTGCCACCGTATATCGGAGGATCACTTGAATCTTCTGCGGGAGGAAGTTACGGCCCTCTTGGCCAAAGAGGCCGTCGAGCGCGTTCCTGGTCCAGAAGTAGGCCGTGGTTGCTATTCCCACTACTTTCTGGTTCCCAAGAAGGGCAAAGGGGGCCTACGCCCCATCTTGGACCTCAGGAGCGTCAACACCTTCCTCCGGAAGGAACGGTTCAAGATGCTAACTTTAGCTCAGGTTCTGGCTGCCCTCGACCCTGGAGGAGACTAGATGGTAGCGTTGGACTTGCAGGACGCCTATTTTCACATCCCCGTCCTGCCGGCCCACCGGCGTTAGCTGCGGTTTACGGTGGGTCAGGAGCACTGTCAGTTCACCGTGCTCCCCTTCGGCCTCACCTGTGCCCCTTGGGTGTTCACGAAAGTGATGGCGGTGGTCGCAGTTCATCTGCGCAGATCGGGGGTTCCAGTCTTCCCCTATCTCGACGACTGGCTGTTAAAGGCGGGCTCGCCCCAGCAAGTCGTCTCCCATCTCCAGACTACGGCCGACCTCCTGCATTTGCTGGGGTTCTCCATCAACGTGCCGAAGTCACACCTGAGCCCCTCCCAGAAGCTCCTCTTCATCGGAGCGGTTCTCGATTCGGCGCAGTTCCGGGCTTATCCTCGGGAACAGCGGGTCCGGGATATTCAGGCTCGGATTCCCATCTTTCGGCCTCTATCCTGGGTTTCGGTCAGGTTGGTGCTGCGGCTTCTGGGCTGATGGCCTCCTGCATCCTGTTGGTGCATTACGCCAGGTGGCGAATGCGGGCTCTGCAGTGGGACCTGAAGTTTCAGTGGGCCCAGCATCGAGGCAACCTGTCCGACCATGCCTTGATCTCGGAGGGCACTGCTAAACAGTTGCAGTGGTGGCTCACGGACCGCGATTGGGTCAGCGGCAGATGCCTCTCCCTACCCCAACCGGAGCACGTAGTAGGGACGGACGCGTCCCTCCTGGGATGGGGTGGCCACATGGGAGAGGCGGAGATCAGAGGACTCTGGTCTCCGGCGGAGACTCAACTCCACATCAACCTTTTGGAGCTGAGAGCGATCCGGCTTGCACTGAAAGCCTTCCTTCCCTCTGTCGTGCAGGTGTTCACGGACAACACCACCGCCATGTGGTATTGCAACAAACAGGGCGGGGTGGGGTCGTGGACCCTTTGTCAGGAGGCTCTGCGCCTCTAGACATGGCTGGAACACCAGGGCATCACCCTGGTGGTTCAACATCTGGCGGGCTCTCTGAACGCCAGAGCAGACGAACTCAACCGCCGGTGCATGGTGGATCACGAATGGCGTCTGAACTCGGACGTGGCGCAAGGTCTCTTTCTGCAGTGGGGAGAGCCTTGGTTAGATCTATTCGCCACCGAAGAGAACGTGCAATGTCAGCAGTTCTGCGCCTTGGAATTTCCAAGGCAGCACTCGCTCGGAGACGCTTTTCGTCGCGAGTGGAGTTGCGGTCTGTTGTACGCCTTTCCGCCTATACCACTTCTGCCCAGAGTGCTGAAGAAGATCAGGCGCAACCGGGCCCAGAGTGCTGAAGAAGATCAGGCGCAACCGGGCCCAAGTTATCTTAGTGGCTCCGGATTGGGCACAAAGGTTCTGGTATCCCGAGCTACTCAGTATGTCAATCGATCCCCCCGATACGACTGCCTCTTAAGGAGGACCTTCTGTCGCAGCAGCAGGGGACGGTCCTCCACCCGAACCTGTCCAGCCTCCACCTCCATGCGTGGAGATTGAGCGGCGGCAGTTGATGCCATTTGACTTGCCTCCTGAAGTCTGTGATGTCATTCTGGCTGCCAGGCGTCCCTCCACAAAGACGGTATACGCCTGCCTGTGGAACAAATTTGTGGCATGGTGCACAGCAAAGGCTGTGGATCCCCTTTCCGCCCCTCTTTCTGAGGTTCTACTCTTTCTTCTTTCTTTGGCCCAGCAGGGCTCTGCTTTGGGCACCTTGAAAGGTTATCTTGCAGCAATCTCTGCCTTCTTACGGCTTCCTGATCAGCCTTCTCTTTTCAAGTCCCCTGTTGTTTCCCGTTTTCTCAAAGGCATTACTCACATGTTCCCTCCTGTCCCCTTCATAATGCCTCGGGGGGGAATTGAATCTTGTTCTGACTTTTCTGATATGCGCTCCTTTTGTGCCTCTTCACAATTGTCCCAATCGTCTTCTGACCCTGAAAACTGCTTTCCTGGTAGCTATCACCTCGGCTAGACAGGTGAGTGAGCTCCAGGCTCTGTCATCTAAGCCTCCCTTTCTTTCTGTTCATCCAGACAAGGTTGTCCTCCGGCCTCGTCCTTCTTTTCTACCGAAAGTGGTGACCCCCTTTCACCTCGGGCAATCTGTCACGTTGCCCACCTTCTTTCTGCCTCCGCATCCTTCAAAGAGGAAGAGAGGCTCCACCGTCTGGACCCAAAACGGGCGCTGTCCTTTTATTTGGACCGCACCCAACAGTTCCGGGTGGACGACCAACTTTTTGTTGGATACGTAGGAGCTAAGAAGGGGAAAGCGGTACACAAACGGACCATCTCACGGTGGGTCGTGTTGTGTATTAAACTTTGTTACTCCTTGGCAAAAAAGGACCCTCCTGTTGGGTTGAGGGCCCATTCCACCCGGGCCACAGCGGCTACTACTGCCCTGGACCGGGGAGTTCCCTTGCGGGACATCTGTCAGGCGGCGACGTGGGCTTCACTGCATACGTTTGCCAAGCACTATTGCCTGGACAGCCAAGTCCGGAGAGACGGCTTCTTTGGCCGTTCTGTTCTCCAGGACTTTCTGGTGTGATCTTGGTTCGCAGACCCACCACCGGGGTTGGTATTGCTGGGTATCTATTCTAAGGTGAGGAATCTAACTTAACGTGTTTCTTTCAGATGAACAAGTTACTTACCTTTGGTAACGATGTATCTGTAAGAAACATTAGTTTGTTCAGATTCCTCACCGACCCACCCATCCTCCCCGTTCTGCGAACTGACATCTAGGGTTAAGGTTATCCTTTTCAGGGCCCTAGATTTTTTGGCACCAGTGTCGGTCTCTTGCATGGCTCTGCGTTCCTGGCGCGGAAAGCTATGCATAAGAACTGACGTCAGCGCGCGAGGGCGGCGTCTAAGTACTCCGACGTCATTCCGGCGCACGACGCCGACGACGGACGCGGAGCCGCAGACGACGCCTAGCAACGCGCAAGGGGTATTGCTGACGAAAAATCTTTCCAGATCCAGCCTGACGCCTGGGGATATTCTAAGGTGAGGAATCTAACTAACTAATGTTTCTTACAGATACATCATTACCGAAGGTAAGTAACTTGTTCGTTAACTTCTGTTGGTCCAGCACAGGACGACCAGGATTAACCGAGAACCTCCATAAGCCCACCCTGTTGGTCCTTGACATTCTGCTGAAGGATCTATAGAAGTACCTTAGTGGTAAAGCCATGATAGCTGAGCCAACCCCACCTAAGTTAATCTGTGAGGCTGCATGTAAAATTCTCTCCACCAAGTGGGGTCTATTAAAGTTAGCGATGACAGAGTCTCCACGCAAGTCTTTTGTAGATCTCCCAACCCAAGAGACTCTGCGCACCATATTTATACGTTTCTCCAACCTTAGACCAAGGGATGTGTTACGATTCAGCCAATGCAGAACCTTGTTCTTCAATTGCTCAAGTTCTTCAACGGCACTGGGACATTACCAAGTACTATTACATATGGTGAAGGTTCTGGAGGGAGGTGTATAGTAGGTAACTGGTGCCTCCGTCTCTCCCCTGTGGGGTCTGCTACGCTGGCCTCTGAAGCAACCCCCCTGCTTCTCAGTGGCTCCCCCTCTGATGATTTGGCTGGACCAGGACAGGCTGTTGGGCACTGTGTTGGGTGCTGTGGTTTTGATGCAACCGCTCCTCCCAATAAGTCCACCTCTTGGGAGTTTAAATCCACCAAGGGCCGGCGAGGGCGATTGGCGCTACTTTGCACAGATTGTTATGGTGGCATATACCCACTTGGCACTTGCTCAAATGTTATACCGCTTGCTTGCCGGGGACCGGTTAAAATCTCCCCAACAGTGTTTCGAGAATCTGTATACCCAGCTGGCCAGTGTTGGTGAAACCACATCATCTCTTGCCCCATAGTGACTACACTTTGCCGGATAGGGTCTAGTTTGCGGTCTATATTCGTCATCAGGGAGCCCATCCATCCTTCCATCAAAGACTCCATATCTTCCTTTGACAGTGGTTGCGATTTGCTAATGCATTGTCCTGTCCCCTCTGCCCTTGAGCGTTTTTGTTTAGCCCCTGTCAATGAGCCTTACCTTTTTACTCCAAGCCCTGCCCCTGCCCTCACTCCCCCTGGTTTGGCTATGCTCCCCGGGTCCTTGGTTGAAAGAGGTGGGACAGTAAGCTCAGGCCCGGTGATGTTGACTGGTCCTATATTTAGGCCATAATCTCTATCTAACCTTACTGGTGTTGCTGTGGGGTGGAGAGCTATTTCTGTTGCTGCCTCTAAGCTTTGGAATACTCTCCCGTTATCGATCTCTGGACAAGACTTCTGTTCCGTAAGGCCCTAAAAACATGGCTCTTCACTATTGAACTGTTAGGCTCCTGTCTGTGCTTCTTATGACCGCCGGCTCAATCTGCAGTGCCTTGACGCCTTTGGGCAAAGTTTATAAGACTACTGTTCATTCATTCATTCAATCCTTAGGTTATTAGTCAGTATTGAGTTGCCATTCATCCAGGCTCTCAGCTGGAATGCAGCGAGGGGACACTCCAAATTGGAGTAACCAGGCGCATTATAAAATTCTAACAAAACATAACATAGTCCATGGTTGTTATTCCCACTAGTTTATGGTGCCAAAGGACAGAAATTCAAAATACTCACACTTGCTCAACTTCTGTCTGCCCTGGAACCAGTAGACTGAATGGTAGCGTTTGACTTGCTGGACTCACATTTCACATCCCCTTTTTGCCTGCCCACAGACGGTACCTGCGATTCACGGTGGACCAAGAGCACTCTGTTTGCCATGCTCCCCTTTGGCCTTAGCAGCACCCCCCGGGTGTTCACCAAAGGGATGTAGGTGGTTGCAGCTGCTCTCCAGAGGTGAGGAGTTCCAGTCTTCCCCTACCTCGACGATTGGCTGTGGAAGGCGCATCCATCACAGGCAGTCTTCTCCCACCTCTAGACTGCTGTGAACCTTCTGCACTCTTTGGGGTTTACTATCAATGTGCCGAAGTCACACCTGACTCCCAAGTGGCAAGTCCAGGATATTCAGGCTATGATACCTATGTTTTAGCTTCTGTCCTAGATTTCGATGAGACTTGACTCCTGTATCCTGCTTGTGACACATGCCCGTTGACATATGCAGGCTCTGCAATGGGACCTGGAGTTCCAATGGGCTCAGCATCAGGGGAATCTCTCCGATATGGTCCAGATCTCAGAGGAAACTGCAAAAAACCTGCAGTGATAACGAACTGCGATTGAGTCAGTGATGGACCCTCTTCCTTCTTGAACCAGAGCTGACTGTAGTGACAGATGTGTCACACTTTAAATGAGTCGGCCATCTGGGAGAGGTGGAGATCAGAGGCATTTGGTCCTTGGCATAATCTGGGCTCCACATCAAGTTGTTGGACCCGTTAGGCACTTCTGTGGAAATGTGGTGTATTATATGGTGTGGTTGTGCAACTTCACTGTGTAATACACTTACCAAATCTTTTAGGACCCTTGTGTTTCATTTGTTAAACCTTCAACACGATACTGGGTAGCTGTGGCTCTGAGCAGCAAGGCTTACACAAAGGAACAAGTGTAAAGCATTTAAACAACACCAAAACAATTGAAGAAGAAATTGACAGGACACTCAAGAAATCCTGCACCAGTTTATAAAAATATACTGTATTTATATGAGGATTTAGACATCAAAATGAAACAATTCCACCAGAGGTTTCCGGGGATATGGGATTTACAGGAAATAATAAATCAAAGGCTTTCAATCAACCGCTAACAAACATTTGCAAATTCAACAAATTTGACACCTTAAAACGTTTTCGAGAAAAACTTGGGCAAGTGTCTATGCGGTCGAGTAGAGTTACTTGGGGCAACCAACTCTGGCAGGGAGCTGGTCAGGGGATTCCTATGGAGTTGTCCTGATGTAAGGGATGAAGGATTCTGAAGATGTTCCAAGGATGCTGTGGATACGATGCAGTCCACGGGGGTCTTGCTGCGACTACTTCTTAGTCCCTGAGCTGGGCAGGTGGTCCTGTTGACAGGGTCAATGTCTCACAAAGTCCTCTCTGGGCTGGCAGAAGTCCTGTCGCCACTGGACTACCAGTTGCCCAGTGTTGCAGTCACAGGCCAATCCTTCCATAGTCGATAGCTCGTCCTCTGTGGGTCCCAACAGTATGTCGACAGCCCTCCCGGGCTCAGCCATCTTGGGTGCAACTCTGTGCGTCAGGTTTTGGTCCTAGGGCCTGCACAGCGGTGGTGATAGCGGTTCGGAGACTTTGGTCTACTAACCCGTCCCTGCAGGCTTCTTCAGCTGTTGTGTCCCTGTGCTGTGAACAGGAGGCCAGTCAACTTGCCCTTGGAGTCCCTAGGCTTCGCTGGACTCTGGAGATAACTTTTCCTTGAGCAGGACACAGCAGGCACAGTCCCTTTTTAGGTCTTGCCTGAGCCAGCACTTGCGCTGCTCGGCGAGACATTTAGTAAGCGGCTTTTGAAAGTGCCACCACAGTTTTTTGGTGGCCTCAAGCTTGCATGCACGAGAGCGTGCACGCGTGCAGCCGCCATCTGTCTTTCCTCCATCGCCGCGCTTGATCGCGATCACTTTCGCTGCCGCGCGGCCCTGTCACTATCACGGCCGCGCGGCCAATGCTTGTTCTGAATTGGTTTCCCATAATAAAAACAGCAGTTACGAACCACACTTACCTGCCTTAGCGTGACTCCTTAAATAAGAAAAGGAACACTCTGAACCAGAAAGGGGAACAACACACATGCATGAGGAGAGGATACCCATCCACCGCACATGCGCTAACAAGGTCCTAAATTGGGGTTACAGGCAGCGCTTGGGATACAAAGCTCTGCTGGAAATAAATGCAAACCACTGTTTTGACACATCGCTTCCCCAAATAAAAGGTAATTCCAAACACCTTGTTTGCCTGTCGTTGAACCAACGACTGCTGCGGAGTTAGAGAGGGCTGTGGTTGGGCACACTTCGGGATTCATAATGCTTCACTAGAGGCATTACCACGTCATGCATCTCTGTTACAACATGCCCAACACAAACAGGTCAGAAAAATACTATAGTCTCGAAGTCTCACGCCTGGCAGTAGACACACCCTACCTTCTTACATCAGTCATGAAACAAGAGAAAAAACACAATAGTATTCATTCAGTCTTATTATCAACACCCATTAGGGTGGGCTGGTCCTATACTTGACTATCCTTTTTTCCCTCTGTTGTGGTGGGATCCATCTCAGCACTAATGACTGGGACTTGGCGATTGGCCTTACAGAGATCCAAGAATAATGACTCTCATGGAGGTGATGAGGAGGAGCAAGGGCATCAGTTGTTAGGTTATTGCATAGCTGATGCTGAGAGTGTTTGTGGTGGATGGCTGGGTGGAGGGAGAGAAATGCCCAGCATATTGCACTCAGGAAAGATCTCCTCACAGGGGTTCAAACATGGAACAATCTTTGTCAATGAAAGCCTTTGGGGGAAATTCATTACATTTGTGATGTATTTGTCGTAGACAGCTAGGGAACAAAGGCAACTACTTCTACAGATTGTCTTTTAATAATTTAGGAATCCCAAGTGTATTGTCCCTTTAAGCATCGAGCTCTGTATTTGTTACGATGATTTTTCTCAGTCGCTTCACATTTTAGTTACAATCTTCCTACGTCTGTTCTGTACTGTTGAAGCTTTTTTTGATAGATCAAGCAACGAACGCCAAGCAAAATCAGCCAAAAACGTTCAAAGCAGCTTCACGCTGGAGGAGGCCACGCCTAAAACCGGGCAAAGGGGGATTGCTTACATGTCCGGCAGCTCACCCAGCTCTGAGTGCAGCTCTGTACCCTGTCGTCCAGTGGGGAAATATCCACTACAACACCCCTGTCAACAGGGCTCGAGTCGGGGTACCACGCGGGTGGACGGCGTCCCCCCACTTATTTTACCAGGTTTTTCCGGGTGGACGCCGTCCCCCCTGCCCAAAAGCTGGACAGCATTGTGTGAGCAGAGAGCCCGGGTGGGAGGGAAGTTTCCCGTAAATTACCAAAGATATGCTAATATTTGTAATTGGAGACTTTAAGAGGCACCGGTGGTGTGTGCAGGCTGGAGTGATTGGGAGGCGGAGCGAGCAGGCGTTGGCGGTTAACGCTTGGAATGTGTGTCCTTCTGTATCTTGTGCACTTTTGAGCACTTCGTTGTGCAACTGGGGCACCCCCTGGGGGGGAGGGGGGTTGCAAAGGACATCGAGGAACAGACCAGGGGTAGCAGTGCTGTGAAATGCCCCGTCATCTAAAGGCATATGAATACTCATGAGATTCCTGTTGTGACATCACTTCCGGTGACAGCGTCCCCCCACTTCTTTTCATGGGATTCCTGTTGTGACGTCACTTCCGGTGACAGCGTCCCCCCACTTCTTTTTTTAGGACTTGTGCCCTGCCTGTCAACAATGACCGCAGCAACGGTACTTGACTCAAAGTAGACCAATTCGAGGGCTATTTTATTTTAAATATTCCTGGTTTAACTCCTTTCCCTGAAAATATTGCTGCTCGCTTCAGTGACAACACCCAAGTTTCAAAAATCTGCGCAGGCGCGGCTCTTCACATGTACCGTAAGGGCCAGCTCAAATGCCAATCCCTCTCAGGAACCTACTTATAAGTTAGTGTAGCAGGCAGGGCTTTAAGTGTGATGGAAAACTGTAGGGGCGTAGTCGATGTAATAAGGGCGTGGCTTAAAACATATTAACTGAAAATCTGTGCTTAGCATCGTGTGCCGTCTGATTGGTATTTGGCTGCTTCTGTCATTGCATCCATGTATATATTTTACGTAAGTAACTTAACACTTAGCCAGGACCATTGGCTTTGTCAATGGTTGTTAGTTGCGTAAGATAAATAAGCAACAAATATGGCTTCTGTATAGCATATTGAGAATGCTTCGGTTCTGACATGGTGAGACTGTGAAAGAACTTAACGAGCCTCTTTGAAGTGACATCAAAGGCAATGAAGGGTGGCACTGCTGCAGAGTTAAGATTTATTTTTTTCACCGAGAGTGATGGCAAAAATGGAGAGCCCGATATGGACCCGTCTCAGCACCTGAGTTTTAGAACTGCAGGTGCTCCGCACCGGCAGGACCCGGCCCACTTAAATCCCAGGTGCAGCTGAACGGAGGTCTCGGTGAGTGGGGGCCCTGTGCGCCTCAATTATGGACGTCTTTCTACAAAATATAGTCGAAGGGCAGTTGAGCTTATTTCCCTTACCTACTTTATGATACATTGCCCCCTTGTTACGGTGCTGAATTTTATATCATCGTGAGCTCCACGGAATCTGCCCTAATGTGCTCTTAATACCTCCCAGTCTCCTCCCGCCAACTCAGAACCTTCCAGTCTTACATAAGAGCGAAGACGCTAAACAGAATCTCAAGCATCCACTCTACTTCCACTTTCTATTTAATCAGGTAAACCGTAAACGTGTCCTGGTCTGGGCAATTAAGACTTGCCTGGCACAACAGTTACTCCATCTCGTCCAGTCAAAGTCAACTAGAAATGCGCGCCGTCTAAATATGCCACCAAACCCTATTTAGCGTGCTCATTAACAGCTCTCTGTCCACGCTCCAGCACCAGATGCACATTAAAAGGAAGGCTCGTGTTGCCGCAGACTGAACGTTTCCTTAACTTTAGACTGCGAATTGTACATTTAAAAACAAATACATTTTATTGCATGCATTTAACAGTGGCCCTCTTTGTCTCACGTGACGAGGTAAATCAACAGTTGTGCAAAACCAAGGAAGGCACCAGTGCCAAGCAAGGTTATAGTGGGAGCACTCAGCTAATAGGTTGCATTCTGTACCTATTTGAGGAAAACGTATCCATTATTCTTGTCTTCGAATTTCCCTTGTGCTGCATGAGCTAAAAATATCCTGCTGGCATTAAGAATCTACTGTGTGAAGAATGGCTGCACCTTGCATTGTGCAGTCGTCCCTGTATCTATTATGTGACACCAAGAGACAGAGAGAGAGAGAGAGAGAGAGAGAGAGAGAGAGATAGATAGAGATTTACAACATCTGACGTCTGCTTTTGGATAAGAGCTGCAATCATTAAAGAAAAGTAAGCAAGGCCTTTTTATCTTTACACGTGTTGCAAAGTCATGTTGAGACAACTGAAAACAAGCATTGGCATAGCCAATAGGTCTCGCTTTTGGGACCTTATAAGTGTTTAGCCATGCAACAGTTGATGTTGTTGCACCAAGGATTTTGTGCTGCATAACTAAATACTTATAAGGTTCCGAAAGCGAGACCTATTGGCTATGCCAATGCTTGTTTCGCTAGCCACCAGGTGCAGCCAGTGCAGTCCTTGTCTGTGCAGCCTCTCTTTGCTGGTCCCTTGGTGCAGCAGGGCAGTCTTCCTTCAGTCCTCCTACCAGGTCAGTTGAGATCTGAGGTCGGGGTGCCAAGGGTGCCTTTCTGTGCTCGGAAAATACCCCCAGGCCAGGATGCGGTTGATAACCAATGGGCTGCCAGGTTCCTTCCTACCTGGTGACCACTTCCTGTGGAGTGTGGCATATGCATATAACAGGATGCACCATTCTGCCCACTCCTAAGATGGCAAGACCCCTCTTTCATTGTGTGGACCTACCTAGCCCACCCCTGGTGTGGCTACCTCAGGGCTACACTGTGTTGGAAGTTGGCTCTGTATATACTATACCAAAATAAGGTATACTGTCTACAGAGTCCAGTGGAACCCCAAAGGTAGGCAGCTGTAATAATAGATGCTCACTATTTGTGGTAGTGTGACAAGCAGTAAGGCTTTATCAGAGGGTAGTGTTGAGCATTTGTTGTACACACTCAATCAGCAAATGATGTCACACACTCAAAGACTGAACTCAGACCAATTTGATTTATATAAAAATATTATTTAGCTATATTATTTTCTAGAACCAAGAAAACCTGGCACAGGTAAGCGTAAATGTTACTTTTTAAGGCCGATTGAACAATATAAGCAAATTGAATGAAAATGTCTTTGTTACAGGTTTATAAATCTTTTCAATACAGTGGAAATTACTGTTAGATTACTTTTGATTACTTCACAGATTACTTTATGGATTACTTTTTCTACTCAGTGTGATATGCCTAGACATCACACTGGGACATTTCCTAGAAAAGACGTAAGTAAAGCAGTTTTTAGTTATTTAATTATTTAGTTATTTATTCATGTTCTCATACAAAACCAGCTCCACACTGTGAGAAGTTGGCCTGGCATATGCTGGTCACTAGTTATAGTGGCCACCTTGCACCATTCCAATTCGACTCTTATGGTAGATAGGTTTAAGACAACCTTTTAAAGAAAGCTATCCTAGTGGTAGCTGTGGAGAGCAGCCTTCAGGCTAAGTCTCAGAGGAATGTAAAGCAGCTTGTTTTACCTTATAATCTCTTGAATTACCAAATGAAAGGACACCACACAGGTATATATATCAAATACATATGTATTTATTTCTAGACACACTCTACTAATCTCTTTATGAGATTAGAAGCAAATATCAACGTTTCACAATAAGTTAAGCACAAATATGGCTGGGGCCCTAGGGCGTACCAGACCATATACTAAAAAAGAGGTTTAGCAAAGTCGACTTGCAGAATTACAAGGCCTAGGGCCTGTAGAATCGCTGGGGCTTCACGACTGCAGTGATAGCAGTTAAGTAACAGACCCACGGGAGCCACATGCAGTGTGAAAACATAGCCGCGGGTTCCCTATTGATTACAATGGAGCAAGTCGCGGTTGGATTTTTAAAGTTTTAGGGTACTTTGAGGAAGTCTACAAGCAAGCCACTTACAAGGTAAGTAATTCGAGGGTCAACACACACTAGGGCAGAGTCACTGTTTTCTATGGAGAGCAAAGAAGACTTGCTGCTTGCGGCGACTGAAGAAGTGTCCGGTGGAGTCCAAGGCTGGATTCAAGACGTACAAGACCTGAAAATTGAAGGGACAGTGTTCACAGTCACTTGCCAGTGACCCGGGGCCAGGAAGATGGATGCCCACGGATGTCGGGTGATTTCAGGTGATCAAGGGTGTTTTGACTCTTCGCTCACGCGGTCCAGGAGGGATCGACGATGACCAGCAGTTGGATTCGGAGTGTCCCACAACGTCTGCAGCTGACTGCGGTGTCGGCAACAAGACTGGAGCCAACAAGCCTTGGCAACAGCAAGTCTTGTGTGGAGTGAAGAAAGTCGATGGTGCAGACCAGCAAGGTTTGAGGGACTCACCCAGCGAGGGTGAGTGAGGGCAGACCTGGAGCAACCAGGGGAGCCCTTTTAGTCGTTAAAGTCTTCGGGGACACACAAGCCAACGGGCAAGGGATCGCGAAGACGCCTCTTGAGGAAATGCTTCACAGGAGCCCACGATCACTCGGGACAGGGTAGGCCTCTGATTTTCGCTGCAAAGCCTGCTGGAGGCTTGGGCCACAAATGGTCCAAAGCACAAGTTCGTTGAACGTCGTGAAGGGGTTGCACTCGACAATAGTGCACGGTTCCCAGGTATTGCAGTTCCTCTTCACTTGTGGGGTCCAGACGCCACAGCTTCGCTGGGGACTCAAAATGGCCGACGAGAGGTCAGGAAATCCGCTTCTGGGGCTGCAGGGACTTCGGACGCCGGCGGGAGCGGGAAAGTTTGCGACCGTTGTTTCAAGTTTTGGTGCCTGCCAAGCAGGGGAGTCACTCCTTGACTCCAAGGGAGATTCTTCTGTCTTCCAAAGGTAGTGGAACGTCGAAGGGCCAGGATTCTTCTTGTAAAGCGTCGTCCAGGGTTATCTAACTTGCAATGGCAAGGTGTTCCTATCTTGTAGTAAAAGAAAGTGAGGGACTAGCTCTATGACCACTCCTCTAGGAGGGTCAGGGGGGGTGGGTGGTTACACCCACTTCCCTTTGTCCAGTTTCGCGCCAGAGAAGGGGCTGGTAGCCCCTGAACCGGTTTGAGCTGGCATATGCACAGAGGAGCCTACTGCTCCCCCAGTGCAGGACTTCAAAGCACTCTAGGAGTGCACCCACCCAGCTCCAATACACTAAATCCTGTCTGGAAGGTGGTGACACCTCCCTGTGACAGGGTGCCTATTTTTGGGCTTCCTCCACTGTGAGTTTCGATCAGCAGCAGGAGGGCAGCCCAGTGTCTGTGCTGGTGGCATCCATTTTGTGATGCTAGGACTCTTTCAGATTTCTACCGTGTTACCACAGTAGGTACATGTCATCCCCTCTAGAAGGGTGGGAGCATACTCCCACACCAGTTACTGGTGTGGAGGAATGATTCCAAGATGTTTGACACCAAATACGACATGTTTTGATGCAGTCATTCCAAAGTTAGCTTTAACCGGGAGGTTATAATGCACTTAAGAGTATATGGTTTAACCGCATCCACAGACAGCCACAGGGAATAGACCCTGCCAGCTGCAGAGGGGCCCTGCTCAGGCAGAGGCACCCCCTCACATTGTAAACCAAGCACCCTGCCCTCAGGATTGATAGGGCCTGCCATAGGGGTGGCTGATAGGTTTATATGTGTGTGTATGGTGAGATATAGGAACCTATACCTCTGTGAGGAGTGCTAACACTACCTCACCCAGGCTGCAGTAGCAGGCCTGAGGTGTCAGATTTAGTCTGCTTCCCAGGGGTGGGCCTGTAAAGTACCTATGCCCTTGGTACCTAAGGTACCATATACTAGGGGCTCATAAGGCACCACAGTAACCAATCACTTGTGCATCTAATATGCACTCCAAGTCGTTTAGAGAGAACAGAGAGACTGGGGCCCTGATTAGCAGGGACCCAGCCTGACTATAGCCAGAAACGAGTGTATACATCAGAAAAAAAGTGGGGGCAACATAAGTGCAGATCCTACTCTCCTACACACACTTAAAACAATTTTCAAGAAAAGCAGTCAATGCAGTCCTTCAGAAGGAAATTGAGTTATCAGTTTACCGATAAGTAGTTATTTGTGGGAGTTGGTATTCTGGGGTTAGAACTAGGGTTCCCCCAGGATCAAGGATATACTCTAGAAACACTCTCAGCGGCACTAGAGCGGCCCGGTGCAGAGTGCTGAGGCCCAATATTATCCAATGAGGGATAGGGGGGCCTCCAGTTGGTGGCTGCTCACAAGCAGGACACTGTTGTGTTTTGATTTAGATGCCTGTACATAGGTTTTCCTAAATTATGTCCTTATATAGGCACAATTCGCATTGCTCTTATTTAGGCATAGAATCCCAGTCCTTATTTAGGCATTAGCCATGCTATCCAAATACAGGCATGCTCACCTACATCCGTCCATCCCCACGTCACAACGAGTTCTAGGAAACCAGACCCTTAAGCCATTGGGACTTTCCCTAGCTAAGATTATTGATTTCTCCAAGAACTCATCTATTATGCATGAATGCACCCCTTAGAGGTTCATTCATGACGTCTTCCTCTGCCCGACTTTACGTCAATGCTAACATTCCTAAGCACCTTCCAGGTATAAATATACCTTCCTTTACCATGGCAAACCACGGCTCGGCTACACAGCTCGATACGGCTCGCCACGGCAAGTTCTGAAGAATTCGAGTCCCCACCTGACGCCTTGACCAGACGCTGTCATCCCTGCTCGCAGAGAATCCAGCTTCCAGTGTTCTGACTCCCTTCGCTGGGTGTTAGTTTGAGACCCGGAAAGAGATTCCCACCTCTCTCATTCTAAGGTATGGAGCTGACTAGAACTTAGAGGGACTCTTGGCATACAAACTTGGCATATGCAATACTATAGCATACAGCACCTACTTCTTACCTTGCACTACACTTAGGTTAGGTACACTGGGGTAGAACCATTTAGAAGTATCAAACGAGTATCCACTTTTTAGCCTATGTTATTTATGTATATGTATATGAATATATGTCATAGCTAGAAGACCATGCTATTGCAGTATTATTTCTTCTTACTGCTTACGCTGTTTGTAGTATATCTCGCATACTGACCAGCTCATATCTCTTACACGAGAAACAAGACTGTTCAATAAATTCTTTTATTGAAACTCCCGTCTATCTATTTCTGTGCAACTTTGAAGAAACTAAGCATGCATGATTGACTGAATGAAACTGTTATCTGTTGTTTCCACGTTTCTGAGACATGTTCCGATTCTAAGGGAAACAAAGTTGTCATGTTTATGCGGTTGCCAGAAACGACTCCCTTCTTGTTTATTCAAGGAGTTTCTAGTGGCCTCTGAGTTAGCTGGCACACAAAGTAATTAAGTTTAATGTACTGGATAGAGGCATACTGACCTCAGTTCTATGCCACAACTATAGTGTATATTATTCCAATGCGCTGAGCCTATAAGGGAAATAGGAACTACACTACATGGCGCCCAACTGGTTTGGTAAGGCACTAATTTAACGCTAGATACTGAAGTAACTCAGTCGTGCTTTTCTCAGAGACCCCTACTCATAATACTCCATAAGACGTCTGGAGTGGGTAGGGTTAATATCCGCCATAGTCGAGTAGGACGAAAATCCTATGTATTAGCTGTTTGGTTTGTTCAACGTTGAAGGATACAGTGTTCCAAAATATTGTGCACCTTATCTTTTTTTCCTTGAAACTTGTTCTGCATTTTTTTAAAAAACAATGTCCCAAAACAGGGATAATAATACCGTGACCGGTGAGGCTGCGACTAACCATGTCGTAAAAGCTTTTAATCTTACAGGTTTAAATGAAACCGATGAGGGTGTTATAAACATCCATCCAAATTTAAGGAGAGCCACCACTAAAACTTGTAAAACATGGCCTAACACCAAGAGGTGGTAGATCAGTTTCTGTGATAGAGGCACATGAATATTTTCAGACAGAGGTATTCTATTCATGGATCGTATTCCCAGAATCAAATCCAGTAACAAAAGTGTTTCACTTCTATAAAGAAGATGAACCACCTGAGGAATATATTCCTTTCGAGGATGTTGAAATTCCACTCACTTACCAGGAGCATAATCTCTGGTTTAAAGGCGCCCTAAAACATTACAATCACATTACCTGGCTCGGTCCACTAGGTAGACCAGGAGCAACATGGCCGATTTTAACCGGCTACACACCTCATCCTGACATTGAAGCAATGTCAGACGAGGAATTACTTAATCAAATACAAGAATTAATAGAATTACATCGTTAAACCACAACTGTCTGAAGGTCCTGATAAGGACTCTATTAAACACAATCCTACATCTTCTAAAAAGAAGTGGAAAATAATAAACAACATTCAAAAGAGAAAAGTTCTCAATCCCGATGTAGGTCTCCACAAAAGGACCCCTCTGAAAGGAGGTATGACCTCAGGAATAGGGATCGTTTGAGAAAACCTGACAGGTATCAAGATACTAATACACGTTCCTCTCGTACCTTTCAGATATCGTCACAGACATCCGAAAGAAGAGGACTGTCAGATCACAAAGAAGAACGCGTGAAGTCCAAATATGTTCCAACACGTTCAGAAAAACAAACCAAAACCTCAATTCACTAAGAAGAAGGTAGCAGGTCTGAAGATCAGACATGCCGAGAATTCTGAAAACACAACTCAAGAACGGAGAATGGGCTCAGACAATGCTGGACAGTGCAGCAGAAGTAACAATAGCTCGCCAGAACCTGAAGGAACTTCTGGAGATAGTGGACTTGAATGAGTACATCACAGTTGAGACTGTAGACACCAGGGTTAGTACTCCACTAAGGTTAAATGAAATAACACTCCGGATGGAGAGAGACATACCAAGAAAAGTGAGAGCACTCTTTTGGGAAAAACTTTCAAGGGTTATGATATACTTCTAGCAGAACAGGACTGGCCACCAGAATTTGTCAGGGAGTGCCCACATGGCGAAGACATCATTATGCCAGCCTTCTCCAACCATGTTCCAATACCTTTAAAATATACATATGCCAGGAAATGGGCAGTTGCCCAGGCCCCAGCATTATACAAAAATCATGTAGGATGGGATTAGGACTCACCTCACCACAAGATACAGTTACAAAAATCAACCTACTGCACCAAGGCAGTACCCAATTAAGCAAGAAGCTAAAAAACAGGTCAGGGAGATCTTAGATCAACTTGAATACCAAGGAGTGATTGAAACATGCACCTCATCAATGAACAATCCTTTGTTTCCTGTCTCCAAACCAGACAATACATATAGTCTAGTTTTGGATTGCAGCCACCTGAACGCTTGTTCTAAGACATTTGCTGTGCAAAATGCACACAGTACAGCATTAATGAATAACATTGTGCGTAAAAAATATAAAACCACATTAGACATTTCAAATGGTTTCTTTTGTGAAAACATAGCACCTGAGAGTAGGTACTTGACAGCTTTTTCAATAATGGAGACCCAGCGTCACTTTTGTCGACTCCCTCAAGGGTTTAAGAACAGCCCTGGGTTATTCTCAGCAAGAGTAACAGAGTTACTACAAATTTATGATGACGATGCATTGTCATATGTCGATGATATCTATCTGACAGACGATAACCTGGATAGGCACTTGAACAGGGTGAATACCATTATACTGGGCTTCGCCTCTGAGGGCTATAAATTCAACTTTAAAAAATCCAGAATTGCCCATCTCAATGTCCTTCTCCTAGGATATGAGCTTTCAAGTGAAGGCAAAAGCCTGGCTGCTAACTTTTTAGAAAAGTGTGCGCTGCTCCAACCTCCAAAAACGCTGAAAAACTTACTCGATTCTAGGTTTGCTGAATTTTGGAAGAACTTACATTCTAAATTACGCAGAAAGGGTCAAACCTCTCTACGAATTAATCAAACCTGATTTCAAAATCAAAAATTGGACACAGGAACACACAGATATCCTGTGTTCACTTCAAACTCTCATGTTAGCAACAAATCACTTACAAACGCGTAAATACATGCAATTTAGTGATCCAAATAATTTCGGGTCAATGCGGATTCACCTACTTAACTTTCAATGAAGGTGAAAAAGTGCCAATTGCATACAAGTCACATTTGTATACACAAGCGGACATGCACTTCACTTCGACAGAAAAAATTCTGACCGCAAAAGATAGAGCTCTAGCTCAGGGGAAACGCATTATTGTCGTGACTCCGGTACCAGCCTTAGAGGCAGTTACAAAAGCGAGCATTCCAAATGCAAAAGCTTTACATCCAAGATGGATACAATGGGTTAATTCTCTTGCTGCAACAGATGTTGAATTTGTTTTTGATCCTTATTTAAAAACGCAAGCATTCCTGCAATGTAAACATGAATGTACTCTGCCTATTGAGATTCTCCCTCTTGATCAGTACGAATTTATAATTTATACTGACGGATCAGCACAACCTGCTACGGAAAGTAAGCAAGCTTACAGTGCAGCGTGCACAGTCGTTAAAGGTCGCATGCAATGGTAAATTCCGACCAATGGTCACTAAAACACAATCTCTAGGAGATTGTACAGCTCAGCGAGCTGAACTACAAGCATTCAAAGCGGCACTTGAAAATACGGATCGCGAATTCCCCACACTTAAAGTGTGCGATTCTTTTCACTGTGTTCAATCATATAATGAATATTTACAGAATTGGCTTCAAAATGGTTTCAAAGATGCAAAAGGAGGCACAATTATGCATAACACGCTTTTGGAACAAGTAGTTCAGTTGCGAAACGGACTACAAAACACTCACGTGATACACACGCTGAGTGATCAACGTGATGGCGTTCATGTTGCAGGGAATTCATTGGCTGATGAAGCCGCGAAGGGGGCCGTGCAAACTGCTTCCATTGCTGCGATCACTCGTTCAAAAACGAGAATAGACAGATATTATTGGCTGTCAATGCTTCAAGCAAAGGCAATGGTACAGCGTTACCTAAAAAGTTTCCACTCAAATACTCGTATATAATTGATGCGAACAACGTTCCGTTTGCTCGAATCCCTGGAGTGGGGGATAGGGTAATTCCAAACACGGTACGTAGAGCAGCTTTGATTTATGAAGCACATCTGGGAGAGGATCTGTCACATCAGGGGATCTCTAAAACCATATTAACATTAAAAGAGATGTACTGGTGGCCTGGAATGAATACACGGATTCACATCTTAATCAATAACTGCATAGACTGCAATAGAGATCGCAGTGCAGAACGCCACCAGGCTGCGAAGTAGCCTGCCCAGTAAAGACACCATTGTTAGACCGCATTAGACTATCTACACACAGGCATCCGTTTGGACAAATGCAATCCCAAAAACACTAAATCAAGGTTCCTATGGATGTGGCCTCGGCGCTCGGCTGACGCTCAAACTGTTATAAAGATTTGCGAGTCTTTATCGGCACATACGCAATTGGCACACTACATTCTGACCATGGCCCTGCGTTTAGCTCTCGAGCTTACAAAGAAGCTATGGCCAGTTTGGGCGTTGCATTGCGGTACTCCTCTCCATTCCATCCTGAGGGAAATTCTGTTGTGGAAAGGAAAAACCGGGACATAAAGCAGTCTATAACAGCGAGGGCATTAGGTTCAGGTGATGGGTGGGTCAAACATCTTTATGGGGTCCAACGCTCATTAAACAATTTGCCAAGAAGTTCTCTAGGGGGGGTCTCTCCATATGAGGTCCTATTTGGGACAAGATAGTGGGTTACAGATCTTGAATGTAAAGGCACAGTGGTGCAAAATAAACCATTTGATATCCAAGATCGTTTGGCTGTTTTACAGGACTTAAATGAACTAAGATCGAAACAAAGCAACATGTTCCTGAAGCCAACCACCTCTGGGGAAATTCCAGCCGTCCCAGCAAGGCCTGTCTGGATCCCAAATCTTGGGCTTCTAGTCAGAGAGAAGATCGCGGACAAGAAGGAATTTGGGCCTTCTTACAGACAACCAGTACCTGTCCTAGCCATCCACGGAACAAGAACAGTACTTCTGCCGCCCCTTGCTGGAAAAAAGGAGAAAAGATTTGTGTCGATCGACCTCATCAAACCACACTATGTGGCTAATACTAAGCAGTAGGCTTTGTGGACTCCGACCAAGTAGCAGACGCACTCCTCTAGCTACCATTCAAGAGGTTCAAACTGAAAGACTCATCACCATTGAGGAGTCAGTAGTAAGAAATGAAGGACTAAGCAACAATGCCATGGAACTCATTCCTCTTAAAACCCAAATAACAGTTTGTCCTGATACACCTGTCTACACCAATGTAACACATGATCAACCAGCAATTTCAACGAATCCTGATGCAATTTCAACCATTGACAGAACTGCCTCTGGCTATTTCATTAACTTTGATACGTTTTCTGAGGATCCAAGTGAGCCTGAAACGACGCCAGCCAAAAGAACTTTCAAAGAACAAGCAAAATACTTTTTTCATCTCCTGAAAAAGACTTATCTGGTTTCACCATGGATTGAACTATGGATTGTTTTGGGAATATTTTTCTTTCTGCTTTGGCTAGATTTAGTAATGACTCTGAGCATGCTGATAAATGGAAGATATATTCACTTGGACACAGAAAGTAAAAATGTGAACTTACTTTTGAAACCACAGAAATCATCCCATCATGAAGCAAGAGACTTGTCAACAGTGAACATCACAGCCGGTATGGTATAGTTTGGGACAATACTGGTTATGATATATTCGGCCCGTCGGAACTTTTGAAGATTCCACACTTATTTAAAATTTCATTAAGTGACTTTATTACCTCTAGTACCTATTCTGATGATTGGGACTTTGAGACTGTTAATAACATGATGTCTGATCTAGAAAGTTCTGCTGCATTCTCTAAACATTAATACTTGGAGGGTTCAACAGACTATGAACAGCTTTATTGTTACAACCACTATGGTCATCATTTCTTGCATAGATCTGCAATATCTAGAAATGTATTTATGTATAACCAATGGGAACATTGTCCTACACCACCAAGGGGTAGCTCAAAAACGTTTGCAATGAAGTTTCCATATTTTTCAGGGTACAATACATCCAATCCGGAAACGTTTTACTTTAAAATGTGAACAAAACAGGAACGAAAAATATGTTAACTAACACAAAACAGATTTATTCTGCAGCCTTTATTGCCCAATTGTCTAGACAGGGTTTCGACTTTTGGAAAGACACAATTGACACAAAATCTGTCTGGGGAACAAAAGATTGGCAAGTGCAGGGGATAGAAGCTTTGTTTAGAGCCTGCATCATCCCACAGCAAATAATGTTTTTGAATGACACTGCCCAACAAACGTCTTGCCTTGGGTTAGCCAAAATCAAAGACATGAACACACCGTCCATACCTACACCTGCAAGTAATAGCACTACACAGGGGGAGGTCGACGTACATACAATTTTACAAAACAGATCAGACCCTGAAAGGGAAAAATGGTTGCTCTGGCTCACAGACACAAACATCTGTCAAGAAAGATTCCTGAACAGAATACAGGGTTTTACAATCAATAGGCCAGACCCACGTTATGTTCAAAAATAGCATCCAGGGGTAGTAACAACATACATTGTAGGACAATTATGCCTTCATTGGCTACAGACATCTACACTAGAGGATGTGAAACAACACTTATCTTTACTTAAAGAAGGCGCAGACCTTAGGGATTTCTTGCTAGGTCCAAGAAAACCACATCAAAAACGTTTCATATATGCCGGCATCTATGCTGCTTATAATGAAATATGGAAGGTTACCCAAGCAGACGCTGCAGAAAGAATACAAGAAATTGATCGTATTAATTTAGAGAAATCTCTCGCTGTGGCCGACAATGGGTTAACGACGGTCATCCAGGATTTATTCACTGGGCAACATTGTATCCTCGGCCTGAAATAGCACTTACCTGACGCCGCTGACACCGGTCACCTCTTGCTGCACTCTTCCTGGGCTGGTCACGCTGTTGGTCTCTCCCGCCGCCACCGTTACCGCTGGCCGCTGTGGGGGGAGACTACAGCTCCCAGAGTTCCCGGTACCACTTCCTGGTGACAACGAGCTGCGCGCCCGGAGGCGCATAAATTGCTGAGGCTCCCTCGGTGGAGCGGGGGCCTGAAATAGCACTTACCTGACGCCGCTGACACCGGTCACCTCTTGCTGCACTCTTCCTGGGCTGGTCACGCTGTTGGTCTCTCCCGCCGCCACCGTTACCGCTGGCCGCTGTGGGGGGAGACTACAGCTCCCAGAGTTCCCAGTACCACTTCCTCGTGACAACGAGCTGTGCGCCCGGAGGCGCATAAATTGCTGAGGCTCCCTCGGTGGAGCGGGGGCCTGAAATAGCACTTACCTGACGCCGCTGACACCGGTCACCTCTTGCTGCACTCTTCCTGGGCTGGTCACGCTGTTGGTCTCTCCCGCCGCCACCGTTACCGCTGGCCGCTGTGGGGGGAGACTACAGCTCCCAGAGTTCCCGGTACCACTTCCTGGTGACAACGAGCTGTGCGCCCGGAGGCGCATAAATTGCTGAGGCTCCCTCGGTGGAGCGGGGGCCTGAAATAGCACTTACCTGACGCCGCTGACACCGGTCACCTCTTGCTGCACTCTTCCTGGGCTGGTCACGCTGTTGGTCTCTCCCGCCGCCACCGTTACCGCTGGCCGCTGTGGGGGGAGACTACAGCTCCCAGAGTTCCCGGTACCACTTCCTGGTGACAACGAGCTGTGCGCCCGGAGGCGCATAAATTGCTGAGGCTCCCTCGGTGGAGCGGGGGCTTGAAATAGCACTTACCTGACGCCGCTGACACCGGTCACCTCTTGCTGCACTCTTCCTGGGCTGGTCACGCTGTTGGTCTCTCCTGCCGCCACCGTTACCGCTGGCCGCTGTGGGGGGAGACTACAGCTCCCAGAGTTCCCGGTACCACTTCCTGGTGACAACGAGCTGTGCGCCCGGAGGCGCATAAATTGCTGAGGCTCCCTCGGTGGATCATTCATTGTTAGGTTGCACATCGGACAATACCCACTGATTTGTGTTTGTAATTGGTTAGTCACAAGTGGTCTATTAAGGGATAAAGCATCTTAAAGTGGTTGTTATACGATATTACAAACCCGCTAGGCCAAAGTGTGCCATGGGGAAAACTAAAAAACCCCCCAGTAGAATAGGGGGAGGAGTAAAGGGAACCCTAGACGCATTTATCACACGAGCAGAATCCTTGTTAACACATGAAATACTACTGACGGAGCGTAGGTTATCCCTTGACTCCCTCCTGGCACATAAACGATCATCGCTGGGGACAATAGCTGAGTGTGTCACACCCGGGGTGAGTACCCCTGAAGGTCAGGGCACCTCCGCCCATAGTAATACCCAGCATGTTACCACAGTACAAGTTCACACAAAGACGTTAGTAGATGGGGAACAAGAGTTAATAATACTGGAGGGGTCTTTAACTCCCTCTCGCCAACATCACATTTCACCCTCGAGACTGAATGTAACTGCGTCAGGAGATTTTGAGTCAGATACACCGGGCAATAGGGCAAATGGAGATGAAGAGCAGGACGGGATTATAACTGGGGGGGAGAGGGAACCTAACACCTCAATAGGGAGGGAAAGAGAAGTGATTACCCGCTCTAGAAAGGCGTTACTGGTGCCAGGCTCCACCCTAGTCTCCGGCCCCAGAGTGAATGCAAGGTCTCCGGCTATCTCATATCGCAAAGGAACGGAAAAAACTAGAAATGCAAATAAACTGAAAAAAGGAGCCCCCAGGAAAGAACAGTTAGTTACTGAGGACGTAAGAACTCGGCCAACTTGTACACAATGTGAAACCTGCTCCCCGGTAAATAGGAAGGAATGGTCACAGGAGATATTGAAAGCATTAGAGTCCAGTATAGAAGTCCTTCTCCTTAAACATTTGGCCCCCTTAGCAGAACACATTAAGAAAATTGAGGAGAAAGTAAACAGGTTGTTAGAAACACATAATGGTGAACACCCAGTGGCCCAATTAATTACGAGTCAGGAAGGGTTGGGGAGCGTTTCGTGTCTAGCCAGTGCCGGCACAAATAATAGTAGGTTGGCAGGGAGCAACCAGAGAGTTGCCCCTATAGTGAGCAAGGACAAAGGTATACTCCCCAATACCGTAACCCCTAGCTCACAACAGGAGGGTAAAAATAAAGGGCTGGTAATAGCTCACAGTCTCTCAGACGCACAGGTACAGAGTACACCGGGTTTGCAGACACTGGACTTGCCTCCAGCCTCTTGCCCTTATACAATAGTCCTGGCGGGAGTCCCAGCCCAAAATTGTGACAGAGAAGAGCCCACAAGTTCCCTGATCAATAAGACTAATCATTGGTTGTATAACAACGTGAAGGGAGTCAAGCTGAGGAATAGCCAAATTCTCATGGCAAGGAGGGTAGCTTGGGTTGGACCCTCAGAGAAAAAATTTCCAGGGGACTGCGTTATTGTTAACTTTAGAGACCCGCAGATGGTAAAAGAATTACTTGCTTCTAGTTATGGGTTCTTTGATAGAGGGTCGACAATAAAAATGCTTCCACTTAATTTCTTTTATAGGGACCTTTCAACCGAGTCACGACAAACGACTTGGAGAAGAAGGGTAATACCCATTATAAGAACTAATAGCCCGGGGTCCGTCCCAAATCGGTTCACTCCACTATGTGAGGCAGCAGTGATGGACGAACTTGATTGACTGGCCCATGATGTGCACATAGAGCCCCCATCCCCTTTAGTTAATTCAACGCAAAAGGAGATCGCGGATATCACGGGAAATACTCCTGTACTTACTACCAAGCAAATCGAAGTTATACCAAAGCCCTTAGTTAATAGCTTAGTTCCTGGAGGGACTTGTCCTGCAGGATTCCCCGTTCAAAAACAGCCTACCCTAGCCAGGAGCACGATAAATCATGAGGCTGAGGAAATCAGGGTGGTATCATGGAATATTGCAGGAATCTCAACCAAGCTAAAAAACAAGGAATGGTTGGATTTCAGCCAGAAATTTCATATTATTTGTTTACAAGAAACGTGGGAGACGGATAGTAGTGCTGCACATCTAGAGGGATATAAAATGTTTTTCGTACCTGCTCGGAAATCTAGTATGGGAAGAGCGAAAGGGGGACTAATAACGTATGTGTCTCTTGCGTTACAAGGGACCTGGGAGGTCTTGGGCTGGAGTTCGGATAATTTACAGGGTATCAGTTACTGTAAGAAGGGCTTAAGATTTGTTTTGATAAATTTTTATAATGCGGCCCAGTCAATGCAGAGGCTGAATGAGCTTGAGGATAGATTGGTAGATCTGCATTCCAGGGGAAATAATCCCCCAACCCTGATCTTGGCGGGCGATTTTAATTG
This sequence comes from Triturus cristatus, assembly GCF_964204655.1. Lineage (NCBI taxonomy): Eukaryota > Metazoa > Chordata > Amphibia > Caudata > Salamandridae > Triturus > Triturus cristatus. The sequence goes on from NC_140591.1 coordinate 881,466,092, forward strand.
TCACCAATGCCCACATTTGAAATGGGAAGGGGCTAAATGGGATTCTTGCCCATCTACTAAGGATTGGCACCTAGAACATACACTGGAAGGTAGCAAACTGGGAAACATTCTGGGCACATATGATTTAATCCCTACGATGGACTTAATCAAGCCCAGGAATTCTAATATCATTAACCCAACGTTTAAAGGCAGGGGCAGGGATACAATTATTGATTTTATTTTTGTTTCATATTGTCTTAAATACAGGATCGTAGATTTTAGTATACAGATTAGTATCTTTAGTGACCACAACCCCTTGGTGTTGTCATTGATGGATGAGGACTCTTCCACCCAGGTTAGGGCCAGGATGACGAGGGGCAAATTGGAAGCTATCGACCAAGGCAGGCGCATACGTTGGTCAAATATAGATGGGGAAGCATTTTATAAAAAACTTATTGCATCCCCCGATAGCGGGATCTGGATGTGCTTAGACCAGGAAGTCAAAGGTAAAAAACTGATAAGTGTCTTTGTAAATATGGCAAGGGATATCGACAAGCTACTTAGGGCCAAATTATCACCTACGTCCAATCTTCCACCAAAATGGTTCGACAAAGCATGCTCCAGTGCCCAAAAAGAATTAAAACGGGCACTCAAAAAGGTACCGAAAGATAGGAGTAGGATAGTAGAATGTAGGGCCCAATACAAATCGGCCATAAAGAAGAGGAAACATACTATCCAATCTGAGGCCTGGGAGAATTTAAAGGAGGCAGCGGAGTTGAGAGACATGTCTAAATTCTGGAAGGTGATAAATGACCCAATTTTCCAGCCACTGAATAACGAGAAGATGGCTTGTAATATCCTCCCAGAAGAATGGGTCTCTCATTTCAGTAAGTTGTATAACCATGGCTGTGTAACTGCCCAACAAGTCACAGATATGGGTACTCTTCCAAACTCATGGGTGGAGTTTACAGTGGACGAGGTTAAAAATGGAATACTCGCCCTGACAAGAAATAAGGCCCCGGGGCCAGATGGGATTCCTCCAGATCTATTTTTATCACAGGTCGAGCTGTGGGCCCCTATACTCGTGAGAATTTTTAATAAAGCAGTGGAAGAGGGACTGCCCAGGTCCTGGTCAACTGCCAATATTGTCCCCATATTTAAAAAGGGCAACAAGAGCAACCCTCAATGTTACCGCCCGATTTCTTTAATCGATGTGTAGGCAAAGGTGTTAGGGAAGGTGATTCTAAATCGTTTAATGGACTGGGCGGAGGAAAAGGAAATCATTACAGACACCCAGTACGGTTTTAGAATCGGCCGCTCAACATCAGACCAATGCCTCAACTTATATAACCTGGTCGCAAAGTATACTGTGGCTGGTGAAGGCACAGTTTTTTTAGCCTTCATGGACCTGACAGCAGCCTTCGACCGGGTTAACCGAGGAAAATTATGGGAGATCTTAGAGTTGCTAGGGGTAGACTTAAGTTTGATATTCATTTTAAAAACATTGCACATGAATACAACAGCCCAGGTTAGGTACAGCAACGAGGGGAATCTCACCGACCACTTTTCTTGCACAGGGGGTGTGAGACAAGGCTGCATTTTGGCGCCTTTTTTATTCACACTGTACATAAATGGTTTGGATAAAACTCTAAGAACATTGGGGGTTGATTGCCCGAGAGTGGCAAATAGAAGTATACCTGTCTTATTATATGCGGACGACGAAGTACTCCTCTCGCGTACAGGGAGGGGACTGCAGTCTCTTATCGATGGCTTTTGTGAGTTTATGGCAAATCTAGATTTATCCCCTAACCTAACAAAATCCTACATCATGGAAGCAGGAAAAAGACCAACTAGGAATTTTATTTTTAAAATTGGGGGACACAAACTAGAGAAGGTCGAGGTTTTCAATTATTTAGGGATTATCTTCGATAAACACCTAAATTTTAACACACTAATTGCAGAAAAATGCAAGCAGCATGTGAGCATAATGGGCTCAATCATGAACCGAGCCACGAGATTAGGTCGTTGGTCATTGACGGAAATATTGAACTTATACAATTCAATCTGTTGTTCCAAAATCATGTATGGGAGTGAGGTCTGGGGATTTAGAAGCATTTCCACTATACAACTGGAGGAAAATAAGTTTCTTAGGAGGATTTTGCAAGTTCCTCAAAGCACCCCGGCCCATATTATCCATGAGGAGCTAGGGCTCCCCTATATCTCCGACAGATTAAGCCTTAAGCCATTATTGTGTTGGATTAAAATCTGGACCAACCCTGAAGCTAGTCTAAGTAGAGAAATATTAATAGACTGTATCAACAGGGACAAAGGTCACAAGATACCATGGCTTAAATACGTAAAGGACAAATTGGAGTGGCTGGGTTTTGCAAGATACTTTAAGGAACCTACTTCCCTAACGCCGCAGCTAAAAGTCACGATAAAAGCAGAATATACGAGGCGGTTAGCCTGCGCTCGGGAAGATAGCGAAATACTGAAAGGGTCAGTGCGATCACATATATTAACAAAATCTGTTGTAGGTTTAGAACCCTACTTGGCACAGATCTATAACAAAAACGATAGATTTTTAATGACCAGATTTAGACTGGATCTTTTACATCACATTTTAGCTGTTCCTGCAGGGTTCACGAAAGATATTGGTTCAAAGGGTCCCTGTGGCTGCGATCTGGGATCTCCACAGGATACCCTCCATTTTGTATTCTTTTGTCCATTATATGAATACCCGCGGGCTCTTTTTTTAAAAACCATCCTAAGAGTGAATAAATTCATCCAAGTTAGAGTTGCTCTCTTATACTTAAAACTCTCCGCGGAACCTTTTACCTAGTTCTGTACTGTAAATTTTTTAAGATTAGCAGCTAAATTGAGGAAATCTAGAAGGGAGGTGTAAGTTATTCTGTTTGCCGGATACTGCAGACGAGGCATCTGGATTAAAGCTCCTCCGCATGATTGTTATACATTGTACACAGAATAGGAGATAATACGTGGATTTTTTGCAATTGTCGTACTGCAACGTTTAGAGTATTTGGGATGTTATAAGAAGTTCTTTTTTATATAGGCCATGGCTTATTTTAAAATGGACTGTTTTTATGTAAACTACGATCATGCATTTTAATTAATGTTAATGTGTTGGTATCCCATATTTTTATAGTTGTTAGCACCCAGCACTTTATAAAAATTATGAATTTGTAACCTAGTCTGAAGTTCAGGCCCAACCCTGCTATTGTGATCTTGGAAAGGCCCATTAGATATGTTTTATCTTAATGTTTTTATGATGAATTGTTCATATTATTGTATATGATATGTGTAAATATATTGTTCTTTTCCTGGATGTTTTAATATCCGAATAAAGATACTTTTGATGATGATGTATCCTCTGCTATAGACATTGTAGAACAAGATTTGGTCCTGCTGCGACAAGGCCAGTCTCAATTACGTTGTATTCTGATATTAGGCTGGACGCCACAAAACTTGCGTGCAGGCTATGTGCCTTGGCGTTTCATCAATACGTCGTCTTTGTTTTCAGAATACAATTTCACTGATAAACAGATCGAACTGGCACAAAGGTGAGCTAAGTATACAGTGCTGAGCATTGAAAAACTGGAAAAATTGACTTTTTCAGTAGCAGAAAAACCAGCTACCGAATGAATCATTCATAGTAAAATAACTCTGCCTGTTACAACTTGACATTTTCAGTATTGCCTCAAACAAATGCAAGCAGGCAAATATTAAAGGTTGGGTAAAGAATACATCAAGACATCCTGGAATTTACCTTACACACACAGATGTTGGAGTGGGAGGAGCGAAGTGTTTCTTAGCAGTACACACTGTGAAAATGCACTGAGCGGTTCACTCATGTGTAGGGATATTAGTTTACACAGGGCCTGTAGCGGTTCCACTGCAAATTTATCCTGCCACCTACAAGGTTCATCAGCCGCTGTGATTAATCCAACGTTTGGCCAACTTTCAAATGGGAGTTACCTCATGTTGAATGCTCAGAGCTGTTGTGGCATGTTGCCAGGTATCCCATATCTAGTAACGGTTGGCTCCAGGGTCACTTGCTGTATGCAAGTTTTGTTCCCCCAAATAGACACAGTCAGGGAGTCGCCTTTATGGCCTTCACTAAACATCTCTTCTATACGAATTGATACTTTAAGCAGAATGAAAGCCATTCTTTTACAACAAACCGTGCCTTTGACCTCGGCCAAAGAAACCTATGATCTACAAATTGCAAGGACTTCAGCTGAGATACAGGCTCTCTTACGTACAAACTGCCCTACACATTTCACATAAGTGTTGGGACGTATCTTAAACACGCCTGATATGAGCGGTATTGTACATGTATTTACGACCATATGTTTGGGACTGTTAATACCTTTTCAAGCAGTCCTCGGAATCATTCCAAACTTCGTGCATTCGGTGTTTGGTGGTCTGCCGCTAATTCTAGCACTCCTTCCAGGAATCCTGTTTTTATTCCTACTACTACGCTATGGCAAGCCAATCCACCAGCGTCCCTCCCAGCACCTTGGAGAAAGCTCTCCTGGAAAAGAAGTGTTGTGAGCGCATAGTACAACTTTTCGGCTTACCTCGTCTACGAGAATTAAATACCACATGGTTTCTGTCATTCAGACCAACCTGGCAAGATTGCATCTTGCCTGTTCTACGCTGCCTGATTTGCGGTGAAGAATGCGTGCTAGACAGCTGTCTGACACTCCCATCAGTCATGCCAATGGATATCGATACTCTGCTGGACCCGATAACGGCCCACACTCTGTGTTGTCCCCAAAGGCTACCAATCCTGATGACGGCATTCGTTGAGATCTCGCAGACGCAACATGCTACTGCTGCGGTACGAGATGGATCAACAGGCACACAGGTAACATCAGAAACGAACATTGCTACTGGCGATGCTTCACATCTATGTGCAGTTAATCTTCTAAACGAGGTGTTCCAACTATTCCCGACATCGGTAGACGATCTTTTGTCTACAGGAATAGAGGATTTCGTATATTCACCAGTCCCTTACACTGACTTTTGATTCGGCTCAAAGTGTACCGGTAAAGCTATGAATTTGGCCTTCATTTTTCAAAACAAAGGCAAAACCATGGAACATTTTCCTATGTTTAATTTCTTTTTTTTCTAAATGTGAATTTTTCTTTTAATGGCGAAGTAATCTTACAGTAGAACTATTCATAGAGAACAGACTTCTTTGAACACTTCCAGGGACACATTGTCACCTTTATTCACCAGAATTTAATTTATGTACCACGACATGAAATGGCTTTGACCTTTTCTGACCTTTTCTTCTGTATTCGTGAGCCATTTCATCACTGTCTATATTTATGTTCAGTATAGATAAACTGGTCCCAGCATAAAAACAGATCATGTCAAAACAAATTCAATAAACATTTAAGCAAAACAAACTGAAATAGAGTTCAAGTGTTGTTTAATCACATTGAACCAAAGTAAACATATACTTGATTGAACTGATTTGGCAAAATCTTTTCAACTGAATAATGAAAGTGCCCCGGAAAAGGAAGGGAGGGGGTTCAGTGATTGAGTGTGGAATTAAGGGGAAAGTGAAGACATAGGTAAATACACTAAACAACAATCAAATTGATCGGCATTATTAAATTACTGCCACATGTTATACATAGATCCAATCATAAAGTACGGTACAAACAATTTAGAAAAAAGCCATGTATAAAGGAGATCACAGTGCATCATGTACTGGTGATAATACTGGCAAGGATGTAATGTCGACGTTTCGACCCCTTGGTTCGTGTAGGTGTTCAATAGGACCTTACAAAGTGGGGTCTTCTTCAGGACTAGGGTACGTTTGAAAGGATGGAGGGCACCTATGAAAAACCCAAATAAAACGAGTGTAAGGCTAAATTAATCTCAATTCATCTGGGGAAATAATAAATAAAAAAATCCCAAGGATTACCGTATCTGCCAAAAGGCAGGGTTCTAAGACGCAGAATATCGTCAAAGATAAAGGGGTAGCAAAGCCTCCTCACGGTACGGGTGGAGAGAGTGATGGCAACCTAAAGAAATTAGGGTAATCATTAGAAAACAGTCTCTCATAATTTAGAGATCAATCCAATATAAATAAATGGCAAAAAACTTACTCTGCCAAAGAGAAACAAATCCTCTGTCGTTTAATCCCAAAGTCATCCAAAAACCGCCTTGGCGGAGCCATGGTCGGTATTAATTATGCCAGGACAAAAAACGGGGCTGTGCCTCCGCTGAGTCCTCGTGGGGGAATGAATCTAAACGTAGAAGAGGAGGATTAAAAATCAAAGCTGGGGACCCTGCAACAAGTTAAAAAGTCAATGGTGAAAGTTCCCGTGGTGGTTAAAGGGTGAGCCTACCCCGAAGGACACCCGAATCTATGTCCAGGGTGAACAGAATCTTGGTGCATGTGTCGCGCCGTGGTAAAGATGAAAGCGTTACGCTGGCGCTCCCCAAGTTAAAGAATATTGCTTAAGTCGGACAACAATGCTGCTGTGTAGTGAAGCGCCGTGATCAGGGTAAAATTGTAGCACACGCGCTTCCCAATGTGAACATATCATCAAAAGTGCCGGCGGAGAAGACTTAACAGAGAATTAACCTGATAAGGAAAAACGCTCTGTTCAGAGTCTCGGTGCGTGAATGGTGAGGCTAATTGCGCGGTGAAACTATCCCAAGATTTTGAAGATAACGCCTAATGTGGATTGCCCTCACAGTGCCCCTATTTAGCAGGGCATGTAAAACGTCCAAGGAGCAGCACTTACCCTCGTATTCTCAAACCGCTTAGTGAATGGAAGAGGAAACGCGCAAACTCCCTGTTGCCTTTGACGGGAGACGCGAGAGGGACACGTGATCCCCGTTACCGTGCTGCCGCTAGATGCCGGTTTAGATAGGGTGATGGAAAAAAGACTAGGGCGTCGCTCCGGATATTATTAGAAATAAATTAAATAGTCAGACTACTGATTACTGAGCCCATAATGGTATCTACATCTCATGGATCTGAATTGTTACACATTCTAATTACTGGGCAATCATTTAAAAAGGGTAAATGCCCATCATGTATATGTCCATTGCATCAAGACCAAATGTTAAGTACAATTCATAGTGAACAATCATTCAATGACATTAATCGATGATTCGCTGAGATATACATTAACATTGCTTGGGAACCAAGGTCAATGGATTATGTATTTACAATCATATTATTACAGTCTGCTCGTTGGTCTGATGTTATGAGCCAGCTGGAAGCTAGGCAAAGAATGAAATACAGTTCAACAATTGCATTGGGTAAAGACATCATTTGACAAATAATGAGACACGGTTCATCAGTTGTATTTAGGAAAGACAATATTTCACAGCGTGGCGTGATGATAAAGCTGTGTGTTTAAATGATCATGGGACCAATAGAATGTCTTTTAGGTCAGTATACTTTATTAATCAGACAAAGAACAAAATGTCAATGGTTATTTCACAGAAGTTGGAAAGAGTCGGTCGCAGTGACCCCGACATGAATATTCAAAATGGAAATGTTCAAAACCTGAAGGTATTCACATGTAGTTAAGGAAAAAGGGGGGGAATTAATTCTGATGACCTGCAGGGGGCGATGGCACACGGGGTGGTACCTCAAGGGCAGGATCTGAAAATTAAGTACGGAGACGGGCTAGTTGAGCGTTGCTGCCATCCAATTCATTTAAACCATTTACTATGGTGTCCAAGAGTATCATCCATTTGGATTCTCTCACATTCAGAATAGCGGACAAATTTCCACCTCTCGGTCCCAACCTTACTTTTTCCAGTACCAACCATTTCAGATCTTCAGGCTTGTGGTTCTTCAGACCGCAATGTTCAACCAGAGGGGCCCCAACTACCATACATCGAATCCTACTATGGTGTTGCAGAATTCTAGATTTTACTTTCTGTTGTGTTTGCCCAATGTAGAGTAGCCCACAGGGGCAGATTATGCCATAGATCACATTGACCGAATTACAGTTTGTAAATGATTTTAGGGTAATTGAATGATCTTTATAGACAAAAATCTTCGTCGTATCAGTAGTTTCGCAGGCCTTGCAACGTCCACATGTGAAATGACCAATTACTGGTGGGAGATTCCAAAGTTCTTGAATAGTGGGTTTGGTGGCCATCTCCAAAAAGGAATGGACTACATGATCCTTAACGCTCATGGCTTTCCTGAAGGAGTGCATTGGTGGGTTTGGTTGGTCAATATCATCCGCTACCAAGTTCCAATGTTTATTTATCACTTTCTTAATAGCATTACTTCTTGTGGAGAAAGTGGTGACACAAATCATTCTCTGTAATGCCATGTCTTGTCTCTCTTTAGGTGTTAATAAGGTCTCTCGAGGATTGAACCATGCCCTTTTTCGTGCTTTTTTCACCAATCTCCTTGGGTAACCTCTTGTTAACAATCTGTTGCTTAGATCCTCAGATTCGGCCATGTAGTCCTCCTTTTTGGTACAATTCCTGCGAATCCTCAAGAATTGGCCCAGTGGTAAATTGTCTCGCAGATTGCGTGGATGATGGCTGTTGTATCTAAGTAAGGAATTACGTTCAGCTGGTTTGCGATATAGTGTTGTTTGTAGTTTGTTATCCTCACAATAGATCTTGATATCCAGGAAAGCAAGTTCTTTATCATCAGAATGTATTGTAAACTGAATGTTGTTGTTGCATTGATTGAGCCAATTGTGGAAGACAGCCAGATCTGTGGAGTCGCCATTCCAAATCAAGAGTATATCGTCGATATACCGTTTCCATAAACTGATCTTATCAGGAAATGGATTGTTATTGAAAATAAACATGCGTTCAAAGTGATCCATATAAATGATTGCCAGATCTGGGGCGAAGGCTGCTCCCATTGCTACGCCCTTGGTTTGAACATAGTATTCTCCTTGGAAGAAAAATAAATGTTTCTTCATGGCAATCGTCAGTAGAGAGATAATGAATTCTGTAGGTACTCTCATAGGTGATGGTCGTGTATTCAGAACTTCACCCATGATTGTCAGGGCCGGTTCCTGGGGAATGCTGGTGTACAGTGACACGATATCACAGGTCACAAGTAGTTGTCCACTGGGATCAAAAGGTAGTTGATCAACCAGATTGATTGTTTGCATCGTATCTCTTAGGTATGCTTTAGTGTTTTCTGCCAATGGTTTCAGAAAGAAATCCACATACTTGCATAGAGGTTCTAGTAAAGAGCCGCAACCTGAGACGATGGGACGTCCAGGTGGTTTGTGAATATCCTTGTGGATTTTGGGTAGGGTATAGATTGTAGGCAATCGGGATGCTTCTGATTCAAATATTCAAATTCCAATTTGCTTAGAAAGCCTTGTCCGTGAGCTTCAGAGGTAATTTTCAGGATTCCATCCGCCAATTCACTAGTGGGATCGGACCGCAGTTTTGCGTAGCTCACCCCATCTTGGAGCTGCCTCATAATCTCATCTTCATATGATGTTGTATCTTGGATCACAATGGCACCACCCTTGTCGGCTGCTTTTATGACTATGGCCTTGTTATTCTTGAGTTTAGTCAATGCAATCCTTTCCAACTTGCTGGTATTTGGGATGGTATGCTTGTATGTTGACAATAATTTCATCACATCTGTTAATACCATGTTTTCATATGCCAAGATCTTGTTAGTCATGGTGTTCGTAGGGGGGACAAAAGTAGAGGGAACCCTCAGTCGTGTAACTGAATGTGATGGATCCGACATTGAATGTTTGAAAAAATATCTCAAACGGATCTTACGGAAAAAACTATGCAGTTCAATCCTTGTGTCAAAATTATTCGGATGGGAAGTGGGTACAAAGGATAGGCCTTTTGATAGGATTCGTTGTTCATCTTCATCAAGGGTGTACGATGAAATATTCACCACCGGGTTATCCTCTTCTACCATCTGTATACCTTGCGCCTTGTCGATATTTGTCCATGATTCTCCGGTTGGAAGCGAACCAGCTTCGCCGTGGACGCCCTGCCCCTCTCCCAGTTCGTTGTGTTCGGTTGGCGGCCTCTCTGTGCGCCTCTCTGCCAAGTACCTCGTCCTCTGGGGGGTCTCCATTGGCCCTCGCCTAAAAAAGAAGGGTAGTAACCTTGTGGAGGATACCAGTTGTCCCGGTAGCCCTGGTCAGAGCTGGTAGATGGTTGTTCGTTGTCACTCTCAGAGCTTAGTGATGAATCTGAAAAGGTAGTGAAATTCCTTCTACCTCTGTAGGAACCTCTTCTCCTACCAGTGAATCTCCCCTGGGTGTCCTGCTTGTAGTAATCCTCGTTAAGATAGGGATAGGTGTTCTTTTTATCATAGAAGCGAATATCTTTGGATAATTTATCCAACTTCTTACTCTGGGTTGTGGTTTCAAAATCCTTCAAAGACTTAGTTAGATTCTCCAAAGCCTCCTTAGCATTCGTTAGGGTTGAGTCCCCTGCGATTTCCTGTTTAAGGGAAGCGATTTCTCTGGAGAGTGTTTGTACCTGCTCAGCTGCAGTTTCAACCCCCAGTACCATCCAGTGACGAGAGGCGTTATTTGCTACAAAACTGAAACCTTCCTTGAATTTTGGTATGTCAACAAAGATTGCTGGTTCGTTCTTAATCTGAAGTCCAACTGGTATCACGTTGGCCTGAAGATATTTCGTGAGTAGGTGACCATGAAGGCGAGTACGGATTAACTTCTTCTCAAGACGTTCTAAACGTGCCACCTTATCATTCAGAGTAAAGTCAATGTTAGTGGTGTCGGAAGATAAAAATTGATTAGCAGGGTCCTGTAGCAACTGATTGATATACTCCTCTGTGTATGAAAGAGTTTCACTCTGTCATCTTTAATAACAGTGTTAAATCAACAAGATAAACCTCGCAGGTGTGCACCTTTAGAACGTCTTGAGAAGAAGTTCTAAAGATATTTCGTGAGTAGGTGACCATGAAGGCGAGTACGGATTAACTTCTTCTCAAGACGTTCTAAACGTGCCACCTTATCATTCAGAGTAAAGTCAATGTTAGGGGTGTCGGAAGATAAAAATTGATTAGCAGGGTCCTGTAGCAACTGATTGATATACTCCTCTGTGTATGAAAGAGTTTCACTCTGTCATCTTTAATAACAGTGATAAATCAACAAGATAAACCTCGCAGGTGTGCACCTTTAGAACGTCTTGAGAAGAAGTTAATCCGTACTCGCCTTCATGGTCACCTACTCACGAAATATCTTCAGGCCAACGTGATACCAGTTGGACTTCAGATTAAGAACGAACCAGCAATCTTTGTTGACATACCAAAATTCAAGGAAGGTTTCAGTTTTGTAGCAAATAACGCCTCTCGTCACTGGATGGTACTGGGGGTTGAAACTGCAGCTGAACAGGTACAAACACTCTCCAGAGAAATCGCTTCCCTTAAACAGGAAATCGCAGGGGACTCAACCCTAACGAATGCTAAGGAGGCTTTGGAGAATCTAACTAAGTCTTTGAAGGATTTTGAAACCACAACCCAGAGTAAGAAGTTGGATAAATTATCCAAAGATATTCGCTTCTATGATAAAAAGAACACCTATCCCTATCTTAACGAGGATTACTACACGCAGGACACCCAGGGGAGATTCACTGGTAGGGGAAGAGGTTCCTACAGAGGTAGAAGGAATTTCACTACCTTTTCAGATTCATCACTAAGCTCTGAGAGTGACAACGAACAACCATCTACCAGCTCTGACCAGGGCTACCGGGACAACTGGTATCCTCCACAAGGTTACTACCCTTCTTTTTTAGGCGAGGGCCAATGGAGACCCCCCAGAGGACGAGGTACTTGGCAGAGAGGTGCACAGAGAGGCCGCCAACCGAACACAACGAACTGGGAGAGGGGCAGGGCGTCCACGGCGAAGCAGGTTCGCTTCCAACCGGAGAATCATGGAGAAATATCGACAAGGCGCAAGGTATTTAGATGGTAGAAGAGGATAACCCGGTGGTGAATATTTCATCGTACACCCTTGATGAAGATGAACAACGAATCCTATCAAAAGGCCTATCCTTTGTACCCACTTCCCATCCGAATAATTTTGACACAAGGATTGAACTGCATAGTTTTTTCCGTAAGATCCGTTTGAGATATTTTTTCAAACATTCAATGTCGGATCCATCACATTCAGTTACACGACTGAGGGTTCCCTCTACTTTTGTCCCCCCTACGAACACCATGACTAACAAGATCTTGGCATATGAAAACATGGTATTAACAGATGTGATGAAATTATTGTCAACATACAAGCATACCATCCCAAATACCAGCAAGTTGGAAAGGATTGCATTGACTAAACTCAAGAATAACAAGGCCATAGTCATAAAAGCAGCAGACAAGGGTGGTGCCATTGTGATCCATGATACAACATCATATAAAGATGCGATTATGAGGCCGCTCCAAGATGGGGTGAGCTACACAAAACTGCGGTCCGATCCCACTAGTGAATTGGCGGATGAAATCCTGAAAATTACCTCTGAAGCTCACGGACAAGGCTTTATAAGCAAATTTGAATTTGAATATTTGAATCAGAAGCATCCCCGATTGCCTCCAATCTATACCCTACCCAAAATCCACAAGGATATTCACAAACCACCTGGACGTCCCATCGTCTCAGGTTGCGGCTCTTTACTAGAACCTCTATGCAAGTATGTGGATTTCTTTCTGAAACCATTGGCAGAAAACACTGAAGCATACCTAAGAGATACGATGCAAACAATCAATCTGGTTGATCAACTACCTTTTGATCCCAGTGGACAACTACTTGTGACCTGTGATATCATGTCACTGTACACCAGCATTCCCCAGGAACCGGCCCTGACAATCATGGGTTAAGTTCTGAATACACGACCATCACCTATGAGAGTACCTACAGAATTCATTATCTCTCTACTGACGATTGCCATGAAGAAACATTTATTTTTCTTCCAAGGAGAATACTATGTTCAAACCAAGGGCGTAGCAATGGGAGCAGCCTTCGCCCCAGATCTGGCAATCATTTATATGGATCACTTTGAACGCATGTTTATTTTCAATAACAATCCATTTCCTGATAAGATCAGTTTATGGAAACGGTATATCGACGATATACTCTTGATTTCGAATGGCGACTCCACAGATCTGGCTATCTTCCACAATTGGCTCAATCAATGCAACAACAACATTCAGTTTACAATACATTCTGATGATAAAGAACTTGCTTTCCTGGATATCAAGATCTATTGTGAGGATAACAAACTACAAACAACACTATATCGCAAACCAGCTGAACGTAATTCCTTACTTAGATGCAACAGCCATCATCCACGCAATCTGCGAGACAATTTACCACTGGGCCAATTCTTGAGGATTCGCAGGAATTGTACCAAAAAGGAGGACTACATGGCCGAATCTGAGGATCTAAGCATCAGATTGTTAACAAGTGGTTACCCAAGGAGATTGGTGAAAAAAGCACGAAAAAGGGCATGGTTCAATCCTCGAGAGACCTTAATAACACCTAAAGAGAGACAAGACATGGCATTACAGAGAATGATTTGTGTCACCACTTTCTCCACAAGAAGTAATGCTATCAAGAAAGTGATAAATAAACATTGGAACTTGGTAGCGGATGATATTGACCAACCAAACCCACCAATGCACTCCTTCAGGAAAGCCATGAGCGTTAAGGATCATGTAGTCCATTCCTTTTTGGAGATGGCCACCAAACCCACTATTCAAGAACTTTGGAATCTCCCACCAGTAATTGGTCATTTCAAATGTGGACGTTGCAAGGCCTGCGAAACTACTGATACGACGAAGATTTTTGTCTATAAAGATCATTCAATTACCCTAAAATCATTTACAAACTGTAATTCGGTCAATGTGATCTATGGCATAATCTGCCCCTGTGGGCTACTCTACATTGGGCAAACACAACAGAAAGTAAAATCTAAAATTCTGCAACACCATAGTAGGATTCAATGTATGGTAGTTGGGGCCCCTCTGGTTGAACATTGCGGTCTGAAGAACCACAAGCCTGAAGATCTGAAATGGTTGGTACTGGAAAAAGTAAGGTTGGGACCGAGAGGTGGAAATTTGTCCGCTATTCTGAATGTGAGAGAATCCAAATGGATGATACTCTTGGACACCATAGTAAATGGTTTAAATGAATTGGATGGCAGCAACGCTCAACTAGCCCGTCTCCGTACTTAATTTTCAGATCCTGCCCTTGAGGTACCACCCCGTGTGCCATCGCCCCCTGCAGGTCATCAGAATTAATTCCCCCCCTTTTTCCTTAACTACATGTGAATACCTTCAGGTTTTGAACATTTCCATTTTGAATATTCATGTCGGGGTCACTGCGACCGACTCTTTCCAACTTCTGTGAAATAACCATTGACATTTTGTTCTTTGTCGGATTAATAATGTATACTGACCTAAAAGACATTCTATTGGTCCCATGATCAATTAAACACACAGCTTTATCATCACGCCACGCTGTGAAATATTGTCTTTCCTAAATACAACTGTTGAACCGTGTCTCATTATTTGTCAAATGATGTCTTTACCCAATGCAATTGTTGAACTGTATTTCATTCTTTGCCTAGCTTCCAGCTGGCTCATAACATCAGACCAACGAGCAGACTGTAATAATATGATTGTAAATACATAATCCATTGACCTTGGTTCCCATGCAATGTTAATGTATATCTCAGCGAATCATCGATTAATGTCATTGAATGATTGTTCACTATGAATTGTACTTAACATTTGGTCTTGATGCAATGGACATATACATGATGAGCATTTACCCTTTTTAAATGATTACCCAGTAATTAGCATGTGTAACAATTCAGATCCATGAGATGTAGATACCATTATGGGCTCAGTAATCAGTAGTCTGACTATTTAATTTATTTCTAATAATATCCGGAGCGACGCCCTAGTCTTTTTTCCATCACACTATCTAAACCGGCATCTAGCGGCAGCACGGTAACGGGGATCACGTGTCCCTCTCGCGTCTCCCGTCAAAGGCAACAGGGAGTTCGCGCGTTTCCTCTTCCATTCACTAAGCGGTTTGAGAATACGAGGGTAAGTGCTGCTCCTTGGACGTTTTACATGCCCTGCTAAATAGGGGCACTGTGAGGGCAATCCACATTAGGCGTTATCTTCAAAATCTTGGGATAGTTTCACCGCGCAATTAGCCTCACCATTCACGCACCGAGACTCTGAACAGAGCGTTTTTCCTTATCAGGTTAATTCTCTGTTAAGTCTTCTCCGCCGGCACTTTTGATGATATGTTCACATTGGGAAGCGCGTGTGCTACAATTTTACCCTGATCACGGCGCTTCACTACACAGCAGCATTGTTGTCCGACTTAAGCAATATTCTTTAACTTGGGGAGCGCCAGCGTAACGCTTTCATCTTTACCACGGCGCGACACATGCACCAAGATTCTGTTCACCCTGGACATAGATTCGTGTGTCCTCCGGGGTAGGCTCACCCTTTAACCACCACGGGAACTTTCACCATTGACTTTTTAACTTGTTGCAGGGTCCGCAGCTTTGATTTTTAATCCTCCTCTTCTACGTTTAGATTCATTCCCCCACGAGGACTCAGCGGAGGCACAGCCCCGTTTTTTGTCCTGGCATAATTAATACCGACCACGGCTCCGCCAAGGCGGTTTTTGGATGACTTTGGGATTAAACGACAGAAGATTTGTTTCTCTTTGGCAGAGTAAGTTTTTTGCCATTTATTTATATTGGATTGATCTCTAAATTATGAGAGACTGTTTTCTAATGATTACCCTAATTTCTTTAGGGGGCCATCACTCTCTCCACCCGTACCGTGAGGAGGCTTTGCTACCCCTTTATCTTTGACGATATTCTGCGTCTTAGAACCCTGCCTTTTGGCAGATACGGTAATCCTTGGGATTTTTTAATTTATTATTTCCCCAGATGAATTGAGATTAATTTAGCCTTACACTCGTTTTATTTGGGTTTTTCATAGGTGCCCTCCATCCTTCCACACGTACCCTAGTCCTGAGGAAGACCCCACTTTGTAAGGTCCTATTGAACACCTACACAAACCAAGGGGTCGAAACGTCGACATTACATCCTTGCCAGTATTATCACCAGTACATGATGCACTGTGATCTCCTTTATACATGGCTTTTTTCTAAATTGTTTGTACCGTACTTTATGATTGGATCTATGTATAACATGTGGCAGTAATTTAATAATGCCGATC
The DNA here is from genome assembly GCF_964204655.1 of Triturus cristatus. Classification (NCBI taxonomy): domain Eukaryota; kingdom Metazoa; phylum Chordata; class Amphibia; order Caudata; family Salamandridae; genus Triturus; species Triturus cristatus. Next base: position 881,482,329 of record NC_140591.1, read on the forward strand.
AATTTGATTGTTGTTTAGTGCATTTACCTATGTCTTCACTTTCCCCTTAATTCCACACTCAATCACTGAACCCCCTCCCTTCCTTTTCCGGGGCACTTTCATTATTCAGTTGAAAAGATTTTGCCAAATCAGTTCAATCAAGTATATGTTTACTTTGGTTCAATGTGATTAAACAACACTTGAACTCTATTTCAGTTTGTTTTGCTTAAATGTTTATTGATGTTGTTTTGACATGATCTGTTTTTATGCTGGGACCAGTTTATCTATACTGTTCTATACCCAGGTCCCAGTGATTTTGGGTCTACCCTTTCTTTAACTATATTTATGTTCATTCATTTAGCATTTACTGCAAACATATGCTTAGAATGGAACATTGCTTTAAATATGTACAGCACCTTTGCATTTCATGTCTAGCAAAAGTTTTTAACAAAGCCTTATTTTAGTATGCTTTTACAAACATTTTTAGCAACATGTGGTACTCAATTTTATATGTTTAGCATTTTAATGTTTAGCATTTAGTACTATCGATCATTTCAAAGTTGAGTGGGTGTTGTGTTTCGATTTAGATGGCCGTACATAGATTTTCCTAAGTCATGTCCTTATATAGGCACAATTCGCATTGCTCTTATTTAGGCATAGAATCCCAGTCCTTATTTAGGCATTAGCCATGCTATCCAAATACAGGCATGCTCACCTACATCCGTCCATCCCCACGTCACAACGAGTTCTAGGAAACCAGACCCTTAAGCCATTGGGACTTTCCCTAGCTAGGATTATTGATTTTTCCAAGAACTCCTCTATTATGCATGAACTACTATTCCTTAGGGGTTCATTCATGATGTCTTCCTCTGTCCGACTTTACGTCAATGCTAACATTCCTAAGCACCTTCCAGGTATAAATATACCTTCCCTTACCATGGCAAACTACGGCTCGGCTACACAGCTCGATACGGCTCGCCACGGCAAGTTCGGAAGAATTTGAGTACTGACCAGACGCTGTCCTCTCTACTCGCAGAGAATCCAGCTTCCAGTGTTCTGACTCCCTTCGCTGGGTGTTAGAGTTCGAGACGCGGAAAGAGATTCCCACCTCTCTCATTCTAAGGTATGGAGCTGACTAGAACCTAGAGGGACTCTTGGCATACAAACTTGGCATATGCAATACTATAGCATACAGCACCTACTTCTTACCTTGCACTACACTTAGGTTAGGTACACTGGAGTAGAACGATTTAGAAGTATCAAACGAGTATCCACTTTTTAGCCTATGTTATTTATGTATATGCATCTATGTCATAGCTAGAAGACCATGCTATTACAGTATTATTTCTTCTTACTGCTTACGCTGTGTGTATTATATCTCGCATACTGACTTGCGATTGTAAAAGCTCATATCTCTTACACGAGAAACAAGACTGTTCAATAAATTATTTTACGGAAACGCCCGTCTATCTATTTCTGTGTAACCCTGAAGAAACTAAGCATGCACGATTGACTGAGTGCAACTGTTATCTGTTGTTTCCACGCTTCTGAGACCTGTTCCGATTCTAAGGGAAACAAAGTTGTCATGTTTATGTGGTTGCCAGAAACTACTCCCTTCTTATTTATTCAAGGAGTTTCTAGTGGCCTCTGAGTTAGCTGGCACACAAAGTAATTAAGTTTAATGTAATCGATAGAGGCATACTGACCTCAGTCCTGTGCCACAAATATAGTGTATATTATTCCAATGCGCAGAGCCTGTAGGGGAAATAGGAACTACACTACAACATAGGGTTGTGGGAGCAAAGCTCCTGGTGTTAGGCTCAGGGCAAAGGTAGATCCGAGTTAGCACCCAAAGTACAGCTGCAGCGGCGCTGGGGGTGCAGGGTGCTGTTTTGGTGCCTTTTTGATTTCAGTGGGGATTCTTCACTTGCCACAAAGACTGCAGGCTCGGGGATGAAGATCTTCTGGAGGTGACCACTGGTTCGAGAGTTAAGTTGGGATGCCTGGGGATGCTGGGACACCGTCGGGTGGACCACCCAAGGCAGTGGGATGTCAGGTACAGGGGTGTCTTTAGGTGTCTGGTTTTCTTACCAACTCCGGTCGCGGTCGGGGGGTCTTCCAGAAAGAGGCTGCAGGCTTCAGTTGGGGAGTCGAGGCAGGTAAGAGATCACCAAATCTCAGGGCCGGATCGCCAGAGAGACCTCCTTGTGGTGTTGGACCACTATAACTCGGGCCGTGGGCGTTGGTTGCAGATTTGTGCAGACTTGGGGTTCTGGCTGGGGCCTGAGTATGTGGGTGAGCAAATCCGGTGCTCACGGGAGACAAAGTCTTTGGCTTGTAAGGCAGGGCAAGTCCTTCGGGTTCTTGAGGCTGCTGTCTGCAGGACACACCGGGATTTCTCTGAAGCAAGTTCGAGGTGGTGACAGGCCGGTAGGGCTGGGGCCAAGTCAGTGGGTGTCCTCTTCTTCTTAGTTCAGCACGGCTGCTTTGGTCCTTCTTCTTCTTTTCTTCTTGTCGATTGTTGTCTGAGGAGGCAAGGTTCAGGGGTTCCCCTAAATACTCGATTTTGGGGCATTTCAGGTAAGTAAAAGGTTGGGACCAATGAGTCCCTTCTTTGGGGTGGGTACACCCCTTATTATACCACCCTCCAGTGGGAGGGGGGCATATGCCTCACTGTGGTTGGCTGAGTCTCCCATCTGCAAGATGGTGGGGACTGAGAGTTGTGCTCCACCTCGCCTCCCCCACCTGAGGGGAGGGGTTGGCAAAGGTGGGCACACCTCCCTTCCTACTTGGTTTTCCTGACGATTTTCCCGCCCAAAGTGGGGGTCAGAACCGGTGGGGGCCAGTTGCTGGATGCAGCAACGGCCTGGAGAATCTCACAAAGTCGGCAAGCCTTTGAAGCTTCCCCTTCGTGGACCCTGTCCATCCTGGGGGAGGAGGCTTGGCACCTTGTCCCAGGATGTGCATTGTTTCAGACCCCCGAGAGCAGCAGCCTCTTGAACCAGGGGTCCAGAAACATGTTTGGTGGTGGCAGCTGGCCAGCAGCCACTCAGCCTGGCCACTAGTGTTAGGTCGTTTTTCAGGGGGCATCTCTAAGAAGCCCTATGTGTGCATTTTTCATTAAATCTCACACTGACATCAGTGTGGGTTTAATGTGCTGAGAAGTTTGATACCAAACTTCTAATTTTTCAGTATAGCCATTATGATGCTGTGGAGTTCGTAATGACATACTCCCAGCACCATATACTCTTAATGGCATTACTGCACTTAAAATGTCTAAGAATTGGCTTAGACGCTGCAGGGGTACTGGGTTCATGCACCTGTACCCTCACCACTGATATAGTGCACCCAGCTAGAAGGGTGGCTGACCTATGCCAGGGCAGTGGGTTGTAGGCATGGCTCACAGAGATGTGTGCCATGTTGACTCTTCACTTTGTTCTGCACCAAAACACGCAGCCTGCAATTGCAGTGTGTGTGTGTGTGTGTAAAGGTACAGGGCCTCGAAGGGTGGCACAATAAATGCTGCAGCCCTTAGAGGCATTCCCTGGCCACAGTGTCCTTGGTACCTGTGATACCATTTACAAGCGACTGACCTGTGGCAAAAGAGTGCCAATTGGGTTTTGTTTTTAATGCAGTTTAGGGAAAGAACATAGGCCCTGGATACCCGTTTGGCAGGAACCCAGGGCACACTCGGTCAAAGTACATCAGCAGTTTAGCAAAAGGTGGAGGCAACCATGCAAAAAGAGGGCACTTTCTTACACACTGCTCTCAGGAAACCGGTTTGGCAACTGGTTTCGCCTCATTGGTCCTAGTGCCAGCCTGTCTGCCTAAACAGTGGAGCAGCCCTCCACCCTAGTGCGACACATTTGCTTTCAAACGTGGCTTCCCTTTTGAAGCCTGCCTTTTGGGGCCAACACACATGTGGCTTCCTGCAGGAGAGAGGTAATGCCTCCCTGGCATGCAATCCCTCATTGTTTCACTTCCTGAGAGTCTTTGGCACATCTCCCCAGGAAGGCAGAAAGCTATCTCGTGGAACAGGCCCCATGTGTGCCCAGGAAAGTGCAGGAGTTTTAAAGGCAACAATGTAGTAGATTTGTAAAAGCTGCACAAAGCAATAAGTACATTAATTTTGAGATTCAAGTCAAGCTTAATGTAATGCGTTATTTGATACCTTGGAGTGTACACGTTGGTCGCACTGTTGGCTGAGGGGTCAGTGTATAATCCTGCCCTTGCCAATTGGGCAACCAAGCCTTTCCACAGTCAAAATGGCAATTTTTACTGTCATAGCATGTAAACTAAATGTCCTGCCGGTGTCATATGTTGCCCCCTGCCTCAGTACTCGCAAGGCCTGCCAGAGTGGTGACTCAGACAGATTCACTGATAAAATGGTGGCTTTTCCACTGCTTTCAATGGCAAAGTCGGGCCAACACGACTAATCTACCAGTTCGCAGTTATGGACTGGGAGCTTGTTTTACTTGGTGGTCCAGCCAGTGCTGCAATCCCTGAGGTACCCCCTTTAACTTGTATGAAACTTTGTATCTGGGTACCACATACTACAGATTTACAGGTAAGAAAGCCGTTTCTGATTGGGTACAGCAAATTCGACATACACTTTGTGATGAGGGCACTGAGGTTTGATTAGCAGGCCTCAGTGCACTCTGAGTAGAAAAACCACCAGCATCAGTCCAAAAACTTGGTATGACCACTCAAATAAAGGCATTTCCTTACAGCACTGAAAGCCTTTCTTTCTTCAGTCCAAGGAAGGCTGGTACATGTGTTCACGGACAACACCACCATCGTGTTACTGCAACAAACAGGGCGGGGAGGGGTCATGGACTCTTTGTCAAGAAGCATTGCGCCTTTGGATATGGCTGGAAAACCAGGCATATGGTTCAACACCTGGCAGGTTCTCTGAACGCTAGAGCAGACAAACTCAGCTTTCTATGCCTAGCAGATAACGAATGACATCTCCATCTAGAGTTGGCACAAGACCAGGAGGACCTTGGTTAGATCTGTTTGCCACCGCAGAGAACTTGCAATGTCCGCAGTTTTGCACGCTGTAGTTTTTAAGGCAGTTCTTGCTCGAATGCACTTTTCATCTTGAGTGGCGTTCCAATGTCCTGTACGCCTTTCTGCCTATACCACTCCTGTCCAGAGTTTTCAAAAAGGTCAGGAACGACTGGGCTCATGTCATCCTTGTGACTCTGTATTGGGCATGGGAGTTTGGTATCTCGATTTTTTGAGGATGAGCATCGGTCCTCCGATCAGGCTGCCTCTTCGAAGGATATGCTGTCGTAGCAACATGGTAGGGTTCATCACCCGAACGTGAAAATGCTTCTCCGTCATGCATGGAGATTGAGCTGCGACAGTTGACCGTATTCAACCTTCCTTACGAAGTCCACAGTGTTATTTTGGCAGTCATGCAATTTTCTACCAAGACTGTATACGCCTGCTGTTTGAGCAGGTTTGTGTCATGGTGTACAGATAAGCACGTTGACCTTCTGTCTGCACCCAGGTTCTTCTGTTTACTCTTTCCTTGGCCCAGCAGGGCTCTGCTACGGGAACATTAAAAGGTTATATTTCTGCCATTTCGGCTTTTCTGCAGTTGCCAAACCTGCTATCCCTATAATAAATCCTGAAAGGTCTCCAGCATATGTTCCCACCAGCACATTTTATTAGGTCCCAATAAGACCTAAATTTGGTTCTTACTTTCCTAATGTGCGCTGCTTTTGAGCCGCTCCACAACTGCTCTCTTAGACTTCTCACCATCAAAATGGCCTTCCTACTGACAATAACGTCTGCCAGGAGGGCCAGTGAGTTACAGGCACTATCAGCAAATCCTCTATACCTTACCCTCTACCCAGACAAGATGATCCTCCTGACTAGACTAACCTTTTGCCAAAGGTGATAACTCCTTTCCACATTAGCCAGTCCATCACTGTGCCTACTTTTTTACTTCGGCCTCATCCCTCTAAAGAAGAGGAGAGACTCCACTGGCTGGACCCAAAAAGAACGCTGTTGGTCTACCTTGACCGTACTTCAGGTGGACGATCAACTCTTCGTGGGGTATGTCGGGGTCAAGAAAGGGAGACTTTGGAGATGTGAACCATCTCACGATGCATAGTGCTCTGCATCAAAATCTGCTATGCATTGGCCAAAAAGCAACCCCCTGAGGGCTTGCATGCTCACTCTACCAGAGCCAAGGCTGTGACCACTGCTTTAGCTTGGGGAGTTCTTCTCCTGGATATCTGTTAGGCAGCAACGTGGGCTTCCTTGCACAAGTTTACGAAACACTACTGCCTGGACAGTCAGGTCTGGCATGAAGATCACTTTGCCTGTTTGGTCGTACAGGACACTTTAGTCTAATCCATATTGCACCCATGGCTAGGTATTTCTTGGGTATCTATTCTAAGGTAAGGAATCTGCGGTTAGAAATCTCTATCAGATGAACAAGTTTTTTTTTTTTAAAACATATCTTTATTTATATTTTGTAAGCAGTATCACAGATATAAGAACATTGCAATTGCAGACTTACGAACTTCAGTCATTTCGTTATAATACTAATTAACATGTACATACACTGTTTTTGCTTCTAACAGGTTTTGACATTTTTCGAGATGGGCGGGCTGCCATTCACAGACCCAAACGTATATATATTCCTCACTGGCAGTGGTCCAGTTTTGTTAGTTTTTCTATTCAGACCAATAAAGTAAAAAAAAAAAAAGATGCACAATAACATGAAACAAGAAAAAACTTATGCAGAAGAGGGGTGCAAATGATCGAGCTTCAACCCTGTTGGTATACCGTTGTGGTGTTTAGGGCGGGGTCCCTTCTACCCAGTTCCCTCCCTTAATCCCCACTACCACTGACTTCTTATCCCCATCTACTCTCTTCAGGGTTCCCATCTTCGGGCTTTTCCCATGCCATCATTACCTCCCTCCATTGCCCAGCTATTGGGTGCCTCCTCCCTCCCCTGGCCTCCTCCCATTGCAACACTCTGCCTTCTGCCTCAGCCCACATAATGACATCTTTATTCCAAGTTTCCAATTGAGGCCCCCTCACTGACTTCCATTCCATCGCTATTCTATGCTTAGCGAGGCACAGAGCAAGGTCTATCAGTGTGTTCCCCACCTTCCGCTTGAGCTGCCTTGGGAAAAGGCCCAATACACACACCTGAACCGTGAGCGGCAGTACCCTACCCAGTACCCTTTTGATCTTGTCTAAAACAGCTTCCCAGAATAGCTGTATGTATTGGCAGCTCCAGACCTTATGTCCAAAGTCCGCGTCTTGGACATAAGGATGATTACATCTGGGGCAGTGCCGTATCTTCCCTCCCCATAAGTCACATTGAGACGGTGAGGTGTTAAGTAAGACATGTGTATGTAATTAAACTGAATATATTTTAAGCGTGTATTCCTGGAAATCTTTTTGGGACACAGCTATCTGAATTAGATGAACAAGTTGCTTATCTTTGGTAACGCCTTATCTGGTAGAGACTCTGTCTAGCCATAGAATTTTTACTGACCCTCCTATCTTCTCCTCTCTGGAAACAGAATATATATATATATATATATATAACATTAACAGTGCTATCGGTGCCTCGACCAATCGAAGAGGGGCATGCAGATTTAAAAGCCTGGCGGGAACAGCACTTGCAAAATCCTGGCGGCATCTGAGGAAGTTTTGAGAAAAACGAAACGCGTCATGCCTATGTCTGAAAATAAAAGCAAGTGAGCAGCTTACCTGGGGTCCCGTGTGTACTCTGTCCTCTTGATTGCAGGGGAGTGTGGAGAAGATGTGTGTGTGTGTGTACATATATATATATATATATATATATATATATATATATATATATATATATATATATAATCATAATCTACTGGCGGTCGTCAGTAGATAGTTCTAGTTAGGACCGTGTTTCCATATTTTGAATAACTTTGGCGCTGGTTGACGAATCCTCGTGAAATTTTCAAAACTAATGGGGCGCTCCGCTCAGCTCCTACCCTGAAAGTCTCAGGGGGATTCGTCAAGCGGGGGCCGAGAAAAAAGGGGGGTCCCAAAACGCGTTTTCCCCATACATTTTCCCATAGGACCTTTAGTCGAAGGTACAGCCCGAACGGCTGAACAGAATTACTTGAAATTTGGCAAAGAGGTAGTCCTCAGGTCAGGGATGTGCCTTTTGCATATATGGAGTCAATCTGTTTAGTAGTTCCTGAGAAAATTGCAGTGAAAGTACATAAATATCTATAGCCGCGCACCGTGCGCGCACGGTGCGCGCACCCTAACGTGCACGAGCGTAATTCTGATTGGTGGTTACATGTCAGTCAACGTTCGAATCGGTCGAAATCAGGAAGTGTCGGCCGCCATTTTGTTTGTTTTGAGTGCGAGAGTGAAAAAGGAAGGTGGCGAACGTGAAAAGGGGGCAGGGTAGAGAGTTCCTGACCCCCTAGCCTTTGTCAGGGGGTCCCTGAAGGACCCCGAAGGCAGAAAAAAACATTTTTTTTTTTTTTTTTTAAATCACGGGGTGCGCGCACGGTGAAAAACCATTAAAAAAAAATAATTTCAAAAATTTAATACGTAGTTTATTGTAAAATAAATATATAAAAAATATAATAATAAATACATAACTTAGCATTTAAAAAACCGTACAAATTCACTGAAAAAACCATAGGTTTCACACACGTTAAAGTTAGGAATTAGCATTTAAAAAACCTTGCAAATTCACTTAAAAAACCATAGGTTTCACACGTTATAGTAAGGTGGACATTTCACTCGTAAAAAACCAATGAAATTCCCCCGTTATAGTTAGTTGAGATAACTATAACTCGCGCGACAGCCTCTATCACAAGGATGATGTCATCAGTGATGTCATGAGTGATGCCACTGACCATGTCATGAGTGATGTAATATGTGAAGTCATGAGCAGAGGATTGCGGGCGCGCGAGTTATAGTTATCTCAACTAACTATAATATATATACTGGCATCAGCACACTGGGGTGGCACCTATATAGTCACTGTGCACATCATTTCTGGCACTGATTACAAAGCCACGGATAGCCAATGACGCCACCACCGGCCCGTGGGGTACTGCTCGTTTGCATTTTTTGGATCCAGTCTGACGCACAGGGAATATAATAAGGTAATGAATCTGCTGATAGATAGTCCCTACCAGATAAGGTGTTACCAGAGGTAAGTAACTTGTTCTTTATTAATTATTAAAAATAGTGGTTTAAATGTTTTTCTAGCTGCTCCCGTTCCTTAGATACATTATCGGTTTTTTTAATCAATACTTTGGTTTCCTAAATGGGACAGCTAGACCGGACATGGTGACAATAGCTCTTTGGGCGTTGTCATTTTAAGGACATGATAATATAAATGTTTCTACAAGTCCCACTTTTGAATATAATAACCTCTACCTTGTATGCTACAGAGTCTGCACTAAGGGTGACCTAATAATAATACATAAAAGATTTATTTGGACAGCTTGCAGTGCATTTTTTGCATTATTGCTGTCAGGGTACAGTGGTAGACCTGAAGCCATGTTTGCACTGCCATTCTAGTGGGTGGCACAATAGGTGCTGGAGTCCACTAGTGGCATGCAACTTTTAGGCCCTTAGGTTCATTTTGCAACATATACTAGGCAATTATGGGCAAGTTAAGTATACAAATTAGGAGTATGGCAATTAAACCATGCTTAAAGCAAGAGCACAGGCACTTTTATTCCTGGTTAGAAGTGCTAAAGTGCACAGAGTTAAAAAAGCTTGCAAGACTATAGCGTCCAGCAAAAGAAGAAAAATCTGGGGATGTCACATAGAAAAGGGGGATTTCCTAGAGGGGCCCACTGGGGAAATGGGCAGGGAAGAGGTAGGTGTGGCCATGCAAGGGACTTCTCTGCTCCTAAACACTTACTCTATTTCCCTTTCTAATGATCATTCTACACGGGGAGGAATAAGATGTTTCCTGTCACAGTTGGAAAGCATTACATCAGATTAGTAACTCCTCACCATTTTGGGAAAGGGTAGTGCCTTGAATTGCACACACTCCCTACCAATATCCCATTCTACAACAATGTCCTGAGCTCAGACCACCTTCATCTAGAGGAAGAGGTAAAGGAACTAATAGCAAAAGCACCATAGAACCAGTACCCGCACACAATGCAGAGCAGTGGTGTACTTCCTGTACTTCTCATCCGCAAAAGGGACGGCTCACTTTGGCCAGTCCTCGACCTCTGACCACTGAACAATTTTATCTCTTCGAATACCTTCACATGGCCATGTTAGATCATGTCCTGCTCAAACCAAGGTGACTTCATGGCAGCAATGGATCTCAAAGATGTGTTTTTTCACATCCCGATACTCGCTGTGCGCCACCAGTATCTTTGCTTTCTGGTAAGTTGAAAACCCTACTAGGTCGGGGTTTTGCCCTTTGGGTTACTGCAGCCCCAAGGGTATTTACAAAGTGTTTGGCTATCATAGGAGCACATCTATGCAGAAATTCCAGTCATGTGTTTCTATACTTAGACGACTGGCTGATAAATAGCTGCAGCAAATATTAATGCCTAGCACACACTGATACTAAAGTCTCTCCTTCGCAGACTAGATTTTACCATCAATGCAAAATAGTCATACCTCCAGTTCCAACGAATTCCGCTTTCCTGTGCTGACTTCTGAATGCGGAAACAGGAAAAGCATGCCCCAACCAACAGGGCTTGATAGCATTCCAGCTCTAATGTCTCTTTTTCAGACACAACCTCCCATCACTGTCCGCAATGTAATGAGCTGTTACGAATGATGGCTCATTGTATAGCGATTGTACCACACGCCAGGTCAATCATGCGCCCAGTTCAAGAGTGTTTTTCACGATCGTGTGCACAAGAGGAAGGGAAATGGGAGCATCTACTGTTGGTAATGACCAGGGCTCAGCATTCTCTGCTGGTTGAACAGCAACAATCTGTTGATCATTAGGCCATTTCTGGACCCCGTCCACAAGTGACCCTCACTACATATGTGTCTCTTGTGGGGTGGAGAGGACGCCTCCATCTCATGACAATTCAAGACATTTGAGCCCCACAACACCAGGGTCGTCTCATCGATTAATTAGAACGTTTAGCAAACAAGTTAGCCCTTAAAGCATTTCTCCAGCTTCTGAGGGAGAAAATAGCACTCAAAGACTAATCACATGATGCCTATGTTCTAAGACTGACTGCAAAAGGGTCATGTTCTAGATCCAGAAGCATGGAGAGACTGTCACAGGAGACCTTGGAAAACCAAAAAAGATTTGTGGTGAAAAACGTTATCACATATGGGTTGCCATACCGGTCAACCATCAGTAATCAATACAGTTTAAATGCAACTTCATACCCTGGGAAGGAAAAGGAAAGAGAAGGAAAACCCAGAACATACAATATATGAAAACCAAAACAATTTTTTTTTTTTTTAAATTGCGCCAACACTTAAGTTTAGTGGATTAATTTTTTATAAGTTTTTTCAAGGTTAAATGCAAACGTAAATCCTTCGGTAAAGATTCTACCACATAGATACAATAGAGTGTTGTTCAAGAAAGGGGAAGGGTGTGCTCTTGTTGGGAGAAGAGAAGCGAAAGTCACTGGGTTCGGAATTACAAGCTGTTCAATGATTCAACAGAAAACTGGTTAAGCAGATCAGTACAGTGCGGCCTGTCCACAACAATTATTTACAACATATTTTTCATTATTTCGTGGGTGCATGAATGCAACATCGGATGGTGGGGATGAGACGCGGTACATGCCCTTTGTGGGTGGGGAGGGGGGGCGTTGACGTTTCGACCCAACTGGCATCGGAACTTGACAGAGCAGCTCCCTCGAGGCGTGCCGCGCCCTGTTTCCTTGCAGGAATATGGATTAACTACATTTCCGATGCCAAATGCCTATGAATTGCGGTTATGGATTATTTTACATTTCCGATGCTAAATGCCTAATAATTGCGGTTTCAAATACCGGTGAAGACTTCATAAGGCTTTGGTCCTTGTCAGCGTGTTAAACCTCATTTTTGGGTACTATTTACTGACTGGAAATAATTTCCTGGACCCCCTCACTGACACCAGGATTTATTCTATTGGTTACCTGGGATGCCTTCCTGGTACCAGGATTAGGTTGCTCCTTTCTGTCCTGAAGAAGACATGCAAGCGAAGGTTTTAAGCCACCCTCTACACACTAGTCGGGTCGAAACGGCAACGCCCCCCCAGCTGCACTTGCTTCAGACTGTTAAAAAGAATCATTAACTTTCCTTTACTTGACATTATTGCGACTTTCGAGTAATGTTTGCCTTGTACTAACATCGGTCAAACTTACCAAAACAGTATCTTGAGAATGGATGCTCAAGGCAGTTGAACATAGGCAACAGGAGCTGTAACTGTCTAAGCATGGAGTTTATTTCTGTCACTTAGGTGGCAGAGGTTTCAAAGAGCTTGTAGGAAGGGTCAAAGGACAATCCCCCTGCTACAAATGGTGAGGGTCAGGTTCAAACTAAACTTGTTGTGCCACAGCTTGCTGCAGTTGACCATCACAGAATATTGCTCAATTAACTGGGATCTGAGCAACATCTCTCCATTATTGCTTATTATTATGACCACTCTCTTTGAAACAGTGGCTGTCACTTATTCAGTACAAAGATTGTCTGATCCTTAAGAGGTTTGGAACCCTGGTGTCATGGAATAATTCTGCAGCCTCAACAGAATGTTGAAAAGAACACTACAGACACAGCAGGGGCTCGGGAACAGACAACATGTATGTGTAGGTACCAATGCGTGTTGGCTAGCCAAGGGAGAAGCGCAGGCGTGTGCATGCCCTACAACCAGGCTCCTTCTGCCTTGAGTGACTAGAGTGTGGTGTTTATATACAGTACAGAAATGCAGCATAAACCAAAGAAGGCACAGTGCCAAATATGGGCAACCTTATAGAAAATAGAAATGCTGCAGAAGCATAAAACGAACGGACAGCCCAGTTCCAATTATGGGCGACCACATAGAAAATAGAAGTGCAGGAGAAGCATAAAATGAACAGAAGGCAGTTGTACAGTGTTTGCCGCTGAATTAAGCTGTTTCAATGCATGTGGAATGTGCTGACTGACCTAACATAGGAGACGGGAAAGGTATGGAGACCTCTAAGGGGAGCTGTCCCGCAAGGTCAGACTAGGAGCCTGTGTCCAGGGTTGGAAAATGATCTCTGAAGGAGGGGCTGGGGTGCCATGGAGGTCGTAGTTGTCGGCTCCAGGCAGCTCATGCAGGTGGAAGTGGCATAGCTCAGTAGGTCGAGACAGTGCAGATGAGAATTGGAACGAACTATATTATCTATGTAATACATACATATAGATATAAATATTTTTTCCCAACTATCACCTCTTTGATATTTGTCATACACCAGTGTAAAAAATATATTTAGTATGAAACATAGTTGGAACACTATAATGAATAAAGTACGCAACTTCGGAGAGCGTTATCCAGCGCCTAAATAAAATGCATATATGGGCACATGGATACACCTATGAGGTAATCATTATTCATACATAACTAAAATAATATACTACTATTCAATGCATTTATATGCAATATGTTAATATCCATTTCCTAAAATATTTCCTTGTGTGCTTCCTCTACTTCTTGCTGTATTCTACGATACCTGCGGATTAACTCCTGCTCTGTAGGAGGTAGAACTTTAACTGCAGAAATTGAAAGGGTGCCCTTACTGCACAATTGCTGTCCATGGAGCAACAACACTGAAGACAACACAACAGTACAACTATTGCTATAAAGATCCCCAGTAGTGCTAGAACTAAGCTCCTCTGCTATCCTGTTGGTAGACAACACAACAACCAGGACCAATCCTCAGAATCTGCAATTTTCTCTGTTCCATTGAATATTTTAACCGCCTGCTTAATTTGTGCCACATCCCTTGCTACGTTTTCACTCTTATTAATAAATAACAGCAAAAGGAATTGAGTAAAACACAGGGTCCTCGTTGTTGTAGGGTCAGGAGGTTAAGTGCAATTCTATGTTGAATAGTCATGGCAGCCACTGAATTAATTCCCACCTGCAATTCTTGAAGTGCATCTCTTGTTGTGTTGAATGCTATGGCTAACTCAGCAGGCATGTTAACAAGGGCCAATTCTAAATCATATACTCCATATCCAGGTATCAATCAGTATACGCATTAGCTCAAAAAATAGACCTTGTCTCTATAATAGTTGCATGTTTATCTCTCTTATAAATATGAGTGAAACCCCCCATATTTAATGGCTCATGTGCTGGAATGCGCGGAGTGACTGAAATGTTTGGTGTAAGATGAGAAAAAGCACACATACCTTCCCAGTGACAGGGAAGCACCTTGTATGCTCTTGCGCCACAAATGAAATAAATACCTCTCTGTGACTGTTTGTCCAATGTGTGATATTTATTGTCATGAAGGCCTTCCCCTCAGGGAAAGTGTTTTGTGATCATACCATTTGTAATCAATCCATGCTGAATTTAGAAGTGTTACATTTGCCAGTCCACAGCAGTGCTGCTTAGGGCGCTGTGAAGGCTTGTTCTAGACTGCATTGCCCTTACGGCATGCACAACCTAAAGGCAGAGCATCAGGAAATTTAAGACTTGTTGCATCAGTTGTCTTTGCTAATTTATTTTTTATTTTGGAGTTCCTCCGCTCCAGCTGGTCTGAACTTTGGGGGTGGTAATGGGCATACAGTTTCCACTCTATTCTCAAACAGTCACACATCTTTTGCACAACTCAGTGGTGGCTAGCTTAAATAAAAAATGGTGGGGTGCGAAGGTGTACAATTCACAATAAATTCGGGAGCGGGAGAACGACCGGTGCGGCACTTCTCTTTGCTGTCCACAAGCAGGAAAAGAAAGGACTTCCTTCCTGCTTGTGTAACGCTTCTCTAACCAATCCTGGAGCTGCTTACATGCTGAGAAAGCAGCTCCAGGATTGGTGAGAGCAGGCTCACCCAGCAGTCCTCAGTTTTACAGCTTTGGGATTGCTGGGTCTACAGTGTGCATGTCGGACTGGCCGTCGCAAGATGCCCGGCCAATCCAACATGCGCACCGTAGACCAGTACTGTCATCTTGGATTTGCAGGATTCAGCCCCACCCTTGCGCTGTACACAGCACGAGCCGATGCTGTGGCAAATAAAAAAAATTGCATTGACATGCCATTTTATTTACTTGTTTGCCTGCTGCGCTCACAGCTCCTGAGGTAGAGCCGCCCCTGGCACAACTACAGCCACGAACTCAACCCCTTTTTCGCTATTTATGCCCTGCCGGACCCCAAATCTGGGTGTGAGGTCTTTCATCAAGTATAGTTGCTTCATCATTCTTCCTTGTGGGAAATGCCTCCACCCATTTTGGAAACTGGTTCACAGACAGCTGCAAATAATTCAATACCACTCATAGTCTGCCTTTTCCACTGGTGTCTGCTGTAAATCTGGTCTTGATGTGGTGCATGCTTTCACAACCTCAACACAGTCCTGGTCATATGTCTCATCAGAATCACCTATTGCTGACAATAATGTTGCCAAATGAACAGGTGGGCATCTTTTAATGGTGACAGCAAGGTGACCTCATAAGTTGTGGCCTGCCAGCTGAGAAGGGCTGTGTTGCTGCAGATGACAACAACTGTACTGAATGTGGCACATAAACAAAACAAGAATAGTCCAACACAATGGTAGCCATCCTATCTACCATCACAGCCGCAGCAACCATCACTCTCAAACAAGTCAGATGCCCAGTCACTGCTGAAGGCAAAGTCAGAGTAGTACGCCACAAGTCTTCTTCCAGAGTCATGCTGCTGTGTCAGCACACCATTTGCAATGCAATTTTGCTCTGATACAGATCTGGAAGGGCAGTTTGTAGCCAGTCGACCCTAATGCTGGTGCAGTACATTAGGGCTTTTTCAGTTTCTTGAAAGAGTCTGCAAGTTCATTAGTCCATACAATGTTGTTGGATGCATCTTTTAGTGTACATTGTCTCAAGAAGGTATCATAGGATCGGTACTCATGGATCCACTTGCGGCAGTAGTTCATCATTCTTTTCTTGTTGAAGGGGGTCTGCATGCTTTGAATAATTTTTATTCTGTCAGCTGATATGCCGCATGTACCTTTTGGATACCATATAACCCAGTTAAGTCGCCTCTTTTTGGAAGCCCTGACATTTTGACTCTGAGCCTTTGTGTCCTCTCTCCTGGAGGGGGTTCAGCAGAGCTACAGTGTCTGTTTTTTACAGGCCTGTAGAGGTGTAGGCTGTCCAGGTCTCTATTTACTGCCTGCGCATAGACTGTGTCATCCTCAGTGAAGCCTTGATCAAGTCCTGTTGAAGTATACTGAGTATCTCTTAGGGTGAAGGCAGAGAGGAAATCACTCTGTGTCTGGAATCTAATGCTGAAAAATGCTGAAGAGAGATCTATGACTGGAAAATACTATGCCTCTATAGGTGTAGACGATAATATAGTATTGTTGTCATACACAACAGGCGCCAAGGACACCACAATATTTATCTGGCGTAAATCTTGTATGTTCTATATTGACCATGAGTAGTAGAATAATAGGACTATTGCAGGGGCTAGTGGTCTTTTTAATGATACCCGGTAGTAAGAGAAGCTTGATCACTGCTATTCCTACCTCTGCCTGAGGTGACGATCTGTAATGACGCACATAAGATAATTCTGCATTGTCCTTAAGTGTCAATTTAAGAGGAGGGCATGCTTTCAACAATTCTGCCTCATTTTTGTATTTAGCTCAAACCTCTGAGTTCAACTGCTTAAGAACATTATTTTGTGTCATCTGTAAAGCTATATTCCCTTCAAGCTTCTCCAAAACTCCAGTCCTGTCATTTCTGAGCATGTACAAAGTCCAACACCTTCCTTCACCATCTCTCAACACAGACATAATTCCCAAAGGAAATGTAAAATTCTTAGTACGTCCTGAAGGCATTTGATCATGGGGCCCGAATATTTAGGATTGAAACATTTTGATACAGCTATAGACACCTGTGGTTCTGAAACTGGCACTTGAAATAACCTCTCTTCCTGTGGTCCTAGCTCAATGCTCACTGGACACTCTTCCTTGCCTACATACAATGTGTCCTCTAGCAGCTCCATTAGCCAGTACGAGTGTTTATCCGCCATGCAGGCATACCATTCAGGAACCTGGAGAGAGAGGGAGAAGACAGGGATTGCACATAACACAGAATCCTCACTCAATTTGCAAGCACTTAGCGCTCTATTAGCCAATTCTAACCCATCTTCAGGTACTTGTAAGTAAATCCCATTTTGTGAGAAACATCATGTTGCATGCAATTTGCAAAGGAGGTCTCTCCCCAGCAAATTGATGGCCACATCTGGTGACGAGAAACTAATGGGTCATTTTCTAATCATCAACAGATATTGGTAGGTGTTCTGTTAACTCTTCATGCATCAGCATTCCATTCACAGGCACAGTCGTCAGTTTCTGGCCACTACTGGGACCTGACTTGTTCCTCTTTACCGATATTGTCGTGCCGCTGTTGATTAAGAAATCAATCACTTTACAGCCTCTTTACCTCGTACCTTAATTGGAAACATGGTATTCTCCTCAGGTGTGTCTGACACCTTCATCACAAAACACTTCCAGCAATCTCTCTCAATCTCTCTCTCAATCTCAATCTCTCTCTCTCTCGCTCTCTCTCTCGCTCTCTCTCTCTCGCTCTCTCTCTCTATCTCTCTCTCTCTCCTCTCTCTCTCTCTCTCTCTCTCTCTCTCTCTCTCTCTCTCTCTATCTCTCTCTATCTCTCTCTATCTCTCTCTCTCTCTCTCTCTCTCTCAATCTCTCTCAATCTCTCTCAATCTCTCTCAATCTCTCTCAATCTCTCTCAATCTCTCTCAATCTCTCCCAATCTCTCCCAATCTCTCCCAATCTCTCTCAATCTCTCCCTCCCTCCCTCCCTCCCCTTGTTGTCGTCCCAGTAAAGGGTTCTTCTGGAAGTCTCTGGTTATGGGAGGTGCTGATGGCTGGACCTCATTGCTTACAAACCTGTAATTCCTGTTTCTTTTATTTTCCCCTAGTGCTCTCCTAATATCTCTCCCTCTATAACTTCTACAGTTTCGGCTCCAGTACCCGTAATTCTGGCAAACATAACACTGAACCCTACTCGTGTCTCTCCTCTGGTGTCCTTGTCCTCCATTCTGTCAATGCTATGTCTGGTAGTACATTCCCTCTTCTGATAATTATTCATGAATGGGCAACATGTTTTGTTGTAGGGGCCTAGGTAAGTGAAAATAAACGAATCTGTTCAAAATAAAGAACAGCCCGGGTATCCTATTCAGTAAGGTAAGCCCCACCTTGCAGATCTCCTACAAAGATACAACTCCTCAAGAAAGCTGAAATGTCCGCTTGCCCCCTAACAGAATGTACAATTGTTACTTTGGCCAGTCTTACGAATTGCATCGTAACGTTGCCTGAAGCAAGTTACAATCCACTGAGAAACAGTCTCCTTCTTTAGTTAGATCTTTATTGACACTGCAATATGCACCATAAAGGGATAAATCTTTTTTTGTTCTCCTACCTAAAATTATGGTGTCCGAGAGCCAACTGTGCAGTATTTGTATTCTACTGAATTGAAAGCAGTCCTATAGTGTCCATTCCAGTTCCAGGAGGGCTGATCAAGGCCAAAATGTTATTGCAAACCTCTATGTAAATGCTTTCATTCCTATTAATTGTATTTAAATTACTACTGACGGTATCCTGAAAAAGTAACATGAATTCATCATCAATATGACCATCTTTTTCATAGGGACATGAAAGCCCTAAAACATTATCAGAGCCAAGTTCAGTTTAACATTTCATAAATTAGCACTTTTGAACAAGTGTACAAGTATCCTTTCTTCCTAGCCCTGACCCCAGGCTATCTGTGTGGGGTAAATCAGCCCTCTGTGTGGGGACAAGACACTACCTATTCAAGTGAAGTGTCCACTCCACCCTCCCTTCCTGCCCATGCAGTGCCATATAAGTACTCAGGCACACCAAACCTTCCTGTGTTTGTGGCTCTCTAGCGGTAATGCACAAAGTGAAGCAGTGTCCCACCCCAGATGTGTATTGGAGACAGCTGCAGGCACCCAGAGCTAAGCTAAGAGCAGAGAAATGTCCACTTTCTAAAAGTTTAATCCAACTTCACCAGTAAAGAGAATCTATCATTACCATTCCAAAGATATGAAACATAAGACAGCTACTCCTTTCTAATCAGTATAGTGGGCAAATGCGCTGCCATCGCTTTGCGAGGCATGCAGTATACACTATAGTGGGGGAAGCTTCATTTAAGCTCCGCCCACTCTCACCCCATCTTTTTAATTGGCTTACATTCTAAATGCTGCATTCTCATTGGTTTTCTGCTTCTTATTCCCTCCCCCTGATGGCCATGTCGTCATTTGTGTCCTTAATGGCTATCAGCCCCTTTACTTGAAAAACTATTTTGTTTCCCTACCTCCCCCCTTCCCTCCTGCAGTCCCTGACTTCCCGCCCCCACCCCCGCAGCCCCCCACTCCCGTTCATGCCGTCTCGCCCCCTGCACTCCCGTTTCCAATGCAATAGGTCTTGAGTAAATACGAGTCCTATTGCATTGCAAATGCTTGTTTAAATTGTGAGCACTAGCACTATTTTCTCCATGTGCCTCCCACAACTCATCCCACCCCTTGCATCTTCTTTTCGTAGCCCTCTGCTCCTTGAAACATTCGGTTTTACAGTACGGGCTTAAATATTAAGCTATGCAGCGCCGTACATTGTTCAATATTTACATAATTATTTTAATTAGGCAGCTAATTTTATTACTTATTCACTGTCTAGTTAAGTAACAAAAATCCCCTTGTTATAAGCAGACAAGAGCAGGGAGATCACTTTTATTTTCAAATATATTCCTGTCAAATATGCAGATTATAATTCCGGTACATACTACCAGAAGCTTGCCTTTTAGAAATGGCCGTCGCTTTAATTTTGCCCGGTTATGTCCTTCGTCTGTTTCTCTGACAGGAAGTTGGGTGTCTGGTCAGGCATTCACATATACGCATTTCCTGTTGTTGCGAGTAGGGACCAGAGTGGCGGCAGCAACATGGCAACAACAGTGGTGAGTATACATTTGTGTGTGTATAACTCTAGAAACCAGATGCTATGTAATGGAATCCTGCACCATTAGGGCACAACATAGGCTATCACACGAGACACTTATTTGTGATATACCTGCCATACACTTCATCATTGTGCCCCTGCTGCAGCAGCACAAGCGATGTGACAGGCGCACGCTCAGGCGCCCGGTGTGACTGCTAGGATTTGCCAGGTTTGAATAGCACTGCTCTGTCCCAGTAAACCGAGCCTTTCACCAAAGGTGCAACGCACTATCTCCCACCGACCTTAACAAAACTCGCATGTATCTTACAGGGGGGTAGGGCAGCAAATCCAGGGAACCAAGGGTCTGGCTTTGCCAGCAGAGACAAAGCATAAGCCAACTATGGTAAACATTGGTTTGTAATGCGCGCAACAAGCGGCTTTCAAAATATGATAAAAACGGTAATTACAAAAACGTGCATTTCTTCAATAAATGTGTTTCAGTTAAGTGTAGTAGACGGTATATCTGAAAGAAACACGTTAGTTAGATTCCTCACCTTAGAATATCCCCAGGCGTCAGACTGGATCCGGAAGATTTTTCGTCAGCAATACCCCTTGCGCGTCGCTAGGCGTCGTCTGCGGCTCCGCGTCCGTCGTCGGCGTCGTGCGCCGGGATGACGTCGTCGGAGTACTTAGACGCCGCCCTCGTGCGCTGACGTCAGTTCTTCTTTTTTCCGCGCCAGCAAGCGCAGATCCGGGAGAGCTACCCCTTTTAGTCTTTTTTGACTAAATCTTTTTGATCATTTTTGATCCTTGTCTGTCGACATCTGGTGCCGGTAGGATGCCTGGGTTCAAGGCTTGCGAAGATTGTCATCGACTGATGTCGGTGACCGATCACCACCGCCGGTGCCTCTACTGCTTAGGCCTCGACCACGACGCGGAGTCGTGCAACGACTGTCAGGCCCTGACTTCGAAGGCTAGGCGGGAGCGGTCCCGCAAGCTTCTCGAGCTTCGCCACTCGGCTCCGCGTCGTGCGCGATCCCGGTCCAGGAGGAGGTCCAAGGATCGCTCGCGGAGCCCTAGCCGACGCCACCATCGATCGTCGGGCTCCAAGTCGTCGGGTAAGTCCAAACACTCTAAGAAGTCCAAGCGGCGACATCGCTCTTCGGACTCCCCTCGCCGGTCGCGCGACTCGGCCGAGGGTCCAAGTGGTTCCACCCCCGCGGCTCCGGCGGAGCCGCAGGTGCCGCGTCCGCCCCCATACCTTCCGGTCCCTGGGGCTGACGCGGCGCCGGCGGAGATCAGTGCCTTCCTCTCGGCCATGAGGAGCCTGGCCCCGCCGTCGACGCCCGCTGGCGCGCCTTCGGGCCCCGCGGACTCGACTGGGCGACCTCGCGTGCCGGCGGCTCCGGCCCCGGCGCCGTCGACGACTCCGGTCTCGACGCCGCAGGTCCCCGCGGGGCCCTTGCCTGGGCCCCAGTCGACGCCGGTTGACCTTGTCACTCCTCCACCGGCGCCGACGCCTGAACCACCGACGCCGTCACCGGCGCCACCGACGCCGACGCCTGTGACACCGGCGCCCCGGTTTAGCCCTCATCCGGACCCGACGCCGGTACGGCGTCCGCCGACGCCGCATCCGACGCCGCTTGAGTCCTACCATCTCTACAGTCCGGTTCCGATCATTCCTCCTGTTTATCAGGAATCGGAAGAAGGGGGCGACTGGGAGGGGTTCGAGGACCCTCTGGCTGTTCAGTCACAGCTTTCTCAGGACTGGGCAGATGAACTGGGGGAGGCCAGCGGGCTGGACACCTCGCCAGACGCTGGATTCACTTCTCCTCCGACCGTGGCTTCGGAGGAGGGTGCAGCATTTTCTGTGGTGCTGCGCAAGGCGGCTGAGGCCCTTGGGCTCGAGTTGCCTGCCGTGGCTGTGAGGACCAACATCCTCACTGAGGTGCTTCAAACCTCAGCAAGCTCCACTGAGCCTCTGCTGCCGTTCAACGAGGCCCTCACTGACGTTCTGCAGGGCACCTGGTCCAAGCCCTCCACAGTTCCTCCTGTGGATAGGAACGTTGCCAGGCGCCACCGCCCTGCTCCGGGCGACCCCAGTTTCCTGTCCCAACACCCCACCCCCGAGAGTCTGGTTATCCAGGCCTCTACTTCCCAATCCTCCTTCCCGACCGCTCCGCCGGACCGGGATTCCAAGAGACTCGAGCAGTTTGGCAAGAAACTGTTCTCGTCCCTTAGTTTGGGCCTGCGGTCCTTAAATACCGCCTGTCTCTTGGACCGTTATTCCCATTCCCTGTGGGATACGGTGGAGGACGTGCTGCCCCTGTGTCCGGAGGAGGTCCGGACGCGTCTTACCCAGGCTTTGGCCGATGGGAGGGATGCAGCACGGCACGCCATAAGATGTGGGCTTGACACCACGGACTCGCTAGGTCGGGCGATTTCCACCACGGTGGCGCTCCGCCGCCACGCCTGGATGCGGTCCACGTCATTTTCCGGGGATGTCCAGAACACCCTCATGGACATGCCCTTTGATGGCACTCGCCTGTTTGGTGAGAAGGCGGACAGTGCGCTGAACCGCTTTAAGGACTCCCGGGCTACGGCCAAGTCCTTGGGCCTCTCGGCTCCGCGGGCGCACACCTCCGCTTTTCGCCCCTTTCGTGGCCAAGGAAGGGGCGCCTCCTCACGTCCGCAAAGCCACCAGCCGCAGAACCAACCTGCGCGCGGTCGCGGACGTGGCTTCCGCCGTGGCGGAAATGGAGGCCGACGTGGTCAGCCCACATCCACCCCGGCAGCATCCGCCTCAAAGCCTTCCTAGTCCGAGCTTTCAGGCCCATACCACGCCAGTGGGCGGCAGAGTTCGCCATCACCTGCTCCACTGGCGGTCCATAACATCGGACAGGTGGGTGCTGCAAATCGTCCGAAGGGGCTACTCCCTCCCCTTCGAGACGACCCCTCCAGCCATGCCACCGCAGCACCACCGTATCTCGGGGGATCATTTGGATCTTCTCCGCGAGGAAGTTTCGGCTCTCTTGGCCAAGGGGGCCGTCGAGCGCGTTCCGAGTCCAGAAGTAGGTCGTGGTTGTTATTCCCACTACTTTCTGGTTCCCAAGAAGGGCAAGGGGGGCCTGCGCCCTATCTTGGACCTCCGGAACGTCAATGCCTTCCTCCGAAAGGAAAGGTTCAAGATGCTAACGTTGGCTCAGGTTTTAGCTGCCCTAGACCCTGGAGACTGGATGGTAGCGTTGGACTTGCAGGACGCATATTTCCATATCCCCGTCCTGCCGGCCCACCGGCGTTACCTGCGGTTCACGGTGGGCCAAGAGCACTTTCAGTTTACCGTGCTCCCCTTCGGCCTCACCAGTGCCCCTCGGGTGTTCACGAAAGTGATGGCGGTGGTCGCAGCTCATCTGCGCAGATCAGGGGTCCCAGTCTTCCCCTATCTCGACGACTGGTTGTTGAAGGCGGGCTCGCCCCAGGCAGTCGTCTCCCACCTCCAGACTACGGCGGATCTCCTGCATTTGCTGGGGTTTTCCATCAACGTGCCGAAGTCACACTTGAGTCCCTCTCAGAAGCTCCTCTTCATCGGAGCGGTTCTCGATTCGGCGCAGTTCCGGGTCCATCCACCGGAACAGCGGGTCCGGGATATACAGGCCCTGATTCCCATCTTTCGGCCTCTATCTCGGGTTTCGGTCAGGCTAGTGTTGCGGCTTCTGGGGCTGATGGCCTCCTGCATCCTACTAGTGCATCACGCCAGGCGGCGCATGCGGGCTCTGCAGTGGGACCTGAAGTTTCAGTGGGCCCAGCATCACGGCAACCTGTCCGACCATGTCTTGATCTCGGAGGGTACTGCACAGCAGTTGCAGTGGTGGCTCACGGACCGCGAGTGGGTCAAGGGCAAGAGCCTCTCCCTTCCCCAACCGGAGCATGTCGTAGTGACGGATGCGTCCCTCCTGGGATGGGGTGGCCATATGGGAGAGGCGGAGATCAGAGGCCTCTGGTCTCCGGCGGAGTCTCGTCTCCACATCAACCTGTTGGAGTTGAGAGCGATCCGGCTTGCACTGAAAGCCTTCCTTCCCTCTGTCAGGGGCAGTGTCGTGCAGGTGTTCACGGACAACACCACCGCCATGTGGTACTGCAACAAACAGGGCGGGGTGGGGTCGTGGACCCTTTGTCAGGAGGCTCTGCGCCTCTGGACATGGCTGGAACACCAGGGCGTCACCCTGGTGGTTCAACATCTGGCGGGCTCTCTGAACGCCAGAGCAGACGAACTCAGCCGCCGGTGCATGATGGATCACGAATGGCGTCTGAACTCCGAAGTGGTGCAAGGCCTCTTTCAGCAGTGGGGAGAGCCTTGGTTAGATCTATTCGCCACCGAAGAGAACGCGCAATGTCAGCAGTTCTGCGCGTTGGAATTTCCAAGGCGGCACTCGCTCGGCGACGCTTTTCGTCACGAGTGGAATTGCGGTCTGTTGTACGCCTTTCCGCCTATACCACTTCTGCCCAGAGTGCTGAAGAAGATCAGGCGCGACCGGGCCCAAGTCATCTTGGTGGCTCCGGATTGGGCACGAAGATACTGGTATCCCGAGCTACTCAGTCTGTTGACCGATCCCCCGATACGTCTGCCCCTTCGGGAGGATCTTCTGTCGCAGCAGCAGGGGACGGTCCTCCACCCGAACCTGTCCAGCCTCCACCTCCATGCGTGGAGATTGAGCGGCGGCAGTTGATGCCATTTGACTTGCCTCCTGAAGTCTGTGATATCATTCTGGCAGCCAGGCGTCCCTCCACAAAGTCGGTATACGCCTGCCGGTGGAACAAATTTGTGGCATGGTGCACAGCAAAGGCTGTGGATCCCCTTTCCGCCCCTCTTTCTGAGGTTCTCCTCTTCCTTCTTTCTCTGGCCCGGCAGGGCTCTGCCCTGGGCACCCTGAAAGGTTATCTTGCTGCCATCTCCGCCTTCTTGCGGCTTCCTGATCAGCCTTCTCTTTTCAAGTCCCCTGTGGTTACACGCTTTCTCAAAGGCATTACACACACGTTCCCTCCTGTCCCTTTTGTAATGCCTCAGTGGGACTTGAATCTGGTTTTGACATTCCTGATGTGCGCTCCCTTCGAGCCTCTTCACAATTGCCCTCTTCGTCTTCTAACTCTAAAGACTGCTTTTCTGGTAGCCATCACCTCGGCTAGACGGGTGAGTGAGCTCCAGGCTTTATCTTCAAAGCCTCCTTTTCTCTCTGTTCATCCGGACAAGGTTGTCCTTCGGCCTCGTCCCTCCTTTCTTCCTAAAGTGGTGACTCCATTTCACCTTGGGCAGTCTGTCACCTTGCCCACCTTCTTTCCGCCTCCGCATCCTTCCAAAGAGGAAGAGAGGCTCCACCGTCTGGACCCAAAGCGTGCGCTCTCCTTTTATCTGGACCGCACAAAACAGTTCCGGGTGGACGACCAGCTTTTTGTTGGGTACGTGGGCGCTAAGAAGGGGAAATCTGTGCACAAACGAACCATCTCTCGGTGGGTCGTTTTGTGTATAAAAATCTGCTATTCCTTGGCTAAAAAGGACCCTCCTGTTGGGCTGCGCGCCCATTCTACTCGGGCCACGGCGGCTACTACTGCCTTGGGACGGGGAGTCCCTTTGCAGGACATCTGTCAGGCGGCGACGTGGGCTTCGCTACACACGTTTGCCAGGCATTATTGCCTTGACAGCCAAGTCCGGAGGGATGGCTTCTTTGGCCGTTCTGTCCTCCAGGACTTTCTGGTGTGATCTTGGTTCGCAGACCCACCACCGGGGATGGTATTGCTTGGGTATCTATTCTAAGGTGAGGAATCTAACTAACGTGTTTCTTTCAGATGAACAAGTTACTAACCTTCGGTAACGATGTATCTGTAAGAAACATTAGTTAGTTAGATTCCTCACCGACCCACCCATCCTCCCCGTTCTGCGAACTGACATCTAGGGTTAAGGTTGTCCTTTCAGGCCCCTAGATTTTATTTTTGGCACCAGTGTCGGTCTTTGCATGGCTCTGCGTTCCTGGCGCGGAAGGCTATGTACAAGAACTGACGTCAGCGCGCGAGGGCGGCGTCTAAGTACTCCGACGTCATCCCGGCGCACGACGCCGACGACGGACGCGGAGCCGCAGACGACGCCTAGCGACGCGCAAGGGGTATTGCTGACGAAAAATCTTCCGGATCCAGTCTGACGCCTGGGGATATTCTAAGGTGAGGAATCTAACTAACTAATGTTTCTTACAGATACATCGTTACCGAAGGTTAGTAACTTGTTCTACTGCACCGAGTGCCATGTATTAAAAATAATGTTTTCTAAACATAAACGCGGATGCATTTATTATCATATCTGTTAGATTTGGGGGTCTCTAGTTGGCAGAGGTAGGTACCTTTGACAAATAGGGACCCTTGCGTCTAGTCAGGGTAAAGGGGTACACTCCTAAAATAACCCCTGCTCACCCCCTTGGTAGCTTGGCACGAGCAGACAGGCTTATCTCAGAGGCAGTGTGTAAAGCATTTGTGAACACATACAGTAATCAAGTGACAACACTACAGATGGACACCACACAAGTTGTACATTAAAAATAAGTATTCTTTATATAGATTTAACATAAACGACAAAAATCCACAATATTGTACTTAAAATGGTAGAATTAGCTTAGTTCTCTTTGAATGTTAAAATGCGACGATTTGAGTTCAATGTACCTTAAGATGCGTAACGAAATACAACGAAAGTGTTTACAGGGAAGGTGATGCATCGGTTCCTTACACGCAAGAACGGTGTGCGTCGGGTCCCTACTGCTGCATTGGGGATGCGTCGGTTCTTCTCTGCGAGGGAAGGTGATGCGTCGGTTTCTTACTGCACTGCCGTGGCGATGCGGCATGCAACGCCGCTATGCGATGAAGATCTGGTGCAATGAAACAAAGATGGCGTCTTTTCTTGATGCAACACAATGCGGACCGCGACAGGCCCTGCGACACGCTTCTCGGTGATGCGGCAGCATCTGATGTGACGTCAATCCTCTTCTCTGGCGATGCGAGGCGCTTCGGGGACTCTGCGATGACTCAACAGTTCTTCTGGGGCGCGACAGGCCCTGCGACACGCTTCCCGGTGATGCGGCGGCGTCTGATGCAACATCAATCCTCTTCTCCAGCGATGCGAGGTGCTTTCTCGTTGTGAAGCGGCAGTGCGGCGACAAGCTTCTTGCTCGTGAGTCGCGCTTCCAGCTCCTTGTGACACGCAGTCCCTTAGAAAGCCTCGTAAAACCGCAGGCACTTCCAAAAAACTCTTGGGGAGCTGGTTGGTGAAGTCTGTTGTCCCTGAGACTTCAGCAGGAGGCAAGCTCTTTGCTCAAGCCCTTGTTGCTCCTTCACAAGTTCAATAAAGTACACAAAGTTCCTTTCTCCTCTCTTTGACAGTCAGGCAACCACTGCAGGCCAATCCCTCAAGCTTAGGGATAGTCTCTCCTCAGTCTCTCTGGTTCCTCTCCTCAGCAAAGGTTTCTTCTTGTTTCCCAAAGTGTTCTAAAGTTCTTGGGTTTGGGTCTCAATATTTATATTTAATTTGTCTTTGTTCTCTGAAGGCAGAGAGGCCTTTGCCTAGTCCAAACCAGTCCTGGTCAGTCCTGGAGAACTTTGTTTACATGACTCCTTCTTTCCTTTCACAGTGCAGGGCAGAGACATCAGACGCACCACAGGAGGTGGAGCCAGCATTGTGGAGGGAAGGCACAGCCCTATTCAGGTCCCAGGTGCAACTCCTCCCACCCATCTGCATGCAGATCTCTCTATTCAGTTCTGTGCTGACTCACCCGGTCTCCTGGAATCCCCCAGCCCCTGTCACTCAAACTCCAGACAAGGAATACACAACCTAGCAGAGGCAGGCTTGGATGGTTAGACAAGAAAATACCTACTTTCTAAAAGTGGTATTTTCAAACACAGAATGTTAAAACCAACTTCACTAAAAGATGTATTTTATCATTCTGAGTTCAGGCATTGTAAACTCGAATTTCTACCATGCTCCTTGGGATAGTTAGGATTATAAACTGTAATAATCAAATTGCCCATTCTGACCTATGGGGAACAGGTAGCCTTGCAATAGTGAAAAACAAAAATGGCTGTAAATCTCTATTAGAACATGCCACACACACCAGGGCATGCCCTACCTTATACTTATAATGCACCCTTCCCCTGGGCCTACCGTAGGGATGTCTGATATGAAGAAAAGGGAAGGTTTGGGGGCTGGCAAGTGGGTGCACTTGCCAGTCAACATGGCAGTACCAGACTGCACACAGGCGCTGCAATGGCAGACCTGAGACACACTTTTACAGTTGCTTCTGTGGGTGGCACAACCAGTGCTGCAAGCCCACCAGCAGCATTTGGTTTACAAGCCCTGGGCACCCATGGTGCACTGTACTAGGGTCTGACCAGTAAATCAAATAATCCAATCATGGAGTCACTAATCCATACGTCAATTTACAGTAGAGAGCATATGCACTTTAGCACAGATCAGCAGTGGTAAAGTGCCCAGAGTCATAAAACCAACAAAAACAGGTCAGAGAAAATCCAGGAGGAACGCAAAAAGTTCAGGGATGACCCTGCAAAGAGGGCCAAGTCCAACAACATCCCATTGCACTATAACGTTTCTATGAATTACACGACTTTGGTTCGTTATTGTCATGTGCACTGTGTATAGTGTCGATATATTAGATTTGGAGCTTCATCGATCAATACTTCAAAGTTTAAATTGTTTAAGACTGTCCAGAGATTTGGCTGGCACAGGAAATGATGCATATAAAAGTAAAATAATGTGCCCAGGGTCACAGAATGTCGTCAAGTGTCAGAGCTAGGATGTGAGACTAGGTTCCCTGGTTACACATAGTGGCATGCAGCCAAAGGGTCTTAAAACCCTTCATTCTTCTGTTCTAAACCAAAGGTAATAGCTTTGTATTTAATTCACTCTGGAGATAAATTAGGACATGTTGGATAAATACGCATATCCTATGTTAAATCAATCTGACTCTCTATATAAAGAAAAACGCAGAGGTTTATGAAAGCGAAGGTAAAACACGAAACACTATTTTCATGTAAATACTGTCCTATTGCTTTGCAAATCAATAGAAAGGGGCTTGTCGTCGTCAAGTAACCCTGTCTCCCTTGTGCCGTTGTCTACAGAGTAAATCCGAGAGTAATGTCTGAGTAAATTCCGGGTAGCGTTAAAACATTGGGCTTCCAGAAAATAATTTGTATGGCATAGACCGCACATTCAGGGTTTTGGAGAACACAGCTATGTGGATTGTCCGTGACATTCACTGGTTTACTGTTACCAGCTGTAATTTTTGTGATGTGCCATGGCCTGCTGTCAGTTAGTGCCCCTCCTACGTGACACACCGGCACTTTTTACTGTGAACTCGTGAGAAAAATCTTGTTTTGTGGTGTTAGATGTTTAAATCCATTGATATCCAATTATTTGTTGTTGTATTGATAACCCTGGTATCCTTTGAGTATAGCTGTGCAAAATAGCTGTACATGAAGTATATAACACTGGAGTAAAGATATGTTAAAAATGTATTAAGTAAGTATTGATATTTTTGTATGGAACAACTTCCACTTCCTGGAACAATGATCTAATAATTTGAAAAAGAAATAGCATTGGCTGCATCAAACTTCTAAGGAAAAAGGCACACATTCATTTATTTGTGCATTGTGTATGTAACATCTGGCATCATGCAGCTAAATGCCTCTCTAGACTAAGGAGAGGGAGAGTTAAAGGAGAACTATGCTGACTCATGTCCAAAGAGCAAACAAGGGGTCATATTTGACATAGTTTCACGCACTGCAACACATCAAGACACCTTGCTGCATTGCGCTGTATGAAAGGGAGAGGGCAGGAATGTGCCATATTTATCAATTTATGGTGAATCCCTACTCTCTGCCTGCTCTGGTGTACAAAATGCTGCCTAGTGCCAGTGCTACCATTAGACCTTTGTGCAAGGGTGCCTGTTACAGCAGGATTGTTTTTGTGCAGAAAGGGATACCTTCCTGCACAAAAACAATCTTCTGAGTCTTTTTCCTCTTTGAATGCAGCACATGTAGAAAAAGGAAAAAACACAAGGAGAACTAAAGATCTTTCTCCTTGTTACACCTCAGCTGGGAAGGTTCAGCATTCTGACGCATTCCAGGTCTCCAAATATTGGTAAATCTGGGAATGCTTCCGAATCCATGTGGGAAATGTTGGTTTTGACTTTAGAAACCTGCTCCAACCAGGGTGCCTTGCAGCACTTGTTTATGTAATATTGCACAGGTTGTGAGATAAGACTCAGCCATCCATACTTACTTTCTGTTTTTTATTTGTAAAGGTCATACTTTGGATTGTTTCATTATAGTGTTGCAAAGGGTAATATTTGTAATGTTTTCTGTAAAAGAAAGGATGGTTCTACATTTTCATGTTGGCATTGAGTTCTGTAGTTTGGCTGACTGGATGGAGAAGAAAGATCTACCAGTTTGCAACATTCCTGAATGCAAGTTCAGTCATGAGACGAGTTCTTGACCGCATTAGTCTGACTTTATGGTAGATATGGCATTTTTGTTGAAGGGAGAGTATTGCTTCATGTGCTATGCTCATTGCTTTAAATGTGATTCTTGTGGACACTGGGAGCCGGTGTAGGGAACTGAGAGCAGGCGTGAAATGAGTCTTCCTTGTTAAAATGAGCAGTTGTCTACCAGCTGCATTTCGGATTTGGATAATCTCCACAGCATAGTGCACATTTCTAAGTCTGCACATACCATCCGGTCTTTTAGAAGAATTGAATGCTATTTTCATTTTTAGGTCTCGGCCTGACATCAGCAGCGCATCCGCTGCTCTCGTCATATGAGACTTCTTGGAATCGATACGATTCCAGAAGCCTGGTCCCAGCTCTGCCTTCAGCTTTCATTTGTGCGCATCGTTTGGCGTCACAAATTATGCCAAAGGCAGTGCAATGATTGCACAGAAGGCATGCCAATCATTCCTTGTTGCTACCCTGTATCCTTTTAGGCATACCCACCGGGATTGGATCGTTTACGGGCGGATTTACACGCTTTCCTTTAAGGGACTCGAAGCACTATTTTTTTCTCATTTGCAGCGCTGTCCACACGCTTGTAATGGCTGCTGACAGCCTCTCCTGCTTCAGCCCCCCACCCTCGCAAAATGTGGAATTCTGCTGCATCATCAACGCACCTTATATCTCTGGTGTTTAGCTTTTTAAAGCAATCTATTTATGCATTCATTTGCGCATTATGATGAGCTGACAAGTATATTTCCTATGAGGCGGGTTTGGACTTCAGAGGTATGTTTGAATGGTCCTAGTTAAGGATACAATGTATATTTGTAATACATGTTCTGGTTTGCGAACATGAACCCAGTTGTCTTCGGGGTAGTAAGCCAGGCCTTGGAAGAAACATGGGCTCTCGTCACGCAGGGAGTGCAGCGTCATCTTAGATCTTGCACGGCAAGGATGCAATGATCCCCAGTGGGACACTCACCACTTAGAGGTGATACAGACACACCACAGAATGAACACAAGTACCTTTTGTGCACCCCGCATGTGCGTCTGTTGTGACTCCGCGTTTGTGCCCTGGTGCTGTGCACACGGAAGCAGGGCCGTGGGAAGCAGGGCTGCGGGAACAGAGGCACCTGGAGGGTACTCGGCCTTTGTGTACATTATCATGACGCTCTGTCGGGCAGCAGCTCAGTGCTGTATTTAACGAATGGAGGAAATGAGACTCCCTAATGTACACACACTCGCTGTGCATCAAGAGGCAGAGAACCAGGTCAGTAGAGCTGCTGTAGAGCCAGAGAAACCAGGTCGGCAGAGCTGCTTTAGAGAGAGAGAACCAGGTCAGCAGAGCTGCTTTGGAGCCATAGAACCAGGTCAGCGGAGCTGCTTTAGAGCCAGAGAACCGGGTCAGCAGAACTGCTCTAGAGCCTAAGAACCAAGTCAGCAGAGCAGCTCTAGAGCCAGAGAACCAGGTCAGCCGAGCTGCTGTAGAGCCAGAGAAACCAGGTCAGCAATGCTGCTTTAGAGGGAGAGAACCAGGTCAGCAGAGCTGCTTTAGAGCCAGAGAACCAGGTCAGCAGAGCTGCTGTAGAGCCAGAGAAACCAGGTCAGCAGAGCTGCTTTAGAGGGAGAGAACCACCAGATCAGCAGAGCTGCTTTAGAGGCAGAGAACCAGGTCAGCAGAGCTGCTCTAGAGCCTAAGAACCAGGTCAGCAGAGCTGCTCTAGAGACAGAGAACCAGGTCAGCCGAGCTGTTGTAGAGCCAGAGAAAACAGGTCAGCAGAGCTGTTGTAGAGCCAGAGAAACCAGGTCAGCAGAGCTGCTTTAGAGCCAGAGAACCAGGTCCGCAGAGCTGCTGTAGAGCCAGAGAAACCAGGTCAGCAGAGCTGCTTTAGAGGGAGAGAACCAGGTCAGCAGAGCTGCTCTAGAGCCTAAGAACCAGGTCAGCACAGCTGCTCTAGGGCCAGAGAACCAGGTCAGCACAGCTGCTTTAGAGCCAGAGAACCCGGTCAGCAGAGCTGCTCTAGCTGACACTGACTGACTGACACTGACTGACTGACACGGACTGACATTGACTGACTGACATTGACTGACTGACACGGACTGACTGACACGGACTGACTGACACGGACTGACTGACACGGACTGACTGACACGGACTGACTGACACGGACTGACTGACACGGACTGACTGACACGGACTGACTGACATGGACTGACTGACACGGACTGACTGACACTGACTGACTAACACTGACTGACATTGACTAACTGACTGACAGTGACTGACTGACAGTGACTGACACTCACTGACTGACACTCACTGACTGACACTCACTGACTGACACTCACTGACTGACACTCACTGACTGACACTCACTGACTGACACTCACTGACATTGATTGACTGACACGGACTGACTGACTGACTGACATTGACTGACTGACATTGACTGACTGACATTGACTGACTGACATTGACTGACTGACACTGACTTACTGACATTGACTGACATTGACACTGACTGACACTGACTGACACGGACTGACATTGACACTGACTGACACTGACTGACACGGACTGACTGACACGGACTGACTGACACGGACTGACTGACACGGACTGACACTGACATGACTGACACTGACATGACTGACACTGACTGACTGACACTGACTGACTGACACTGACTGACTGACACGGACACTGACTGACTGACACTTACTGACACTGACTGACATTGACTGACTGACACTGACTGACACGGACTGACTGACACTGACATGACTGACACTGACATGACTGACACTGACCGACACTGACTGACTGACACTGACATGACTGACACTGACATGACTGACACTGACATGACTGACACTGACATGACTGACACTGACTGACACTGACACTGACTGAAACTGACTGACTGACACGGACTGACTGACTGACACGGACTGACTGACTGACACGGACAGACTGACTGACACTGACTGACTGACACTGACTGACTGACACTGACTGAATCTGACTGACTGACACGGACTGACTGACTGACACGGACTGACTGACTGACACGGACTGACTGACTGACACGGACTGACTGACTGACACGGACTGACTGACTGACACGGACTGACTGACTGACACGGACAGACTGACTGACACGGACTGACTGAGACTGACTGACTGACTGACTGACACTGACTGACTGACACTGACTGACTGACACGGACTGACTGACACGGACTTACTGACTGACACGGACTGACTGACACTGACTGAGACTGACATGACTGACACTGACTGAGACTGACATGACTGACACTGACTGAGACTGACTGACACTGACTGAGACTGACTGACGCTGACTGACTGACATTGACTGACTGACACTGACTGGCTGACACGGACTGACTGACTGACACGGACTGACTGACTGACTGACACGGACAGACTGACTGACACGGACTGACTGACACGGACTGAGACTGACATGACTGACTGACATTGACTGACACGGACTGACATGACTGACATGACTGAAACTGACTGACATTGACTGACATTGACTGGCTGACACTGACTGACTGACATGCCTGACTGACACGGACTGACTGACACCGACTGACTGACATGCCTGACTGACACGGACTGACTGACACCGACTGAGACTGACGGACACTGACTGACTGCCACTTACTGAGACTGATTGACTGAGACTGACTGACTGACACTGACTGACACTGACTGACACTGACTGACACTGACTGACACTGACTGACATGACTGACACTGACTGACTGACTGACTGACATGACTGACACTGACTGACACTGACACACTGACACTGACTGACTGACATGATTGACACTGACTCTGACTGACTGACATTGACTGACACTGACTGACATGACTGACACTGACTGACACTGACTGACAATGACTGACACTGACTGACTGACACTCACTGACACTCACTGACTGACACTCACTGACTGACACTCACTGACTGACATTGACTTACTGACATTGACTGACTGACACTGATTGACTGAGACTGACTGACACGGACTGACACGGACTGACTGACATGGACTGACTGACATGACTGACACTGACTGACTAACACTGACTGACATGACTGACATGTCTGAAACTGACTGACATGACTGAAACTGAGTGACATGACGGAAACTGACTGACATGACTGACACTGACTGACATGACTGAAACTGACTGACATGACTGACACTGACTGACTTGACTGAAACTGGCTGACATGGCTGACACTGACTGACTGACACTTACTGACACTGACTGACACTGACTGACACTGACTGACATGACTGACACTGACTGACACTGACTGACATGACTGACACTGACTGACACTGACTGACTGACACTGACTGACATGACTGAAACTGTCTGACATGACTGACACTGACTGACATGACTGACACTGACTGACATGACTGACATGACTGACACTGACTGACATGACTGACATGACTGACACTGACTGACACTGACTGACATGACTGACATGACTGACACTGACTGACACTGACTGACACTGACTGACACTGACTGACACTGACTGACATGACTGACATGACTGACATGACTGACACTGACTGACACTGACTGACACTGACTGACACTGACTGACATGACTGACATGACTGACACTGACTGACACTGACTGACATGACTGACACTGACTGACATGACTGACACTGACTGACATGACTGACACTGACTGACATGACTGACACTGACTGACATGACTGACACTGACTGACATGCCCTGACAATGACTGACACTGACTGACACTGACTGAAACTGACTGAAACTGACTGACTGACACTGACTGAAACTGACTGACTGACACTGACATGACTGACACTGACTGACATGACTGACACTGACTGACACTGACTGACACTGACTGACTGACACTGACTGACTGACACTGACTGACTGACACTGACTGGATGACACTGACTGGATGACACTGACTAACTGACACTGACTGACAATGACTAACTGACACTGACTGAAACGGACACTGACTGACTGACAATGTCTAACTGACACTGACTGAGACTGACTGAAACTGAATGACTGACACTGACTAACATTAGGTCTCGCCTTTCATTAAGTTAAAGCCATTTGCTTTGCTATACAATACCATTAGCAAAGCAAATGGCTTTAACTTAAATGCGAGACCTATTGCATTTTCAATGCTTGTTTTGTTTTACAGTACAGTGCTGCTGCTCCTGCAATGCATGTTTATATTTTGGTTTTTGTGAGCATGTTTTGCACTGATTGCGTGCGTGAGATGTTATGTACTCTTTGCTAGACTTCAGTGGGGGTGCACCATAAGCTAGGTTTCTGTTTCGCAGCAGTAGTGTGACAACACATCTGGTTTCCTCCGTGCACTTGTCCATGTTTGATATCTCTGTATCGTTTCTCCTGAGCAGATTGAAGTATTCTGAAATGCCCCACTGGGCTCCGTTTTTGTGAAGCTACCTGAAGGGGTATTGAGTTGAGATACTGTGGTAATTGTATCACAGAATACCTTAGATCCGGTAGAGACCTCTTTAGCTACTTGCCATTCTCATTGTTTTCCATAAAATAGTAATGAAATACTCGAATATCCATACATTGGTTTTCACTCAGCCCCCTTACTCCACTGGTCCGTGCAGATGGTATTCACATTTGGCTTACGCCTACCACAGCATGTAGCATGAGATCATGAGTGAGTAACCTTCAGCCATCGCCTCCTTCTATTGTGAGTAGTGGCTGATCCTTTACCCTGTGCTGTGGTAATACTGTCTGTAGCCCAGACCTAAAATGAGAATGCCGAACAAGGACAAAACCAAAAAAAGGACAAACCATCCTCTCCAGGTGTAGAAGCGTCAGTACAATGCAGAAGTCATCTAGCATTAATTCATATACAAGTGTGGGGAATGTTTGTAGAAAGAGTGTTTAGAGATGGATTTAAAATTGTGTCTCAAGGTGTGCTAAGGATACTTTGATTATGTCTCTCGGGCACAACGTTAACAAGCATTTGCAAAACCACTCATCTCTACTCTAAAATGCAGAGCTATTAGCTTTGTTTATGCTTGTTTTCCATTTCCACACATGTACATGTGTCAAGAAGGCCAAAGAACTAATGGGAACAGATGCCCTTTAGTGGAGTGTGCCATGCCAAAGATAGTCTCCTCAGGTACGAAGTGGAA
Source organism: Triturus cristatus (assembly GCF_964204655.1). Taxonomy (NCBI): domain Eukaryota; kingdom Metazoa; phylum Chordata; class Amphibia; order Caudata; family Salamandridae; genus Triturus; species Triturus cristatus. The sequence goes on from NC_140591.1 coordinate 881,519,190, forward strand.
AGATATGTCACCCATTCATAACAATATGAGACCGAAATGCAATGGGCCTACATTCACCATTAGAAATGTTTCCACAGCCAGGCATATAACATAACAGTGCAGATACCAAAAGGTTATGAGGCTGTGTCATCAATATAATGATGTGACCTTGCCAAGGGCAGCCGACACACACAATGTAATGATATACACATTATCGTATGACCAGATGACAACTGCAGACATGTGCCCTTATTGCTTATAACTAAAACTATATAGATGCACTTGTAAATACATGGTGCCTTCAGATGCCCTTTACCACCAATGTAGTAGTCCACCTATTCTCACACACATAGGATTGTTGCCATGGTGACCGCTATAGCTTTCAGATTATTTTTTTTTAATAACATAACTTAAACACATTGACAGTGCCAATAGCTCTGGCTAAACACTTACACGGTCCCAAAAGTGAGACCGATTGCATTGCAAATGCTTGTTAAATCAGTTACTAACTTCTGTGAGGAGTTGTTAATGATAAATGGTTTGCCACTGCGATTGTGGTCATAAGCCATTGTTATAGCCCATTGCCCCTTTTACCCCACCACCCCTCCCAATTGTGATTCAGAATGTATTGCAAAACCCATTTTGCAAGTCAAAAAGACTTTTCTATTTTCTAGGTATGGTATATAGAAAAAATACATTTTGCTGTTCCAAACCCAGTGATTTTGCAAATCACATGGTTTGTGATCGCAAAATGGTTTTGTACATCTGACCTTTAATCGTGCATTAGAGGAACGCAAATTTAAGTATGAGGAATCAGATTTGTTTTTAAATATATTTTTATTGAGAATCTCACAGGGTAGAATATTACATAAATGGAGAGATATTACAGTACATCAGGAATAGTCCTGTTAGGCGATATTATAGATGTGGCCCTGGCAAACTGTTCCCCCAATCGTCTGAGTCCCGATAAAACTTGTGTCTCAGAATGTTCGGAGAGATCATCTTTTCTTGAGGAATATCCCAAAAATACAGTAAGAACAAATACTAAACTCCACTGTACTTCCAGCAGCCCGAGACTCCACCACCACCGTAGGAAGAGCAGCTTATCTTGTCTTGCGCAGAGTTGTGCATTGAGTGGTCATGAAGCTATAGGCCATAATGCCAAATGGCCCAGCTGGTGAGCTGTGTGATCGTGTGCATGTCTATACCATGGGAGGAGGGGGTAGGAACACCGGTCAGGGACATCTAGTGGCCTTAGCTGTAGGAGGAGCAATCATTCATCTATCCCTCCCTGTGGCCCACACTATGTCACACAATACTGTCTCCCAGGAGTGCCTCGGTGTCCCACATATCCAAAACGTATGTGTTGTGTCTGCTGGGTTGGCTCTGAAGTGGGGCATTCTTCTGGGACGAGGGGATAACTCCGAGGTAGGCACTGAGGGGTCAGATAGGCCCTGTGTGAAATGCAGAATTGAATATATTGAAAGCAGAAATTTTGGTATATTTTGCTGGGTCATTCTAGGAATTTGAGCCACTCTGCGTTGTGCAGTGCTTGTCCTAGGGAGTCTTCCTCGGTGCCCCTTAATTTAGTCAGCACCTATATTGGGTCCCTCGCGAAGGCTTGATATAGTCATGTCACCAGGTGTCTGCAGTGTCCTACTGAATGCAGTGTGCAACAATGTGTGTTGGGTTGGGTCAGGGCCCCAGATCCCCCAGTGTTGCTGTGCTGTAAGCTCACCCAAAGTGCCCCATAAGTTAAAAAGGTTCCCCGAGGGAGGTTTTAAAAATCAAGGAGGTCCTGAAAGGACACTAGGGTTCCCTCTACAAAAAGTTTGCAGAGCATTAAGATTCCAGTCACCTCCCAGGGGTCCAAAGTGCAGCCAGTGAGCATCAGTCACCTATCAAAAGCCGCCTCAGGGGAATGAGCTGGGAGTAGTGCGGGGAGATAGCCGCCCCTGGTGTGAGAAGTTGGCCTGGCATATGCTGGTCACTAGTTATAGTGGCAACCTTGCACCAGTCCAATTCGACTCTTATGGTAGATAGGTTTAAGACAACCTTTTAAAGAAAGCTATCCTAGTGGTAGCTGTAAAGAGCAGCCTTCAGGCTAAGTCTCAGAGGAATGTAAAGCAGCTTGTTTTACCTTATAATCTCTTGAATTACCAAATGAAAGGACACCACACAGGTATATATATCAAATATATATGTATTTATTTCTAGACACACTCTACTAATCTCTTTATGAGATTAGAAGTCAGGAATACATTCAAATATCAACGTTTCACAATAAGTTAAGCACAAATATGGCTGGGACCCTAGGGGCGTACCAGACCATATACTAAAAAAGAGGTTTAGGAAAGTCGACTTGCAAGGGGACAAGGCCTAGGGCCTGTAGAATCGCTGGGGCTTCACTAATCCACCCAAGGCAGGTAAGTAAAAGACCCACGGGAGACGCGTGCAGTGTGAGAACACAGCCGCGGGTTCCCTATTGATTTCAGTGGAGCAAGTCGCGGTTGGATTTTCAAAGTTTTAGAGTACTTCGAGGAAGTCTACAAGCAAGCCACTTACAAGGTAAGTTATTCGAGGGCCAACACACACTAGGGTACCGGAGTGCACGAGTTACCTCACCCAGGGAAGCCAGGTGCATAGGTGTCTTTTGGTGTCGGGTCGCGTCGCTGTTTTCTATGGAAGCCAAAGAAGATTTGCTGCTTGCGAAGACTGGAGAAGTGTCCAGTGGAATCCAAGGCTGGATTCAAGATGAAGATGACCTGAAAGCAGAAGGGACAGTGTTCACAGTCACTTGCCAGTGACCCGGGGCCAGGAAGATGGATGCCCACGGAGGTCGGGCGATTTCAGGTGATCAAGGGTGTTTTGACTCTTCGCCCACCAGGTCCAGGAGGCATCGACGATGACCAGCAGCTGGATTCGGAGTGTCCCACGACGTCTGCAGCTTACTGAGGTGTCGGCAACCGTATTGGAGTCAACAAGCCTTGGCAACAGCCAGTCTCGTGGAAATCGAAGAAAGTCAGCGGTGCAGACCATCAAGGTCTGAGGGACTCACCCAGCGAGGGTAAGTCAGGACAGGCCTGGAGCAACCAGGGGAGCCCTTTGGTTCGATGAAGTCTTCAGGGGACCCACAAGCCAGCCGGCAAGGGATCGCGAAGACGCCTCATGAGGATTCGCTTCACAGGAGCCCACGGTCACTCGGGATGAGGTAGGCCTCTGATTTCCGAGGGAAATCCTGTTGGAGGCTTGGACCACACGTGGTCCAATGTGCAAGTTTGTAGAACGTCGTGAATGGGTTGCACTCGACAATAGTGCACGGTACCCAGGTATTGCGGTTCCTCGTCACTCGTGGGGTCCACTCGCCTCAGCTCTGCTGGCGGCTCACAATGGCCGTCGAGAAGTCAGGAAATCCACTTCCGGGGCTGCAGGGACTTCGGACTCCGGCGGGAGCAGGAAAGTTTGCGACCGTTTATTCAAGTTTTTGGTGCCTGGCAAGCAGGGGAGTCACTCCTTGACTCCAAGGGAGATTCTTCCGTCTTCCAAAGGTAGTGGAACGTCGAAGGGCCAGGATTCTTCTCGTAGAGCGTCGTTCAGGGATATCTGATTCTGTAAAGGGGAATTTCCTCAGTAGTTTCAAAGGTGCTGCTTCATTTTTGACCCCCTCATTAACTCTGAGAGCATAAGGCCCAGATCAACGAAATGCTGCAGAACCTGCCCTGAGAATTGCAATCTTCAAGTGAACCAGAATTGGCATGGAAAGCTATGTCAGTGGCCAGAGTTAACAAATTGTGTACTGGCTGTTTTGGCGTTGCCCATCTCAAGTACCAATGTTGAGAGGGCCTTTTCATAGAAGTTTACATGGGAAGGAAAGAGCGCGCACCCATGACCAAAGACTCACTGAAGAAGTATTGTATGGTGTACTACAATAAGTTTAATTTGCAAAAATCTATTTGGACCTTATATACACTATACTTACACTTTCTATATACTATGTGCTATCAGTGCAGAAAGCAAGCAATAATAAAGGCAACATTTTCCATAAACACTGGAAAAACACTGTTTCTGTAGTTTTTAATGGCGCGAAAATGTGTAACCACTGATAACCACTGTTTTTTAAAGGTATTGAAATCACCTGAAAACACTGAAAAAAAACCACCAGAATTGACCAAAAATAGAAACTGAAAACAGGAAAGCCTACTTATAGTAAAAGAAAGGGAGGGACTAGCTCTATGATCACTCCTCTAGGAGGCTCAGGGGGTGGGTGGTTACACCCACTTCCCTTTGTCCAGTTTCACGCCAGAGCAGGGGCTGGTAGCCCCATCCTGTCTGGAAGGTGGTGACACCTCCCTGTGACAGGATGCCTATTGTTAGGCCTCCTCCACTGCGAATTTCAGTCAGCAGCAGGAGGGCAGCCCAGTGTCTGTGCTAGTGGCATCCATTTTGTGATGCCAGGGCTCTTTCAGATTTCTATTGTGTTTCCACAGTGGGTACATGTCGTCCCCTCTAGAAGGGTGGGATCATACTCCCACACCAGTTACTGGTGTGGGGGTATGATTCCAAGTTGTTTGACACCAAACACAACATGTTTTGATGCAGTCATTCCAAAGTTAGCATTTACCGGGAGGTTATAATGCACTTAAGAGTATATGGTTTAACCGCATCCACCAACAGTCGCAGGGAATAGACCCTGCCAGCTGCAGAGGGGCCCTGCTCAGGCAGAGGCACCCCCTCACATTGTAAACCAAGCACCCTGCCCTCAGGATTCATAGGGCCTGCTTTAGGGGTGACTGATAGGTTTATATATGTGTGTATGGTGAGATATAGGAACCTATACCTCTGTGTGGATTGCTAACACTACCTCACCCAGGCTGCAATAGCAGGCCTGAGGTGTCAGATTTAGTCTGCTTCCCAGGGGTGGCATAATACATGCTTCAGCCCCTGGTAGGCCTGTGAAGTACCTATGTACTTTGTACCTAAGATACACTATACTAGGGGCTCATAAGGTACCACAGTATCCAATCACTAGTGCATCTAATATGAACACCAGCCATTTAAGGGAGTAATCAGATAGGCTGGGGGCCTGGATAGCAGCATCCCAGCCAGACTAGTCAAAAATCATTCAAACACCGGGAAAATTGTGGGGACAACCATGCAGTCAGGTTCCACCTTTCTACATAACGCCCCCCCCTCCCCCCCCCCCCCCCCCCCAAAACGAAAGGAGATACGGCTAACCTTGTCCAGATAAGCCTTTATTTCCCGAGTGGCCATATAAGGAAGAACCTGCATTAGCATGGTTGCTCCCTGTCTCATGGTCCACTTGGGAAATCCTACCCCAAGGGGTTCTAGAGTTTCTCCAAAGTCTAGGGAAATTACCTGTATTGTGTTTTGGTACAGAAGCAGGCTCGTGGGGTGTCTGAGTCTGGAAGTGAGGCCCTATTTGGGGTGGTCTCAACTTCCTCAGGACACTGGTCACTATGGAAGCCTTTCTGTCCATGACTGTGTCATATCTAGCCCTAAGGGTCTACCTCTGGCTGCCTACAGCTGGGGGTTGGGTCCCTCTGGTTGGAACAGTGGAGGGCATTGGAATGTTTGGGGCAACTATGTCCCAGGTCTCCCTGTGCCCAACAGAGTCCATCTGGGGGATACCTGTACCTAGGGGTAAGGGGGATCCCTCAGTTTGTAGAGGAATATTCACCTGGCTAGAACTACTCTGCTGGGTGTCCCTAATCTGCTGATGAGGGGGTTCCTCTGGACAGGGGCCCATTAAGGGTCCACTGACCTCCCTGACCTCTGCAGCCCTGGGCTGACTGAGGCAGGGTAGAGAGGGGAAGGATACCTGCTCCAGACTGGGTACCACCTTGAAAGGATCCCCTGCCATCAGAGCTGTGGTCAGGACAGGCCTGGCCACTTCTGGGGCAGTTACTTCACAAGGGGCAGGATCAGTTCCCTTAGAAATCTGACCCTTAACTTTAGTCTGGTAGGGGGAGGACTGTTCCTCACCCCCTATGCTCTCTGTTTGTGTGGATTGATCCATTGTTTCAGGCTTCACTTCCCTTAATTTCTCCTGGGGTGGAGGTGAGGCCCTCTGGGTCTCATCCACTCTCTCAGGGATGCCCAACATTCTTAAATGGGCATTGTGATCCACCTCAACCCAGGCTGAGATTTCCAGATCATTCCCCAAAAGACAATCGACAGGCAAGGTTGGGGATACTGCCACTCTCTTTGGGCCAGTCACCCCTCCCCAGCTGAGATTTACTACTGCCATGGGATGGTCTGTCCTCATTCTATCAATATTGGTTACCTGGTATCTAAACCCAGGTAAAAGCTGTTCTAGGGGCACTAGTCTCCTTGTCACCACGGTAACACTAGCCCCTGTGTCCTTGTAGGCCACAGCCTTCTGACCATTGATCATGGGCTCCTGTCTGTACCTGCCCAAAATATTAGGACTCCTGGTAAAGTTGGCAAACCCCATGCCACCATCACAGACTAGAGTTGCTTGTGTAGGGGACCTGGTTAGGCCAGAGTCCACCTGAGTTCCCGAAGAAAACCCAACTAAGTTTTTGGGTGCACTCCCACCACCTGGGGGATTATTACAGGAGGTGTTGGAGCTGCAGTGGAAGGAACATTTTCTTTATTGCCATTCTTTGGACAGCTGGAGTCAGTTTTCCAGTGGCCAGGTTGCTTGCACACATGGCAATATGGTTTCTTATTGGAAGAGGAAAGATTTTGGGACCCACCCCCAGAACTGGAGTTTTGGGGCCCTTCAGAGGACTTTTCTGTTTTATTATCCCCACCTTTCTCTTTGGGCTTAGTGGAATCTTTCTTCTGGTCACCACCTTGGTTCTTGGGCTTCACCCTGGTTCTGACCCATTTGTCTGCCTTCTTTCCCAATTCTTGGGGAGAGGTCAGATCAGAGTACACCAGGTACTGGTGTAAGAGCTGGTTTTGACAATTGTTAAGGATCTGCTCTCTCATAATCAAATTATACAATCCTTTAAAGTCAGTTGCCAATTATCCAACCCTCCAGAGCCTTGGTAGCACAATCTACAAAGTCCACTCAGTCCTGTGTCTGTGCCTTCTGGGTTTCTCTGAACTTCAACCTGTACTGTTCAGTGGTTAAGCCAAACCCATCTATAAGTGCACTCTTCAGGACTTCATAATCATCAGCATCCTCTTCTCTAACATTGAGGAGCTTGTCTCTTCCTTTATCAGAAAAGGAGAGCCACAAGATTGCTGCCCACTGTTTCTGGGGCACCCGTTGTACTTTACAGGCCCTCTCCATAGCAGTTATCCACTTGTAAATATCATCCCCACTCTGGTAGGGAGGAACAACCTTGGACAGGTTCCTATGGTCTGGAATGTACTCTCTGCCTCTAGGGACACTGTTGCTGCCACCATGGGGTTCTAATCCCTCTTTTCTAGAAGCTCTCTGGAGCTCAAAGGCTTCTCTATCTGAGGCCAACTGCTTGGATAGCAGGATCCCAGCCAGACTAGTCAAAAACCATTCAAATACCAGGATAAAAGTGGGGGCAACCATGCAGTCAGAACCCCTGCTGTAGACACTCCTAGGCCGTCCGTGAAAGGAGTGAGTGATGACCACCCAGCTAAAAGCCAGGGAGTACCAGGTAATCAAGGTGTCCTGTGTGGGTATCTGCTCGGGGGGAGTCCTGCCTCATCTGTGTGGTGCCCAGCCATCCACTGTGCCACCCATTGAAGCTGGACGTCAAAATAATTGAGCAAAGTTCGAGGCACCCAGCCCACCGTGGAGGGGAGAGAGTGGTAAAGTGTGTAGTGCAACCCGTCTCCAACCATTGCCCCAGATTAGTGCAAGCAGAAGGAAGTCGAAGTCTTGAAGGGTGCATGTGGCGTTCAGTCCCGAAAGATTGGAAAGAAATTAAGTAATCGGGGTAGCATCAACATTTTCGACCATGTGCTGCAGCAGTTACAGATAACGGTAAGGTCCTCCAGAAGACCACTTAGTTTCTGAGAGAACACACAACCTTCCCGAGGTTGCCCTCCAATAAGGTCCTCCTCCTTATGGTAGATCTGATATCCTAGATACTTGAATGTTTAGAGAAGCCCATTTCAGAGCCAAGCTTCCAGATTGTATCCATCTTTAAGGGAGGTGTTCCCTAAATGGAAAGACAGTGTATTTGTTATAGTTTTTTCGGAGGCCGGGATCCTCTCTGAAGGTCCTTATGCGGAAGTGATGGTGTCCAGATCTCTGTAAATATCTCGGAGATGTAGGATCATGTCATCCTCATAGAGCAAGATGGCATGCATTTGCGGTCCTGTGAGTTTTACCCAGGCTTGTCCCCAGTTACGAGGAGCGCCACCAGTGGCTCCAGGGCTCACACAAAGAGCAGTGGGGACAGGGGGCATATCTGCCTGGTGTTCCTGGCCACCGGGTAGGCCTCAGACACATAACGGCTGGTCCGTACCCTGGTGGTGGGGTTGGTATAAAGTAGTCTAATCCATCCAATCAGCTGTGGGTCAAAGCAGAAACGGTGGAGTGTCCAAAACATGTAATCCCTGTTCAAGGAGCCGAAGGTTTTCTCCAAGTCTAAAGAGATGCAGGCCACTTTGGGCCAGTCCTGGGATGCAGACTCTTTGACCGTTTGGAGCAGACAGATGTTCAACAAGGTATTGCATTGTGGGATAAATCCATTCTGATCTGGATGGATCAAGGTTGGTGAAAGAGGCAGAATGCGGTCTATGAGAATTTTACTAAGGATTTGGTAGTCAACAAATAAAAGGGAGATCAGAAGGTAGGAGGAAGGGCACTCCACGACTTGGCCCAGCTTTGGAATCAGCACCACCAGGGTCTTGCGCATGGTGAGTGGGAGAGATCTGCTTCCCGCACCTCCTGATATACCTTTAATAGCCGTGGCACCAGGGCGGTCTCATATGCAGTGTACAATTCGAGGGGTATCCCATTCGAGCCGGGAGAGCAGCTCCTTGGGAGCGCTCTGATCATTTCTTTAATAATCGTTCTGTGATCAGGCTTTCGAGGGTCTTTTGATAGTCTTGGAGTATCTGGGGCAGGGTGACGGCATCAAGGGGCCAGTAACTATGGTCAGATGCATGGGCACCTCCCAGTATAATCCTGTGTCGTAGGCGCAAAAAGTACCATTTATGTTGCACTGTAGTTTGAGATCGCCAGCCTGCGTCTTTGACAGTAGGGATAAGGGAGCTTGAATTGTGCAGTAGGACCAATCTTGCTTTGAGTCTGCACGGCTTGTCAGCCTCGGCATGGGTACATGCCTGGCATTCCATCAAGTCAAGGCATTGGAAACGTTCCAACCAGAAGGCATGGTTCTCTGTCCTGCGTTAAAGCAGAGTCCGCTATGTCCCTAGTCTCCCATCCCCGCAGTATTTGTCTCGGTCTTCAGGAGCTGATTGTGGCCCTGCAGCTTCCTAACACGGTGGCAATGCAGGTCTCCCCCCCCCCACCCCCGCAAAATCACTTTAAAAGCCTCCGATTCCACCAAAGAGGAGGATGCAGTGCCTGTGTTTGTAGCAAAGTATGATCTAATTTTTTCTGCTAACATATGCTTAAAGGCTGTATCCTCCAGTCATACGGGCTGGAAGTTCCAGTTAGGGATGGGTGTGGGCCCTGTATCCCAAGAGTTGTTAATAACTAACGGGCTATGGTCAGAGAGAGACTTGCCTAAATAAGTTGACAATGGGGTCTGCACCTTTAATATCTGAAGAGCACAAAATATGGTCCAAACAGATCTGTAAGTTGTGTGGTGGAGAATAGAAAGAGTATTCTTTATCACTGGGTGTTGAGCGCGCCATGTGTCCACAAAGGAATAATGGTGTAACCAGTCCCAGAGCGCCTTCCGAGTTGTAGACCTCAGGGATGCCGGGGGACCTATCCAATGTGGGACTGAGTATACTGTTAAAATTGCCCATTAGGCCAGAAGGGGAGAGAGTGAGGACAGGAAGAGATGTTGGTCTGTTTTGGGGCATATATGCTCCCTATCACTAAACAGTGCCTGTCCAGCGTCCTCTAAAGGAAAACATGTTGACCTCCTTTCTCAATTAAGGTCTTGTTAACAATAAAGTGGACCCCCAGACGTATCCAAGTTGCTGCCGCCCCCTCTGGGACAAGTGAGAGTGGGTAGTATAGAAACGTTTGCCTCTGAAAGGGCGCTGTAGTGCGCCATCTTCTAGTTTGTCCAGGTGCGTCTCCTGCAAGAAGACCACATGTGCCTGATGCACCGGATTTAAGAGTGAGTTTTATAACATTTGTCAGCAGACACCACGCCTTTGGCATAACCGGTTATGAACTGGTAGGGTTCACCTTGCATTCTTGAAGTAGTGTTACAGTAGACATTGAGGAGGGGGGCTTATTTCTACTTGCGGATGACAATAAAGTATATTCCGGGACCACCTGGGTGCTATTTTATCCGAAAGAAAGTGCGAGTCTTAACTTGGAACAGACAATTCCCCTAACAACCCAGAACACAAATGATGAAGGCCCACGGTCCATTTGACCAAACAACAATAATTAACAACAGTCGTCGTCACAATGTTCATCATAGTGGCAGTAGCCTAGGGAGGTTGACTTTCGACTACCATGGTGGATGTTCAGAAGCTGAGCAGGCGCCAGACCAGCCAATGATAATGTACAGTGTGCAGTCCTAGACCATCTTGAAGAGCCTCCGTCAGCTTTAACTGCGTGGAAAGACAAGGGGGGCCGCTTCACCCACAGTCATGAATGGAGTGAGGTGTGGGGCGAAATCCAGTGTCCATCTTTACCATCACCTTTCTTAGATGAGTTTGTCTGCCATTTGTGGCGTTACTTGCGGCCTTTCTCAAGAGGCAGGAAATGGTGTCCAGTCGCCAAGCAGGCCTGGGCCACCCTTCTCTGGCTCCAACCAGACCCATGCCTTCTCCGGGACCTCAAAAAAGGGAGTGTGGTACTCCATCACTACTAGCAATTGTAATAGGAAGAGAAGAGTATATTTAAGGCCCACGTTGCAGACTTCTTTTTGACACTTAGAAAGAGCTGTACCGCAAGGGTATAGTTTAATCGGAGGAAAAGCATGACCTTCAAGCAGTCTACCATGATAGAGTCCTTTAACCTAACTTTCTGTAGTATTAAATCTATGTTGTGAAAGTTCAGTTGTCTGGCCACTGCAGAGCACCCTGTGGACCCACTTCCCTACATGCATTGCAGAGAGTCCCTCTGGGTCAGCAGCTTTATGACACCAGTTTTCCATATACAATGTGGTGTCTCCTCCCTCCATGCCCTCCAGGAAGCAGACCACATGTATATTATTACTGCTCACCCTGCCTTCTGCGTCCGCAGCGCAAGTATTGAGGAGTTGGACTCAGGACACCAAGTCCTCCAGGCGGGTTGTGTGATTCTCTGTTACAGGGGCGAGCTACTGCAGGGTCAGGGTGTTTTGTTGCACTTTTTCTCTGTGTTTCTGTGGCTCTTCTCTGAGTACTCCAGAGCAACTGTGTCAATTTTCTGTTCCTGGGCTCCTCGAGCTTCTCATATTTATGAAAGGATGAGGTCTAGGAGTGGATGTTGTCAAGTCGGGAAATTGCTGGAACAAAGTTGGATCCTTGGTGGAGCCCTCCAGTACCACGACCTTCGAAAGAAGTCCTGCGTGTGACTGCCAGGGCCTGCAGTTTTGTTTTTCCCCATGGAGATGTCCGTATTAGGTTCTGCCAAGAATAGTCAGGGGGCTGATGGGGTTTGTCCTGCAATACAGGCTGGGTTTCTTATGAAGTTAGGGACCCGCAAGGTGCCCCTAATCGGGTCGTGGCCAGCACAAGCAGTCCCCAGCAGATGCGGTCTTCTAGTCCCCCTGTGGCTACTGGGAAGGGACCTCCATCACTGTTCACATATAGCTCCCAAACCCCCGGGCTCTCCCCCCTATGCTGAAATGGAAGGGGGGGGGGAAGGACCAAGACCTCCTCCGGTCTCTCAATGTCTCCTCCGGGGGTTTTCTGACCTGAAAGGCCACCCCTATTGAGCGGGGCCCAGCAGTTGCCTCAGGGTGAGCAGGGGCAAGCACGAGAAGGACCCCTCTCCCAAATCAACTACAGTCTGTTTATTGTTCACAGCATATCCTTCACGCACATTAATGGAAGGGGCCAGGGCTGCGGGCCTCTCTGCAGTCCCACCAGGCAGTGGGACGCTGCTGCCTTAAGAAACTTGGGTCTGCAATGCCTACTTCTCTACTTCCTCAAGTCCCCAAGGAGCGTCAGTACCTGCAGCGTGCGTCTCCCCCCTGTCCCCTTCTCCCTTCCCCAGGATCTCTCCCTCCTTCTCCATGCACGAGGAGAGTGATGCGGATCCAAGCAGTAGCCCCTTGTCAGTCCTCGTGGGCCTGGCACCTCTCCTGTGGGCAACCAGTACCCACAAAAAAGGGAGCCATCAGCACTCCAGTCATGCCAAAGGAGGGGCTGTCCGGCAGCTCCCAGCACCCTTGGCCAAGCAGGAAGACCACCATTCAGGCAGACCGCTCCACCTAAGGCACTACTTTCCACAAGGCTCTGCTCACCTCCCCACGGCAACGCTTGCAGGCGGGCGAGTGATAATTGGACTGTGCCCAGACTGGTGGCGGGGATGTTCCCGGCTCTTCTGGGCAATTGCCTGGTCTCCCCTCAGGATATTTGGGGGGGGGATGCTTGGCATTGTAAGCTGAGCCATTCCGGAGCTCTGCCTATGTGCGGCTGCCATCTTCAGCGGTCGGCCATGTCCCCAGGAATTCAAGAGTTAGAGAAGGTACTAAGTTCCTTGCCTAAGACCCTAAACAAGGGAGACTTTTCCCACATTGAGATCAGCCACTTTGTGGGAATGCAGTGGCTCGAAGTAAATGTATGGAGGGTGAAGGCACATGGTTGTGCTTGATCCAGAAAAGAGATTTATCACTCATGAGTTGTCAGCCCTTGTGGACCCGGTCTTGCTTTCCCTTAGAGAAGCTGTTGCAGGTTCGGTAGAGTCTGGCTTCACCTCTTAAAATTTTGGGCGCTGAAATAATTTTCATTGTCGGTTGAGTCCATCTCTCCTACCAGGCATGCGTTGTAGGTAATCACTCTTTCTGTTAAAGGTAACTCTCTCATTTGCCTCGTATATTAGTGTCCTGCTCCTCTGAGCACCAGACTTCAATACCTTGTAGGAGCAGGAACAAACCATCCCAGCAGCACATCCATATCAAGTTAACTTCTTAACTGCTGAGGCTTTTCCACCCCAGTGCTGAGTTCTTTTTTGGGCTACCTAGGTTGGTTCACACTTAGGCCTCCATAACGTTTTTTCCACATAAGGTATCCACGACAAATGTGTGACCTTTTTCAGAATATTATGGGGATTCTAAAGGTACCCAGGGTTTGTGGATTCTCCGAAGGGGACCACGAAAATAGTCAAAATATAGCTAAATTTGTTTTTTGGGAGGAAAAATGGGAATAAAGTGCTCTGCCAAAAAATTTTTTCTCTCCTCTTAACAATTGGCATCAACAAATGTTTTGCTGTACTAAAATCACTATCTTCCCTGCTTTCAGGAATGCGCAGAGCTATATCAAAACATTTTTTTACCACAGTTTTTGCAGTTTTCTAGGAGTTAGCTCATTTTTTGTACTTTCAGCCGACTTCAAGTTTGTGTTGGAAACCGGTGTGAAACCTGTGGGTGCTGTTGGAAAGTTGTACGTTTCTGAAAAGTAGGCAACAGTCTTAATTCGGCAGTGGGTCAGTTTCCCCAAAAAAGTAACTGTTGAAATTAAACAAAAAAGAAAAGTAGGTTAGAAGAAATAGCCATTTGTGACAACCTTTTCATTTGTAACTTCTTGTCACGATGGCCAGTTTACAAAAGCAATACACTGGTAAGTCCGCTATACTCTTCTGGTCGCTGGGATACATAGGGTTTGTAGGTTCTGCAAGAGCCCACAGTACCCAGATCCAACAGCTGAGCTGCACCTTACTGTGGATTTTGATTGTGTACCGAGTATAGCGCAATTAATATGGTAAAATATAAAGAGTGAAAAATGGGTTTGAACGAAACCTATGTATTTCTGAAATGTACATCAGTTGCTGAGTTTAGTAGCATTGATTATTTGTACATCTTTGAATTTGTGGGTACCTATACTAGCATGTGATTCCAAGAGCATTTTTCGAAATAGCTTCTTTCTTACATAATGACGTACATTTGGAAGGCTCAAATGCACAAAAATCTAATTGGTAATAGTTTCTGTTCTGTGTTCCCACATGTTTCCTGGTGCAAATGGTACCAAACTTGTGTGCCTAGCGCTTGTGACACAATACACCCCAAAAGGTGACCTGGGGGCATCGTATTTTACCCAGCAGAATCTGTTTTTGTTTTTTGTTTTACCTAACAGCATGGGTAATTGTGGATTTTGGGCCCTAATTCAGCCACAATCCAGGAAAACCTACACACCCAGACATTTCTGAAAACTAGACATCTGGGGGTGTGACATTTGTTGTTCTAACAAGGTGTTTGTACCCAGACGCCCTTGTAAACCTCAACCTTTGACTAAAGAAATGTATTTCTCGCATTTCTGTGAGGGAAAGAGCTGCAGTCGGCAGAGAGCCACAAATTTCCTACCACACAGAGTAACCACACATGTCCTGATAACACTTGCTTGGGTGGGCTAAGAGACCGCGTCACAAAAGGCCCTAGAGAGCTATGTGTAGAGATACCCGATAAGGGTAACTGCAGTATTTGGGGCGGCGTTCAGCTGCTAGTCATGAACACTTACCAATCACAGCCAGTTTTTGAAAACTAGACACGCCAGGAATTCCAGAGTGGTGTGCCTTGTGTGGATCCCACAAGGTTTTCTTACCCACAATGCCCTGCAAACCTCAAACTTTCCCTAGTATCACGCATTTTCCTTATTTTCTGTGATGGAAACTTTTCAAATCAGCAAGAATCTACAACAATCCTACCACTCTGGGTTACCCCACGTATCCCAATAAAAATGCTGCCCCACTTGTGTGGCTGGACCTAGTGCCCACGACAGGAACTGATCAACTGCAGGGACTCCCACTGTCCTTGGTTTGTGGGTAAGAAAACACATTCATTCATATACCACAGAATGAAACCACCTCTCACCCAGTCATCAACCACCGTGCTTACAAACACGCCACAAGCAACCCTCAAAGCACATATAATCAGACATGTTGACAGTTGGTGACTCAACAAGCTTAACAAATGTATAAATGTTTGAGTAAGCTTTTACAACCTCCCCCGTCGACATTTTAAGCGCTACTCAAGACATCACTTGTGAACAGTAACTAACGGCTCTCATGAGAGCCTCACGAGGCTCAGGAATATGTGTTTTCCATGCCCCTTTAACACACTCACTGTGCTAAATCCACCTCCTTTCAGTTTCTGAATGTGAGTTTGTGAGTGTCCTAGGATGCTTCGAGGCCTAGATTTCTCAAACTGAGTGAGCATATCTACCATTGAAACTAAGGTACACATGTTGGGCAAGATTATCCTAAGTTCTCTAAAGTGCACATCAAAAACAACTTAAAGCTTAGTTTTTTCTGCACAGTATATTCTGTGACAACATGGGCTATGTTCCATTCACCGCTGTGTGCAGTCAATGCAATGCACTTGTCATATGGCAAACAGAACATCTACTTCGTTTTGAATGCAGATAAAGGAGTCAAACTGGCCATAAGCAAGTCAAAGATTCTCTCAACTAGAGGAGACCATTTGTAAGGCTGCTTGCCTAGTGAGGTAGTGACCCCTGGAAGGGATGTATCCGTGCACAGCCACTGAAAGGTATTTACTAGGACAGCCCCACCTCAATTTCCCAATTCTTCGCTTTTGTATGGTACAACGTAATGCAAGTTGGAAAACGTAGGCTTGGCTGAGTTGGGCACTAGGGACAGTAAATGTGTCTACTGCCTCTTTCTTTGCTTAGACTCTGCTCTGACAACATAGTTGAGTCTTTTTTCACTGTAGCGGAAATGCGGTCGGTAACTTGCCGATCCTGCAGTCTTGCCACACCCTCTACAACAGATGAAGTGGAGGCTAGGGCCAAACACTTCGCTCGGCTATGAGAATGTGTGTCCCTCATTAGAAAATCAGATAGCTAAACAACCATTTGCAAATCTAATAGGTCTGGTGATGGCTGTCGGCCTTTTGGCTTTGTCGACGCTTGTTGTGTCATGGTTTGGGCAAATCTTTATTTATTGGGGGAGCTACTGCGCCATTTCCAGTATAAAAATATTTTACTGAAGGCAAAGTCTTGCTTTGATCTCAACAAGCACACATTCACATTGTAGCCCCTACAACTGAGGGTTCCTACTTTGTGCACGGGTGCGCTCCTTGTGAAAATTCATAATGGTATCACTCACAGTGAAGTAGCCAACAGCAGAAGTGGCCTGACCGATTGCCACGTGCTGCACTTGGTGGAAGAACAATATAAATGGCACAACCGATCAAGGCTATCTAGAAACCCTTACGAAACAACAAACCAGTGAATGAAGAGGGCTGTCTACAAACCCCTGTGGACCCAAAGGGGGTCGACCCGTATGTCAGCAGGATAGAGCCCCTAGGGGGCGCTTCCCCCAGTGGAAAAACTCACATTAAAAAAATATAAGGGGGCCGACCAATATGTCAAGAGCGCTTCACACCCCTAACTATTTTATTTTTATTTTTGTAATGTGTGTTCCAGGGCAAAACACATTTAAAAAAATATAAACATTTAAAAAATATATACATTTTAGGGCCCAAAAGGGATAGACCCGTATGTCAGGAGATCTGATCCCCTAACAATTTTCTTTTTTTTTAATTTCACCTAAGGAGGGCGTGATCACTACCCCCAGAGGCCCTTGGTGGGGTTGACCCTTTTTACAAGAAGGGCCGACCCCGAAACAAACAAATCCTGCATGTAATAGTGGGTTTCGTACTTCTGAATCGCAGCGCCACCACCATTCACAAGCAGGAAACTGTTTCAGGAAGACATCCTGGAAAGGGGGGCATTCCCATTTCTAATGATGCCTCCTTTAAAAGTGAGAGGCTGTTTTTGATGAGAAATCCCCAGCGGACACTATGGAGAGAACTCACCTGCCTCTGTCCCCTGTGGCCAGTATGGATTTGTGACCTCAGCGTGCCTTGCGGCGCACTGAAGTCACATATGGGCGGATGGGGGAACAGGTGCTGAAGCGAAAACGATTCCTCTTTACCTCACCTTGGGGATTTTAAAAATGGAAACCTTAGGTGCGAGCACTGGAGGTTCCCTTTAAACCCTCCCCAATGTTGGCCAGTGGCCAACAGACAGCAGTGGGGTTAACCATTCATTCTTTGCCACACACCAAGAGTATACAATATAGACAGTCCCAGACGTCATTATGAACAAGAGGCAGCACTAAGCCTTGTATTTGCCACTCCAAAAACACTTCCAGATCCTCATCAATCTATAATTTTCAGCCACTCGCTTTCAGTTAATGGTGTATTGGTTATTGTATGGTCATATATAAGAATGTATTTCCAGAACATCGTTGAAGGCTCTAAGGAAGGAACACAGCTCCATTTAAAGGCTTTGCAAACAGAAATCCTCAACCTTCCACGCAACTCTGTTATAGAGTCAGTGCCAAAGGTCTAAAGACAGTGCAGTTTTTACTTGAGGTTCATTCTCCTTTGGAAGAGCAAGTTAATTATGCAAAAAAGCTTTAGCATGAGTCAGTCCTAGACATTCTTTTTTCTTTCATGCATGGAGATTACTTTTCATCAGTCGACTTGGAAGATGCTGACTTCAATTTTTCCATTCACCTCAATTCAGAAGTACCTAGTCTTTATAGTAGATTGCTAACACTACCAATTCAGATCATTGCCTTTTGGCCTCAAACATAAAGGCAATAATGCAATGATTCACCAGTTGTCTGGTACCAGGGGCAGCACACCTGCAATGTTTGGGATTTAGAGACTTTATTTACCTAGATGTCTGACTTTTCAGAGCCCCTTAATTCTGGCAAACTACCCAAGTAATCAGATCGACCCAGCACTGGGTGAACAAATTAGGTCTCAATGTCAGCTTGAAATCGTGAGCTGTTCATTCCCCTTAGCAAGCCTACCTACGCACATAGAGGAAAGCATCACTGTCTGAAAATGCAAGATCATTATGGGGGATGATGTTTTACTGCATTTCCTTGGTACACAATGTTGCCTATGAATGAGGCCACTTCAGGAACAATTACATCTACAGTGGCATCAATCCAGTAATCCCGATTAGATGGTAGGTGTTCAAGCAAACCATTTGTAAACGGCAAGACCTATATGCTGTGGAACCGCAATGAAAAATTTCCTAGCTATCATAACGGAAAGTTTCAATTCTATTAAAGTCTCAGAGGTGAGAATTAGGCTAACACTCCCTTCAATTTAGTCACAGCAGCTACTAAAAGTCTGTATTAGCTTTAAACTACATTTCCCATTAGTCCTTGGTAAAGAGAACAAATCAGACAGTTCACCCAATCAGTGCGGGGCCCGTCCTCTTGAGATTCTTCTGAGACTTCCTATCCTCCTCTTTCTTCCTGCGAACACAGACGATCTCTGTCAATATCACTCTTGTTTATTCAAATCCGTCCCTATGAAGACCAAGGATTGATTTAAGACTCCATACGAATTACATTTTCCAAACATTTTCATGCAAGCACAGTTGACAAATAATATGTAAATATTCCAAACAAATATTGACATTTTATATAATTTAAAACATAATCATTGTAGTTTGTATTGGGTTGGAGAATCAGATATTCTAATAAAAGGGTGGCCTAATTCCTCGTCTCGGAGACCTTAATAGAATTGAAACTTTCCGTTACAATTGCTAGGACATTTTTCATTTTATGTCATGATGGCGGCAAGGATTAGGCTGGTTTAAAGCTTCTTCATCACCAGAGATGTCAGATTTGTGACTGGTTTAAAATAAAACCTTTTGAAGGTAGAATCTGAGGACCAGGCTGCATCATTTAGCATGTCCCCTAAACAAGCTCCCAGTGAAATAGCTTTAGAGGTCATAGCCCCTCTTATCGAATGAGCTCCAAATTGAGAGTTATGTATCCCTGCCTCTTGCATGGCCCATCGGACCCATTTTGGAATGTTAGGAGAAGAAACCACTTTGTGTGGTTTCATAGGGGCAATAAGTAACTGATGTTCGCTGTGGGGATGTATATTATTGGTCATAGATTCAAACATTTTCAATGCTCTAACAAAACACGGCCTTGGAACATCGGGAAAGATGTATATGACACAATTTTTTATTACATTTTGTTCTTCTGGAAATATTAAGTCACTCCATCTCCACTAAATACTCTCCTATCAAATCCAGGCCTCTCACTTCCGAAACTCTGTGACAAGAAATCAAGCTTATCAAAGTGGCCAATTTTGCCAACTTTTGTTTCCTAGACTAATATTTGTTAGATGGCCAAGACTTAAATAGATTTAAAACCTTATTAACATCCCATAGTGTAGAATATCGGTGTTCGGGGGGAAAAAACAATAGGATGCCCCTGAGGAGCTTAAATACCAGAGGATGTTCTCCGATCAGTTGGAGTATGTCTAGCTTAGATGGCTGACTGAAAGGTGTTACTTGACCTATAAGCTAAGCCTTCTGAAGATAAGGCTGCCAAAAAATTCAGGATGTATACAACATCCGCGCACTCCGGATCCAATTGCAATTGATGACACCGACTTCACCACCGTGACCAGGCAGAGTGGTATCTCTTATTTGTGCTATCTGCCCAGGCTCAGGAGAGTAGCGTAGCAGCTTCCTCAGAACTTCCTGGGACTTTCCAACGTTCCCTGTAATCTGCCATGTCATTAATAAGGTATATAACATGCTGTGTTTTTAAATAGTGGGATAGACTCCTAATTGAAATAAATAAAAGCATAATTGTGAGTCTAACCCCTTCTTTGTTTCTGTTGGTACATTTTTTGTTCTCGTCTTCACAGTGCACATCTCTTAGTTGTGTTCGTTTCTTTCTTTGCACTGGACACATCACTCTTTTTCTCATGAGAAAGTCGTCAATGATGAAACAAACGTGGGCAAGCTGGTGAGAACCTACCAGTAGCTCCTCTGGTGGTGTGCACGTGAGATACTTTCTCTTCCTTTACACATTTTTCACCTACCTTTTGAATAATAAGGGTGTGTGTAGAGTGAGAAAAGTAGTTAAACTATCTTGTGGACTGACTCTTCACTCTCTTGTTTCCATCTTTTCTGTTGCTTTGAAATTTTAAGTATTGGTAGCATACTGGATGGGGTTATACCATATGATTTAATGGATATTGGAGGTTTTTGATAAACTCATTTTTCCTCCACCCAGTCCAGATTACATGAAAATTATGCTACGTGGTGCCAGTTGTTGCTTGTTGAAATAAGACGAAGAGACTCTGTTGTTACCAGGTGATGTGGATTCCCTTGGAGATCCCGAAAGAGATCCTAAAACAGGGGTAGAGGGATCAGCACTGCATACCATACTTACGATCTCCAAATTGGGGTAATCACCACTAAGTCCGCCCGCTGTCGCTGAACGTGAGTGGAAAGTCTCATAATCATTGCAATTAGAGGGAAGGCATTCCCTTTCTCCGCATTCCACTCTTGGAGTAATGCATTGTTCGCTATTGCAATGGCATCTGGTCGCGAGCTGCAGTACCTTTACAGTTCATGGTCTAGCCAAGAGGCAAAAAGGTCTATCGTGAATCGCCCCCAACGATCTTGGAGTTCCTGGAACACTTGTGAG
Organism: Triturus cristatus; assembly: GCF_964204655.1. Classification (NCBI taxonomy): domain Eukaryota; kingdom Metazoa; phylum Chordata; class Amphibia; order Caudata; family Salamandridae; genus Triturus; species Triturus cristatus. The sequence goes on from NC_140591.1 coordinate 881,539,897, forward strand.
TGAAGTTTCCTGAGACTGGTATCCTGCCAGTGATGGGAGTGCCAATCCGGACCCTGATTAAAGCTCCCGGGAGGTGCTCTGTCGGGTTTGAGACTTGGTTGGTCAGATAGTATTCCCAAACACCGCAGGCAAGGTCTGAGAGAGTTTTCGATTTCATACCACCTAGATGGTTGACGTTGCTAACTGCTGCTTGTCCATCTTGAGTAGCACGAAGCATTGGACTCTGTTTTTGGTTCAGCAATTCACCGCAAAAGAACCTGCCATCACTTCCAGGCTGTTTCTGTGACCAGTTTGCTCTGCAGAAGATCATTTTTCTCCTGTGGAGAAATCGCCGCAGCGTGCTCCCGAGCCCAAACCGATGGTGTCTGATTCTATCACCAGATCGGGTTGGCAAGATTTTGGGGCATTGCACTGCCCTTTTGTGCAATGGGCCCCTACAAATGGCCTGAATTGATGATGAGATCTACTATCCTGGCTAGGTGACATCAGGAAATCATTGGTCTGGTCAAAGTTCGCTTCAGTTCGTGCTTTGTTTTGGAAAGTTTGTGAGAAGGAAGGCTTAGGGTAGCATTGGTGGAATTCACCACAAATCCCAGGAATTGGATATTTTGAGGAATAAGATTTGACTTCTTCTCATTGATCACAAAGCCAATGATTTTCAGCAAGTCGATGACCTTCTGCAGGTGAGATACCAGACGTCTTGAATATAGGTTCCAGATCAAAATATTGTCCAGGTAGACTGTCAACCTGACACCCTGGGCTCTCCGGTGCTCAACCACTGGCTTCATCACCTTGGTAAAGCACCACAGAGCAAAAGACAGACGGCAAGGGAGGGTGGTGAATTCAAATATCTGAGACATCCCCTCAAACGGCAGAAACAGTCTGTGAGGAGGGAAAATGGGGATTGTAAGATGAGCATCTTTGAGGTCCAATCGGACCATCCAGTCCTGAGCTTGTAACAAGTCTCTGAGAAGATGGGTACCTTCCATCTTGAAGTGGCGATATAACAGCCACTCACTGAATTCCCTCAAATTGATGACGTGCTTGTGGCCTCGGTCCTTTTTCTCTAGAAGAAAAAGATTGCTGGGGAATCCTTTGTGAATCAAGAATGTTGTCACAATTGCCCCCTTCTCCAGAAGCTGGGAGATCTCGCCATCTACTAATGTCAATTGGTCGAGGGAAAATACCAAGGGCCTGGGATGGGCCTGTTGTACTGGCGAGTAGTAAAACTCTATTTGTAAGCCTTTAATCGTTTGAAGGACCTACGTGTCCGAATTGCCCAATTGTCTGGGAAAAACCCCAGTCTGCCCCCAAGTTTGATCCCCTCGGAGTTCTATACACTCACCTTGTGTGATGTTGTAGGAGGCATTGCCTCGTCCTCTTGCGCCTCGGCGGCGAGGATAGGTTCTGGTTGGATAAAAGTATCCAAAATTGTCTGGATCTTGCCATTGTCCTCTGCAGTGTTCTCCACCTTTGTAGGAGTCTTGATAAAAAAGTGAGGCCGGTCGAGCGCCCCCTGCCATGACTGGCTCAGGCCAAAACCCGTGGCGTGAAGATTAGTTTAATAGAGGACTGAGCCTTATCAAGAGAGTTGAATGTGTTTACAAATGTTCCCATTTCTTTAACAAATGAGTCACCAAATAGATTACCTTCTGCTATTGGTCCAGCCTCTGAGGTGGAGAGTTCTCCTAACTTCTGGTCGCTCTTTATTAAAAGGGACCTACGATGTTCTGTCGATATTGCACAGTTTGCGATCCCTAAAAGTCCGATGGACCTTTGAGCCCAGCTAGAGAGAGCGTCAGGCAAAACCAAGGAGCCAGAAGCCTTGGATTCTCAGCCGTATCAAGGATTTTGGCTAGGGGTCCCGTCACATCCAATAGTTTATCTTGACATGCTCGCCAAGAGCGGTCTATGCCTTTTTTCGTATCTCTCATATATTTCACAGGGAAGGTAGCCATTTTGCCGTCCACTTCTGGGGTAAGGGCCACTTTCCCTTCTAAGGCAGGTCTTGTGCATTCTCCTGACTTTTGTCCAAAGGCTTTCTCAGCCATCCAGCAATATAAGATGCAACTTTGGGAGCCAGGACCCATTCTGCCGAGTGCAGGTGGAAAAGTTAATCTAGATCTAGCATGTCCGAGTTGGACTCTTGGGGATCAGTCCCCTAGTTATCATTCCCTACGGGTAGGGGATCCCCAGACACCAGGGTCTACCGGAAATCCCCATCCCAGTCAGAAATCTGTGGTGAGTCATCTAGGTCCCTGGGTTCGGAGAATCAGGCACAAAGGGTTCTCCCGAGGTACCTGGGTCTTGAAAACCTGAGGGGCTGCTGGGAATCCATAAATGCCTTTTTTTAGACATGCAAAAGTGTCTACATCAACCCCTTTCTCATCTGTGCGCTTGTGCTTGTTATCTGGGACGGACGTGACAGGCTTCCTTGGAGGTATGGGAGCTTGCGGCTCGGTAAGGTCTTTCCTCCCTTCAAGGGGTCTGTGTCACTGAGCCTGAAGTTGTTGGATTTTCCTCTCCAAGGGCGCCACCACTTGCGACAGCTTTGAAAATGGAAACGTCCATGACTTGACAAAAGTGGTCATCTATCGGGAGGTAGGTGATCTCCTCCTATTCCAAAAAAATTAGCCTTTAACTCGTCCATGTTATTAACGGGAAGGAGTCATGCTGACAAGCAAGAAGTGGGGGAGTCACCATTGTATATTAACTCCCGTTGAATCTGAAAGAGACGAACGAGTTACTTACCTTTGTTAATGATGTATCTGTAAGAGACATTAGTAGTTATAGATTCCTTACCTTAGAATTACCCCCAAGCATCAGACTGGATCCAGAGAAACTTTTTCATAGCAGTACCCCTGCGTGTCGGTAGGTGGCTTTAGTCGACTCCACGTTAGTCGTCTTTCGTCGTGGTCGCCGAGATGACGTTGTGGTACCTACTTGGAGGCCACCCCTACGCGCTGACGTCAGTAAGGCAGTATCAGAGGACAGTGTAAAGCATTTGTTGCACACACTCAGTCAGCAAATGGTCTCACACACAATAACTGAACTCTAGGCCAATGGTTTATATATAAAAAATATATGCTCGTTTTATTTTAGAACCAACAATAGGTATTAAAATATACTTTCTCAGAATGAGATGCTTTATATAAATATTTTAGCAATATGCAATTGACTTTTGTAGAAAGTTACAAGTGGTTGCAATAGACAACACAATTTTAAACACAATCATGCATTGAGTTAAATGGAAGTTTCAAGTTATTTGAAACAGATTACTTTTAGGATTACTTTTGGGATTCCAGGACTGGATCCTAGATTCAGTCCTGGGTCATTACTTAGAATCAAGTGATAAAAGTCGACTTAGTTATTGTTATGATTTTTAGACAATATTTGGCTATTTTAAAAGTTGACACTTAGAAAATATTTCATAGAAAACAGTCAATGATTCCCTATGGAAGAAAATTCAAGTTGCAAGCATAGTATGTTCTCGTTACTTTTGTAATCCAGTACTGGGTGCCTAGACTCAGTACTGGGACCTTTATCCAAAACAGGTAAGTAATTACGTTTTCACAATTTATACGATCTTTAAAGAATATTTAAAGTTTGCAGAAATCGACACTTAGAAGTAATTTCACAGAAAAACAGTCAATAGTTTCCTATGGAAGAAAATTGGGTTACTGGTAAGTACGGTTGTGAATATTTTTCAGAGTCAGTGCTGGGTACCAAGATCCAGCACTGGGAGCTCACCTTATAGCAGGTGAGTATTTTCGTTTTCGTTACTCGGCTGATTTTTGGTGAATATTTTAAGTTTTGAAAAGTCCACACTTAGAAGAAGTTTCAGGAAAAACCAGTCAATGTTACCCTATGGAGAAAATTGAGTTATCGGCTTTAAGGTAAGTACTCGACTGGCAGAGTTAAGGTTCTGGGCATAGACTCGGGGGTCTCCCAGGGTCAGGTAGGTACAGTTGTTACACCCTCAGCGGCACAGGGGCAGCCGGGTGCAGAGAGAGTTAGGCCCAATGTTATCCTATGGGAGGCAGGGGGCCTTGGTTGGTGGCTTCTGACTAGCAGGCCACGCGGCTGTGGGAGCTGGGCTCCTGGTTACTTGCTCAGGGCAAATGGGGAAGTAGATAGGTATAGAGGTTACACTGCCAGGGCCGCTCGGGCGGCTGGGTGCAGGGTGCTTTTGAGCCTTCGGGCGCTCAATTGGTTTCAATGGGAAAGCTCCGGTTTAGAAAAAGACTGCAAGCTCGGGGACGCAGATTCTTCAGGTGCCACCACCACTTCGAGAGGTAAGTTGGGTAGTTGGAGGATAGGTAGGTACCCCGGAGTTGGGCACAGGGGGCCGCGGGGCTGGTTTTTGGTGTCGGGAAATCGGTTGGGGGGGGGGGGGGCACCTGGTTCTGAGGCTGCAGGTGTCGTCAGGAGCGTTGAGGGAAGTCCTTGGGTGCCGGACTTCGGGTTGCCGTGGGGTCGTCCTCGTGGTCTTTGTTCACTCCGGCACAGGCCAGTTTTGCAGCGTGAATCTTTCTGGATTCACTATGCTGTGCATTATTCCGCGATCTTGTGGTTGGGTCCGGATTCGTAGTCTTTTCTTTGTTTTTTTTTTATTCTTTTTTTTTTTTTGTAGCCCAGGTGGGCGGCGACGACCCACCATTTGGTGCTCCTCCCGTGACGTCGTCGTGCTTCCTGCGGAAGTCCCACCTTTGGGGCGCCATCTTCAGATTCTTTTTTCCGCCGTTGGGTCTGGATCGTCATCGGGAAGCTCCAGAGTTTCAATCGAAGGAAGAAGAAAGAAAAGCGAGTTTCGTCGATAACTACTACGAAGAATTCACAGGAAAGGAATAGATTACATCAGGAGCGCGAAGAAAGGAAGTTTTGCGACTTTTCTTCGACGCCAAAGGAGAATGTGCACTCAGAGGCCCTGAGCGCAATGGACAAGACGCCATTCAAGTTCTGCCCTAACTGCCACCACAAGTTCGCGCAGAAGGACCAGCATCCGGTCTGCAACCTCTGCCTACCGGTCGACCACCAGAGTAAGGACTGCAACGCCTGCTCAGCCTTCGCGCCGAAGACGCTCCGGGTGAGAGATCGGCAGAGAAGAGCCAACGCCAGCATGGATGGCAAGGGTAAGGCCCCGTCGCTCTACGATCTGGGCCTATCCACGGACGATGAGGACAACGTCGCCGAGGGACCCGAAAACTTCACGGTCGTAGAGACCGACAAGAAAAATTAAGACGCGGTAAGAGAATCGTCGAGTTCTAAACAGAAAATACCTCGAAAACCCGAGGGTGACTCGAGAAAATCGGAGTCAAAGTCCTCGAAGGGAGCCCCGGCGCCGAAAATTTCGACGACCAAGGGGGGAACCATGGACAAGAGGCCAAGCGGATCCTTCGAGAAGGACTCCCTGGTGCCGAAAGACGCCGAAAGGCAAGGATCGTCGGAATCAACCCAGGAAACGGGTCGCTCGACGCAGAAAGAGCGGTCGATGCCGACGCAAGTTCCGTCGAAAAGGCCCGCGGTCGACGCCGAAAGCATCTCCGAGATTGAGAAAAAGAAGAGGCGGCTCGAGGCCGAAATGGAGAACATCCTTCAGAGGAAGAAGGAGTTCGACGCCAAGATGAAGGAGTTCAAGATTCCAACGGTTCCGCTGACGAACGTCGTCGAAGTCGAGGACGATTTCGACACCGAGGGGCTGACAAGAGATCTCGAAGAGGAAGACGAGACCTACTATGAAGGCGAAGTCGAGGAAGAAGAACAGCAGTCGTTCTACAGCTCGGCGCCATCTACCAGCCACGACATCGAATGGCACGATCTCGACACTGAAAACCCGGAGGAGCCCGTGGACACGTATCCTTCGAGGCTTTCGCCACCCGACGACATCGGGGTGTACAACATGGTGGTCAGGAGCGCAGCGACAGCCTTCGGCGTCAAACTCGACGAAGAGAAGCCGAAAGCAGATTTCCTCCTCGAGACCCTGCTCCCCATCCAGACGAGGAGCCAATTCCTCCCCATGCTACAAAGTGTGATGAATCAGGGGAGAGAAGCCTTCAAGGAACCAGCGACCTGCCGTTCGATCACGCCCAGGACGGAGAAGAAGTATAAGCACTCTTCTCTGGACCCCCCTTACATCAAGGGTAGCATCACCGCCGACTCCATCATAGCTTCGACGGCCAGGAGAAGGGCCAACGTACCAGCAACTTCGGGGCCACCACCTGATAAGGAAAGCAGGAGGATAGACCTCACAGGAAGAAAGGTCGAGCGGAACGCCGCAATGCACTGGCGCATGGCGAATTCCAATGCACTTCTCAATAGGCACCAGTACCAGCACTGGGACGAGATGGGGGAGCTAGTAAAGCACCTCCCTGAAGAATACCGCCAGAGAGCCTCGCACCTGGTAGACGAGGGTAAAAACATCGTCAACTCTTGTATAAAGACGGCGTTGGACGGGGCAAAGACTTCAGCAAGACTAATGGCCATAGGGGTCACCGAGAGAAGGCATGCATGGCTAAGAATCTCGGGATTCAAGCCGGAGGTGCAGAACAACATCCTTGGCACCCCCTTCAACGGAGAGACACTGTTCGGAGCAAAAGTAGACGAGAAACTCACCCAGCTGAAAAAAGAAAACGAAACGGCGAGGTCCATGGGGGCCCTACAGCTGAGGGGAATGAGGCGAGGCAATCCCTCGAGGAGACCCTACGGTAGGGGAGGAAGCCAGCTGGGGGCGTCGCATCAGACGTTCCAGCAGGGTCAGCAGGGTGATAGTCACGGACAACAAGGTCAACAGAAGCAAAACTGGCAGTACCAACCTCGGGGTCAGTCCTTTCGCGGGAGAGGGAACGGACGTGGCCAGAGGAGGAGAGGGGGTGACCAGCCCTCATCAAAGTGACTCAGCACGCAAGAGGACGCCTACCCTTGACAGGTCCCCAAGGGTGAGGCGCAGTACAGTAACATCAGGGGGGAGAGAAGATTCAAAGGCCTACGAGCATACAACACCAGTAGGCGGAAGACTGAGGTTCCACCTTCAGGAGTGGCGGCGTATAACCACAGACAAGTGGATACTGAACGTCATGCAGTACGGATACTGCGTAGATTTGGAGAAAAAACCTCCAAACAGAAGACGGAAGGGAAGGCAGAGATCGGCTCAAGAACTGGCCCTATTCAGAGAAGAAACACGGAAACTTCTAGAAAAAAGAGCCATAGAGGCAGTGCCGTTCAGAGAACGCAACAAGGGGGTCTACTCAAACTACTTCGTGGTCCCGAAAGTAGACGGAAACCTCAGACCCATCCTGGACCTGCGGTACCTAAACAAGTTCATCAGAACGCAGAGGTTCAAAATGACTTCGCTGCAGGAAGTACTGCCCCAAATAAGAGACGGGGACTTCATGGTCACCATGGACCTCAAGGATGCCTACCTGCACATCCCAATAAACAGAAGACACAAAGGCCTTCTAAGATTCAACATCGACCAGGAACACTACCAGTTCACAACCCTGGCCTTCGGATTAAAATCGGCGCCAAGGGTTTTTACAAAATGCCTGTCGGCAGTAGCGGCCCACCTACGAAGGCAGGGGATCCATGTCTACCCCTACTTAGACGACTGGCTGGTCAAGGCAAACTCACGCGAGAAGTGCGAGAGGCACGCAAAACGCGTAACAGACACTCTGATGAATCTGGGGTTCTCGATTCACTGGGGGAAGTCATCGCTGGAACCGGAGCAGGTGAAGATTTTCCTGGGGGCAAAAATCAACTCCCTGAACAGCACAGTGGTGCCCAGCGACAGGAGGACAGATGCCCTACTGAAGGAGACGAGGCTCTGCCAGAAGGGGCGAGCTCTGACAGTGAGGTCAGTGAGCAAGATGATGGGGATGATGGCGTCGTGTATCCAGCTGGTGCCGAATGTACGCCTGCACATGAGACCATTCCAGGAATGGCTACAACGGCAATGGTCACAAGCAAACGGAAGTTGGGAGGATCTAGTGGTTGTTACGCACGCAGTGCAGGAGGAGATAACTTGGTGGAACAGAGACAACATGACAGCAGGGAGAAGCCTGACACCACCAAACCCAACAATGACCATTACCACGGACGCATCCCAGAAGGGATGGGGAGCGCACATGGACAACCTCAGAGTGAGGGGTCTGTGGGCTCCAGCAGATGCGGTTCACCATGTCAATTACCTCGAGTTGAAAACAATCCTGCTAGCCCTGAAGGCATTCCAGAGGCACCTGTACAACCAGAGGGTGTTGGTTCAAACAGACAACACCACGGCAATGTTCTATATCAACAAGCAGGGGGGGACACAGTCGTTCCCTCTCTCCTCTCTGGCACAGGAGATTTGGAGATGGGCCATACCTCTCAGGATAGATCATCTGGCAATTCACCTACCGGGGAAGGACAATGTGGAGGCAGACTGGCTAAGCAGGCAGACCTCGGTATCGCACGAGTGGGAGCTCAATGGCCAGGAAACGGAGAAGCTTTTCCGGAGATGGGGAACTCCCACAATAGACCTATTTGCAACACGCCAAAATGCAAAATGCCAAAGCTTCGCGTCCAGGCAACCAGATCAGCTATCCAAGGGAAATGCCCTATGGATAAGCTGGTCGAGGACATTTGCCTACGCCTTTCCACCGATACCCCTGTTGCACAGAGTGCTCGACAAGTGCAGAACCAGCAACATGACTCTGATCCTAGTGGCTCCGCAGTGGGCAAGGCAGACATGGTTCTCCCAAATTCAAGAAATGGCACAAGGCAATCCATACAGGTTCGAGAGGAGAAGGGACCTGCTCTCCATGCAAAACGGAGAGTTCCTGCATCCCGAGCCAGAGACCCTCAACCTGGCGGCATGGCTCCTGAAGACCTAGAGTTCGCGCACCTTAGATTGCCTCCTAGCACTATGCGAGTGCTACGAAAAGCAAGGAAACCAACTACACGAAAATGCTACAGCGCAAAATGGAAGAGATTTACTGTGTGGTGCAGAAAGAAGGGCCTACAAAACAGAATGACAAGAGACTCAACAGTACTGAGGTACCTCACACACCTTCTAAAGAGTAACCTCTGCTCGAGCTCACTAAGGGTACACCTAGCGGCGATCGTTGCCTACACCAGAGGTGAAAAGGGTGGAAGTTTCTTCACTTTGCAGGTGGTGAAGAGATTCATGGAAGGAGCCAAAAGAATGGCCCCTCCGAAAAGGTTGCCGCCGCCGACATGGAATCTAAACGTGGTTCTGACGGAGCTCATGAAGGCACCTTTTGAACCCATTCACAAGGCCACACTGCAAATGTTGACGATGAAAACGGCCTTTCTAGTGGCCATAACCTCGCTACGCAGGGTGAGCGAGCTTCAAGCACTAACACTACAGGAACCCTACATTCAGATTCACAAGGACAGGGTAGTCCTGAGGACAGACCCACACTTCATGCCCAAGGTGGTGTCGGCGTTCCACATGAATCAGAGTATTCAGATACCAAGTTTCTTCCAAAACCTGACTTCAAATGCAGAAAAGGCTCTGCACACCCTCGACGCTAGAAGAGCGGTGATGCACTACATTGAGAGAACCAAGGAACTCAGGAAGTCGAAACAGCTGTTTGTGTCCTTTGCTACTAGCTTCATGGGTAGGCCAGTGACTAAGGGAACCATCGCTAGATGGATTGCCCATACTATTCAATTCTGCCACAAACAGCCTGGACAGGAGCTAGCGGAGGGGCCTCACGCTCACTCCACAAGGAAGAAGGGGGCCACCGTTGCCTTCCTGGCGAACACGCCCATCCAGGACATATGTCTGGCGGCAACTTGGGCATCTGTGCACACGTTCACGAAACACTACTGCGTGGACATTCAGATGAACAAGGAAGCACAGGTTGGACAGAAGGTGCTTCAGCACATTTTCAACGACCAACGCTCATCTACCACCCAGCCGCCACAAAATTAGGAAAACCGCTACAAAGTCGATGCACAGCATAGTGAATCCAGAAAGATTCACGCTGCAAAACGAATAGTTTCTTACCTGTCGGTGTAGTTTTGCAGCTTGAAGATCTTTCTGGATTCACTAGCGAACCCACCCACCTCCGCCAGGAAGATGAGGCTGGAGGAAGAGGGGGTAAAATGAAAAAGATCAGAAGGAATGAAAACGTACAGAAAAATGGACAAGAAGGATAAATCAATCGCCTAGGGTTAAAACAAAAAAAAAAAGGAGGAAAGGGAAAAAAGAACCCGAAGATGGCGCCCCAAAGGTGGGACTTCCACAGGAAGCACGACGACGTCACGGGAGGAGCACCAAATGGTGGGTCGTCGCCACCCACCTGGGCTACAAGAAAAAAAAGAAAAGACTACGAATCCGGACCCAACCACAAGATCGCGGAATAATGCACAGCATAGTGAATCCAGAAAGATCTTCAAGCTGCAAAACTACACCGACAGGTAAGAAACTATTCGGTTTGGTGGGTGCAGAGTGTGAAGGGTTCGCGGTTCCGGGCTGATGCCAGGGATTAGAAGCAGATTTTGAGTAGAACCTCTACTCATGGGAGTCCCAGGGGCTTAGAGCCAAAAGGTAGCCAGGTCCTCCAGGGTTTGTGAGGTTGCTGGCCACAAGAGATGCCGGGTTGGAGCAGGAGCAGGTTCGAGGGTCGACAGGCCGGTAGGGCTGGGGCCAAAGCAGTTGGTGTCTTCCTCTTCTTAGCAGCCGCAGGGCAGGTCTTCTTTCTTCTTGCTCTTCTTTGTATTTCGGAATCTGGGGAAGGAAGGTTCAGGGTGCCCCTAAATACTAGATTTAGGGGCGTTACAGGTAGGTGAAGGGTAGGGACCAATGGGTCCCTGTCCTGGGGTGGGTACACCCCCTATCCTGCCTATCTCCTGTGGGAGGGGGGCAGTAGCCTAGTCCTGATTGGGCAGGGCTTCCCATCTTCAAGATGGCGAGAGCCCAGAGATGTGCTTCACCTCGCCTCCCCCACCTGAGGGGTGGGGTTGGCCGGCTGGCACATCCCCTGTCCTTATTTGGGGTTTCCGGCCGAGCTTCCCACCAGAGTGGGGGGTTGCAGTGGCCTCAGGAAGCTCACAGAGGCGGCATGCCTTTGAAGCTTCCCCCTGCCCATCCTGGGGGAGGAGATCTAGCACCTCACCCAGGATGTGCATTGTTGCAGGCCCAGGAGAGCAGGGGCTCTCCTACCCAGGGGTCCAGCAACATGTCTGCTGTGTGGCAGTCTAGGCAGCCTCTCAGACCAGACGTGGATTGTAGGTTAGGTTTCAGGGGGCCTCTCTAAGATGCCCTCTGGGGTGCTTGGTACATTAAATCCCACACTGGCTTCAGTGTGGGTTTAATTTCCTGAGAAGTTTGATACCAATCTTCTCAGTCTTCAGTGTTGCCATTATGGTGCTGTGGAGTTCGACTAGCTCTCAGCACCATGTACTCTTAAATGGCAGCACTGCACTTACAGTGCCCAGGAATTGACCTGGGTACTGTAGGGGCACAGGGCTCCTGCTCCTGTACCCACACCACTGGCATAGGGCACCCAGCTAGAGGGGTGGCTGATGTATGCCAGGGCAGTGTAGGTGGTGGGCATGGCACACAGGGATGTGTGCCATGTTGACATTCTGTTTTGTCTTGTACCCAGACACTCAGCCTGCAAGGGCAGTGTGTGTGTGTGTGTGTGTGTTAGGGTACAGGGCCTCTAAGGGTGGCACAATGAGTGCTGCAGCCTTCGAGGCCTTCCCTGGTCACAAGGCCCTGGGTACCTAGGGTACCATTTACCAGGGGCTGACATGTGGCCAGGGTTTGCCAATTTGGGTTTTAGGTTTTTAGGGGAAGGAACATAGGCCCTGGGCACCTGATTGGCAGGGGTCCAGGGTACACTCAGTCAAAGTACACTCAGCAATTCAGCAAAAAGTGGGGGCATACCATGCAAGAAAGATGGCACTTTCTCACACCCACCTCTTCCAACTCCTCCCCTGAGGTGGGGGAGGCGAAGTGAAGCCCTCTCTTCAGTGCCCGCTATCTTGCAGATGGCAGGCACTTCCCAATCAGGTTTAGGGATTGTGCTCACTCCCCCCCCCCACGTGGGGTGAGCACACCAAGGGTGTAGTCACCCTAAGGTCAGTAGCCCATTGGCTACTGACCTCGAGACCCCTAAAATGTCCCTTGAATACTGTATTTAGAGGGCAGCCCTGTACCAAGAACTCAGACAAGAAACTACATGAAGAAAAGAAGAAGGACCGAACAGGCTTGCCGAAGCTAAGAAGAGGAGGACGCTCACTGACTTGGTCCCAGCCCTACCGGCCTGTCCCCACCTTGAACCTGCAGAAGCGAAACTCTGGTGTGTCCTGCAGCCAGCAGCCTCAAGTACCCAGAGGACCTGCCCTGCCTTCAAAAGAAAAGACTGTCTCCTGTGAACACTGGAATTGTTCATCCACAGACCCCAGGTCTGGCAGAGTCCGCGAGTCTGCACCCGACTCCCACGGCCCCAGTTCGAGTGGCCCAACACCACGAGGAGGTCTCCCCAGTGATCCAGACCCGAGATTCAGTGATCCCTGACCTGCCTCCAGCTGACGCCTGCAGCCTCAAACCGGAAGATCCCCCCCCAACCGGGACTAGGAGCTGGTAAGCAGATCAGACCCTAAAAGACACCCCTGCAGCCGATGCCCCACAGCCTTCGGTGACCTAACAGACAGTGGCTAACCAACCCAGAGCATCCCAACTTACCTCTCCAAGTGGTGGTCCCTCCTAGAAGATCTTCATCCCCGAGCCTGCAGTGTGTTTGCAAACCGGAGACTCCCAATTGAAAGCGACAGGGCGCCCAACACCAAAATATCCCTCTGCACCCGGCCGCCCCAGTGCCGCTGAGGGTGCACCTTTTGTGTCGGCTTGAGCCCCCATTTGCCCTGAGCTTAAGCCCAGGTGCTATGCTCCCACAATCTTGTGGCCTGCTCGAAAGCAGCCACCAACCGGAGGCCCCCTATCCCCATTGGATAACATTGGGCCTCAGCACTCTGCACCAGGCCGCCCTAGTTCAGCTGAGGGTGTAACAAGAGTGCATACTTGAACCTGGGGGATCCCTGAGTCTACCCCCTGAATACCAACTCCCACAACCAAATACTTACTTTTAAACCGATAACCCTATTTTCCTTCATAGAATAACATTGACTGTTTTTCTGTGAAGCGTTTTTAAGTGTGGAGTTGGAAAATGTATAAAAGTCTTTAAAACTGTAACCAAATAACAAAAATGCTTTTACTTACCTGTTTACAGGAAGTGTCCCAGTGCAGTATCCAGGTATACTGCACTGTGTAAGAAAAGTAATCTACTTGACATTCTACTAAAAAGCCAATACGAAGCACTAGTAGTTCAACTGTAATGAAACCAAAAGTATATATACAACTGCAATACAAACTGTATTATTACAGCAAAGTACTTATCACTAACCTGTGCCAGGCTTGCTTGGTTCTAGGAAATAAAATAACTAAAGGAATATTTTTTTACAAAACCAATTGGTCTGAAGTTCAGTCTTTGAGTGTGTGAATTCATTTGCTGATGGAGTGTGTACAACAAATGTTTCAAAAATGATGAATCGCAAACGCACTCCAATGTGTGAACTGTGTATACTTTTTATATAAAAGTCGATGGTGCTTGAGGGTTAATCCTTCTGAGAGCAAGGATGAATATACAGTAGTACAAGCGCTATCCTTCATGGAGGGGCGTCCCCCTTAAGCACCCAAAAATACAGTTTGCTCATTTCATAGTCTTCCAAATAAGTGTTTGAAAATGTTATGAATAAAGTTTTATTTATTTTGAACTGAATTTTAATATTTTCAAAAATAAATCATGTCATTAGACCTTGATTAATCCATTTAATCCATATTTGAGTATTCTCATATCATTGACGTCTTCTTCTTCTGAACATGTTACAACTTGTCGTTAGTCCAATGCATTTCGGGCCGTAGCCCTTCTTCAGGGGAAAAAAAGTCTCTGAAATGAAAATGTAGGAAATAATGTATGTGTCAGTCAAGGCACTGAGTTAAACGTATGGTGGTGAAAATAGTCTTGAAGTGTAGTAGAAAGTATTAGGTGCTCCTGGGAAACAAATGTTTAACACTACCCTCTCATAAAGCCTTACTGTTCGCCCACACTACCAAAATAGAGAGTAAGGTGCTATATACTTTTACATCTGCCTTCCTTTGGGGTTCCACCGGACTCTGTGCACACTATACCTCAATATGGTATAGTATAGACACAGAGCCAGCCTCCTACAAAGCATACATATAGTTAACATTCAATTCAAAATTACAGAGAGAGAGAATGCACTTATCTAAAGCTGCTGGAGCAGCTAAGAGAGAGGAGGATAGAACGTCCCCGAGGAATATGAAGAAGACGGGCCCTGCGCTGTTTGCAAGAACTATTAGATGTGTTCTATTTCCCAAAGACTCCTGGGAAATGCAGTTTAATGTTAATACAGACTTTTAATGTCTGCTGGGAAAAAAAGTGAAGGAAGTGTTCGCTTAATCCTTGCCTTTGGTCCTGGCATCGAATTCTGTTTCACGTTAGATGCCATTCAGAAGGTACCAGGTATAGGACCCATCTACAATGGGGGCCTTCATATTATTATGCTAGAACTCTGAGTGATCAGACTCTCTCTGAATATCGTCTTAGTGCACATCCCTCCGCAAGCAGTGCTAATCAAGGACAGATAATATAGCTCCACCTCAGGGCAGTATAAAGTCTCCAATGCTGTCAAGGAAATCGCAGTAGCTGTGCCCCTGGGTCCAACAATATCGACTCACACTGACTATAGAGCAGAATGTTATGGTAGATGCCTTAAGCAGACCATTCCAATTGCAACAAGTGAGAGTTGGCTCATCTAGTCTGTGTAAGGGCTATTTTAGTGTATGTATATATTGCGAACGTTCCCAGCCTGCGACAGGGATTGAAGCATATGGATCCATGGGAGACAAATGCTGGTGAACGCTTGTTATAAGTAACTAACTGTTTCTTCTCTGCTTTTCGTGAATGGTTGGGCTGTCTTCTGCTTTTACAAAGTCATAGTATCTTGCAGCCTAATTGCAACTGTGGACCCTGACACTAGTACCTAAAATGAGGGTAATCCAACCAAGTAGCATAGGCTACATGCACACTTTAGGAAAATATTTTTCAGTCTTGGCCAAGCTTCCACAAACTCTTTCAATTGAAACACCAACCAGTGGTCTGTGCAGTAAGGAAATCTTATCAGTGCCTTTGATGAAACCTTCCTTCTCATGGAGACCCATGATCAGGAGAGCTAGATAAAAAACGTGTTTTAGCTTCTAATATCTACATTTCTTGACATCCTATTCTGGACGTCTCAGGATGAGAGATTTTTTACGTTTCATTTATAGTGACAGTCAGTGATTATCTTGATGGTCTCCCTGAAGAGAAAAACATCTTCCTCACACATGAACAGTGAAGCAGAATCCTTGTTGAGCCCCTATTGGCATGCACAATAAATCAAAACAATCAAGTGTTGAAGTATTTCCCTAAAGCAAGCATATTCCTGGCTACAGTTTCCATCTTTGCTATGATTTTCATCATTATATATTACTTCTGGTCTATTCCTATGAGGAGGATGATCATTTATTGACTCTAGCCAGGGAGGTTGCAAAACAAACACTTTTTAGTTTCCAAGGACCTTATTCGTACAGCCTCATAGTGATTAAACATAGGCATATCGAGACAGCAAGGGCAGATAGTGGAATCACTTAATTCTAGACTACAGTAGACACTACGAATATCCACTAATGTCCTGAAAATATATGGTAAGAGGCTAGTTAAGTGATTAGGATTTGGAGTGGTGCTGGGCTGAGCTCTATTGCTACAGAAGACAATCCACTTTGGAGCCCCCTCGGACCCCTGCCCCTACCACATCTTCAACTAAGCCACCACCATCGCCACCGAATCCTGCCGAACCATCATCGAGTCCGCTACCTTCCCCGAAGACTGGAAACATGCAGAGATCAACCCCTTGCTAAAGAAAGCCTCTGCCGACCCGACGGATCTCAAGAATTACAGGCGCATCTCTCTGCTCCCATTCCTAGCCAAAGTCATCGAGAAGGCCATCAACTCCCAACTCATTGAATTCATCTAAACAAACCACACACTGTACCCCTCCCAGGCAGGCTTCAGAAGCAACCACAGCACCAAGACTGTACTCCTTGCCGCAACTGACAACAACCGCTCTCTCCTCGACTGAGGCGAAACCGCAGCACTCATCCTCCTAGACCTCTCTGCCACCTTCAACACCGTCTCCCGTCACACCCTTTGCACAAGACTTAACGACGCCAGCATCCGCGGGAGAGCTTTAGAGTGGTTCTGCTCCTTCCTCTCCGGCCGAACCCAGAGAGTCAAGCTCCCACCTTCTCCTTGGAACGTATGGAGAAAAGCTGTGGGGTTCCCCAGGGCTTCTCACTGAGCCCCACCCTCTTCAACATCGACATGGCTCCGCTTTCAGCCATTATCAGAAACCACAGACTCAACATCGTCTCCTACACTGACGATACCCAGCTGATTCTCTCCTTAGCCGGCGAACCTACAGCCACTGAGATCAACTTTCACAACGGGATGAAGGCAGTAGCTGCCTAGATGAAGGAGAGCTGGGACGACGCATGTTGGCCCGCAGTGCTCGGAGCCCCCTCCACACCCACAGACCACGCACATAACCTCTGCAGCATCCTCGCTCTCAATGGACAGCCAAATCGATGCTGTCTCATCCTCCAGCTTCCACATGCTCTGCATGCTTCAGAAGATTTTTAAGTGGATCCCCACTGAGTCCAGAAGAACGGTCACCCAGGCGCTTGTCAGCAGCATGCTCGACAATGGCCACGAACTTTACGCTGGCGCCACCCAAAAACTCAAAAAGAAACTGCAGCGCATCCAGAACGCCTCCGCCAGACTTATCCTGAACATCCCCACACCGCAGCCGCAGCCACATCTCCAGTCTCTGAGAGACCTTCACTGGCCCCCGATAAACAAAAGAATCACCTTCAAGCTCCTCATGCACACCTACAAAGCTGTCCACAACACCAGATCTGCATACCTCAACCAACGGCTCTCGTTCTACACACCCACCAGACATCACTGATTCGCCCAACTGGCACTGACTACTGTCACAAGGATCTGCAAGACCTCGGCTGGAGGAAGATCCTTCTGCTACCTCACCGCAAAGACCTGGAACTCCCTGCCTCTGCATCTCAGGGAAACACCATTACTGGCTCAATTCAGGAAGAACCTCAAGACCCGGCTCTTTGACTGAACAGCAGACATCACCCCCCACCCCCACCCCCTCCTCCAGTGCCTTGAGACCCTAACAGGTGATTAGAAGCTATTTACAAAAACCCTGATTCATCTGATTAAATCTGCAAGGAGAAAAATATAAATCCCTGTGGTGAAGCAAAAGACCCTTTAGTTGCAGCCATTCTTGCTTCACATGAGGCCTCAGCTGAGAGGCAGGAACAAGTGGTAGTACAGTTAGGTAGCCACATGCTTTTTCCTGTTTCAAACAAGTGGCAGTCCCATCAATCCCTTACCTGGGATGCCCATTGCTCTTAGCCCCCACTTTGCCAGATTCTTAGGGTTCAAGAAAATAGGTCTGTCCTTGAGGCAAAGGACAGAGATTGAGAAGGCTAGTGGATTTAGCTGCAGAAACTCAAGCTGCACATGCTGCAATCAGATGAAGATGGGAAACACAGAAGGAGCAGGACATTGCCTTAAAAGGGTGGTGCAGCCAGTCTCCGGTATAGCTAAAAGGCATAGCCTCAGTGTAACGCCAAAATATTTTTAGGAACTATACGACAAGAGCCAGAAACGTCTCATTTGAGAGTTGACACCTGGATACATGGATGGCTAGTTTTAGAGGGAGGATGGCAATTGATCATGATCAGGACCAGTGGAAAACACAATTGTGAAGCTATGGTGTTTTCTGAATAATTATGATTTTCTGCACATGCCACAAATACCAAATTGCTGCCGGTTTACAAATTTCAACAAAACCTTTTTTTATCTAGCTCAAAAAGTTCCTAAATATAATTTGCCACACACATTGTAGTTCATCGATAGTTACTTTGCAAAGATTAACTACTAACCCATCAGTTGGTGGTTGCTGTATTTAGGTGCTAGTGGGGCAAATGTGATGAACAGTTAGGCCAGACATTATTACTACCCCAATTGATGATGACCTGGGGTATGGCTTTTGTTTTCAGCCTGAAACCAGTCCTGGTGGGGCGTGTACAGCGCTGAGATGATGCAAACGTGCCTAGGGTGCCAAATTATGAACAAGACACTGATGTAGGAGCTCTCGTGCTATGGTGGAAAGCTAGAAGCGTTCGCTGAAGTGGATAAATATAACAGAGGCATAACTAAAATCAACAGTACCCGCTCTGCTTTGCTAAGAACGTCAGGCGCCTTTTCACAGCCATATTGGGGCCTGTCTGCCATGGAAAAAAGTGCAGCAACGGCCTTATTATAGAAAGCGGTGGCCCATGCAGATTTGCAGATAAACTAATTGGAAAGGTTAAGCCTGCAGCTCGTGAAAGAACACCGCACATCAAGTGCGGGGGATTATGGAAGACCTAAAGCACCTTCGCATCGGAAGAAACAAGTGAGTCTTCCCCATCCTCCCATGCCATGCCACAACTAACAAAAGGATTCCCAGGCAGGCGGAGGCGACTGCACGATCTAAGGGAGCAAGAGGTGCTGCAACACAGCACAACTAGCCAATCCTCAAACCAGTGTTAACCACCAAGACCTATTTGAGAGTATTGCGGGGCAGTAAAGAAAGGAAAGGCCAATTATCTGCTGCAAAAGAGTGCCAATAATAGCGGCAGTCTAAAACATGCAAATCTAAGGCACACAATGCCAGATGGATAAATAGTTCCCGAGTGTGAACTAACAGAAATCCCTACTGCACCAAACCATTCAAAGCTAAACCCAAGCCACATTATGATTTTCTGCGATATTTATGAAAAGGACAACGGGAATATAGTAAGGAGCTAGATAGAGAAAAACTGATGCTGCAAACCCTAGTAAGGGACACCACCTAACCGAACAAATCATCACAAACATCTGCAAGTGACAAAGAGCAATACCTCCAAGGACCAACTTTACTGTAACCCCCACTTTACAGACAAACATTATCTCCCTGATGGCAGAAATCACAAAAGACCATCCATAGGAGAATAGGGGCCATATGTATCAACACATTTGCCCAAAGACACAGAATGGGCAAAACCCTTTGATACATCTGGCCCTAGGTGACTGCGAAAGACGCCATCACTACCATGAATGCAGCAATTGAAGAATCACACTCTTAAGTTGAAATCACTAATTACAGTACTGAAAACGCTGAGAGACAAATGTGACAATCCCGTGAACAGATCTAGATGAGACAGTATAATAATCTAAAACACAGGGGAATATATAGAGAGAAACAATATCAGAATATTCTGTCATGCGTTGTTTTTCCACACTACAGAAAAAAAAATTCCATTACAAATTGAGAGCACATCAGTTGGGCCCACCATCAGCAGCACCTGGAATTTTTCCAAGAGATATCCTAATAAAACTGACCTCATTGAAAGTCAGAATCTTAAAAATGGGTAGATGAACTGGTGAAATAACTTTTGAAGACAGTAATATGCATTTATTCACAGACTTGGCACAAAATGCACTGCTCAAGATAAGAGCACTCCAGGAGATGACTTGCGAATTGTGAAAACGTCAAATTAACTACAGATTGGCCTACTCATTCAGCCTGGTTTTTCTATAAAAACTCCAAGGCACATGATTAAGACAGTGGAGGAAGTGCAAGAAAGAATGAACCTTCACCAAACAACCTACCAGATCGCAATAAAAAACAGTTAGGTCGTTAGACTCGCAACATGAACAGATGGGGAAAAAAACAAGGATGGGAAAAGAAACTCGGACCTCAAAATAACCATTGGGAGTGAAAACTAGAACCAAGTAGCTTGTAAGACATCAAGCAAGTGAAACAGATTTGGCAGATGCTACAACAAGAGAAGGGGAGAGCCACTGGAGGGTGGAGGAGGGCAGGTGCACTGTAGAGTGGCCATAGGTGTAATGTCTCTGCCACACCCGGGATATACATGCCAACCATGTTTAATAGGTTTACGGTTAATGCTTTGTTAGGGAAAAGTTGAGGGACACAAGTTCATTTTCAGCAGAGCACCAAAGCAGAGATAAGACCACACGTCATAACAACCCAACTAATAGTGAATATTGGCACAGACACCACAAACCTGATCCCCAAACCAAAATATGAACAACGCTTACTCACATAGTTTGTTTATTAAAAGGAAATGTGTAGGATGTAAGTACCCCAGTTAAGAATCCTAAACCTTGGCGTTCACTTGCACTCTCCTGATAGAATATACCTTCAGGAGACACACCTTCTCTTGAAAGATACCACCCCAAAGAAAATACACATTACCCACAGCAAATATATGCATGGGCCAAGCAGGAAACCGTTGACCCAACAATAGCGACACATAGAGATCTCCAAATAGACAGTACACACACACTACGGTGTCCACGTTTTGCTTTTTTTCAGTTAGAACGCTTTATTAATTAGATTCTTATTCTGTTTATCAGAAAGACAATGTTTAATAATATCCAGCAGACAGAAAAAAAGCTAGTATTCTATTTTATTTTTTTGATATACAAGTTCCTTTTCACATGAGCATTGGTGAAATCAGCAGACAGGCTCATCTTTGCTTACTACTTCATTGTTTATTTTTCTTCAGATGTCACTGAAATTGCTGATGAGGTCTACATGGAAGTTATTGTTGGAGAAGAAGATGCTGCTGCAATTCATGAGCAGCAAATTGATGATACTGATCTCAATAAAACATTTATGCCTGTAGCTTGGGCTGCAGCCTACGGTATGTTGTTTTAGATTTCTTAAAAGGGGTGTCATCTAATGTTAGGTTTTTTTTCTTTCTAATAATATGAGGCATTTGTACTACAAGAAAACATGTCTAAACAGCACTCATAACTTGTATTTGTAAAGTGCATGTTCACCCTATAGGTAATCATGGTGCTGAATAACAGATGTTACTTACACAACTCAATTAACTCATTTATTCAACCTTGGGAGGAGAAATGTCTCATGAGGTAAAACACTGGTTCCTGCAGTGAATGCATTATCCTACAGAACCAGCAATTCCTGATAAACCTATAGATGGGTATCAAGGCTCTACATCACCACTCTTCCTCTGGTTAATTCACGAACTTCCCAGGCAATGCCCAAGCCGAATAACCCACCACTAATTTACACGCATACAAGCATGCCAGACAATCCACAAGCTGAATAACTTGGAATGTATGCACATTAGCTACATCTCGGGCCACATGCAATGCACTGATAACACATCTAATTCTCAGCTCCAAAAAACATGCTGACACTACCTACTGCCAATTACAAACAATACGAGACTCAGAAGTGCTTTTGAATCTGCTAAGCCACGTCAACAATGAACAGGACTCACTTGGCGGTGCACTGCCAAATGCGATACCAAAGTAATAAGTGCCATATAAATACATATAAAATATACTGATGGTGCCAATTAATTCACAAAAGATGTCAGGAAGTTGAAGGAAATTTAGAGGAAAAGTAGTGTTATTCTCATAAAAGCAAAGCTCTATCAACATATCTCTTAACAGAAATAGTCAGCGGATGATACTGGAAAGTTTTTATAAACATTTTGGGTGCTTAGCTCACTAAGAAACTTTGTTTACATTTAATCTCTTTTGATGCATAATAAAACATGAAGAGACACATGCATGAAGGGCTTCAAAATTCTTTAAATTGGCATTGTTCCTTTTCGAAAAGTTTTTTTTTTTTCCTGATCCTCACTGCCAGTATTGGTAATTTCCAAATTGTGGAGTATAAATACCGGACTCACCAGAAGTTGATTTTTTCTTAGGTGTGCGTTCAAAGAATTTATGCGCTTTGAACGCCATCCCTAAAAATATACAGCATATTATATTCTATTTGTTAAAAGCATACCCAGCTACATATAAAATAACAGTGAAAATCTCCTAATTACCTAAAATGGGTTCCTTTTGCAAGGGTTAAGAAAAAGAGCTAAAAGGATGACACTGTTCTCTAAAGGGCAGGTCTTGGTTGAATATAAATTGACGTTGAGTGAACCAAAGCCTAGAGTAAACTGGAAGAAGCCAGACTTAAAGTAAAAACTGCAGGCTGGTTCAGAGAGAAACACAAGTGCCTCTCTTCAGCCATGTTGGACAAACTCTTTTACTCCCGCCCAGCAGTCTAAGGAGTAGAAACTAGATACATTTAAGGCTTGAGGTTGTAGGGTGAGTTGTCTAAATATGCTTTGCAGAAAGAAGCATCTGGGCTCTCTAATATCCTTAACCAACTTTTTGTTTTTCAACTCAGAGCGTGTGATATGCTTTTGGTATCAGGTTACTTCTGGATATCTCTTGCTTGAGTGTGTGCTCCTGTGTCATGCCTGATATAATGTGTTAGAGAAATGAGCGGAAGTAGGCAAAGGAACCCGTAGCCGTGCAAGCACATAAATCATTTGGTGAGTAAAAAAATTAAGTATAAGCTGTTTGTTTGCATAGGATGAATATTAAAGGAACACTCCAAAATACTTGTCTTCGCAACCTGTTGCAACTTCTCCTATACCTTCCACAGGGACTTACAGTCTTAGGGACCAATTTTAATGTGGTGATGGACCCTGACCTAGACAGTACGGGAACCTCCACTGCCTCAAGACGTATTGGAGTTTGCCAACTCACTGATTGGGTTAATACTCTGGGCCTTTGTGACGCTTGGAGGTCTTGGCATTCAAGACTTAGTTTACACATACATCTGCAGCTCACCATACACATTTCCGGATCGATCTTATTCTATTGCCTGCCCCCGATTGTCAGCTATTATCTCAAATTCTAATTTTGCCACGCAGAACCTCAGACCACTCACACCTAGTTCTCCATCTTGGGCCGTCGCCACTTGGGCTGCACCCCATGTGGCGCCTTTATGCTTGGTTCTTCCAGGATAAAGCCTTTGTCCAGTCGCTTAGTGCTGAACTCAGTACATATTTCCATATTAACAATGGTTCAGTTTCACAGGTTGGTACTTTGTAGACAGCTGGAAAAGCGGTGATGTACGACTTCACCAAAAGTTATATCAGAGCTCAAGAATGCGAGCTTTCTTCTCACGTACCCAGCTGGACGCACACGCCGTTCTACTGGAACAACTCTTGGAGCTAAATCGCCGACAATTAGGCCTCATCCATGAGGACATCCTTATACACTCCTTTGAAGCAGCCAAAACTCTCTGGCGAGCTACGACAGCCAGGATTTATGGTTGGGGGGAAAAAAACAGGAAGCTGCTCTATTGGCTGGCCTCCCATCAACAAGCGAACAGGATCGTCCCAGAGATTATAGATGACAAAGGTTGCTCACAAAACTCTTTCTGAGATAGCACAGGTCTTCACTCAGTATTATAAGAAGTTGTATTCCCCTCCATCGATAGAGATGTGGCCACATCTCATTCCTTTCCAGACTCTGTATCTCTTCCTAGTTTATCTCTCACTGACTCTCGTCTACAGGACGGAACCCTTCACGGCAGAGAAGATCGGGGACGCTTTCTCAGGTTTGGCATCTGGGAAGACCCCAGGCCCTGATGGTTTCCCTATGGAATACAGTATCACATTTCGGGAACTTCTTCTCCCCCATCTCCTGCCCTTTTATAAGGATGTCTGTCGTGTGGGTTCATTTCCATTAGAGCTGGACTCGGCAACCATAGTTTTGATACCCAAAACACAACTCCCTCTACGTCCTGTGCCAACTATCGTCCAATTTCACTGCTCAACTAAGAGGTTAAAATCTTCACCACAGTATTGGCAAACCGACTCCAACAGGTCTTGACCACCCTGGTGCAGCCAGACCAATTTAGCTTTATGCCATCCTGGAGCACACGACATTGCATTTGTCAACTTCATGTAGCTCTGGCCCACAGTCATGGATTGCCGCAAGATCTAGCATTGCTCCTTATTGACTTCGAGAAGGCCTTTAATACGGTACCTTGGAGCCATCTTTAGTTGGCGATTGTTTGCTCCGAGTTTGTAACGCGCTTTTGGAACTTGGTCTGATTCCTCTATTCCAACCTCACAGCTTGTGTACGTGTCATTGGGGTCTTATCAGAGGCCACTCCCATAGCGAGAGGGACCAGGCAGGGCTACCCCCGGTCTCCCCTCCTCTTTGCCTTGGCCATAGAGCCTTTGGCCCATCTCATACCCACAGACCCCCAGTATTCCGGATGGACCTGGTGCAAAAACCATGAGGAGCGCAGCGCATCGCATCACATTCTACGCAGATGACATACTCCTTCGTCTTGAAAACCCGGTTGTTAGCGGTCCTAGGGGTCTTCAATTACTTAAACACTTCGAAATAGCCTTGAGTCTTCGGATGAACCCTTCTAAATCCCTGTTGGTTCCCCTGGCCCCAGCTAGGGACTGCTTTGACTGCCAGACCATTATTCCTCTCCGTCAACTTAGTTTTAAATACTTGGCATGTGGGTTGCCTTGCCCCTGGAATTCACCTGGGCCCGTAATCTTCAACACTACTTGGTCTGGAAAGCTAAAGCAGATCTCACTAAATGACAGGCCCTTCCACTTATTGTCATGGGACGCATTGCGCTGTACAGGATGATGATTGTTCCGAGAATTCTTTATATCTTTCAGAATCTTCCCCTTCACGTGTCCCGAGCTTGGTTTGGGCATTAGATGGAACTGCAAGAAAGTTTCTGTGGTGGGGTTCTAGGTCGCGCCTTTCCCTCACACACTGTCAACGAGGACCTTTTGATGGTGGCCTAAGGATGTCTAACCTTTACTTTTACTGCCTGTCCTCAAATCTTCTCGTCATCCACGACTGGTTCAATGGTGGCTGGCCAGATCCCGCCTACCGCCTAGACCTCTTATTTCTGGGTTTCTCTCTCTTGCAAGCCATGCTCTATGGATCACCTATTTCTATTTCCATACCTTTGGTGACTAGAGTGGTGTTTCTTGCATGGAGGGCTGCACTTAGGCATGCCCTCTCTGGCACAGTACTTGGTTGGGTGAGGTGGCGACGCGCCGTGGTTTCCGATCCTGTGTCATTATTGGTATCACACGCCTGGGTGATGTGTGGTCAGGACAGCATATACACTCCTTCCAGGACCTGCAACAGACGTATACCTTGGTGCATACCCAGTACTATACCTTCAGCTCCGATGCGCTCTCCACGGTCATCCCAAGTCACTTTAATCCCCTGGAAGCCAAAACGTCTCATGGGACACCTAGGCCGTGGGGGGGGAATCTCCCAAATTTAACGCACTCTTGTAATTATTTCCCCGGACCACCTTAGAGACCGCTAGGAAAGTTGGATGGGCCCCATGGAAGATGAGGATTGGCGGGACACCCTGATGGCTCCACATGAGCTTACTATCTTATTTTATTTAAGGCTGGTACGAGCATACTATTTATACTTTGCATGCCTTTCCCCAACCCACCTATGTCGCGCAGGCACCCATCTAACTTCAGCATGCCATCGGTGCGGAACCAAACCAGCTGATTTTTATCACATGGTGTGGACCTGCCCAATGATCCATCAGTACTGGACCGGGGTGACCCGGGAGTTGTCGGATGTCCTTGGGTGGTTGCATAGGAATCTATATGCTTTAAATGCAATGTATGAAATACAATTCATACAGTTTAGAATTGCAAGATCCGCTCGGAATAAACCAGTACCTTTATGATATGAATAAAACATCAAGTCGTAAATCTTCTCCTAACGTGAAGACACCCGCTTCACGTTAGAGAAAGATTTATGACTTGATGTTTTATTCATATCATAAAGGTACTGGTTTATTCTGAGCGTTCCTTGCAATTCTTTAACTGTATGAATTTTATTGGCTACATAAGCAATTCACAGTAGTCTCATCTAGTATTTTACTGACATTTGAGATTGTGGGTGTTCCATAAATGTATCGGACCCAATGAGCCAAATTGGGACAGATTCCATTCACTTGTAGAGCAGGTATATTTAACGTTTGGAGCCTTTGGCACCAAACTGTGTAGAAGTACCCTCAAGTTCTTTTGGATCTCTGATTGGCTAACCTGACTTCACATGTAATGCTTTGGGGAGTATAAACTCAGTACTGTGGGAAGAGAAATATTATCCTTCCAGTGCTGTGGAGTCTTTCTGAGATTTGTTCACAAACGTCATTGGATAATATATACTCTAGGAAAAAGATGAAGAGGAATCTAGTGAATTTATTTGATTCAACATTTTTTAAACTTCATTGGAGACCAAAATCATTATCCCCCTAAACCAAGATGGTGCATGTGATGAAGGTGAGCAGCCCCAAAACTATTAAGCCCTGAGGCCTTAGAAAGGAGCTCCCTCTTTTGCATACAGTGCACACGTGTCCAAAAATAACAATGAAAAAACTCTTTCACAGTAGCTGCGGGGCAGGATAATTTATCTGTCTCCTTAAAGCTTTTTAAGTTTTTCTAGTACCAACCAAAGACCAACCAAAAGCTTTTAAGAACTTCTCTGCAGGACTGAAATAATCCCACTTCAGATGAGGGTAAGAGTAGGGTTTTGGGCTTTCGTCTAATAGGTGCTGGAGGCACATACAGAAAACAGCCAATGACATGAGACCAATGTGAAAAGGTTTCAGATGGCCACCATTGTAAACAGTACAACGGTACAAAGATTATCCAAGGTCTAAATTGTCTTGCATTCCACCTCTTCCTCCATTGCAGACCCTTGATGTATACCATTGGACATGAGCTGTTGAGCAGTTTTCAGGTCAGTGGGTGGACATTATAACAGTAACTGTGGCCATGGAAAAGGAGTTAGTGTGGGGGATAAAACAACACAGCCTACTAAAGGGGTTACCATTTCACAATCCACAAATGGAGAAAACTGTGATAATGGATGCATCCCTCCCAGGTCAGCACACACCATAAGGACTTGGCCTCCTTGGCAGCCACAGAACATCTTATGCACATCCGAGACCTAGAATTCTGAGCTGTTATATTCTGGATCTGAAATCATTCATTAATTCCTTCCTTCCTTCCTAAGAAAATGTAAATCTTGTGAGATTGCATTACATCAAAATACAGGGATATATTGAGTTAGCATTGGATCAGGAACTCTATTTTATAACTTCAACAATGATTTAAAGACCTACAATTTCAGGTACCACAGTTAATCAAAAACCGCTCCTGATTGCCTTACAAAATCAGTGCAAATATTAGGATGTTTTGGCTTCGTAAGGCTATGAAGAGATGTATGAACTACAGAAAGAATTGAAATTTCTGATAGAAACTTCTGGCCCCAGATTCCTCACTTTTTGAATATCTCTAGGCATCTGACTTAATCCCAAAACCTTCCAGCAGTACCTCTGCATGCCAGAAGGTGGTGCCTTTTGCATTGACACTGTTCTGCTCACTAAATGATGTGCGGGCCTATATAGTCACTACTCTCGCATAATAACGTCCATTAGTTTCTTTCTGCGCCTGCAGACACAGGTCCTATGCTCCCTTCTTCATCACTTTGAGACTTGTACCCCAAAATGTTGCCAAGTGCGCAAGAGATGTCAACCCCCCCAAAATAACAGGCTTCAAGCCATGTCGAGACTGTTGCAAACAGATGTCTGTGATGGAGCTTCACCAGAGATGCTTGTGGTGCCTCGGGTCGAGCCACGACTGCAAGCTCTGCACCAACTGTGTTTCAAAGAACTCGAAGGCCATCAGGGAAATTAGACAAAACTCTAATTTGCCAAGCATAAGAAGACTCTGTGGAGGGGCTGCTCCAAGTTGCAATCTGTGTCCAATGTTCTTTCCTGCTCTCTTTCCCGGAGTCATTTGTGCTGCTTTAGAGGTTGGTCTTTGTTATGCTCCAAAGTGTCAGGTAACTCTAAAAAGAAACACAAGATGTTGATACAGGATTCTGGTCTCTTGTGTCCCTCGCATTTGCCAGAGCAGGTGTGGATCAGTGCCAATCTTCTCGATCTCACTATCGAAGTTAGCCGACTTCGGAGCTGATTCTGCAACTTCTAGGCACAACCTAATTATCCAGGGCCGAATGCCACTCCACGTCAGATCGGAGAGCTCCGTGCAGCCATGCTACGGCTCTTCAGATCCCTTCCGACTCCCTGTGGCTCGCCTGCAGGCCCCAAAGAGCCATGATGCCGTCTACCCGGGATACCGCCTGGAGGTTTGCCCTCAGCACCAATTGGACTCTCCAAGCCCGTTTTGCCTCTGGTTCTGCTTTGCACTCCACTTCCGGCTCCACGACCTGTACCAGCCCTGGGTTCCTCAACGTCCATGCCGATTCCATCAACCCCGGAGGAGGAGAAACCAGTTGGTCCCTCAGACGTATAGTCTGTTTGACCTCGGCTAATGCCACTCCTGAATCCGACCAAGGCTCCACTTCATCTATTAGACATTCCTATTCCGCAAGGCAAGTAGCCCACCTTGTACTCTCTTTCTCTGCTTGACTGCACATGCGACGTCTCTGAGACATTTTATTTTCAGTCAGTGGGCTTGGAAGCTGCCCATTACTTACCTTTGGTTGTCTTCACTGTCTTTCTCATTTGCTTGATTATCATTGGTCAGCTGGCTGCAGGCTTCCTTTCTCTTGGTGGATTTGCCCCTCCACTGAAGCACGGACTCATTACTTGTGTCATTCCACTGTTCATATTTTTAGGTGGTATTTTTCACTTTTGGTTGAAGCACTCTAACAAAGTGCAGCTTTTCCAGCAGGCTCCCTTGTGTATTTCTCCCACTCCGTGCCCAGAGCCATCCTCATCCTCATCCTCTTGATGTCCGGGTTGTTGCTTGCTAGAGCCCCTCCATCCCCACATTGTACATGTGTTTGCTCCCAGCACCCTCACCCACCTTCCTTAGTTCGTGTTAATCCCAGCCTATCCCACCCTCGATGCCCATCACCCTCCACTCACCCTTCATCCCTGTTGCTGCCAACCTGCCTTCCCTCTGTACTACATTGTCAGTGTTACACCACCCAACACATACTCTCCCTCCCTCTCTGTCCCCCCCAACTTCTGCCAGCAATAAAAAAAGCGCTATGACTCGACCAGCGTTGGCCGCATCATAGTGTTTTGTGTTTTTTCTAAGTTTCAGCCATGC
The DNA here is from genome assembly GCF_964204655.1 of Triturus cristatus. Lineage (NCBI taxonomy): Eukaryota > Metazoa > Chordata > Amphibia > Caudata > Salamandridae > Triturus > Triturus cristatus. The sequence continues at coordinate 881,569,100 of NC_140591.1, forward strand.
ATCAGAAGGCAATACGCTTTTTGGTGTGCCTTGGAAAGCTTTTTCCTTGACTTATGGAGCCACGGATGTAGTCTGATTTCGCACCAAGAAGCCATTTCGAAAGCGATAGTAAATAAAACTGGCTGCCGGTACATGAGCTCTATTGCACTAAGGGCCCAAGAACTTCCCTCGGAACCACTTTGCTTCTCAGTTGGAAGAGCATGCATTAGATTTGGTACCAGATAAGGTAATTGTACATGCATGCGCTCCTCAAATCTAGACGTTCAGTGTATGTGCTCGTTTGTTTCTTAACACAACTTCCTTTTCAGCTTTGTAGATCTCCCCTAGGCAGCGCTTGTGCTGTCTCTGTGAGACATGGTGTATTCAGGATATGGGCTTTAAAACTCCACCGATTTTCAGGAGACTTCCCCTGTTACATGTGTTGTTACACAGAGCTTGTGGGCACTATTTCTTTCTTTAAGACAGAGCGCTGGAGACCAGTGCTGGTGGTTTACAGAGCTCTGTTGTAAACAGGGCTGTAAATCTTGCTTTCATCTTACCACATTGGCTCTGCATTCCAAGACAGTGGTCTGTTTTGGCTACAACTGCCTCCTCCCGCTTTTGAAACCCACATCCTGGCGTCATGGTCCCTGAAGATTACAGAAGACAGTGGTCAATGCACAAATCATGTTCTTTTGTAACCATAAATGCCTGCACATGTTGTGAAGACTCTGGGTTCGCCTGTTTGTAAGGGCTTCCATATGTAGCGGGTAATATAATGTAGGACAGCAAAGAAAACTTGAATTGCCCAGGATCACGTAATGTTTAAGTGGTAAGGTCAGTTTCCGAGTTCACTTCGACCAATAAATCCAACACACAGGTCTAAGCATCCACCTCGGGACTGGCTACTGTAGAAGGGAGGACTGGAAGTGACCAGCCCCTTCTGTGAGTTCACTTCTTACCTCCTTTTAGCTTTTATTATTTGCCTTAACTTTCAGGTTACATCATTGAAGCAAGAGCGGAAAAATGTGAGACGAATCAATAACAGTAATACTAATAACATAAATAACAGCACCAACACATATAGAGAGCCACTCCAGCATCTTTCAGCTGTGAAGAACTATGTCCTTCCATAACCTTTAATTTCTGATATTGTCTTTGTGAAAGCATGGACGCTCAGTGGTAAAAGGTGTGAATGCCTTCCAAGAGCGGCCGCGTCCCTTTTAAGGCTGACAAAAAAGTGCCACAAAGATGGGTTAGCATTAACCCATTTTATTTCAAATGCCACGATAAACAAGACTGCAGCAGTGTACGGAGCGCTATCAAAACAAGCTTATTATCAGTTCTGCTCAGTGACACTTCCTGGGTTGATGTCAGCAGCGTGCTTCATTGTTTTACACGCACAGAGTTTAGGTTCAGCATTTCATCTGCCCGCAGTCAACCAATCAAATTAATTTTGGGTCAAAGCCCATGAAGGTTAAAACACAAATAAAATACAATAAATGCTTATCGTTCAGAAGAAAAGAATTAAAACTGCCGCACAACAGATATTACCATCCGTTTCTTTGATAAAATCCTACCCAAATCCCATCCATGCTACACAAAAATGGTATTTATAAATTGCTTTTTAGCACTCCAGTTGCACAGCGCAGCTGCGAGCTTATGACCAGCACAGATTTATTAGTCAAAGAAGTAAAGATTGAGGCTGTTACCAGCACTAATTCCTAAGCTAATAATTAAAAAATTGCAAAAAGTTATATTATAAACTGCATCAAAATTGCCAACCCGCACAAATAATTTTTTTTAGTTCTCGCAGACATGCGTTGCAGCGCGCATGCGCTGCTCGCTCTGCGAGGCTTCTTGTAATCGAGCAGATTTCAGAAGTGGAGTGTAGGCTCCGCCCCTTCTTTCCATTGGCTTGTGTCAGCGTTGATGCTGAACGCTGGCTTTGGATTGTAAGTGAGGCATTTTAGTCCCTTCTTGTTACCGCCCCGTCTCCTTTTGGCCACGCTCACCCGGACTGGATCTTTTACTTGCGGCGTTATACTCTTCCTTCAAGCAGTCAGTAAGAACTATGTTATGCACACTGTGGGATCCTTCAGACTCGGGCCCTGGTACTCCGGAGCGCGCCCTGGCAGCCATGTTGTTTGCTCAGGGACTCCTCCCTCGGCGACTCTCCCTGCAGCCTCCTCCTCCGCCTTTTGAAACGCTATCCTTTTGCCAGTTGCTGAATTTGATAGCAGTCTTCGCAGAGGGATCTATATCGGCTCAGCAGAGGCAAAAGGTGGAATGAAAGACGAGCGCTGCCGAGAAATGGGGCGATAGCTCCACTCCAGACTCCCTCCCCGCCTAACCTCTCCCCCATGCGCTCTTTTGTCTATTGTGCACAGCGCCAGGCTCCACTGGCTAGAGACTAATACTGAACCCTTCCCGTGTGGGGGTGCATGGGCTTTCATAATCAACTTGGCAGAGGGTTTCGGGGTGACAGTATGTTATGTTCTTTCTGTTTAAGCGCTTAGAGACCGGCGGTGATAGGCGCTATACAAAAACTTTATAACATAACTTAAATGGCGGCGCGGCACACCTCGTGTTCAGAGGCCAGAGACGTGCTCCTTGGAGTCTCACCTGCCTCTCTCTCTGAGCACAGGACACCTCGCCACTCAACATAAAATAAACATGCAGATCGCATGAACGGGAGCAGTCGTGCCCCGCTCCGGTGCACACACTGAGCCCACCCCGTCCATAATCAGTAAAATAACATGCAGCCCGTGTGAACGGGAGCAGTCACCCGTTCTGTGAGCACTGTACACGTTAACATGTGTGCTCCGGTGCACGCACAAAGCCTGCCCCGTCCATAAGCAGTAAAATAATGCACAGCCCTTGTGAACAGGAGCACTTGTGCACAGCTCTATGAGCGCCGTACCGCCGCCATGTGTGCTCTTGTGCACGCACAAAGCCCACCCCACCCATAAACTGTAAAATTACGTACAGCCCCTATGAACGGGATGGAAACTAGGAATACCCTGACCTTTTCTTACTGCCCTTCTTCTGTACTGCTTCATTCCCTTCTGCTTCTTTAAACAACCATATGATTCTCCCCTTGCCTGTCTCTTCCCCCAACATTCTATTTTTCCTATAACCTTCTCTCTCCATACCCTTCTGTCCCCTCAATGCCCATCGGTCACTTTCCTTGCCCGTCTGTTTCTTCCCAGCCTTTCTGTCTTTAATCCGGCTCCTGTTTCTCCCCTGCCCTTCTTTCACTCCACTTGCCCTTCTGCTTTTCCCCTTTCCCTTCTGTTTCTCCCCCTGCCTTCCTGTCTTCACCCATGTTTCTCTCTGTACCCCTGCCCTTCTGTTTCTCCCCTTGACCTGCTGTTTCTCCCCTGCCTTCCTGTCTTTCCTGTGCTTCTGTCTCTACCTCTGCCAATCGTTTCTCCCCGGCCTTTGTATATTTACCCGTGCTTCTCTTTCACCCCTGCACCTTTGTCTGTTCCCCTCCTATTCTGTTTCTCTCCCTGCCTTAGTCTTTACCCATGCTTCTGTCTCCATCCCTGCCCTTCTGTTGCTCCGCCCTTCTGCTTTTGTCATGCCGGGCTATCACTCCCCTGACCTCCTGTCCAGGGCACAAGTCCTAACAAGCATTTGCAATGCAATAGGTCTCTCATTTACGCAAGTTTAAGCTATTGGCATTGTAAATCACAATGCCTTTTATTTATGTGTTTAAAAACGTAAAAACAAAAATAAAAGGCATTGTCGTTTGCAATGTCAATAGCTCAAACTCGCGTAAATGCGAGACCTATTGCATTGCAAATGCTTGTTCACTCAGGCAACAGTTTAGACAGATTGTGCAAAATTTAGACTAATCTGTCAACCCTGCTTGCAGACACTCTCGGTGTAACTCAAACATGCTGATTTTGGATGTTCACAATTTTTACGGCCTATTAACTGTGGAGACTTCAGAAACCGTTAAATCGCATGATAAGATCCCGCGTGTTAGACTCTTTCGACAGTTAATTACGTTCGGCATTTTCTCTTGATGTGCACAACACATACTTAAACCTTACCTTGTTAAGTCTTGCGCCTGCGTTGCAGTGCGCGGCACTGCTCGCGCAGCAAGAGACCTCTTGAGTGGGTTTGAAAATGTACCTAGGAATCCCGTTTATCCCTCAAAGCTTTGAATGTGGCTTCGCACACGTTATGCCTTATAAATTCCCCAAACAAGACGCCTCGCAGTATCAGCCGGGCGTCTGGGCAGGGTCGGACTGAGACAGAAAATAGGCCCGGGCACTAAAATAAATTAGATAGCTGTAAAAGTGGCCAAAGTTGGCACATTGGGGCGAGGTTGAACTTGTAAAAACACGCTGTGTTATGTGTTTGCAAGGTATGGAAGACTGCAGGGATGTGAGCTTGCTTTAGGCAATGTTTGTTTTAATTACAGTGAAATCATTTATATAGCGCTTCCCAGCCCTGGCAAGGCGCTAGCTAAAGCGTTTTGAGGACAGGTGTTTGCAAATTACTCTGTGGTCGGTTCCAGAGATCATATCTACATCACCTGTCTGGAAGCAGCACTGAACTCCCCACCCCCCCAATTATTTAGTGATCTTCAAGCTCTCACAATGCTAGAACCATTTATTCAGGTTCCTAGGAAAAGCTTTATTTTGAGTGTTTTCTCCTTTTCATACCGACACAACTATTGAACGGTTGGTGTTCATTCCTCAACCAGAATCAGTAGCAGAAACAGCCCTTCAAACTCTGGATGTTAAAAGGGTGCTCATGTATGACATTAACAAATTTAAGCCATTTAGGAAGTCTACACTACTTTTTTGTGTCCTTTCCAAAACCACACTGAGGTTATGCCATTTCTAAAGCTGGCAGTGCCAGATGGTAAGTTAAGTAGATCCAGACTTGCTATTTCAAGGCTAAATGTACACTTCCAGTTCCCCTAGAGCTCATTCTTCAAGCATAAAGGGGGCCATGTTAGCTTTATTTGTTAACATCAGCTTATTTGATATATGCTAGGCTGCTACTTGGTTAACAGAACATAAACTTACTAAGCATTCTTACTCTGTCGAAGTCCTCCATCAGCAGGTTTTAGTTGGCCAACAATCTTACGAACATTTTTTCCAATATCTGGGTCATCTACTCGCTAATAATACCAGGATTAGGGAGTGCAGAGGGAAAGCCCTACACGGGCACTGGAGGTGGATACATCCTCCACATGGAATTAGTTATCAAACATAAGGATCCACCCCTGGAGGAAGAGAGTAAAAGGAAACAGATAACCTGGGTTCAAAACACTAAGGTAGTGATGTGTGCGTATCCCACTATGGTTGGATACACACTGTGTTGTTTAAATACCCCTCACACACCAAGAATGGCCCATGGTGTCATGCTTCATCATAGGGGTCTTCCCGCCCCGGGACGGGGCGTGCTACGACCTGCGACTACGCAGGAGCACTGATGATAAAGTGCTATGTGTAATGCAAAGGGAGGGTCTGAGGTAAATGTTAGTATGTGTGTTAAAAAGGACCTGGCCTCTTAAGACAAAAAAACTTTAATATGTCAAGGGAGGCTGGTACTAGTAAACAAAAGTGGTGCGGAGATTTCCTACGTAATGTGTGGTTGCTCCTAAAATGTCAACATGTTTCGATGCGAAGCATCTTCATCAGGACAGGGCAAAGATCCCTCCTATGTAGAGAGCGTGCACTTATTTACATGACTATAAACATAAGTGAGGATGCAATTAATAATGTATTAATATACAATACCTAATAGTATACTTGTATGTTTGTGTATGTGAGGATACTACCTCATGAACCTTGAAAACGGGTGGAAAAGTCAAGGAGCCTCAATGATGCCCTTACACAGACTTTACTCGATGTGCGTCCATCCCGCGGTTCTGCTGTCATCTACTCGCTAGCCACCACTTTGGAGTGGGGCTGATTATAGTATATGCAGAGCATGTGTATTCACGGTCACACATGCTACGAACGGAAAATGTTACTTATCCTATAACCAACTGTTCGTAGCACATAGTGTTGTATATTCACATGGGGCACACCCTTCTTCCCAAAAGGGACAGATTATCACAGATGTTATATATATATTTCATCATTTAATACATACCTGCACACCTTGACTCGCCCTTCAGCAGGAAAACAGTCTGAGGTGGAGCAAGTGTGCTTTTGCATTGTGGACAGAGGGTGGAGTCCGAACAGGTCTTATGACGCAAAAGTCTTCAAAGAAAAACAAGTTGCAAACATCCCGGCCCAACACTGGATGCCAGAAGTATGCAGAGCATGTGAATCCACAGCACTGTGCGCAACAAACAGAAGTTACAGGGTAGGTTACAATTTACTTTCGAATTGCAATTTTTTACTGTGTACAAACAATCGCCAATCTTGCTTTCATGCTTATATATGCATATGGCTAAGGTAGCATTCTGGGAGCATTACAGATCATCTCAATTATTATATTTTGCAAATGTGTCTATATATATTTGGACAAGTACCACTGTCAGTAATGCAAGTTGAGCTCACTGCATTTCTTTAGAGCGTGTCTGCTAATAGTAAAAGCTGAACAAAATACTTATGGATTCAAATCTTACCTTTAGTGGCACACAATGTTCTTTTGAAGATCCATTCAGTTGTACTGTAAACTGGTAGATCATGGGCTTGTGCTGCAGAAAGTTGGACCTACTTGTCCAGTGGACAAATTAAATATGAAAACTGTTTGTGATGGACCCCAAACAATATGCCTGTGTGTTGAGCGGTATAAATTCCACATCCCTGGTGTCATCACACAGTTAATTCTTCATCTCATCCATGCATTGTACACACAAACCTTTTTATTTGTTTTGCACTATAAATGGCATTTTTATTGGCTTGGTTGGGTCGCACTCTACTGCGAACAACTAACCTGTTGGCTTTGCCAATGCTTGTTTCTATTAGTTAGAAAAGTGAGAAAGTCTTTGGACAAAGAATATTTGAGTTTATGCATGTGAATAACTTTTTCTTTTGTCAAGGGTGGCAAACAAATGCTACTACAAAGATGTACATTAGTTGTTTGTAAATCAATATTTCCAAATTATGTTTCTGACGGATACATCTTCCTCTTTTTAAAAAGAATCTTTCTAGGATGGTCCAGAAGAGCTTTCCTCAGCAATACCTTTCAAGTGCAGCCAGGATTGCGCCATGTGACTGCAGATGTGTTTCCTGCCGAAATTCCTCAGCACTTCCACAGCGACTAGGTCAGATGGGTCCTCCAAAAGTTGCAGGGGTCAAACCATGTTGCAGATGCATTAGATGTCCCTTTCGGGCCCAGGTGACATCTGCAGCATGTGATTCTTGTTTGCTGTGTATCCAGAGACCATGAGGGAGTTAGAAGCAAGGTTGTTTTAGCTAAGGCCCGAGGCAGACACCAAAGTGATCTCCTTTGCCCACAGATAAGTCACCTGTCATGGAATGATCTCCTAAGTGATTTTCCCATAAAAAGTACACAAACCACCATCGGAAAGAAAAGTCCTTTACTTCCTCGATTGCTCCAGGACCTTTTGGAGCCTTGATGGCGTTCCCTGAAGCCAGACTATAACTTGTGCTCTCCTGACTTTGAGAAAAAGATGAGGCCAGAGATGCTGGTGCATCGGCCAACCCTGTGAAGTTCAAGGCCTTCAGGCCGGCTTTGATGAATCTGATCAGGACAGCTCCTGTATCCTCTGTGTCGACCCATAGGGGGAGAGCTCTTCTGTGGACTTGGTGACTCAAGCAGTTGTCACATCAGTGTTATGCCACTACTGTCTCTGGTGCCCAAGCCTCCCTTGGCACTGATGCAAACTCTGCCCATGATAACAAACTCGCCCATGGAGACTATGATGCTGAACTCAGAACCGTTTGCTGGAAGAGATTATCCATGCTGCAAGAGAGAAATTTAAGCTGAACTTCATTAGTATTTCCTTGGCAGAGCACCTTCCTAATGCTCAGAGTTTTCCTGAGATGGAGCAGTTATTTGGTTCCAACTCCGATGCCTTCACAATGCCTGATAAGAGCTATGGCTGCACCGATGATGATTTGAAGTCTAATAGCCTCCTTCCCCACTATAACACTAATGCTGGCTTATAAATGGACTTAAAAAATGCAAGTGGCTGTGACACTGCACCTGAAGGGGGCATCCCTTACCCCTCTGGACCTGCTTCAGAGGAATTCAGAGAACATTTCCCACAAAAAATGTCCTCCATCATAACTGTGGTAGGAAAAGCAGCGGAAGCCTTGGAAGTGACCTTGCCGTTTATGTAGGCAAAGTTCAACATCTTGACTAAGATCTTGTTCCCCTCTTCTTCAGTGATCGAGCCCCTGCTTTTGTTCACTGAGGCCCTCCTTTATCCTGTCATGGCTGTATGTGGGAAAACCTTTTCAGGTTCAGAGCTCCGCAGACAGATAGCCAGATGCCATTGGCCTGCTCAAGGTGACTCACTCCTTGTGTCCTGTCACCCATCACTGGAAAATCTGGTTGTTCAAACATCATCCTCGAAGCAGAACCCGAAGGCCTTCCTCCAGCTCCTCCCAATGAAACTTGAATCTGTGGGCTAAAAATTGTTTGCTTCAGGCAGCCTGGCCCTGCACTGTTAATGCCACTTGCCTCTTGTGCAGATATGTTCATGCTTGTTGGAATTGGCTTGCCAGACCACATGAAATATTTGTTCATTTACTTGGTCAGTGACTGATTGGATGCAGCAAAACAGATCATGAAGTGCAGCCTGGATTCTGACGGCACCCTTTCTCGGTCCATAGGCACAGCTGTCATGCTGCATCAGCACACTTGGATCTTTTCCATTGATTTCTCACATTATGAACATGACCTTATGTGGCAAGTGGCTTTTCAGAGAGAAATTCATCTGCTAATCCAGGGCAATGCAAGCCCGGTAGAGAAAACCTCAGCCTGTCTAGACTCCCCAGCAGGTATCTTGCTTCTTTTGATACAGGTGTGGATCTAGGAGATTCCATCAGCTGGAGCAGATCCAGTCTCTGTCATCATCGGACTGACAGTGCTGCCTTACACCCTATCCCCACCTCTGAGGAGAGTGGATTTTTGGGAGATGAATCTAAACCTTCTTACTCTGGCTTTGATCCTGGGTCTGGACGTCTCGCATCTGTTTTGGAACTGCATCCGATTGGTGCCCACGCCAGTGCCTGAAGTCGCAGTGACACCCATATTCAGAAGAGTCTCATAGCTTAGTTGCAAATCTATCATTCTGTTTACCTATACTTGGACTGATAGATGATCCCTCCAACCTTTTGTTAGGTCATGTTTTCAGCCCTCCACAGGCTTAGGATACTTTGGTCACAAGCTCGACTGGAGAGAGTATCTCCGTGATGTGATGCTGCGGGGTCTTTGGTTTGTTTTGCAGCTGTGCCAACACACAAATGTTCTCAAGCTGCAGACAGTCGATCTAGCATTGAAAGTATTTCTCAAGCATCTCAAGGTGCAACATTCAGATTCTGTCGTATACACCCCCACAGTCCATTATATCAATGGGGAGAACGGAGTGGAGTTTTGAACTTTATGTTGGGAGACGATTTACCTGTAGCAGTGGGTGTCATGTAGAGAAATGTTCATGGCAGCAGCTCATCTTGCAGGCTCCCTCAGTGTCATGGTGGATGCCTTCAGTCAACTCTCACGAAAGGACCATGCGTGAAAGCTGCATCCTGAAGTGAAGTGAAGTGAAGTGGGTGATGAAGTGGTTGATCTCTTGTTTGGGGATTCAGTTCATCTCTTCTCTACAGCCCAGAAAAGGAGCTGTTCTTAGTTTTAGTGCCATACACTTTCCACTAAACAGTTCTCAGGGGGTCTGCCTTATGTTCAGCATGCCCCAGTGCCTGCTGTACACGTTTCTGCCAATTATGCTACTGTCAAAAATACTGCCAGGAATTTTATTTGTTCAGTGCTGTGAGTTGGAAGGCCTCCACCTCTTGATGTCTCGTCTTTCTGATGTCTTACAATTTCTGTTGCTCCTTGTTCTGACAGTCAGACCCCTCACAAAATTGCGGCATGGATTTACAAATTTTGTCGCACAAAAAAAGCTAATTTTGCTGCACATTATTTGTTTTTTGTCTTGCTTTATTGTATTCAGATATTTTCGATTTGCACAGTTCTCTGCAGCAAAAAAAGATGTAAGCCATCCCCAGAGAATATTGCCCTTTCAAAGAAGCATATTAAATGTAACTAGGAAGGTTTTTGTTATGCATCACTTGCTGTTGAGTTTTGATCACTTACATTTCGCAACAAGAAACCTACCTTACATAGTACTGAGAAGTCATTATTGAATCCTTCCAACTTGTATTGCATTAGATTAAATGTCAGAAACCCTCTTTGGCAGGCAAATATCTATGACCTCAACCTACTGACAACCACCACTTGTCTATGGACCAGTCACCTACCCTTGTGGACATGGGAAAGTTCAGGAACTCATCTCCCTCTATAAAACATCAGGTACTTTAGTCAGGCACGCAACACCCACATGCCACTTCAGTCCAGGTGGCTAGACAGAAGAATTTGTAGCTACATGGGAGGAAGAAGAGATGAATGTAGACAGCCGCAAGAGAAATGCAGATGAAAGAAAGATCACCACCAGCACCCAATAGACCAAATGAGCTAGAGGGAAACTGCACGATGTTTAGAACCTTACGATAACACTACGGTGACAGGGAACTTCCTTTCCCCTTCTTTTCTCCTTTTTAGCTCCATCTTGAACTCTTACCTGTCATTACCACTGATACATTCCTCTTTTTGTTCTGACAGTGATCATGGCTACCTTGTCTGGACCTTGAACCTAAGAAGAAACCAACATGAAGACATCTCTAATTGGCAAAGACCAGTAATACACCACCAACCACGACAAGGACACTGTTCTCTTGTTTATCGTTTCCCTTTCCGTCCCTGATGTAAATGGAGCACAGAAATGGAAAGATAATCCATGCTTCCTGCCATTAACAAATGGGAATCCTTTCCTACACTCTCTCTCCCTCCTCATTCAACATCCCATTTGTTTAGCACAGAATATGGTGAGAAGAGATGCAAGTTCTCGGCAACTCTCGTTCAGATTAGGCTAAGGTTCTCTAATTGCTGATAAATTATCTGAGAAGGCTGCGCACCATATGCTTCCCTTTCCTCTCCCAACTAGCATCTGTCCAAGACTATGGCTAAGGTATTTTCATAATTATTTCTGAGACGCTTGGAAGGAAGTAGCTCTTGCGCCTACTATTCCATCTTTTTTTAAAACATATTTGTATTGGCATTTCGTTATACAGTGAGCAGTACACAGTTATGATGCAATGAAGGTCTTGTACAAACATTTGCAACAGGCATAGTACAGAGTGTAGTGGTGTTGTCGAACGCTCAATATCCTAAGGGTATCGGTAAGAGAAGGCCCAATGGACACACACCATGGTAGGGAGCAGTACACATTGTGACCCATTCAATATTGCATTTCCATGGTAACAGTTCCAGATTCAGTGTAACCTCAGTAAGAAGCATAACATATCCGCCATGTAGGTGAATCATATCTGGGTACATGGAGTCTATGCCACATCCGGATCTTATGTGCAGCAATGTTGCCAACAGGGCAATAAAACAAAGTAACAAACAGCCTGTCAAGGGGTAGTGAAGTGCTACCTACAGGTAAAGTGTTGTGCATGTCTCTAAGCGCCCGGAGAGAGCCAAGGGGGTGAAAGACAAGGAGAGGGCAACTCGTCATGTCAAAACGGAACAGGGCCCCATGAACGCCCAACCCCGTCTCAGCCACAGATCGCACAACTAGCAATCCTTAGGTTCCTGTCATGTTACGTATAGGGGGAGGGAGGGGATTTCCCAAAAGTCACGGTCGTATGGGCTAGTGGGCTGGGGTGCGGACTCTGCAGTGCACTACATTAGGATGGGGTGGATTCGCCGTCTCCATCCGTGCTACTCAAGGAAGGTGGGTATTCCCAGTTGTGTAAGATGTCACTTCGCTGTTCCGCCAAAGGATGTTGACATAATCTACTCAACTCCTCTCTGCGCAGTGCTCTCGCTTCTGCACCAGCCCAAGTCGTCACCTCCCTCTGCCAAACATGTGCTTGTGGCCCCATGGGTGCCTTCCATGTGATTGCTACACGCCTCCTAGCCAGCACCAGCGTCAGGTCTATGAACCTATTTCCTGCTTTACGTTTAGGTGATCTAGGGAAAGGTCCCAGTAAACAGACGTCCGCGACGTGGTTATGCGGTCGCCCTAGCGTAGCATTAAGTTTGGAGAGGACTTCCTGCCAGAATTTCTGTGCGACCCTGCACTCCCAAGTCCTACTATTCCATCTTGACTTAACTTCAACCGCTACGAACAAGACACTCACACTAAGTATCAGCATAATGGTTGTTCAAAGAAGAGCTCCTCATCCTCAGACATCCATTTCCAATACTGCCTGTAGTGAGACCTAACACCTGTTTTTGTGTTGAGCATCAACATCCTCCGCGTTCTCTATTTTCCCTCTTCTGTGCAGCAGTATTTCATCTAATATAAACTTGTTTATTTAAATACTTGTAATTGCATTGCTGAGTTTGTAATGGAATAATTAGGATTACAAGTAACACAAACAAAAAACTGGACTGACCAAATATGTCTGGATTGTTGAACATATTTCAGAGTGGCTTGTTCAAATGATATTTTTTGTTTGACTCTGCAGTAGAAAGGCAAGAGCATCTTAAGCATTTATAATGCATATAGTGATCAACAATAATTTATATAGAGTGGTTTACGCTCTCTGCTACATACACATGAGGAAAATTGAGAGATCTTTTGAACTCATTTCAAAGAAATATGAACACCACTGGCTTATTAAAGGTGGACTGCTGACATACAGAAGATTCACAGACATATACAATAATGATGGCAAAAGTGTCTGCCGATTTTTGCCCATTTTTCGATGACCCCTTATGCTACATAGGGCCTAATTAGAATGTCGGTCGGTAAGCCTCCGACTGTTCATTGGAGGCTTACCGACCGACATCCTTGGTTTGAATTCGGACCGCCGTATTACAATTATGTCGGAATTCAAACCGGCTAGTCAATCCGGCTAGCTTCCGACAGGCTTCAGAAGCCCGCCGGACACCGAACATAATCTTTTACGGACGATTTTTCCGCCATTGGGATTATGATCATGGCTTTCCATGTTGGGATTTCCGACATTAAAAGCCTGTCGGAAAGTGACTTTAGGGGCCCCTAGCAAGGACCCCCTTCTCTCTTCGGCCTCCGGTTGAGTGCAGAGGGGGGTAAATCTGTGGTGCCCCCCTGTAAATCCCCGCACTGTGTGGTGCTTGCCACACAGTGCAGGGATTTACCTTGACTCCCATTTCTCTATGGGAGCTTGTGCTGCGGCCGGTTTCCGACTGCTGCACAAGCTTCCATAGGGAAATGGCAGTCTGTGACCGCACCATGTGCGGTCGCATTGTGTTTGTGGTTTCGGACCACCGACCGGAGGTCGGTCGGTTACAAAACCGCAGGGATGTCGGTCGGAGGCAACTCCGACCGACTTCCTAATTAGGGCCTTGGCTCCACCTTTGGTTTTACTCACACTGCTGTTAAAATATTATTGCATGCCTTGCCTGACGCCACTCGATTTGACCAGAGTTTGAACACATTTACCACCCTTGATCTAAATGAAATCTTCTGCTCTGGTGAATTATTTTCCCTATTTTTTTTATTTTCCTGCCAATTGTGTGCTCACCACGAATAGAAAATAAACATTAATTTTCCAGATTGATATATAAACAGAAGCCACATGTGTATAAGTGTTTACTGTACGCATATTACCCTGATGAGTCACAGAGGTTAGTTGTGCACATTCAACAAAATGGCTGGAGAGCTTTTAGACCTTCTATGATTGTTCACCTTTTACATGTTTCTGCCCGGATAAATTGATCCTTCACGCTTTCCTATACTTCTTTCTTAGTTTGGATCTGTATACACCATGTCCAGACTATTACTATTCCATTTTTCTTTTCACTTCCTATCCCACAAAGGTAAACGACTTCTGCATTGCACCATGTCCAGACTATTAATATTCCATTTTTATTTTCACTTCCTTATCCTACAAAGAGAAACAACTTCATAGACTGTACTTCTGAATTATGTTACATCACCACACTCAACAGGACATAGTGAATGATCAGCTGATGCTATTTCGCTTTGGGGCATCCTCCCTCTGTATCTAGCACTGTTATGCCTTGGCCAAGAAATATCCTCCAGAGGGCATCCATGTCTATTCCAATAGCAGCATGCCTTCCTGTATGACCCTCTTGAAAGGCATCATGGTTGCTGATATCTGCAGAGTGGTTATGTGGTTATCTTTGCCTACTTTTGCTAAGTACTACAGTCTTACATCTTAGGAACGCAGTGAGGGTACTTTGCCAGAGCTGTAGTGCATGACTCCCTTGGTTATCTGGCACAACTCCATTCCCAATTCACTGGTGTTATTGCTTTGAGACTCACAAGAGGATGAATCTGCGAGAAGATATATACATCCGAAGCAAAATTTACTTTTCCGTGATGACAATATTTCTGATGGCTATATGATCTTCCTGTAGACTCCTCAAGGTTCGCCATCTTCCCCTAACGAGTTAATGCAGTGACTAATAGGATTCCAAGGTATGCAGACTTGTTATGTGCAGTATTTGTTGCTGTCGCTACTCTTGAGTTTCCTTTCTTTACATACCGATATGATGCGAAGTAAAAACATTGGTAACAGACCCCCAGTGCTAGAGTTTGTGCCTAATATACTCAGTTCTCGTCATGCCCAAAGGTAAAGTTGCAACCGAAGCTGCATGACATCACCTAGCAGGGTTGAAGAGATATTGCCGGGGAAAAGCTTTTCCAGACTATTCTGGAGCCTGAAAGGAAAATAGGAACATTCATAAGGAGACGACTCTGCGAGATGATCATGTATCTACCATAAATGTTTACAGAAGGCTAGTAACTCTTTCTTTATGATGTTACTTGACGGCTATCTTATGCTAGACTTATTGTTTTACCGATTTGCTTATCATCAACAATGCTTTTTGTCAGCTATCCAGTTTTTAGAATGTCATGTCAGTGTCATTTATGTTCTGAATACACACTTTTCTTTTAACGGTAAGACTTTTCTCAGTGATTTTAAAAACATTTGACCCACCGTTCCTTATGGTGTACAGTATTTATAAATGTACAGGACTGGTTGTGAAAACATCTGTATTAATAGCTTATGGGATTGATGGAATTTTTGTACTTAATTTAAACTGCATTATCATTGTTCCAAGGTAATAATACTGATGGAATTGAGAACAGAAATGGAACTGCTAGTGCTCTTTTGCACATAGACGAGTCTGATGATCTAGACAGACTTGATAAACAAAGACCGAAAAAAAGGAGGAGGCTAGAAAACCGACAATTCCAAACAGGTGAGTACTCTGAAATGACATGTCCCTAAATTTAAAGGGTTTTAAGCTAACGTTTTTTGTCGATTACAAAGCAGCTGGAACTCCTATCCACAGCATGGTTCTGTCAAGGCAGGTTGCGAGTCGTACCCTTGCAGCATTCATCTGCAGTTATACTCGACAATGTGCCAAATATACAGCTGGGAGTATTTGTAGAATACCCTTAATCATAGAATCTCACCTTATTGCTCTCCCATGGTTCCTCCACAGCAAGCAAACCTAGACACAAAAATGTGATCGTTTCTTGATTTATCTAGGTTTCCCTATATATATTTTTTTGTTGCAGAGTTTTATATAGCGCAAACTTGACCCGAATCCAATCAGGTATCAGAGCGCTTTACATAGCACCAGTTACGTTACATGAGGACACACATTCATTTTTTGTTAGGCACGGGGAGATTAAGTGATTTGCCCAGAACCACGAGATGTTCAGCGTCTTTACCGAGACTCAAACCCAGTTCCCCAGGTCCGAGGTCGAGCGCCCTAGCCGTTAGGCCAACTCCTCTCCCTATATAGAAGTATGTGTTCTTCCTTGGTGATTACTTGCAGTTGGATCCTGTTTATTCCCAACTATTGGGAACATATTATCTTCTGGAACGTATCCCACATGTCTCACAGTATTTTCATGCTTCTTCTGTATCTACCATTGGTTTATTCTTCCTTTTCACAACAAAAGTTAGGTTTGTTTTGGCATAGTGTTACTTTTGCACCAATGTGGGTAACTATTGCATTGCTATTACTAGAAGAGTTGGGCATGGAACAGTAACTGATTAACCTCTTTGGCCCTGATTACGACTTAGATGATACTGGGGTAATGGTAACCTTGTATGCAAATGTACCGTTTGCCAACAGTAAATTTATTCTAGTATCATCCAGTTATGAGTTAAACTCCCTGGAATTGGAAATTACCACGTGGGACCAATTTATTTTTGTTTTGAAAACCATACAGAATCCCAATTCTGTGGGGTTTATCACATATGTTTATCACCTGCTCTGAACAGGTGGTAAATTAATGCGTATATACCTCTGAATGGGATGGGGGCAAAGGAGAGGCTGCAAAAGTATTAGAGGGAAGTCAATTTCTGCAGAGTAAAATAGAAATTAGGCTACGGTAGCCACAGTTTTGTGATTTTTCTGTCTGGATTTACTGCCTGGAAAAATTAGGCCTAGTTTTCCCTCACCTGGTAAAACCAGCTGTGGAAATATCTACCAACATATAATCAGTCAGAGCGGAATTCAATGCTTTGATTGCACTTTGCCTGACTTGTAATTAGTGAAGTATGCAAAAAAGTGATGGATGGAATGCTTGAATTTAACCTCAGCCACTGGTAATTATTCGGGCTGCATCCCAGTACATTGTTATTTTGCACACCATGCCACCTTTGTTTGGACCCAGCCATATGCAAGACAGTGTTGACCCTGATCCAGTGGGAGCAGTCCAGCCTGAACTGCCAGGCCAGGTTCTCACTGAATCAAAACACAAGCAACCTACCATTTTTGCCCTTGTTCCGGCTCATTAGTTGGGTATAGCGTGGTTCCAGTGGCAGAGTGTGCACAGGACCCACTTTGTACAACCTTAAGTTGATCCTCCGCTTCAAAAGGATGCGGCGTGCATCCGTAATGATCGAGGAAAGGACCTCACCTCGCGGATCCTGACTCTGCAGCCACAACGGGGCAACGACGGATAGAGCGGGGCCTCCTAGTCCTGAGCCAGGATCCAGGCGAGGTGAGGTCCTTTCCTCGATCATTACGGATGCACGCCGCATCCTTTTGAAGCGGAGGATCAACTTAAGGTTGTACAAAGTGCCACCTTTGAATGATAGTGAGATAAACTTTCTCTTTTCTTTTTTTTTTCTTCACTATACATTATGTTTTACACACCATTGCAGTAGCGAAAATTTAACAACAAGGGTCCTGAAGAAAGCCGCAGGGAGAAATGGATCCCACTGGGCTGAAACATGTCGACCTCTCTATATAGCAGTTATTTGTTTAACACTGCTTTTTGCACTGTTGTTTTATTTAGAGTGTGAGACACATATTAAATCAGTAGTGTTTTCTCACAATTCTATTTTAACACACCACTTTAGTTTTCTTTTGATAGCACTGCATTCCTTTCAATTGTTCTATCATCTTACAACTGTTGGTCTCCTCGCTCCAATCCTTTGACGATCTTGGGCCACTCTTGAGTGAAATCACTCCAAATTAGATGCTCTCTATGATCAAGAGAAGCATCTTATCCTGGATTGGATGACCAGATGATAAGATTGATCACTCAGGTAATTGATGGGTATCCAAACTTCGCTCTGAGGTCCTCATAGATTGCATTTGGATGTCTCTTTCTTCTTCTCTTACTCCCTCCTCTGCCATGTGGGACTAATTAGCCCTCTATCTACACTTCAGCTCACTCTGCAGGTTTTTGTTAGACCCCCAGTTCCTTTCATTTGTTTTGCAATACCATACAACTGACATGTATATGTAATACTGTAGAATAATTATCGTTAACAAAATGTTATTTGCTCAATTACGGATGCTGTAATAAAATACTGATATAAAGAGTACAATAATACACTTATAATAATAATAATGATCTTTATTTAGATATAACACAGATATCTTTAAAAGAATTTACAAAATTCACAGTTAAAAAAAGAAAACCAACTGTTTTAAGATACGATACACTGTTATATGTTACACTGACTATAAAAATACAACATACATATTAAAAACAAGGCAGTGTTCTGTGGAATGGGATTAGATGTGTTGATCTATCACTTTGCAGAGCATGATAGACATTTCATTTCTTCTTCTCTAAAATTTTTATTAACAAATCCTGTTTTGCATAAAGTTACGATATACTTGTTGAATAAAAATTATTAACCCCAGGTTTAAGTCTTTGTTTTCAGGGTTCAGAGCCACAATAATGGCTTGCCTACATGTCCGAACACCCATCCTATTCCACTCTGCTTTAAGTTTGCACCTGCGTTGGGAATTAAAAGCTGGACAAAGACAAACTACATGTAGGAGGGTTTCTGCTGTCTTGCCGCACCCTCTGCAGATTACATTTTCCGCCATATGTCGCCAGGGGGGCAGATCTTGCAAAAAACGCCAGTCACCCATCCTGATTGCCATAAAGCTACGTTTTAAGTACAGTGAATATGTGCAAGACAGATAGGTTGCAGGGGCTAGCCGTCTGTAAGAATTTACAAGAGCCCAAGCATGACTACGTTTGGTAAAGAGTGCCTTATCCATTATGAGAGAACTCATTCTCACACATTTTTTGATGGCAGTTTTGAATGCTACCCGGCTGGGGTTGAGGGCCCATAGCTCACTCGCCGACATTTGATGGATGTAGTCCTTGAAAAGACAACCAAACGTACCTCCAGGGTTTTTCTGGGTGATTTCCAACCAGACCAAAGATTCTAGTGTGCCTGAGTCCGCTTTTCTCAGTTTGTGGCAGAGATTTAGATGTGTACCAATGTTAGAAACATCATAATTCAATATCCCCAGCTCAAGACTTACCTGAGCTGGAGAGGCGAAGTTTGGCAAGTGGAGTACCTTTTTATAGATTTTGGTTGTATGTTGATTTAAGGCAGTGTTCAACTTGCCCCTGAATATCTCTATGCCATATGATAGGGTAGGGCCGATTTTTGCTCTCAGAACTTCTAAGAGTGGTAAAAGAGTTGGACCAGAGATATTTTTCGAGAGTTTTGCTAGTGATACAGAAAGGGTTATGGCTCTGACTGTGAGCTCGTTACGATGTTTAGTAAGATTACCTCTAGAGTCCAAGTGGACACCTAGGTACTTATACGAGTGACCTACGGCGAGGCTTGTATTATTATATGACCAACCTCCAACAATGCGCCGTTTCCGACCAAATGGGACTACTTGTGTTTTCTTTAAGTTAACCTCTAGTTGGTTCATGGTCGTATAGGTGTACAGTTTATCAAGGAGCCTTTGCAGCCCGACCCTAGTGAGGCTAAAGAGAACCAGGTCGTCGGCATATAAGAGATTACTTTATGCCATTCCTCCTACCTTTGGGGGGTGGCTATTAGTATCGTCCAATGAGGTTGACAAATCCGCTATAAACAGATTGAAAAGCATGGGGGCCAGCACGCATCCCTGCTTCACACCTCTTGATGTCGAGATTTTCCGGGAGAGATGTGTGCCGGACCCCAACTTCACCCTAACCCAAGTTCTGGAGTAAAGTTGTATGATTGCCTCCAAAAGTTTGTCAGGGATCCCCCATTTCCTCAGCTTTTCCCATAAAGCAGCCCTCGGAACCCTATCAAACGCTGCTTTAAAGTCGACAAAGCAACAGAACACCGATCTAGATGTGGAAAGTGCTTTATCGACGATAGTTGACAGTGCTAATAGATTGGTCATTGTCCCGGAATTGGCAATAAAGCCTGTTTGGTTAATTGGTATCAATTTGTGTGCCTTTACCCATATCCTCAACTCCTCTAGCAGGAGACCCGCATAATATTTCGCCTCAATGTCCATGAGTGCAATAAGTCTATAATTATTGGGGGAGGCACGGGAACCAGATTTATAGATAGGTTGAATTATTGCACCCCGCCATGAGTCTGGGATTGTTGCAGATCTCAGAGCAAAGTTAAAGAGATTTGACAATGGGCCTGACCAGAAGGCCACGTCAGATTTAAACAAATTCTGTGGGAGGCCATTTGGGCCCGGAGCTCCATCTGATCTAGTTTTTGACACAGCCGTGGCGACCCTTTCTTGTGACATCTGAAGATCCTCATTATCGGTGTATAAGCACTCTGTGAGATTGCTCTGCTTTTTGTTATAGTCTGTTACTTTCTCTCTTGCGGGACTCTCTCCTGTTGCTCCCAGGCATTCTGGGTGACTAAAATGGTCGGTAAGGAAGGTGACCCAGTCTGTTTCTTGAATGTTAGCAGATCCAAAACTCAATGTGCTTGAATTGGACTGGTTGATTAGGGCCCAGAATTTTCGTGAGTTACGGCTCTTACTCTCACACACTAACTTACACCAAAATTGGTTATCATGTGTCCGTTTATCTTTGGTGGACGCCAACCTAAATGACTTTTGGGCTGCTTGGTACCGTTTTAAGCATTCGCTGTTCCCTGGAGCTTTTACCAGCAGTCGTAAGGCGTTGTTTCTAGCTTTCTTAAGTTGCTTCGACTGGAGTGAAAGCGCGAACTGGCGCGGGAGAGATCTCCTTGAGGATTGGTGTTTTTTTGGAAAAAGGTTAATCAGATAAATGCAGAGCATCATCCATGTCACTATCGGGGAGGCTTCCTGGACAGATCCACCTCTTATCAGCTCCATGCTTACTTGTAGGATCTGCGGACTGATGTCTTCGCTCCATCTGAGGCGCTTGAGGTTTTCGGAGTATATTCCCCTGCTAGTTGAAGGTGCAGGTTTATGCTTCACCGGGTTTGTTTTGAAAGCTATGACCTGAGGGCGATGATCACTTTCAGATCGTGGGTGAATGCAAAAGCTGACCAGGCATTGGAGCAGAGCTGAATTGCAGATGGAATAGTCCAGATAGGAACGTTTATTTCCATTTGTCCAAGTCCAATTGGGGGGCGTATCACTCTCTGATCTTCCGTTTATAACCAGGTAGCCTGCGCTATAAAAACGCATCGCACAGAGGTGTCCCAAGCCACAGTAGGCTTGATTTGCCGGTTTAGTTTGTGACTCTGCCTCATTCAGGGAGAATAGAAAGGGCCCCTCAGTTTCTGTTAATTGCCCCTGAAATAGGTTGGTGTTAAAATCCCCAGTAGCAATACAGTCCGAGTGAGGGTGCTCCACGGCTAAGTCGCTCATAATGTCCGTTAGTCGTACCAGGTGTGATTTTTGTGTGCGTGTATTTGGGTTGATATGCACGTTTAAAAGAATGAGTGAACGTTGTTCCCGCCAAGAATTGATTTTGACCCCAAGCAGCCAGTCTTCATCCAATTTTAATTGTGTTATTGGGCCTTTTAAGTTAATTGATATATATATTGACATGCCACCTTTTGAGTGACCGTACCTGCTGTCCCTCAGTGCTGGTTTCCATAGATCGATATAACCAGTGACGGGGTAACCTTGTGAAGCCCAAGTTTCCTGCAGAGCTATTACAGCGTGCTTACAAATAAAAGAATAAGTTTCTGGGTTCCTAATTTTCTGTTGAAGTCCGCTGATGTTCCAGGAACAGATTAATAAGGTGGGATCTACTTGCGGGTTGTGCCCCATTACCGTTAGGGATGCTTGAGTGCTTGTATCTTCCAAAAGTGTGAGAGTTTGACCAATAGGCTCTGTACCTTGAGGTCATTCTGCTCTTTTGATGATAAGATAGCTGGGAGCCAACTCCAGCCTTGATAAGAATCATCGTTAGAGACCACATTTGAAGTCAGATTGTCACATGCTTCAGGTCCTGACGCATTTTTTAGAATCGAGAATGGTCTGAGACGGGGCTCGGATTGTAGGATTCCGGCTCTTTTAGATGGCGTTTGCTGATTTAATAAAGCTGGGGGGTACCCTGGGGTGGAATATGGATAAACTCGAATACCCCAATCCCGCAGGATAGCCTTGTGATCCAGAAATACCCCTGCCCAATAGGCCGACTTAAATGCTACCAGTGTTACCTCAGATGGTTGTGTGCCTCTTGGTGGGAGGAATACAATGGATTCTATGTCATCCGTAACCAAGCCTGCAAACCCCGGAGTTCCATCCACTAATTTAATTATATTAGATCTGTTGAGGATGTCTTGCCTGCCTTTTGATTTATAGTCTGGGGCTAGTATAATATGAGAAAGTTTGAAGTCACATTTGTCCTTTTTACTACGTGAGCTTTGAGTTAACTTATTGATGTTATTAAGAGTCGGGCCTGCGTCGAGATCCTGCTCCTGTAGAGGCTGATGTTGAGGGTCCTTCCTCAAGGACTGACTATTAGTAGGCAGAAGTGGTTTATGATTGTCGATTGTTTTTGTTAGATTTGAACTAGTCATTGCATTGTCTGACCGGGGTAAATTTGAAGCAGGCACTGATTTAGAATTAGTTGCGGTCACTGTAAGTTCTGACAGGCTTAGATCGTTACTTTTCGCCCTTAGCTTTTCTTTAGCTGTACTAAAATCTTCTATTGTTATTCCCACAGGTGTGGGCTCTGATGCGCTTAGGTCGTTGAATTTCACCCTTAGCTTTTCTTTAGCAGTACTGAAATCGTCAATCGCTATTCCCGTGACTGACTTAGTTGAATCTTGGTTACTGCTCAGAGTCCGTTGGATGACAGTTTCGGATAGGTCCCCTTTTTGTTCAGTTATGTTTGGGTTTGCTAAGGGTGATGGTACGTCAGATTCTCTAGGAACTTTTTTGTTAGAAGCTATTGCGAAAAGAGGAAAAAAGTTTGTCGTAGCTGCTGTTGTTTTAGTCCTTGTTTTATTTCTGTTTTTGCGCTGGCGTTTGCGCTCTCTCTTGCTACAGGGTGGTAAAGGAGCTGGCTGTACTTCGAGGTCAAGGATATCTGGGCTGCTGAGCTAGCCACTGTCTCATGCTCAGTGTGGGCTCCGCAATTTGTGCGCCCACTTGGAGACCAAGCTTTTTTGATCGTTGCTTCTGTTAGGTCGAGGCCCGTTGTTCCGTTTTGGAGTCGGTCAGGTATTGACTGCTCATTTAGCTGTTTTGGGAGGGGAACTATTTCCTCCCTCAGCTGGGTACCTTGTTTTGTTATAATCCAAGGGTTAGCTTGATTTTGAAACGTGTTTGGCAATGTTTGCGATTGTGGGCAAAAAGTTGTTGATGAATTGCCTCCCTTCAACAACTTGACTTCATCTATGACCTTTGATAAGAAGGCTGGA
Organism: Triturus cristatus; assembly: GCF_964204655.1. Classification (NCBI taxonomy): domain Eukaryota; kingdom Metazoa; phylum Chordata; class Amphibia; order Caudata; family Salamandridae; genus Triturus; species Triturus cristatus. The sequence continues at coordinate 881,592,388 of NC_140591.1, forward strand.
AGCGACGAAAGTGAGTCTATGATTGGGGAACAGCAACAGACCGCCTGGACAAGCTTTGCAGAAGATTGCGCTCCTATTATTAAGTTGTTCAGCTTGTCCAATTTATTGTCAATACCTGCTGTGAACAGTGCTAGGGTATTCAGAAGGTCTATCTGCACATCCAATTTATCAGAATGGTAATTTAATGCATTAACTGTTTGTTGGAAAGTTTGGAGAAGTTGAGGCCAGATACCAATTGCTGTGGGGTCCTCTGGCTTGGATTTTACATTTGAAGTATGTTTAGGAGAATTTTGAGTATTTTTGAAGAAAAATGATAAGTCCGCTAAAAACTGGTCATCTGAAACTGTTTTTTTAGGTGATTGTGGTGGAGGTGTCATTAATACTGTTTTTGGTGTAAATACAATGTGCTGAAGACTTGACGCATCGAAATGGTCCTTTGGTGTGCTTATAGGTTGAGGCAATTCAACTGGTCGTGGATTTTTATTGCTATGGAGGGTATTTTGCACATGGATTTGAGGAAAAACTAGGTGGCTATGAAGAGCCATTGTGGGTTCCTTTAATACGACAAGGTCTTGACATGACTGTGGTACTAATGATTCTATATTCTGAGCTTGGTCTGTAGGGGTGCTTGAGTTATGTAATTGGCTCGGCGGAAGAATATGCAACAAAGGTACTTCTTGCTTACTCATACCCGTTAGTGAGGGAAAATAACCTGATTGCGATTGTAGAAAGTCATCATGTTGAAGGTTTTGTTTTAAGGTTATCCCCTCTGGCTGAGTTGAGGTTGCATCTTTTTGTGTGGATCGAAAAATAAAGACTTCCGGAAGTTGAGCCGGGATTTTATTGGACGTGTTCTTCTGCGGCTGTTGTGGGGGTGGAGGTTGTAAAGAGAGCGTAATTATTTCGGCCATTTGGTCCGATGCTCCAAGATTGGTTTCTTCCAGCGGTTGCGAATATGAGGGAGTTTTCGCCATAGGTGGAATTTTTTTAAAATAGTCCAGCAGCTTCAAGGTTTTCGAAGTGTTTAGTGTGTCCTTACACTTGCCGTTGCGACCAAGACTGTTATTGTCGTTACCATTTGGCCTCTGTTTTGCCACCTTTACTGTATCATTGCAAGCCGTTGGGGGCCCATGGCTACCTTGATCGGGCTCCTCGTCAGATGACATCTGTTTTGGTTTCCTCCTTTTGGGAGCCACTGCAGATTTCCTAATTTTCCCAGATCTCATGGCTTGTGAAGTTGAATACTTATTGAAGATCGGCTGGAACAAGTGCTCTTGCCAGGGGTCCACCGGGAATCCACCAGAGCCGCTCCTCCAAACCGTTGGAACGCCGGAGGACTGATAGTCCAGTGATTCCAGCAATGCTGTCTCCGACAGCCAGGTAGTATGGATACTGTGAATATTGTCCTGTATTTGTGTCATGCACTGTGCTATCTTACAGATTTGATTTGCCAAAACTATTGACAAATGTCGTTTTTTTCGGTAAGATCTGCGCCAGCTTTGTTGGCACCTTTGTCACCTTTGGCACCTTTGTCGTGGCACCCCCCCGCTCATTTGTGTGAGCCTACCCCTACCCCTAACCAGCCCGCGGCCACCCGCCTGCCGTACCACACAGGCAAGAGACCGGGAGTCCAAGCCAGACCTCACCTCACCTCTGTGGTATCCCCCTTAAGGGGGGTCGCACTGGTAATGAGACTGGGAGTAGGGCTCTCCGGTCAAAAGGCCGCAATGAGACAGCAATGCGTCGGGCGCCAGGCGGCTTCGCAGGGGGAGGGGAGAGCGGGGGGAGCAGCCCCAGAGCTGGACAGAGCTGCCCCGTGCCCCTGCACGCCCACAGCCAGGCCAGTAGAAAGGGACAGGAGGGGAGGATGGACTGGCTGCAGGCACTGAGGGCAGCGAAGAGCAAGGAGCTGTAAGAGCAAAGGGCGGAGGGGGAGCGGAGGTGAACAAGCCCAGGGGGAGCAGGCACCAGGAATACGGGGAGGACTGGGCAATATCTAGGCAAGTAGCATTAGGCGGCAAACGTCGGGCAACACTGTGAGAGCGTGCGGCTCGGGGGGGGGGGGTCAAGGCTTAGGCCCAAGGCTTTCGCTTTACCAGCTGACCTGTCAATAGCCCCCAACACGCCCCACCTTTAGTAGGGATGGTCCTCAAGCCTCCTCTCCCATACTCCCGTTTTTCGCCGACTTACCAAGCTCCTCAGACGTGCTGCTGCTGCCGCTGCCCCCGTTCCTCGAAGATTCCTGCTACCTGCACCTGCACCTGCACCTCCAGGACCACCGGGAACCCGCAGAGAAACAGAAGGAGGAACCGGCTCTCTCGCTCTCTTGCTCTCTCGCTCCCGCGGCGCGGCGGTAACGCTGCTCAGCTCGGCCCAGACCAGCCAAGCAGCCGACGCCCAGCTCCACCTACTCCCCCAACCACGCCTCGGCTGACGGCACGCAAAACAACACGGCAACACGGCAACTCCTCCGTTAGTGGGGCGCGGCCTAAAGGTCTAGCCGCATAGGACTCGATCAGCCGAGTCAAGTCAACACTTATGATTTGACTTGAATTCTGCGTGCACCAACTTTTTGAGGTATTCATATGAACTCTCACACATACTTTAACATAATCAGCCAATCAGGTATAATTAGTTCAACGTTTGACCTATCAAGTAGGGTGTTGGGTTAAGATTACACTAGGATCTTAAATAGTAAGTTTCTGCTCTTCTTAGGTTCTGTCACACCTAATCTTAACGTCCCATCAACTTTAACTTCCCATTCATTTTAGTTTTATTTTAAGTAGCTTGTGTGGGTTGGTAGGGGTTTAGGGCCACATGTATCAAAATTGGAAATTGCAATTACCTAATTGCGATTTTCTGAGATTCGCAATTAGGTAATTGCAATTTCCAATCTATGAAACTCCAAGAGTTTCATATACCAATTCATAGGGGGTCAGCAGACCACCATGTCTGTGACTGCTTTTAAATAAAGCAATATTTTTTTAATTTTTTAAATGCAGCTTGTTTTCTTTAAAGGGCTGTGTTAAAAAATAAAATGAAACGTTTTCTTTCCATTTTTAGGTCTCGGGACCATCCGGTTTGCCGAAGGCAGAACCGGAAGTCGAGAGATTTAATGTTTTGGAGAAGAGGGGCTTGAACCCACCCCTCTTCTCGCCTCTTCTCCATTGGCTGGCCTCTTGAATACTGGCCAGCCATTGGAGAAGAGGTTTGTCTCTCCGATCAGGCCCCGTCCTTTTCGGATTCGGGGGCGTGTTTTTTTCAAGAAGTCTAATTATCTCCTCCAGCCAATGGCTGGAGGAGAGAAAAGGAAAACACGCCCCCGAATTCGAAACCGCAGTTGCCTTTCTCCGAGGCATTTCTGCTTCGCCTCGGAGAAAGGCGGTGTCTTAATGGCGTCCTCTCACCCTGCTGTCGGCTCCCGTGTTGTTCGTTCCTTGGAGGATTCAACTCCTGGTTTCCTGATCTTCGGCCCCATTTCAACGCGGCATAGTTCTCCCGTACTTCTCACCACAGCCGCTCCGAGGGTCACCAAAGTGCGAGTCTCTCCCCTGCACTCACGGCCGGGGCCCGCACCACGTGTGAAGCCGCGAGCTCGAGTTACAGGAGCCGCCCGCACCCGCAGCGTTCAGCTCCGCCACCGCGGCCGGAGCCGCCCGCAGCGTTCAGCTCCGCCACTGCGGCCGGCCGCCTCTCTCCGGGTCACACAGCTCGGCACAGTTCAACTTCCAAGGCGAGTGTCCGGTACGAAGTAAGACTTGTTGAGGAGTGATACTTATTTTTCCGCCACAAACTTTGACCCCGAGCAAGAGAGAGTAATATGCAAAGGAGTGGAAGGAGATGAAGGGGAATACTGAAACTGACAATGGAAGAAAGAGGGGATGAAAAAGAAACCACGGACGTGAAAGCAAGATAAAGAGAGATTAAAGAGGCACGAGGTTGACATCAAGAGTAAGCAGCCTTGGCTTTACTCCTGATATTCGAAAGCGCAAGCACTTACTGTTTTACAAAGTAAGCACTGGATGGGGTGCTCTAGGGGTAATGCCAAGAACAGATTTAGCCAATCCTGCAGGCTGGTACGTCACAACAAAGAGCGTGGGGCGTGGGAAAGAGTAAATTTTCTGCAGAAAATCACCGACGTTCAATGTGGTGTACACTAAAACAATATTCTAAGGGCACGTACTAAACGTTGAAGTTACACATTCCACAAAGTTATTTCCAAAATGAACAGAATCTTACTTCCCCAGAAGCAATCCCCTGATATCCGCAGGCTGCACTCCGTGCAGAGACCCTCAGATTTGCCTCGCCCAGTTTGGCGAATGGTCGCCAAGCCAACACTGGCGCAGGTGCGCGCGGTGACAGCGCTCAGTGATATGGCTAGCTCGGGCGCGCGGAGGTTAGCGTAGGGCGGCGGCGCCAACCACAGGACGCACGACAGCCGGCACCTGCGTCAGTGCGCACTGCGCCCGTGCATGCTTTATTGTATTTGTCTGTGGGTGTCTGTCTGTCATTGCGTGGAAGAGTAGCAAGAAGGGCTTGTCGCCGCGTTTGCACGCGCGACTTCTTCTGTCCTTGACGGTCACCTGCTAGTTTGGTGTCTCTGTACATGCCTCTGGCCCTCTGACAGTACGGGGTCACCTGCTAGTTTGGTGTCTCTTTACATGCTTCTGACAGTACATTTGTGCGTGTACTACTCATTAGGACTTCCCAGTGCATATAGAACGTGTCTGCTACTGCTCACCAGGTATTTGCAGTCGTCTAAAATAAGTCTGTATGTCGGTGCGGCGCACTGGGTACCATCGTCATCAGTGTAGGCGTTATTGTGCCGGATTTCAGTGCCGTGTATTTGGCAGTTAACTAACCCTTTGTGTTTGGGATCGACTTTTGGTGAGAGAATGTGTCTTGCTTTATTACCTTAGCGTTTCTGATTTCAAAGTGTTTTATTAGTTTTTTATAAACAAGTACATTAGCATTTCCGTTATGGGGTACCCGCCAAAACGTGGTTGGTTTTGCAGTAGTTACAGGTATTTGGTATACAATGCTAAATAGAGGTTACATCAAACGCGCTATGCCCTTTTCACTTCAAGATAATTGCGGGGCGTAGAAGACAAGAACAGCGCTACTCGGCAGGTCTGGGTTTACAATGTAGTGAGTACTTTGCCAAAGAGATCCTGGCAAAGGTGGGAGACGGGAAGTGATGGGCTGGATCCCTCGAGTTGGACTAGGTGGTTTCCCAGGTGCCATGTTGGAGGTGCCAATGAGGAAGACAGCTAGAGGTCTAAGGGGAGTGAGAGACTGGCAGCAGGGAGGGGCAATAATCTGAATCGATAATACGGCTGGGGGTTGTTATACGAGGGTTTAATTTAACTTCCTCGACATGTCTGTGTGTACCTGACTACACCCGTCCCTCTAATAATTCCAGGCCTGCCTATGAGTTTCTGAGTATATTTGTAAGGGTTATAGTCCGGAACGGTTACATACTAGTGCCCAATCCTATGTTTTGTTGCTTTTTTTCAAGTTCCCCTACTCATCTCTTCAATGTGTGATATCTGACTCCATGCCACTCCCCCAAAAACACAGATCACCAGGGTGCCAACTCTAAGTGCTTTTGCAGAAGACCCATAGACTGCTGCTGGACAGGGGGCCACCAAAAGTGGGGCCAAGATTTACCCCTGAGGCAGTAATCTTCCTTGAATGGGCTGCTGCCTGGTTAATGGCAGTCCATAATGATTGGGGGTATCTCTCCGGGCACCGCTGCAAGGTCTAATGACCTTTCCCTGTAAACTCCATGAGGTTGAGTTGACCATTACAGCACCTTGTCTCTACATCGGAGTGTGCGGTCAGAGGGCTGTAATGCATCACTGAAATTGTTGGTCGACGGCTGCGAGGATCGCAAGCGTGCGTAACAGGCCTCTTACCACACACTCTGCCCTGAGCTATCTGCCTGCCTGCCTGCACAGAGCCATTCAGTCTGCCTTCCAGAGACCGGTGCACTGCCAAGGAGCAGCAAGAGCCCTGTACTGTAGAGATCTGCCCAGATGACCAACTGCAGGACACAAGTCTCTGCCTACCGGGTATACTCACCATGCAGCATACGCTTCTTTCCAGCCCAAAAGGTGAAGTTGTCATAAAATATCCCTTCACCAAAGGATGCATTTCTCTGCCTGGCATTCTGACAACAATATCCCCAATTTGACTAGGCTGGCATCAACCCCTTCACCCCCCACTTATCCCAGTATTTGCCAATGGAACACCCATCAGACCCTCACCGCTGGTAGGTGGCGGAGATCCAGCTTAGCAGCCCCGGAACCAGATGTAGTTATCACAATATTGCAGTTTGTCTATGAAATATCTGTCATTCTACTCCACCTGTGGCACCTACCCAGTACAGACACATCACTGAGGCAAGAGGGTACCCCAGGCCGATGAAAGTCTCTATTGTGCCCAATAAATGCAAAAATACACCACCAGCCGTCAAGCGGCAACGCCATAATCACCAGGTGCCCTCAAACTTACGCACCAGAAAAACAGCACTTTGATGGACAGGGGCTTAGATATTAGGCGGCTTCATTGCCAAATTACAGGGGCCTCTGGTAACATCTGGAGCACAGAATACTCGAAGGACTTGCAATTTTCTTCAGTGCTTCACTTAAGAAAGTTTGTTTTAACCACTGTTAACCTCTGTCACTTCATTGTACGTTTTAAAGTTTTCGAGTAGCAGGTATTTGTACCACTGATGTTTCGAAGCGCAGAGAAGAGTAATCTTTTAACAGGTTTATGATGCCAGCCCCTGATTTGGCATTGCCACATACATCAGCAGGTGGAAGCTGCCTTACACACCTGTTTGGAGTTATAACTTCCAAGTTAAACGAGCTAGAGACCTCTGGGGTTCACCTGAGAACATTTCACTTCTACTATTGATCTAAGGCTGGTTCACGGGTGGGGATGATGGGCATGAGGTATTTACTGCATCTAGTAAATACGGAAACCGGGTACAGTAAATAGCTCCTATTTAAAGTTTTCTATCAGAAAATGAGGCACCACTACGGCAGTTCGGGGCTTACTGCACTTACGATTTACTGAGAATTGTCCTCCGCTAAATGTCAGCATGTTTGACCCGCCAAAATGTATTTGGAGAAAATTGTGGGGATGTGGCAAGGACAACTATACTCGGAAACCCGTATGTGCAGAATTTAACACCCCACGATTAATTGAGATCTGCATTTATAATAAAGACGTGTTTGTTTTAAAATCTTATCAATGCTTCGCACAGCGACCTTTTACTGAGTGTGAGAGCTCTGTGTTACATTTCATGTGGTACAGACCTTCACACCACCTCCCACATGCTGGGCCTTGTCTGCTTGAGCACAATTAGCACAAGCATTTACAATGCAATGGTCTCGGCATTGGTAAAGTTAGAGCTATTGGCATTGCTCATGACATTATTTTTGTTTATATTTTTTGTTTTTAAAACATTTAACTCGTTCCGTGCTCATGACGGAACCACGCCGTCATGAGCCACGGTTGCCGTGTGCTCATGACGGAGTGGTTCCGTCATGCTGCGGCCGTTGGCGGCCGCGCCGCCCACGCGGCGCTAATTCCCCGCCTGTGCGGGCGATTAGCGCTGTGGGCGGAGTCATGACGGAACCACTCCGTCATGAGCACAGCCCAACCGTGGCTCATGACGGAGTGGGTCCGTCATGAGCACCGCGCCACCGCGCTGCCCCCCCCTCCCCCCCCTCCCCCCCCCCCTCCCCGCACCCCCCTCCCCGCACCCCCCAGCGCTGCGGCGGAATTTCCGCCGCAGCGAAGCGGTTAAAGAAACGGCATTGTCATGAGCAATGCCAATAGCTCTAACTTTAACAATGCCGAGACCGTTGCATTGTAAATGCTTGTTTTAAAAGCAGGCAGTGGTCCATGGGACTACTGCCTGCTCTTAAAGACGTTTTTACAACCATTCCCAAAACCCTAAACACGCCTCTTCCCAATACCGAATCATAAACCCATTTTGCAATTTGGTAATAGGTTACTACACTTGTATGTGGCTGCAAACTGGGAAATCACACACTATCTGTGAGGAAACTTAAACATGCCCTTAATCCCACATTATCTCTGATTGAACATCTGTATTTTAACACACACTTTCTATGGGGATGTATGCATTATCTTAACACACTATTACTGTGGGGGCTTAAGCATGATTATCTTCACACGTGAATAACAGTCGATTTTGTCTGTGTTTGTGTGTGTACAAATATATATTTATATTTCACAGTAGCACTCACCACTGTAGCTATAGCTAGGAAATATATTTTTTGTTTTCCTAATTATGTTGGCACCATTCGACAAACCTTCATGTAACTTAACAAAAAAAAGGTTTACCCACCTCAGTTCCTTCATGAAATGTTTCGGGGTGATTTGTCGTGGGTTGCAAGCAAATTTCAAATTTATTTATTTGATTTAGTTCTCTACTGAGAACAACAAATAAGATGATTAAAAACTATAAGATTACATTTATAAGTAGAAGAATTGTGAACGTTCATCCTAATACAAGTTTATAAAAAAAATTTAAAATTTAAACAGATTATAATATACAAGTTCATTGGGAGGTGATTTAAGAAGAGAAATCAAACTCTGTACACTTGTAGAATTACACTTTGTTTGAATTGGTTTTAAAAACCGCTTTCTAGCAACAACTACTGTGGAGTTAGGACAGACAAACAAAATGTGCATCAGGTCTTGAACTCCTCCTTTACAAAGGTCACATAAGCTACTGGCATTATTATTATTTGTCCATTTACAAGTAAAAGATTTGAAAGGGAGGATCCCAAACCGAAGTAAAATCATGCATCGCCGGGCGCCGTGTCTTAAAGTAGAAGTAAGATATTGTTGCCTTTGTTTAAATTCAATTGACTCAGCATATACCTTATAACATTACAATTTTGTACAGTGCTGGAAATCAAGATCATAGCTTATCCTTGGAGTAAAATGTTTTAGAGTTTCAAATGTTCCGGGGTCCAGGTTTTCAGCAGATCAACTGTACATTCTGACAACTTCAGTGCAAACGCTAAGTTTAGATGAAAGACGTATTTTGAGGATCCTTGGTCAAAGAGTTCCGATTTTAGTAGAGCTCTTAAAGTACCTTGTTCAGCAGGTAAGATGTTATACGCCCATCGAATAATGCTAGTGATTCCTCTAGCATATGTACTAGTTAGAGAAAACTCGAGGCGCAGGGCTTGCGCGGGTACAGCTTGAGGCACGTTGGTTAATTTCCGAAGAATCTGCCTTTCTTTGAGTTGTATTGGTTGCCATTGACTTATAGGAATATGCTCAAGAGCGTATGAAAGAACAGGTGGAATCTTGATACTAAAAACCTGTAAAAGGGATGAAAAGTGCCTGTGCCCGGTTGAGGAGTATAATCGTTGAAGCGCCCCAGAATGAACATCAGCTTTGTAGGCCAAGTGCTGCAGATGAGAATAATTTTTTTAAGTTTGAGATAAAATACGTCCTAAATAGGTGTATTCCTTCACTATTTCCAGCGGTTGTCCTCCTAAGGTCCAGTTATAATTTCCGTATCTTTGTCTTCCTCGAAAAGGAACTATTTTTGTTTTTGTTATGTTGAGGACTAAAAAGTTTTGTTCTGTATACAACGTAAGTGCATGCAGGTTCCTTTGGAGGCCGAACGGAGTAAGATCAAGGATAATCACATCATCTGCATACATCAAAATGTGAATTTTATGTAATGATATTTTCGGAGGGAAATTAATTACCTGCATAAAACAATATGGGAGATCACTAAGGTAAAGGGAAGTAGTAGAGGAGCTAAAAGGCACACTTGCCTCAGGCCATTTGATGTTTTAATTGGGGGTGTAAGGCCCCTCTCTTTCCCCAATAACACTTGGCACCAAGTTTCGGAGTGGAATGACACAATTATATGTAACAGGTTGTCCGGGATTCCCAGTTTTTTTAGCTTGCACCAGAGTGTTGGTCTGTCCACTCTGTCAAATGCTGTTAAAAAATCGACAAAGACAGAGTAGACGACCTGTGATTTCGAAACCACATATTTATCAATTATTATGTGTAACATCGCTATATTATCAGTTACAGAATGTTTTTTGCGGAACCCAGCTTGTTCAATGGGATTGATACAGTTGAAAAGGCCCACTCTTTAAGATGGTCCAAAACGCTGGCCGCAAAGATCTTTCCTGTCGCGTCGAGCAGGGCGATCTGTCGGTAGTTGCCAGGGGACAGTCAAGAGCCCTTCTTATGTATTGGGATAATTATACTTCCTTTCCAAGATTTGGGAATCTCGCCTGTAGCGAAGCAGTGGGAAAAGAGGGGGGCTAAAAACAGGCTCCACTCCTTTGGATTCTTTTGGAGCACTTTTATTGGAATTTGATCTGGGCCCATTGCTGCAGATGTTCTTGCATTTCTCATATGAAGTTCAATTTGAAATGGTGAAGGAGCGGCATCGTCAAGAGTAGTGACCCCTGTCTTGCCTGATGGTCGGATCATGATTTCTTTCCTCACATTTATCTTGTATAAGTTTGTTAAATACACTTCCCATGCCCTTGGAGGGACTGGTGAGGCTTGTAAAGGTTTTTTTGTGCCTGTTTCTTTCGCAATAAGAGTCCAATATTCACGTATGTTTTTTTTGTTTAGCCGCAATCTGAATGTCCATCCATTTTATATCCTGTTGCACTTTTCTTTGCATTTCTTTCGCCCTCCAGTAGCGATTTGTAAGTGTTTTAAGTTCCTGTTGTCTACTGTCGGAGAAATGTAGGAATTGTGCCCGAATTAATTTGTTAAGTATTATAGCATTTTTGTCGAAATTTTTCCTTTTATAATTTCTTAATTGAGAGCTTTGCTGATTAAGGGAATCTTGCAGAAATTTCACGAGTTTGTTTAAAGCGACTTCAAATTTTTTTATTGGATCTGTGGGATGTATACTCTCAAGTATTTGCACAAATGCCTTTACTATGTTGATTTTATCGAGTGCTCTCATGTTCCAGGTGAGACGTCCTTGGACCTGGTTCACCAGTGCAGGACTTTGTGGATACATGTTATAACCTGTAGAGCTGGATTTCACTATTAGACCAGTTGTGAGATTAAGAATTGCGTGGTCGCTTCCCTGGTTGAAGTTGATGCTTAAGTATTCTATCTTCCTGAACAAATCCTGGCTACATATCATGTAGTCTAATATTGAGGAGTTAAATATACCTTTTCTTATACTTGTTGCCGGTATGTCTCTTTCTATGTTACCGTTTAAGATAACTCCATTAAAAGCTGGTAGCGAGGAGAGTATTATTTTCCCCCGTTTATCTGCTTTGATCCCTGGAGGAAAAGTTGGTGTTGAAATTGACAGGGCCTCATCGTGTAATCCGTATTCCCATTTCTCCAGTAAATCATTGGAAATGTTCCCGTTAAAGTCTCCTATTAGGAAGACTGACGGGAATCCTTGGCTTTCTACCACCACTTCCAATTCCTCAAATATTTCACACATAAGGAAATCCGATTTGGAGCCAGACGGAATATATAGATTGAAAATAAGTAAGTCATTCGGGGTGTCTGCTGGCTCCTTCCAGCACTTAACCTTTATACATTGGCAGTTTATTGATTTCATGGGGATGATTTCCTGATCCCATAAGAAATCTTCGCTTAGAAGTACTGCGATTCTGCCGTTGGCGAGTCCCCGGCTGACTGGTTCCGCTGGGATGTCGTATACAATATATTTGTCTAGATAAAAAGTTGTAGTTGACCATGTTTCCTGGAGCGCCACAATCCCTGGGTCATCTTCCAGGATCTTTGCAAGCTTCTCTTGGGTTTTCCCTGCAATATTCCAGGAGGTAATGCTCAGGCCTTGGTTAAAAAGGGAGAATTTTTGCCCTTCCCTGTTTAATACCATTTAGATTCTCCGCGATCCAGGACCAGTGCTTTACATCTCTTTTTAGCTCCTCCTTAGGAATGGGTTTATTCCAAATCCTTTTTTCACCGTTCCTGATAGAGATGGTTAAGTTTTCATTAGTAATGTTAGTCGAGTCAGTGTAACCGCTGTGGTCTTGTGGGGGTGAGTGATTTTTCATATCTTTAATCTCTTTGGGATTGTTCTGATTGTGGAATCCCTTATGATCAACTGCTACGACATCGTATCCATTTTTAAACAAAGTTTCTCTTTCCTTTAAAATAATTTCCAGAATAACCGGAGACCAAAACTCCACTGCAGCCACCGTGATTTTGGACTTCAGCGGAAAGACTACTAATTTCATCCCTGTACTTGAAAAAGTGTGTAACACGTCTATCTTTTGAATAAGATTCTTAATTCTCTCCCGGTTGAGTGGATCATTCCCTGATGGGAATAGATCTGTGAACTCCAAGATACGTGAGTGAGTCTGCAGTTCGTATGGGGTCCAAGGCTGTTCTGTCGATTGAGTGGACACTGGATGGGAACGTTTATTGCAACTTAAGGCAGTTGAGAAGCTAACTGCCAGGGGGTTTAAGACGTTAATGATCTCTTTTGATTGTGTGTCAATCTGCTCCGTGATGTTCTGATTTGAGGTATTTTTCAAGGATTTATCTTGTTCAGATGTTTGAAGATCGGGAGATGAAGATTTTGGAAACTTTAACATTCGTGGTTTTTGTTTCGCGAGTCTCCTTGTTATTCTTTTCTTCTGCCTTTTTTTATTTGTGTTCTTGTTAGTTCTCCTTTCCTTTTTAGATAAAACTGTATCCGAGAGGAGTGGGTCTGGAGATTCAGAAGAGTTTCTTCTTTTTTTGATTTCAGTTGTCAAAGATTTATTAGTTTGGTCAGCTGCGACTTTGGAATTGATCTGATTAAAAATTGGATAATATGAATTGACCTGGTTTGAGACTTTATCGTTATCTGATTCCTTAAAAAGTTTAAGCGAAAACATTTGAGTGTTCTCCGACTTTTTCTGTGATACTTTATGCTTACTCCTCCCCGTTTGAGTTGATGTATGCTTTTTCTTTAGTAATACATCTTCATTTGAAGGGGTATATTTGTGATTGGGGAGGTTAGCCTCAGTTTTTCCTATTTCTTTTCGAGGTGGTGACTGGCAAATGCATTGCTGTTTCCTTTTTTTATCTACAAGATATTGCAACATACCGATTTGCGTGTCCAACATCTGATCTGAGTTATCCATCATGTTCTCCGAAGAGGGTAAGAATTGATTCTAAACATTTTTGTAGTGAAAATAAAGAATTTGATACCGGTGTATGGCCATTTGGAGATTGTAAATGCATTTTGGAGAGAATTTCTGGTGATAGAGAGAGATTCCCTAGTGAAGTTGATATTTTTTGGGGGGTACTATTTGTAATTGTCAAGTGATCCTTCATCTCTCTAGGCACTTGGCTCGAGAGAGAAACGTTATTGTCTGGTAGAGTAAAGTCTGTTGCAGGAATTTGTTGTAAGTTATGTTCCAATAAAAATGATATCTGAAAGAAACACGTTAGTTAGATTCCTCACCTTAGAATATCCCCAGGCGTCAGGCTGGATCCGTAAAGATTTTTCGTCAGCAATACCCTTGCGCGTCGCTAGGCGTCGTCTGCGGTTCCGCGTCCGTCGTCGGCGTCGTGATCGCCGGGATGACGTCGTCGGAGCACTTAGACGCCGCCCTCGCGCGCTGACGTCAGTTCTTCTTTTTTCCGTGCCAGTAAGCGCCGATCTGGGAAGAGCATACCCTTTTAGTCACTTTTTGACTAAAGCTTTTTGAACTCTTTTGGTTCTATTCTCGTCGACATAGACTCTGGTGCCGGTAGGGATGCCTGGCTTCAAGGCGTGTGACTCCTGTCACCGACTGATGTCGGTCACGGACCACCGGTGCCTCTATTGCCTTGGGGCCGACCACGATGCCGAGTCGTGCCTTGACTGCCGGGCCTTGACTTCGAAAGCTAGGCGGGAGCGGTCCCGCAAGATCCTCGAGTTCCGGCAGTCGGCTCCGCGCCGTTCAAGGTCCCGGTCGAGGAGGAGGTCGAGGGACCGGTCGCGGAGCCGCAGCCACCACCGCTCGTCGGGGTCCAAGTCTTCGAGATCCGGTAAGTCGAAGCATAGCAAGAAGTCAAAGAGACGACATCGCTCTTCTGACTCCCCTCGCCGGTCACGCGTCTCGGCTGAGGGCTCGAGTGGCACCACCCGCGCGGCTCCGTCCGTCCCCATACCCTCCGGTCCCTGGGACTGACGCGACTCCGGCGGAGGTCAGTGCCTTCCTCATGGCCATGAGGAACCTGGCTCCGCCGTCGATGCCTGCCGGCGCGGCCCTGCGAGCCGGCGGCCCCGGTGCCGTCGTCGACTCCGGTCCCGACGCCGCAGGTCCCCGAGGGATCTAGGCCTGGATCCCGGTCGACCTCACGACCCCTCCGCCGGCGCCGACTCCTCCGGTGCCACCCCCGGCGCCGCCCTCAGATGACGCCGTTCCCCGGTTTAGTCCCGGCGTCGGAACAGTGCCGTCCGGCGCCGCACCCGACGCCGATGGGTGGCAATTTCATCTTCCGCCCGGATCCGATCATTCCACCTATATATCAGGAATCGGATGACGGTGACGCCTGGGAGGGGTCTGAGGACCCTCTGACCCGGCAGGGCCAGTTATCTCAGGACTGGGCAGACGAACTGGGGGATGCCAGTGGTCTTGACACCCCTGACACTGGCTTCATCTCTCCTCCGACCGTGGCTTCGGAGGAAGGTGCTGCATTTTCTGTGGTGCTGCGCAAGGCAGCCGAAGCCCTTGGGCTGGAGCTGCCTGCTGTGGCCGTGAGGACGAACCTCCTCACCGAAGTGCTTCAACCGTCAGCAAGCTCCACGGAGCCTCTGCTGCAGTTCAATGAAGCACTCATTGATGTTCTGAAGTGCACCTGGTCCAAGCCCTCCACAGTTCCTCCTGTGGACCGGAACGTGGCCCGGCGCCACCGCCCTGCACCTGCCGACCCCAGTTTTCTGTCCCTCCACCCCACGCCTGAGAGCCTGGTTATCCAGGCCTCTACTTCCCAGACCTCCTTCCCGTCCGCTCCCCCGGATCGGAAATCCAAAAGGCTAGAACAGTTTGGGAAGAAACTGTTCTCCTCCCTTAGTTTGGGGTTGCGGTCTATAAACACCGCGTGCCTTTTGGACCGTTACTCCCACTCCCTGTGGGATACGGTGGAGGACGTACTGCCCCAGTGTCCGGAGGAGGCCCGGACACGGCTCGCCCAGGCTCTTGCCGAGGGGCGGTATGCGGCACGGCATGCAATCCGATGTGGACTGGACACAACGGACTCGCTGGGCAGGGCAATGTCGACCACGGTGGCGCTTTGTCACCACGCCTGGCTGCGGTCCACGAGTTTTTCCGGGGATGTCCAGAGCACCCTCATGGACATACCCTTCGATGTCAGTCGCCTTTTTGGCGACAAAGCGGATAGTGCGCTGGAGCGCTTTAAGGACTCCAAGGCTTCGGCCAAGTCCTTGGGCCTCTCGGCCCGCGCCCGCAAACATCCGCTTTTCGCCCCTTTCGTGGCCAAGAAAGGGGCGCCCCCTCACGTCTGCATAGTCACAGGCCGCAGAACCAGCCTCCATGCGGTCGCGGATGTAGGATTCCGCCGAGGCGGTACAGGGGGACAACGTGCCGGTCCGTCCACATCTACCCAGCAGCATCCGCCTCAAAGCCCTCCTAGTCCGAGCTTTCAGGCCCATTCCACGCCAGTGGGCGGCAGAGTTCGCCATCACCTGCTCCACTGGCGTACCATCACATCGGACAGGTGGGTGCTGCAAATCATTCGAAGGGGCTACTCCCTCCCCTTCCAGGCGACCCCTCCAGCCATGCCACCGCAGTGCCACCGAATTTTGGGGGATCGCTTGCAACTTCTGCAGGAGGAAGTTACGGCCCTCTTGGCCAAAGGGGCCAACGAGCTCGTTCCTGGTCCAGAAATAGGTTTTGGTTGTTATTCCCACTACTTTCTGGTTCCCAAGAAGGGCAAAGGGGGCCTACGCCCTATCTTGGACCTCAGGAGCGTCAACGTCTTCCTCCGGACGGAGAAGTTCAAGATGCTTACCTTAGCTCAGGTTCTGGTTGCCCTAGACCCTGGAGATTGGATGGTAGCGTTGGACTTGCAGGACGCTTATTTCCACATCCCCGTCCTGCCGACCCACCGGCGTTACCTGCGGTTCACGGTGGGCCAAGAGCATTTTCTGAAAGTGATGGCGGTGGTCGCAGCTCATCTGGCAGATTGGGGGTTCCAGTCTTCCCCTATCTCGACGACTGGTTGTTGAAGGCGGGCTCGCCCCAGACAGTCGTCTCCCACCTCCAGACTATGGCCGACCTCCTGCATTTGCTGGGGTTCTCCATCAATGTACCGAAGTCGCATCCGAGTCCCTCCCAGAAGCTCTTCTTTATCGGAGCGGTTCTGGACTCGGCGCAGTTCCGGGCCTATCCTCCAGAACAGCGGGTCCGGGATAATCAGGCTCTGATTCCCATCTTTCGGCCTCTATCTCGGGTTTCGGTAAGGTTGGTGCTGCGGCTTCTGGGTCTGATGGCCTCCTGCATCCTGTTGGTGCATCACGCCAGATGGCGAATGCGGGCTCTGCAGTGGCACCTGAAGTTTCAGTGGGCCCAGCATGAGGGCAACCTGTCCAACCACGTACTGATCTTGGAGGGCACTGCGAGACAGTTGCAGTGGTGGCTCACGGTCCGCGATTGGGTCAGTGGCAGATCCCTCTCCCTACCCAGCCGGAGAAGGTAGTGGTGACGGATGCGTCCCTCCGGGGTTGGGGGGACCACATGGGAGAGGCGGAGATCAGAGGCCTCTGGTCTCCGGCGGAGTCCCGGCTCCATATCAACCTTCTGGAGCTGCGGGCGATCCGGCTTGCACTGAAGGCATTCCTTCCCTCTGTCCGGGGAAGTGTAGTGCAGGTGTTCACGGACAACACCACCGCCATGTGGTATTGCAACAAACAGGGCGTGGTGGGGTCGTGGACCCTTTGTCAGGAGGCTCTGTGCCTCTGGACATGGCTGGAACATCAGGGCATCACCCTGGTGGTTCAACATCTGGCGGGCTCTGAACGCCAGAGCAGACGAACTCAGCCACCGGTGCATGATGGATCACGAATGGCGTCTAAACTCGGACGTGGCGCAAGGCCTCTTTCGGCAGTGGGGAGAGCCTTGGTTAGATCTATTCGCCACGAAGAGAGCGCGCAATGTCAGCAGCTCTGCGCGTTGGAGTTTCCAAGGCAGCACTCGCTCGGGGACGCCTTTCGTCACGAGTGGAGTTGCGGTGTTTTGTACGCCTTTCCGCCAATACCACTTCTGCCCAGAGTGCTGAAGAAGATCAGGCGCGACCGGGCCCAAGTCATCCTGGCGGCTCTGGATTGGGTATGAAGATACTGGTATCCCGAACTACTCACTCTGTCAATCGATCCCCCAATACGACTGCCTCCTCAGGAGGACCTTCTGTCGCAGCAGCAGGGGGCGGTCCTCCACCTGAACCTGTCCAGCCTCCACCTCCATGCGTGGAGATTGAGCGGCGGCAGTTGATACCATTTGACTTGCCTCCTGAAGTCTGCAATGTTATACTGGCAGCCAGGCGTCCCTCCACAAAATCGGTATACGCCTGCAGGTGGAACAAATTTGTGGCATGCTGCACAGCAAAGGCTGTGGATCCCCTTTCCGCCCCTCTTTCTGAGGTTCTCCTCTTCTTTCCTTGGCCCAGCAGGGCTCTGCTCTGGGCACCCTTAAAGGATATCTTTCAGCTATTTCTGCTTTCTTACGGCTTCCTGATCAGTCTTCTCTTTTCAAATCCCCTGTTGTTTCTCGATTCTTTAAGGGCATTACTCACATGTTTCCTCCTGTCCCTTTCGTAATGCCTCAGTGGGATTTGAACCTTGTTTTGACCTTTCTGATGTGTGCTCCCTTTGAGCCACTTCATAATTGTCCCCTTCGTCTCCTCACTCTTAAGACTGCTTTCCTGGTTGCCATCACCTCTGCTAGACGGGTGAGTGAGCTCCAGGCTCTCTCTTGTAAGCCTCCTTTCCTTTCTGTCCATCCGGACAAAGTTGTTCTCAGGACTCGCCCTTCCTTTCTTCCGAAGGTAGTAACTGCCTTTCACATCGGACAGTCTGTTACTCTGCCCACCTTCTTTCCGCCTCCGCATCCCTCGAAAGAGGAAGAGAGGCTCCACCGTCTGGACCCAAAGTGGTCGCTGTCTTTCTATCTGGACCGCACCAAACAGTTCCGGGTGGACGACCAACTCTTTGTTGGCTACGG
Source organism: Triturus cristatus (assembly GCF_964204655.1). NCBI lineage: Eukaryota > Metazoa > Chordata > Amphibia > Caudata > Salamandridae > Triturus > Triturus cristatus. The sequence continues at coordinate 881,610,633 of NC_140591.1, forward strand.
GGGGCGCTAAGAAGGGGCGGGCGGTGCACAAACGAACCATCTCTCGGTGGGTCGTTTTGTGAATCAAGGCCTGTTACTCCTTGGCTAAAAAGGAACCTCCTGAAGGGCTGAGGGCCCATTCCACTCGGGCCACAGCGGCAACCACTGCCCTGGGCCGGGGAGTCCCCTTGCAGGACATCTGTCAGGCAGTAATCGCTGCACACGTTTGCCAAACACTATTGCCTGGACAGCCAAGTCCGGAGAGACGGCTTCTTTGGCCGTTCTGTTCTCCAGGATTTTCTGGTGTGATCTTGGTTCGCAGGCCCACCACCGGGGTTAGTATTGCTGGGGTATCTATTCTAAGGTGAGGATTCTAACTAACATGTTTCTTTCAGATGAACAAGTTACTTACCTTTGGTAACGATATATCTGTAAGAAACATTAGTTAGTTAGATTCCTCACTGCCCCACCCATCCTCCCCGTTCTGCGAACCGATTTCTACAGTTGAGGTCATCCCTTTCAGGGCCCTAGAATTTTTGGGCACCAGTGTCGGTCTCTTGCATGGCTCTGCGTTCCTGGCACGGAAAGCTATATAGAAGAACTGACGTCAGCGCGCGAGGGCGGCGTCTAAGTGCTCATATGACGTCATCCCGACGATCACAATGCCGACGACAGACGCGGAGCCGCAGACGACGCCTAGCGACGCGCAAGGGTATTGCTGACGAAAAATCTTTCCGGATCCAGCCTGACGCCTGGGGATATTCTAAGGTGAGGAATCGAACTAACTAATGTTTCTTACAGATATATCGTTACCGAAGGTAAGTAACTTGTTTGTTATTCCCTGATCCTGCGATGCTTCTGTATTTACCAGTTCTTGAACAGCGGAGTTACTGACTTTATGTTCCTTAAGGTATTTTTGACTTTTACTTAGATCGGTCAGGTGCACTTCATTGGTGTTTCCGACGTTCTGCGCACTTCCTTGATCATTAGGGTCAGTCCCTTGTTCAATATGATTTATTTTTGGAAAGAATTCCGTTATTTCAATGTTCCCCGCCACGTGTCCTATATGGACCTTCTTGCATGCATTTTTGCGTATGGCTTGCTGTGTTCCGAGTCTTTTCATGAAGATCGTACGAGATCTTAATTTTTTGTAAGTCATTCTAGATTGATTGTTTGCAGTAACTACTTGTAGGGGAGTTGAGATACTTAGCGGTCTTTTAACTAATAGTGAGTACAGTGGTTAAACTAGTTATTAAACTTGATAGAGAGTAATGATGATAATTGGCGGGTTAAAACAGCAAAGTTGGCTGAGATGTTAAATAACTTCACCACTCGCTCACCTGGTTCTCAAATAGAGCATTGTACTCAATTGTACTCAATAAAGCTTTGTACTCAAATGCCATGGGCCTGTCTGGCCGTCCGAAACCTTCCAAAATCAGGTTACCCAATGGTCAATCCGGGCGGGCAAATCACAACCAGGTCCCTACAGTACAGCAAAAGTCAAACCAGAGAGGACACGCATGCGGTACACAGCTGCACAGTATTCCGCATTAACGCACCCACCGTAAATCAACGGGGGCAACTTAGGCCGCTAAACCGCAGCAGTCCTCGCTCGGCGTCCTCGCCGAACCAACCGGCGGCCGGCACAGATGGTACCGCGGAGACCGTGGCAGCCGGGCTCCAATCTGCACTCTCTCACAGGGGCCCTCCCTGCTGCGCAGTCAATCAAGAAGCTTCACCAGCTTTGCTCCACTGGCCGCCCACAGCCCTCTGCACCCTGCACTCCGCTCTCCACCTCCTCCAACGCCTCCTCCGATGCCCTCAGGAACCGACTGTCCCAGGGCTGCCTCTCGGACCACCAATCGCCAACCAGCAAACGGCAACAGCTGCGGCAACCGGCAAACGGTCTTGGTCACGAGTGGCCTCGGGCTTCGTGCGCTTTCAGATGGTTTTCGGTAAGTTTTCAGCGGCTGGACGGGCTGGATGGGCGGGCGGCTGCTCACCGCAGGACACGAAAGACAGCAGAGCACAGCACAGCACAAGCTCCTCCTCCTCTCATGCCCACGTCTGCTGCCAGAAAAGCAAAAAGGGATGTACCAACCAAAATACGTTTTCCCTATGCAATTTTCCTTAGGAAAATTAAACAGAGATATAGGAAAAGCATTGTGTGCTTTTTGTGATTTGCTGTAAATCCATTTATTCGTGTTCGAGGCATGTGGGCTGCTGAATTCATATCTGTGCATAGATCGCCGCCTAGTGTTGGGTCCGGATGTTTGCACGTTGTTGTCCTGGAAGAGTCTTCGAAGTATCCTGAGATAGGTGACTCCTCCCCTGGACCACAGTGCGCATGGGCATCCTCTCCATCCTCAGATTGTTTTTTTCCGCCATTGGGTTCGGATGTGCTTATCTTGACTCAAGTTAGGGAAAACTTTTTTCAGGCCAAAAGGCCTTTAGTTCGCGTCGGTACTGTTCCCGATCGGTATCGACAGGCACTTGTTAGTTTACTGACTTCAAGAACAACTTTTTCGCATCATATCCGACCATCGACCCCAACATCGACGATGGAATCGAGGACACCATTCAAGCGGTGTCCTGTTTGCAATGCGAAATATCCCCATGTCGACGTCCACCCGGTGTGCAACAAATGCCTTTCACCGGATCATGACGAATCCACATGTATGGCCTGTGCCCGATTCCGATCCAAAAAGACTCTCCGGAATCGACGAGCAGCGAGACTCGAAGCGCAGCAAGCTCCACCGGCCCCAACCAACATCTTCAGCGCCGAGGACGAAGATGTGGAAGGCATGGAGAACCTACCCTCCAGTCCCGCTTCCGAACACGATTCCGGATCGGAACACATCGAAGACCAACTCTTTCACAGGGAAGAAGCCGACACCGAGGTAGGAGACTACGATGAGGCCTTAGGGGCCGAAGAAAGTGGCTCCGGTGACGAGCAAGGCCTACCCGTACAGACGGAGGATATCCCAGTGCGTCAGTCTATGGCTCCGGTCGAGGGATCGCCTTCGGGCCTTACCCAAGACCTATCCCGGCCTCGGACATTCAGCGAAAGCCATTAGTGCCCAAAACGGCTGGTTTTCCTTCCTCGAAACCGAAACCAATAGTCGTATCGGTTCCGCAGAAACCGAAACTGAAATTGACACTGGTCGGATCGAAGCCCACTACACCTTCGACGCCAGCCAAACCCGTCGGCACCGACCGCACCAAACGGGACTTCGGTGCCGAACTCGCAGCAGCCGACGTCGGCGCCGACACATGGAAAAAGGCCATCGGAACCGCCAAACCGCCTCGGCACCCGGCACCGAAACAATCGGCTCCGGCCACGAAGGTCAAAATGGCCGCTGCGTCGCACACCACTTCGAAAGCAGCACCTAAGGCCCAATCATCGACGCCGTCGACAGCTACTACCTCTCCTCGACTCGATGACCCCGTGGCCCCGAAGAAGTCCACGCCTGCCTCTACAGAACCGCTCGGTGCCAAAGAACCGTCGGCGTTCCAGGTGCGTCAAGTTGCAGCGTCCTTGCAACGCATCAAAGAAAAGGCAGCCCTCCAGGACACGTCGGGCTCCGAGCCGAAAAAAGCTCAAAAAGTTTCTCCAGCAACACCCGACATCACTTTTGGCCTGCCGCCATCCACGGCGCCCAAAATGTTTGAAATCAGAACACGTGTCGCCCAAACTAGGATCACACCTGCCGAACGCTCTCCCACGGAGACGTCACCGTCCCACATCATCGATGCCGACACCGGCAGAATTATGCTCCACAAGCAGAGAATATCTTCCGAGCGAGCTTTGGACTCCTACCAGATTCCGCTAAAGAAAAAGCTGCCAGCGGATTCGGAACCAGTTCTTTACGAACGTCTCCATACCTCTTACCTAGATCCACAGCCCTTCTCTCCTACACCCTCCGAAACCGACGTTTTGGAGGACTACATGGGTGACGACGTCCCCTACCCTAGGGAGATGGACCCTGAAGGCCAACAGGACCCTGACCAGGCTTGGGATGACCCTGTAGACCCGGGTGCACCGGGTGCACCACAGGACACGCAGCTATATGGCGCGAAAACGTCTCCCACAGAGGACACTGCCGCATTCAACGCCCTCATTGAACGTGCTGCGGCCAATCATGGTGTGCAACTCCACTCTGACACAATCGAGGACGATTTTCTAATGGATGCTTTCGCATCCTCAGAAAGGAATATCAAAACTCTACCCATGTTGAAAGGTGTCCTCAAACCAGCAAAGGACATTTTCAAAGAACCCACCAGGGCAAGAGTAATAAACCCCAGGATCGACAAGAAATATAGGTCGGCGCCTGGGGACCCTACGTACATTAGAGGCCAGTTGCCTCTGGATTCCATCGCAGTCGCTAATGCTCGCAAACGGGCGCACTCGCAGACAACTGGGGATGCTCCTCCCCCGGACAAAGAGTCCAAGGTGCTAGAGACCTCCAGCAAACGGGTTGCAGCCCAGGCAGCTAACATATGGCGTATTGCCAATAACCAGGCGCTCCTAGCTCGCTACGATCGCGCACACTATGACACATTAGAAACCCTACTCCAACATCTCCCTGACAAATACAAAGAGGGAGCAGAGATCCTCTTCAGGGAGGGACAACTCCTCACGAACGCATCCATTAAGTGTGCACTGGATGCCGCAGATACAGCTGCCAGAGCAATAAACACCAGCGTCATGCTACGACGACACGCCTGTGTAACGCCCTGAACGTCTCAGGATCGTTTAACAGACACGACAATGAGGACGCAACCACTAGTGAAGGGTTAGTTGTTTTAATGAAGGCAAATATAATACAAAGAATAAACAAGTTATAGTCACTGGAATCCTCCAGGCTAAGTACGTTACCAGCCCACAGCACGGATGGTCCTAACCGTCCTCTGCATATACGCCGGTCCCGGCGTATGCCAACAGAGGGCAGAAATGAAATGGCCGACAATGCCAATCGGTAGGCTGTGAGGGGCACGAAGAGTGTTGGGGAGAATCGAGGAGTCAGGGAAACACCCAGCCGGGGTCTCTACCTGAAGGGAGCAGCCGCTCAACCTCTTCCTCAGACTGCACCGGGACGCGGAGTCACCTCCTGGTGATGCGTCACCGATACCCCAATCACAAGCAAGAAGACTGAACCGAGAGCAGCCGCTCGATCGATCCTGTGGACTTCCGAGTCTGTAACGCGGCAAACACCTCCTGGTGTGCGTTACAGCTGGCAGTCCCTGTGTCTCTGGTCGAGCTGGGAGTTACGACTCCAACCAGCAAAAGCGCCACTGCGCTTGGACTCAGCCGAGTCAAAAAGCGAAGCTCAATGGTTGACCGGTAGAGCTTCCGGGTCCTTCACAGGTGACGATGGGGCAAGACACGGCCCAGGGAGTAACGACTCGACCTACCTCCGTTCTTGCCTTACTGGAGCACCACTCCGGAACACTGCTCTTCACGAAGCAGGTACGTCGGTGTGAACACAATATCCGACAGCGTTGTACCTCCCGGTTCCTCCCTTTATAGGGCGTGTTTTCCTTGAGTTATGTAACAGCTCTCCTGTTTACATAAGGGCGTGTTTCCTTGAGTTATGTAACAGCTCTCCTGTTTACATAAGGGCGTGTTTCCCTTGAGTTATGTAACAGCTCTCCTGTTTACATAAGGGCGTGTTTCCCTTGAGTTATGTAACAGCTCTCCTGTTTACATAAGGGTGTGTTTTCCTTGAGTTATGTAACAGCTCTCCTGTTTACATAAGGGCGTGTTTCCCTTGTATGACAGGAATTCTTGACAGTACATCCTCCCTCTCAGCGGCTCCCCACGGGTCCAGCGCTGGCAGGAAAACGCCGATGGAACAAGGAGACCAAGCGCGGAGCATGAACCCCTTCAGCCGGTTCCCATGAATGCTCCTCCGGGCCATAGCCTTTCCACGCAACCAGGTACCACAGCTTCCCCCTGCGCCATTTGGACGCCCGTATGCCCGACACTTCATACTCCACCTCCGACTCCACGCATACCGGCCGAGGTGTCCCAGACGGCTTGGAGGGTGCTGGTTTGAGCAATGATACATGAAAGACAGGGTGTATCCGCAATGACTGGGGCAAGCACACCTTCACGTTCACGGGACCCATACACTTGGTAATTCGATAGGGGCCCATGTACTTGGGATGGAACACACTGTTCTTTCGAAACCTCATGTTTCTTGTGGATATCCAGACGTAGTCTCCAGTGCGGTACAGTGGCCCGGGCCTTCTCTTCCTATCTGCCGCAGCCTTGTATCTTCTCTTGGCCTCTATTAGGACAGCCCTTGAGCGCATCAATGTGTCTTTTATGTGTGCCACCCTGTCCGCTGTGGCGGGAATCCTGTCCTCTCTGAACGGATGTAGAAATGGCAAGAACCTGGGATGTTGGCCATAGTTGCTATAGAACGGAGATGACTGTGTGGAGCTGTGAGTGGCGTTGTTATAGGCTATCTCTGCAACCCATAGCAAGTCGACCCATTCTTCCCTGCCCTGGTCCACAAAACATCGCAGATACTGTTTGAGCGTTTGGTTCAGGCGCTCGGTTTGGCCGTCCGTTTGAGGGTGGTAGCTGGTGGACAGGGCGGTCTTAACATGCAGCGCAGTGCACCAAGTCTTCCAGAATTGCGCAGTAAACTGCGACCCCCGGTCCGACACGATCACCCCAGGTAATCCATGCAGTCGTACCACATTCTTTAGGAGTAGTGACGCCAATTCCCCGGCCGTAGGGACTCTCTTGCAGGGGATGAAGTGCCCCATTTTCGTCAAGTAATCCACCACCACCAGTATTGCCGTCATCCCCTGGTCTACCGGTAGGCCCACCACGAAGTCCAGTGATATGCTATCCCATGGTCTATCCGGGGTTGGAAGTGGATGTAAGAGCCCTTGGGTTCGGCCATGGTCGGCCTTCATGGTAGCACACGTAGGACACTCCTGTCCCCACCTCCTGACATCCACTCGCATGGTTGGCCACCAGAAATGCCGTCCCATTCTAGCCACCGTTTTTTCAAAGCCCAAATGACCTGCGCATGGAGAGTCATGGCACCAGATGAATGCTTGTTTCCTTAGCCTAGGCGTGGGTATCAATAGGCACCTGCCCTTCAGGGGTATCCCGTCCTTCAGCTGCCATTCTCTGTGACTGAGGAGCCACCTCCGCCATGCGAATGACCTGATCCCTCTCTTTATTCCCCTCAGGAAAGTATCCGGTTGGATAACCCCCAATACCATCCTCGGGGAAATGATGGAACGCTCGGTCGCAGGCAATGGTTCCTTAACTGCAGATTGACGGGACAGGGCGTCCGCCTTTCGGTTTTCCGTCCCCGGCCGATATGTGATGCGGAAGTTGAACCCCGCAAAGAAGATCATCCACCGCAGCTGCCTGGGAGAAAGGTGTCTAGTGGCAGTCATGAACTGTAGGTTCCGATGGTCCGTGTACACCGATACCACATGTCTTGCCCCCATCAACCAATGCCTCCATTCGGTGAAGGCATCCTTGATTGCGAGAAGCTCCTTCTCCGCAATATGGTAGTTGCGTTCGGCGTCGTTGAGTTTGCGGGACATGTACGCAACGGGATGAAGCACCCCTGTGTCGTGGTTGCGTTGGGACAAGATAGCCCCCAGCGCCACATCCGACGCGTCCGCTTCCACCACGTAGGGGAGATCCGGATCGGGGTGAGCCAACACCGGCGCCTTACCAAAGGCGCTTTTCAGGGCCTCAAAGGCTTTGTTCGCTTCAGGGGACCAGACAAACTCCTTGGACTTCCTCAGTAGCTGTGTGATTGGGGCCACCACTCCTGAAAATCCATCTATGAACCGCCTGTAAAAGTTGGCGAAGCCAATGAAACTTTGGACGTCCTTCACGCTTTGGGGCACCGGCCATTCTTTCACCGCCTTGATCTTTCGTTCTGCCATCTCCTGTCCCTCTGGACTCAGCATCACTCCGAGGAATTCCACGGATGTGACGTGGAAGTCACACTTGCTGAGTTTACAAAACAGCATGTTTTCCCTCAGCTTTTGGAGCACAGCTTTGACGTGGTGTACGTGCTCCTCCACACTGGACGAATAGATGAGGATGTCATCGATATATACGACCACGTAGATATCCAACTCCTCTCTGAATACCTCATTCAAAAAGTACTGAAAGGCTGCCGGGGCGTTGCACAGACCGAACGGCATGACGAGGTACTCAAAAAGGCCGAACCTGGTCTTAAAGGCGGTCTTCCACTCGTCTCCGTCCCTCATGCGCACCAGATGGTATGCCCCTTTCAAATCCAACTTGGTGTAGATACGAGCTTTCTTGACCTGTTCCAGAAGTACACTGATGAGAGGCAAGGGGTACCGATTTTTTATGGTTATCGCATTCAATGCCCTACAGTCCACACAGGCTCTCAGCTCCCCATTAGCCTTCGGGATGAAGAAGAGTGGCGAGGCGGCCGGAGACTTGGACGGGCGGATGAATCCTAGCTTGAGGAGTTTATCCAGGTACCCCCGGAGATGCACGTTTTCAGGCTCCGTCAGGGCATACAGCCTGCCGCTGGGAACGCTGGCCCCTGGCACCAGGTCGATCTGGCAGTCAAACTGTCTATGTGGTGGTAGCACTTCCGCCTTCACCTCATCAAATACATCCTCAAAACTGTGATAAGCCTGGGGGAGAGCCACATCTTTTTCTGCCGCTGTAGCCACCGTCTGACTCCCGCTCTCATCTGCGTCAAGGGATTCCGTTCTTATTCCACAATGCAGGATGCAATACGGTGACGTCATTTCGATGCGATGTGTTGGCCAATCCACAAAGGGGTTGTGTTTCTGTAGCCACGGCAATCCCAATATGACGCCATATTGGGGCGCTCGGATGATGTTAAAATCGATTTGTTCCAAATGGTTCCACCCATATCTCATCGGAAGGACCCCCGTGTGCTGCCCGATGGGCCCCGTCACCAATCGCCTTCCGTCTACAGCATAGACGTCTTCGGGTACAGCTTTGGGAAGAAGCACTAGCCCTAGCCTGCATGCCTCGTTGTGGTCCATAAACATGCCAGTGGCCCCTGAATCCACCATGGCCACAACGGGTATCCACTGGTCATGCACTCCCACGTGCACCGTGATAAACAGGTGTCGTTGTCCCTTAGTGACCGAGTTGGAAAGTGAAGGGATGGATGAGTGACTCCGAGATGTCCCTTCTCTGGTCTTGGAGTCCTCTAGTTTTCCGCCGGTATGTCCACCACGGCTGTTACCGACCGGTTGGCCCGATAACGTGACTGCTTCGGTTTGGCAGGGCATTCACGTACGTAGTGGCCTTTTTTGCCACAATATAGGCACAATCCTTGTTTACGGCGTGACTCTTTCTCCGTGGCTGTGAGGCTCGCTCGTATTGCGCCGATGTCCATGGGTTCTCCCTTGGATGCGGTGGAAGTTTCAGGACTTCCCACCGTCACATAGGATGGAAGGGATTTTCCTTTTCTCCCATGATCCCCCTTTCTTTCACTTAGCCTATGTTCCAGCCGTAATACCAGGTTGATAAGGCCCTCACATGTCTTGGGTTGAGGGTCAATATGAGCCACGGCGTCCTTGAGCTCATCGCACAGCCCTTGATGGAAGAGCGCCGTCTGTTTAGCAACAGGCCACTTGGTTTCCGCAACCAGCCTTCGGAACGCGTTGAGATACTGCACCAGGTCGTTGGATCCCTGTCTCAACTCAAGCATTTCACGGTCCGCCGTGTACGAGTCAGCCCTTCTGTCGAATACCTTCAGGAATTCCTCGCGAAAAGCACCCCAATCACATAAGAGGGGGTCGTCCCTGCTCACCAGAGGTACGGCCCATTGTGCCGCGTTTCCAGCCAAATAGGATATAAGGAAAGCCACACGAGCCTGACTCGTGGGGAACGCCTTTGGTTTGCACGATAAATGTAGCGCCACTTGTGTGAGGAATACCTGCACTGTGTTAGGATCCCCACTGTACCTCTCTGGTGTCGCCAAGGGGATGGCTACCGGCATTTCCACTACTACCGCAGGGGTCTGATTCGTGAGGGAGGTGCTGGGCGTGAGCGGGTCCAATTGGATAGCATCCAGTCTGGCTTTTACATCGGCTGTTTCTTGCCTAGAGGCAGCCACTTCAACTTGCATGGCCGCTAAAGCAGCCAGCACATCATCAAGTGTTGCCATGTCTGTTATCGACCGGGAGACAGTTAGTGTTATTAAGGTCGGATATTTTGTAACGCCCTGAACGTCTCAGGATCGTTTAACAGACACGACAATGAGGACGCAACCACTAGTGAAGGGTTAGTTGTTTTAATGAAGGCAAATATAATACAAAGAATAAACAAGTTATAGTCACTGGAATCCTCCAGGCTAAGTACGTTACCAGCCCACAGCACGGATGGTCCTAACCGTCCTCTGCATATACGCCGGTCCCGGCGTATGCCAACAGAGGGCAGAAATGAAATGGCCGACAATGCCAATCGGTAGGCTGTGAGGGGCACGAAGAGTGTTGGGGAGAATCGAGGAGTCAGGGAAACACCCAGCCGGGGTCTCTACCTGAAGGGAGCAGCCGCTCAACCTCTTCCTCAGACTGCACCGGGACGCGGAGTCACCTCCTGGTGATGCGTCACCGATACCCCAATCACAAGCAAGAAGACTGAACCGAGAGCAGCCGCTCGATCGATCCTGTGGACTTCCGAGTCTGTAACGCGGCAAACACCTCCTGGTGTGCGTTACAGCTGGCAGTCCCTGTGTCTCTGGTCGAGCTGGGAGTTACGACTCCAACCAGCAAAAGCGCCACTGCGCTTGGACTCAGCCGAGTCAAAAAGCGAAGCTCAATGGTTGACCGGTAGAGCTTCCGGGTCCTTCACAGGTGACGATGGGGCAAGACACGGCCCAGGGAGTAACGACTCGACCTACCTCCGTTCTTGCCTTACTGGAGCACCACTCCGGAACACTGCTCTTCACGAAGCAGGTACGTCGGTGTGAACACAATATCCGACAGCGTTGTACCTCCCGGTTCCTCCCTTTATAGGGCGTGTTTTCCTTGAGTTATGTAACAGCTCTCCTGTTTACATAAGGGCGTGTTTCCTTGAGTTATGTAACAGCTCTCCTGTTTACATAAGGGCGTGTTTCCCTTGAGTTATGTAACAGCTCTCCTGTTTACATAAGGGCGTGTTTCCCTTGAGTTATGTAACAGCTCTCCTGTTTACATAAGGGCGTGTTTCCCTTGAGTTATGTAACAGCTCTCCTGTTTACATAAGGGTGTGTTTTCCTTGAGTTATGTAACAGCTCTCCTGTTTACATAAGGGCGTGTTTCCCTTGTATGACAGGAATTCTTGACAGCCTGGTTACGAATCTCCAGATTCAAACCTGAGGTTCAAAATAACATCCTCAATCAGCCGGTCAACCCCGACTACTTATTCGGACCAGAGGTTGACACCACCCTAGAAAAAATAAAAAAGGACACAGACACTGCAAAGTCCATGGGGGCTCTCCAAACGCAGACCTTTCGGAGTGGCTCCTTTCGTCGCCCCGGAAATAGAGGAGCAGGTAGAGGACAGGGGTCACAGCAAACCTACAACAAGGGCAACCCACAAAGTACCTACGATAAAAACACCCGGGGTGGTTATCGTGGCTCCAGCACAAAGGGCAGAGGACGCGGATACGGCAATACCAGGTCCTCCCCCAAGAACAAACAGTGACGCCCTCTCCCTTCCTCCCGACCACATAACACCTGTCGGGGGGAGGCTACAAAGGTTCCTGTCCACGTGGAACACCATCACCACAGACAGGTGGGTCAAAGATATTATCAAACACGGTTACTGCCTAGAATTAACCTCCACTCCACCCACAATACCGCCAAAACACCGTCCTATGTCCTCAGAGCACTTAGCGCTATTACAGCAGGAAGTGCTAAGTATGCTGGAAAAAGGCGCAATAGAGGTCGTACCCGCACACGAGCAAGGTACGGGGGTGTACTCCCTGTACTTCTTAATACCAAGAAAGGACGGGTCACTCAGACCTATACTAGACCTGAGACCCCTCAACCGTTACATTCTCTCAGAGCATTTCCACATGCTCACCCTACAACAAGTCCTCCCGCTGCTCAAACAGGGAGACTTCCTGGCCACGCTAGACCTCAAAGATGCGTATTTCCACATACCCATTCACCCCTCACACAGAAAATATCTCAGTTTCACTATTCAAGGGCAGCACTACCAATTCAAGGTTCTTCCCTTCGGCGTGACAACAGCACCCAGAGTTTTCACAAAGTGCCTAGCTACTGTGGCTTCACATCTACGGAGGCAACACATTCACGTCTACCCTTACCTGGACGACTGGCTTGTTCAGGCAAAGTCAGCCCAGCAATGTGCCAGCCACATGTCCCGCACCATTCACCTTCTTCACAGTCTGGGGTTCTCACTAAATTACCCAAAATCACATCTCCAACCCGCACACGTACAACAGTACCTAGGTGCGACCATAGACACTCTGGCAGCCACAGCTCAGCCAAATTTAGTAAGGATCAACAGCATGCAAATGCTGATTTCCAAGTTCAAACCCCAACACTCCCTTCCTGCGCGAGTGTTCATGCAGTTGATAGGCATGATGGCCTCCTGCATTTTCATAGTCCCACACGCGAGACTACATATGCACCCGCTTCAGGAGTGCTTAGCACGTCAATGGAATCAGGCTCACGGGCAACTAAAAGACCTAGTGTTGGTGAGCGGTCGGGCATACAACTCTCTGCATTGGTGGAATCCACAAAACCTTTGCAAGGGCCGACCGTTCCAAGAGCCTGTTCCACAAATAATACTGACAGCGGACGCGTCTCTCCAGGGATGGGGAGCTCATGTACTCAACTACACAGTGCAGGGACTATGGACAATACAACAAAAGAAGATGCACATCAACCTTCTAGAACTGATGGCAATCTTCCTGGCAATGAAAGCATTCAAAGTACACTTGTGCAACAAAGTCGTGTTGATCCGGACGGACAACATGACTGCCATGTACTACATACAGAAGCAGGGAGGAACACACTCTCCACAGTTGTCTCATCTGGCTCAGAGCATGTGGAAGTGGGCCATTCAGAGGAACATGTTCCTCATGGCGGAACAAGTCCCCGGCAAGGACAACCAGATGGCGGATCTTCTCAGCAGACACAGCCACCAGATGCACGAGTGGGAGTTACACCCATCAGTACTCCAACCGTACTTCCAGCAGTGGGGTCATCCAGAGATAGACCTATTTGCCACAAGCGAAAACGCAAAATGCCAAAGCTTTGCCGCCAGGTTCCCACATCCGCAGTCGCAGGGCAATGCGATATGGATGAACTGGTCCGGCAGATTTGCGTACGCTTTTCCCCCAGCACCATTGATACCGCTGGTGGCACGCAAACTCAGACAACACTCACTGACACTCGTCCTGGTCGCTCCAACATGGGCACGCCAACCATGGTACACCACCTTTCTCGAACTTTCCGTGGTGCCGCATCAAAGGCTGCGGATCAAACCCGCGCATTTGACGCAGAGCCATGGAGAGATTCAGCACCCAGATCCGCAACAGCTGAACCTGGCAATCTGGCTCCTGAAGTCCTAGAGTTTGGCTACCTAAACCTGCCACCTGACTGTATGGACATCATTAAGGAAGCTAGAAGACCCACTACCAGAGCTTGCTATGCAGCCAAATGGAAAAGGTTCGTAATTTATTGCAATAACAATGACATTAACCCGCTAGACGCATCCATCCAAAACATCATTTGTTACCTCTTACACCTATACCGATGCAATCTGGCATACACCTCAATACGTGTCCATTTGACCGCAATATCAGCCTATCTCCAGAATAGGCAGCAACTCTCTTTATTCAGAGTGCCTGCCATCAAAGCATTCTTGGAAGGACTCAAACGAGTAATTCCTCCAAGCCACCCACCAGCTCCAATGTGGAACCTCAACTTGGTCCTCACACGCCTGATGGGTCCACCCTTCGAACCTCTACACTCATGCGAAATTCAATTCCTAACCTGGAAAGTAGCTTTCCTAGTAGCGATAACTTCTTTGAGGAGAGTTAGTGAACTCCAGGCACTAACCGTTCAAGAGCCATTCATATAGGTTCACGCCAACAGGGTCGTACTACGTACCAACCCCAAATTCATGCCCAAGGTGATATCGCAGTTCCACATGAATCAAACTATTGAACTGCCTGTTTTCTTTCAAAACCCACAAACTGTCGCAGAAAGAGCACTCCATACACTGGATGTAAAGAGAGCCCTCATGTACTATATAGACAGGACTAAAGTCTTTAGGAAAACAAAACAACTTTTCGTTGCCTTTGCCCCACACCACAAAGGTAACGCCATCTCCAAAGCAGGTATAGCCAGATGGATCGTTAAATGTATTCAAATTTGCTATCAAAAAGCTAAACGCACATTAACGATTCCCCCACGAGCCCACTCAACACGTAAGTTAGGGGCCTCCATGGCTTTCCTGGGAAACATTCCTTTGCATGATATATGTAGAGCAGCCACCTGGTCCACTACACACACATTTACCAAACACTATTGTGTAGATGTGCAATCGAAACAGCAGGCAGCTGTAGGACAGGCTGTTCTCAAAACTCTTTTTCAGACCGCTGCAGCTGGCACTGGTAGCCGCCGCTAATAGAGGGTACTGCTATATATTCTATGCACAGATATGAATTTAGCAGCCCACATGCCTCGAACTGAATATGCTACTTACCAGTATGCATCTGTTCTTGGCATGTAGAGCTGCTGACATTCATATCGCCCACCCTCCTCCCCGGCGCCTGTAGCAGCTGCAGCTCTCAGAATTACTGTAAGCATGGTCATCACTTTCTGTATCTACTCCATCACTGCCACAATGGCGAAAAACAATCTGAGGATGGAGAGGATGCCCATGCGCACTGTGGTCCAGGGGAGGAGTCACCTATCTCAGGATACTTCTTAGACTCTTCCAGGACAACAACGTGCAAACATCCGGACCCAACACTAGGCGGCGATCTATGCACAGATATGAATGTCAGCAGCCCTACATGCCAAGAACAGATGCATACTGGTAAGTAGCATATTCAATTTTTTTGTAAGTATGGTTCCAGACCTGATGGGGTGGGGAACCTCAGAGACCCCCTTATTCCTGACCCCCTGGCTAAAATGCGGGATTTACGGGATGTAGTGTTTTCAGCAGGACTGACACCGACCCACAGTGGTTTTAGAATGTGGAAAAATCTTTGTTTTGCGGACAAACTCACTGGAGATATGAGTTAGAGCAACCACAAGTACCAGATGGCCTTAGGAAAGGCCACGCCCACTGGGGAGGTGTTTGAGTTTAAGAATGGTTGCTCTTTACGAAGTCTGCTTTGCATCGTCCAGCTGCCAATGATTAAGGGAATAGGATGACCCGAAATGCGTCTGGCGTATTGCTGGTGGTTTCCATTTCTGATCCCTACATGTACCCTATGCGAATAAAAGGAAGAATACATCTTACCTTATGTGGCTCCTTCTACATGAAGTAACTTTTGTTTTTGGAATTTTAGTGGTCTGCTTTGGCCACGGGAGGAGCCCCGCTGCTGGAGCGGCGTCGCTGTGGCGAAACCAGGTGGTGTTTGCCATTGCAGTAAGGTAATAGGCACAAAGGGACTTACGGGCTTTAGTGTTTTCAGCAGGACTGACACCGAACCACAGTGGTTTTATAATGTGGAAAAGAACGTTGTTTTGCGGACGAACTCACTGGAGTTTTAAGTTAGAGCAACCACAAGTACCAGAAGGCCTTAGGAAAGGCCACGCCCACTGGGGAGGTGTTTGAGTTTAAGAATGGTTGCTCTTTACAAAGTCTGCTTTGCATCGTCCAGCTGCCAATGATTAAGGGAATAGGATGACCCGAAATGCATCTGGCGTATTGCCTACTGGCGGTCGCCAGTAGATAGTTATAGTTAGGACCGTGTTTCCATAGGAAATCCGCAACATTCTATTTGGAATAACTTTGGCGCCGGTTGACGAATCCTCGCGAAATTTTCAAAATAGGTGGGGCACTCCGCTCCGCTCCTACCCTGAAAGTCTCGGGAGGATTCGTCAAGCGGGGGCTGAGAAAAAAGGGGGTCCCAAAACGCGTTTTCCCCATGCAATTTTCCATAGGGACCTTTAGTCCAAGGTACAGCCCGAACGGCAGAACAGAATTACTTGAAATTTGGCAGAGAGGTAGTCCTCAGGTCAGGGAAGTGCCTTTTGCAGGTCTGGTGTCAATCTGAGAAAATCAAAAGTAAAATCATATATATATGTGGGCGGAGCCTAACCACACATCTCATCCTGAGATCTGATTGGCTGTCAGCACTTCATCCAAGAAGTGTTGGCAGCCATCTTGGGACCAATATACATGATAGCACCTCATTAAAAAGCATTGCAGTTAATAGAAGGTTTTAAGACTTTGGTTACATTATAAATCATTTGTTGATGGTACCATACTCATTTTAGGAATTGTGGTATGTTCTAAGGTGATTTCACCATGTGAAAAAGCCTTCTGCTGGGATATCTTGATTGAGAGAAAAATATTTTCTCATGCTTTTCCCACAGAGGTTTGGAAGGTGATCTATAAGCTAAACTGAGAGCTTATTTTCTGTAAATTCACATTATCTTGCTCAGTCATGTGAGAATGAAGTCTGACATTCTCAATAAAACATGTACATCCAACAAGGGCAGAGACTGTCAGTTGATTCCTTTGTGTTCTACTGCAGCTTCCCAGAGTGTTCCAAAGAACAACTAGAGCGCTAACAGTCCGACTTATGATAAACATATGGCACACCTGAAGCCATCTTGCTTGGATTAAAGTGGTAACTCTTAAAACATTTAATTTAAAAAGGAACAAAATGAGGGGGTTCATTTTTCCATAAAAAGTATGATTAGTGCTGCAGAAAGAAAAATTGGGGCACATTTTTAGTGACTTCTCAAATCCTCTTCTATTTCATTAAAAAATTCTGACATGCAGACTGAAACATGCACTTTCAATACCATCAGCAGTTTTCCCTGGTGAGCAGTAGCTTTACTACAGTGATCTAATGAGCAAAAAGAGTGCTAACATTCTGAATTTATGGCAAATGTGTGACACATCTGAATGCCTTCTTAATGGAATCAAAGTAAAAAACAAAGTATTTCCTACTGAGGAGACTGCAGTAAATGAGGAAATTAGGAAACTGCATAACAAATAAGTCTCCCAAGATGGCCACCAGAGACAAAAGAGCCCAAATGTAGCCCAAATATCACCCAGATGTAGCCCAAGTATAGCCCAATGACAGAATGTCCCAGAGTGTTCTTAAAAACAACTAGAGCGCTTACTGTCTCCATTATGACAAACGTATGGCACACCTGAAGCCATCTTGATTGGAATAAACTGGTAACACTTAAAACATTTAATTAAAAAAGGAACACAATGAGGGGGTTCATTTTGCCATAGAAATTATGATTAATGCTGAAGAAAGAAAATGAGGGCACATTTTGAGTGACTTCTCAAATCCTCTTCTATTTCATTAAAAAATTCTGACATGCAGACTGAAACATGCACTTTTAATACCAGGAGCAGACTTCCATGGTGAACAGTAGTTTTACTACAGTGATCTAATGAGCAACTAGAGGGCTAACATTCATAATTTATGGCAAATGTGTGACATATCTGAATACCTTCATGATGGAAACAAAGTAAAAAACTGAAAGCATTTCCTACTGAGGAGACTGCAGTACATGAGGAAATTAGGAAACTTCATAACAAATAAATCTCCCAAGATGGCCACCGGAGACAAAAGAGCCCAAATGTAGCCCAAAATCACCCAGATGTAGCCCAAATATAGCCCAATGACAGAAGTGTGCAAAACACTTAATATTTTGTGTTTTTGCAGTATTATATAGTGCAGACTTGTCAGGTATTGGAGTGCTTTACATGAGCATTGGTTACATCACACAAGAACAAATTCATTTTGGTTGTAGACATGGGGAGACCAAGTGATTTGACCAGAATCACAGAATGTCGAGCTGAAGCAGAAACTCCAACCTGGTTCCCCAGTTGCAAAGTCTGCAGTTCTGGAAGTAACACCACATCCTCTCCCCTAAGTGCAACATTTAATCAAGAAGTCAACTGGATAAAAAAACATAAAGATAACAAGTAATTTAAAAGTGCTTTGTCGCAATTTGAAAACTCAGAAAATATGTCCTTATTTTAGTCTTTTAGAGCACTAACCATAATTTTGATGCCAATAAGACCCTCTCATATATGTAATTTCTAAAGGAAATGCTCTAGGTATTACAGTTTTGATTACATCAAGATGACGTCAGGCGTTCCACACTTTTGTAATAAATATAGAATGTTAGCAATCTAGTTGTTCATTAGGATACTGTTGAGAGGCAGAGGCCAGGGGCACGGACTCTGAAAATTGAAGGCAGGTAGGAGGGTGCAAAGGCAACAATTTAACCACACTGAGCAGGCAGGAATGGCCGTGGCAGCACAACAGACTATGGAGGGCAGTGGAAAGGGGGGCAGGGGCAACAAACCAACAATACAGGACTTGCAAGAGAGGCTGTGGCAATGTAATAGACCATTGTGGGCAGGCAGAAGGAAGAGGCAATGGTAGTACATTTCTCTCGTAAAAAACCAATGAAATTCCACGTTATAGTTAGATCAGGTAACTATAACTTGCGCGACCGCAATCCACAATGTGTCATTTCAGATGTCATCATTGATGTGAAGAGTGATGTCACTGACCATGTCATGAGTGATGTAATATGTGACGTCATCAGCAGTTTATTGTGGGCGCGCAAGTTATAGTTACCTGATCTAACTATAACGTGGAATTTCATTGGTTTTTTACGAGAGAAATGTACAGCTAACTATAACATGTGTGAAACCTATGGTTTTTTCAGTGAATTTGCAAGGTTTTTTAAATGCTAATTCCTAACTATAACGTGTGTGAAACCTATGGTTTTTTCAGTGAATATATATATATATATATATATATATATATATATATATATATATATATATATATATATATATATATATATATATATATATATATCCTACTGGCGGTCGCCAGTAGGTAGTTATAGTTAGGACCTATTTTCCATAGGAAATCCGCAACATTTTATTCCCAATAACTTTGGCGCCAATTGACGAATCTTTGTGAAATTTTCAAAACTTTGGGCCAGCTCCGGTGCGCTCCTATCCTGAAAGTCTCGGGATGATTCGAGAAAAAAGGGGGGTCCCAAAAAGTGTTTTCCCCATGCAATTTTCCATAGGACCTTTAACCGCAGCTACAGCACGAACTGCAGAACGGAATTACACCAAATTTGGCAGAAAGGTAGTCCTAAGTTCAGACTCATGCCTTTTGCTTAAATGGTGTAAATCTGTTCAGTAGTTCCTGAGAAAATCAAAAGTAAAATCACATATATATCTGGGCAGAGCCTAACCACACATCTCATCGTGAGATCTGATTGGCTGTCAGCACTTCATCCAAGAAGTGTTAGCAGCCATCTTGGGACCATTATACATGATAGCACCTCATTAAAAAGCATTGCAGTTAATAGAAGGTTTCAAGACTTTAGTTACATTATAATCATTTGTTGATGGTACCATACTCATTTTAGGAATTGTGGTATGTTGTAAGGTGATTTTACCATGTGAAAAAGAAGCCTTCTGCTGGGATATCATGAATCATGTTTGAGAGAAAACTATTTTCTCATGCTTTTCCCACAGAGGTTTGGAAGGTGATTTATAAGCTAAACTGAGAGCATATTTTCTGTAAATTCACATTATCTTTCTCAGTCATGTGAGAATGAAGACTGACTTTCTCAGTAAAACATGTACATCCAACAAGGGCATAGACTGTCATTTGATTCCTTTGTGTTCTACTGCAGCTTCCCAGAGTGTTCCAAAGAACAACTAGCGCGCTAACAGTCCTACTTATGATAAACGTATGGCACACCTGAAGCCATCTTGATTGGAATAAAGTGGTAACTCTTAAAACGTTTAATTTAAAAAGGAGCAAAATGAGGGGGTTCATTTTGCCATAGAAAGTAGTGCTGCAGAAAGAAAAATTAGGGCACATTTTGAGTGACTTCTCAAATCCTCTTCTATTTCATTAAAAAATTCTGACATGCAGACTGAAACATGCACTTTCAATACCAGTAGCAGACTTCCCTGGTGAGCAGTACCTTTACTAAAGTGATCTAATGAGCAACTAGAGTGCTACCATTCAGAATTTATGGCAAATGTGTGACACATCTGAATGCTTTCTTGATGGAACCAAAGTAAACAAGCATTAAAAATGCAATAGGTCTCGCCCTCGTTTAAGGTAAAGCAATTCTGTTTGTAATTGGGTGGCTTTTTAGCTTTGCTTTTATTGATGTTTTTCAAATTTTCATGTACATAACATGCATATGCATGCATATATGTATATGTATGCATGCATTTCTATTTGTATTTATATAGATATGCAGATTCTATATATATGTATGTATATATATACACATCCATATATATAAATGCATATGCATATATATGTGCATATGTGTACGTGTAGAGAGAGGTAGAGAGAGGTAGAGAGTAGAGGCTGAGTAATAGAGAGTAGAGAGTGAGTAGTAGAGTGAGTAGTAGAGAGTGGGTAGTAGAGAGTGAGTAGTAAAGAGTAGTAGAGAGAAAGTAGTAGAGAGTAGTAGAGAGAGAGTAGTAGAGAGAGAGTAATAGGGAGTAGTAGAGTGGTAGAGAGTGAGTAGTAGGGAGTAGTAGAGTGAGTAGTAGAGAGTGAGTAGTAGAGTGAGTAGTAGGGAGTAGTAGAGAGTGAGTAGTAGAGTGAGTAGTAGGGAGTAGTAGAGAGTGTGTAGTAGAGTGAGTAGTAGAGAGTGAGTAGTGGAGAGTGAGTAGTGGAGAGAGTAGTAGAGAGTGAGTAGTAGAGTAGTAGGGAGTGAGTGGTAGAGTGAGTAGTAGAGAGTAGTAGAGTGAGGAGTAGAGAGAGTAGTAGCGAGTAGTAGATTAGTAGAGAGTGAGTAGTAGAGAGAAGTGGAGAGTGAGTAGTAGAGAGAAGTGGAGAGCGAGTAGTGGAGAGTGAGTAGTGGAGAGTGAGTAGCAGAGAGCTAGTAGAGAGAAAGTAGTAGAGAGAGAGTAATAGAGAGTGAGTAGTAGAGAGTAGTAGAGTGAGTAGTAGAGAGTAGTAGAGAGTAGTAGCGAGTGAGTAGTAGAGAGTGAGTAGTTTAATTTAAAAGGAACACCGAGGGGATTCATTTTGCCATAGAAATTATGATTAGTGCTGCAGAAAGAAAAATTAGGGCACATTTTGACTTCTCAAATCTTCTTCTATTTCGTTAAAAGATTCTGACATACAGACTGAAACATGCACTTTGAATACCAGCAGCAGACTTCCCTGGTGAGCAGTAGCTTTACTACAGTGATCTAATGAGCAACTAGAGTGCTAACATTCAGAATTTATGGCAAATGTGTGACACATCTGAATGCCTTCTTAATGGAACCAAAGTAAACAAGCATTGAAAATGCAATAGGTCTCGCCCTCGTTTAAGTTAAAGCAATTCTGTTTGTAATTTAGGTGCCTTATTAGCTTTGCTTGTATTAGTGTTTTTCAAACTTCCATGTACATAACATGCATATGTATGCATATATATATGTATGCATGCATTTATATTTGTATTTATATAGATATGCAGATTATATATGTTTACATATGTGTATATATATATATATATATATATATATATATATATATATACATATATACACACATACATATATATAAATGCATATATATGCATATATATGTGCATATGTGTGCGTGTAGAGAGAGGTAGAGTGAGGTAGGGAGAGTTAGAGAGGTAGAGGTGTAGAGGTAGAGAGGTAGAGAATAGTAGAGAGAGAGGTAGAGAGTGAGTAATCGAGAGTAGAGAGTGAGTAGTAGAGAGTGAATAGTAGAGTGAGTAGTAGAGAGTGAGTAGTAGAGGGGGAGTAGTAGGGAGTAGTTGAGAGTGAGTAGTAGAGAGCAAGTAGTAGAGAGTGTGTAGTAGAGAGTAGTAGAGAGAGTAGTACAGAGTAGAGTGAGTAATAGAGAGTAGTAGAGTGAGTAGTAGAGAATAGTAGAGAGTGACTAGTAGAGAGAGTAGTAGAGTAGTGGAGAGTGAGTAGTAGAGAGTGAGTAGTAGAGAGTGAGTGGTAGAGAGTAGTAGACAGTGAGTAGTAGAGAGTGAGTAGTAGAGTAGTAGAGAGTAGTCAGTCAGTCAGTGTCAGTCAATCTGTGTCCGTCAGTGTCAGTCATTGTCAGTCAGTCAGTTTCAGTCAGTCAGTGTCAGTCAGTGTCAGTCAGTGTCAGTCAGTGTCAGTCAGTGGCAGTCAGTGGCAGTCAGTGTCAGTCAATCAGTGTCAGTCAGTCAGTGTCAGTCAGTCAGTGTCAGCTAGAGCAGCTCTGCTGACCTGGTTCTCTGGCTCTAAAGCAGCTCTGCTGACCTGGTTCTCTCCCTCTAAAGCAGCTCTCCTGACCTGGTTTCTCTGGCTCTACAGCAGGTCTGCTGACCTGGCTCTCTGGCTCTAGAGCAACTCTGATGACCTAGTTCTTAGGCTACAGAGCAGCACTGCTGATCTGGTTCTCTGGCTCCACAACAGCTCTGCTGACCTGGTTCTCTGGCTCTAGAGCAGCTCTGCTGACCTGGTTCTTAGGCTGTAGAGCAGCTCTGCTGACCTGGTTCTCTGGCTCTAAAGCAGCTCTTCTGACTTGGTTCTCTGCCTCTAGAGCAGCTCTACTGACCTGGTTCTCTGGCTCTAAAGCGGCTCTGCTGACCTGGTTCTCTGGCTCTAAAGCAGCTCTGCTGACCTGGTTCTCTCCCTCTAAAGCAACTCTGCTGACTTGGTTTCTCTGGCTCTACAGCAGCTCTGCTGACCTGGTTCTCTGGCTCTAAAGCAGCTCTGCTGACCTAATTCTTAGGCTCTAGAGCAGCTCTGCTGACCTGGTTCTCTGGCTCTACAACAGCTCTGCTTACCTGGTTCTCTGGCTCTAAAGCTGCTCAGCTGACCTGGTCCCTTGGCTCTAAAGCAGTTCTGCTGACCTGGTTCTCTCCCTCTAAAGCAACTCTACTGACCTGGTTCTCTGGCTCTAAAGCAGCTCTGCTGACCTGGTTCTATGGCTCTAAAGCAGCTCTGCTGACCTGGTTCTATGGCTCTAAAGCAGCTCTGCTGACCTGGTTCTCTGCCTCTAGAGCAGCTCTTCTGACCTGGTTCTATGTCTCTAAAGCAGCTCTGCTGACCTGGTTCTCTGGCTCTAGAGCAGCTCTGCTGACCTGGTACTCTGGCTCTAATGCAGCTCTGCTGACCTGGTTCTCTCCCTCTAAAGCAGCTCTGCTGACCTGGTTTCTCTGGCTCTAGAGCAGCTCTGCTGACCTGGTTCTCTGGTTCTAAAGCAGCTCTGCTGACCTGGTTCTCTGGCTCTAAAGCAGCTCTGCTGACCTGGTTCTCTCCCTCTAAAGCAGCTCTGCTGACCTGGTTCTCTGCCTCTAGAGCAGCTCTGCTGACCTGGTTCTCTGGCTCTAGAGCAGCTCTGCTGACCTGGTTCTATGGCTCCAAAGCAGCTCTGCTGACCTGGTTCTCTGGCTCTAGAGCAGCTCTGCTGACCTGGTTCTCTGGCTCTAAAGCAGTTCTGCTGACCTGGTTCTCTCCCTCTAAAGCAGCTCTGCTGACCTGGGTCTCTCCCTCTAAAGCAGCTCTGCTGACCTGGTTTCTCTGGCTCTACAGCAGCTCTGCTGACCTGGTTCTCGGCCTCTAGAGCAGCTCTGCTGACCTGGGTCTCTGGCTGTAGAGCAGCTCTGCTGACCTGGGTCTCTGGTTCTAGAGCAGCTCTACTGACCTGCTTCTTAGGCTCTAGAGCAGCTCTGCTGACCTGGTTCTCTGGCTCTGCAATGGCTCTGCTGACCTGGTTTCTCTGGCTCTACAGCAGCTCTGCTGACCTGGTTCTCTGCACTCACGATGCACGCACCCGACTTCGCAAAAATATATTTAAAAATAATATAAGTTTATTATAAGTACAAATATATTATTTTTATGAATATCTTAGATAATCTCTTGCCCTAATATGTATATTAAAGACACATACATATCATTTTGGAACATAAATTTCTTTTGCGGGAGTCGCGCACCCAGCGCGCCCCAGCACGTATAGGAC
The DNA here is from genome assembly GCF_964204655.1 of Triturus cristatus. NCBI lineage: Eukaryota > Metazoa > Chordata > Amphibia > Caudata > Salamandridae > Triturus > Triturus cristatus. The sequence continues at coordinate 881,634,818 of NC_140591.1, forward strand.
GTCACGCGGGACCCACAACCGCGCAAGCATCTCGTACTGTAATGCGCATGTGTCGCGAATGCGTGGGAGCAGGAGTCGTAGAGAGTGAGTAGTATAGAGTAGTAGTAGAAAGTACTGGTCGCATACCAATAGAGCACATCACGTAATATTAAATGTATATGATGTAACTGAAAAACACGCAGCTGTCGCACACTGTACGCGGATCCTTCACGACTTTTCTAAAATGGGGGCTAGAATGCGCGCACCCACCGTGATGTGTACGCTTTGAGTGCGCGACTCTGAAATTTTTTTTGATTTTTTTTTTAAAGAAAACAATATTAATATATTAAAATAAAAAAGGAAAACAAGAAAATTAATCAATATTTCAGTTTGAATTTATAAAAAAAACAAAATTTGTGCAATTTTCAGAAAAACATATAATGTTATTTAATGAATAACATTTTTATAAACATTTAAAAAACTGTAGAAAATCAGTACAAAAAATAGGTATAACTACTATCACACTTAAAAATTAGCATTTAAAAAACCTTTTAAATTCACTGAAAAAAAAATAGGTTTCAGAGACGTTATAGTTAGAAATTAGCATTTTAAAAAGCTTTTAAATTCACTGAAAAAACCATAGGTTTCAGGGGTGTTATAGTTAGCTGGCCATTTCACTTATACAGAACCATAGGAATTCCTCCGTTATAGTTAGTTCTGCTAACTATAACTCGCGCACCCGCAATGCACTTTTGATGCAGTCACATATTGCATCATTCATGACATGGTCAGTGACATCACTGATGACATCTTAAATGACATCACTGATGACATCATCCACATGACAATCTGATACACCTCATCATACACTAGTATAACCTTTCATCACTCACTGTAAAATACATTGTACCATATTTGAAACCATTGACACACCAATACCAGTTACTACATATCGACTCACTGATTCCTAAGTGTACACACACAACTACCCATTCAACAACAGAATAATTTATACATGCAGTCACTAATTAATAGAACACTATCAAATGCACTTATTCACATATATAGACATTGACACATCAGCAGTCACCTTAGTCGGTTATGCAGTCATCCTACTCACTCATGAATAATATTAATCACACTTACATTTACTCACTTACACAATTATCCAACACCTCATTTATTCAAACACATAGTAACTAATAGTTAATATGTTAAAAAATCACCATTACAATTATACACTCATTCATATAGTTACTCTCACAATCACTGACTCTTACACATACTTATTTATATACACCAACTCTCACATACAATGCCTTTTATTTTTTACTTTGTTGAAGATGTACAACTAAAACCTATATTCGCTACCAACACACAAATAAATACACTCATTCACCCAAACAACTGTTTCCACATACACTCTTAAACCTATACACCTGGTCAATCAACCATTCACACATCTATGCATAGAGTTACACACACACCATCCAACCACACACAAACTCAGTGTCCCATACAAATACTCACCCAACTAATCAATAACTAATATACACACTCATGTAGTTAGTGGCCAACTGATGCAGCATGTTACAACAACAGAGACAGTGATGCACACATTCACATAGTTTAGTTATTAATCCATGTATTAAGTGAGACACTTTTAATTACTCACTTAAACAGACAGTTAGACAGACACTAAATCCTCCATCCAGACAGTTGTATATCCACTGAATCTTCAATACAGATTGGTATATATATAATACATATTTAAATTTCAAACTAAACCACATTCACTGGATGATGTCATCAGTGATGTCATTTGAGATGTCATCAGTGATGTCATCAGTGATGTCACTGACCATGTCATGAATGATGCAATATGTGACATCATCAGCAGTGCATTGCGGGCGCGCGAGTTATAGTTGGCAGAACTAACTATAACGGAGGAATTTCTATGGTTTTGTACGAGTGAAATGGCCAGCTAACTATAACACCCCTGAAACCTATGGTTTTTTCTGTGAATATATATATATATATATATATCTCCTGTCCCACACCTGATGGGGTCGGGGATCCCAGAGACCCCCTTATTCCTGACCCCCTGGCTAAAATACATATTTTTTAAAATAGTACAGCGCCACTTCATTATTGAAGTGAAACCGCTAATAAAATATTCACTGCTCCCTCTTGGGAGCGTGCCATAATGCCCTGCATGGGTTTGTTTGTAAAAAATGTAGTAGTTGTGGTGCTCCAAGGAGGGGCACCACCTATAATTTTGTAAAGTGTTTTGGGCGACTGTAAGAAGCACAGCAGCCCCCTGAAATGTTTACCAAACCCAATATGTTTTCAGGGTCATTGAATGCATGACACCCAGAGAGCTTACCATTTTGTTTAACACACTCTGAGCTGGAGCTGTATGCTCTTCAGCAGGAGGGCAGGGACTCCTTTGAGTTGGTTCTAGGGATGCATCCTGTGGCCTGAAGCATGTTGAAGAAAGACTTCAGTTCAGTTCGTATGCTTTTATTCGGTATGTAAAAAATACAACCATATAAGCAAACAATTATGACAGCATAAAACATACAAAAAATAAAAATAAGATCCAAGTGTAGAATGTAGAATACATGAATCCTTAACGACGTCGGTAGTTACCATCGTAAACATTGCAATAATGGACAGTTTATAAGTGGATTTACAGTACAATATCTCTAAATTCCATCAATCCTAGGGTGCAAGTTACGCAGAATATACAGTACCAAGATATTTAGTGCATAAACATTTAAAGTGCATGTACCCGCTTAAAGTGTCATGTGCAACGTAAGCCTAAAATATATAAAAAAGCCTAACAAATCTATATAATACAGCGTACTTATAAATAACATAAGGCATAGCCAACTTTAGATTCCAGCAACTATTTAGTGTAAACTTCGCGGTATATATGGTACCAAGATATACTAGTGCATGGACTGCTGCCCTCTACAAAGTGTCATGTGCAAAAAGCTTTCCAAAGTGCAAAAAGCATGTAAAAATACCCTGAATATAATCAGAGAACTATCGATTTCCTGATACTAATACATTTTAAAATGTAAGATGCTGTAAAAAAACAAATATCAGGACTGTTTAAAGATAAAATTAGTTTCATAGCGGTTCTAGTAGTGCGCACTTGATATTTTAAAAAGACAGGTTTTAAATAAAATTTCCTAAAATACATATAAAATTTGCAAAACATTAAGAAATGACAACAACTCTGTGTGGACACCCCATCACAAGGGCACGCAGATTTGGAACCCTTTTTCATATCGGGGAATGCCACCAAATGGTGGGCTATTCGTAACCTCATCCGTGTTAAGGCAAAGCGGTGTGAATTTCTTGTTACTTCAGTAAGATATGGCTGAAAACCCCTGTTATAATTCTGTTCCTGATAAAATCTGAATGTGGGTTGTTTTGAAATGGCACCTTCTCTGGCAGTTTTGACAAAGGTAAGAAAGATAAATGTAAGCTCTTTTTTTGGAAGGGAAGCTACGCGTTCAGGATCCAACAAAATATCATAGTGGAACAGTAGGTTATACCAGTGATGAATATAGCAAAGCAAGGGGATGTAAAGGAAGTGGTCCAAATTCATACAATCTCTGATAATGGTTTGGGTAAATAGTGTTTCGCTTTTTGTCCATATCGAACGCCAAAGTAACAATGGACGTAAGGCTGCTAAGTCTGTAATATACTCCATACCCACTTCTAGGTGAATTAGCTGTGTGGAGGCCGAAGTGGGTACACATAGCAGGCGTGTGAGGAAACTATTCTCATCTTTTTGTAGTAGATTCCCGCTGTCGTGTCCCCACACGCCAGCCCCATATAGCGCAGAGGACACACACCTTGCGTTATAAATTGCAACCATATCTTTAATTCTTCGCTCACCTAGTTTAGTCGAAAACCTAAAAATACTATTTATACTTCTGGTCATTTTAAAATGTATATTTCCATTGGTCCATTTACCGTCATCAGAAAAAGTTATACCCAGGTAACAAAACATTTTAACTGACTGTATTTTAAAATCATCTATAAAAAAAAGTCCTTGCAGGTCATGGTAAAAGTTTTGGTTTTATTTATTAAAAGTTTCCTCTCTTTAATGAATACTGTAAAGCTATCTATTAAGCGTTGAAGTCCTAGTTGTGTGCGGGATAACAAGACAGCATCATCTGCATAAAGCAGAAATGGGATAGCCTCATGGTTTACTTGTGGTGCATCTGCCGGGATCTTTTTTAAAATGTTGTCAATTTCATTTATAAAAAGCGAAAATAATAATGGTGCTAAAACACATCCTTGGCGAATGCCTCTTTTCACCTGAATATTGGAAGTGCACTCGCCGCTGGTGCCGTAACGTACTTTACATGATAAGGTTTGATAAAGTCGGGCTAAAAAGTATATTATTTCCTTGGGGGCGCCGGCATCAAGTAAAATGGGCCATAAAATTGAATGGTCTACGAGGTCAAAAGCGCTGCTTAGATCCGCAAAGCATAAAAACAGGTTCCCCTTTTTTATCTTAGTATATTTATTAATAAGCAAATCTAAGTTAATACACTGTTCTAAGGTCCCCATGCCCTTTCTGAACCCATATTGGACTTTAGTCAAAATATTATTTTCTGTAGCCCAGGTTTCTAACCGTCTCAGCAATATCCTACTGATAATTTTGATGGATGAATCCAAAAGAGAAATCGGGCGATAATTGCATGCCTCGGATCTTGAACCTTTCTTAAAAAGGGGAATAATTAAAGATTGACCCCAAGTTAGTGGGAGATCAGTTTCAGTAGCAGCATTAAAAAACCGTAATACACATTCATAGTTGTTTATAATAAAACTGCTTTATTGTAAATGTTTTTGCCGAAATAATTATTATGCATGGCCATGTGTGTATTTGTAAGGATTACTTTGGAATACCTTTATTCATAAACCATTGTGATGACTTTTGACAAAGAACTTTATGGTAAATATAGAACCCAACTCGATTAGGTCAATCTAAGAACCCTCCCGTTGAACTAAGGAGAAAAGAATACTTTTGCTTTAATGGACTCTCACCTATCCGGGGTTCCACTTCGTGGAATGCTTCAGCATAGAGTTCTAGGAAAGTGCCCCTTTTTGCATGGTTGCCCCCCACCTTTTGCCTGATGTAGATGCTCTTTGACTGATTGTGCCCAGGGTTCCAGCCAATCAGGTACCCATGGCCTATGTTCTTTCCCTAAAATTGTACTGTGTACCCTCCACTTGGCACATCTCTGGCCACATGTAAGTCCCGCGTAAAAGGTACCCTAGGTACGAAGGGCCCTATGACCAGGGAAGGCCTCTAAGAGCTGCAGCACTTATTGTGCCACCCTTAGAGATCCTGTACCTCAACACACACACCTTACTATTGAAGGCTGAGTGTTTTGGTGCAGAGGAAAGTGAAGAGTCGACATGGCACACATCCCTGTGTGCCATGCCTACATCCCACTGCCTATGGCATATGTCAGCCACCCCTCTAGCTGGGTGCGCTTTGCCACTGGTGAGGGTACAGGTGCATGAGCCCTGTACCCCTATATTGTCTAAGACCATTCTTAGACATTGTAAGTGCAGTAATGCCATAAATAGAATATGGTCTGAGAGTTGGTCATTATGAACTCAACTGCACCATAATGGCTTTACTGAAATCTGGGAAGTTTGGTATCAAACTTATCAGCACATTAAACCTACATTGATGCCAGTGTGGGATTTAATGTAAAATGCACTCAATGGGCATCTTAGTGATGCCCCCTGAAAAATGATCTGACTAGTGTCTTGGCTGACTGGCTGCCCGCCAGCTGCCACCACCAGACATGTTTCTGGACCCCTGAGTTGAGAGCCTCCTGCTCTTGAGGTCCTGAAACAAAGCACATCCTGGGCAGAGGTGCCAAGCCTTCTCCCCCAGGATGGTCAGGATGCATGAAGGGGAAGCTTCAAAGGCTTGACGCCATTGTGAGCTGACCCAGCCAATTGCTGCTCCCAGCAATTGGCCCCCACCGGTTCTGACCCTCACTTTGGGTGGGAGAATCATCGGGAAAACCAAGATAGGAGGAGAGGTGTGCCCACTTTTGCCAACCCCACACCTCAGGTGGGGGAGGCATGGCGAAGCACAACCCTCAGTCCCCTCCATCTTGAAGATGGGGGACCCAGCCAACCAGAGTGAGGCTTGTGCCCCCCTCCCACTGGAGGGTGGCATAATAGGGGGTGTACCCACCCCAAGGAAGGAACTAATTGGTCTCAAAATGTACCTACCTGAAACACCCCTAAATTTTGTATTCTGATCTGTAGCTCCACTGCAGCGCTCAGCGTGGGGCCCCTGCTTGCCCCTGTGTGAATCTCAGGTGGATCTAGACCCTAAAATAAAATACGCTCACTCACACATTCTCTCACACAGCCACTGACACAACCACTGAAACAACCAGTCACTCACACACCGATACATCCATTCATAGACCAGGAGAACTACTCACAAACCCAATCCGGCACTCGAACATCTAGACACTCACACTCTGCCCCCCTTTGTAAATCCACAACAGAGCCATGGATCCAGATCCATTTTTTTTTTAAATACACTGACTCAAACACTCACACCCCCTACAACCAGTCACACTACCACCCACCTACTGACACATCCATACACCTACTCACACACCCATATCGTCATTCGCACACCCATACAGTCACTGATACACCCACTCACAGACCCAGAGAACCACTCACACTCCCACACCAACACAGGCACTCACACACCCATACTGACACACACACACTGCCCCGTGAGAATCCACAACGGATCCAGAGCCCAGTAAAAAAACACACACTCACACATCAATACACCCATGCACACATCCATACAGTCACTCACACTCCCATACAGTCACTGACGTATCCACTCAGAGACCCAGAGAACCACTCACAGACCTACACCGACTAAAACATCCATACAGACACTCGCACACCGCCCATCTGAATCCGCAACTGATCCGTGGATCCAGATATCAATTAAAAAACACAAACACCCCTTCACAGGCGCACACACTCTCACACAACCACTCAGTCACCTACTTACATATCCATACACCCACTAACACACCCCCTCACCCATACAGTCACTCACACATCCACTCAGAGACCCTGAGAACCACTCACACACCCATTCACAGACCCACATAGCCACTCACAGACCCACACAGCCACTCACAGCCACTCACAGACCCACACAGCCCTTCACAGACCCACACAGCTACTCGGATACCCACTCAAATACCCACACAATCAGTCACACTTGCATGGACATACCCACCACACACCCATGCAACCACTCACACACCCAGTTTACAGTGACATTATAGAGGGGAAATAGTATTAAAAAGCCATAGAAACTCACTGACAGTTTACAGAGACTTTATAGTTGAGAAAAGTAATTTAAAATTCACTAAGAAACCAAAGGTTATAGGGACGCTATAGATAGGTTCAGGCATAATTGTCATTTAAATAAAATACCTTATCTGCTTATTAAGGTACTCAATCGTAAAGTACCAAAAAAAAGCCTGTGTGATACCTTCCTGGTAAAGGCATGCATTGTAATGTCTTGTAAGGTAATGACCGCAGGTAAAGGCTGTATACCTCAAACACTTTTTTTGTGTGACTTGAACAGCTCTATAATCACACTTTATCTCTAGGGTGAATTGAAAAAACACCATAATATTCACACACGATAACGCAAAATTATCTTTATACACTATATCAATGGGGACTTCAATACAATCATCTTCACACTCTCTATGGGGACGTGAACATCACATTAATCACACATTATCATTGTGGGGACTTGAGCTTAGTTACCTTCACACACAATTTATTTTGGCAAATGAATGTTCCTATTAGCACACACTATATCTGTTTTGACTTTGATCATTCTTATCTTCACACCGTATCTGTGCAAAGATTAGAACATTGTCCACCTTTCTTGTGCCTGGAACATCCCAATACCCACGAACTTTGCCATAACCACACACTATTTGGGTGGACCCCAACATCTCTATAATAAGACGCTGTCTCTGTGGGAACTTGAACCTTTCTATAATTACAAACAATCTCTATTTGGACTTGAACATAGTTATCTTCCCACTCTCTGTGTGGGGATTCAAGCACTGACTTTACACAATATTTCAGAGGGGCTTGAACAAGATTATCTTTACACACAATCTCTGTGTGATCTTGAACATCACTATAATAAAGTACTATCCTTCTTGGAATTTAAACAACACTATAATTACACACCATCGTTTAGGGTACTTGAACATGATTACCTTCACATATTATCTCCATTATGACTATAGATTTCTATAATCACACATTATCTATTATCACGTATTATCTCTGTTTGGACTTGAACGTCATTATCTTCACACACTTTCCTTGTGAAGACTTGAACATTATACTTACACACTATCTCAGTGGGCCTTGATCATGATTTTCTTCACACACTATCTCTGTGGGAACATGAACATTAGTATAATCAGACAGTATTTTGGGGGGTACTTAAAAATCACTATAATAACACACTAACATTGTGGGTACTTGAATATGACTAACTTAACACACTGTCTCTGTTGGATCTTCTACCATTACAAAATCTCTGTTTGGACTTGAACATGATCTTCACATTCTGTGTGTGGGGAGTCAAGCACAGTCTTTACACACTATTTCAGTGGGACTTGAATATGATTGTTTGCACACTATCTATGTGGGGTCATACCAATGGCCATAATAATGCACTATGATTATGTCTACTATTGCATGCTATCTCTGTGGGGACTTCAACATCATTATCATCACACACTATCTCTGTAGGGACTTGAACATTATCTATAAACACTATTTAATGGGGTCTATGTCATGATTATCTTCGCACACTATCTATGTGGAGACTTGAGCATTGTCTTTTCACATTATTTCGTTAAGTACTTGATCAAGAGTATCTTCATACACCATCTTTCTGGCGCCTTGAACACCCTAATGACCACACATCTCTGTGACAACATCAACTTTGCTACTATCACTCTCTATGTTTGTGGGTTGTTAAACTTCACTATAATAACACACTATCATTGTGGGGGCATCACACACTGTCTCTGTGGAAACTTTAACCATCTGTGAGAAAGTGCCATCTTTCTTGCATGGTAAGCCCCCACTTTTTGCTGAATTGCTGAATGTACTTTGACTGAGTGTTCCCTGGACTCCTGCCAATCAGATGCCCAGGGCCTATGTTCCTTCCCTAAAAACACAAAACACAAATTGGCAAACCCTGGCCACATGTCAGTCCCTGGTAAATGGTACCCTAGGTACCCAGGGCCTTGTGACCAGGGAAGGCCTCTAAGGGCTGCAACACTCATTGTGCCACCCTTAGAGGCCCTACACACACACGCACGCACGCACACACACACACACACACACACACACACACACACACACACACACACACACACACCCTACCTTGCAGACTGGGTGCAAGACAAAACAGAGTCTACATGGCACACATCCCTGTGTGCCATGCCCATCACCTACACTGCCATGGCATACATCAGCCACCCCTCTAGCTGGGTGCCCTATGCCAATGGTGTGGGCACAGGAGCAGGAGCCCTGTGCCCCTACAGTACCCAGGTCCATTCCTGGGCACTGTAAGTGTACATGGTGCTGAGAGCCCGTCAAACAGGAACTCCACAGCACCATAATGGCAACACTGAAGACTAAGAAGTTTGGTATCAAACTTCCCAGCACATTAAACCCACACTGATGCCAGTGTGGGATTAAATGTACCAAGCACCCCAGAGGGCATCTTAGAGATGCCCCCTAACACCTAACCTACAATCCACGTCTGTTCTGAGGCTGCCTAGGCAGCCACACAGCAGATATGTTGCTGGACCCCTGGGTATGAGAGCCCCTGCTCTCCTGGGCCTGCAACAATGCACATCCTGGGCGAGGTGCTAAATCTCCTCCCCCAGGATGGGCAGGGGGAAGCTTCAAAGGCATGCCGCCCCTGTGAGCTTCCCCAGGCCACTGCAACCCCCCACTCTGGCGGGAAGTTTGGCCGGAAACCACAAATAAGGACAGGGGATGTGCCAGCCTGCCAACCCCACCCCTCAGGTGGGGGAGGCGAGGTGAAGCACATCTCCGGGCTCTCGCCATCTTGAAGATGGGAAGCCCTACCCTATCAGGACTAGGTTACTGCCCCCTCCCACAGGATATAGGCAGGATAGGGCTGTACCCACCCCAGGACAGGGACCCGTTGGTCCCTGCCCTTCACCTACCTGTAACGCCCCTAAATCTAGTATTTAGGGGCACCCTGAACCTTCCTTCCCCAGATTCCAGATTCCAATATCCGAAGAAGAGCTAGAAGAAAGAAGACCTGCCCTGCAGCTGCTAAGAAGAGGAAGACACCAACTGCTTTGGCCCCAGCTCTACCGGCCTGTCGACCCTCGAACCTGCTCCTGCTCCAACCCGGCATCTCTTGTGGCCAGCAACCTCACAAACCCCGGAGGACCTGGCTACCTTTTGACTCTAAACCCCTGGGACTCCCATGAGTAGAGGCTCTACTCAAAATGTATTTCTAATCCCTGGCAGCAGCCCGGAACCGCGAACCCAGCATACTCTGCACCAGCCAAGCCTGGCCTGTGCCGGAGTGAACAACGACCACGAGGACGACCCCACGGTGACTGTGACCCCGAGTCCGGCACCCAAGGACCTCCCTCGACACTCCTGAAGAAGCCTGCAGCCTCAGAACCAGGTGCCCCCCAACCGCGATCAACAGAGGGTAAGATTTCCCAACACCAAAAGGCACCCCTGCACCACACAGCCCCCTGTGCCCAATCCCGGGGTACCTACCTATCCTCCAACTACCCAACTTACCTCTCGAAGTGGTGATGGCACCTGAAGAATCCTCGTCCCCGAGTTTGCAGTCTTTTTCTAAACCGGAGATTTCCCATTGAAATCAATTGAGCCGCCCGAAGGCTCAAAAGCACCCTGCACCCAGCCGCCCGAGTGGCCCCTGGCAGTGTAACCTCTACACCCATCTACTTCCCCACTTGCCCTGAGTAAGTGACCAGGAGCTCAGCTCCCACAGCCGCGTGGCCTGCTAGTCAGCAGCCACCAACCAAGACCCCCCTACCTCTCATAGGATAACATTGGGCCTAACTCTCTCTGCACCCGGCCGCCCTTGTGCCGCTGAGGGTGAACCAACTGTACCTACCTGACCCTGGGAGATCCCTGAGTCTATGCCCAGAGCCTTAACTCTGCCAGTCGAGTACTTACCTTTAAACCGATAACTCAATTTTCTCCATAGGGTAACATTGACTGGCTTTTCGTGAAATTTTGTGGACTTTTCAAAACATAAAATATTCACCAAAAATCAGCAGAGTAACGAAAACGAAAATACTCACCTGCTCTTAGGTGAGCTCCCAGTGGTGGATCTTGGTGCCCAGCACTGACTTTGAAAAATACTTACAACTGTACTTACCAGTAACACAATTTTCTCCCATAGGAAATTATTGACTGTTTTTCTGTGGAATTTCTTTTAAGTGTCAATTTCTGCAATCTTTAAATATTCTTTAAAAATCGTATAATATCTGAAAACTTAATTACTTACCTGTTTTGGATAAAGGTCCCAGTACTGAGTCTAGGCACCCAGTACTGGATTACAAAAGTAACGAAAACATACTATACCTGCAACTTGAATTTTCTGCCATAGGGAATCATTGACTGTTTTCTATGAAATATTTTCTAAGTGTCAACTTTTAAAATAGCAAAATATTGTCTAAAAATCATCACAGTAATTAAGTCGCCTTTTATCACTTGATTTCAAGTACTGACCCAGGACTGAATCTAGGATCCAGTCCTGGAATTCCAAAAGTAATCCTAAAAGTAATCTGTGGCAAATAACTTGAAACTTCCATTGAACTCAATGCATTACTGTGTTTAGAATTGTGTTGCCTATTGCAACCACTTGTAACTTTCTGCAACTTTCTGCAAAAGTATTTTTATAAAGCATCTCATTCTGAGAAAGTATATTTTAATACCTATTGTTGGTTCTAAATTAAAACAAGCATATATTTTTTTTTATATATCAACCATTGGCCTAGAGTTCAGTTATTGAGTGTGTGAGACCATTTGCTGGCTGAGTGTGTGCAACAAAGGCTTTACACTGCCCTCTGATACTGCCTTACTGCTCGACCAAGCTACCACTTTAGAGAGTAAGGTTATATCTAACTTTAGCCTCTGCCAAACCTCTGGGGACTGTGGACTCTGTACACCCTGTACCTATTTGGGAACAATATATACAGAGCCACTTTCTCACACCATCTTATCATTACAAAATCTTGGTTTGGACTTGAAGTTCATTATCTTCACACACTGTGCTTGTGGGTACTTGAACATTATCTTTACACACTAATACAGTGGGCCTTGATCATGATTATCTTCACACACTGCCTCTGTGGGGAAATGAAGATCATTATCTTCACACACTATCTGTGTGGAGACTGAACATTATCTTTCCACACATTATCATCACGTATGTGGGGACTTGAACTTTATAGTTTTGCAGCGTGAATCCTATTCTGGATTCACATGCTGTGCATCATTCCGCCATCCAGTGGTTGGGTCCGGAATAGTCTTTGTTTTTTTTCATGTTTTGGGTGTTGTCGACCACCATTTGGTGCCAGGTATGTCCCCTGTGTGATGTCAGATGGCGCCCTGGAGGTCGTTGTGCATGGTAGCCATTTTCAGATTCTTTTTTCCGCCGTTGGGTCTGGAAGCAAGACGGGAGGATCCGAAAATGTTCTCAGGAAAAGCCCAAAAAGAAGATAAAGACGAAAATTTGAGTAAAATCCACAGTCTTCAACACCTGGGAGAGGGCCAGAACTCCAAGAACGACACAAAGGGACAACAAAGGTCGACAAATGGCAAGGTAGGGGCCATGGAAAAAACCCCCTTCAAATTCTGCCCCGAGTACCACCACAAGTTAGCACAACGCGACCCACACGACGTGTGCAATCTCTGCCTGCCCAAGGACCATAAGGACAAGGACTGTGAGGCCTGCTCGGTGTTCCAGCCAAAAACACTCAGGACACGCCGAAAGCAGAGAGAAACCTAGGCCTCTCCAGTGATGAAGAAGACCAAGGAGTTCCAGCAGAATCGACGTTCGAAGGTTCAGACGTTGAAATTCTGGAAGGAGACTCCAAATAACCACACGCCCACAAGAAAACGGTTGATACAGGGAAGAAGATGGATAAGGTAAGACAGCATACACATCTGTCGGAACCAAAGGGCCACGACAGCATAACGCAGCCTAAGGCAGCCCCGACGCCAAAGAAAAAGGCGATCAAAGGCCAGCCGGGATCCAAAAGAGCCCCACGGAACCCTACCAAGGGAGACCGTCTAGGGAAAATCGAGCAAGGCGCCTAAGACGAGGGGCGAACACAAAACCCCAAAGGGAAGCACAACGCCGTCGAAAGCAGAGGCAAGCGCATACAAGAAAAAAAAGTCTCCGGCCTCCGATGCCAAGAGAGCCCTTGAGGTCGAAAAGACAACCACTCGAAGCCGAAATAGCAACTCTTCTCCAGAAGAAGAAAGAGTTTGACCCTTTGCTGAAAGACTTTTTAATTCCAAAAGTCCTGCCCACCGAAACAGACAACGGCGACGCGGAAGGGGCAGAATATGCTGAAGGGGAGGAAGAGGAGATTTTCGAATCACCCCCGAACCTCGAGAGGAAGATCTTGAGGAAATCACAGATAATCCTGAAGAGGAGCATGCCTCAGAGAATTTCGAGGACACATGGAATAACCTTGACACCGAAAGTCCTGAAAAGGGAAATTTGCTGCTATCCCTCGAAGGCATCACCACCAGATGATATAACCTTCTATAACGCACTGGTGAAAGGGCTGCAGACACTTTCAGAGTCCCCCTCGAAGAGGAGAAGGGTGACACATGTTTCCTTCTAGAGACATTAGCCCCAGCCAACAAGAGGACTCAATACTTGCCAATGCTGCCAAGCATTCTAGACCAAGGAAAGGAAGCCTTTAAAGAACCTGCCTCAAGCAAGAGAGTAACACCTAGGGTCGGGAAAAGTACAAGCCTCCTCCACGGACAATAAATAAATTCAAGGGAACACTGTACCTGATTTCATCATCATAACCACAGCCAGGAGAAGGGCAAATGCCATCTCTAACAGTGGACCATCCCCAGAAAATGAAAGCAAACGGATGGACATGGTATGTAGGAGGATGGAAAAGGAGGCAGCCACGCAGTGGTGCATCAGAAACTCTAATGCCCTACTAAACTGATACGGACAACAGCAATGGGATGAGAACTAAGAACTCATCAACAAGCTTCCTCAGGTGAACGGGAAAAGAGGCAAATCTATTGTCCAGGAAGGCAAAAACATCACCAACATATGCCTTAAATCTGCACTAGATGCAGCAGACACTGCCTTGAGAAGGCATACTTGGCTTAGAATTTCAGGATTTAAGCAGGAAGTTCAAACTTCCATCATTAACAGGCCTTTCACAGGGGAAGTGCTATGGAGGTGGACGAATCACTCCAACAAATCAAAAAGGATAATGAAACTGCAAGAGTAATGGGAGCTCTGCAGCAAAGAGGAACATTCAAAAGAGGTGGATTTAACAGCAGAAAACTCACAAGAAGGGGAGCATTTGTGCAGAGTCCGCACATGGCACACCAACAACAAGGCCAGGGGAATGGCCAACAGACAATCCATCAAACTGGATACCAAGGTTGGGAGCTACAGCCCTAGCAGTCCTTTCGAGGCAGAGGCCAGACCTCAAGCGGAAGAGGAAATGCCTCTAATTGACTCCTACACGGACAAAGACACACACACGCAACACCAGTGGGAGGACGAATAACACAATACCAACTACAGTGGAGAAAAATCACCACAGACAAATGGATTTTAAATTTGGTAAAATACGGTTACTGCATAGAACTAAGAAAAACACCACCTGCAAACCCACCAAGGATAAAGAAGCCCCTCAAAACAGAAATCAAACAGTTAAATGCAGAAATCAAGGACCTGCTTCAAAAACAAGCAATCGAATTGGTACCAAAAGAGGAATTATTCAAAGGAAATTACTCAATGTATTTTCTTGATCCAAAACAGGATTTATCCTGGACCTAAGGTTCATAAACAAATTCATTTTAACACAACACTTCAAAATGACTACTCTCCAAGAGATAATACCACAAATTCAAAAAGGAGATTACATGGCAATAATTGACCTCAAAGATGCCTATTTACACATACCTATGAACAAGAAACACTGAAAATATCTCAGGTTTCTGCACAACGGAACACACTACCAGTTCTAGGTATTACCGTTCGGAATAAAATCTGCACGACGTGTCTTTACCAAGTGCCTAGTCGCCGTCACCGCACACTTGCGAAGGGAGAGACTGCACCTCTACCCCTACTTGGACGACTGGCCCATAAAGGCAAGCTAAAAACAAAGATGTCTCAGGCACGTTCAAACAGCAATCCACACGCTGCAAGAGCTAGGGTTCCACATAAATCACAAACAATCCACCACAAGGCCACAAAGAGAAAAAAAATGTCCTAGGTACAAGGCTAAATTAAAAGACCGAGCGGGCCTACCCGACGCAAAAAAGGATACAAGCTATCAAACAGAAGACCTCCCTCTACCAGAGGGGTCAATCCCTGACAGTCAGGAGAGTCATGAAACTCATGGGCATGATGGCATCATGCATACCACTCATCCCTCATGCCCACCTACGTATGCTCCCATTCCAGGAACGTCTCGCCAACAACTGGCCTCAAGCCACAGGGAGTTGGGAGGATCTAGTGGTTGTTACGCACAAGCTGTAAACAGAAACACAATGGTGGGCATCCAGCAACACAAGGGAGACCTTTCAAAAACCCAACTCCTACTGTGACAATAACAGACACGTCCCTCAATGGATGGGGAGCGCTCTTCAAAAGACTGAAAGTACGAGACCAGTGGAACAAGCAAGGTTCCATAAAACACATCGATTACTTGGAAATTAAAACAGTATCCCTAGCATTGAAGACATTCCAGAAACGCATTCAAAACAGGACTGTCCAGATTGAAATGGACAACACCACCACAGTGTTGTACCTCAACAAACAGGGAGGTACAAGATAATTTCCGCTAAGCAAATTAGCACAACAGATCTGGCATTGGGCAATACCTCAAGGTATCAGTCTGCAAACGATACATCTACCGGGAGTATACAATACAACAGCAGACCTGCTGAGCAGGCAGAACAGTTGCTCCCACAAGTGGGAATTGAAGAGCAAAACAGTACAATATGTCTTCAAAATCTGGGGGACACCAGTCATAGACCTGTTTGCAACAATACAAAACAGGAAATTACAGTCCTTTGCCTCAAGGTTTCCTCACCTCCTGTCAAAAGGGAATGCCCTGTCACTAAATTGGTCAGGGACATTTGCATACGCCTTTCCACCAATAACCCAATCCAAAGATTACTAGAAAAAGCAGGACAACCAGGAACAAATCTGATCCTCATTGCCCCACAATGGCCAAGACAGACATGGTACTCAACGCTGCTCGAAATGTCGAAGGGACGAATAATCAAGATCAGAGCAGACAAGGACATGTTGATAATGCAACAGGGCCAAATCTTTCATCCGGAACCAACAACGCCACACTTAGCAGCTTGGCACCTGAATACGTAGAATTTGGTCATCTCAACCTACCTCAACGAACAATGAAAGTTATAAAGGAGGCAAGAAAACAAAGTACAAGAATATGCTATGCTGCCGAATGAAAGCAATACATCACTTGGTGCACAGCCAACAATCAAATGAATTCTATCGAATCACAAGAAACAGTGATCATATATCTAACTCATCTCTTGGACAGCCACAACAACTACTCAAGCATAAAGGTACACCTCGCTGCCATAGTGGTATACACAAGGGGGAAAACATGCAAACATTTCTTCAAAAGACCGGTCATAAAAAGATTCCTAGAAGGATCCAAACGAATTTGCACCACCTAGAACAGCTCCAGTTTCCATGTGGAGTCTAAATACAGTGCTCACGCAACTCATGACAAACCCATTTGAGCCCATGCATAAAGCAGAACTCGAACAAATCACTTTAAAGACAGCTTTTCTCATTGCCATTACCTCTTTACAGTGATGATTTTCTACACCGCCACACAGGTATTGTTTTCCTCCTCCCTTCACTGTTAGTATTCTTGCGCGTACGGTGTAGAGACACATGTTCGCGACTATCATTTTACAAGTTGATCCTAATGGCAGTCTCCCCCCTTCTGGGCTCATGTGCTTCAATTCCCCTATAGAGCTATTGTGCATGACTTGTCTCTTCGCTATCATTTTTGTTCCCATTACATTGTTCCCCTAGCCAGCTTGTCATTGATTATGTGTAATGCTCAAGAGTCTCTCCTCTCATTTTCTCCATAGTACGACACAGAGAATTTTGCGCTTAGTGTTTTTGTGGTAAGAATTAATATGTAATTTTGCTTAAGTATATTTATTTACGTTGCATTTCATGTTACCACCTTTTGATGTCACCTCAACACCAATATTCACCACTTGTTAGTATTGTATCTCATTATCATTCCGCAATGGTTCTTTTGCTCTCTCCCTTGTGCAGTCACGATTTTTACCCCACGGGACCTGTCTCCATACTAGGTCACATTTACATTTGTCTGTCCACTTTTCTTCCTAGGGTTTCCACGTGCTATTGGTGATCCCGATACACATTTCCCCATTGTTGTGTTTATCTTGATTTTGCAACAACTAATGCTATGATTTACTATTATTTTACTTGATGTTTTGTATCTTCCCCAGCCCTGAAGAAGTCACGGGTTACTTCCCTTATGTGACGAAACACGTGTTGGCTGGTTGTTTTTCTTTGTTGCATTATTAAATACATTTGCATATTATACTGGTGTCGACCACAGATATTCGTACAATACGAGACATTTCAACCATTGTTATAACCTTATTATGTGTGCCCAGGACTGTGCTTTCATTATTGATGTGGATTTTCGACTCACACATTTACGGGGTTACAGGGTATTTTCCCCAACCTGGCAGCACCGTGCACACTCTGAGCATAGTAGACACCAAGCGAACTAGTCTGAGCTCCAATCTTCCTGTCTTTACTAAAAACCCTACACCGATATAGCACCTCTTTACATGCGTTAACCATACAGGAGCCATACATGCAGATGCATAAGGACAAGGTTATTTTAAAAGCAAACCCACAATTCCTACCAAAGGTAATATCCAAATATTACTTGGATCAAACTATTCTCCTTCCGATTTTCGTCAAAAACCCACAAGCACGAGGAGAAAAAAGCCTCCATACCCTGGATGTAAGGAGAACACTACTGTATTATTTACAAAGGACTGAACAAATCCGCAAGACCAAACAGTTGTTTGTTACCTATGCGCATACAAACACAGGAGCGCCAGTCACGAAGGCAACAATCTCACAATGGATAGTCCAGACCATCCAACTATGCTATACCACCGCTAACAAAGAATTAACAGTGTGACCAACCGCTCACTTGACTAGAAAGAAAGGAGCGACTCTAGCTTTTATGGCCAATGTGCCCATAGACACTATATGTGCAGCAGCTACATAGGCATTAACACACACATTCAAAAACATTATTGTGTGGACATACAAATGAATAAGGGAGCGCAAATTGGACAGAAAGTACTTCAATATCTGTTCGCACAATCTTCTTCTCACCACAGCCTCCCTAAAATGGGAGAAACTGCTATATAATCTGATGCACAGCATGTGAATCCAGAAAAGGATTCACGCTGCAAAGCAAAATGGTTACATACCAGTAGGAGTAGTTTTGCAGCTTGAAGAATTTTCTGTATTCACATGCGACACACCCAACCTCCCCTACGAGGTATACAAACAGGTGGGGAAGAAATATATATAATAAATATTATAAAAATCATCTAAAGGACTATAGACTAAAACACAAACAGAAAAAAGAATCCGAAGATCGCTACCACGCACAACGACCTCCAGGGCGCCGTCTGACGTCACTCAGGGGACGTACCTGGCACCAAATGGTGGTCTACAATGCCCCAAACAAGGAAAAAAAAAAGACTATTCTGGATCCAACCACTAGATGGTGGAATGATGCACAGCATGTGAATCCAGAAAATTCTTCAACCTGCAAAACTATTCCTACTGGTAAGTAACCATTTCGTTACAAACTATTTCAGTGGGCCTTAATCATGATTATCTTCAGCCACTATCTCTGTTTGAACTTGGACATCATTATCTTCACATTCTCTGCATGGGGATTCACGCACTGTCATTACACACTATTTCATCATCAAAAAATCTTTATTTCGATCAATAAGATCATAAAAGATATGCATAACAGTAAGATTATTAAAAGCCGTGAGACATGAATTGCAATGCATTACATTTGCAGTTTGTCTATTAAAATCAAGTAAAAATACAATTCAATTAAAAATCATCAGTACAATAAATTATAAAACTTTAAGGCAAAACTGCGACCTAGTTCATGTAACGGGTACGAGTGTGCCACATCGCTGTTAAAAATGTGGCTACCGCAAACACAGTTGAGGGTGATGCATCGGTCTTTAGTACTCTATAGGCTGTGTAACACTGTCTGAACCCTAGGTTTTTAAGCAGGGGAACGAGCCAATATTTTCTAGATTTGCTGTAAGCAGTACAAAAGAATATCACATGCATTTCGCTTTCCAGGCAATCTAAACATACAGGGCATTGTTCGGTAGACGGGGGCTGAGACCAAGTACTGGTGAATGACCGGAGGGGGAGAGTGCCATATCTCCACTGTAAGAATAGTTTTCTGGTCATGACAGGGCTGATTCGGTCCAGCACAAGTTCCAGGTGATATGAATCTTTAAATTGGATAAAAGAATTGGTTAATGAACCCAACTTTGTGCTTCCTAATAGGGAGGTTAGTTTAAAATCATAATATTCTTTTGATAAAACTTTACGTGGTACATTTCTGCAAGAATTTACAGGATCTAACCATAATTACGGCCTTCCTAAGCTCTCGCACATTCGTTTGATATATTTTAGCCAGGGAATGTTTGTTATCTTTGGTAAGAGTAAGATCTCCTGTAGCTCCATCCTATAGCTCAAGAGCTCCGGTGTGCTCCACATTCGTCGCCAGAAATTTAGTGGCTTTAAACCCAATTCTTCTTCAATTGATCTAAGACTAAGGTCTAGTCTCAGAGGGAGAAGCGGGGTAGTTGGGGGTAGAGCCACCAGCTGTCTGATGAATTTGTTTTCAGTGGTGTTAAGGTTTTGGGCCGGTAAATGTCCCCACATTTCCCCCCCATAGGTAACTGCACCCCTGGCCTGCATGCTGTAAATTTGGAGGGCTGGGCCAATGGGTTTGTAGGTCGACCTGTTTGGTAACCTGCAAATACCACCCGTTAGCTGTACCAGTTTAATATTGGCCTTTGTCCGATGTGTATCCCAGGTCATATTTTGGTTGATAGTCACCCCTAGATACTCAAATGTAAAAACCCTCTCTAGTCTCAGTGTGCCTATAGTGGGGTTGGGACTATTTCAGTAAAGTCCTGAACACAATTATCTTCTCCCATTATCTCTGTGAGGACTTGAATATCCCAATAATCACGCACTATCTTTGCGGGTAATTGTACATGATTTCCTTCACACACTATCTCTGTGAGAGCCTGAACACTCCTATAATCATACTCTACATTGGTGGGGATTTGAATATAATTATCTTCACATGCTACCTTTGTGGGCACTTTTGTAGACATCATATGTGTAGAGACCTTGATGCTACTGTGATTACTTACTATCCCTGTGTGAATTATTACACACCATCCAAATGCAGTGATCACACACCACCTCAGTGGCATCATCACACTCCTTCCTAATGCAAACATTAGCATTACTTTCATTCTTATGGACATGTGGTCAAATAGCTACTTTGACAAAAATGCAGGCAGCTAATCAAACTCTGGTTTCCACTTGGCCACATTGCTTGGTTTCATCTGCTAATTACTTTATAGTTTGGTTCCTTTATCTCTAAAAATGTTGATAACTAAGCAATGGGTTATATGCAGTGTTAAGTACCTTTCTGTAATCATACTGTGATATTTTCTGACACAATTTAATTTATGTCAATGTGCAATGGCAGAGACATTTAGTCATGTATATGAGATACATTGATGACATTTTGATTATATGGCAAGGGAATCGAGCAACACTGGAAGACAACATACTACAACTCAACCAATGCAACCCACATATACAATTCACACACAAGATTCAAGCGCATAAGATTCAATTTCTAGATATTGAAATCAGGAACACAGTGACAGGCTTGGAAACTTCGGTATATCGTAAACCCACAGACAAAAACAATGCTTTGCACTTTTCGAGTTTCCATCCGGTCTCATTGAAAAGACACCTTCCGGTGTCTCAGTTCATTAGCATCAAAAGAATTTCCTCGAACACTGATGAATCTGATAAATTAATTCAAGATCAAGTTGAGAGATGTTGCCGATGGGGATAGCCTTCTGAAATTTTGGAAAACGCTAGGTCCATTGTACAAATGAGAAAACATTAGGACCTTCTCATTAACACTCGGAAAGCCAAAAACAAACGTGAAGTATTTGTGTTGAAACATTCTGTGGAAGCCACAGAAATCAAGATGATTATCAGAAAGAGATGGGAAATTGTGGAACAGGAGCCAGATTTTCAAGAATTGTTTAAGGATAAACCCCTCTTCGCGCACACTCGCTTTAAAAACCTCAGAGAGCTTCTGAAACCAAAACCAACACAGTTGACCTCAGCCTTCAAGGGTATGAGAAAATGTTTCAACTGCGGACAATGTGGTAATGTCATTCTTGGTAATTTCTTTCAACATCCACATATGGGGAAACCTATAAAACTGAAACGTACTTCGGACTGCAATACGGAAGGCGTTATATACGCTATACACTGCCGGTGTGGACTTATCTATGTGGGGAGAATTTCACAAAAAATAAAAACTCGTATCATAGAGCATAAAAGTATGATACGTAATCAGAACAGACACTCATGCCTAGCAGCACATTGGATAGACATGAGACATACTATTCCACAACTCAGATTCCCGATTTCGGAAAACATCACACACAAAGGTAGCATTGAAAAAAACACCAGGTTAGCTCAAAGAGAAACTTTTTGGATAAAATTTCTTGACACCATTGTCCCGAAAGGTTTAAATGATCATTATGAGATGCTCTGTTTTTTGTAAAACGATGAAGCTCATTGTGTTCAATGGCATTATCGGTTAGCACACTTAATGTTTTCATCTTTATGGCATTTAACGTGCAGTTGTGGTATCTTTTCTTGTAAATTTGCACTTGCTCCCACAATCATTTCTACCTCACCCGACACACTGGATAACCTTCTTCAGGTTTCTGTTATCGTGGCATTCATGTTTCTCACTCGTTTCCCTTTAAACTCACTACAAGATGCACTACAGACTGATATACTGGATATCTGTTAAGATGTCAGTGCTTATGCACCACCCACAAACAGTTTCAGATCTTTCCTTTTTCTGTTATTAGCATTTGATTGGTCAGCATGTGTTCTCAATTGAAACCACCTAACTCCGACAAGGATGTAGGCTACTCATTTTGATACTGTGTGGATAAGAGTTCTGAGGATTATCACGCATGTGTTTAGACCGTTGTCGATAAAGTTTTTTCAAACCAGACAACATCCACGGGGAGTTTTTTGAGTATATTGGGCATGCGTCAAAACCAGGTGACGCGTAGGGACGTCATGCACGTATTTAAACATTGGTGTCTTTGCTCTGTAACAACACGGCTGTACTCGAGATTACCGTTCATGACTTGAGCCTCATTCGCAACCGGTAAGCGGGAGACACAGATGACGCTGTTTACTCAGGTGATTTTTAGTTGCGGTTACAGTATCTCATTACGGTTAATGCCTCTCATTATAGATTACAACCTACAATCCAGTCCGCCTCAGACATATGACATACCAGAGCCTTTTTCATATTTGGTAAGCATGAGCAACGTACTAGATTAAGGTGTCTTTCATCCATCGATTTATTGGTTTATGACTGTTGGTGTTTCCTGTTATAGGTGCAAAAACAACAGTTGAAGGACAGAATGCAGAACAATGTCATACATTCACCCCAGTACAGAGATATGGGCCTAAATCCATCGTTTTTTTGCTCACCATGCCGTTTCAGTTTGAACCCAGCCATATGCAAATCAGTCTTGACCCTGTGCCTCATGGGAACAGTCCAGCCCGAACTGCCAAACCAGGTCCTCTCTGGACTGGAAACAAGCATCCTAGGACCGGTTTCGGGGTTTCACCCCTCTTCAGCCAGGATATCTTGATTCCTGTGGCATGGAGAGCACGGACCCACGTCTGGGCATACCCTTCCCACTCGGAGTGACAAATGCAAAAACAGTTGATGGACAGAATGCAGAACAATGTCATACATTCACCCCAGTACAGAGATCTGGGCCTAAATCCATCTTTTTTTTGCTCACCATGCCGTTCCAGTTTGAACCCAGCCATATGCAAATCAGTCTTGACCAAGTGCCTCATGCATATGGCCTGGGGCGGCGGAGTGAGCTAAAGAATGATGATGGATTAAACCCAGATCAGTTGACTGTGGGTGAATGCTTGCAATGTTCAACACTCCGTCCATCATCCCCTTTGGTTTTGCTTTCTTCGCCCTAAGTTGGCAGGGTATGCCCAGACGTGGGTCCCTTGCTCACTTTGCCACTGGATTCAAGCTAGCCTGGCTGATGACGGCTGATTAGCCAGAAACCGGTACCAGGATGCTTGTTTCCGGTCCAGGGAAGTCATGGCTTGGCAGTTCGGGCTGGACTGTTCCCATGAAGCACAGGGTCAGACTGATTTGCATATGGCCATATCTGAACTGGGGTGGCGGAGTGAGCTAAAGAATGATGATGGATTAAACCCACAGTCATTATGAAGCGCACAGCCCTTGTAATAACCAATGTTTTTTTAAATATGTTAGACAGTCGTTTCCCCGCCTCATTCTCACCATCTGATTTCGGAATATGTGTTGGGGGCTTGATGTCCTCATCGCTTGCATGTCCTTTCACTTTTTCTCTCACTCCTACTTCACCTTGGCTCTAAGGAATTGGTAATGTTTTTTGCTCTTTCAATTTTTCTTTGCACCATAAGTTTGCCTTGGTTTTTAAGGTTTCTTATTTCACCAAGCACGCATGATAGTGGCAGCAAGAACAAATACTACGCTGTATTCCATTCATACTCCAATAACACTTCTTTTCCTTTTATTTGTTCCAGCCGGTGGCTACAAGTATTGAAAATCTCATGTACAGAAGTATATAATTTTGTAATGTTGTTCCCCTGACGAAGGGTTACACCCGAAATGCATTGGGCTCTTGTCAAAACATGTTATAAGCTTAAACAATCGATAATGAGCACATGATTTATATATGGACTGT
The DNA here is from genome assembly GCF_964204655.1 of Triturus cristatus. Lineage (NCBI taxonomy): Eukaryota > Metazoa > Chordata > Amphibia > Caudata > Salamandridae > Triturus > Triturus cristatus. Next base: position 881,659,409 of record NC_140591.1, read on the forward strand.
ATACATCTGCTAGTTTATATTTAGAATTTTGCTTTGTTTTAAACAAAGATTCTGAAGAAAGTTTGTGGGATTCATTACAAGAAGTGGTGAATTAAATGATTACGTTTTTGATCAAATTAAAAAAACTTTTTATTGTCTGTACTGTTGTATAACTTGGTAGAAGCCTCAGGGACATTATAACAGTGCACTGACTGACCGGTATGGATTTTTCCGCACCTCATCTTTACATTTTAATTTAATACATCTTTTTTAAATACCTCCCAGGCAAGTGCAACAATTCATATTTGACTAGATGATGATATTATTTGTGTATATTGATAAATCGTTAGCCATGTGCCTTTCACTGTATTCAGTCGCAAATAGTAATTATGGAGTAGGTACTCTGAAGGATGGTAGCACATGTTCAAGTCCCCACAAGGATGATTCTATGTACTATACACTGGCTAGTCTGTTCCAGTATGGTTTACGAGATAGCCCTTGTTGTCAAAGATATGGCGAGGAGGAGGCAGAGTTCACCCATGTGGATTGGTTTTGTCAGGGAGTGCAGGGGTACTGGCAGGTGGTTCTAGCAGAGCTTGAAAAGATTACTGGTGAGCATATTGAATGGACACCCTTTCTGGCTCTGCTGAGCTATGACAGAGATATCTCAAACTCTTCTAGGAGGCATGGGGCCATAGGCTTACTGCATGTGAGGCGCAGAATAGTGATGCACTGGGCTAGAGGGCCGCTTCCAACTCTGAACGACTGACACGTGGACATGGCATTTTGCAATACGCAGTCAGATTTTTACTGCAAACTACTACGAGCCTGCAGCTGACCGAAAGATAAATAGGGGCAATATCAGGCCTTTCTGACTTTGTCTAATGAGGAGACAGAGGCTGATTAAGGGAAGGATGGGCTGGCGACCCTCTCGATGTCCTATGGGCATTGCGGGGGCATGGGATTCCTTGATATGTGCCTTGTTCGCTGTGGCGCATAGATGCGAGAACACCAGACATGTATCACTGTGGTTGCTGTTTGCCTCGGCTGAGGTTTGGGCAGGTGCTGCTGCTCCCCCCTGAGGGGAGGGGTATGTTGTATGTGCTTACGTTAAATCAATACCTATATGTACCACTTTTACTGTTAATTCTCCTTGACTGCATTCCTGATGCACTGCTTCTTCCCCTAGTGGCTCATTATTCTGTACATTGTGACTCTGGTTGTACTGTGCCAACCCAATTCTATGTTAGGACCGGAGGCTCAGATTATGCTTTTTCTTCTTCACTTTATTTATTACATAACTTTTTCAGCAGCCAGATAAGGAGTATGGATGATATTTGTTCCCTCATAAGGAAAATATCATTCAGAAACCAGAAAAACGATTAACCAGTCTGCAACCAGACTACAACTCCCATGAGTCCACAGGATATAGCCAACAATAGTCCCTTCATAGTGTCCATAGCGTCCATAGCATCTAGAAAGGCTCCTCCAGCTTAGGTGTCCCTCCTCTTTCTTCGCTGCTGCGCAGCCAGCTAAGTCACAGTTTTCTTACTCTCTTGCATTACTGCTATTGTGTTCGTTTCCCTCACGGCTCGCTGAGCTAAAGGGGGAGACCGATAGACTGCTGTGTTTTCTGTTTACTTTTTCCCTTTACAGATTCCTGCCAGCAGCGGGGACATTTTAGTTCCTTTCGCGGTCGTTCCCTGTGATTGCGCGGTGCCTTTGAAGCCCGCTAGGGGGAGCTCGTGCGTCTCGTTGGTCCCGCGGCGCGATCTCCTCAGATGAGGAGCAGCGCTGCGAGGGCTATGAGCGCAGTGAGCCTTGTCCCCTGCCGCCAACCGTGAACACCCTGAGGGGTCTGTATTTACCCTGTTCGTCAATTTCACGCCCCGACGGGGGTCCGTATTGCGGCTTGACCACGTGAAACACCTTTGGGCAGCTGTGCACGTTCCTTTGCCCCCTGTGTTACGCGCGAGGTGGTGGTTGGGGCCGGTCATTCATCAGGGCCTGCGCATGTTGAGGCAGGTGCAGCCTAGATTGTGGTTCCGTCCCGCGCCAAGAACCTTGCAGTCCTTTGGTCTGCCCATATTGTAGGTGAGGAAACCTTTCCTCGCCGGCCCTGCTCTGCCCAGATCCTTCTAGTGGATTCTTGTTACCGTTTCCATTACTCTCACCTTAGAATTCAGGCGTGTGCTGGTGCCAATGGAGCAGGGGGATTACTATGAGGAGGAGGAGGTCCACCAATACCTCCCCTATGATGATGCGTTTTTTTGATGCGGTGGACAGTTCCATATACAGGTGCGTGAATGAGATAGTGGGTCTGATGGAGGCACGCTTGTCCAATCGCATAGCGGTGGAATGTGCTAGGCTGGCATTCAACAACTCAGGGGCCCCTACGCCCGAGCACACTACCACCCCGGGGGAGGGTCCCCCACCACCCAAGAAAGGTCGCAAGGACGGGACACCTGAAGACGCGCAGGGGGTGGACAAGGATGCCTTAGAGTGCCTTAGGAGCGCGTTTCTCGCGAAGGCAACTGTCCCCCCCATCCTGCGCCTCTTCCTGCTCCGGCGCCTTCGGCGTCCGCGGTGCCCGGATCCCCATCTCATGATGGGGGGTCACCAGCGGACATCGATAATGATGAAGGGTCTCTGCTGTCTTGGCGCCCGAGCGGTTCTTCAGCCGATTTTCCGCAGGACAGCACGGGGATGCTAGACCCGGATGAGATCATTCATCCGCGGTCGGCTGCCTGGGCTTCTGGTGATAAGGTGGCTACGTTCGTGGCGGGCCACCTCTGGAAACCCTTGGAGAAAGAGGCCAGGGGCTGCCTTCGGGCTGAATGTCCTTGCCCCACGTTGGACGGGAAGGTGGCCTTTACTCCAGAGCTTGACTCCAAGATGGCCACCTTCCTGGCCAATTATATGAAAGACCCATACAAATGCATTGACCGTTCCTGGCGCTCCTGCCAAGATAAACTCTTGGATGCAATTGGGCCCCTAACAAAAATTTTGGATATGGCCGAGGAGGCGAAAGTAACGGGTTCCACCATATGCCCTGACGTTCTCTCGAATTGGGCCCAGAGGGCCATTATCTTCTTAGGAAATGCAAATTGTGCCCTGTCAACTGAGCGAAAACTGGACCCAAAGTTAGGTGATTTGGCTTCCTCGGAAGCAGGTGCGGTGGCACAGGGTGGTCTCTTTGGGGGTCCGTTTGTCAAAGAACTGGGCAAGTTTGTGGCCATTTTCGCCTCACTGGACAAGGCCCAATCCAGCATTAAGAGGGTCTTTCCGTCCTGTTTTTCCCCACGGGGCCAGTCGTGGTAGGGGCCGCGCGACCGGCCGTGGTGGTTAGCAAAATCCCGGTAGGGGGCAAGGCTCCGGACTAGGGCAGTACAACACCTCAGCAAACCACACAAACTTTTATCCCACCAAAGGTCAGCGATGCCGAGGCGGCTTCAAGACCAACGCCGGTGGAGGAAATACCCACGGTAATTGTCATTCCTGCTGCTCAAGTTTGCATAGGGGGCCGGCTTGCAGCCTTCCAGGAGGCTAGGGCAAGCCTTACAGGGGACGCTTGGGTTTTGCAAACCATCCGGGGGTTTCACATTGAATTTTAGGACGCCCCCCGCCAGGAAACCTTCCCACGCCCCATCAATTTTTCGGTAGCCGACACTCAACTGGTCGACGAGGAGGTATCCGGGCTGCTTCGCAAGGGCGCCGTTTGTCGCTCGGCCCTGCACCCCAAATGGTTTCTCAGCAACCTTTTCTTGGTGGACAAGGTAGATGGGGGCCGTCGGTCGGTAATCAACCTCAAGAAGTTCAATGGGTGGTTGGTTTACCGGCATTTCAAAATGGAGGGTATTCATCTCCTTCGGGATGTTCTTCTCCCAGGCGATTGGATGGTACGTCTGGACCTAAAAGATGCTTACCTTGTGGTCCGCATCCACCCCCCGCACAGACAGTTCTTGCAGTTCCAGTGGAAGAACGAGATTTACGAGTTTGTCGCCCTTCCGTTCGGGCTTTCCTCAGCACCTTGGTGTTTCACAAAGGTGCTCCATCCGGCGATAGAGTCCCTCCGGGGGCAGGGCATACGGATGATTGTCTATCTGGACGACATCTTACCTATGGCATAATGCCCCAAGAAGCTGGTTTTCAGTTGCAACAAACGGTTTCCCTTTTGCAAGGGTTGGGCTTCATTATCAACGGAGACAAATCTGTCCTTGTGCCAGCCCAGACCATGGTGTTCTTGGGTTTCTTTGTATATTAAGTTCATTGTTCCTTAAGTCTGCTGTCTCGCAAAATGAGCAAGATTCGGCACAACTTATGCCGGACTATTGCCAAGACTCATACCTCCCTCAGCCAGATTGCCCGGGTGGTGGGCCTCCTTTCCTCGTCCATCCAGGCAATCTTTCCGGGGCCCCTGCACTATTTTGCATTACAGTGTCTCAAGTCATATCATCTCAGGAGGGGTCTGTCCTACGACCAGACGATCCTCCTCTCGCAGGAAGAGGAAATGTTATGGTGGCTTACCCACATGGAAGCCTGGAACGGCAGAGCGATCTTCGGATCGATCCCGGACCTCGTCATAGAGTCCGACGCCAGCAGGTCGGGGTGGGGTGCCCGCTGCGGGGAATTCTCCACCGGAGGCGCCCGGTCATTGGACAAACAGGCGTTACACATCAACTGCTTAGAGCTCCTAACGGGGTCCTTTGCGGTTCAATGCTGGACCAGAGGCAGGGTTCGCTCCTGTGTCCTATTAAAGATGGACAATGTCTCGGCGGTCCGATACGTCAACCATCTGAGGGGCCCTCGTTCGCGTGCTTTAGCGAATTTGGCGAAGGCCTTTTAGGATTACTGCCTGGGTCATCACATTTCGGTGACAGCGGAATATCTGCTGTGCCAAACCATCCCAGGTGGCGGACTGGCACTCCAGGTACCTAAAAGATTCCAGTCAGTGGAAGCTGGATGTCCAAGTCTTTCAGTGGCTGAACGGTCGTTGGGGACTTGAGGAAATTTGATTAAGGCTCCATCTTGCGTATTGACACCATTGTGATGTTGCCCTCACTCGATAGACCTTTTCGCATCCCGCCTGGATCACCAGCTTCCGCGGTTCTTCAGCTGGAGACCGGAACCCCTCGCGGAGGCCACGGATGCGTTTCTCCAAGAATGGGATCGGGAACGGAGTAACGCTTTTCCCCCGTTCTCCATGATTGTACGCACAACACCTCAACTCCGCCGCCAGAGAGCAGATGTGGTGATGGTGACGCCGTTTTGGAGGTACCAAGTTTGGGTTCCGGTTCTTCTGGAACTTAATTGGGATTTTCCAATCCTACTCCCCGTTTCCTCATCTCCTTCTGAATCCGTATGAGGAGCAACTTCACCTTGTCGTCCAAGGTTCTCTCCTCCTCATGGCATGGCGGCTTTCAGGCGACGCTGGTCGCTCCCGGGCCTTTCGGGATCAGCTGAGTCCCTTTTAAAGAAAGCTTGGGCGAGCAGTACTTCGAAACGTTACCGGTCAGCCTGGACTAAGTGGGTGCGTTGGTGTCTTCGACGGGATTTGGATCCCATGGTCGCAGGAGTCGTTCACATTCTGAACTTCCTAGCCGAGTTGGCAACGGACGGCCTGGCGTACAGATCCATTAACGCGATACGCTCCGCAATTTTGTCTGCTCATTACCCGATCGACGGTGCTCCGGTGGGAGAACATCCTCTTGTTTGTAGACTCCTAAGGGGTATTCGGCTTTCGTTACCCCCAGAACCGCGCTCTTCCGTCCTTTGGGACATCAGTCTGGTCTTGAATCTTTTTCTATCTCGACAACCCAATAAATACGTCTTTAAAAGAACTGTGGCCATGATGGCCATGCTTTTGTGTTTGGTTTCTTGTCGCAGGATCTCTGACGTGCATGCGCTTGACATTTCAGCAAGAGTTTTTTCCCTGGATGGGGTCACGTTTACGGTAGGGTGCCGTAGTAAGTCTTCTTCGATATCGATCTCGTACCCAGCTTTTGCGGATGTTCCTAAACTGTGTGTGGTGCAGTGCCTGAAGACATACGAAGATATGACATTGGAATTTCGTCCTCCGGTGAACAACAGCTTCTTATTGCTTTAAGAAAACCGCATAATGCAGTCTCCTCCCCCACCATAGCCAGGTGGGTGCGCTGGGTCATGCAGGAGACATGTATTGATACCACACAGTTCGGTGCTCATTCAGCCAGGGGCACTATGGCGTCGAAGGCTTTCTCTTTGGGAGCCCCTCTGGAGGATTTGATGCGCGCCACAGATTGGTCTTCAGATTCCACCTTTAAGCGGTTTTATTTCAAACCGGTTGTGGATGTTGCTCAGTTGGTGGTAAGTAAGCTTTAAACTAGCATAATCTGAGCCTCTGGTCCTGACATAGAATCGAAATTTGCCTAGCTTCTCAACGGTATGTTCCAATTCTGTTAAGGACACGGAGGCGAGGATTATCCCTCCCGGGTACGGTGTGTGTGAACCCTCCCGTATGAGCGTAAGTAACATGTTTTCTGATACAGGTTGCATGCTTCCTTGGTCCTGTGAGAAGTGTCCTATGAAAGTGTCGCTTTGAGTAAAGTTTGAGTTCACCGAAGGGTTTTTTCTCTGAAATTCTTACGTTGTTTGTTTTGTTGTCAGGGAACGACAATGCCAAGCAGGACCAGTGATAGTGGAGCGTTACTTGCGCGATGAAAGAGGAGGGACACCTAAGATGGAGGAGCCGTTCTAGATGCTATGGACACTATGAAGGGACTATTGTTGGTTATATCCTGTGGACTCATGGGAGTTGTAGTCTGGTTGCAGACTGGTTCATCGTTTTTCTTGTTTCTGAATGATTTTTTCCTTATGAGGGAACAAATATCTTCCATACTGGTTTTCTGGCTGCTGAAAAAGTTATGTAATAAATAAAGTGAAGAAGGAAAAGCATAATCCTCGCCTCCGTGTCCTTAATAGAATTGGAACTTACCGTTGCGAAGCTAGGCAAATTTCGATTCTTCATGGTTTTGAGGCAGGGTCCTGTATCACGATTGTTTAAAAATATTTTTTTTGTTATTAGTATATTTTAAAACATTAGGAAATGTTAGTCCCTGCAAGGCCTGTACTTTAACATAGTCCTCACAAGGATGGTGACACGTGTGTGTGTCTGTGTGGTTGTGTGTGTGTGTGTGTGTGTGTGTGTGTGTGTGTGTGTATATGTGTATGTGTACTGATATATTCTCCAAATTCCGGTCGCACAATATGCAAAACCAAATGCCTGCTCACCAAGGTCTCTTTCCAAGGCAAAGTTTGATGGAAATGCAGATAACTTGTTTCAATCTAGCCTCAACCTTATTCACATCAGGAGACCGGCATTTGTGTTACATATTTAAAATACTCTCTTGTGAACTTCGAGTGTAAACATGAAAAAATACTCTTGTGCTACCCATATAGTTATACATCAATATAATTTCATCTGAACAGTGACGATTAAATAAAATAATTTGTCAGTACCAATTTTGTTCTTTCTACACAAAACGTCCTATTACATATAAAGATCTTGTCACATCTCTTAATCTTTTCTTGACGCACGCATTACGAATGAATAATAGGGTATACATTCTGCACTAGTGGGCTAAATCAACATGGCTAATCATTCATTTAGCTGTATACTTGCTGTTCAGGTACTTGCAAACTCGCCCCTGTGGCATGACATATTTTAAAGTGCTTACATGCTCGCTTGGAGTGTAGACATGAAAAAAATACAACTATTCTACCAATATGACAGTTCATAAAAATACTTTCAATTTAACTGTGACAATACAGTTAAATTCAATGTAGCTGTACTAACTGCACATATAGCTATACATTAATTTCATTTGCTTTTAACATACTGTTACCTGTTATATACATTAATCTTATAACCTACCTAAAGCTGTTCAGGTATTTCCAATACAGCCTCAGTGGGCAATTACTCTACTTTTATCAAACTTGTATATTACATTCTCCCAGTATATCTTCATTATATGCACTGTGTTATTAATTCGCTGGGACTCCCTTACAGTAAAGATTATTACACCTACAATCTGATGATGTGAAAACATCTATGGTTGTTATAAGTGCGTCTATAACTCCTCATCCTTATTTAATCTTGTGGGTTTTACTGTCTAATTTCATGATATATGTGGACTCTAGCTTTCTCAGCTCTTTTTCCCCTGGTATTGAGTCTATAACTCAGTACCTTAGGGGGTCATTGCGATGGCGGAAGGCCTGCCATGCCAGCCATGCGGTGGCGAGCCCTCCACCATTGAACGTGGATTCACCGCCCGCAAGATTAAAATGGGCGGATCCAGACCGTGACCGTGGCGGGCGCAAAGACTGCCCGCAATGGAACCGCCACAGACAATCGTTCCAATTGCCTGGCGGAGCAGTCTGCATCCCTAAAATGGTGACGGTGCCTAGCAGGCACCGTCCGCCAAATCAGGATGCTGGCTTCAGCCAGCTTTTCCATGGCGATGAAACCGCCATGGAAAGGCTTGCCGCGATTGGTTTTGGGGGCCCGTCGCGTTGTGTTGGGGGGAAATGTTGGTGCACTGGGGGGTACCCATGGTGGTACCCCCCTACATTTCACTGCGGGTGCTACCGTCAGCAGTGCCCTGCAATGTTAAATCACAAGATGCAACCGCCGTGGTGGCCGTCGCATCCTAATTTGGAGTGCGGGACCGCTGCATGCATTTCGGCGGACCCGATCACCACTACGATGGCAGGCGGACGAGAGTCTTGCCACCATCGTAATCAGCCCCTTAGTTCTCTGTCTATGCTGTTGTGTAACTCTGTGAAACGTCTTGCTATTGGATACGTTTCATCTTTATTCCCCTCATGTGTTGCAGCACCCATTTATGCACTTGATGCATTGTGCAATTTATTGTATCTTACAGGGACATTTTAAAACATAGACTGCGTATTCCGTTTTACACGTATATTCTCCGATTTTGAATGGGACTTTGTCAAACAGAGTATTATAGTGAGTTTTATTTACTCCATACTGGCAATCCTTGCACTTACTTCACTTTCAAAATCCTTGACTACCTTTTAACCAACTTTCTTTGATGGTCTCTATTGGATTGCACTTTACTAACTCATTGTCCATGGATCTTGCTCTTCTCAAAGTAAATCCTAATTTACTTGGTAGGGTGGGGCTTAATATTGTTCAGTACTAGATGAGTTTTGAATGTGCATTCTTGTTAAGTTTGTGTGCTTTGTCTTTTCCAAACAGTGCCTCTTCTCTCATCCTGTTCTTTGTTTTTTCAGTTGCTTTATGTACTGTACTTTCTGTATACCCTCTGTTTAGAAACACATTATTAAGATGCATTTCTTTATATACGCCAGGACGTGTGCAATAATTTATATTTGAATGACATAATATTTCTTGTTTATATTACTGATAAAATAAACATTTAGCCATGCATCTTTCTCTGTATTCAATCACAAATGGTAACTATGGAGTAGGTCCTCACAAGCATAGTAACACGTGCTCAAGTACCCACAAGGATGGTTCTCTGTAAATAATAGGTTTACAAATTTGAAGCAGGGTCCTGTATCATGCATTTTTTCCTAACATTTTTCTTTTATTAGTGTATTTTAAAACATTAGGTAATGTTACTCTCCGCAAGGCAGGTATCCATCCACACATAGGGCTTGGTTTAAATCATGGCGGACGGGTTACTCTCTCACAGTGGTGATAGATATCCCGTCTGCCGAAATATAAATCCCATTATATCCTTTGGGATTTATATTTCGGCGGACAGGATATCCGTCACCGTTGTGATGGAGTAACCTGGCCCCCAAGATCTAAATCAGGCCCATAGTCCTCACAAGGATGGTAACATGTGCGTGTGTATATATATAGATAGATAGACGTGAAATAGAAAAATGTTTGTTAAAGGAAAGTCTTGGTACTTTACTCCAAAGAGAAATCACATTTTTGTAAGGAAAAGTTGAAATTCCCTTAAAGCATCACAACCCTAGGGAGAAGGGTACCGTTCTTTATAGATGTGTTGTGATTGTCATAGGAAGTTTGCCAGTACTGCTAAGATAGATTTGGGGGTATGCCGTTATTCAATAACCTTAAATAATAAAAATCACAAAGATTTAATTTAATTTCATTAGATGTATGTAGGACTTTCACTAAAGCGCTGATCATGATATTATTATAGTTGGTACAGCAGTTTTAACAGCTACTGAATAACATACGATAAACAGAAATTAGTGACAACAAGCGGATGACGGGAAGATATTCCTAAATAAAATATGGAAAGAATGCAGACTAAAAGTACAGGAGAGTGTGCGGGCCAAGCCTTTATGGGTGGTTATTCAGCAGAGAAAGCAATCCAAAATGAATAGTGCACAAAGCGGACTACGGTTAATTAGGAAGAACTCCCGAAACAGAATAGATTACAGCTCTGAAATGTAATAAATATATAGAAAAATATACATAAGTGAAGAGAGGTAGAAGGCTAGGCCATGTATGTACCTGAAGGCAGTAGTGTAATATAGTGCCTTAGTAGAATATGGTTGTAATCACCATTGGTTGTGGTCTATGTCTGATCTTTGATGTACAAGCTTTGGTTCGGGAAAGTGATTGACTGTATGTACGGTACAGACATCTCTGCATCCCGGCAATGTTTTGTATCACATGTGAAAAACAAGTTCATTTCAAGGCACACAAAGTAAAATATTTATTTTTACCTAATTTAGTTTTCATTTTGTTTTTCATAACAGCAATAATTATTGGTCCAGACGGCCACCCCCTGACTGTTTATCCTTGTATGATCTGTGGGAAGAAATTCAAATCTCGAGGCTTCTTAAAGAGACACATGAAAAATCATCCAGAGTACCTTACCAAGAAAAAGTATCGCTGCACAGATTGCGATTATACTACCAACAAAAAGGCAAGTTTGCATAACCATCTCGAGAGCCACAAACTAACCATCAAAACAGAAAAGACCATAGAGTGTGATGAGTGTGGTAAGGAATTCTCTCATGTGGGTGCCTTACTCACTCATCAGATAATACACAAAGACAAAGCTGCCACTAAAATGAACAAGTGCAAGTTTTGTGATTATGAAACAGCAGAGCAAGGACTCCTCAGTCGTCATTTGTTAGCGGTTCACAGCAAGAACTTTCCTCATATATGTGTAGAGTGTGCCAAAGGATTCCGCCACCCGTCGGAACTCAAAAAACACATGCGCATCCATACAGGAGAAAAGCCTTACCAGTGCCAACATTGCGAATACAGGTCAGCAGACTCTTCCAATCTAAAAACTCATGTGAAGACGAGGCACAGCAAGGAGCTACCTTTCAAATGTGACATTTGTTTTCAGACTTTTGCAGACACCAAAGACATGGAAGAGCATATTCTTATGCACCAAGACAGTAAATTGCATCCATGTTTGCACTGCGACCACAAGAGCGCAAACACCAGTGACTTGAAACGACACATCATTTCAGTGCACACAAAAGATTACCCTCACAATTGTGAAATGTGCGACAAGGGTTTTCACCGCCCATCTGAACTGAAGAAGCACATGTCTTCGCATAAGGGTAAAAAAACACATCAATGTAGGCATTGTGACTTCAAAATTGCTGATCCTTTTGTTTTGAGTCGCCACATTCTTTCTGTTCACACTAAGGAAATTCCATTTAGATGCAAGAAATGCAGAAAAGGCTTTAAGCACCAGCATGAGCTAAAAAAACACATGAAAATACACATCGGCAGGAAAGTTTACCAATGTGACCACTGTGAGTACAGCACTACAGATGCCTCTGGCTTCAAACGACATGTTATATCCATTCATACAAAGGACTACCCTCACAGATGTGACTACTGTAAAAAAGGTTTCCGGCGACCATCCGAGAAGAACCAGCACATCATTCGACATCACAACAAAGAGGCTGGCACGCCATGAATTTTCCTCTTACTGACTTTTTTTAATGAGTGACATATCAAATAAAGGACGATGTTATACGAAGGAAAATATTTTAAAGTGAATCAACAAATTCAAAACAAGACATGCTGTCCATTTCAGTCAGTAGCTATACAAAAGAGAATTATTGATTTAGTTAACTATTTTAATTAAAATATTGTCTAATACTGTCCTTTGAATCTGATTCAGTCTATTTAATTAATGAGGAAAAGATGGCAACAATTAAAGCAAAAGTTTGCTGCATTCTTTTTCGTCCTTTTTATTTTACAAATGTTGTTTACCCTTCCAATCGCAGTGTTTGATAGCTCGGTAAACCAAGTCTGTTTCTCATAATAAATTTAAGGAAAAACTTTATTCTCAAGTGCAGTAACCACACGAAACACAACTTGCAGGACACAATACGTTCTACTTTCTGTAGACATGTCCCTTTTTATGTTATTAAAAGGCACCTTGCCTTGAAAAAATGTTTTGGGCATGCTTTTGGTAGTATTTAAAGTTTTCTGACTCTGTTCGGTAGAGGTTTTTCTTGGTAGCTGTCTACCACAAAATGCAATTTCTGGGTTTTGTATCTAAATAGAATGTTTCCAACTACGAACTGGCCATGTGAAATTGTTATGTTGCTGTTCTATTATTAGTATTGTGCATGCATAATCCCTTTTCCAAATAGTTATAATCATTTGATTTGAATCACTTAAAGTATATGAGATGCACGTTCAACCATGAATTGCTTCACATTGTAGCAAATAACATCCTACACGTTCAGTGCTTTCCTATTTAGATATGAGAGCGCAATGATAATTGTCTAATTTATTTAATTCAACCTTTTGATTATCAGAAACACGTTGAAGCATGTGTGACTATTCCACTGTACCTAAGATTCATTGAAGGCAATCAAAATGGAAAAAAAAAACACGTCGTTTCAGCAGCAATTGACAAGGCTCCAAATATGCTTATTAATATACAGTAAAAGCATACAGATTAATAACTGACATTTTCAGGCCCCCTCCATCCCATGAAATTCCAGATAGTTTGTGGCACCATATCAAAAACAATAACGTATATTTTCTAAAACAAATTCTGCTGACTAAGGAAGGCTCCGGTGTATTCTGCACGTTTATAATGAGCTGGGGAAATAATTTTGCATTTTAACTTTATTCCTGGAATACCTTTGTTATTGGTTCATAAGCCCTGCATATAGGCAATTTTGATTGGCATACATCATTGAAATAAAGCAATTCGAGGTCTTTAAAACCGTTTCTCATTTTCTGTTGTGGACATGCTGTCCTAATCTCTCTCCTCTGACCCATCTCAGGAACATTATTCTCTTTGTTTCACTCAGAGGCATGCTTTAGTCAAGTATATTTTCATAGTTGAGGCATGTTTGTTAGATCTACTAAACTTAAATAAATCTGTAAAATGAAAGTAAAAACATGGATTTTCGAGTTTAACCTTTTACTTTGCGGGGCTGTCTTTGTAGCACTCGTTACAAGATACTTCATACTTGAATCACTTGAGCTCTCTGGTCTGTTTGACCTCCCTCTAAAGACACTCCTGTCTTCTTCAAATAATTTTGAACCCTCCTATAAAACTCAGACTTGGAAGATTACTTTATTGTTCATAATTTGATTGTTTGTTCCATTTCCTCATCTCCTTCAATACTAGCTTATAAAGAGAACACAGAAGAGGGTGAATGCACCATGTAGATATAGGCCATGCCCTTCGCTTTCCTAAATCTTGGGAACAGTTAATCAGATAATCTTATTTGTAAGGGTCTCTTCCTGATGTTGAAGGGATTTTGCCTAAAGGAAAGGTAATCCCAAATAGACCACACACTGTCTCATTAACGCTAATGCTCACATTCGTCCATGTGGGAAATATACCAGTACATTTACGTTTTACCTTTGCTCAGAGGAGTGGAAGTAAATATTTTTTGTTTTAAATTATTAAATGTTCCTTATAAAGTGTTTCTGCCAGAGCTTTAAATTCACATTCTGACACCTTTATAAGGGACAAATTGCCAGTCCCTTGTCTAATTGCACAAAGTTCATGTTGCTATATCAAGTATCTTGCTGAAGAGGCTAAAGTGGTAGTTCCTAAGTAAGTATAGTCTTAGTAAATCAGAACTAAGGGAAACCATATTTTGGGAAAGTACGCACTCTTTGTGTGTATTTGAAGCCACTGCCAGAGTAAAGTACTGCATAGGCAGCAAGATTTGAACTGGCACTGCCAATAAGTATGAGCCAAACATCCTTGTTATGTGTCCTGGCTTCAATGAGAAATGGGTCCCAAGTTCCGAATCTAGTGTTGCCGGCAGTTCTGAGTCAGAGACAAGAGTTACAACTGGCTTCATCTGTTAAGAAGAAATGTCCACACTAAGATATTGGTATTTTTGCCTAAACATATGGTTTCTTCCACTGATGATGCAAGACTTATGCAATGTAATCACTACTCTTAGTGTGTGTACTCACAAAACCGTTCAGGGTGATAGAAAACATAAGTATGATTGTGGTTTCTGCTTACAAGGTTTACCCTCTAAAGAAAAGTTTTTTAAGAATTGAACCTATCGGGTACTAATTACTTTAATGTGCAGCACTGACTAGTTTGCTTATGTGCATTAAATATCGCCCAAACTGAAGTGGATTTTACACATTTATAAGGAAAGTCAGTTGAAATTGTTGACTAAAGGTCTGTACAGTTTAAAATACTTTCGCTTTAGAACACATCATTCTTTCCTGTGCAATGAAAGGTACGGAGCAAATAGACTTTAACGTTCATTGCATGGTTTAGAGATTAGTGCTTCTGACGTCTAATGGTGCTTCTGTGCTCTTTTACTGCTTAGTTGAAAAGTTTGAAAGTTGTGTGCACAGTCATGCGCATTAATGTTTCTCTAGGGATTTTTAAATTGGCACTTGTTATCTGTTATTCCTGGAGTTTTTTTCTGTTTTATTTACTGGCATAAAAACGTAAATTCATTGCAAACTAATTGTTAGCTCGTTGCCATTTTTTCTCAGCTATATTTTGTCTGTTTTTTCCAAAGAAGTTTGAAAACAAAGGACAAAAAATATTTAGGCACACCCAAATGCTTCTTTTACATGCCGTCGGATCTGCTGTAAATACTTTTTTAAGCATACAATTTAAAACCAATACCGAACAGAAAATGAGGGTCTTGTAAATTATATGTGTCTGTATAAAGCAGAAATGAGAATGTAGTTACTGTTATCATACTGGCATTACTTACCAGCTAGATTTCTTTCTTTAAACAATTTGTTACTATCTAAAATTGAATGTTTCAGTTTAATGTTTTGAAGAGGTACAGATTTTTACAAGGACATACTGTTTAAGTTAATGTTCTGTAAAATGCCCTGTTAAATATTGTCTGTCCTTTACCCTGTATACTTTGTAAAAAAAAAAAGAGATAACTAAAACAAACATTTCCTCTAGGGATATGTCACAATATTGTAACTGTACGTGATGAAGTAGTGTAAGAAATAAAAATGAAAATATTTTCCTGTTGCATAGCAGTTTGATGTATTTTATTGGTGAACCTTTAAGAAAAAGTTATGTTCGAGGCATATGAGCTGCAGAATTCATACTACTGCATAGATCGCCATCTGGTGTTGGGCTCGGATGCTTGCACCTTGTTGTTGTCTTGGAAGTAGTCTTTTGTAGTCAGTAGATAGGTGACTCCTCCCTTGGGTGATAGTGCGCATGGGCATCGACTCCATCTTGAGATTGTTTTTTTCCGCCATCTGGTTCGGATGTAACTTGCTGCGCTCCGGGTCGACGTTGTTCTATTCCCCTTCGATGCGCAAAAACTCTTACCGCTCAACGGTATTGTTTTGATCACGAATCTCTCTCAACGTGTATCTAGTTTCGAAGACATATTTGAGTCCGGTAGTCGATGTGGGCTGTTGGGCTGATCGGCGCCATCAACCAGCATATGGAAAGGTCTCCATTAAAAAAATGCAAGTGTGGGGCTAAATTCCCACACACAGATCTCCACGAGGTCTGCAACATTTGTCTCTCGCCAGAACACATTGCCAGGCCTGTGACTCTTTCAGGTCCAAGAAGACTATACGTGATCGCCGGGCTCAACGACACAAAATGTCCAGGTCAACCGTTCCGGCACCGGAGAACATCTTCGAAGCAGGCTCCAATGATCCACACACAGGAGACAAACAACCCAACATCTCCGAAGCCGAGGAATCGGGATCAGAAGACCAGATGATTACTCCAGGTCAGCGGAGCGTGAGTACTGACGTCAACGCCCCTGCCCCGAAAAAACAAAAGGCTCCGGTAACACCTTCACCTTCCGGTCTAGGTCGGCACCGAGACAAAACTTCAGAAGCCCCGCCTCCGGGCCCGGCTCCAAAGCATCCAAAGACTTCAGGCAGCTCTGGATCGAGCCAGCCACAACATAGTGCCGGAAAAAACATTGTCGGCACCGAAGCATAAACCCAGGGTCCCGTCGGCACTAGAATCTTTGGCACCGAAACCCAAAGTAGTGGACTCAATCGAAGCCTTCAGATCTGAAAAAACAAACTAAACCTTCGGGGTCGAAAACTCCACCTAGGCAAAAGGAGACAAAAACACCTCCTAAAGCTAAAGAAGACAGGCCAAAACACCACTCTGAGCCGAAGTCCTCGGTACTGAAAACCGACAACGGATCCAAAGAACTTTTCCATCCAGATCCACCAGATCCTAGGCAAAAAACACTACATATTGACCCCATTACTGGACATGTCCCCTCTATACTACATAAAAAGAGGAAATTGGACACCTCAGAAACACCTGAGATACCCTCCAAGTAAAAAGACTCCTCCACCTCACCTATGAGGCCTTTCTCTCCACTTCCACAGTCTCTAAACACTATACCTTCTCCAGCACACTCTCCAGTGCCTGCTTTTTCACCACAAGAGGAGGATGAAGATATAGGGGGTGATGATGACATACACTCACCACATAATACAGATACTGATGATGACACCCACAGTATCCCACCTCAGGACCCTTGGGACAATTATGATGTCCCAGATGTACCCGAGCCAGATTCATATCCCTCCAAACCATCCCCTCCAGACGATAATGTAGGATTTGCGCAACTAATAAATAGAGCTGCACAATACAATGGGGTCCAACTACATTCAGACCCTCTAGAGGAGGACTTTTTACTTGAGACATTCGCTCAGCCTCAAAAGACAACAAACACTCTCCCTATGCTCGAATGGGTTGATTATACATGCCCCTGAAGTTTTTAAAAGACCCTGTTAGGGCTAGGGTTCTTAATCCTAGAATTGAGAAAAAATTTAAGTCCGCTCCAAGCGATCCAGCTTGTATTAAAGGTCAACTCCCCTCTGGATCCATTGGTTTTAGCAAATGCCCACAAACAGGCAAATTCACAAACTACAGATGAGACCCTCCGCCAGACAAAGAATCTAAGTTATTGGACGCATCAGGGAAAAGATTTGCGTCTCAGGCAGCAAACGTTTAGCACATTGCCAATTCACAAGCCTTACTAGCAAGGTACGACAGGGCTCACTATGATGAGCTTAAAAAGCTCATTCAACACCTTCCAGACGAGCATAAGACCAAAGCAAATGATCTTATACAAGAGGGAAAGTTAATTACAAATACCTCAATAAAATGTGCCCCTGATGCAGCAGATACAGCATCCTGCACAATAAATACAAGTGTGTTATTACGCAGACATGCGTGGCTGCGCATATCTGGGTTTAAACAAGAGGTGCAGTCTACCATCCTCAATCAACCCTTGGATCAGGAACACTTGTTTGGGCCCACTGTGGACACATCTTTAGAAAAGATGAAAAAAACAGAGACCGCCAAATCCATGGGGGCTCTACAAGCAGCAACTGGTAGAGGTTCCTTTTGTTGCTCCTTTTATAGGGGCGCCTCCAAAACCATTGGCACAGACACCACGTCTTCCACTTATAAAAGCCCCACCCAGACCTCCCCTAACAGAGGTTACTTTAGAGGGAATTACAGAGGCAATAACAACAGTGGGAGAGGGCGTGGTTCTAATACCCGCAACTCCCCCACCACATAACAGTGACTTCCCTCCACTTCCCCCCGACCATTCCACTCCAGTCGGGGGGAAGACTATCACAGATCCTACCTGTGTGACGGTACTCTCAGACCAGTATTGGACCTCAGACCCCTCAATTTCTACATTCAGTCAGATCACTTTCACATGATCACTCTTTAGCAAGTCCTTCCACTGCTTCAACAAGGCTACTTCCTTGCCACATTAGATCTCAAGGACGCCTACTTCCATATTCCCATACACCCTGCTCACAGGAAATATCTAAGGTTCACAGTGGACGGCCAACACTATCAGTTCAAGGTCCTCCCATTTGGAGTAACAACAGCACCCAGGGTCTTCACAGAGTGTCTGGCGGTAGTAGCCGCGCACTTACGAAGAAAACCCATTCACGTGTTTCTGTACCTGGACGACTGGCTGATAAGAGCCAAGTCACACAGTCAGTGTGTACAGCACACCTACCAAACAATTCAGCTGCTAAATAGTTTGGGGTTCACAATAAACCACACCAAGTCCCACCTACAGCCCTCCTATCTACATCAGTATCTAGGGGCCACAATAAACACTTCCAAAGCTCTGGCATACCGCAATCCAGCCAGGATAGCCAGTATACAAACCCTCATCACAAGATTTCAACCCCAACATTCCCTTCCAGCTCCAGTGTTTATGCAGCTAATAGGGATGTATGAGGGATGCATTTTCATTGTTCCTCATGCAAGGCTTCAGATGCGCCCTTTACAAGAATGCTTAGCACGTCATTGGAACCAGGCTCAAGGTCAACTTACAGATCTGGTGTTGGTGGACAGCCGCACGCATGGCTCTCTGCAGTGGTGGAACACACAAAACCTTTCCAAAGGGCGGCCGTTCCTAGAGCCAGTCCCGCAGATAGTGCTAACATCGGACGCATCCCTCACCGGCTGGGGAGCCCATCTCCTAAACCATACAGTCCAGGGCAGGTGGACCACTCAGCAAAAAGTACTCCACTTCAATCACCTAGAATTACTAGCAATCTTTCTAGCGCTAAAATCATTCCAACCACATCTCAACAAAACTGTCCTAGTCTGGGCGGACAACATGATGGCAATGTATTACATACAGAAACCAGGAGAAACACACTCTTTGCAGCTTTCTCAACCAGCGCAAATCATATGGAGATGGGCCATTCCGCAAAACATATATCTCCTAGCAGAACATCTTCCAGGGGTACACAATCAAATTGCGGATCTGCTTAGTCGTCAGACACAACAGATTCACGAATGGGAACTTCATCCACAGGTTCTTCAACCATTTTTACAAATGTGAGGCCACCCAGACATAGATCTGTTCGCCACACGGGAAAACACAAAATGCCCAACCTTTGCCTCCAGGTTTCCACACCCGTCGTCCAAGGGCAATGAGATATGGATGAACTGGTCGGGCAGATTTGTGTATGCTTTTCTGCCACTCCCACTCATTCCCCTAGTAATACGCAAGCTCAGGCAACAGTCTCTCAAGATGATCCTAGTTGCTCCCACATGGGCTTGGCAACCATGGTTCACCACACTTCTCGAACTCTCAGTGGTTCCACACCAAAAACTGCATCTCTCCCCGAAGCTGCTGACGCAGAACCATGGAGAGATAAGAAGTCCTAGAGTTCGGTTACTTTAACCTTCCACCAGACTGTATGAACATCATCAAAGAAGCCAGACGCCCTACTACTAGTGCCTGTAATGCAGCAAAATGGAAAAGATTTGTCATTTACTACATTAATAATAAAACCGATCCACTGGTAATTAAAATACAGAACATCATTTGCTATTTGCTGCATTTACAAAGATGTAATCTGGCATATTCATCCATAAGATTACATCTAGCTGATCTTGCTGCCTACTTACAAAACAGACAACACCTTTCGCTGTTTAGAGTACCTGCAATTAAAGCCTTTATAGCAGGCCTTAAAAGAATAATTCCTCCCAGACTGCCACCCTCTCAGGTGTGGAATCTAAACATTGTCCTTACCAGGCTCATGGGTCCCCCATTTGAACCTCTACACAAATGTGAACTGCAGTTCCTTACATGGAAAGTAGCTTTCCTAGTTGCAATCACCTCTCTCAGGAGAGTAAGTGAGATCCAGGCTTTAACCATACAAAAACCACTCTTACAAATACATTGTAACAAGGTGGTTTTTAGAACACATCCAAAATGCCTTCACAAAGTAATCTCTGCTTTTCATCTTAACCAATCCATAGAGTTACCAGTGTTTTTCCAAAACCCGGACTCTGTAGCAGAGAGAGCTCTTTACACACTTGACGTCAAAAGAGCTCTACTTTATTACATTGACAGGACTAAGCCCTTTAGAAAGATAAAACAATTATTTGTAGCTTTCTCACCACCTCATAAAGGACACCCCATCTCCAAAGCTGGGATTGCTAGGTGGATAGTCAAATGCATTCAGATATGCTACCAAAAGGCTAAACGCACATTAACAATTCCCCCTAGAGTGCACTCAACACGTAAACTAGGGGCTTCCATGGCATTCTTAAGGAACATTCCCTTTGATGACATCTGTAAGGCAGCAACATGGTCTACAACACACACCTTCACCAAACACTAGTGTGTTGACGTGCAGGCAAAGCAACAGGCTTCTGTAGGCCAAGCTGTTCTTAAGACACTTTTTCAATCGACTGCAACCGATACAGGTGGCCACCACTAGGGGAGACACTGCTGTATAGTCTATGCAGTAGTATGAATTCTGCAGCTTATGCCTCGAACGGAAAATGCTACTTACCAGTATGCATCTGTTCTTGGCATGTAGAGCTGCAGAGATTTATACGCCCACCCGCCTCCCCGGAACCTGTTTCTGTTCCAGTAATATCTTAATTAGATACATTCACATGGACATCTCTTCTGTTTGTTACTAACTCCATCACTTCCCTTCATTTTTTTTTTTTTTTTTTAAACATGTTTTTATTGCAGAGTTATAAACAAGGCATCCATTAAGTCAACCTGTACACATGTCATCTCAAAGCACATCCGTCGTTATAAAAATGCACACAGCCATTCAGCCCACATCCCGGGGGCTGGGCGGCGTACCAGTACAGTGACTCAGAGTATCATGGCGATCACCTCATAGAGATGTCAGGTCAACAGCATAATATAGTATCTGCTTTTATACCCATCAAACTCCCTCCCCAAAAACGCCGCCAAGTATAGTCAGCCACTCAGAGTGGTTGGCACCAGTATTGTTCATGTCCACAACATCAGGTCCGCCATCATTTCCCTTCATGGCGAAAACCAATCTGAAGATGGAGTCAATGCCCATGCGCACTATCGCCCAAGGGAGGAGTCACCTATCTCCTGACTACAAAATACTTTTTTCCAAGACAACAAGGTGCTAGCATCCGAGCCCAACACCAGATGGCAATCTATGCAGTAGTATGAATCTCTGCAGCTCTACATGCCAAGAACAGATGCATACTGGTAAGTAGCATTTTCCTCACAAATATTATTGAAATTCCTTTTCATGTCACATAAAAATTCTGACTGTATTTGCATAACTTTGATTTTGTAACTTTTGTTTCTGACCTTTTTTCTTTAAAAGCTTAAAACAAAGAAACCTAGCTAGACAAAATGCACTATTGATGTTCTAATTTATATTTCCTTCCTGTAAGGGCCCTCGTTCGAACAATGAGTGCTCAATCTAGTTGGCTGAAATTAGGAGCCGGATTCAGAGAGAAAGGCATAAATCTACACCCATAAGTCTCTTGCCGTGCATTAGGTGTACATTTGCGATCTTCCAATATTTTCAAAACATTTCTAGTTTATGGATGGAGTCGCAGTTTTCCAATGGCAAAACTGGAAAAGTTTTGTGAATTTCAGTTTTTTTTGCTTTGGATTGAGTCATTTCTCTAATGTATAATTGCAGGCATAATACAAATTACACATGGTGAAAGCCAGCACCTTTGTGCAATGGCACAATATTTTATCTCCCATGGAGAATATAATTTCCTGCATGAGAAAACCCTTCCCCAAACACCTGACACATTTTGGAGATTTCCCATTGTCCTTCACACACTGGAAAGTGATTTAAACCCGCCCTTGAGCGTAGTAAATCTGACCATTTACAGGATAGCGGAGGTCGTAGTGGAGTTTAAGAATATCCACTAACTGTTCAGTTTGTCTGTGTTCCCGAGTTTTCCTAGAAATCCAAGCCCCGATAATACCCACTTCCACTACTTAAGTGGGATTTACTCCTGCACAATGTTACATTATCACAGGGAATTATTGTGCCTGAGGATCAGTATTTATGGCTGCAAGGCTATCTTTTTGATTATTATTATGTTTTATTTTGAAACTATTCTATATTCTTACTTTAGGGGCATCGCGCACAGCAAACAATACAAGGCTATATTTTGTGAATACTTTGCACCCAGCCATTTACTTGTATTTCAGAAGTTTTTGCATAATCACCTTTTTGAATTGAGTCCTAAGAGTATTGAATCGAGATTTCCAATGCATTTATTGTCCTAATAAACCCGGGCAACCAGTGATCCGGTCACTCTCAAATCTTTTTTTTTTTAAATCTTTTTAATATTCTGTTTATTTGGTATATAACATGAATTCCAACATCAGTACATGTGCGGTAAGGTTGCTACATATATCGTACATACATCAGTTCTTCTCTATAATCAAAGAAGATATAATCTCAGGCTACATACTTGATTATATGTACAAGCATAATTACCAAGTTATAACAAAAAAACACGTCTCTTTCCCCGCATCCTACCCCCATTCACTTCTTGGGTACATTTCCTTGTGCCTAAATGTAGTGCCCTTCTCCTGGATATCCATCTAAGTTTGAAGTAAATGGTATCTGCTGTCTTCCACGGATTAGTGCCGTAGTAGAACATGACATTTGCATTCATCGTGGCGTTGGGTTACTAGGAACCTCTATTGGATGGATTAGTAAATACGCTTTTAATGGGTCCCATATGTCCTTCAGACGAGATGTTCGCTGCAGCAGTTCCGCGTATGTCAGTGTTTGTTCCTGCCAGAATATCATATCCTGGAGCCATTCTTTGAACTTGGGGGCCCTGCCCCGTCACCATCTGCAAGCTACTTTACGCTTGGCCAGTAGGAGCCCCAATGCTACATACCTCCTGTATACCACATCTATCTGTTCAGTGTTTCCCAGCAAAGCTAGTAGTGGGGATGCTGGAAGCTTCCCTGTTGTCATTTGTGTCAGTGCTGTAAAGACCTGCTGCCTGTATTGATTTATTCTGTCACAGCCCCAGGCAAGGTGTAAAAAGTCCGCCCTTTCATTTCCACGTCTATCACACCTATCATTGTCTCTAATTCAAACTTTATGCATTTTAGCCGACTAGTAATAAGTGCAGTGGAGAAACTTGAAATGATTATACGCAGACGACTGCTAGCACATATCTCTCCCGTCTATGTACAACAGTACTCCCACTGCTTGTCTTTCAGCTTAGATCCCATCTCCCTTTCCCATTGCCCATGTGCAGCGCACTGTCCTGTTGTGTGGGTAGTTTGTACATTATGATATAATAAAGAGACTGCATGTGTGAGCGCCTCAGTTTGAAGTAGTGCATGTAGCGGGGATAAAACCGGAGGTTCTAGTGAAAAGGACAGCCTGATCGCCCTAATGCTCTGCCTCACCCTCACATATAAAAATATGTTTGAGGCATATGAGCTGTAGATTGTATACTTTATCATTAGATCGCCATCTGGTGTTGGGCTCGGATGTTTGCAGTTTGTTTTTGTCGAGAAGTCTTTGTTAGTCACGAGATAGGTGACTCCTCCTCATGATGACAGTGCGCATGGGCATCGGCTCTATCCCCAGATAGTTTTTTTCCGCCGTCGGGTTCGGGTGTGACTTGCTGCGCTCCAGGTCAGTGTCGTTATCGAAACCCCCTACATCGCGCAATCTCCTACCACTCGACGGTATTGTCTCGATCGCGTTTCCCTTTCTCGACGCGCATCTTCTAAAATCTGAAGAAAAAAAGAAACTTTGACACGGGCCGTTGGGCCTACCCGTGCCGATTCTGACGGAAGTCGATGGAACGAACTTCCTTCAAGAAATGTCCCCAGTGTGGTGCTAAGTTCCCACACTCTGACCTACACCCAGTGTGTAATATTTGCCTCTCTCCAGAACATCGAGAGGATACTTGTGCGGCTTGTCTATCTTTCAAGTCTAAGAAGACCATTCGTGATCGTCGGGCTCGACGCCACGAAATGTCCAGAGGAAGTGGCTCCATTCCAGACATCTTCCATCCAGGCCCCGACAGCCTTCCGGAACAAGCCCAGGAGGAAGAGGTCTAAGTCTCCGAAGCAGATGACTCCGACGTCGAAGACGCAGCCACCCCAGCTCAGCGGACCGTGAGTACTGAGGCCCCACCGAAGCCCATACCAAAGGCTCCGCTAACACCTTCGCCACAGGGCCCAGGTCCACACCGGTCAAACATTTCAGATGACCCACCCTCGGGCCCAGCTATGAAAAGCAAAGACAGGCCTTCCGGCTCTGGCTCGAGTTAACCACACTCCGGTACCGAAAAAACACCTTCGGCACCGAAGTCCAAAGCCACCGATATGCCACGCCCTCTTCCATCGGCACCGGAAAACCCTTCGGCTCCGAAACAGTCGAAGGACAAACCCTCTGAGCCAAAGCAAAAGGGAAACACTTCGACACCGAAAACGTCGGAGCCGAAACAATCCAGGGAAAAACCTTTGACTTCTAAACCCCCGAAGCAAAAGACTCCAGAGCCGAAACAACCGACACCGAAGTCTTCGGAGCCAGAAAAGGCTTCTAAACCAGACACTATCCCTATGCCTAAATAGTCTAAGACTCCTCATAGGGAAAAATCTTCGGCACCGAAAAAGAACACCGGCTCCAAAGAACTTTTTGTCCCGGATCCAACCCAGAAAACAATTTATATCCATCCAAAGACTGGTCATATTCTCTCCAAACTGCCTACAAAAAGGAAACTGGACCATTTGCAAGATGCACCGGTTCCAGCTAAAAGAATAGACATGGGCACTAACACCTCTCCACCCCCTACACCACCACCTCCACCTATTGATCCCAATCTACTTATCTCTCCAGTACAATCTCCAGAACATACTTTTCCACTCTCACAACCAGAGGACAGTGAAAATGGAGATGGGGACGGACAAGGGGATAATAATATAATTCCACAAGAAATGGATGATAATGATGATCCCCCACAGGAGCCAGATCCATGGAGGGACTATAATACATATCCTGACTTAAACAACGACCCGGATCTGTATCCCTCTAGGCCATCCCCACCAGACGATAATGTAGGTTTTGCCCAACTAATCAATATGGCCGCAACATATCACGGGGTAAATTTACATTCAGATCCTGTAGAGGAGGATTTTCTCTTAAACTTTTGCTCAGCCACAAAAATCTTCCCACGTCCTACCAATGTTAAAAGGCCTAATTAAACACGCACCAGAAGTGTTTAAGGACCCTGTTAGAGCTAGGGTTCTTAACCCTAGGATAGACAAAAAATACAAAGCAGCTCCCAGTGACCCCACATACATTAAGGGTCAGCTTCTTTTAGATTCCCTGGTAGTAGCCAATGCACAAAAAAGGGCCAACTCTCGAGGTTCAGGTGACACCCTGCCTCCAGATAAAGATTCCAAATTATTATTCGCATCAGGCAAACATATGGCGTCTCAAGCTGCAAACTACTGGAAAATAGCCAACACACAAGCTTTCTTGGCAAGGTATGATAGAGCCCACTATGATGAGCTGGAGAAGCTCATTCAACATCTACCTGACGAATACAAAGATAAAGCCAATGACCTCATACAGGAAGGCAAATTGATCACAAATACATCAATCAAATGCGCTCTAGACGCAGCAGACACCGCGTCTCGCGCAGTCAATACTAGCTTATTGTTACGCAGACATGCCTGGCTCAGGATATCTGGTTTGAAACAAGAAGTGCAAAACAGTATCCTTAATCAGCCCTTCGACCAAGAGCACCTCTTTGGACCTGCAGTGGACACATCTTTAGAAAAGATGAAAAAGGACACAAAAAATGCTAAGTCTATGGGAGCCTTGCAGTTATCTTCTCCTAGAGGCTCCTCTCGAAGCTCCTTTTATAGGGGTGGCTCTAAAGCCAACACACCAGAGCCCCCATCCTCATCCTACAAAAGCCCCAATCAGAGCTCCTTTTCCAAAGGCTACTTTAGGGGAGGTTACAGGGGTAACAACAACATGGGCAGAGGCTGGGGCAAGAACACCCGCAGCTCCCCTACCTCCAAGCAGTGACTTCCCTGCCCTTCCCCCCGACCATTCCACACCTGTCGGGGACACCTTTCACAGTTTCTGCCTGTCTGGAATTACATCACTACAGACAAGTGGGGAAGACAAATTATCCAGTATGGTTACTGCCTGGAACTCATATCCAGTCCCCCACACATTCCTCCCAAACACCGTCCAATGTCTATAGAACATTTGACTCTCCTCAAACAAGAGGTTCTCTCTCTTCTACAAAAAAATGCAAGAGAACCAGTCCCCTTACACCACCAGGGCACAAGGGTTTACTCACTCTACTTTCTGATTTCAAAAAAGGAAGGCTCTCTCAGGCCAATACTAGACCTCAGACCCCTAAACTTCTACATCCAATCAGACCACTTCCATATGGTCACTCTACAACAGGTGCTCCCACTACTTCAACAAGGCGACGTCCTCTCCACTCTGGATCTAAAGGACGCCTACTTTCATATTCCTATTCACCCCTCTCCCAGAAAGTATCTCAGGTTCATGGTGGACGGACAACATTATCAGTTCAAAGTCCTACCATTCGGGGTAACCACAGCACCCAGAGTCTTCACCAAATGCCTCGCAGTTGTAGCAGCTCATTTAAGAAGGCAACACATCCATGTGTTCCCTTATCTCGACAATTAGCTCATAAAAGCCAAATCTCACAACAGTTGGTTGCAGCACACACAAAGAACTATCCATCTACTTCACGGCTTAGGCTTCACATTAAATCTCGCCAAGTCTCACCTTCAACCATCCAACATACAACAGTATCTAGGGGCTACTCTGGACACCACGAAAGCTCTAGCATATCCCAATCCAGGCAGGATTCACACCATGCAGACTTAAATACTTCAATTTCGGCCTCAACACTCGTTGCCAGCTCGAGTGTTTATGAAGATAGTCTGGATGATGGCTTCTTGCATCCTCATCGTCCCTTATGCAAGACTCCAGATGCGTCCCTTGCAGGAATGCTTAGCACATCAGTAGAACCAGGCTCGAGGTCAGTTGACAGATCTGGTGTTGGTGGACAGCTGCACACATCGCTCTCTACAGTGGTGGAATACACAAAACCTTTCCAAAGGGCGGCCGTTCCTCGACCCGGTTCCTCAGATAGTACTAACAACAGACGCATCACTCACCAGCTGGGGAGCTCAGCTACAAAATCACACTGTACAGGGACTATGGACCCCTCAACAAAAACAACTCCACTTAAATCACCTGCAGTTACTAGCAATATTTTTAGCACTGAAATCTTTTCAACTCTTGATAATAGGCAAAGCTGTCCTAATACATACATACAGACAACATGACAGCAATGTATTGCATTCAAAAACAGGGAGGAACACACTCCCTCCAACTCTCACACCTAGCGCAAAGTAAATGGAGATGGGCTATTCCCCAAAGGATTTACCTCCTTGCACAACATCTCCCGGGAGTACACAATCCGATCGCGGATCTGCTGAGTCGACAAACACAACACATTCACGAATGGGAACTTCATCATCAAGTTCTTAAATTTTTTCAAATGTGGGGGCACACAGACATAGATCTGTTTGCCACACACCACAACGCAAAATGCCCAACCTTCGCGTCCAGGTGTCCACACCCATTATCCAAAGGCAATGCGCTATGGATGAACTGGTCAGGCAAATTTGATTACGCTTATCCGCCTCTCCCACTCATTCTGTTAGTGGTTCAGAAACCCAGACAGCATTCCCTCACAATGATCCTAGTTGCTCCAACATGGGCCCGACAACCATGGTTCACAACCCTCTTGGAACTATCAGTAGTTCCGCATCAAAAGTTACACCTCTCACCCAAATTTCTTACACAGATCCATGGAGAAATAAGACATCCAGATCCCAATCAACTCACCCTTGCGATCTGGCTCCTGAGGTCATAGAGTTTGGCTACCTCAATCTCCCACCAGATTGCATGAACATCATCAAAGAGGCTAGACATCCTACCACAAGAGCATGCTATGCAGCAAAGTGGAAACGATTTGTTGTTTATTGTACAAATAACAATATCAACCCACTAGATGCTTCCATTCAGAACATTATCTGTTACCTCTTGCGTCTACAACAATGTAATTTGGCATATACATCTATATGGCTACATCTAGCTGCAATAGCCGCTTACCTCCAAAACAGACAACACCTGTCTTTATTTCGAGTTCCTGCTATCAAAGCATTTATGGAAGGACTTAAAAGAATAATTCCAGCTAGAGTTCCACCTTCCCCAGTCTGGAACCTCAATATTGTCCTTACCAGGCTCATGGGTCTCCCATTTGAACCTCTACACCAATGTGAGTTACAATTCCTCACTTGGAAAGTAGCCTTCCTGGTAGCTATCACATCCCTCAGGAGAGTTAGTGAACTCCAGGCATTAACCATTGTAACGGGGTGTCAGGGACAGGCGGGACACAACGGTGTTTTAAACTGGGTTTTATTGATAAGTATCGCTTTCTCGTTCTATGTTCAGCCAGAGTTCTAGGTCTGTTACAATTCGGGAGGCTTCTTTCGCTGGCACTCTCTTCTCTCCTTTCCCCCTCTGGACAGTCCCGGCTCTTAATCTCCGCAAGGCGTCTCGTAGGTAGGTTCTCCCCGGGAAAAGGTGGTCCCCAGCCGGAAGAAACAAAGAGAAAGGCGATGTCAGGTGACCGTTTACTATAGTCTCTCCCTAACTCCAGGACCGGGTGTGAGGAACTCCCCTAAGTATAACACCAGTGCTTTGAACCCTTAGCGCTCCCCACGCCGTGACTTGCAATGTGACTACTAAAGGAAGGGGACACGGGAAAACCTCTCCTACACAGGCGGTCTGCCTTCTCTGCCTAACCAGCCCGCTACTCGGTCACGTACCTGACCGAGCCACGCTCCTCCCCGGGGAACGTGGCTGGGCGATGCACGGGATCCCGGGCCTCATGGCCGTCCGAAGTCCGTCTCGCCTCCTCCTCCTTCGATCCGCTCCTCTCCTCGTCCTCCTTCGATCCGCTCCTCTCCTCGTCCTCCTTCGATCCGCTCCTCTCCTCGTCCGCCTTCACTCCGCTCCGCACCAACACTCCTCCGGGAAACGCCGTCCGACGCTCTGCGAGGTTCTTCCTGTTTTGGCTGCTCCCACTTGGTGACGTCATGGGAGGGCGGGCTCAGTGTCTCGTAGCCGCTCCACTTAAAGGGTCCAGCTCCTCCTGGGCCTGACCCGTGCTTCTGGTCCTCGAAGGGGAGCCATTCCTCCTGCTGTGGGGTTACAAGAGGGGGTGAGACCGGTATCGGAGTCCACCACTCGTTACAGTCATAGGCCTCCTCCTGTCCCGCACTGTCACATACCTCCCCCCCTGGTTTCTCCCATTCGGGGAGATAAAAGGAGCGCGACAAAGTCCGCATTTCCATTTTCCCTACCTTTCCTGTGGTGCACCGTAAAGGAGAAGGGTTGTAGGGACAAAAACCATCGCAGAATCCGGGGATTCTGGCTCTTGTTCCTGTACATCCACCTAAGGGGGGCGTGGTCCGTGTACAGGACGAAGGGCTTCCCTTCAAGGTAGTAATGGAGCTTCTCAATCGCCCACTTAATGGCCAAACACTCGCGCTCTATTGTGGGGTATTTGACCTCTCGGGGGAACAACTTTCTGCTCACATACAATAAGGGATGTTCAGACCCATCCTCCCCTAGTTGTGACAATACCGCCCCAATCCCCGTATCCGAGGCATCTGTGGCTACAATAAAGGGTTTGGTGAAATCAGGGGAGACCAGCACAGGAGAGGTGGTTATGGCTGTTTTTAACTGCTGAAAGGCCTGTTGTGCCTCTTCGCTAGGGTGAGTTAACCACTTGTTGGGACTTTCTTTTCTGAGAAGGTCTGTTAAGGGCGAGGCGATTTCTGCGAATCGGGGCAGGAACCTTCGGTAATAACCGATTAGGCCTAAGAAGCCTCTCAGTTGTTTTTTTGTAGAGGGAAAAGGGGTCTCGGTTATGGCCTTGACTTTTTCGACTTGGGGGGCTATGACGCCGTCGCCTAGGACACACCCCAGATACCGGACCCGTTGGAACCCCACCCGGGATTTTTTTGCGTTCACATGGAGGCCGGCCTGTTGTAAGGCTTTTAGGATGATTGATACGTGGTGTAAATGCTCTGTCCATGATGAGCTGAAAACCACGATGTCGTCCAGATATGCTGAACTAAAGGCGGGATACGGGTTAAGGATGGTGTTCATCAATCGCTGAAAAGTCGCGGGAGCCCCATGTAGGCCGAAGGGCAAGACCGTGAATTCGAACAACCCTTGCTCCGTGGAGAAGGCCGTCTTTTTACGGTCGGCTTCTTTCAAAGGTACTTGCCAGTAGCCTTTGGTCAAGTCAAAGGTCGTGATATATCTGGCATCTCCTATCTTCTCTATGAGTTCATCCACCCTCGGAATGGGGTATGCGTCGAAGGTGGATATCTCGTTTAAGGCTCGGAAATCCATACAGAAACGTGTGGATCCATCGGGTTTGGGAATCATCACGATTGGCGACATCCAGTCGCTGGTGGAGGGTCTTATCACCCCTAGCTGTAACATCTCGGTGACTTCTCTTTGAATGGCCTGTCTTCTAGCCGCAGGAATCCTATATGGTTTCTGGCGGATGATTCGGCCTGGTAAAGTTTCAATCCCATGCTCTTTCACATCAGTCCTTCCGGGGTTATTGGAGAACACGGCAGAAAAAGGCGTCAGGGTCTCCGTCAAGTCCTTTTTCTGATCCTTGGTGAGCTCGGGATTCACCACTAATTCTTCTAGTGTCGTCTGAGGCGTGTTGTTGGTGGGTACTAAAAAGTGGGCTGCTCGGGGTGGTGGGCCGATCCATTTTTTCAGCATGTTTATGTGGTAGCTTTGAATCTTCTTTGGAGAGACTTGTATGCCGTAAGTGGTGTCCCCGATTTTATACCTCACTGGAAAGGGTCCCTGCCACTCCTTTTTGAATTTGCTACTGGAGGAGGGTAGGAGGATCAGCGCCCAGTCTCCTGACTGTAGTCTCCGTAGTTTTGTTCCCTTATCATAATACTTCTTCTGTCTCTCCTGGTTTCTTTCTACATTTAGGAAAGCCAGATCCCGTAGTTTGCCAGTTTTGGACTTCAACTGCCTGGTATACTCCAATAACGTACAATGGTCTTGTCTTTCTTCGGTCTCCCAGGCATCTTTGGTCATTTCCATTAGGGATCTTGGTTGGCGGCCGTACAGGAGTTCGAAAGCCGAGCAACCGAGGCTGCTTTGTACTTGGGACCAAATGACGTACAACGCTAGGGGAAGCAATTTGTCCCAATCCCTTCCCTCAACGGTTAACATTTTTTTCAACGTGTTTTTCAACGTCCGGTTATATCGCTCCACGAGTCCGTCTGTCTGTGGGTGATAGACTGAGGTGCGCAGTTGGCCAATATCGAGGGTGCGACATACCTCCTTCATCAATCTGGAAGTAAATGGCGTTCCTTGGTCGGTAATGACTTCTTTTGGGAATCCGACTCTGGCGAATAGTTCCATTAGCTTGTCAGCAATGGTGTTCGTATTCGGGGTTTGTAACGGGAAGGCCTCAACGAACCTAGTGGCATAGTCCACTATCACTAGGGCGTGGACGTGTCCTTTCCGGGTACGAGGAAGGGGGCCTATTAGGTCCATGCCCACTCTTTCGAACGGGACCCCTATGATGGGCATTGGCTTCAGGGGTGCCGGAGGCGGGCGGTAGTCGCTTTTCTTTTGACAGGTTTCGCAGGTGTTGCAATATCGTTCTATGTCTCTATAAACACCCGGCCAATAGAAGTGCCTTAAAACACTAGAGGTGGCCTTTTCCTTTCCTACATGGCCGGCGGTCAGGTGACTGTGCGAAAAGAACAGAACTTGGTCCCTGAAGGGCTGGGGAACCAATAGCTGGGGAGGGTCCCCTTCTTTTCCTTCCCTATATAACAAGTCACTGCGGATGGTAAACCGGGGAAACCTGTCTTCTTCCGGGGTTTGGTTCTGGTGTGCCTGTTCCCACGCATTAAAAAGGGTCCGGTCATTGGACTGAGCAAAACGGAAACTCCGGTCCGTAATCCAGGGATCGGGACTGACCATAGCCGAAGCCAGGGTGTTAACCTCGTCTCTTCCCCTTATTTCATCCCTAAAGAGGGATAAGAATCCCGGATTGTCTACCCCCAGTATAACCTCCTCAGGTAATGTATCGACCACCCCCACCTTTACCTTTTGTGTGGGATGATGCAGGGGCGTTATCGGGACCAAAGCCAGTGGGTAGGGCTTCACGTCCCCATGGATACACCTAATGTGGACGGTCTTATGTGGGAGATATTGTTGGGGAAGGACTAGAGTTTTCCTTACCACTGACTGTCTACAGCCCGAATCTAACAGGGCTTGTACCATGGCCCCGTTTATTGTTACCCGTACATGAAAGGAGGTCCCCAACTCCGCCGAGTACAGCACGGCCTTTGGTAAGTACCCGACCTCCATGGGCTCCTCTGTGCGTTTCCGGGGGCATAGACGGGCAATGTGGCCCCACTCTCCACAGTCATAACATTGTGGTCCTTGGAACACAGGTGGGTCCATGCGGCCGGGTTTGGGACGCCCCCCTTCAATCGCGCGTTGGCCTTTTCGCTCCGCTCGAGGCAGAGGACCGCATTTGGTGGGCTTTTCATTGTCCCCAGTGAAGTATCGGGGTTGGGCTCGCCCGAACTGCGTCGCCATCTCAATGGTTTGGGCTACGGACAGGTTAGAATGTTGTCTCAGCCATCTCTGTGTCCCGTATGGCAAGGTGTCCAAGAACTGCTCTAAGTATATTCATGTCATGATGTCTTCCTTGGAACTGGACTCTGGTTTTAACCACTTGTCCGCAGCCATCTTCAATCGAAAATATAGCGTCTTGGGATTTTCTCCTACCCGCCCTTTTTCCCTCCTGAACCTCAGACGATAGGCCTCGGCATCCAGCCCTGGATGCTCCAGAATGATATCCTTGATAACCGCATATGGAGTGGCTCCTGTGGGATTGGCCACTTGATATGCCGACTGTGCTTCCGCCGACAATAGGGGAGCGAGAAAAAAAGGCCACTTGTCTTCGGTCCAGCCACAGGCTCGGGCTACCCTTTCGAAATTAGTTCGAAAGGCATCCGGGTCTTCCCCTGGCACATATTTTTGTAATGAGATGCCGGTCGGATGGGGCACGTGTGGTCTGGGTTCCGATGCCATCGACCTCCCTGCATCGGGAGAGGGTTTTTGTAGCGTTTCTAGCTGCGCAGCCATGGTGTTCTGGAACATTTCCCTGTCTGCCTGGGCCGACGTCATCTGGCGTTCCACGGCCCACCCTAGCTTTTCTTGTCCCTGCACCAAGTGCTGAATAAGGGCCTCCATCTTGTGGCAGATAGAGTATGATGGAGAATCCCACTTCTGACACCAGTGTAACGGGGTGTCAGGGACAGGCGGGACACAACGGTGTTTTAAACTGGGTTTTATTGATAAGTATCGCTTTCTCGTTCTATGTTCAGCCAGAGTTCTAGGTCTGTTACAATTCGGGAGGCTTCTTTCGCTGGCACTCTCTTCTCTCCTTTCCCCCTCTGGACAGTCCCGGCTCTTAATCTCCGCAAGGCGTCTCGTAGGTAGGTTCTCCCCGGGAAAAGGTGGTCCCCAGCCGGAAGAAACAAAGAGAAAGGCGATGTCAGGTGACCGTTTACTATAGTCTCTCCCTAACTCCAGGACCAGGTGTGAGGAACTCCCCTAAGTATAACACCAGTGCTTTGACCCCTTAGCGCTCCCCACGCCGTGACTTGCAATGTGACTACTAAAGGAAGGGGACACGGGAAAACCTCTCCTACACAGGCGGTCTGCCTTCTCTGCCTAACCAGCCCGCTACTCTGTCACGTACCTGACCGAGCCACGCTCCTCCCCGGGGAACGTGGCTGGGCGATGCACGGGATCCCGGGCCTCCTGGCCGTCCGAAGTCCGTCTCGCCTCCTCCTCCTTCGATCCGCTCCTCTCCTCGTCCTCCTTCGATCCGCTCCTCTCCTCGTCCTCCTTCGATCCGCTCCTCTCCTCGTCCGCCTTCACTTTGCTCCGCACCAACACTCCTCCGGGAAACGCCGTCCGACGCTCTGCGAGGTTCTTCCTGTTTTGGCTGCTCCCACTTGGTGACGTCATGGGAGGGCGGGCTCAGTGTCTCGTAGCCGCTCCACTTAAAGGGTCCAGCTCCTCCTGGGCCTGACCCATGCTTCTGGTCCTCGAAGGGGAGCCATTCCTCCTGCTGTGGGGTTACAAGAGGGGGTGAGACCGGTATCGGAGTCCACCACTCGTTACAGTCATAGGCCTCCTCTTGTCCCGCACTGTCACAACCATACAAGAACCATACTTGCAAATGCATCATAGCAAAGTGGTTCTTAGGCCTAACCCAAAATTTCTACCCAAGGTAATTTCTGCCTTCCACCTTAATCAGTCGGTTGAACTCCCAGTTTTTTTCCTTCAACCAGACTCGGTGGCAGAACGTGCTCTTCACACGCTAGACGTCAAAAGGACTTTACTATACTACATAGAAAGGACTAAACCTTTTAGAAAGACTAAACAACTCTTTGTATCTTTCTCCCCACCTCACAAAGGCAATCCCATTTCAAAAACAGGAATTGCAAGATGGATTGTCAAGTGCATACAAATCTGCTATCTCAAAGCAAAACACACGCTAACCATCCCCCCTAAAGCTCATTCCACACGCAAACTAGGGGCTTCTATGGCATCCTTAGGGAACATTCCCATCGATGACCTCTACAAAGCAGCAACTTGGTCTACACCGCATACTTTCACTAAACACTATTGTGTAGATGTACAAGCAAAACAACAAGCTAGTGTGGGCCAGGCTGTATTGAGAACACTTTTTCAAACTACTGCAACGGATACAGGTTGCCACCGCTAAGGAGGGAAACTGCTATATAGTCTATGCTACAGCATACAATCTATAGCTCATGCA
Organism: Triturus cristatus; assembly: GCF_964204655.1. Taxonomy (NCBI): domain Eukaryota; kingdom Metazoa; phylum Chordata; class Amphibia; order Caudata; family Salamandridae; genus Triturus; species Triturus cristatus. The sequence continues at coordinate 881,694,673 of NC_140591.1, forward strand.
CCTCGAACGAAAAATGCTATTTACCAGTATGCATCTGTTCTTGGCATGTAGAGCTGTAGAGTTGTATACACCCACCCACCTCCCTGGATACCTTTATCCGTTGCTGTATTATCTTACTTAGATACATTACACATGGACATCCTTTTCTACTTTCCTACTAACTCCATTACCCTTCATGGCAAAAAACAATCTGGGGATGGAGCCGATGCCCATGCGCACTGTCATCATGAGGAGCAGTCACCTATCTTGTGACTAACAAAGATTTCTCGACAAAAACAAACTGCAAACATCCGAGCCCAACACCAGATGCCCCTCTAATGCTAAAGTATACAACTCTACAGCTCTACATGCCAAGAACAGATGCATACTGGTAAGTAGCATTTTCCATCTATGGGTGTGGGGTCTAGTCTGTTAGGAAGTTGTTCTAGTGTCTGGAAATTCCCATCTATGTATAGATCCCCCAATTCTGTATGTTCACCCTTCGAAGCATTTGCTTGCAGCTGGTTTCTTGTAGAACCTGAACCTGCGTATGATATATGAGCAGCATTGAGGGAGAATATATCATTGGAACTTTTAGCGTCTCTGCTATGTGTCGCCAAGCGACGATAGTACCTGTCACTGTCGCGGTATCTTTCTCCTGAGTTTTGGGGATAGTAGTGATGGCTCCAGTCAGGGGGATCGGATCCATGAATCCCTGCTCCATCGCTATCTGTGCAAACAAACAAAAATGATGCAGAGGAACAGATATATTAAAGATTCAAATTAGGGTACATTCAATTACTCCTATATATTGGTTCAATGTCCCATCACATCCACATATAATTCAATCAAGTCACATCCCACGCTTATTCTGGGTCATAACTGCAATTTATTCATTTCTTTCTGGTTAGGACCACTACTCATTTTATATATCAACTTTGAACAGAACCATAAAACAAATATACATAATATATAGTCCCAAAACAATTTACAAAATTACGCAAAACACAAATAGTAGTTTCCTAAGCCCCAAATTTTACAAAAAGAGTGTCTTCCTTAAGTACAATGCGATCCACTGTGAGGTAATCCTTTTGTACATTAGAGGTGCCCTATCCATCTCTAAACAACTTATTCTGTGTGCATGTCTGTTATTATGTTTTATTCAATATTCAACGGATTCCTTCTTATCGACGCGTTTCAGCCCCATTAGTTGGGCCTCATCAGGACTCGGGTACACGGAACAACCTAAAGTACAATTTAACAATATATAAATAATTTTACTATGCTTTACAAATACCTACGGATATACTACTAGGCTGTGCCGAAGACGCCCCAGCATGTGCTTCAAAAACAAATGAATCTAGTGACAGGAAGTAGATCCCAAAGATATACCAGAAAGGCAAGAAAGAGAAAACACCACACGTGTGCATACTTATTCTATCAAATTCTAAACAAGGAAAAAATCAAAAACCATCAAGAATCTAAGTGCAGAGGAGCCTAGCGCGCATCCAAGATGGTCGCGTGAGCACAGGGCTCCCCGGACCCTCTCTGCTCCTCGGAATTTATCCTGAGAATATCCTGACGTGGCTTACGGAATCTGGGAGATAAAGACCAGCTGAGCGTATATCTCTTTTCAAAACTCAAATCGGACCTGGGAATCCTGAGTTGTCGTCGTCGGAACTTTTGGGACCCACCCGACGGAGGTGACCGGGGTGAAGGTGACCCGAGGGACCGGGCTGCAATTGAACAACAGCGGCTTCAGCGCGGTGCCAGCTGCCGATCCACCACTTTCGGTTTCGGTTTTGCACTTCAGGAGACCGGCAGGGAGGTGCGCTCGGGGTGGAGAGGTGCTTCCTGGGCCTCTGCATGAGGTTTTCTTTCATCTGCCGCTAGAGCGCCTATCGCCTCGGACCCCCTATACCGACACTTTGTGGTCTTCTTGCTGGTGCCTTACACCTCTTGATTGGAGGTCCCCTCGGGTGACCGTGTTCACATGGGGGGCAAAGGGGGTCCCGAGGGCCGCAAGACCAAGGCTTCCCTCCGCGGGGGGGCAGTCCAGAGCAATAACATGGACCGCTATACCCAGGGCAGGGGGCCCTCTGGCGCTGCGGGCCTCCCCTCGGATACTGCGGAAGGAGGCGCGACCGCCACTACGGAACTATCCTTGCAGGACATTATGGGCGCCATTGATGGCATCAGGGAAACCATCGCGACGCAATATGAGGCCCTGGCCCGTAAGATTGACACTGTCGCGATCGATGTCACCCTGATCCGGGCCGACCTCTCCAAAACTAACGAGAAGGTCCAGGCTCTCGACGCACGGACCTCCACCCTCGGTGCGGAGGTTTCGGATCTGCGGGCCGCGCTTGGAGACATCAGGGTGGTTAACGACCATATGGCCCGGCGGCTTGAGGACTTCGAGGGACGGGCCCGACGCAACAACATCCGCGTCATAGGTGTACCGGAGTCCTCTGACGGCCGCCCGGTTGACCTCGTGGTCGAGGAACTTATCCTGAAACAGTTGTCCTCGGCTGGCCTAAGTAAGTTCTTTGCCGTGGAGCGGGCCCATCGAGTTCCGGGCGGTCGGCCACGGCCGGGGGCCCCCCCGAGGCCTATCGTGGCCAAACTGTTCTACTACAGGGACCGCGACGCTATTCTGCAGGCCTCCCGGACCCACGGCCCGGTTCGTCATGAGAACTCGACCATCAATTTTTACCCGGACTTCACGCAACTGGTCCAGAAACAACGGATGGGATTCCAAGGGGTGAAGCGTCGTCTCCGTGAGCTGGGCCTAAAGTATTCGATGCTCTACCCTGCAAAACTCCGAGTGGAACATGGGGATCGGACAGCCTTTTTTGACTCTCCTGTGGCTGCAAGTGACTGGCTGGACTCTCTGCCGGACGGAGGTGGCCGTCCCGGACCCTCTGCGGGCACCGCAGGTGATGGGTCCCCTTTAGAATGACTTTTGGTCCTTGATTTTGCCTTTTTGCACTGTACAGTCGGGTCTTATTTCATTTGCATATCGTGTTTTACCAGGACCAGTGAGGGGGGCGGGCGGGGACGGGTCCCTTACCTCCTCTGGGTTCTTTTCGTAGAATGGGGTTAGTGGGGCGACAGGCACACTGCAAGTTGGGGGGTTTTTTTGGCCCGCAGGGGTGCAGGGTGGGGGGAGTTGGTCCTGGGGTGGGGTTGGGGGGGAGGAGGGTTTGTTTTGCTGTGTGTTTTTTGTTTACAGGGCGAGGTACTGATTTTTGTCCACATTTGGGAACTGTGCTGCAGGCTGGGGGACCCTTGATCTATTGGGGGGGATGGGGGGGGACGGGTTGAGGCTTATGTCATGGAACGTCAATGGGTTGGGGGACCGTATCAAGCGGGGTGTAGTACTGCAATATTTGCGTCGTTTGACTCCTGATGTGGTGTTTCTCCAGGAGACGCATCTGGTTGGCAATGTTTGTCATGCAATGAACAGGGGGGGATACCGCCTCGTGGCCCATTCTGGTTTCACAACTGGTTCCAGGGGGGTGGGCATTCTGCTGCGAACCTCACTTCCGGTGGAGATCACTAAGATAGTCTCGGATGACAGAGGGCGCTATGTGTGTTTGATTGGGAGGTGGGAGGGGCAGCCCCTTGCCCTGGTTTCAGTTTACGTCCCCCCGGGCCTCCAGAACTCCACCTTCACTGACTTGGGTCGAATGCTGCTTGACCTTCCGGACAGCCTCCTGCTCATGGGCGGGGACTTTAATTCTGTGGTTTCGGGTGAACTGGATCGTCACCCACCAAGGACCCTCCCCGCTGCCCAGGCATGGCTGGGTGGGATGCTGGAGACCTTCGGCCTGGTGGATAGTTGGAGATTAATGCATCCGACCCAATGTCAATTCACCTTTCACTCGGGGGCGCATGGGAGTCTCTCTAGGTTAGACTACTTCCTTATGCCCGCGGCGCAGACTGGTCGGATTCGAGAGGTCAGGCACCTGGCGCGGGGTATCTCCGACCATTCTCCGCTGTGGCTTGTTTTTGACACCGGGCCGCGGTCTGCAGGGCGGATCGCTCCCATTAACCCATGGTACCTGCGAGACCCTACGACTCGTGACAGCCTGGTTAAGGCTATGGACCAATACTTCCTGGATAACGAGGGGTCGGTGTCTTCTGCAATGTCCCTGTGGGAAGCCTTTAAAACCGTGATCCGCGGACACGCCCTTTCCCAGATAGTGGTGGCTAAGAGGGTCAAGAGTGAGGCAGTGGTGAGGCTGGAGACTGACATCTTGGGGCTGGAGTCGGACTTGGAGGAGAATGTTACTCCGGACGGGCTCCATGCCCTCAGCCTGAAACAGTTTGAATATAGGTCCCTGGTCACTGACGCGGCCAAAACTATGTATAGGGAGCAGCAGGGTCGACTGTACGATGCCGGGGACAAGGCGGGAAAGTTGATCGCGTGGCTGGACCGGAAGGAGAGAGTGAATCGTGTGGTCCCGGAGTTGCGTGCTGCGGATGGTGTGTGTGTGACGGAGCCTGACGAGATTGTGGAATGTTTTGCCGACCACCTCCGGGCTGTGTACTCCCCAGTGACTGACAGGGATGAGGACGACTCTCGCCTTCTACTGAGGGATATCGCCTTGCCCTGCCTGTCCGTTGAGGACCGTGAGCGGCTGGACGCCCCCTTGTCGGTGGATGAAATGGCGACTGCGATCCGCTCCCTTCGCTCGGGCAAGGCTATGGGTCCCAACGGTCTGCCCATTGAGCTATATAAATTGCGCCCTGACAAGCTTGCGCCCTTCCTCAGTCGCATGTTCCGTGAGTCTCTGGCGGCGGGTTCCCTCCCGGCCGATCAGCGTTTGGCCACGATAGTCGTTATCCCCAAGGAGGACAAGCCGCGAGATCGCTGTACTTCTTACCGGCCTATTTCACTGCTAAATGCGGAGCCTAAGATCCTGGCGAAAGTCCTTGCCAATCGTCTGTTGAGCGTCGTGTGCGATCTGATTCATCCGGACCAATGCGGATTCATCCCGCATCGTAACACCGCTCTTAACTTGCGGCGTCTTCATGGCGCCCTTGCCAGGGCGGAGCTCCTCTCCGAACCGGCCGTGCTGGTTTCTTTGGATGCCACGATGGCTTTTGACACCATCGAGTGGCCATTCCTCTGGGCTGTCTTGGCTAAATTTGGCTTTGGGGAAGGATTTATTGGCTGGGTGAAGCTTCTGTACACGGGACCCATGGCTCAGGTGGTGGTGAACGGGCGGGTCTCTCGGCCCTTTGCCCTCGGCAGGGGCACGAGGCAGGGATGCCCGTTGTCCCCTTTGCTCTTCGCTCTCGCCCTGGAGCCACTCGCGGCTTGGCTCCGCTGGGAGCCCTCGCTTCGAGGGATCCGGTGGGCCCCGGGCTTTGAAGATCGGGTTTCGCTGTATGCGGACGATATTCTCCTATATCTCACCTCACCGCGGCAGTCGCTCAACGTCCTCTTTGACGTTCTGACTTCCTTTGGGAATAATTCGGGTCTCACGATCAATTGGTCTAAATCCTGCGTCTATCCGATCTCCGGTGGTCCTCCACTCCTACCGCCTCGGATTCCGATCCAGGTATCACTGAGCGGCTTTAAGTACCTGGGGATATACGTTTCGCTGGACCCGGTGGCTCGCTATGAGCTGAATCTCCTGCGTCCGCTTCGGCGATTGCGAGAGGATACGGCCCGGTGGTGCAGGCTGCCCCTGTCCCCGCTGGGTCGGGCCGCGCTGTTCAAAATGATGTCCCTTCCCAGGTTCCTCTATGCACTCCAGAATTCCTTCGACGTCATCCCAGTGGCCTACTTTCGGGAGGTAGAGAGCCTGCAGAGGAGACTGGTGTGGGACGGGCGGGCGCGTATTGCTCTTGCTAAGCTTACTCTCCCCTGGTATGACGGGGGCATCGCGCTTCCCGACATTCGCAGGTATTATTGGGCCGCGCAGCTTTCGGCCATCAACCATGCCACGTATGCGCCTGGCCTGAACCCGGCGTATGAGATGGACAAGTTCCTGCTTCCCGGCGGGGACTATAACAGGGCGCTGTACTCCCGCTCGGCTGGCCGGACCCTTACGGGTCCTACTAAGATTGCTGTGCGGACCTGGAGGGCCGCCACTGCGGCCACGGGCTGGGGTGAGCGACTGACATGTGCTACTCCTTTGTTTGCCTCCGATCGCCTGGGGAGCCTCTGGACTACGAAGGGGTTTGACCAATGGGACACGATTGGTATCAGCAAAGTGGGAGACCTGTGGCATAAGGGCGCGGTTAAGACTTTCGCGGCTCTTCAGGCCGAATATGAGCTTACGGACAGGGAGTTCTTCCGCTATGCCCAGGTTCGACACGCCCTGCTCTCGGTCTTTGGAGAGGGGACCACGATCCCGGTTTCCTCGCCCCTCGAGGACCGCATACTTGACGGACATGTCCCGGACAGCACTATTTCTTTAATTTATAAGAAACTGATTAATCATCGGGCTGACCTCTTGGTGCGCCTTCGGGAGGCTTGGACGGGGGATGGGGTGGAATTGGACGACGAGGACTGGCAGTCTGCACTGTCGTCCCCCAAAGAGGTCGCCATTCCAGCCCGTCTCCGGTTGGTACAGCTTAAGATTCTTCACCGGGTGTATGTGACGGGTCCTCGCTTGGTCTCGATGGGATATTCCGACGATGGGCTCTGTAAGCGGGGTTGTGGGCTCAGTGCCACCTTTCTCCATATCCTGTGGGAGTGCCGCGAGGTGGCGGACTACTGGCGCCGGGTACATACGGTTATGGGACAGGTCACTGGGGTTGTGCTGCTGCCGGAGGTGCGTCGCTGTGTCCTGAATGTGTGGGAGCCCAATGATTATAGCGCGGCTCAGACTCGGTGGGCGGCCCTGGGGAACATGATTGCCAAGAGAGATATAGCGCAGCTTTGGGGTGCCCAGCGGCCGCCCACCGTGTCAGTATGGAAGGAGAATATGGACTGGTGTATGTTCAGGGAGAAGACTGTGTATGTTGCCCGTGGTAAGCCGGGGGCATGGGGCAGAATCTGGGGGCAATGGAATGCATATCGCGGGGGTATCTGTACGCCCCCCCTGGTGGACACCGATATCGCCATGTCCCCCTGACCCTTGACGGTTCCGGGCACCTTTTGGAATGACTACATATGGACGTTCAGTTCCCTTGGCCCCCCCCCCCGTCCCCAGCCTCCCGGTACTCCTTCCTTTCGTGTGCTGCTTAATGGTCTGACCTGGAGTTCCCCGGAGGAAGCCTGACCTGCGCCGTTTGTCTTTATGCCTCGCCTTTTGTTTTTCTTTTAGTTTTCTGTGTTTGTTGGATCTAAGTCTCCTGTGCCTCTAGAACTATCCGGACTCACTACGGGGCCGACCCCCGGGAACCGACTGCAGCTTTGATAAATGTATATTTCATTCTGTGCTTAGCGGCCGGCCCTGGTGGTTGTAGGCCCGTGCTTGTAATCGAATTATTGTTCAATAAAAACTTTAAAAAAAAAAAAAAATAATAAAAAAAAAAAGAATCTAAGTGCATCCAGCCACCATGTGCTCAAATCAATTTAGAGGCAGAAAACAAGAATGCCAGTCAATTGCCAACCTACTGTGAATCGTAATACTGAATCTCCTATTAAAAAGCCAACTTCTCAGTGGGTCATCCCGCCTGGCATGCAAAACACTTATTGCTAGGTATTATCCGTAGATTTGCCAAAGTGAAAAAACTCAAAACAATTCCTTGTATTACGGGGCGTCGTAGCAGTAACTTGAATTCTACCCCACTTCGAAGGCCAAAATAAAAAGGAAATGTGATCTACTTCAAAATACTGCTATAAATAAAATAATCTCGTGCTAGTAGACCAGAGAATTATGCTAAAATAATGTACCTGAATAAATCCTCCTAAGGGGATGCACATCCAGGGGGCGGCTAATCACTGACCTCCAAATGCCTGATGGATTATTTAAATTGAGCCGCTGCCGATAAAAGGAAGAACATTCCCATACATAAATGTCCACATGGTGCCAACACGAGTTCCATCTTCTTAAACTTAAAGTTTAGTAATTACAACTCACCACCACTCGCATATGTCTCTATTTCCAAAATGATCTTCACATGCGCATTGAACGCTTCACCGCGGGCTCTCTCTGCGTCTGAATTGAAACAACGGGTGCCTGGTTGATATCCGGAAAGATCACTGGGTAAGCAACCAGTAGAACTTGAAGAGTTACTTCCGTTCAGCCTGTACTTTTCTAAAGGGAGACGACCTTCACACATAATATTGCAGCAAAACAGTGCCTCCCTCATTAAATAAGAAAGTAAGAAAAGAAATGGAAACTTATAAGAAAAATAGAATCAGATGTGCAATTAATAATATGGGGATAAGGATTGTTTACAGCACAACATACAAATAGCCTAGTGAGCAGAATTTGCGCAGAGGATAAAACCTGTAGTCAAAAGGATCCATATTATAAATTTGTCAGTGTACTGAAGATAGGATATGGTCCAACAGTATTTCTAATGAAAACACGATACTTCTACCAAATACATTGGTAAAACAACATTACTTTAATATTTACATGCATTTGTGTTGCATTCTACCATTCATCTTGTGACCCAATTCTCCCTCATTTCATGGTACACATTCTACCCCATTTAACTTAGTGATTTTATGGGGATATATTCATTCAAACACAGGTGAAGAATTACAAAAACTGAATCCACATTTGGACCAATCCCCAATATCACAATTTTAAATCAATGGCCAGATTTCGTCCCGGTCGTTCAGACCGTGTACAGCTGTCTTTTTATTTCTCAATCACCCTGGCTTCTTGTCTATTCAAATGAGCCTGTAGGCTCACTCGGTTGTTATGCTTAATCACTAGTAAAACTGACCTAAGGATATCATTCTCATTGTGGTTGCATGGCTATATGTGGCATATATGGGGTGGGTGGAACCAATAAGTCGATCTATGAGCTTGGGCACATAAATTGTAGAGTTCTAGATTGGGGACCTTTAAGTCCCCCTGTGAATAGGGCCTGGTGAGTACTTCCCATTTCAGTCTTGGTTGCTTAACTCCCCATGTCAGTTGAATAGTTCTTAAAGCGATTAAGAAATGTCTGCCAGGGTAGTATGGTATATTCATGAATAAGTATAATAACTTAGGAAGGACTACCATTTTGATGAGAGATACTCTCCCCGCCAGTGACAGGGGTAAAGATATCTATTGTGTGACGGAGGTGGCTATAGAAGCTAATGCCGTTCCATAGTTGTCTCATTAGTTCTGCACGATCTGCTGTGACTTTTATTGCCAGGCATTTCATCTCTAATGCGCACCAATCTATAGGATAATAGTGCGAGAAGGGTGTAGTAGCAGCCGTAAGCGGGAAAATCTGTGACTTTCCCCAATTAATGTGAATTCCAGAGTTCACCAAAAGCAATGAATTCTCTCAGTATGTGATTAAGATTCTGGTGTGGATTCCCGACGTACAAAAAGACATCATCTGCATAAAGGGAAATTAGTTTCGCCAGTATTGTATCTTTTATAGATTCACATGCTTGGATCTTCCCCGTTGTCATGGTGGGAGTCCCACTGTAACAGTAAAAAAGCAGTATAACACTTTAACTGTATAACACTTTAACATTCAAATGCCCAACAGAATTCACTAGCTTTTAGCAACCTTATATCATTGTTATAAAAAGATGGAAGCTACTCCGGGCACAAGCGCACCAGCTACACGCCGTTTTATTCCTTGAGTGTCCCTTCTGAAACGCGCCTGACTTCAAAATGGCGCCTCCCGCCGATCGTCACTGGGGGTCTAAGTTACACCCCAAGGGTTGCCCTGCGTCTGCTTCCTCAGCTTAAAGGCCGCAAAATAGATTGGAACAGCAATCATTGGTTTCAGACCTACATGGAAGGTCCTACATGGACCTACATGACAAGGTCTGGTCATCAACCAGACCTTGATCTTAGCCCTCAACCGACCTGTATCCTGCACACCCTTTCAGGACATTTATCCTGTGAACTTTCCCTCGACCGCTGAGACCTTGCTACCTGACCGTTGCCCGGTGGAGCTACCCTGATAGCTATAGGGGAGATGGGCTGTGAATTCCCTCCTCGGCCATCACCTACCCAGCCGGACATTGGACAGACCTTCCTTCGTCTCTCCTGCCGTTATCTTCCCCCCTCCCCCTACACCCTTCCCTCTTACCCCTATCCTACCTGGATCCTGTACACCCTTCAGGACATTTACCCTGTGAACTTTCCCTCGACCGCTGAGACCTTGCTACCTGACCGTTGCCCGGTCGAGCTACCCTGATAGCTATAGGGGAGATGGGCTGTGAATTCCGTCCTCGGCCGTCACCTACCCAGCCGGACATTGGGCAGATCTTCCTTCGTCTCTCCTGCCGTTATCTCCCTCCTTCTCCCTTACCCCTATCCGCCCTATTTTTCCTTCCTCCATACTATTTAAATGTGTTTTGTATAACCGATGTAACCTGTAACTGTTTTTAACTGTGTAATAATGTGATTCCTAATGTAAAGCGCTCTGATACCCACGGGTCTAGCCAGCGCTTCTAGTAACTGATGTAACGTGTAACTGATGTAAATTTGTAATTTCTGTGGAACCATATGTAAAGCGCTCCGATACCTCTGGGTCTAGCCAGCGCTATATAAAACTCTCAAAATAAATTAAAAAAATAAATAAAATAAAACATCCAAACTCTAGCCAATCAGAGCACAGACCATAGAGTCTCCTTCCCCGGCACGACCGTCATACCTCAGATTTCTTACCGCATGTTCTGTTTTAGGGAGTCTCCCTGAGCTTTGTTCAGTCACAGTGTTTCCACTGTTGCCCTTTTGAACTCCAGCTAGCTGTTCATCCCCACACTTCTTATTTCTTCTGAGGTACTGGTCAGGAGTGTGAGTACCTATTTTTCTTCATAATGTCAGAGTCTAAAACAGGGTTGTTTAGGCCCTGTAAGACATGTGGAAAGTCCAGACTTTATTCCGAGGACCCACAGTAGGAGTGTCTTTACTGTCTATATCCAGAGCATAAGCCCAGAGAATGCAAGTACTGTCGTACTTTCTCTTCAAAATCTCTCAAGGACTGTTAAGGTAGGATGCTTCTCTGGCTCTGAGGAGAAGCCCCATACCTCCTCTAGGAAGAGAAAGGAAGAAGGGTCCTCCTCATTGCTTTAAGGACCCTAAAAAGTCCAGATCTCAAAGCAAGGAGAGGATTAAGGAAAAAGGAGTGAAGAAAGACCAGCCCAGTTCCTCTTCTTCTCACCAGAGGTTGGGGTCTGCTCCTCTGTCGACGCCTCTTACTCCTTCCAGAGATTCTTCAGCTGACAGAAAACGCTCGTCGACGGGCCAGTCGACGAAGAAATTTCCGTCTACGACGTACGGCTCCACTTCAGTGGACGCTCCGTCTACAGTTTCGTCTGCGACACCTACTACGCCGACGGTCAAGGCGGCGACCGGGTCGACAACTGCAGTGATGGTGTCACTGTCGTCGGCTCTAGTTAGGCCATCTTCGTCGGTGAGGGTTTCACTGTCGACGGATCAGCAGGTTTGTTCGCCGTGGACGACTGTTCTAGCGCTGCAGTCTGTTGTGCCGTCGACGACCAAGTCGACGATTCCGTCGACGAGGGAAAGAGTCAGTCTGCGTTTAAAATCAACGCCTTTTCTTCTGCTAGACTTTTCAAAAATTTCTCCTTTACCCCCTGCTCATCTGGATTTTCAGGAGTCTGAAGATGACGGGCCTTTTGGTCCTGCTTACAGTCCTTCGCAACTCAGAGTTAAGTGCCAGAACTCGGAGGATATAATGGATGATCCGTCTACGTATTTAGAAGGGGACTATTCTTTTTCGGATAGGGGGCGTCCCAGTTCTCAACGCCTGGACGCTTTTCAGGAGCACTATCCTTATGAGGAACAGGACGATCAAGCTAAAGAACCCTCCATAAATATTCCTGTGCCATTGGTAACTGATCTTCGGTTAATGTTGAATGACTATTATAAGAGATTTCCTGAAGCGAATTCTGCTCCACAGCCACCTCCCGGTCAGGAGGCTCCCACTCCTGTATCGCTGACTGTACCACTGTTACAGAACAGCAAGACTATTCTCCCTCCTGTGTAAGTTCCTGCGCAAGGTCAGGATGACGATGACCAGCAACTAGAGGAGGGGGAGCTGCAGTTGGACCAGGATGTTCATGATGAGTGGGAAGACAATATGGCTTATACGCCACTTCCTACTCCGCCTCCAACCGACCCACCACCTGCAGACATCGGCGGGTTCCACGATCTCCTAGAGCGCGCTTTCTAAGCGCTTTGACCTTCCAATGCCTGTCAAGCAGACGGAGTGCCTTTTGTACGATTTTAAACCTGAAGACGCCAGCTTCTATTCCTGCAGTAGTGTTGAAGTTGGACAAAAAGTAAAAGGCCCCCGAGGACTCTCCCGCATGCCTGATTGGACACCCCCCGGCCTGATTCAGTCATTATGCAGCCGGCTCAAAGAAGGTCAAAGAACGGACAAAAAGTACAAGGCGCCCGAGGACTCTCCCACATGGCTGATTGGACACCCCTGGCCTGATTCAGTCATTATGCAGCCGGCTCAAAGAAGGTCAAAGAATCCTTCCTCACAGTGTATGGCTCCGCATGACAAGGAAGGGCGCAGATTGGACAACATCGGCAAAAGGTTCTAAGCTTTGGTGGCCACTGCCATCAGAGACTCCAATGCCATGGCTATCCTCGGAAGGTACAACTGCCAGATGTGGTCCGACATCTCTGCCTTGCTGGAGTTCCTTCCTGAGGATAAGAAGAAGGAAAAGGAGGTGCTGTCCGAAGGAGAGAGAGCCTCTTCCGAGATGATTGATGTGGTTCTGGACATTTCTTCAGCGGCCTTCAGACAGATGGAGGGGGCAGCAGTATTGAGACTGCAAGGGTGGCAAAAAGCTACGATATTTCATCCTGAGGTTCAGGTCAAAGTTTTAGGTATGCCATTCGACAGCGAGTTTCTGTTTGGGAAACGTGGGTGAAGCGCTGCAGTCGATCAAATCAGTTACGGACACGGCTAAGTCTTTGGCTAATCTGCAGCAGAAAATGTTTACTTCTTTCCAAGGTAGAGGCAGAGGTCAATATCTCTCTCATTCTCAGCTTAAGCAGCGTTTCCAGCCTTATTATCAACAGGGCTTTTGTGCCCAATACTCTTCACAGCCCTTTCGGCAAACCTCGACACCTGCCTACTCTAGAGCCGAAACACGTTGACGCCCACCATCAGGAGGAAGGGCTCATGACTCTAGCAAGAGACAATGAGGATCCACAAACCCCTGCTACCGTAGTCCCACTTCAATTCGGCCCGCTTGTTCCAAATTCTTTAGTCAATGGAGGCTTATATCTTCTGACAAATGGGTGTTAGATGTTTTTCACCACAGTCACACCCTAGAATTTGTTCAACAGCCCCCGAATTTGCCTCTGCGAAGAACCTCATCACATCCAAATTCTCAAGAAGGAAATTGGATTGCTTCTCGCCAAACAGGTAATCAAAGAGGTACCACCTGATCAGCTAAATCTGGAATTCTATTCTCACTTCTTGATAAAGAAGGAGACAGGAAAATGGAGGCAGATAATTGATCTAAGGTCATTGAACAAGTTCCTCAAATCTAAACCCTTCAGAATGTTGTCGCTCCAGGAAATTCTGCTTCTAATGGATGCGGGGGACTATATGTCCTCTCTGGATCTTCTCGACGCGTACTTTCATGTTCCCATTCATCCAAAACGTTGTTTTCTCAGGTTAGAGGTGGCAGGGTGCCATTATCAATTCAGAGTACTGCCCTTCGAGTCGAAGTCGGCTCCAAGAGTCTTCACCAAGTGTTTGGCTCCAGTGGCGGCTTCCCTACGGCAAGACGGTCACCAGGTATTCCCTTATCTGGACGGCTGGTTAGTCAAGGCCCCATTGCTACAGGCTGCCAGAAGGTCGACAGATGCCTGTGTTCAGTTATTTCACTCCCTGGGGCTCAGAATCAATTGGGAAAAATCCTCTCTGGCTCCCTCCAGGTCGATAGTATTTCTAGGAGCAACTCTGGAACCTACGCTCTCGAAGGCGTTTCCCACAAAAGAAAGGATATTACGACTGCAGAAGACAGTGCAGGGTCTATCCGCAAAAAAGTTTGTTTCAGTAAGTGCATACAAGTCAATGTAAGGGTTGATGTCATCCTGGATACCACTGATTCTGCACTGTCGTCTAAGGATGAGACCTCTCCAAGAGGAGCTCGACACTCAATGGACTCAATCTTGAGGATCTTTCAAGGACATTATTTCTGTCACTCCGGTGATGGTTTAAGCAATGTCTTGGTGGACAGTTAGAGACAATCTCTCTCAAGGTCTCTCTTTCATCGCAAAAAAGACAAAGTTGGTTATGACTAGGGTTCCTGGTTTTACAGTACTTATATTTTTGTCATTTCCATCTGAATTTATCCATATTTAGTTTTTGCAAATTTTACCTGTGTTTATCCATATCTATTTTAGGTTTTGTGAAAAAATTAAGCTGAAATATATATATTTCTGCATTTATTTAACCAGTTAATGTGCACTTGTGCCTGAACGCCTGACAGGTTTCAATGATATATATATACACACTCAGATGGTAAAATATATACTTATAAGAAAGTATGTAAATTTTAGTATCAAAGTTGTGCAAATATACTGCTGTTTAAGGCTCTTTACTAAAATCCCTATATTTTTTTAATCCCCTTGCCAGTCAATCTGAACAGCTGTTCGCCTGGCAGTCATGATTGACTGCATTTAGAATCACTCAAAAACAACCTGATTTCTGTTTTTATCCACATTTAAAAATAAATACAGACAGGAAAATAAATGGAAAACAGGGAGCCTTAGTTATGACGTAAATCTGAAAGAAACACGTTAGTTAGATTCCTTACCTTAGAATATCCCCAGGCGTCAGGCTGGATCCGGAAAGATTTTTCGTCAGCAATACCCTTGCGCGTTGCTAGGCGTCGTCTGCGGCTCCGCGTCCGTCGTCGGCGTCTTGAGCGCCGGAATGACATCATCGGAGTATTTAGACGTCGCCCTCGCGCGCTGACTTCAGTTCTTCTTTTTTCCGCGTCAGTAAGCATACTAAACGTTTTGGACCTTTTTGGTTCTTCATTCGAGCCGACCTAGACTCCTGGTGCCGGTAGGGATGCCAGTTTCAAACTGTGCGACGCCTGTAACCGACTGATGTCGGTTACGGATCACCACCGTCGGTTTCTCTACTGCCTTGGGGCCGACCACGATGCCCAGTCGTGCCCCGACTGCCGGGCCTTGACCTCATAGGCTAGGCGGGAGCGGTCCTGCAAGCTCCTCGAGCTCCGGCAGTCGGCTCCGTGCCGCTCGAGGTCCTGATCAAGGAGGAGGTCAAGGGACCGGTCGCGGAGCTGAAGTCATCACCACTCGTTGGGTTCGAAGTCCTCGGATTCAGGTAAGTCGAGGCACAGTAAAAAGAAGTCAAAGAGGCGACATCACTCTTCTGACTCCCCTCGCCGGTCGCGTGACTCGGCTGAGGGTTCGAGTGGCACCACCCGTGCGGCTCCGTTGGAGCCGCAGGAGTTGTGTCCGGCCCCATACCCTCCGGTCCCTGGGCCTATCGCGACTCCGGACGAGGTTCGACACTACCTCGTGGCCATGAGGAGTCTCGCTCTGCCGTCGCTGCCTGTCGGCGCGCCTTCGAGCCCGCGGGTCCACTTGGGAGGCCTAGCGAGCCTGCAGCTTCGGCCCCGGTGCCGTCGTTGACTTCGGTCCCGACGCAGCAGACCCCCATGGGATCCAGGCCTGGATCCCGTTCGACGCCGGTTGACCTTCCGACCCCTCTGCCGGCGCCGGCCCCTATGGAGCCGCCCCGGCGCCGTCTTTGGACGACGTCGTCCCCAGTTTTAGCCCCGGTCTGGGTCCGGCGGCATGGTGGATGAGCAATTCATCTACCGTCCGGCTCTGTCATTTCAACCTGTCTACCAGGAGTCGGATGACGGGGACGACTGGGAGGGGTCTGAGGACCTTCTGGCACAGCAGTGGCAGTTTAATCAGGACTGGGCAGACGAGCTGGGGGATGCCAGTGGTCTCGACACTTCGCCTGACACTGGCTTCATCTCTCCTCCCTCCTTGGCTACGGAGGAGGGTGCAACCTATTCTGTGGTGCTGCGCAGGGCCTTGCGAAGCCCTTCACCTGGATCTCCCTGCAGCGGCCGTGAGGACTAACCTCCTCACTGAGGTGCTTCAACCGCCAGTAAGCTCTTCGGAACCTCTACTGCAGTTCAATGAAGCACTCATTGACATTCTGATGGGCACCTGGTCCAAGCCCTCCACAGTCACTCCTGTGGCCCGGATCGTGGCCCGGTATCCAGGCCTCTACGTCCCAGACCGCCTTCACGTCCGCTCCTCCGGATCGGGAATCCAAAAGGTTGGAACAGTTTGGGAAGAAACTGTTTTCCTCCCTCAGTTTGGGGTTGCGGTCCATTAATACCGCGTGCCTTTTGGACCGTTACACCCACTCCTTGTGGGATACGGTGGCGGCCGTGCTGCCCAAGTGTTCGGAGGAGGCCCAGGCTCTTGCTGAGGGGCGGGATGCAGCACGGTACTCAATTCGATATGGGCTTGACACCACAGACTCGCTAGGTAGGGCGATTGCGACGACGGTGGCGATTCGTCGCCACGCCTGGCTGTGATCCACGAATTTCTCTGGGGATGTCCAGAGCACCCTCATGGACATGCCCTTCGATGGCCATCGCCTTTTTGGCGACAAAGCGGATAGTGCGCTGGAGCGCTTTAAGGACTCTAGGGCTACGGCCAAGTCCTTGGGCCTCTCGGCCCCGCGCCCGCGAACTTCCACTTTTTGCCCCTTTCGTGGCCAAGGAAGGGGCGCCCCCACATGTCCGTCTAGCCACAGGCCGCAGCACCAGCCTCAACGCGGACGTGGATTCTGCCAAGGCGGAACAGGGGGACAGAGAGCCGGTCTGCCCACATCTGACACAGCTGAAGGGTGGAATGGGAGTGGGTCCTTCCATGTACCCTCCCCGTTCTCAGTGAGACACTTTATGCCATTTAGCTAGATGGATGTAGATGACCGAAGTGTGAGTTACGTTTTCCGGTATAAATAACTCTGAGCACGGTTAGGTGGGCATTTATAATAGGTTACAACAGAGGGATTTCACTTGTATTAATATTTTGCCCCCAGCGTTTTACAAGTTCCCTTGATTTAAACACATTGGATTTTTGTATTTTCTTTTCCATTCCGCTTAACAATGTATCCTCCAGGCCACTTGTAATTGACCAGAGCACGTTGAAGTAGAATACGGTATACTGGACGTGTAACCTTCTGGGTGGAGAATAGTCCTCTCTCCCTTTCGCACAATCTGCACGCTGCCCGTGGCGCGTTTACGTACACACACGCTAACAAACAAGCTATCTTTGCGGTCGTCCGCGCGGTTTCATTTGGTGGAACAGAAGCGGCGGAGTAAGAGGCGTGTACGTTACTTTCCGTATCATGTAAGTGTTTTTGATTTGCACCTTCTGGTAACGTGCTTATGAGGCCTGTTAGCATATTTTTAGTATATTTCGCGTGAATAGTTTTTAGTCACTGTCATAGAGCGCGAGTGCGACATCGTTTTGAGTATATGTATCTATTAAGATGACCCGATATGAGTGCGCCGTACCTACATGTCAGGGTACGAGTAGAACTTGTTGGTGTACCATTATTGAGAGCATTGGATTAGACAGTGAAATTAGATCTGTCTTTGTTGTTTTCCCTAGTGGATGAGTAAGTGGGGATCGAGTGGAAGAATTTAAAGCGACCCCTTAACGTTTTGAACCGGACGTACAGTGACGTCCACATGCCGAGGCAATGGACCAGGTAATCCACATTTTCCCTCCCCTAGGCGCACTATGAGGGTAGACGACTTTCTCCCCCGTACCTATCGTAACTTCGAACTCGAGTGGTTTTAATTGTATACTTCATTCTAGATGTGGAAAAGACATTGAGTTTGCGTAACGCCACATGAGAGGTCCGCCCGGACTAGAACCAGGCAGTAGACATTCTAGACGCTGAGAAGACTTTGTTTTGCGTAACTGCTCCTGCAACACCCGCCTGGACTTAAACCAGGTACAAGGCAATCTGGCAGTGCCTATTTCAGTGGTGGTGGGTCCTTCGCACTCTAGGTAGTAATCACAACCACCTGAGAACTTAAAATTCCTTCATTTACCTCCTTAAAATCCCTGCTGTTGCCACCCCGCCTGGTTTGAATTGAAATATAACATTTGAAATTGATTGGGATTATGGTTGTTTTTCCGTGTTTCCGCGGAGTCCTTCACGCGTGGTCCTTCCGTTCACTGCATGGGCTAATCTGGGATAGCTTGAGATAAATAGTTGTTGTTATTAATTTATTTTTACTTTATCACACCATTTTGTAGATAGTTTGTTATCCCCGTCCTGAAGAGGCCAAATATTTGGAGGCTGAAACGCGAACGCGTCGACATATTGACGTAGGAGGAATCCACTGATTGTGTTGATCCAAGAATTATTTTGTTTGGCAGACACATAAAACAATAGGAGAGGAGTAATACCTCGGATGCCAAAAAGGATTTCCTCCAAATGTATTACTGTAAATAACAAGTATACATTGTTATGGACCCACGATTAGGGGAATTGACATTTGATAATTTTCTGTGTACATAAAGTGTATGTGTATTTGTATTCATATGATTTAATGAAATTGTAGATAGAGGTTTTTGTTTTGTTTCATGTTTGTTCAAATTTGTATATATTATGTGTTGAAGTGTTCTGATGTCCACCAAGAGATATTCGTCCCTGATAAATAATGATGAATACAGTTTTTTTATAAGAAATAAGTAATTACCAAGAAAATTGATTGTTTCTTGAGTAAAAATAAACAAGAGATTGATCCCTCTTAGCCAAGTTTCTTTATTCTTATCACATCTGCCTCAAAGCCTTCCTAGTCCGACCTTTCAGGCCCATTCCATGCCAGTGGGAGGCAGAGTTCGCCATCACCTGCTCCACTGGCGTACCATCACGTCGGATAGGTGGGTGCTGCAAATCATCCGAAGGGGCTACTCCCTCCCCTTCGAGGCGACCCCTCCAGCCATGCCACCGCAGTACCACCGCATGTCGGGGGATCACTTGCAACTTCTGCAGGAGGAAGTTACGGCCCTCTTGGCCAAGGGGGCCATCGAGCGCGTTTCTGGCCCAGAAGTAGGACAGGGTTGTTACTCCACTACTTTCTGGTTCCCAAGAAGGGCAAAGGGGGACTACGGCGTATCTTGGACATCAGGAGCGTCAACGCCTTCCTCCGGAAGGAGAAGTTCAAGATGCTCACCTTAGCTCAGGTTCTGGCTGCCCTAGACCCTGGAGACTGGATGGTAGCGTTGGACTTGCAGGACGCATATTTCCACATCCCCGTCCTGCCAGCCCACCAGCGTTACCTGCGGTTCACGGTAGGCCACGAGCACTTTCAGTTTACCGTGCTCTCCTTCGGCCTCACCAGTGCCCCTCGGGTGTTCACGAAAGTGATGGCGGTGGTCGCAGCTCATCTGCACAGATTAGGGGTTCCAGTCTTCCCCTATCTCGGCGATTGGTTGTTGAAGGCGGGCTTGCCCCAGGCAGTCGTCTCCCACCTCCAAACTACGGCCGATCTCCTGCATTTGCTGGGGTTCTCTATCAACGTGCTGAAGTCGCATCTGAGTCCCAGAAGCTTCTTTTCATTGGAGCGGTTCTGGACTCGGTGCTGTTTCGGGTCTATCCTCCAGAACAGCGGGTTCAGGATATTCAGGCTCTTATTCCGATCTTTCAGCCTTTCTCGAGTTTCGGTCAGGATGGTCCGGCGGCTGCTTGGTCTAATGGTCTCCTGCATCCTGCTGGTACATCACGCCAGATGGCGGATGCGGGCTCTGCAGTGGGACCTGAAGTTCCAGTGGGCTCAACATCGGGGAAACATGTCCGACTACGTCCTGATCTCGGAGGGCACTGCAAGACAGTTGCAGTGGTGGATCACGGACCGTGATTGGGTCAGTGCCAGATCCCTCTCCCTACTCCAACCGGAGCACGTAGTGGTGATGGATGCGTCCCTCCTGGGATGGGGGGGCCACATAGGAGAGGCGGAGATCAGAGGCCTCTGGTCTCCGGCGGAGTCCCGGCTCCATATCAACCTATTGGAGCTGCGGGCGATCCGGCTTGCACTGAAGGCATTCCATCCCTCTGTACGGGGAGGTGTAGTGCAGGTGTTCACGGACAACACCACCGCCATGTGGTATTGCAACAAACAGGGCGGTGTGGGGTCGTGGACCCTTTGTCAGGAGGCTCTGCGCCTCTGGACATGGCTGGAACATCAGGGCATCACCCTGGTGGTTCAACACCTGGCGGGCTCTCTGAACGCCAGGGCGGGCAAACTCAGCCGCCGGTGCATGATGGATCACGAGTGATGTCTGAACTCGGACGTGGAGCAAGGCCTCTTTCGGCAGTGGGGAGAGCCTTGGTTAGATCTATTCGCCACCGAAGAAAATGCGCAATGTCATCAGTTCTGCGCATTGGAATTTCCAAGGCGGCACTAGCTCGGAGACGCTTTTCGTCGCGAGTGGAGTTGCGGTCTGTTGTACACCTTTCCACCTATATCACTTCTGCCCAGAGTGCTGAAGAAGATCAGGCGCGACCGGGCCCAAGTCATCCTTGTGGCTCCGGATTGGGCACGAAGATACTGGTATCCCGAGCTACTCAGTCTGTCAATCGATCCCCCGATTCGACTGCCTCTTCAGGAGGACCTTCTGTCGCAGCAGCAGGAGACGGTCCTCCACCCGAACCTGTCCAGCCTCCACCTCCATGCGTGGAGTTTGAGCGGCGACAGTTGATGGCATTTGACTTGCCTCCTGAAGTCTGTGATGTCATTCTGGCAGCCAGGCGTCCCTCCACTAAAACGGTATACACCTGCAGGTGGAACAAATTTGTGGCATGGTGCACAGCAAAGGCTGTGGATCCCCTTTCCACCCCTCTTTCTGAAGTTCTCCTCTTTCTTCTTTCCCTGGCCCAACAGGGCTCTGTTCTGGGCACCCTCAAGGGGTATCTTTCAGCTGTTTCTGCCTTCTTACGGCTTCCTGATCAGCCTTCTCTTTTCAAGTCCCCTGTTGTTGCTAGATTCTTTAAAGGCATTACTCACATGTTTCTTCCTGTCCCTTTCGTAATGCCTCAGTGGGACTTGAACCTGGTGTTAACCTATCCGATGTGCGCTCCCTATGAGCCACTTCATAATTGTCCTCTTCGTCTTCTGACTCTTAAGACTACTTTCCTGGTTGCCATCACCTCTGCCAGAAGAGTGTGTGAGCTCCAGGCTCTTTCTTCTAAACCTCCTTTCCTCTCTATCCATCCGGACAAGGTTGTTCTCAGGACTCGTCCTTCCTTTCTCCCTAAGGTGGTTACTGCCTTTCACATCGGCCAGTCTGTTACATTGCCCACCTTCTTTCCGCCTCCGCATCCCTCGGAAGAGGAAGAGAGACTCCACCGTCTGGACCCAAAACGTGCGCTCTCCTTCTATCTGGACCGCACAAAACAGTTCCGGGTGGACGACCAACTCTTCGTTGGCTACGTGGGCGCTAAGAAGGGGCGGGCGGTGCACAAGCAAACCATCTCTCGGTGGGTCGTTTTGTGCATTAAGGCCTGTTATTCCTTGGCTAAGAAGGAACCTCCTGTGGGGCTGAGGGCCCATTCCACTCGGGCCACAGCGGCTACTACTGCCTTGGGACGGGGAGTCCCTCTGCAGGACATTTGTCAAGCAGCAACGTGGGCCTCGCTGCACACGTTTGCCAGGCATTACTGCCTGGACAGCCAAGTCCGGAGAGATGGCTTCTTTGGCCGTTCCGTTCTCCAGAACTTCCTGGTGTGATCTTGGTTCGCAGACCCACCACCGGGGTTGGTATTGCCGGGGTATCTATTCTAAGGTAAGGAATCTAACGTGTTTCTTTCAGACGAACAAGTTACTTACCTTCGGTAACGATATATCTGTAAGAAACATTAGTTAGATTCCTTACCGCCCCACCCATCCTCCCCGTTCTGCGAACTGATATCTAGGGTTAAGGTCATCCCTTTCAGGGCCCTAGCTTCATGGCACCAGTGTCGGTTTCTTGCATGGCTCTGCGTTCCTGGCGCGGAAAGCTATGTACAAGAACTGACCTCAGCACGCGAGGGCGGCGTCTAAGTACTCAGACGTCATCCCGGCTATCACGACGACGGACGAGGAGCCGCAGACGACACCTAGCGACACGCAAGGTTATTGCTGACGAAAAATCTTTCCGGATCCAGCCTGACGCCTGGGGATATTCTGAGGTAAGCAATCTAACTAACTAATGTTTCTTACAGATATATCGTTACCGAAGGTAAGTAACGTGTTTGATGCTTCCATGGAAGGATGGGGGCCCACCTGCAAGACTTGCAGATGAATATAGCATGTTACTACTTATGCGAATACATCGCATGCTATTTCAAAGCAGGCCTTACAACGACCGCGTTGTTAGTACACGAATACCTTTACATCGCAAGTCATTACAACGACTTGCTGTAGGGAGCGCGCTGGACTTAGGAATAGTGTTATTTACTATTCCTTCACCAGTTTGCGCAACAGCAGGTAAGGTGTTGGATTTTGTATCCAATACCTTTGCGCCCCCTACAGCAAGTCGTTGTAATGACTTGCGATGTAAAGGTATTGCCTACTAAGAACGCGGTCGTTGTAACGACCACGTTGTAATAGCACCGCGTTGTGAAAACAACCTTGCAGATCCACGGAAGGTGGTCGACTCCGGAATCAGTGTCACATAAACCTCTTGGAACTGAAAGTGGTTTTTCTGGGCCTCCAAGCATTCCTGCCAAGAATCAGGAAGTCATCCACCCTGATTCGCACGGACAACACCACCACCATGTTCTATCTGCTGAAGCAAGGCAGGACTAGATCCCAGAACCTCTCAACCCTGACTCAGCAGATCTGGGAATGGCTGATAGTCCACGGAATATCAATACAGGTTCAACTTGAGCAGGGGGTCCAGAATGATTGGGCCGATTTCCTCAGCAGAGACAAGAAACAGTGTCACGAGTGGGAGTTAAACGATGAACAGCTGCAAGGGGTTTTTCACTGTTGGGGGTTTCCAACCCAAGATCTGTTCACTACGTCTCTCAACAAAAAATGCAGATTCTACGCCAGCAAATTTCCTCAGCCAGGTTCTCTAGGAAAGGCCTTCCACTTCTCTTGTTAAGGAACGTTTGCTGACGCATTTCCGCAGTTTCCTCTCATTTCAAAGGTACTGCAAAAGATCAAATGGGGCCTTGCTGTGTCATTCTAATCGCCCCGGCATTGGGAGCAACAGTACTGGTTCACAGAGCTGAATCGCCGATTAAGGTTTTCTCCAATTCTGTTCCAGTCAAAATGAAATCTTCTGTCCATGAACCAGGGTCAGGTGCTTCATCCTCAAATCCGTTCGCTACACTTGTTGGCTTGGCTCCTCACCACACAGAATTCGGACTGCTAATGATTTCTGAGGAATGTCAAGCAATACTAGAAAAAGCCCACGCTCCTTCTAGCTTTCTACTTGGCCAAGTGGAAAAGATTCTGCATATGGTGTGCCACACATTTTTGTGATCCTCTCTCATCACCGCCTGAGGATGTTTAACCCTATCTCTTATCTCTCGCCAAGGCTGGTCTAGCATATGCATCCATAAAAGTGCATTTAGCGGCAATCTCCAGATACAGACGTTGTTCTAGTTGTTTGTCTTTGTGGTCTAATAGGCTAATAAAAGAGTTTATAAAAGGACTTTTCACGGTCTACCCTCCAGTAAGACCTCCTCCAGTGCTAAGGCAAGTAAATACTGTCCTGTTGCAGCTTATGAAATCACCGTTTGAGCCAATTCACAAGTGCGAATTGAAGTACCTCTTCTGCTCGGATCATTAGTGAAATTCAGGCCTTCACTACAAAAGAACCTTACCTGCAGTTCTTTCCAGTGATCCTTCGCACCAATCCATCTTTTATTCTGAAGGTACCATCTGCATTTCATCTAAATGAACCTGTGGTATTGCCCTTCTTTTCAGCTCCAAGTTCGCCAGCTGAGGGGGCACTCCATTCTCTGGACATTAAACGATGTTTAAAGTTTTGCTTGCAAAGGACTGAGCCTTTCCGAAAATCTACTCAGTTACTCATTGCCATCTCTGGCCCTATGAAGGGTCAGGGTTTAACACGGGCGTCTATCGCTCGCTAGGTCTCATCAACTATCCTCTTTTGTCATTAAAAGGCTGGGCACCCTCTAGTTTCCAAGGTTTCAGCGCACTCAACACGCAAGATGGCGGCTTCCTCTGCCCTATTAGCAGGAGTGTCCTTGCCTGATATCTGCGGGGCGGCGACATGGGCAAACGTCCATACCGCCACAAAGTATTACTGCCTGGACGCCTGGCAGAAGGCGGATGTAGCAGTTCATCAAGCTGCTCTGTGATGTCTATTCCCATAAGGTATGAACTCCTGAGAATATGTTTCTCCTGAGTAAGTGTGCCATATTTGTGATAGGCTTTAAATATGTTTCTTCGAATACGTTTTAATATATGTATACATTGTTGTGAGCTAATATTATATACTCCTTATGATTATAATCCGTATTTTGGTTTCTGGGTTGCATGGTGGGATGGTTCACCTTACCTACCGCCTCTGACCCTTTGATAGTGCTTACTATTCTGATTCAAGCATGTGAATCTATAAAAGATACAATACTGAAGAAAAAATAAGTTACTTACCTGTACACTGTGGTTCTCCAGTATTGATATCTTTTATAGATTCACATGTGACCTCCCCCCCCCCCCCCCCTCCCCTTTTCAGGTTCACCTTCCATACCTCTCTTATTGCCTTAAGGTACTCGTGCTTGAAATCTGAGGTATGATGGTCCTGCAGGGGAAGGAGACTCTATGGTCGGTGCTCTGATTGGCTAGAGTTTGGATGTTTTATAACAATGGTAATAGGTTGCTAAAAGCTAGTGAATTCTTATGGGCATTTGAATGTTAAAGTGTTATACTGCTATTTTACTGTTACCGTGGGACTCCCACCATGACAATGGGGAAGATTCAAGCATGTGAATCTACAAAAGATATCAATACTGGGGAACCACAGTGTACAGGTAAGTAACTTTTTTTTATATGTCGTGTGGGAGTAACATAAAGCTCTTTCCTGATGGTGCTGCCGTAATTTAGCCGCAAGGGGTTCAATAGCTAGAGCAAAAAGCAGAGGGGAAAATAGGCAGTCCTGCCGTGTGCCCTGTGTTATTGAGAAGGGTGGGGAACTTGTTCCATTAATTAGGACTCTAACTTTTGGGAGATCATATAACAGCCTTACCCACGACAGAAAGCCTGCTGGCATTCCCATTTGTTGTAGGATTCCTAATAAATAGTCCCATTCAACAGAGTCGAAAACTTTCATAGCATCGATGAAGACCGCCACTGCCGTTAACTCCGGGTCAATATCTTGCATTATAGAAAAAAGGGTGCAAAGATTGTGGGAAGTCACACTCTTGGGGATGAATCCTGCCCGGTCAGGCAACAGTAGCTTCTCCATCAATAAAAGTATTCTGTTGGACAATAATTTAGTGAGAATCTTTGCATCATTGTTGATGAGGGATAGTGGTCTATACAAGTCACACTGATTAGCCGGTTTCCCAGGCTTTAGGAGCGAGATTATCAGTGCCTCTCTCAAGGTCTGAGGATAAACTCCGATTTCTTGTGCCTCCTTTACACAGTTTTCAATATGGGAGTAAGTTGATCTACATAGGCCTTCTAGAAATCTATGGGAAGGCCGTCTGACCTGGGCACCTTGCCAGATTTCATCTGCATTATTGCAGTTTGCGAATTTTATCCTCCTCTAAAGGCGCAGCGAGGAATTCTCGCTGTGAATTACTCAACCAACCAAGGGCCATGTCATCTAGGTATGTAGCTAGGTCCAGCAGTTGATGCCTTCTAGTGGTGAATAATGTGTGGTAAAGTCTTGAAGTAGTTCAGCAGTATCCCTAGGAATATTACCTTTGTGATCTCGTATCTCCAACACATAGCTAGAGAAACAGGATCTGCAAATTTCATCTGCTAGTGCCTTCTCGGGACGTTCTCCCTCTCCATACCTGTATGCTCTAAAATATTTTCCCCGAAATAAACTTTCCCAGTCTGCTGTGTCTTTATAATCCGTTAATTTGTCCCTGAGCTCTCTTTGCAGATTGCTGCTTGAAGTGCCACTCATATCTTGCTCTAATCGTTTCGGCTCCAGTTTCAGCGTTTGTAGTGTAACTGTACCAATGTTGCGTTGGAAAAAATCTGTAATCTTTTGACCCTAGTTCTGTCCAGAACGCTGTGTCTAACAGCGTCTATGGCATAAGCCTCCATCTCGTATGGGGCGCGCTGACCCCTGGTGGGGACAATGTTAAATGAACCAGTGAGTGATCCGAATATGTTCTCGCCAGATGTTCTACCCTGGTGATCCAAGGTCCCATGCCCCTAGAAACCAACCAATAGTTTAGCCTGGACCAGGACGAATGGACTGCAGAATGGTGCATGCCCTCTCTTGCCGCGGGGTGTTAGGGTCTCCAGGCATTTATGAGGCCATTTTCGAGAATTATGCCAGGCAATAGTTTCTGCGTCTTAGTGTAATGGTTTGGGAGGGGGTTGGACATGTCTGTTAATGGATCCAGCATCGTGTTAAAGTCCCTTCCCCAGATCAAGTGTGTAGATCCTATCTCTTCTTCCCCCAAAGTGTAATATAAAAAACGGGGTCGTCAGTGTTCGGGTCACAACAACTCACCCGTGTGACTGACACGGAGCCCAGCCACCCCACATTATAGTATATCTGCCTTACTGGTCCTGAGCAACTCCCTTTGGGACGTATGGAGTCTGTTTTTAATCAGAATTGCTGTCCCTCTGGAATATGTAGAATTTGATGAGAAAGCTCTGTGTTCTGCCCATTTACCAGCTAAGGGCGAGGTACTGAGGGGGTCGAGGTGGGTTTCCTGCAAAAGCACGATTTGAGCATGATGGCGGTCTAAACATGCCAATATCTGTCTTCATTTGTGTGGATTCCCCAACCCTTGGACATTCCAGGTTATCAGCTGTATTTTCTGTACCGTTTTACTGTGTCATAGTATTATTGAAAGGAATACTTGGATGAAGGATTGAGTCGTAGTCCTGCCTGCATTTGTGGATAAATGTAGTAGTAACTCAGTGTAATGTTTGAACTGCATTGTACCAACTCCCAAACTCAGTCCTATTGCCACGCCCTCCCACAACGGCATCCAAACTTTGCCCGAAGCACTATTCCCACCCCCTCCCAAATATCCCCAAACTGTAGATTCCACTGTCATTGCAACCCGGGGGGATCTCCCTTCGATGTGCGCAAGGGTCTGACACATTAACTCCCATCCCTCTGGCTGGTAGAGTGTCTATTGGGGGGGTGCCCGGTTCTGATTTTTAGTAAGTCCTAGTATTGCACTTATCTGCTTGAGGTTTCCGGTAGCGGTCTTGGTGTCCATAACCAACATTGCCAACTTCAGTCAGTTACCTGGATACAGCTGATTCATATCTATTCACTATATTATAAAACCTAGTGGACACGGAGCAGTGTAGTTAAATAAACAACATTTTCTTGCTTCACACTTGTCTTTCACAAGTTGCGCTTATTCCAGTGAAGGGGATGCTGCTCTTGCAGGAGGGTCCGCAGATTTTTGGTGCGAGTCTTTGCGCTGAGTGCTCTTCAGGAAGTCTTCCACTTGTTGCACATTTACAAAGAAGTGTTCCCTGCCCTAATCTGTAACTCTGAGGCGTGCCGGGTACATTAGAGCATAAACTATTTGCGCTTGTCTCTGCCTTCTTTTGGCTGGGATGAATTTCTTCCTAGCTTTGTGCACAGCAGTTGTAAAGTCTGGGTATACTGTGAATTCATTCCTTTCGAAATGGAGTTGCCGCTTCTCTCTAGCTAGTCTCAATGCAACATCTCGATCGCGGTAGTTCAACAGTCTTGCAATTATTGGATGCAGCGGAGTTCCCAGAGGTGGCAGAGGACCCAGCGATCGGTGCGCCCTCTCCACAACCATGTGAGGGGAGGAGTCTGCCGCTCAATTAATTCTTCCATTCGACCAGTGTTCACGCTTTCCAGGAACCCCAGTACACGTATATTATTGTGCCTAGAGCGTGCTTCCTGATCTTTGTTTTTGACCACTGTCACTCAATAATTTGTCCATTTGTGTCTGTATGCCAGTCGAGGTGTCTTCCACGTCCGAAATCTGATGCTCCGCCTCTGTGGAAGTGAGACTATGCTTCATGGCGAGCAGGAGCGTTTTCACCTCATCATCCTGATTTTGTGTGGCTTCTTGGGGTTAGTCCATTCCTGCGTTCAGGTTCTTCTTACGGTGCACGTGTCAGCTTCTTGGGTTCTGATGGTAGCTTTGCTTGTTTCTCATCTGTTCTCCCCATTGCCAAGTATGAGACGCCTGCTACCAATATTAAGTTGCTGGTGTGTAGTCATGAGTTACTGACAGAGGCCACCCTTCCTTGTAGGGGACTGGGTGTGACTGCTTCGTATTATCCGTCAGTTAGTTGAAGTACGCGTTTCTTTAGTATAGAGGGCAAAGGAGTTCAGCCAAGGTCATATCCAATTACTCCTGGTAAACTTTCACCTCGCCAGGCTGCCACCGGCCACCCTCCTGCACTGCTTTGAAGCTGTATGGGCAATACTTAATTGCAGAGGTGCCTCGTACCCCTGCTCTGTAAGGGACAACCCGAGTGCTTACTGGCCGCAAGGGTCTGCAAGGTGTTGTCCAGTTATCTGCTTTTACTCTGACGTGCACAATTTGTAACGTTTACTGCTAGTTGGGGGAGGGGGGCAGGACTCGCTGTGTAATAGTAGCCGCAGTTGCTTGTGTATCACTGGCTCTCCTTCCTACAAAGACATGACCCTCACAGCAGCCATGCACCAGATTGCGGTGGGGGAGGGGATGAGCCTACCGTTACCACATTTCCACAGCGCTCTATCGTTCGAGCGCGCCGATATCTCACCTGTGCCAAACAGGAGCGTCTTCTGTTTTCTTTCCCCTCTCATGCGCTGCCACTGCACCCATCTGCCATGAAGGGTCCTGCCGGGCGATATTGCGCCTTACGTGTCTGTCATTGCGGCCTCGACCTCCATGCCCGCGGGGTGGGAAGGGGCACACTGTATACTCCAGTACCTTCCGTGGCCTCCGCTGACTATCCCTCTGCCGTGCTGATGCACCGCACTAGCAGAAAGAAATCTACCTCCGGTTGTCGTCCTCGCCCAACCGCTTCACCTGCCATTGCTTGTGATGTGGGGCCTTGTCGGAACGCATGACTTGCGGCATTGCGTGATGGCTGCCCCAGATGCGTCGAGCGTCCGCACGTCAGTAGGGCCGCCAGCTTCGTATAAAGTCAGTTTTCCGGAGTTCACGGCTTTTGCAGTCGGCGCTGAAAGCTACAGCGAGTGCAGAGCTTCTAAATCTCTCCGCGACCGTCTTTCTTACCAGCTAGTGTCCGTTTCTGGGCAGAATAGGGGCTGCTAGAGCCTCACTTGTGTGCAGTTATCTTGCGTGCGCCCCACCTAGCGCCTTGTCACTCTCAAATCTTACTGTAACAGCCACTCTTACTTTCTAGTATTTTGCAACAACAGATCCAACACAGCCAATGAGCTTATTAGCAGGATAGCCCATGAAATTGTAGATTTAAAAAATAAGGAATAAAAAAAAGGGGCCATCCAAAATATGTAAAAATACATAATATCGTCCTACATAATATTGACGTGCACCTAAACCTGCTGCCAAGCACTTGCTATAAATAATCTTGGGCTACATTTAGAATTGTAAACTGATACAATCCTGCATTAGGTGGCATATGAGTTTGACTGTTGTTCAGAATTTAAAACCAGTAAATATACTTATAAGGAGATAATGTATGGTTGGTAATTCTCCATCAAGCGTTCTATCAAAAAATGTGTATGCTTAAATCAGTCCTGCCCTTCGGACGTGGAATGTTTTGGTAGTATTATGCATAGTAGTAAATGTATCAACATGCCCCATTACAATATAATGGTATTTTTAATATTATGGTCGCCTATTTGCCAGTTAAGTGAATGTGCTCCAAATTCAACTGCCCGGGGGGGGGGGGAGGGGGTGTACGATAGTCGTTTTAGGCGTTTTATTTCTGGTTTCTTTGACCACGTTAATACTTGTTATCCTTGGACCATGACTGAGTCTACTTCGGAAAAGAAAAGATCTCTTTAGAAGCCTTGCTTCTCCTGTGGTCTAAAGAAAACGTTTGAAGATGACTCCCATAAGGGGTGTTTATCGTGCCTAGATCCACACCATGTGCCCAAGGACTGCACTGTCTGCCATACCTTTTCTTTAAAGAATGAATTACAAAAAAAGGTTTTCACCCCTTATAAACCTGCCACACCACAATCCGATGTCATGTTCCTTTAGGCATGATTCTGTAAAGAGTGTTAATTCTCTCAAATCCCCTCAGTAGAACATTTCAAACATTAAAGAGCTTACTACCAAAGAACTCTGTGCTAAATATCCCTCCTTGTCCATAAGTTACACCTAAAGTGCTTTGTGAAACCTCTTCATTTTTTGCGAGATCCTCTGAAAACAGCCTTGGCATCAAGATATATTCTCTCAAAGCCTTTGAGAGTTTTCACTTCTAAGTCATCCATAAAAGCCAAAGTGTCCAGGTTATTTTCAACAACTATCTCATGAACCATCTTCTCTTTGACTACTAGTATTTCTTCCATTGCTTCCTTGACCAATGCCACATCGACCACAGCGTTGTTGACAAACAGCATTTACTTTCTCCACTATTGCCTCATCTGCCAATTGTATGTTGTTGGCCATCACCTCATCAATCGTTGCCATCCCTTGTTGACAGCAAACAAAAACATCAGCCCAAATCACATATAATTATAGAACTGGGCATTTAGACAAATCTGAGTCCTTCACAACTTCAGCTACGACAACACTCACTTCGTCTACCCGGCAAGCCTCAGACACCTCCCATTAAAATGACTTTCTAGCATAGAAACACAGGAGGATGAGGAGAAAGAAGGGCATTCGGAATATCATAATAAATATGCCCACATCACATGCAGCCCAAGACAGCTGCAAAACAGCTGTTCAGTGCCTACATACGGACAATAAACAAGACGGAGAAGAGAAAGTAGAGGTGGAAGAACATTAGGAAGGAAGTGTTTATAATGAGAATTACAAGCCATGCTATAACCCTATAAGGTAGTTTAAAAAACCCGCTAACCCCCCCAATAGACATATTTTGTTTCTGACACCACGGCACCCTTGTTTTTGTTGTTCTACTGTTTTGTTATATCTGTCAAAATTCCCTGTAACGCCCACCATAGGGGGGGGGGGGGCTACTGGTATGCTGTTAAAGACTTGCACATAACAATACTTGTTGTATATTCTTGGAATAGGGACCTTTTCGAGCTATAGAACTTGGGACGAAGATGACACTCCTACTAGCTCTCTGTAACTCCTGGCTCTCCCCCTATATTTTCTCTGTTTGTATGTATTGTGCATGATGCTCGTCTATGGTCATATTAAAACCAAATAAACAGATTTTGACAAAAAAAAACAAAAAATAAG
This sequence comes from Triturus cristatus, assembly GCF_964204655.1. Classification (NCBI taxonomy): domain Eukaryota; kingdom Metazoa; phylum Chordata; class Amphibia; order Caudata; family Salamandridae; genus Triturus; species Triturus cristatus. Next base: position 881,726,335 of record NC_140591.1, read on the forward strand.
AAGCATGTGCTTCTCACCTGGAATTTACTGCAGAAGCACCTGCATCATATTCTTAAAAGAAAAGGTCAAGCCTTTTTTGGAGAAGGCGTAGGGGAAAATTTGAGGAACAACTTGTGCTCAAAATAGCTCAAAAGTCCAGCTACTCTGACACCCTGTCAGTAGTCCTGTGTAAATCTTCATTCACGCGGGCCCTTCTGTCGATTACCATCCCATTGAAGCAGGAAAGTCTTCTGGCAGTACTCCAGGAAGTAGGATAATAGAAGTTAGAAAAAATTAAAGTTATATAAAGCTCAAACGCGAGGAAAATAGAAACCAGTGAAAATAAATCTAATCAGCCTTATTAAATAAGAGCAAACCATGCAATATCCCACAGTGCCCTCATTTTTTACCCCATGAGCAGATGCAAATCGCTCACCTAACAGTATTATCGTATATGATCCAAGATACTGCGTATTTACATCAATTGCTGAGTTCCAGTGTCCTAAATAAACATATCAGATGTCATAAATCCTGACATGACTTCAGAATTAAGCCCCTCGTTATATTAAATCAAAACTAGTATTGTGGCTGCCTGCCCTGTTACGGGAAATTTCATCAGTTCAAAAACATTACTATACAGTTTCAGTAAAAAAAAATGTATATCGATAAATATATTTCCCTCGAGACAGCCAATGCAAAATCTTATGTTATAACAAATAGATAAAAATCACCAAGTCCAATATAAAATGAAATGTATATCGCAACTAAATCAACCTTTTTGTTCAGGTGTTGCACACACAGATTCATATTATGCAACGTACACCGATCGATAGTGCACCCTGAAAAAGCCTTCTAATCATCCACCCAAGAGTGAGGACATCTGTATTTACAAACCTGCAGCAAGAAGTTTTGTCCTTCTAAAAGGTGCAATCTGGTGAATGATGAGCAAACCTACAAAAGGAGCCAGTCTCAGCTGCTGAAGAATGACAATGGATTCTTTATAAATTATCAGGAGACAGCAACCTAAAAAAGACGCAGCTGACCTTATATCAGTATGGGCAGCGAAGGCGCTTCACACCTTCTGCTGTGTTCAGGATGACTGGGCCTCCGTGTGTAAGAAAGGAGTGGGTCAGGTGGGGGAGGGGTTGCCGTGGTTTCCTCAGGGGATGGATCTCTATGGGTGCCCCTGAGTCCCTCTTGTCTGGGTAAAACCCGATGGATAAAACTTTGTTGCTTCCATTTAGATTGGACTCGATTATTGTTCTTATTTCATGTTAAGTTTGGGGGTCTTAATAGGTTTCACAAAAAGATGCAACACGCAGCAGTACGCATTCCCCTGCCCACTCCTACCCTGTGTGCCCCTCACCTCAATTAACAAATCCACCAGTCCCCCCTCGAATGTACGGGACAGGAGTATACCCACTCCTTTTTAGGTCTCGCCTACGCAGTGCGCATGCACTGCATAGGAGACCTTTAGCCGTCGTGCAGCTCTTTTTCCAAGCACATACTCGTGCTTGTGGCGGCATACGCCTTGCGGGAGTGCGCAGCGGCGCGCCACAAGCACGAGTATGTGCTTGGAAAAAGAGCAGACTGCTCTCTCCAGCACGCACGCGCCACTCGCGGGTGCCGCACTTGTTGACTGGAGGCTTCCACGGTGCTCAGCACTGTGCCAAGACGCTGTGGCGCACGGAAGGAAGCCCCCGCTGTGATGCCAGCGTGCACATGTGATGGGAGTCCTGGCTTATGTCATCATAGTTATCCCACTTGTAGGACCCCCACCCCTTATTCTGTTTGAGTTTTTTGGGAGAGGCATGGTTCCAGAATATTCTGTGCTTTTCCTCTTGCCTCATATACATCTCTTGTCATGCTGTCACTGGGTCCAGCCTCTGGCCTCCCTGCACTCTTTTTGTCTGTAAGATTTAAAAGGACACAGATCAGTTATCCAGGAGTCGCAGCTGATCATGTGATGCTAATGTTGCCATCTTTCCTCGACTCTTGTTATTTCTCCATAAAAAAAGGATCATTTTTGTGTCACAGGCCGCACACTCTCTAATCTGCTGTCATCTCTCTGCCTCCGTCTCTCAGCGGCCTCATTCCCTTGTCTTCTCCTGCACTCTCCCCATTCAGAAGACATTTTAGGTCTCCCTTCTCTGGCTGTACCCACAATGTGCCTCTTAATTTCTCCCTGATTCGCCTTCTCCGTCTCATTCTTTTTATTGCACTCCCATTGCTTCTCCCAGTATCTCTGGCCCCTCTTTCTTTCTCTCTCCCCCCCTCTTTCTCTTTCTCTCTCTCGTCGCCCCCCCACCACTCTCTCACTTTCTATCGCTCGCTCTCTCTCACACTGGCTTGTCATATCGTGCACAATGCTGGAGTCAAGTGACAGATTATCTCTATTGGTGGACCACAGATACTTAAGCTTTCTTTGCACACTTGGTCTGACGTCACATGGTGTAACAAGCTTTACAAGCTCGATCAGCATCTAGCGGCTCAATTCTGCTCAGGCAAAGATGGAATGGCAACTTTTTCAGCCTTTCTTATACATCGGCGTCAGACAACTTAGAGGAGTCCAAGCAGGGAGAATGTTTTTAACATGATGCCCCCACAGTGACTCAAAAAGGACGGTCTCTTGGCTTCCCCTGTAGAAGTCGCTACTAGATGTCACATTATTATGGGCAATATCAGACCACAGTTTCCATCGCAGTGAGCTATGCTGCATGGCCCCATCTGCGCTGTTGCCTCCTACAGCCCCAAGAGAGCTCCAGGAGGGATTCCCTGGAGCATGGCATACGTCCACCGGGTGATGCGTCCACTGTCCTTTTAACTGGGCGCTCTGGACTGGTGTCCTCGGGTCAGTGGCGTCACTAAGGTTGGTGTCACACGGTGCGGGTAACTCATGGTGTCACCCCCTCACGACTTACCGCATGGACCTCCTCCACTCTGAGTCCGCCAGTGGACACAGTTGGCAAATAACGGGACCATACAGAATCCTTAGTAACGTTTGTAAATGTAGGTCCTATATTTACAAAATGTGCCTGTTAACAACAGTGTGATAATGACTCATTAATCAGGTTGTACAGTGGGCTACCTGCTAGTCAACAGTTTATTGGAATTTATAATATCATAGGCATGGTACTTTGTACTGGTGTGGTGTTCCCACTATCCAGCAACACGATATATCAGTGGTCGAAGTGGGGGGGGGAAAAGTAGGGGAACTGTGGGCGGAGAATCAGAGGGCGGGAATAACCCAAGGATTGGATCAGTGAGCGGAGCCAGAGGTGTGACCAGAATGCGCAAACATCCCAATTTTTTGTATTTGTTTGGTTTCACTGCCCAGTTTTATCAACCAATGGATACACATGATTATTTAAGGTTATAATGAGTTATTGACAGTAAAATGCATTCACAAAGTGGGATATACTTCTAATCACAGAATGTCCCCAAATACGATAAAAAGCACAAGCCATTTGTCTCCGAGCCATGGAGTTTGTCATCAGCACTTCTCCCTTTTCCACAACAGCAGTTCAAACATGAATGGCTAAAAATCCTAGTTTGCAAATGTTTTCTAAATAATAATGGCTCTGCCATATTTGCCTCATAATGCAAGATCTGCAGCATGATCTGACCATTTCAACTAATAAATTGTTTATAGCTCAAACGTATCAAAAGTTAATAAAAAATGTGACTTGTGTTGCTGCGGAGTAGATGACAGTTAATAGCTCACTGTTCTATGTTAGCATTTAAACTTATAAACTGCAAGTAACAAAAGGATCTCTCTGACAGAAGCAGTAGCCCACTGGCCTATTTACATTATGTGCACTTTGTGATCTGCATGGTACATGTTCTTTGCAGCAGGTACATTAACCCTCTGTGCTACCTTTCCATGAGTCAAATCTTCCATTAGACAAAATTCCGATCTCTCTCTAGGAAGAACATTAATCACCAGAGTCATCATGACATTTTTATTGTTACTGAAAATTGCTGGAAGCCAGGAAGGAGGCAGCAAGCGCTTTTAAAACCATAATAGACTTGCAAAAATGCTGCCTCCACCTAAAGTCAGCACCTGGTGCGGTCACACCGGTTGCACCGCCCTAGAGCTGGCCCTTCTCATATTTTAAAACTTTTATTCCCAATGCTGCACTTTGGAATTAAATGTCAGAAAAATACGACATTGATTTTCCAGCAAAAGTGATTTTCTTTTTTGGATCCATTTCACAGGGGAGCAAATAAAAGAAAGGAGAGGAAAGAGAGTGAGAACCCTGTCTTGCAGCCACTGTCTTCAGTAAGAGAAGACATGCCGTGCTAGCAGGCGAGAGGCCTCAGCTTGTACACAGAGCTGCTGTGCCTGAAAGTCGTCTTCGCAGGCCTCCCGACAGCTCAAACGATGGGCCCACAACTCGGTGATCAGAGGCAGGCAACCTCGCTCCGCACTGCCTTCGCCCTCCCCCTGCGCCCTGCTGGGTGTCGCCCCATGTGAGGGTGTTACGCGGTGCGGCCTGCACCCCCATAGTGACGCCGCTGCCTCGGTTGTCACCACCGTGTCGTAAGTAACTCGAAGAAGCGAACCGTCCGCATCGCTGTGTAAGGAATTTCTACTCAAACCTTTAGATGGTGATCTTCTCATGAGGCAGTATGAAATGCTTTTTTGGAGGTTTCCTCCATGGCCTCAAGAACATGTCCTGGTGTGATGCGTGCAATGAAAGTTCAGCACGGATGAGACCTGAGCTGTTCAAATGTGACGTCCTGCCGTGTGGTTAGCTGAGGCTCTTCATACCACAAGTTTTCCTTGGTGTTGGTAATGACCCCCACGTCACCTTACTGCAAGCAGCCCTGTGAGTGCCTTATTATGTCTGAGTTTTACTACAATCTCTGTTGATATCTTTGAACATTGTGGCTGTCTGGACTCTTGGTCTGCTCCTGGGGCTGCTCCATTGCTGGAACAGGTACTTTACGATTTGAAATGTTCTACAGCGTTCCAACTTGGTAGCTCCAGAGAAGGTTTGGATCCTCTGACAAGCATTAAAAATGAAATAAAATGACAGAAAATTGCATCATTGTGAATGAAACCACACAATATAAGTGGAAATGAATAGTGAATAAGGAATTGATAAAATTAAGGATGTCATTTCCTTCAATGCTGTGGGACCACTGTGAAGACAGCTTCCTGCACCAAGGATTGGCATAGCCAATAGGTCTCGCCTTTGGGACTTTATAAGTATTTAGTTATGCACCCCTCCGCCTCTCTCTCCCGCTGCAGTGCGAGGTTTTTACACTAGAATCGTGTCCACTCCAGTGGCGACCTTGGCAAACACCTGGCTCGAAATTTGGACAGGCCGCCAAGGCAGTCTAACTTCGTTGCCTTTCTTTTTCTGCTCTCCCACTGTTCCCTTTTCTGTCCGCATTTGTCTTTTCTTCTTCCTTTCATCTCTCTTACACCTTGATTTTCGCTTTTTGTTTCACTCTCTGTCCCTTCTTTGTCTCTGACCCTTTTGTCCTTGACTTTTTCTGGTTTCTCCCTCTGACCCATTTATCGATATTCTAATCGCTTATTTCTCTGTCTTTCCTTTCGTAACCCTTCCCTCTTAATCCACTTCTTTTTATTTTCTCTTGTGCTCTCCCCCACGTTCACATTTCTCTCTTCTCCTCTTTTTCTCACCCACCCTCTCTTCTCTTCACCTCCTTCACCGATTCCCCTACTCTTTATACTTTCTCACCTCTCTCATGCACCTATTCTTACACTCTTTCTTTTCTAGCACTCTCTTCCTCTCTCTCGTCGGAATGTGCACCCCCCCAACTCTGCTCTCTGTCTTTTCCCTTACTTCCGTAATGTCTTATTTTCTTGGATAATGGGGTTTCAATGGCAGCCGCAGCAATACGGTTTCTCTTCATACTTCATACCAGTGAGGGTCTTGCTGTTTTGTTTCTTCAGCGACATCCAGAGGTCCTAGAGTAGTATTCGTGTACTGAAAGCAAGATTTGTGGCCATATGCATAATAGCTTTAATGTTGACACTGATTGGTTACTGGTCGGCGTTTGGGATAGGCATTAGGGAGCGCAATATAGGTATCAATTTGACACAGACCATTTGTAATACTAGCCTAGCCTAAGTGATAGTGTTGCCTATCTATAGGGCAGCGAAGCACCTGCTCTGCTCTTCTGGGTGTCTTTTAAGGACTCTTTGTACAGCGTGCTTTTAGTTCACAGAGATTGTTTTACCGTTTCCTTACACCCTCTTACCACAACATGCTTGAAAGCGTGGGGCTTGCAAAATTGGTGGATTACGGGTCTCTTCACATTTTTATAAAGCGCTGCATGCCACAAGCATTTCCTCACAGCACTGTTTCTACTTGAACAAGGTCCTCGTAACGGTCCCTGCACAGCACTTATGGGTCTTTGTCCTTTTATTGCTAAGGTGACTGAATAAGCTGCACCCATCCCACTAACTGTGATTTAAAACCATGAATGGCCCCACTCTGTCATGGCCTACCCTACACCAAAATCGAGAGACAATTGCCAACTGATAACTAGCCTGCTGGCAGTGACACAGGCTTTTGGTGCATACAAATAACCTGCAGACAGTAAGGGTTAAAAACCGAGGCATGCGGTTTAGCCTATGTGTGCACGTTTTGTTCAGCCAGCTTCTGGTTGCAGCAGTTGATGTTGGTTGTTGTTTAATTATGTCATTATTATTTCCTAGTGCCCTCAAGTAACCCAGATGCACCTTTCTTTCAGACACAAATGCCTATTTTCATTGTTCATATTGCAGCACAAGTCTGAAATCCTTTCATTTTCCAGGTCCGAAAATAACTTTTTCCTCCCCGAGGACGCTGCTCTGCGAGAGATGCTGTATCTACTCTATCGCCACATACTACCAGATGGAGTCCAGATGTTCATACAATTTTTGGAAGTAGGTTTTCCTCTAGGTGGTTATATTCTGCAACTACAGTGGTTATTGCTCAGAGTTTAGCTCTTGCTTGCATCTCGTTTGTTTTCCATTGTTTATTTTAGCTTCTCGTCCTATTTTTGTTTCAAAGGGCAACATTTAGAGTAAAGACAGCTTATATTTTTATACCCTATCAGTTTTCCGTTTCTTTGGCTCCAACTAGTTGCTCTACAACATACATTAAACACATTGGCAAAGCCGATAGCTCTAGCCAAACACTTATAAGGTCCTAAAGGCGAGACCTATTGGCTATGCCAATGCTTGTTTTGGTAGGTCAAGAGGACAAGTATTTTTAGGGGAACCAGCGTGATTTTAATCTATGCCATTGCCTAGAGAGGAGGTGTGTCTTATGAAGCAGATACTGCAACAGACTCTTTCAAACACTGACAATAACTCCACATCTTGTGCTAGGTTATTCTAATCTTGGGCATAAAAACTGAATATTTAAATGTTGAATGTTTTGGATGTTTGATAGCCTTTGCAGGTGCATCTTCTTAGTTATATAAAGGGTTTTAAGTGGGGTAAAAAAAACTGGGGAGTCTCTCAAAGGGGCATGGCCAATGTAATTAAGGGTGTGGCTCAAAACACATAAGCTACAAAACTGTGCTTAGCATAGTGTGCCGCCCGACTTGTATTTTGCTGTTTCTGTAATGCATCCAGATATGATACAGCAAGTAACATCAGGAGTTTATTGAATTTTGGAGGGAGTTACCCCGTTGGTAGCAACAGCTTGTGGATCATACGTTCTGGCATGAAAAGGCCCAGCTCTGTCAGGTGCCGGCTCGCCAGCCACCAGGGCGGCCATTGCAGTTGTGCTGCCAAATAAAAATGCTCAAAGTTAGGAGCCCCCAGGCCCCCTTTGTCAAACAGCAGTGTGAGCTTCCAAAGGGCAACACACAGATGCCCCATGTATCAAATGAAGGTCACTAGCATATTATGTAATGTACGAAAGGTGAAGTTCGGTATGTGAACCGGTAGATTATGAAAGTAATAAAGAAGAAGGGTGAGTATTGCCATTTTGGATAGTGAGACACAGCACTGCATTTTAAGTGGGAATGTGATCCATAATGTCAGTTGCAGTCTCAGAGTGGCAATGGCCTGGATGAGATCACCACATCTATTAAGTCCCGGGTATCATGATATGTCTGAATACCAAGATGACAAAATGTGCGAGGATCCCATCTTACTAGGTGGGATCCCACCATTAGATGTTCTGAATACCAAGATGACAAAATGTGCGAGGATCCCATCTTACTAGGTGGGATCCCACCATTAGATGGTGTAGCGGGCAGTCTGGGCTCAGGGAACAGACATGTCTTCGCCTAGTTCACACACAACCCTGAAGCTTCTTAAAATTCAGCAAGGGCTGTCTCAGTTCTTCCAAGTCCTTGCCTGATGTCTCGGATGTAAATAAGGACATCGTCCGCATAAAGAGAGCTGTGACAGTCAGCATCCCTGGCTCGTGACCTGGCTTAGCTCTGTCGGAGGCATAATGAGTAGGGCTGTCCTAACTTGGGTCGCGGGGACTGTGTAAAGTAAGGAAATGAGGCACAGAAAACACACTGGGATGTCAAACCGTGAGAGCACACCCAGGCTATGGTATCGAACCCTCGCTCCAGGTAGATCACTAAGCAAGCAGCATACGGGCAATGGGACAGGCCCAGCTCCAAAACTCTGTGGAGTCTGTTTTTTTAGGGTAGTGGAATGATTTGGGATGAAGCCGTTTTGGTCGTTGGGCACTAGCTGGAGCCTATGCTTTAGGAGATAGCCGGCAATGGCCTGACATAGTATGTGCTTAAAATGGACAAAGGGCGGTAGGATGTCACCTCTAGTGGGTTCTTATCAGGTTTCGGCATGACCATGAGGGATTCGCAAAGCATTGGGGGTAGCCTTCCTTCTTCAAAGGCCACCTAATATAACTCCAGCGATTTAGGTACTAGGACGTCTTCATAAGCCTTATAAAACTTGACTGGAAGGCACATCCAGGCCTAGAGTTTTACATGTAGCTGACCCTCTTATGGATGCCCTAAGCTCCTGTTCTGTTAGGGGCAGTCGCAGGTCCTCTTGGGCCAATTGATCTACAGTGGGCAAGACAAGGTCCTCTAAGAAGGGCCGTATGTTAGCAGTCCAGTCAGTGGCAGGCGGGTTGTATAATGCCTGATAATATGATGCAAAAGTAGGGTGAACGTCTAACTGACTAGTGATGGTGCAGGTTGGGAACTGGTGAATACTGATGACTGGGGAGAGAATTTGGTATAACGGCCAGAGCGGCTGACCTTGAAGTTGGGGAACCAGGTTTGAGTCCTGGTGGGATGCTCAAGCATCCTGCGATTCTGGGCAAAACACTTAATCTCCCGTGCCTAAAAAATGAATGTGTATGTCTGTAATGCAACTGGTGCTTATGTAAAGCGCTCTGATACCTTTGGATCGAGTTCGCTCTGTATAAAACTGCCCAAAAAAAAAAAAAACTGGTGCAATTGGGCTCGCACTACGGAGCAGCCAGGCTATTAGTCAGCCAGACTTGTCTCCTTTGGCATGCATCTTGGCCTGATAGGCCCAGAAATCAAAGCATTTCAGTTGGGCCACTAGTTGGGCATGTCGTTCCCTAGTATCCAGAAGTGTGCAGTGACCCACAGGGGCTTTATGAGATTTCGCCTCTAGGGCGCCAAGGCACTGCTCTAGGGTTATTATTTAAAGTCAGCCCACACTCCTACCACAGCATTAATTGAGTGTGTACAAAGCACTACTTTTAGTGCCTCCTATTCTGTGGGCCTGGACATTGCTGTTCCTCAATTCTTCGCCATGTACCAAGTCAGCACTTCCCGGTTGGTGTCCCAAAGCGCATAGTCCTCTAACAGGGCTGATTGAAAGCACATTTGGGGACAGGCGGACGAGGGGCTCCCCAGTGCAAGTGCAACTGCAGCGGGTTATGGTCAGAAAAGGTCTGACCAAGGTATTTTCCAGTCACTACTTTCGTGAGAATGGCTGGGTGGCAGAGAATATGGTCTAGTCTCACATGTAAGTCGTGGGGCGGGGAATAGTTCTTCATATCTGGTTATAATGCATTCCGGTTGGGCAACCTACTGCATGGGTCCTGCACCAGTCTCTGCTACAAGGGAGGTTGGTAGTGGGGAATGGGGTCAAGTATGCTATTAAAGTCTCCACTAATGAGCCACAGATATTTTCCCACTTGTGAGGATAGCCATAAGGCGGGCCAGGAAAGCTTGCTGGGCTACATTTGGTGCTTAAATGCTGTCCAACAGGAGCAGACGGTGATCAAGCTGCCATCCACAATACATATCTTCCCTCAGGGTCTATTTCCGTGGCAAGGCATTTGAAGAGAGCAGTGGGCCGTATCCAGACTAACACCCCACGGGCAAACCCAGAATATTTAGTGCACTAACATTGTCCTCGCCATCATTTTTGTAATCGAACAACTTCACCCCTGCCATGTGTGTTTCCTGGAGAAATTCAATACAAGTGTTGCGCAGCTGTATGTATTGTTGGACTAAGTGTTGCTTACGCGCTGTCCCCATTCCCCTAACACTCGAAGTAAGTTCTTGTATTTTAGTCATGGCATATTTGAGGTATGGAGTATATGCACAGCCCAGTGCCGATAAGTTATACATTGTATGACCTGCAAATACAAGTTTATCATAATCCCCAACTCCCCTCCAGGTTCAGCCCAAAAACGGCGAATACCCAAACAATTAACAAACAGACCCATGTTGTGGGAACTCTTTTAGGGGGGCTCATGAAGGTCTCCAGCTAAAAAAGAAATAAATTGTCTATTGAGAGGGGGCGAACAGTAACGTGGGCCAATACCCAGTCTCCCAGTATGAAAGAGAAAGGGGTAGAGAAAACTAGACAAACTTACTCCTCTAGGCCTGCCGAAACCATTTTTAGGTCTCGCCTGGCGTTAGCAGCGTGCAGGCGCTGCCCTCGCCATGCGAGGGCTTCTTGGAATCAATACGATTCCAGAAGCTCGCTTTCTGCTCCGCCCGTGTTTTCTATTGGGGCGCGTCATTTTGCGTCACCAATTATGCAAAACAGGGTATTATGATTAACCAGGAGGCTTTTTAGTCCCTCCTGGTTACCACCCTGTCCACTTTTGGCCCCGCCCACCGGGATTGGATCTTTTACTTGCGGCGGGAGACAGTGTCTCTTAATTAGCCGCTAAGCACTCTTTTTATGGTATTACCGCGTTTATCAATGGCTGACGTGCGCCTTTCATTTCTCTGGCGCGGCTTGTTTGAGCTTGCTACAAAAACTGCGGGAGTTAGCAGCCCCCGGTAGACCCCGCTGACCTCCATGCAAAGCGTGAGCTCCGGCCGGGAGCGTGTCCTGACAGCGGAGCAGGAACATGAGCGGACTCTCCCACGGAGGCATGGTCGCCCGCAGAGGTAAGTGTGGCACAGGTGAACATCGCTTCCTACTCGAACTCCCTAGACAGTTTCAAAATGTAAAGTGCCGACTAGCTTAATGTAGACCGTGCAGTGCTGTAGATGCTCCGTGTCCCGGTCCTTGCAGTGCTATAGACAGTCTATGTCCCGATCCGTGCAGTGCTGTAGATGGTCTAAGTCCTGGTCCGTGCAGTGCTGTAGGCGTTTTGTTGACTGGACGGACACAGGATGCCAGGCACAGCGACGCTATAACACCCGGACATTATAACGTGCATAGAGTGAGTCACATGAGCAGCATTCACTCCCTATACTGCCTAAACCTGTCCCAGCCTGCCTTTTCATTCTGTTTTTCTTGAGGGGGAGCTGTTTGCCCTCGAAGTAGTTACCAGTCCACTGGGAATTGGCCAACGGCTCTGCTTGGGAAACTATTCCAAGTGACTCAAATCTTCCAAATATGAAATCTAGAAATGCCAACGAACTTAAACAAGCATTAAAAATGCAATAGGTCTCGTCTTTCATTAAGTTAAAGCCATTTGCTTTGCTATACAATACCATTAGCAAAGCAAATGGCTTTAACTTAATCAAAGGCGAGGCCTATTACATTTTCAATGCTTGTTTTTCAGTGTACGGGGAACCCTCCAGTTGACAAAATTCTATTTTGCTTGTAGTGCTGCAAATCCTCCAACCATTAGGAAAGACATTGCTGCTTAGCAAGGTTTGCACTTTAAAAGTTCTAACACAGGTATACACATATATGTTCTATAAGCAGACGCCCCAAAAATATAAATGTATGTATAGTATAGAAGACAAAATGAAATTCTGATAATAGCAACCATCTGTGGGCTTAATCCCTTTCCTAGATGACAACATGCATAGAAGAGCAGAAGGCGCATGGGTGTCACTCACCACAGGTGGTGAATTTGTTAAAGAGCCACCTAGAAAAAGTGAAGACATTTCAGAAAGACCTGGCCTATCGCAAGTACATGTGGCATGCACAAGTGTTGTGCTATATTATGACATTTCTACTGGAGCCTTAACCTCTACCAATGTCTGTGGCTTCATCTGGGCGCCATTTTGCGCAGACACAGAAGGACAGTGTTTGAGTGTAGGTAGAGGTTGCTTGTGCGTGGCTAGGAGAGAGTTTGTTTAGAGGTGTTTGTCTTTGTGTATGGGTGGGTGTACTGAGGCACATAACTGTTTTTTGTCTGGTTTTGTGGGACCATTGTCCCTTGATCAGCCCGACCCTAGTGAATTCAATGTGTGAATCACAAACCAGGTTGGTGTCTAGTGAGCTGGTGTGGTTCGCGGGAGAGTGCGCTGTATTCATGCTGGGTATTTCTGAATGTTTCTAGGGTGCTTGTGAGGTGTGGTGCGATTGTGCTATGTGAAACCACACCATGTCAAGAGCAGGCGGGGTACTGGCAGCCTTGGGGGACCGTTGGGTCTGCTCTGTGATTTGTCGAAAGCTTTATTTCTCTTATTCCGTTCTGAGAAGAATTATAAAGACCAATTTCTCTGCCTACACGATGCTGTGCAGCTTTTCTTTCACACCTACTCAGTGGCGAAACTGCCTCGTCCCTACTTTCTGTAGCTGTAAAATGCCGCTCTGAACCCTGAATCCCATGCCGGGCCCCAAGTAATGCATTTGCCTTTCACACATCCGCCTCCATGTTTGCTCTTTCAGTCTGACTCTGACTGTCTGGAGGTGAATCAAGGCACACACAGCATTGCACACTGACCCTAGCCCAGAGATTACGCGCTCATTTGCTGTAATTGACAGGGTATATTATGTCCACGCGCAGATGAAGCCGCCTGCCGCTTGATCAGATTTCAGACATTTGCATACAAGACCACCCCCCCCCCGAGAATGTGACGAGGGGCCCCTGAGTCTCCCATATGCACACGTGTTTATTGGTTTTGGGTATTTAGGTAAGGGTTGGTGGCCAGCCTGCAACGCGGGGCTGCAGGGGCCTCCACTCCATTACCCCCCCCTGTACAGGCACAGTAACACCCAGCAGCGTTGCAAGGCTAGAAAATAAGAAATGCGTCCTACCACTCCCTTCACTGCCCTGAAGTTCCCTGCAATCCTCAACCAGCACGCTGCCCCACTCCAGTGCAAACCCCGCGCTTGATGCTGTATCCCAAGTACCGCGCTTGATGCTGTATCCCCAGTACCCACCCCTCTCTCTTCCTCTTTCCTGTACCTCCCCGAATGTGTACAGTGCTCTATTGCTTTGCAGCTTGATTCACACTACACAAGTTAAACACACAGCTGCATTTGGATGGGCCGACAGGCCCTGCCAAGCTGTCCACTGCACTCCATACCTCTGACTTACAGGCCCTGCACGGTCTCCGGTTTACATTTACTCCTGTTTAGGACACAGACCTTTTTCAATGAATTTGCCATTTTGTCTCCATCTTTTTGACGTCCCATCCTTCTCTGCACCTCAGTGTGCATATCCTGTCTCTCCTGAGCCTCCCTGACATCTTCCTAGTGCTGCCTCCTGTTGTTCAAATAGTATTTGCTGAAAAATGCTTGCTTGTTATTCCTTTTTTGTATGAATACTAAAGCCCTTACCATCCCCCTCTTCTTGCCTTCGGAGACACCTACTACACCTCACAAGGCTCCCCCCCCAACGACTTTAAATTTACAGGCCTGATCGTATTATGCCAGGCTATGCCTTAGTTGTATAGAACGGCATAGCATATGCCACTTAGACGCCCTCTATCTTTGAAGCAGGCTGTCTCTGACCAGTCTTTTCTCCGTCTTTACCCTTCTACGTGATATTCTCGCCATTTTTACATGACTAAGTGTGCGCTTGTGTACCAAGATGTACCCCTCATTGTGGCGACTTAACACCTTTCGCCCATGCTTTACCATCTGATGACCATTCTGCAGTAAATGGCATTATTAGGCAATGGGATTTCATTTCAGCGCTAAGAAGTGGTCCCTAACACAAGTCAGTGCTACACAAACCCTTGAAATAAGTATGGAAAACAACGCTACAATAACATTTGAGATCAGTACAATGATGCTTTCTACATTCAGAGCGAGTGCTAACAGACCACTTTATGCTGAAAGGACACACTGTCTCCATGCCTGGGATCTGATTTATACAATCAGTGTATTTTGGGAGTTGTTGCTTTAATTGAACCAGCTGTGCTAATGCAACTGATTATCATTTGTAAAACAAAAGCCAGGAATGGAAACATGGAGACAGATCAGGCAAAGATGCGCGTGGAGGCATCCGAAAAAGATAACCAGCATTTGCAATGCAATGGGTCTGATTGCTTTGCAAATGCTCACGTTTAAAGCTGAGCGCGGCGCCGCTTCACGGACACTGTGCTCGGTTTCTTTATATATTTCTTAACTTTAACACTGAGCGCGGTGTCCTTGAAGCGGGTGGGGCGCTGCTCTCAGTGTTAAAGTTAAGAAATATATAAATAATCCTAGCGCGGTGCCGCGCTCAGTTTGAAAGTTAAATAAAAAAAATCAACACAAACAGAGCGCGGTGCACTGTCATCAGTACCGTGCTGAAAATGAAAAGAAAAGAGTGCTTACTGAGTTATAAAGGAGGCCGTGTAACTCCTCCAGTAAAGATCCAGTCCCGGTGGGCGGGGCCAAAAGTGGACAGGGTGGTAACTAGGAGGGACTAAGAAGCCTCCTTTACAATAGAAAGCTAGCGTTTAGCATGAAATATGACGCTAGCAAATGGGAAGAGGGGGCGGGGCTTCAAGTCCCCTTCCTCAACCGTATTGATCTCTTTTTTTAAAATTTTTATTTATTTATTTTTATAGGTTTTTTAATAAACATACAAAACATTTGTCTATCGGGTTCGCCGCCCTTGGGCTACAAGGTATATTATTAGTATAAAGGTACCTTTTGGTCGACTCCCCCATTGCTGGCTAAACTCTTGTGATGAAAAGAGAGGTCTTAAAGAGTGAGTGTATAGGACAGATTGGAATAAGTCGAGGATGAGGATAGGATAGAATCACAACTGTATATACTCTCATGGGTAGGCCGTCGTATTGTTCTAGTCTTTGACATGGCTCCTATTCGGAGCTGTTTCCGAATAGGAGCCATCCTCTGGATGTCGCCTTCCACGGGGTGTATTGCATTGCCAGGTTGTCTATTCCCCTAAGGTGGATGACCCAGTTGAGCCAGTTCTTGTAGGATGTTTTTGAGGAGTCTTTCCAGTTAGTTAGCACCAGTTTGATCGCTGCTGTCAGAAGTAGGTCCAAAAGTTCTCTCTCTCCCTCTGTGGGGTGGTCTGTTCGAATAAACGCTGTGATGAGTGAGGCAAAGTTCCTTGTAATCTTGCACTTAAAGACATTGTCTATAAAGTCCATCACCTTATCCCAAAAGATCTTGAGCCTTGGGCATTGGAAGACCAGGTGTTCCAGTTCCCCCCTCCCCAAGTTCCAGTTCCAGCAGATTGGGTTATCTCTGAGGCCTAGTGTGTGTAGCCGGGCTGGGGTCCAGAATGTTTTGTGTAGCAGCCATAGTTTGGTTTGGGCGAGAACTGGGGTGATTTTATTTTGTGTGGCCGAGGCCCATTTCCTTTCCCACTCCTGTTCTTTTAGCGGAGGTTGTATGAGTGTATTCCAGTATCCCTTTGTTTTATTGGTCAGTTTAGACTTGAGGGTTGTAGTGTTCTGTATATTTTCGATGCTTGGTTGCCTAGTTTATTTATGTTCGCTACGTATTGGAAGATCGAGGGCCTGGTGTCTGTTATTTTTGATTTTGTTATGGCTGTCTTTATCTTTAGAAAACTGTACAGATCTAGGTCTTCTAGATGATGGGTTGTCTTCAATTCAGAGAATGTGATTGGTGTTGCTTCCTTTTCTAGTTGGTGCGGGTGCGAGATGCCCTTCTCTGTCCATGTGTCGAATCTAAGGGTTTTCCCCTTGAATTTGAGATTGTTATTCCACCATAGTGCTTCTGATTTTGAGCCTTTGATACTGACCTCCATTTTTTTGTCAAGTTTTGAAAGTGCTATTTTGGTATTTCTCAGTATAGGGTTGTTGGCGTGTGCGTATGCGTTTGTTGTTAGTAGGGCTAGTGGGTTCAGGTTGTTCAGAATGGCCTTTTCTACTTGAAACCACACCGGTGTGTATTCCGGTGTCTGGTCTACCCACTGTGTGCCCTGCTCAACCGTATTGATTTCAAGCCGAGACCTAAAAAGGACCTTTGGTGTTGTCAACGTTTTAAAAGGTTTTGGGAAAATTAGTTTCAACCTGTGAATGTTGAAACGCCTGCTTGAATTCCTAGCCCCTCCCCCGCCTCCTTCGATCCCGATGAACTTTCACTTCAACGCTAAAATAGATATACTGTTGCGCTCCCTCTGACAGTCTTGACCTGTACTATGCCGAACGTCCTAGACATTTTGACAGGAGTGCCTTTTACCATGATTATAAAAGTTACAGGCTTGATCGACCACTTTTAAATGAGTGTATAGGATGATATGTAGCAGCTTCTATAATACTGCTCAAAGTATTTGTAAGATGCGAAGAATAACATTTATGTGAGGAATAACAATTTATTGGGCATTGTCCAATATGCCTATTTGTGTCAAAGTGTCCATGTTAAAGAACATTACACGTTGTAGCACCCAGGATAATGGGCTGCTTGGCTAAAAACGTATTAGATCCCTAAGGCGAGACCTATTGGCTATGCCAATGCTTGCGTTAATTACCACTGGTAGAGCGCGCTACGTTTTCAACCAGAGGACATTGACTTGAGCAGATATGGTGACAGAAAGCTATCATACGAGTTTAGTGCCATTGTGTCATGAAGGAGATGAGGGCATTGCCCATACGTTAACCCTGGCATATAGGTCTGTAACTTAATAGTCTTGTTTCTAGCATGCGTGTAGCGCTTAAATTTCACTAGTGTGGTATCGTAGCGCTCATATGCCCCGGAGCGATTACAAGCAGACGTACATGTTTGGCGGGTGACCGTGTTATATGTTGGTCTGTAATTTAGTGATATAGTTTCTAGCATGTGTGTAGCGCTTAACTTCCACTAGTGCGGCTTCGCAGCGCTCAGACATTCTGGAGCAATTACAAGCGGTGAAAGCGCACAGGGGCTGTGACATGCTCTATTGATCGTGAAGCCAGCCAACACTTAGGGGCCGATTCCGGCCACAAAACGATCCGACCGACACGGACCCGGACCGAATACCGACCGACACGGACCTGCGCCGTACGACCTGTGCAGTACGATGCAACGCGAGTTAATTACAACCGACACGCACGGAATACAATCCGTACGACCGAGCCGGAGGGAAAATAGTGATCCGGCCGGAAAACCGACTCGATTTTCACCGACCGACACGAATCCGGAATCAACCCGACCGACCCGTACCCGCAATGTATGATTAGCGCAGTACGATGCAATGCGTGTAAAACCAGACCGACTCGCACGGAGACCAAGCCGCACGACCGACACGCACACAAGCAATAGAGACCGCCGCGAACGACGCCTACCAAACACAGAAGACAGGCAGCGTGAACGAGGCGGAGAAGCCCGCACGAGACAACAGCAGCGTCGGTTTCCGTCACATGAACGTCTCCTACATGCCTACCAAACACAAAGGAAAAAACACAAAAAAAGGACCAAACAAGCAATGACTAAGCCAATAAATACCCAACACAAATTAATTGGACAAAGACACACCCATAACAACAACTATATAAAGGACTACAATCACTACCATCATCCCTTGCAAACAGGAGACACAGCCAGCAGCAAACACCAGTACACAGCAACCGCAGACACACTCACAACTTACCCATCACACAACTTACACACCCTCACACACACACATCCCTCACCACCACCACCCATGACCATGCCCCCAAAGAAGAATCCAAAGTTCACTGATAGTGAGTTAGAAGTGCTGGTAGACGAGATCATCACAGAGTAGAGCCACATTTGTTTGGTGCATTGGTTCAAAGGACCCCCATCTCACAGAAAACAAAGAAGTGGGCGAGGATTGTGGACAAGGTGAACGCACAAGCACCAACGTTGTGCACAAAGGACGATATCCAGAACAGGAGGTATGACGGGCGCAGGAGGGTCAAGAAACTCATCGAGAAAGATCACGCCTTGAGTCAGTGCACCGGCGGTGGCCCTCCTGCCAAACCAGTCTACTTCAGGACCTGGGAGGAGAAGGTGCGGGACATCCTACCACCAGAGAGCGTCCATGGGCTAACAGACATCCCAGAGACTGGTGAGTACACAAACAACAAACCCAAGATTGCAAACCTACACTAACCAATAGATAATCAACCCAAGATGAGTATGCCAGTCACACAAACACAATACCTGCCATCTCATAGTGACTGGGGACTGTGTCATGACATGCACCAACCTACAAACAAATAGAGCAAGCCACTGGCACTAAGCCAAATACATCCAGCAAGACAGTTTGCCACCACAAACACACCACCTCACAGTGCAGCTGACTGTCAGGAAGGAATAGTGGGGATGCAGGTGAAGTGAGTGTAGGCAAAAGCATGATGGGGCCTGTAGTCACAGATAATGCTCCCCCTCCTGATTGGCCCATCAAGACCTCTCTGAAAAATGCCCACATCACAGGGAGTGGAAATAACTGACAAGATGGCTGACAATGGGTCCTGCTAGGGGTTGTGTGCAAATCAGAAGCAGGACACCACTGACTGACATCCTGAAAGACAACTTGCACGCCCTACAATGGAAGCACGTGTCATGATAGGAAGGAGGACTGACAGCCCTGACCATACTAATCAGCATGGGGAGACACCCCCGCAACACAAACTCCACACAACTCACCGGGTACAATGCTTTGACACACACCTCATTGAAATTTCAGCAAAAGATCCCCCTGTACTGGCTGCTAGTGTGTGAAGCACAGGGGCTCACTTGGGACTTGTAGCCAAACAAACACCAGGATTTCACTGTCAGCCATCTTGCCATTGCTGTCACACCCCCTCACAGGGAAGCAGAGTCAAGAGGGAGGAAGCATGGTCATGCTGGGAAGGGGGGTGTAGCCAAGAATATGATGGGACTCGCAGTCACAGACAACCTACACCCACACACATGGCCCAGCAAGATCAACCTGAACCATACTCGCCTCACAGGGAGTGGGAAGGGACCGACAAGATGTCTGACACTGGGCTCTGTTGTGGGGAGCACAAGGCCATGCTGGGACTGCTAGCCAAACAAACACCAGGATTCCACAGTCAGCCATCTTGCCATTGCTGTCACACCCCCTCACAGGGAAGCAGAGTCAAGAGGGAGGAAGCATGGGCATGCTGGGAAGGGGGGTGTAGCCAAGAGTATGATGGGACTCGCAGTCAGACAACCTACACCCACCCACATGGCCCAGCAAGATCAACCTGAACCATACTCGCCTCACAGAGAGTGGGAAGGGACCGACAAGATGTCTGACACTGGGCTCTGTTGTGGGGAGCACAAGGCCATGCTGGCAAATGGCCAACAACAAGATCAAACTCTGTCCGTGACAAGCTGGGAAAAAGCAGTGTACAGGCAGGCATCTGTTATAAAAGTAGAAAATGTCATGTTTGTGAACCAACGATGCATGTAGAAACATAAATCACATTGTGTGTCTCTTCCAAACACAGGTCGTGCTGGGCACCCACTGACAGATGACGAGGATACCCAGTCCCAGACTCTGTTGGACACTGAGCTCTCTGGTCTGACTCTCTCACTGTCCTCTTCGGATGACGACGACCAACCTGGCCCCTCCGGTGTGAGCCATCATGCAGCACCAGCAGCAGCAACATCTGCCCCCCCTGTACCCACGCCTCCACCATCTGGACACCGACAGGGCACCCCCGCCAACACGGACAGACCAAGGACCATCAACACCCACAGCACAGGGACACAGGACCCCCCCGGAAGCTACAGCCAACACCAACAGCAACACCACCCTAGGGGTCCCCGGGTCACCTGTGCGTACCGCCGCTGGTCCTGCCCGTGTGGAGAGGGGTGCTGGGAGGGGTGGGAGGCACAGGGCACGCCTTGCAGAGGGGTCTGGACTGCATGATGACCCCCAACTGGCACGCATCATAGATGCGTACCAGGATAGCACCGGAGGATTTGGCCAGGTAGTGGGGATCCTCAAGGACATAAAACAGGAGCAGGTCGCCCACCATGCCCTCATGGAGGCAAAGTGGAATGCCCTTACTGCAGTGCATCGGGACATACTACAATGCCTCCGCCAGATCAACACCAACCTGTCCCCACCCCCCTGTGTGCCCACAACATCTGTCGCAACACCATCTGCCAGCGCCACAGGGAGGGAGGAGGACTCTGGCGGAGAGTCCCCTGCACCGCAGAGGCCTGCACATGAGGATCCCCCCCCCCCCCCGGAAGAAGAGGGGTTGTCCGAAGAAGGACATGTGAAAGGCAGATGTCCCAGCACATCCCCCAGGGCCTCTAAACCTGTTCTGGACAATGTTTTTTGTGCGCAACCCGTTCACCTTGTCCAATCGCACACAACTCGCCCACATGACATGGAGGGTTCATGTTGGGCCAATGTATCAGATGACTGTGGACTTTACTCTGGACATTTCATCTACCAGCACGTCCAACTCAAATGTGAACTTTGGATTCCCAAACCACTTTACAGCACCCAACATCCTGTGCACCTCACTCACACATGTTTGAAAATAAACTCACCAGTACACCATACTTGCCTCTGTTGTGATTCAAACTTGTCATGTTCAGGGCGAAGTCGATCTGCTACACAACACAGTGCATGCCAAATACTGCAACAATGTGACCAACGTAAGGTCAGTCATGGGGATGTGACACATGTGAGGGAGACACACCACTATGGCAACACAAAACATACTCACCATGGCCATGTGACTCATCACACACAATGATGTTGACCTGAAACACATTGGCATGCACAGACACAACACCAAGCACACTCAGTGGTAACAAGTCCACAGGTGAGGTAAGCAGATATCACTCAGATGTGGGAAGACAGACAACGCACATAACAAAGCGTAGCACAGGTTCATTACACACCAGCAACACGTTTATTCCACAATAGTTATGTTGTTTGTTATGTTATGTTAAGGATATTTATAGAGCGCAACGATTCACCCGGGGGCATCTCTGCGCTATACCTGGTAGAGATCTGGAGAGGAGAGGGGGAAAAAAAGTGGACAGGGAAAGGAATAGAGAGACCGAGATGGTCAGAACTGAAAGAAACTGAAAAGAGAACCGGTCACGGAGGGTTAGAATAGAAAGGTTTTCAGTTTTTTCCTGAATAGGATGAGAGAGAAGCAGAAGCGTATGGATGTAGGGAGCGAATTCCAGTAGCGGGGGGCAAGATATGAGAAGGATCTCCCCCCTGAACGGGCAAGACGGATACGTGGGATCTGCAGGAGCCCTAAGGAGTTTGACCTAAGGTGCCGGATTGAGGTTTGTTTCGTAAGTTTGCGTGAAAGATATTGAGGTCCTTTCCCATTTAAGGCCTTGTAAGTAAGACAGCAGGTCTTAAAGAATGCTTGTTTCTTTATCGGGAGCCAATGAAGGTCAGACAGTAGGGGGGCTGATGCCGTGCCAGGAGGGCGGTTCAGTATCATACGTGCGGCCGTATTTTGTATGATCTGCAGTTTCCTAATCGATGTCGGGCCCAGATCTGCCAGTAGTGCGTTGCCGTAGTCAAGACGGGAAATCACCATGGCCTGAACTAGGGTTTTTCGATGTGCATTGGGTAAGTAGGGGAGGATTTTCCGTAGGAGCCGGAGGCTGTAGTAGCATGAACTAGTCGTTGCTGCGATATGATCCTTCATGGAGAGGGCATGATCAAGTTTAAAGCCCAGATTTTTTACCGCTTGTTTGGCGACAGGGGGGGCCCTAGGTCGGTGGGCCAGCAGCCCTGGGACCAGCATGCCGAGGCTTTCCCGATTAGCATAATTTCAGTTTTACTGGGATTTAATTGGAGATAATTCTGTGTCATCCAATTTGCGATGTTACGCATTCCTGCTGCAAAGCGCAGGTGTTCAGATTTTGCTAAAGGATTGATAATGAAAATAAGTTGCGTATCATCTGCGTACGAGATTCTCAAAGCCAGAAGATTCAACAATCTTTGCTAACGGGGCCATATATAGATTGAATAATGTGGGGCTGAGGCAGGATCCCTGCAGAACCCCTTTGTCTACACAATACTTATCAGAGTGGTAGAGTCCGAGTATGATAGTCTGGCTTCTGTCCGAGAGGAAGTTTTGTATCCATTTTAGGGCCTGATTTCGGATCCCACAGGAGTACAATCTCTCCAATAGCTTGGCGTGTGCTATGGTATCAAATGCTGCCGATAAATCTAGGAGGACCAAAATGGCAGATCCTCCGGCATCCATTTCCAATGTCAAAGAATCCGTCACTGCTAGGATTGCGGTTTCAGTGCTGAATCCTGGACGGAAACCTGACTGTGACGGGTCTAGATGATTGTTGGACTCTAGATGGAGACTTAGCTGTTTGTTAATAGCTGATTCCAGGAGTTTACCTAGTAAGGGTAGTAGAGATATAGGACGATAATTATCCAGTATGAGAGGGTCAGCAGCTGGTTTCTTAAGGATGGGGCGGACAAACGCTTCCTTCCAGGCTTGGGGAATGATAACTGATCTGATGGAGGAGTTGAACATTTTTTGTATTTCTAAGGTGCAACTTGTAGCTAACAGGGCCATGATTCTGGCGGGGCACAGATCGCTCGGGGAGCCTGATTTGGCTAAAGATATAAGTTTAAAGACATCCGTTGTGGAAAGGGGTTGAAATTGAGTGAGATTAGTGGAAACTGATCGATGATTCTCTTCAAAGCTCCTACCAAAGGTTGAGGACCGGATTGGAGCTGTAGGGAAATTATCGTAGATCCGAGTTATTTTATCCTGAAAGTGTGTAGCAAGGGAGTTGCAAAGGTCCTGAGATTCCAGTTGGGGTGACCTGCATGCTTGGGGTGAGACAAAGTCTCTAACTATATTAAATAGTGTTTTTGATGAATTTGTGGCCTGGTCTATTTGATGTAAAATAAACGATTTCCTTGCTTTTTTTATATTTTGATGGTATTCGGATTGGGACAGCTTAAAGGTATGTCTATCTAAAGATGTTTTACTGTATCTCCAGCGTCTCTCCAGGGCCTTGCATTTTGACTTTTCCATGGCGAGTTCGCCTGTGTACCATGGGGCTGATAGCCGTTGTTTAGAGGGGGAAATTTTTTTTCCCGGGTTCACAGCATCAAAAGTCTGGGTTAATCTGGAATTAAAGTTCCTCGGAAGGTCCGGGACCGAGGAATCTGCCATGGGAGCTATGTGAGGGTATGCCTGATAGGCTGCCTCAAAGGCCTCTGGGGATAGGTTATTCCAATGTCTACGGAGTTGCTTGGATTGCGGTCCAGGTCGAGCTTGAACCGTTGCAAATCGCCGTTGTGTGGAGAAAGGGACCATGAAGTGGTCGGACCATGTTAGGGGGAGGGGAGAAAGGACAAATAGTTGCCTGATGTTGGTAAAGATCAGGTCTAGGGCATGCCCTGACTTATGCGTGGGGTCGGTAGACAGTAAGGAAAGGCAAATTTGCGATAGGCTGCTTAGTAGGTGAGTCACCTCAGGGTTCAGCAAGTCTTCACCGTGAAAATTAAAATCTCCGAGCAGCATAAAGTTGCTGGAGGCTAAGGCCTTTGTAGCAATTAGTTCAATTAAGTCGTTAGCGAAATGGGACCTGGGTCCTGGAGGGCGATAAAGCAGGGCCCCGTCCCAGCAGTCCGAGTGCGACCTAGTGACTCTGAAAAAGCCCAGCTCCAGGC
This sequence comes from Triturus cristatus, assembly GCF_964204655.1. Lineage (NCBI taxonomy): Eukaryota > Metazoa > Chordata > Amphibia > Caudata > Salamandridae > Triturus > Triturus cristatus. The sequence continues at coordinate 881,750,478 of NC_140591.1, forward strand.
CGTCCGTATTATGTGACTCCGTCCATTTGACGGTCAGGCAATCCTTAAAAGCAATAGCGATTCCACCCCCCTGTTTTCCCTGTCTATCCAGGTGGATACATTTATATCCGTCAGGTATGGCAAGGTTAATCTGAGGGAGGTTGGTGGGGTTTAGCCAGGTTTCGGTCAGAAAACATAAATCTGGGGAACAAGCGTGGATCCTGTCCCAAATTTCAATTGCATGCTTAGCCAGCGACCTGACATTGCATAGAAGGTATTTTGGAGTGGGTTGGTCAGACTCGAGCTGATCAGCATCAGCCGGTGTGTTTGATTTGCAGCATAAGCGGCAGATATAACATGTTACTGGTCCTTCCAGGTTGCAAGGAAAAGTGTTTGGGCAACTAGTCATGGATGATGACTGGGGAACAGCCCTAGACCTAATGTCTAGTAGGTCTGTAGCGGAATACGTTATACAGGGCATAATGGAGGGGGAAATGATTTGTGCAGCCCTTCCTGGCTTAGGGCTTGTATGGGCGTGGACGGGCGCAGACGGGCTTGCCTTGCGCGCCCGCGGCGCGCGTCCGCTGCGTGTGCGCACAAGCTGCTTCATTTATACAGTATTATTCATGACAGCTAGACCGTTGGCTGCTTGTTCCACCCAAGATGGTGGTAGTCCCAAACAGTCAGCCTAGCCTTCCAATGTCAGGCGTTCGAGGGCGACTACCCAGGGAGGAGGGTTGCACGGTAATTCTACGTAACAGTGGACACACGCTCACAATGTTTTGGAGAATGGAAGTCCAGGAATGTGTGGTACATCAGTTGATGCGAATTCTCAACTTCCACACTGGTGTTGGCTTCTGGGTGTTGGGGGTCAGTGTTGACCACACAACAGGCAAAGGACCCTGGGAAGGACAGACAAGATACAGTCAAAAGCACAGACGAACAGGAGAGAAATGCAATACACATGCACAAAACATGTTGCAAAACACCTACAAAAACACTAGTTAGCAGTACTACCCTATTGTGGAGTACACACCACCTGAATGGACACATCACAGCACGCATCCAGTCAAGTGGCACACAGACACATTCAGACAGCAACAGAGCTGGCTCAACACATTCCTGGAAACTCACTTTCAGGTGAAGAAGTTGTTGATGAGCTGGGAGCGGACGTCACCATCATCTTCATCATCACTGGCATCCTGGCCTAGGCCGGGATCCTCCACAGGTGCCGGACGTTGGTCGTCGTCATCCTCATCCAGGATGAGAGGCACCTCCTTCCGCACCGCCATGTTGTGTAGCATGCAGCAGACCAGTATTATTTTGCACACCTTTGCAGGCTCATAAGGGAGGGCCCCTCTGGTCATGTCCAAGCAGCGAAAGCGGCTTTTCAGGAGGCCGAATGTCCGCTCAATCACCCTCCTGCTCCGACCATGTGCCTCATTGTAGCGCAGCTCGGCTGGTGTCACAGGGTTCCTGAGGGGTGTCAGCAACCACGGCATGTTGGGGTATCCGGAGTCACCTACACACACAAAAATGAACAAGTAGATGAGTTTGGTAGGAGTGTGGAATACAACAATGACAAACGCACACAATGAGAAACAGTCAGTACACACCGACAAGCCAGGCACGCTGAGCTGGCATCTGTGACATCAGCGTTGCAATGTGACTACTCCTCATTATGTAGGCATCGTGCGCCGAACCAGGGAACCGTGCACACACATGTGTGATCAACATGTCAGCAAGACAGACCACCAGAGCATTGATTGAATGGTAGTGCTTCCTGTTACGGTATGCCTGCTCATGTGCCTGTGGTGGTATCAGGGCAACATGTGTCCCGTCAATGGATCCAATGACGTTTGGCATCCTCCCCTGTGTATAAAAGGCATCCTTAATTTCAGGGAGTTCATCTTGGCTCAGGAACTTGATATACAGGTCGATGAATTGCAACATCCCCTCCAAGACATTGCGTAGCACCCAACTAAACATCGTTTGCGACATACCACCAGCAGTAGCCACAGTGTACTGGAAGGTACCAGTAGCAAAGAAGTGCAGGGCTGCCATCACCTTCACCTCTGGGGTCAGTGTTGTAGGGTATGTCCGGCCAGGTAGTAGATGTGGCGCCGACTGCTCCGCCAACTCCTCAATCAGTGGCCTGGTGAAGCGGTACCGTCTGATGCTGTCACGTTCCTGCATGGTTGCGAGGTCCTGGAACTGACAATGCACAGCTGGTGCCCTGCAGTACAGAGATGCACAAAGGAAGATTGTCAGTACATCCCCCCAAGTGGCCATGACCACGATCACTCTCACATGCTAGTTCATGACATTACACAATGTACTGAGGTGTGTGCTGTTGGTCATGGACACATATGTCACCTACAAGACCACCACCTCACATCTCAATTCCACATGTCCACATGAGTCCCATGTAGTGCAATGAGCTAATCATGTGGCTGTGTCACCCAACCTATGTGCTGCTGCGACGTTCAAAAAACCCACCCCAGTGACTAATGAGTACTCATGTCTCCCAGGCATCACAGATCTTTGCCATGCAGAAACCCAGGCTCCCTGTATTGCCACATCAACACAGCAATGGACATGGCGTAGCACGTACACACCACAAGGCAAGCATAAGTCCCACAGGTAGTGGCCACTGTTGTCCATGCCGGCCTACATGTACATCTCTTAGACACACACCCCATCAAGGTTGATGCATATACCACATGGATGTGGAGACTGTCACCCATTGGTAACATGTGATCAGACACATCTGAGACACAACATGCACACAGACTGTGGGTGCACATCAGTATTGGGGCTACAGGTCTCACTGTGAAGTACATGCCAATACCCCCAGGACTCAGGGTGTATGTGACATGCCCCAAACATATCCAACCTGACACTGTGGCCTTAACTCATGCCAATTACTGTCCAATTGCACATCACAGTGCTAATGTGCACAACACACAAAGGACTCTCTCCCCATGTACAAGATAACATCCTGGGAGTGGCTGCACAAAGTGCCAGACAAAAAAACTGCTGTGGCCCCCTCAAACAGCTAGGGAAAGCAGCCTCACATGCCATGGGACACTGTGTGGGCAATGCTATAGTGTGGCAGGTGTCCATGGGCAGTATATGTGTGTTGCATCCGTCTAATAGTCACACTAATGCGGTCCGACGTGGGTGACAATGCGTACGCATTGCACGGGTCATTTCCGAGCCGTGCGTACGCCTTGTCATTGAATGCAATGAGGTCCGACGCGGATGACAATGCGTACGTATTGCACGGGTCATGTCCGAGCCGTGCGTACGCCTTGTCATTGAATGCAATGAGGTCCAACGCGGGTGACAATGCGTACGCATTGCACGGGTCATGTCCGAGCCGTGCGTACGCCTTGTCATTGAATGCAATGAGGTTCGACGCGGGTGACAATGCGTACGTATTGCACGGGTCATGTCCGAGCTGTGCGTACGCCTTGTCATTGAATGCAATGAGGTCGGACGCGGGTGACAATGCGTACGCATTGCACGGGTCATGTCCGAGCCGTGCGTATGCCTTGTCATTGAATGCAATGAGGTCCGACGCGGGTGACAATGCGTACGCATTGTCATTGAATGCAATGAGGTCCGACGCGGGTGACAATGCGTACGCATTGCACGGGTCATGTCCGAGCCGTGTGTACGCATTGTCATTGAATGCAATGAGGTCCGACGCGAGTGACAATTCGTACGCATTGCATGGGTCATGTTCGAGCCGTGCGGATGCCTTGGCCATTGAATCGTATGGAGACGGGTGCATGTGTACATTCAAAATACGCGTTGTACAATCAGTTGAACGAGCCGGGCGCAACCATTGGCTCAGGACTGTCATGGAGACGGATGCGGATTCAAAACTTGTACGAGTTGTGCACTGGAAATTCAGTTGGATGCCTGCAACAATGTTGCAATTTCAAGTGTTCCATGAAGGTGAAGATTTGAACGATGCGGAAGGCGTGTACGAGTCTTACTTTTAAATGGATTGGCCAGATTCATAGAATGCAGCCGTGTTGGACCTATCACTTTGGACACATGGCACAGAGTCTGCCTCTGCAGCACTGATATAAGGCTGGCTGGACCCCAGGGAGCTCACTTGCCTGCACTACATGCCACTGGACCACATTCCTGCTACCACTGCTGCTGTCTCTGCATCCTCTGGCTCCTGCTATGGCACGTACACTGGAGAGGGCCCCAGCCTTCACTGAGGAGGAGAACCAGGCCCTGCTGGACGGGCTCCTTCCAGAGTACAGAAAGCTCTATGGGACACCAGGGGAGCAGGTGAGTGTGCTGTCCACTGCCTTCCTAATTAAGCGTTTTGTCTGACTAGCAGTACTAGCAGTGTGTACAGCAGTGGCAAGCATTATCACTGACTACTTTCATCCCCCAAAGTGTGTAGGGACATGTACTGAATATTTTTCCTGCTGCTAAAGTGCATTTTTGCCAGCTTAAACTATCCATGCATTGTTAACATGTCAGACATGCATGTGAATTTTCATTCCCCAGGGTTGCACTACCTGTGTAATTATTTTCCCTTTGTGATGATGACATGTATATCTAATTGTGTGCTGCACAAATCTCGGGCATGTGTGTTAATGTACTTTTCACTTTGTCCTCCTCACAGGTTGATGCCCACCAGAAGCAGGAGATCTGGCTGACCATCACCAGGGCTGTTCGTTCTGTGGGCGTCTACAAGCGCCGGATCCGCAACTGCCAGTAGAGGTGGCAGGACCTTCGGGCTGGACCCAGAGGATAGCTAGAGTCCAGCTGAAGCTGTCACTTCCACGCAGGAGGGGCGGACACCGGACCCTGACTCCCCACATGCTCCGGATACTGGCAGTGGTCTTCCCGGACCTGGATAGGCAGCTGAAGTCCAGACAGCAGCAGGAAGGGAGTAAGTCCATGCCTGATCTGTGTACTATGTCTGACATGCAAATAACAGTCTTTTGTCCGGGTCACACTTCCACATTATGTAGGTAATCATCTGTGTGATGCACCCTCCTCATCTGTTCCACAGGTGTGGCCCCTACAGTCTTTGGATTGTGTCACTAGGGCACTGTGTCCCTGCAGTCAGCTATGTATCAGGTACCAGTCAGCATCAGTTCCCGTGACTCTGTTGTGTGTGTCATGGGTGGGTCAATTGTTTACACAATGCCTGAGATCTGACATGTGAACTGTGTGTGCCCTTGAGATGTGTACCAATTGCTGGTCTGACTCGCAACATGTTTCTTGGGTATTCAATACAAAACCATGCAGCAGGGTACTCCAATTTTTGGGCATCAGGAGTAGGTACGGCAAGTATGCCACAATTGCTTAGCCACCTGACTACTGTCCGGGGCAAAACACTGTTTCACTTAGTCTTTGTGACATGTGCCCTCAGGTGTGTGCCTCTGTGTCATTAGGGTGTGACTTGTTGTTACGTACAACTGGGGTGTCCATGATTCCGAGGGTCAGCATGACATCTGCAATGTGACTGTGGGAGACAAGACCTGTGTGACATATAGGTGTGTGAGCATCTGACAGTGAACAATGGTGTATGCAACTCTGTCCCTCATGCAGCTGGGTTATATGCATGGCAGACTGTGATGTGTTAATGTACATGGATTCGTGTTTGCTGAGACTCATATGTCTGATTTTCATGATGTGGGTCTTCTGGGTCCTGGATATGTTGTTTGCATGGGATGGGCAAGTGTGCCGGTCATCTGCAGAGTCAGATTTGCCCCTGAGCTAGGATTGTGAGTCACTGCATATTGTTGTTGTCTGGATGCCCTGCCCCTGTGACAGGAGACAGTGTTGACTGACTTACAGGGCATCCCAGTGCCATGGCATTGAACTTGCTATGAGTGAGCCTGCCTTGTGTTCAAGTGTGCACCATGCACCCCATTGTGGCATTGCCCATCAGGTCATGAGAACATCATAGTGTGTGTTGCTGGCATGCATCACACGCATGTGAAATGAGTCTCTGCCCATCCCTTCATCTGGACACCTGTACTGAGTCAGTAGCAAGAGATGTGCTGTGTGTACAGTGACATACTCCAACATGTTCACTTGCATGTCCAAATGAGGTGTGGGTGGTGCATGTTGGCACATTGGGGTATTAGCATCCAACATGCAACAGACATATGTGTGCAAGTCAAGGAGGGATATGTGTGCCATGGTTAATGTTGGAAATTACAATTGTCTTATTCTAAACAGTGTTGGCACTTTGAGCTGTGTTCAGCTGATGATGCCAGGGCTTGCCCTGTGATGTGATGTACTCACTATGGTGTGTGCAGTCGGTGCAGGTGACTGATGTTGTTCTGTTACTTCCTATTCCTATCCAGATACATCCACGGCCACAGGAGGGGACAGCTCCATGGAACAGGAGGAGCCACAGAGCCTTACAGGGACAGAAGGAGAGGAGTCAGGTGGACCCAGTGGCACGGAGGGTGATTTCAGCCACACAGAGGGGTCGTCAGCACCGTCCCCCCCAGCTGAAGGCCACAGCAGCTCTGAGGATGACTCCCCTGTGGAGGCGGGTGTCAGCCCCCAAACCCCAGCTAGCAAGGCTGTCTCCACCACCGCCACCACCACCACCACCCCCCTCCCATTGGCTCCCATCCCAGTGGTCCTTGTGGTCTCCCGTGTTCGTGAGCATGTCTCCTTTGTTCCAGGCACCGCACCCCCTGCCCCTGTGTCCCCTGCAGCCCTGAGTTAGGAGTCTGTGGACTTACTTAGACAGATGCATGTGGGGCAGACGTCGATGCTGAAGGTCCTCCATGCACACACAGGTCTGTTGACACAACTGGTGTCATTCATGGAGGGCATTTCCTCTGGCATGTCTGCCCTACAGAGGACCAACCAGTCCGTGGCCTCCTCCCTGACGGCAGCAGTGTCCCTCCTCCAACAGTCCCACACCCCTCCTACCCCTGCAGCACCCACAATTCCTAGCACACTACCTGTCCAAAGCACAGAAACCCCCAAACCAAGGGCTAGACGTGCACACATGTAAGCGCAGGGGACTGATTCCACACTCACAGGGGCTGGTTTGCTGACACACACACAGTCATCCACAACCACTCCACAGTCCTCCGAGACCTCTCCCTCTCAGCACCCTTCCCTTGCCTCACCTGCAACCCCATCCCCCCAGAAGCTCTTCCTCTGTGACCTTGGCCTCTTCCCCACCGACCCAGCAGATCCTGATTACAAGGGGAAGAGGAAGTCCCCACACACAGAAGGGAGTGCCCCTCACACCCGGGCACCCTCCCCAAGGCGCACTCCGACCGAGACACCCACCCGCAAGTCCCCCCGGCGCAAGAAGAGCAAGACCCCCCGCCAGCACGCAGCTCCAAGGCAAAGTCTCCGTTCTCCATCCCTCAGGCTACCACTCCAGAGGATCCCCCGCCACTCCCTGCCCCGGGTTCCCCCACACACAGATACACCATCCCCAAAATGCTAAGGCCATCCCCCCCTAGCACTTGCTCCTCCACACCTGGTCAGACAGTTGCTGCCACTGATGTGGGGACCGTGTCACCACCCCCTGCCCTGCAGACCTCACCTGTCCCCCATTGCGCTCCCATGGATGTAGGCACTGCTTTGGAGTCCACGCCCACCCCGTCTGACTTGGGCACTGCAGTGGTGAGCCAATCCACTCCATCTGACCTGCCCACTGGAGTTGTGCCGGCACCCATCCCATCTGACTTGTGCCACACAGTTGTGACAGCACCCACCACTTCAGTCATCTCCACTGCAGTTGCAAGTGTCTCGCCTGCATCCCCCACCTCTTCACTGCCTCCTTCTGCTGCACCCTGATGCTGTCCCTGCGGTGCCTGGCCTGCCCCCATGTATGCCCCTCCGAGGGGATGACCCCGGTCCGTAGCAGTGCAGGCAAGCAAGGTGTGACAGTTGTCACTCTAGTTCACTCCTTGGCAATTTGACATGGACCGGCCATTGGCCTTTTGGTTGCACAGACGTTTCGAATTTCATATACTGAATTTGTGACTCTAGTTCACTCCTTGCCCTTTGGACATGGACTGGCCATTGGCCTTTTGTTGGAACAGACGTTTCACTTTTCATATGCTGAATAAAGCTTTTTACTTTGTACCTGTGAACTTGATTTATCTGTAAATCATGTTGAGGTTGTTTTAGATGCCCTTGCACCTGTAATGCTTGGTTTACAATGTTGCATACTGATGTGTTGATGTGAGGTACTCCCTGTGGTCCATGAGATATGTATCCTATTCTGGTGGGTATCCATGTCAACCTTTGCAGCTACCTGGGTGTGTCTGGATCAACCATTTGTGTACATCTCTCTGTGAGCATTTAATTGCCATGGTCACATCTGTGTCTTGCACCCCTGCACATATGATGTGCTTCCATTGCCCAAATTGTCACTTCCACATACTTCGTGCTCATCACTACTGGCCCTACAGGTGTGGGCATCATTGGTATAGGAGCAACTGAGTCCTCTGTGCAACTTGCTGTACATATGTATTGAGTATGTGCAGATGACTTAAGGGAGACTCACGTACCCAGGCTGTTGTGACCAGAGCCTTCATTGTGCGGTAACTGATGGCTGACTGACCAAGTGTTCTGCAGACATGAGTGGGACTTGCGGTGAATATGTTTGGCACAGCTGGGCTCCCACAGGAGTTGTGTCCCCTCAAGTTAGTGTGTTGTCCAGTGACATGGCCTGTTAATTGGTGTATCATCATTGTGATTTGTCAGTTCTGAGTGTTGATGATGTTGTCAAGACACAGATGGGATACAGTGAGGGTTCCTCAAGGCACTTGTTTGTTCGCAATATCATGTAGTTGTCCATAGGTGGTAGTTTTCAGTGATTGAGACATTTGTATGTGTGTTTGACTGCTCCCACTTGTCAGGTTCACGGCAGCGATGCTGGCAGATGTCAGCATGGGTGCCTTGTGTTCCTCCTTGGCATCTGCATAGTCCTAGGACAGTGGCAGGGATTGTGAAGGTCACATGAGCTTTGAGGTCATGGCAATGTACCGCATACTGTGCAGTGTGTTTGTCATTCCCCAGGGTTGTAAACAGTCCTTGTGTGATGTGTGTGTGCACCTTAGTTCTTGCCAACATTCCTGTGTTTGTCATGTGGGCATGTGCAATGTCACCTGTCCATGTGGGCTTCACAGATACACATTGTTGCAGTTCCGGTGTGTGGTGTTGATGGTGGACTGATGTGAATGTTTGCATGGATGGTCCCTTAGCTCCCGTTTGTCCATGGATGAGGGGCCATGCTGAATGATTTGTGTTTGTGTATGTGTGATGTACGTTTGTGGCACAGGACACATGTCTGGGTTTCCCAGTTTGTATGACATCTGCCTTTGTCATCACAGTGGAGGTGTCATGCATGCTTGTGTCACACCAATGTCTTGTCCCTGGGGATTGTGCTGTTGTGTGTCAGTCTCTTGCTGTGTTAGTTGCTGTTCATTCCAGCTAGTGTCACATGTGTCTGTTGTGCTCCCTCTCATCTCCCAACGCCTGATTGCCCACTGAGGGTGTCCCAATGATGGTTTACTTTTGTATGGCACTGTGTCCACATCTGTGTCACTGTGGTTCAGCCCCTCTCATGTGTTGTGTAGTTGCCTGTGGATACTGTGACACACACACACACATGTTGTGTCCGATGTGCAGTGTGAGTTTGCCTGTTTGTGTTTGTGCATCTGCACCAGTGCATTGGTATTGCTGTTGTGGGCCTTTGTCTGGATGCTGTTTCTGAGATTTTGCATGCTGTCCCTGTGAGTCATTTCACATCATTGTGCATATTCATCCTGGTTGTTGGGTGCCATTGCTGGCATGGAATGTGAGTTAGTGAGCTGATACCTACAGTCTACACATGTTGTTTTGGTTGGTGTGTCTATTTTCGAGATGTGTGCATGCTTGGTGATGGTCACTTCTGCTGTTGTGTCATTGTACGTTGTGTGCATTGTCAGCCCCCATGTGTGGTGCTTGTCTGCACATGGCCGAGAGTGTTATGTTTTCACAGCACTGTTTGCCTCAACACATCTCTGTGTGTATGGTACACAACCACTATTTTCCCCCAGAAGTGTTTGATGTGTTGGGAGCAGAGATCATACATGCTGTTTGTTATTTGAAGCTTTGAACATGATGACACTTACCTTTTGGTCACTGTGTTGAGGGGGGTTTGGTCCCCATCACCACAATGCTCCACATCTGCTGCATTTTGTGAGCCCCCACTTGACTTCTGTTCTACACAGTGAGGGGTGTTCTTTTTACATTGTTGCAGTGCTATGGTGATGCTTGCCTTGTGTATGTCACACTCATGTGTTGGTCTCACATGTGCTGTTACTTACATTGTATGCTCGTAGCCATATTCACTGTTGTGGGCATTTGTCACAGACTACACACTGTTGTCATGATGTCGTGGGGGATGTATTTTGCGGACATACCTGATGTTTGCGTATGCTGGATGTGTTGCGCATCACCCATCCTATGGCTGGGAATGGCAGGGGTAATGGCCAACAGGTCCCCTGTGGGTGGGGGTGGCAGGGGTGATGGGCAACATAAGCCCTGTGAGTGGGGGTGGCAGGGGTGATAGGCAATAGGCCCCCTATGGGTGTGGGTGGCAGGGGTGATGGGCAACATAAGCTCTGTGAGTGGGGGTGGCAGGGGTGATGGGCAACATAAGCCCTATGAGTGGGTGTGGCAGGGGTGATGGGCAAGCAACATAAGCCCTGTGAGTGGGGTTGGCAGGGGTGATGGGCAACAGGTCCCCTATGGCTCGGGGTGGCAGGGGTGATGGGCAACAGGAGCCCTGTGGGTGGGGGTGGCAGGGGTGATGGGCAACATAAGCCCTGTGAGTGGGGGTGGCAGGAGTGATAGGAAACAGGTCCCCTGTGAGTGTGGGTGGCAGGGTTGATGGGAAACATAAGCCCTGTGATTGGGGGTGGCAGGGGTGATGGGCAACATAAGCCCTGTGGGTGGGGGTGGCAGGGGTGATGGGCAACATAAGCCCTGTGAGTGGGGGTGGCAGGAGTGATAGGAAACAGGTCCCCTGTGAGTGGGGGTGGAAGGGTTGATGGGAAACATAAGCCCTGTGAGTGGGGGTGGCAGGGGTGATGGGCAACAGGTCCGCTGTGAGTGGGGGTGGCAGGGGTGATGGGCAAAATAAGCCCTGTGAGTGGGGGTGGCAGGGGTGATGGGTAACAGGTCCCCTATAGCTGGGGGTGGCAGGGGTGATGGGCAACAGGTCCCCTATGAGTGGGGGTAGCAGGGGTGTTGGGCAACATAAGCCCTGTGAGTGGGGGTGGCAGGGGTGATTGTCAACAGGTCCCCTGTGAGTGGGGGTGGCAGGGGTGATGGGAAACATAAGCCCTGTGAGTGGGGGTGGCAGAGGTGATGGGCAACATAAGCCCTGTGAGTGCGGGTGGCAGGGGTGATGGGCAAAAGGTCCCCTGTGAGTGTGGGTGTCAGGGGTGATGGGAAACATAAGCCCTGAGTGGGGGTGTCAGGGGTGATGGGAAACATAAGCCCTGTGAGTGGGGGTGGCAGGGGTGATGGGCAACATAAGCCCTGTGAGTGGGGGTGGCAGGGGTGATGGGCAACAGGTCCCCTGTGAGTGGGGGTGGCAGGGGTGATGGGCAACAGGCCCCCTACAGGTGGGGGTGTTAGTGGTGCTGGCCATGCAACCCCTATGGTGGGCTGTTGTTAGTGGCCAGGATATGTATCCCCTGTGTGTGTGTGCCATTTTACGGGTACGTGTCGTTTGTTTATGCGGTTGATGTCTGACTTACCGTCGGCGTCGGTCCCTGATCCGGTCATAGATGTAGAGTACTGGTATGACCTGCGCGATGGGATTCATGATGTGTTCGTGTCGTACACGCTGCTTGTTGCTCCGTCTCGTACCTACTGCAAGCTGTTCCGTCTCGTAGCCGTGTATGGATTTGTGGCACGAATCGTAGCTGATATGCTTGTTTTCCGGATGCTGTGACGTGCCGTACGTGACAACCCGTCCGGCGCGTAGGAAGTACGCATCGTACTTGTCATGCCGGAAACTGCATTGGATACTGCTTCCGGGCGACACTGTTCCTCTTTGGGAGTTACGGCTCGGACGGAGAATGGGGCTTGATTCACAGCCTACGTGTCGGTCGTGTTTTTGGCAGTTATGCGCATCGTACTTCCTATACAGGACGGACCGGCTCCGGGTACGTGTCGGTCGCAGGGTAAGGCTACGGACAGCTGTCCGACCGGCCATCGGAATCGGCCCCTTAATGTGACTGCAGGAGACATCTGTAGCATCTGTCGAGCAGCACCACAGCGGAGCCTGGCAGAACCCTCCACCAAACTCTGCCAACCACTTTTTAACGTGCCCTCCCTCTTGCACAGTCCTACACGAGTGGGTTGGTTATGCAACATATACGTATGTGATTCGAATTTTAATATATTATCAAAAAGACAAAGGCGCCAGGTTCTCTAATGGAGAAGTAATTGGAGTGATTACAATGCGTCATGTCAGCAGCACTCAGTCGTGCCTTAGAGACAGCTCAATCCGTCAGTCCTTTTACTGCAAGAATTTGAGTGCCACCCACTGGCAAGCAACGCCTGGAGCCCAGGCGGGGCAGGCTTGGGGTCTCATCCTTTCAAGGTCGACAGAGCGCATGTTGTTGAGTTGGACAATAACAACGTATTCTTAACAGCACTTTAAAATGCAAACCTTTCTAGCCTCTGTGAACCCGCCTCTCCTAACGTGGAAGTGCCTCGGTATTGTTTAGTTCAAAAACACGTGCAATATAGTTAATATATTAATTCCCTGAATCATTCAGTTTTAAATAATTCTGCTAACTGGGGTTAATATCTTTGTAACACACAGGTGCAATCAATGGTGCCCACAGCGAGTCATATCTGAATAGAAAATAACTCAGATCACAGGCTGATTCAAACTATGGGGTTTAGGGATGTTCACCCGGGATAGACCCAGTGCTCAATGCTGATCTTGAGCTGCTGTTTTTAGGTCTCGCCTGACCCAGCGCATGCGCTGGTCTGGCGATACTTATTGAGAAGGCTCCAAAAAGTGCTACCAGGCCAGCCTAGAGCTACAGTGCATGTGCGCGGGCGCTCGCGCCGTGCTTGACCGCGATTACTTTTACTTTCACGGCCGCTTGGCATAGCCAATAGGTCTCGCTTTTGGGACCGTATAAGTATTTAGTTATGCAACTGTTGCATGGCTAAACACTTATAAGGTCCCAAAGGCGAGACCTATTGGCTATGCCAATGCTTGTTTAATTAGCAGCCATAGAAGGATATTCTCCAACATTAAGCGCTACATAAAAACTGGACATTCTCATTTACATAACAATTAACCTCTCTTCGTCATTATTGCTAGTATGACCCCTCCTCCCCCTCCTGCCACGATGCATCATTATGGCGTTTCTGACCGTCCACTTTTCACTCAGCTCTCTTTCCTTCTTTATTTATTATTGACTACCCCAGCTCTTTCTTCAGCAGTCTCCCGTAACCCATTTTTCGGCCTGGATGCAGACAGCTTTACCTGATAACACATGAACAAACCAAACAAACGCATACAGAGCAGCTTTGGGTCAGCCCTTTAGGGTTTGGTTAGCTCCGGACAGCCCCATTCTTCCAGCAGCGCCTCGATGGAGGGCCAGTCACGTTTTTTATTCCATATCTTCCTCGGTCATCTGTTTCTGTTCCCTTGCCTCTCACATCCTTACGTGCTGCGCTACACTCTAAGCGCACTGTAGTTCTCTTTGCGGCGCAGAATAGAACGCTCAGAAAGCGCTATAATAGCGTTTACGTGTTTCCCATGTTATCTGTGACCCCCTGTCCTGGCGCTACAGCCAGTGTCACTCGCCTCGTCATTGCCACCCGCTATGCCTCCCTTACCGCATAATTATATGATGAGGACAAGTACATAAAGGCCAAAGAGGCCACACGACTGCAATTTGAGGATTTTGAAACATGATTCTCTGGGGTACTATTTGAAGTACTAAATCTCAGGAGAACTGATGTAAAAGTCTTTGTCATCGCACAATGTGGCCATTTAGTAGGATTCACAAAATCCTGCCAATTTATAATAATGAGGCTGAAATCTATTTTAGGGGGGCACTGAACTAGCTCTGAATGCTGAGATAAAGGCCTGAGAGGGGCAGCAATACTCTCACTCACAGTCACTGACTGACTGACTGACTCTCACTCTCACAGACTGACTGACTCTCTCACTCTCACTGACTGACTGACTGACTCTATCACTGACTGACTGACTCTCTCACTCTCACTGACTGACTGACTCTCTCACTCTCTCTCACTGACTGACTATCTCACTCTCTTTCACTGACTGACTGACTTTCTCACTCTCACTAACTGAGTGACACTGGCTGACTAACTGACTGACTCTCACTCTCACTGACTGACTGACTCTCTCTCACTGATTGACTGACTGACTCTCCCACTCTCACTGACTGACTCTCACTCTCACTGACTGACTCTCACTCTCACTGACTGACTGACTCACTCTCTCACTGACTGACTGACTCTCACTGACTGACTGACTCTCACTCTCCCTGACTGACTCTCTCACTCTCCCTGACTGACTGACTGACTCTCTCACTGACTGACTGACTCTCTCACTGACTGACTCACTCTCTCACTGACTGACTCTCTCACTCTCACTGACTGACTCACTCTCTCACACTCACTGACTGACTGACTGACTCTCTCACTCTCTCACTGACTAACTCTCTCACTAACTGACTGACTCTCTCATTCTCACTGACTGACTCTCTCACTTTCACTGACTGATTCTCCCACTGACTGACTCTCACTCTCTCTCACTCACTGACTGACTCTCTCTCACTGACTGACTGACTCTCTCACTCTTTCTCACTGACTGACTGACTCACTCTCACTGACTCTCACTGACTGACTGCCTTTCTCACTCTTACTGACTGACTCACTCTCACTGACTGACTGCCTCTCTCACTGACTGACTCTCTCACTCTCACTAACTGACTGACTGACAGGCCTTCACCCCCCTGTTATTCATGCCCACTGATAACAAAAAAAAACATAACAAGCAACCATTGGGACAGGCAGATACAAGTTGCCAGCATTGAAAGGACAACAAAAACTCAAGACATTATTTATTGTCAATACTTTTTTAATATGGTTGTTCAGTTGTACATAATGCTTTCTCTTTCATATCTAAGGTAACAAAAGTGCTTCTGACACTTTTTTATTATAACTTTTCAGCATGCTGCAGACTTCTATACAGCACAGCTTAGAGACATAGGCATAGTCAATATCTCTCGATAAGCACTTATAAGTTCCCAAAGGCGAGACCTATTGGCTATGCCAATGCTTGTTCGAACATGGAAAGAAGGCTAGAATTTGTGCCAGTGTCGGTGTAAAGGTGATCAACCCATGGGGAGGTGTTAGTAGTGGATGGATAGGAAAGACTCATCCATTCAAACATGTATGCTTCATTATTTATAAAAGATTTAAGCCAGTAAATCTGCAGTTTGTGGGGTGACATTCAGTTGGACCATTGAAGAGTTACTGCTCAACAAAGTAATGGTGATAGAGTCTGATTGTGAATCCTCAGTGAGCTGCAGTGGAGGGCAATGCTCTGATGCTAAATGTGATGCAGTCAGTGTGCGTTGCTGCTGGTTCCGCACCTGTGCCACGAAGAGAGTGGGTCCCATGACCCCCACGCTTCCCCATATTTTGCTCTTACAAGGTAGGGGCACCAGTAGGTTTGCGCAGGTCAAATGAGAGTGAGGGAGAAAGAGAGGGCCAGCAAGACCGCTCGTCATGTAAGGGCCACAGCAGACCACCAAGACACCTCCTAAGGCATTTGAAGGGTGTAGGGTAAAGATGGAATCGCTGCTCCAATGTAAAACGCACCTGCAATGTGCTGCTCTCGAGTCAAGGTACAGCAGGCATTTTGAAAATGCATATGCCAGTGTTCTCTGAGATAAGGGACCTACCTCACCTCTTAAGGATACATGAGTGGTTGGTGGAGAGAGGGGCACGGGCAGTCCTCACTCGACGAGGCACTCCATAGGCTCAATGTGAGTAAGGGGTGATACTGCTGGCACTGCTGGGCCCCAGTATTGATTCGATATAGAAAATCTGGGGGCACCGCTGCTGGATCTGCCTCACTTCTCTGCATGGGCTGAAGATTTGCATCTAGGAGAGGGGCACAAGATGTCTGGTCTCCCCCGCAGTCCAATGAGGAAGATTACGAGTTTCAGGAAGGCCCCCCCCCCAGATGGTGTAGGCCACTGCCTTTCAGAGCCTCCTGTCCGCTATCTCTTCGCTGTAGGAAGCGCTGTTGCTATTCGGACCAGGGGGCAAGGCAGATACCCAGAAAGCATTCAAACCCCACTCATAAATGGGTGGTGTGAGAGGCTTGCTTAGTATATGGTGCTCTTTATATAAGTGTAGCACCCTGCACGAATCCAGACAACCCTTATTGTGATTTTAGTGGTCTTAAACAACGTTAGAAATCTCTCTAAGTGGTAGCTGTGGAGAGCAGCCTTCAGGCTTAGTCCAGACAGTGTAAATAAGCTTGTTTTACGAGTACTTAATCTTATGGTATAGGTTAATTGAAAAATAATCACACAGTGTAGTTATAAAAATATGTATTTTATTACAAACACTCACTAACACAATTGTACTATCTCCTACCCAGAGATAGAAACACAATACACACCATATTTGGAAATAGAGCACGTAAGTACCACAAATACACAGTGGTCTCCAGGGGGAGAACAAACCATATACTAAAATAGTGCAATGCGAACCACGACTCAAGTCAAGAATGGACCCAGAAGATGTAGAAGTGTTAGGCACCCAAGGAACCGCCCATGGTAAGTACTCAGGAACCCCACATAGGCTGTGTGCAGAGTAGGAACACAACCGCTTGATCAACACAAGTCTATGGGTACGTCGCAGTTGCAGTTTTAAAGAAGGACCCTTCCCAGCGGATCCTGAAGAAACCCCGTGGAAGATGGACGGTTGGAGAGTCACCCCACCCGTGGATACTCCAGGAACCAGGATACCTACACCAGGGAAGCCAGGTGCATAGGGGTCAAGTGACGTCAGAAACCGGCGTAAACCACAAAGTAGGATTTTGCTGGAGAAGAAGACGAAGGAGTACAGTGGAACCCAAAGGTGTATTCAAGATGAGAGGTACCTGCAAGCAGAGAGGACAGAGTCTATGTCACTCAGGAGTGACCAGGAAGCACGGAAGATGAATGCCCACGTATGCAGGTGAGGTTGATGGTGCCCTTGAAGTTGCAGCTGTGCGGACCAGATAATGCTGTAGAAGACCAGGAGCTGTTCAAGAGCTGTCCCACGTTGGAGGTCGAGGGCCAAGGGGGCAGTGTCTGTCAGGGGCACCAACAAGCCTTGGCAGCGGCAAACAACGTAGTCGATGAAAAGGGTGCAGTGTTGGGACCAGCAAGGTCCAAGTGACTCACTATGACCAGGCAAGTCAGAGCATGTCCCGAGAAAGCAGGGGAGCCCACTGAAGCCAAAGAAGACCCTCAGGAGGACACATGGGACGAAGGCACAGGAGTCCCAAAAGGGCCTCAATCAGCTCACCAATGAAGATTGCCCACGGTGCAGAGGAAGTGGTGAGGGCAAAGATCTTGGCTGCAGGAGTTTCTTGAGGTTGGAGCTTCTTGGAGCCCGAAGATCTCTGGAGAAGAGAGTCAACAAGCCTTGGCAACTGCGACAGGATAAATATTGTTCTGCCTTCCCCTGCTCGAGCTTGACTCAGCAGCAGGAGGGCAGAAACGTGTCTCTGGCTGGGAGCAGCTCTAGCTTGCTGTCCGGTTCTGAAAGACTGGTACTGGGAGCACTGATGGCCTCCCGGAGGAGCTTTTCATGCATGGAATCATACCCCCACACAGTAAATCATACCTCCTACACTGTTCACGGTGTGGGAGTATTATTCCAACATATTTGATACCAAACATGACAGGGTTCATTACAGCCAGTTTAGAGATGGTCATCACGTAATGACACATGGCCACTCTATATGTCGTTATGCCTGTTGAACTTGCAACTCGGGAGAATGGACTGCCTTCAGGACTGAAAGGCTTGCCTTAGGTGTGACTTTTAGGTTTTAAGTGTAGTGTTAGCACCAGTTTACACAGGCTGCAATGGCAGGCCTGTAATCACAATTTGAGTGGTCTCTCATGGGTGGCATAATACATGCTGCAGTCCATGGGGGACCCCTGGTGTACCTATGCCCTGGGTACCTTAGTACCATATACTAGGAACTTACCAGGGTACACTAGTAGCCAACCTGGAGCGTACCTAAGTACTCACCTAGTCCAATTTAGGGAAGAAACACAGAGACTGGGGTCCTGATTAGTAGGATCCCAGTCAGACTAGTCAGTAAAACATAATTACACCAGCAAAAAGTAGGGGTGACCATGAAAGTAGGTTTAACTTTCTCAAAGGGGGGGTAACCCCCTGCCACCACTGGGTAGAGGAAAGCGTAATCACAAGCCTTACTCGCGCTTTAATCCTTGTCCCCAGTGCGTGCCTGCTGGTACTCACTGCCACCGCTCGAGTCCTAGTCCTCCAGGCCCACTGGGGGATCTAGCGCAAGTAGCCTGCTTCTAGGCATGAGTTCCATGGAGGACCCTAGCAACAAAGCGCACTGAGCCACCCCAAGTGGGGCAGGGTGATGGCTGCCTCCACCCCGCCCCCTACTCTGATCTTAGTCCACACCGCCCATCGCTAAGACCTCACCAGCGGCCCAGTCGCCAGGCACCCCAGACCTCTGTAGTCCCCCTTCGGGCGAAGACGGCAGTTCACTAGTCATTACTTGAGTGAGGGGGTCCGCAGAGACCACAGGGAGGACCCGCCACCGCTCTCGCTATGCAGGCGAGCTCCGTCCGGGTCCGCAGGCCCACCAGACGAGGCCCTATGCACGGCTCTCCACGTGCGCTTCCCCACCGGGAGAATTAAGCAGGTTGCAGCGGTCCTCCAGGCTACCAAAACGAACCCCGGGGACCTCAGGATCCACTCTCCGCACATGCCCTACGATGGGGGTGGCATGATGCCAGGAAGCGGATGGATGGTAGGGGATCGTGGGCCAAGGCATGTAGAAACTCTAGTTTGCGTCCGCCATCTTGCCACCGTCGGCCTAACAAGCAATATGGTCAAAGTTGCCAAATGCCCCGGAGCCCACACAGACACTTCAAGAAATATTAACGATAGTTAGAGAAAAAAATTAACAACTATTATATATATACAGCCCTGGAGGGGGATAGAAAAGTTGAGGTTGGACATGTGCAAGAATGGTGGGCAGACAATACAACTGAGCATTTAACAGATGGGAAATGGAGAAGAGCCTGCACACAGGCAGATAAATATCCATAAATTCTCATTTTAGGCTAACACAGTTCCACTATGTGCACAAAGCTTACTTCACACCCCTTAGACTGGCAAAATAGACCTGGATGTAGAGGCCAGATGTGGAAATGTGTGAGCAGATTTGAATCATAGGGTCTAGTCATGTCCTAGCATTTCTGAGTTTTGGGATATAGAGGTGGTGTCACTTAAAACTGTGGCGGATACCCTAATGGATAAAACTTTGAAAAACTTGCTTAGGCCCTGGCTTCGAGTGAGGTGGAGAGTGGTAGAATGAGGTAGTTTGGGGTGGGGTAGTTTCATGTGGATTTGGTGGTGTCTATTGTAGTAGAGTGGAAGGGGGTAAATTGGTGAGGGGTAGATTGGAGTTGAGTAGAGTGGGGTTGGGTGGAGTGGGATAGATTAGGGAAAATTGGGGTGAGGTAGATTGTGGTAGATTGTTGTGGATTGCAGTGGGGTAGATTTGAGTGGGGTACACTGGGGTTGATTGGCGTAGAGTGAGGCAGATTGGGGTAGATTAGAGTGGAGTTGAGTGGAGTGTTGTAGATTGGAGTGGTGTGAGGTAGTTTGGAGTGGAGTGGGCTTTAGATTTAAGTGGTATGGAGCGGGGTAGATTGGGCCGGAGTATAGTAGATTAGGGTGAAGTGAAGAGGGGTAGATTAGTGTAGATTGTAGTGGAGTACTGTAGATTGTATCGGGGTAGATTGAGGTAGATTGTGTTAGATTGGAGTGGGGTAGATTGGGGTATAGTGGAGTGGGATAGATTGAGGTACAATGTAGCAGTGGGACAGATTGGAGTAAAGTGGGGGGGCAGGCGGGGTAGAGTGGGATAGATTAGGGTGAATTGTAGTGGAGTGGTGTAGATTGGATTGGGGTGTATTAGAATGAGGTAGATTGTGTTACAGTGGGGTGGGGTAGATTGGTTTAATGGAATAAATTGGAGTGGGGTAGATTGGAGTGGGATAGATTACAAAGCACAAGCGATCATCATGGGGCATGCAAACTGACCGCATTCTTGATAACACTTTTAACTGCATGAAATGACCAGGTTACATAGATGCAGCTGGTCCTACTAACAGGGTGCCTTCTGGCAAGCCTGTTGATTTTCAGCCAGTGCGACGCAGTCCCCATGTCAGGGTTTGTAATTGGAACAGTGAAAGTACATGGGTAACCTGTATACTACTGCTGATTGACAACAGCACTGCCTGAAGCCCACCTACAGTGGTGCATTAATGGCTCAACAATTGCAACAATGCAGGGCTCCAGCTGAAAAAAATAAGTGACTTTGCCTCAATATCCTATGATTCTGGGCAAATTATGTAATCTTCTGGGATAAAAAATGGATGTGTACTTGTGTAATGTAACTGGTGCTCATGTAAAGCCCCCAATTCTTTCCGGTCAGGTCAAGTTTGCACTACATAAAAATGCAAAAAGAAAATAGTGTCTTAAATTACAGTGGGAGCGGTGTACGTACACTAATTAAGGTAAGTTAAATCAGGCAATATGTGACACCTTGCAAGTGCTGTCGAATTAAAAGCCAAAAAGAACAATTGATGGACAGAATGTTGAACATTGTCTAACATTCACCCCAGTACAGCGATCTTGGCCTAAATCCACCATTTTCTTGCTCCCCATACCATTCCAGTTTAAACCCAGCCGTATGCAAATCAGTCTTGACCCTGCTCTCAAAGGGAACAGTCCAGCCCGAACTACCAGTCCAGGTCCTCCCTGGACCAGAAACAAGCATCCTAGGACCAGTTTCCTGGTTTCACCCCTCATCAGCCAGGCTAGCTTGAGTCCAGTGACAGTTGGATCGGTGGACGGACACTAATTAAGTTAAGTTAAATCAGGCAGTATGTGACACCTTGCAAGTGCTGTCGAATTAGAAGGCAGCAAAAAAGAGTCAGAAAGATGCTAACAAATGGCAAGTAATGAGCAGGTTTAAAGCTCCTTTTCAGGGGTGTATGGAGAGCAACATGGAGGTACCTGCTCCCAAAAGGCAAAGAGCATGTGTTCCGCAGCTGTTTGGACACCCGCAGATGGGCTCTGAGGATGATATTAGCCTGAAATGTGAGGAAGGCCCATGGCTGGAACCACCTCCTCAGTTCAAGGTAAGACAGAGAAGGAGAGATTGGGGCCTTTGTGGAGTCCTTGAAAAACCCATGAGGAAACATGCATGAATGTCTAAATGAGAGGTTACTGGAAACATCGACCCTGCATATCTTGCCAGCCTATTGGGATATTTAAATTGGACATAGATACTAAATGACTTAGCTGTGAATCTCTCTTGTGACATTAAGCTACGGAAGAGGCTTTCTATGTGCACTATTGGGTCAAGACCGATGCGTGACACCCGTTAGCATCCAGAACATTGAGTTTTCAGGCAAAAGACATGCAGAAAAACTGGGGCACAATGATCACATCAATCAAAGCAAGGACATTGGGATGTGACATGATACAAGACGGATTATAAGGAATGCTTACACAAAAGGCTCACTGTACAGAGCCACCCAAGCAATACACAATGGGAACTTCAACCCTCCTAAGGTTGCAACTTGAGAAGTGCTTGATTACGGGACTTGTCCTCTTTTAGGGAAATACAAGAAAGTGATGAGTACATACCAGTCATCATCATCAAGAACTCTTTATTTTGGTAAAATACCATAAAAGAAACAAAGATTCAGGGGTGAGATTCACACATGTCGACAGGACAGTACATGTGGAATAACTTGACAATACATTAAAAAACAGCAGTCCAGAAAGTTAAAATAGCGAGCAAGAATGTTTAAAAACAGCAAATATGCAATTCGAGCTTGCATCACACAGTCCTATCGGGCAAAGGAGGGTGTACAAAATTAAAAGAATCTCTTGTATAACGAGCATGTGCGTTGGTAACAATGATGCAGTTATAGACAGCTCACACTTCTAATAAAATCAGCTAAAAAGCCAATCATCGGAATAAAAACAGTTGAACAACAATCACAAATGTGCAAATACGCAAGAAATGTAAGATGACTAGTTGGATCTGGAATTTAGAGGCCAAGATGATACTCAAAAAAACAGGGAGTCATGTCTGCGGTTTCTTGATGGGTGACCTAAGGGCTGTCTGTACCCTCCTTCTAGTTGCTCATGAGTGACCTAAGAATTTCGTAACAGCGCATACAAATAATGGTCTTATGTCTGATTACAGTATGCGCACGGCCTCTCTAGAATCTCTAGTGCCGAGTTGCCTGCAGGCGGGAGTCAGCCATTTGCTCCTGGGTTTTACATAAGCTGTACAGGCAAAAAAAAAGTGGCCAATGGATTAGTGCAAGCAAGAGCAGCAGGGACAACCCTTTTGCTGTACTTTATTGACCATCCATGAGTTTGAAAAAGCATTAACTGGCAGACTACCATGCCTGAATTGGATATATAGCTTTCTATCAGCCGGCACTTTGATTATATCAAGGTAGCTTTCCTAACGTGCGGCAAATTTTGAAATCTCAACATTTTTCAGTTAGACTGCCCTGTGCGCAATCTGTGTATGCTTTTAGCTCCACCCTGTCCCAATACAAATATTTGATCTGACATCTACTGCCAATTGGGGGACAGGCAATATTATGGCTGGGGAAGCCTAGAATGGACTTAAGGCTTCTGACATATTAAATCCAGCCTATTTTATTTGCAGTGTCTAAGGCACAGACATCCTCAAAAGCTGCAGCATAGGATGAGAGTTCCGGTGTAGAAACCATCCGCTGCCAGAACAACAAGGGGCAGAGCTTCGCTAGGTCACTAACGGGTTTTATACCCATATCGAGCAGTAGTGGCCAAAGGGGGATGATTTGCGGGAGGGAAGTCAGGTTCCTGAGGAACTTATTCTCTAACATAGGTTGCTTGCTCTTTCCTTACCCCACAACTCCGCTCCATAGAGTACACTGTTCACAGCCTTGCAGCTGTATAGCTGCAATGCTGTAGCAATTGGCTTGGTGTAAGAAAGGCAATGCTCTTTACGCAGATCCCTGGGTACCTGGGAAAACTTGAGGTAGGCCTTGTTAAGGTGGCGCTTCCAGGCCATGAACTCCGACAGCTTAATCCCCAGGTAATCGAAGGAGCTCACTCTCTCCAAAGGAGTGGTGCCTAAAAACTGTTTTCTCTTGAAGGACTTGTGGGGATTAAATAGCATGAGCTTGGTTTTGGGCGTGTTAATTTCGAGCCCCCTCGTAGCGCAGAAGAGCTTGGATTGGTTTAAGAGTTTTTGCAAGCCCATTGGATTCTTTGAGATGAGAAGAGTTTTGTCTGCGAATAAGAAGGTAGAAATTCTCTGCTTAGCTAAGAAGGGGGCATCCGCTGGGATGGCTGTTTAAAACTCAACAACGTTATTAATGTAGAGTGAGAACAGGGTTGGTGCCACTATGCGCTGTACTTCAATGGGGCCGGTGGCCTGTCCCTGGCTACCCCATCTGACTCTGGCAAGATTCTCAGAGTGGAGCCTAACAAGCAGTGTGAGAATATTCAATGGCATACCCATTTCCCTAAGCACCTGCCAAAGTTTGTCCCTTGGAAAGAGATCAAAGGCAGATTTTAAATCTATGAATGCGATGTATAGGCTCCCTTTGCTCAACTCAAATACCTTCCAATAAAGCATGAGGAGGCGAAAGACCTGATTGATTGTGCCAGTTTTCCGTCGAAAGCCCACTTAGAGGGGGGAGAGGATGTCATTCTCCTGATCCAGTGGTAATTTCACGAAAACTTTTCATTGCAAAACATCACTTACCTCTTGTTTACCGCTTAAAGGTGATGGACCTTTGCCACCGTTTATCACCATCAGGAGACTTTACTTAAACATGAAAGTCAAATGCAATTAAATATTTAAGGCAATAATGAGAGTTGTGAGTAGTTTTAAAGGGTTTTATTTTCTAGTCAAAAGTTAAGAGTCTTTGATTCTCTATTTATTAGTCAAATATCAATCGGGTTACAGAATTGAAAAATTGAAAAAAATATAATTAATACAGAACATATTATAGATTGCATACAAGGCACTCATAAACTTCCAATCAATTCCATCAAATATCCTTTCTGCAACTGATGGTGTTCTTGAATACATGTCATCTGATTCTAACTTGAATAAGGCATGTTCTGCATGTTTTATTAATCTGACATCTTTCTATGGGAACTCCCCTACTTCTGTGTTTATTATTTCTTTCAAATCAGAAGATAATTTTTCAACTGTCTTTTCTGAAAACAATGCTACAGCTATCTCTTGTTGGGCCATTTTAAACTGTACAGCCTCACCAGGAATCTGATATTTACCATCATCTGGTGTACAGTAATCTGTGCTGTTTAATTTGCAAAATGATTGTTTTCCTGTCAGGCCTGTGTCACAAACAGCAATTTGGTAACTTTTCTCAAATGGGCCTATTTTTGCAACAACCTTCTCTAAAACTGGGTTTGTAATTTCTCTGTTTAAAACTCCAACAACTTATTCTGCATCTTCCATTGTTTTCACAATGGACTTGATAAATTCAGAATGGTTAGGGTTAAAACTGTTATTTTCAAATACAACAACCTGTTGAAATGGGTTCTGATTTTGTTTCTGGAAAGAATTCACACTTGCTCTGGACAACTGATTTGAATTATTCTAGCATTTTCCATATTCTGTGGGACCATCTGGGCTTGAAAAACTCCTGTCATTGGTACCTGTTTCTGAACTGACATTTGCATTTGCTGAACTGGCACATTTTGCACCTGCATTTCTCTCTGTGTTTGCACATTTCCATTTGCTACATCACATTTAAATTTACATTTTTTCCTCCAATGCTCAAATCTGTTATAAAGATGTCAAAAGGAATATTTTTTTAGCAGTACAACATCCATACCTGAATTTGCACAAACCAAAACACCTTTACTTCCATCCTGTGAAACATCAAATCTTCCCTGAGCACTTTTTACTTCTGCTTGTGAAACAACACTTTGTAACTAACTTTCTTTCTCTGCAACCAACTGATTCTGAAAACTTTTCTGTGCAAACCTTCTCTGTACCATCATAGGTTTCTCCTCAAACTCGTTTTGCTTTATTCCTTGTCCAGCACTATAGTACCCTTCATCCTTCAGAATCCCATCTATCAACTTTGTTTGCAAACAAACCAATACTTGCTGTATGTGCACACAGATCTGATCAGAGAACATTAAACCAATAACCAACTGAGTCACAAAGAATCTCATGTCCCTGGCATCAGGACATTCTTCCCCACAGTGTTGTAGAAACTTTAGACACGCACTTTCATCAAACTCACGAACCAGTTCTTTTAGCTCTTGTGTGGTTCTTTTAATATTTACCCAATTAACATCCTTTACGGGCACTCTGCCCTTCAGAAAAGTAATCACTGCTTCATTTTTTTCCATGACAACAGACAAATGATAGTGCATTCATGCAAACATGTTTTCTTTGTCTCCTCACCTGGCACAGCAACTTTAGATTCAAACTACAATTCAGTCTGCATGTCAGTGTCACAGAACATTTTCAAATTAATACACAACTCCTTTAAAATTTCCACAAATCAATCAACTTGTGGGTACCACAGCATAAGCTTGTCTCTCAATTTTGGGAATATGTTCGGAAATGCTGCAAGTTCACTTGTGATCCGTGGCACATGAACATGCACTTCTCTCACCTTTTCTCTCAATGAGTAAGCAGAAGCTTCTCTCTCATCCTGTTTATTATTTTCCTTAACAAAGTCTGGTGGTTTATTTTTCTTATCCAGTTTCCTTGATAGGTCTGGTGGTTTCTTTTTCTTCTCATGTTTGCTTGCCCATTTATCTCCTAATTTCTCAAATCCATTGCATTTGAAAATATATTTCATTATTTCTGCAATGTGCAATTGTAATCCTGAAGAATGCATTGTCTCATATGCTACATCATCCATGTGTACCCTGAAACGTTTCTGAAATGGAAAACTTCCTGAAACATCCATTTCATATTTTTGCGCCAAATCAGTCAGTCTATCATGTGATGTTACTGCACATGTAGTTCTTTCCTTACTCAGGGGAAGTAATTCTTTTTCCTGACACTGGTTCACATTTTCATGATTTACACAGCAGGGACTGTTAATTTTTTCATGTTAAATTTAAAACATTAAGCAGTCTCTCTTTTTCAGGGTCTGGGTTCATTTGTTCCTCTATACTCTCTACCTTTTTAATTACTGCTGCTTCCTCAAAGCATGTTTGAAAAATGCCGTCTCCAAATATATTCATTTCATCCTGGGCTGTTGGAGTTGTAAAGACCATTTACCACCCCCCCCCCCCCCCCACCTTTCAATTCTTGGACTGTCTGGGGTAGTTTCTGTTCAATAATCTGTGAATTCTGAATTTCTGAAATAAACCCTGACATTATCACTCCTTCCGCAACTCTATGAACTTTGAGTAGGGACCATATTAATTAGGACAGTCACATTTTGTCGAGGCACTGGCTGTGCATCTGCAGTTTGTAATATTTGTACTGAATCAGTCACAATTGAAGCAGTAACACCTGGAGATATCGCTGTCAGTGCTGAATCAACAGGTAGTGGGTCAATCTGAAATGTCTGCACAGTTCTCTCAATCTGTATTTCTCTTGGTTCAACAGAAGCAGTAGCCACTGTAGTACCTACTGGTACAATATTATCAGTATTTTTATTGGGGACCACATAAGGTGGTGGACACTCAGTAAACAATGCATCCATTATTTCATCCCCTGAATCATTATTTATTTGAAGCTTTTTGTCATCTTCAATTCCTTTCTCCTGTATCTGGTGCTTTACCTTTTTATTCTCGCTTTCTTTGTCTCTTGCTGCTTTTTCCCAAATGCATAAAGTTTCATATTGTGCAGCTCTAGATGGTGTTTTTATTTCACATAGCACTTCCCTTAATTTGTCAATAATTTGCAATTCAAAAGTACCATCTTTTGGAAACCTCAAAGGACCCTCTTTTTCAGTAAGCTTGCACCATTGGTGAACCCACATAAACAAATTTTGTCCCAAATTCATAGACATAAAATGCAAATGTGTTCCTTCAGGAGCATCAACAATTAAAAACAAATCTTCCACTTTACCTCCCAACAATTTCTTAAAACCTTCAAACAATTTTCAATGCAATAGTTCAAGGCAATTTATTTTCTCCAATGCTGTCAGTTTCAATTTCAGGCAGTTTAACTCCTACTACTGACCCTCCCTTCACAATCAGAGCTCACTACATGCTCCCGCTTCCTTGTCCAATGCCAACGCGGCCTTTTGTGAAGTAAGCTTTGTTTAAATAAACTGTAAACTGATAAAAGTATGCTAGAAGCGAAGGTCTTTCAGGAAAAGACAGGAGGCGTAAATTATAACAAAGGTCTTTCATAAAGATGGGAGACGGAAGGAAACAGTGAGAAGGGAGGAAAGCATTCCATTCTTATCTTCAAGGCGGAAGGCCTTCCAAAGCAAACTGACGTCACAGCTTGTCTTCTTTTTTTTATTTTTTTTTTATTTTTTTTTATTTGGAGGGAGTAGATCAATAGAAAAACAATTTACATTTCATAAACCTTAAGATACATTTGAAATATAACACAAGAGCGTTTTCATACGTATTAGCACAATACTTCTGATAGGACAGAATGAGAAATGAGAGATGGTGGGTAAAGAAAACCATGTCCTAAAGAGCGAAAACTTAAATGGTGGTTCATCCACAGAACTTGAAATAATAAGAAGGAAACATACAACAACATAATTCGCCCTTTCTTTAAATAACCTTCTGTTTGTAATCCAGTTACACATAGGGGCCCAGATAACCTTACCCCGTTTTCTTGCTTTATGGCCTTTGCACTTATATAGAGTTTTTTCCAGATGGTAGATTGCCAGAAAGCGACCCAGCCAAGCTTGATATTGAGGGGGGGTCTGCATCTTTCCAATGCGTGGCAATAAGGAGTCGCAATACAGCTATTGAGACAAAGACAAACTTGTCCATGTGCCGATCATGTTGCGACTTTTTATCACATCCTAACATCATTAAGGTTGGGGTTATATTAACGCTTGTGTTGATTACGGATGACAGGAATTCCTCTATCTGTTTAATTACTGGACCCATTTTCTGACAGCCATAAAACATATGCACTATGTCTGCTGGCCCTTGATCACACCGTGGGCATTTATCGTGATCTCTTTTCCCCCACCAATATAATTTCGCAGGGGTAAAATAAAGGTCGTATACTATATAATAATGCTGAGCTTTCAGATTAGCTACAAGAAACGTCCCTTTAGCCAAAGCTAGTGAATTATACACATCAGCATCAGTGTCTCCTGTTTTAATAACCCATTTGGTTTCAATTGCTTCCAGGTCGTCTGGAAGGGTATCAATCAAGATCTTATAGAAATTTTTAATTTTTACTAATGGTGTAAGTATAGTTTCTATTACCAAATTCTTTCCTAAAGAAATTTTTTCCTTATTGATCTGATTCAAAAAGCCGGTGATCTGTCTATATTTAAGATATGCTCCGGCTGCAATGCCAAATCTTTGCTGCAGCTCTAGGAATGACAGTTGTTGTTGATTAAAGTAGATATCTCCCAGCTTCAATATTGCTTTTTCTTCCCATTACTTGGCCAGGTTATCGTACCTTAATGCAGGAAAGAGAGGGGATCTCCACAATGGCGTGTATCTATTGTAATTTGATATCTTCGTGAGCTCTATCATTCTTTTCCATATACGCCAAACTGCGATTATAATCTTGAATTTAGTCTTCTTATAATAGCTAGGCTCTAGTTGGCGCAAAAGTACTCCTCGTGCACTTCTGCCTAGTGCCAGCTCATAGATCGAGGGAGGTTCAGTGTTTATAGCCTGCTGACTGCTACCCACACCAGGCATAATTATTAGAGCGATTTGTTGTAAAAAAGTTGCATAGTGATAAAATCTAAGATTGGGGACAGACCATCCACCTCGCTCTTGTGGTAGCGCTAAGAATTTAAGGGAATGCCGGATTTTTGAATATTTCCAGACCAACTTGCTGAAAATGCTGTCTACTTTTTTTAAGAGTGAATCTTCTATTGCTAGTGGTATTGATCTAAACAAATAGAGAACCTTAGGAAGCATGGCCATCTTCAGAATATTACATCTACCTATAAGAGTTAAATGTAATCTATCTAGGTTACGCAGGTCTGTACTCATCTTATCTATCATAGGAGTCATATTTATATTCCAAATTTCTTCTATCTTACTGCTAATTTTAATGCCTAGATAGGTTACCTCATCAAGCCTTCGAGCGTCTTTACACAGGGTATTGGAGTTACATAGGATCTGGGTTTTCCCTACGTTTAATCGGTAGCCAGACTTGCGACCATATTCATAAGCTAGGTTCTGAATTCGGCTAATTGCATTTACCGGATCAGTGGTGACTACTGCCAGGTCATCGGCATAAGCCATGATCTTAGTTTCTGATCCGTTCCTCATGACTGGTATAATTGCTTGATCTTGTAATATTTGTTCTATAAAAATGTCGATGTAGAGGGCAAATAAGATTGGGGAACAGGGACAGCCTTGCCTTGTCCCTCTTGCAATATCTATCGATTTTGATTCCTGTCCCATGATATTTAACCTGGTGTAAGGCCTGTGATGCATTGCTTTAATTGCAGTCATGAAGCCAGACCCAAATCCTCTCTGTATCATGGTATCCCATAGATATTGCCATGAAACGCGATCAAATGCCTTTTCGGCATCCAGGAGGATCATAGCCATTCCTTCACTCACGGTCTCAGTTATATCGAACAGGGCAATAGCACGTCTGATATGGTCTGTAGTGCTTCTTGTTGGTATTAAGCTGTGCTGCCATTGTGAAACAAGGTTGGCTATGATCCCCCCTAGTCGCGATGCAAGAATTTTAGAATAAAGTTTAGCATCTGCATTCATCAAGGATATAGGCCTGTATGATGCAGGGGTGTCAGCTGGTTTCCCCTTTTTCAAAAACACCACTATATTGCTCCCTGCCAGGAATCTGGGGGTATCCCACTATATTGTATACCAAGTTACAGATCTAGGAGTATCGGGGTTATTACATCTTGAATTGAGTAATATAGCTCCAGTGGGATCCGATCGGGCCCTGCCGCTTTCCCTGAGGCCATTGATTTCAGAGCTACTAGCACCTCCACCATCGTAATTTCCTTTTCTAGTTCTTGTCCTGGTGCTTCAGTGAGCCTACGACAGTTGCCTAAAATTAGCTCTGTTTCATTATGGAGCATAGAGTCAAGGTTGTCCTGCTGATATAGATCTTGATAAAAAATGTCAAAAACCTTGATGACATCCTTTAATTGAGTGTGACATTTACCGTCTTGGGTTCTTATAATGGTGATGTTATTTCTAGTTATTCTTTGTTTAGTTCGTAGGGCAAGTATCTTACCTATCGTCTCACCATATTCATATCTTTCATTCGTATGTGTCTGATAGCAGGATGCCCCCTTTCTTATATAATATCTGTTTATTTCTGCTTTCATAATAGTTATCTTTTGTCGCAATACTAATTCTCCCACTTCTTGTTTTTGTCTGATTGCCTTAGTGTGTTCCTCTTCTAATTGTCCCAATGTAGCTATCAGATCCGATATCTCTTTGTTTTCTTGCTTTATCTTTTTACCCACAAAACTTATTGTTTCCCCACGAAGACCTGCCTTAAAGCTATCCCAGACTATGCCTCTCGAGTAACTAAAACTATTCAACTCATAATATTGTATGGCCCATTGTTTAATGTACTTAAGATATTCATCATTAATTAATAAAGATCTATCAAACGTCCATTTTACCTGTGGTTGGTCTTCTATCTGAGATGCTAGATCTGCGAGAAGAGGGTTATGCTCTGACATTGACCTAGGCAGTTTCTTTATCCCAGCGGTTGTGATCAGAGAGGGTGATACCAATAAGTAGTCCAGCCTAACATACTTCTTGTGTGGATTTGAAAAGTAGGTATACCCAGGATCAACTGGATGTTTTACTCCCCACACATCCCTCAGATCATAGGTATCCCGTAACGCCGACAGGGCTCGATGAACCCGGGGTTTCCTACCATGATGCCTCTGCATTCCCCCACTCCCAGTATCGTAATGGATGTTCAGGCCCCCCCAGATCACCAATGGGCCAGACCAGGATGTTAACTCAATTTCTAAGTCATTAAAAATGTGTGGGTCGTCTTCATTTGAGCCATATACTGTGCAGATAATCAGTCCCGTTTTGAGCTGTACTATAGCCCACCTTCCCCACTTATCTTCCAATACCCGTTTAGCGGGACCAATACTATTCTTTACGTGGATTGCTACTCCCCTGATAGTTGAAGTTTGGGTGGAGCAGGCAAGAAGATTATAGCCCCTTATGGCTAACAACTCTCTTTTCCCCCAGGGAATATGGGTCTCTTGTTGGCATATTATATCAGTTTTTAGGCTTCTTAATATTTCACCAACTCTAAAGCGTTTTTGTTTATCATTGGGTCCACCAATGTTAACTGAACAAATAGGTATTCTACCCATCTGGGTCATTTGATTTGTTTAAGCGCTCTTGCTTGTTTAGGGTTATTTTCCCCTTTGTTATACCCTCTCCATTTATTTGTTTTTCCCCCCTGTGCCCAACTTCCCACCCCCCCACTCTCCAACCCCTTCCTCTAGCCACCCCCAACCCCCAGTGCCCTAAAACCCTGCCACCACCCCTTCCCCTGTAGAAAGGCATCCAGACTAGGAAGTCTGTAGTGATGGATGCTGCCCCCCGAACCCGGCATTAGTCTTATGACAGTTCGGTTTCTCAAAACCCAAGAGCGACATTGAGAAAAGGAAAAGGAAAAAGACAAAGTGAGAAAAAAGTTCCCAGCACCTTCTCATCCACCTCCTAGCCTTACCCCCTTTAAAAAAAAAAAAAATATATATATATATATATATATATAACTCTCCTCTCTCGTATCCGACCAGCTGAGCAGAAGGGAGCACGGACCACAAGATTCTTTTCAAATATCTGTTCGTTTATTCAAGACTTAAACAATGTTATTGGTTGCTTTTTATGCTGGGGAGAGAGAAAGAGAGGAAAAAAAGTTAGCAATTTCACATATTCAATCATTGAAGAATGGACTATTTCTTATGGTCCCAGGCTTCCAGATATTCTTTAACTTTAATTTCGGAAGTGAAGAAGCGCGTGTGGTCTCCATTGATCACTTTCAGACGCGCCGGATTTAGCAGATATGCCTGTCCCCCCCCCGATCCTGTACTGGCTTAATCATCTGGCGAAGATGCCATTGTCTCTCCACTGTATAGTGGCAAAAATCTGGTTGGACAAAAAATGAATAGTCTCCTCCATTACGCTTAGATATTGGCTTAGCTTTTTCATAAATTGCCTGCCGGAGTAAAAAATTACCGAAATAGACAAGCATTGGCCGGGGCTTCGTGTCAGGCTTCGGTGGGTGCTTAAGGTTAAAAGGTACCCGATGTGCTCTTTGCACCTCCGTTGACCATTCCCACCCCTCAAGATCTGGAAAGGCCTTCGATAGCATATTGACCATATAGGCCCGCGCATCAGACCCTTCCTTTCCCTCTGGTACACCTAGCACTCGGAGGTTGTTTTGACGTTGCCGATTTTCATGGTCCTCTAGCTTCCATTGTATATCGATTATTTGAGCGTCATGAGCATTCAAGGCTGTGCGTTCGGCCGCTAAGTCATTCTCTAAGGTCTCAGTTCGAGCTTCCAAAGTGGACATCCGCTCTTCAGCACATGACTTCGCCACCTTCCTTACAGCCTCTTGAATTTTACGCATAGCCGTCTGTGCGCGTTTGCTATCTAAGCGCGTTTCTTCGCGGTGGGAGAGAATGCACTGAAGGACCGTGTCCAGAGTAGGAGGTTCTGCGGGTGCTACGTTATCTTTTTTCGGGATTACTGTTATGCAGGTACTAAGTAAATCTGCGCCTGAGTGGTCCCATCTCAAGGTTTTGTTTTGTGGATTAGAGTAATTTGTCTTCCTTACTACCTTGCGCACTGTAGTGACAAACTCTTTTTTTCCACTACCGGAGGCCTCCTCACTAGAGTCTTCCAATGAGCCAGACCCAGACTCAGCACCTGACACAGACCAAACCCCGTCTGAGAGAGAAAAAAAGAGTCAATATCTTGTTCACTGTGGTTTGACGAGGCAGCATGGTTTGCCACTGGAGCCTCTGTGAGCAGGGAGTTAGACATAGTAGTATCCGATGTAATGGCTAATGTTTGCCTCCTGACTGAATTTAGATTGGTTTCATCTATGCTGTTATTTGACTCCGGTTGTAAACAGGCAGTAGAACCAGTGAGGGAGGGCGTCAGGGGGGGAGGACTGGTATAATAGACTGGGTATACTTGCTTGCATCAGCCGCCCCTGTGCTAGTTATGGACTCAAGTTCTTGCACAACACCAGAGTACCCAACAGCTTCCCCTATCTCCTCCTTGTTATCTTTACCTCTCCCCCCCTGTGATTGCTCACCTTCTAACACTGGCAGCACTGGCAGCTTCTTTAAACTGGATACCACACGCAAAAGATCCAAGACAGAGGGCTCATTGACAGGAGGCAGTGTGATACGATTTTCCTCTCATCTGCCTTATCGCTCCTAGCACCTCCAGCCCCCACTGTTGATTTTCTCGCTGCTCCTTGTCGTGGCTGAGGCTCTGGGTTAGTAGCTTTAGGAGGCGAACCAGCAGCAGCAGTCAGGCCAGACCTTGTTTTCCCCTTGACCGCTGTAGCCGAGTTTTTTGGGCCCTGGTTACACCGTGAAACACTGGGGAGACACCCCAGCAAAAGCGGCAGCACTTCCCCTGTTCTCCACCGGCAGTCAAAATTCGCAAAGAGACGAGGAGCACTCTCGTGATCTCCGCACAGAACAGCACGGCCTCCCACTGATTAGAATCGTCGTAGAGACTCAGGTGGGTAAAAAGTGAGCTCGCTCCATCCATCTCCCGTATTCCAGTCCGTTTTTTTCCCTTTCCTCTCTGATTTTACTACTCGTAAGCTGCTACTGTTTTAATGATTCCCATTTCCTTGATATTTGGCATTTTTTCAGAAGAAAGAGTTCACCTTTGACTAATGAGTTTATTACGGGTCTTGTAATGCTTTATTGCCGGTTATTGTCCTGCAGTATTCTTTTTTTCCGCTCCGAAGGTCAAGACGCGGTTCGGGAGGCAACCGATCGACTGACTCCCTCAGTCGCCATCTTGCCTCTCCAATCGCGGTACAGACTTCTACGTCACAGCTTAGAATTAGCACGCATTTTGCAGTGAAGACAAGTCACAGCTTGTCTTCACTGCAAAATGCGTGCTAATTCAGCACAAATATATGCTACTTTGAAAATTCAAAACACATTTCTGAATTAAATGTACATTCTATAAGGAGGTTAAATCTAGAATAATCACAATTAAACAACCATGATTAATTAATTGAGCATGGTATTACATACAAGCACTTTAGACTGAAAGCATTTGAGCAGGCCTCATTCATGTGTCATGTGTTTTCACATTGCACCAAAATTCTGCGTGCCATTTTTGAAATGCAGTCTGTCTGAAACCTAAAGCAGAGCAATGCCTAAATCTAGGTGAAATCTGGGCTCCATCAATCCTCCCTTTGATAATAATCAAATCATGATACCTCAAATGATTTGTAAATTATCAAACTTATCTAATTTCACATGTTATATTTGATCAAATAGCACACTCATTATTAGTTTAGTCTAATATATTTTCTCTACCTAAAAATATTACTACTCATCTTTAGTGTATGTAGACATGGTCATTTCATTACCTCACTTATTTCATACTGGTATATAAGGGGAAAAAACTCCTACTAAAATTACTATATTAATTATTACTTGTTATTACAAAAGCTGAGCATATAACAATGTTACCTGTATTTCTAAGGCAACATAAGTTTTGTCTGTAATCAGATCATATATAGCCAAGCTCAAATGTGTAGTGCAGAGTTCTGTAAGTAGCTTCTTGGAACAGTTAGTTTTCTCTAAAATAAGTAACTAAAATAATAAAAGGAAAATTGAACAGAACAGTACTTTTATCTATTGCTTTTTTTCCCTCTTCTTTTTCTTTCATCATTCAAATATTCTCTTCTCTTCAGATCTTGACAGTTCTCAGTTATTGTTTCAGCATTTCTTGGATCTTTGTCACCATCTTGCCATCAAGGTGGCTCATACAGTTCAAGCCTCGCATTACACAGTTCATTCAATGTGGCATTCTGTACTTTTTCCATGCATTTTGACCAGTCAGGTGCTGAAAAACTCTGACAGAGCACCATAAATTCTTTGCACGTTTTCAATCCAAGCCTTTCACTTTTATCTTCACCATGTTCAGATTCAGACGTTTCAGCTATGGGTGCAATTGATTTTTCAAGGGACCACTGTGGATGTTTTGAATACCCTTTCAGCCAGCTTTTTTCTACCTCCACTCGTAGGCCCACAGCACTAATTTCTTCTTCAGAGGCTGCACCTGACACATTCACCTTTTTGACACTGCTTCCATCTGTGTCAGTTTCCACTTTTTGCCTTTCGGGTACAGTTTGCTTTAGTGCTGCTTTATGCTTTATATGTTCCCTTACAGCTTGACTGACCCTCTTCTGTGGATTTTTGACCACTGCTGGCATCTCTTCTTGAAGAGGAGCTGCTTTATCAAGGGGACACGGGACCATACGTGTATGAGAGGCATGCACCCAATTTGGAAGGCCACCACACTTCACAACAGTCTTTGCCATGATCATTTGTGATGCTGAGACACAGTCTTTTGCAAAGTGAGACTCTGTGCTGTCTTTGTGTCGCTTTATTTTACTTGGAATTTCAGGCAGATAGTTACAATCCAAATCTTGTCCAATCTGTGGTTCTGCTCATATCATCTCTGAGACCTCTTTGGGCTGAGGTAACTATTGCAAGCCATGAAGCTTTGACAACATAATGTATAGAGAACCTTCATGTGTTGCTCCTAGTTGTTACCTTTCAAACATGGGCTATCTACAAAAAGGACATTGTTGGGCTCGATCAGACGTTCATCATTAAAGTCTAACTTTGGCTTCATGCATAGATTAATGACACCTAGACATTTAGGTTCAGTTTCATCATAAACAATTTAATTTGCTGGCAGTAAGCTAAATATATTTGAATTTAAACATTTCTTGGTCACAGTATTTTCACAGAATAACTCCACAAAGGAAGGAACCATTTCAGTAATTGGTCATTCCATCATTATATTCTCACTCTTTTTGTGACTGACATTTACCACAGCTACTAAAGTAAGGCAGCTGGGCATTTCTGTGACGTTGGGGTCAAGGTTCATTGGGAAACACGCACAGACTTTTGAACACATTCATGTTTTTGAACAGGCACTGGGAGAGCGCAGCCCTCCCTCTCACTGCACATTGGTGTGTTTTCTTTTAAATAAACTTGCATACCTAGTGCCGGGGCGCAACACTTTTTCTCTTTAAACTCTAGTAATACTTGTGTGCAATTGTTGTCCAATGGAAACAGATCAGACCCATCTTTGTGTGTCAGACTCAGTAAAAGCTTAGCCACTAGGGAAAAGTTTGGTAATCACTCTCTACAGCAGCCAACCATTCCCAAAAACATCCTGACTTCTTTCTTAATTTGAGGTGGATTCGTCTGGTGAATTACTTCCACTCTCTCTGGTGACACCTTTCTAGCTCCTTTTCCAATTATGTGTCCCAGACATTCATCTTCTTTTTGACAGTACTCCAGACTATCCTCATGCAATGGCACTGTGACTAGAATTAATAACAGTAAGCAATTCTTCAGCACATGAACTGTGAAAAATTATGTTGGCTGCATTCGGTACCATAGGACAACATAGAAAAGTTATGCTGCTAATCTCCTGCATTATTCTTTTCATTTAGTTTCTGTAAACCTGTGATCAGAAAGTTACATAAACTTCCAATCAGTTCCATCAAAAATCCTTTACTCAGTGTAACTCCCATTATGAGTAAAATTTCTGCAACTGATGGTGTTCTTGAATACATGTCATCTGATTCTAATTTGGATAAGGCCTGTTTTATTAATCTGACATCTTTCTCTGGGAACTCCCCTACTTCTGTGTTTATTATTTCTTTCAAATCAGAAGATAATTTTTCAACTGTCTTTTCTGAAAACAATGCTACAGCTATCTCTTGTTGGGCCATTTTGAACTGTACAGCCTCATCAGGAATCTGATATTTAACATCATCTGGTGTACAGTAATCTGTGCTGTTTAATGTGCAAGACGATAGGTTCGAGGCATATGAGCTGCAGATTACACACTTGTGCATAGATCGCCATCTGGTGTTGGGCCCGGATGTTTGCAGTTGTTTTTCCTCTTGGAAAGTCTTTGGAAGTCACAAGGTCGGTGACTCCTCCTTCGGATCATATTGCGCATGGGCTTCGGCTCCATCCTCAGATTGTTTTTTTCCGCCATCGGGCTCCGATGTGATCTTCGCGCTCCGGTTCCGAACAGGTTTCCAGTTCAATCGTTGCGCAATCCTCACCCCAATTCGCGGTATTGTTTCGATCGCGATCTCCACACTCACAGCGGCTGTCATCGATCAACACCTTTGATTCCAGTTGTCGACGCCGGCCTTCGGGCCTATCCAAGCTCCGGTCCTGGCTCATGGAAAGGACTCCCTTCAAGAAGTGCCCTCGATGTGGGTCCAAATTCCCCCACACCGATCTCCACGAAGTATGTAATCTCTGCCTCTCCCCTGAACACGAGGCTCGAGACTACCCGGCGTACAAGTCCTTCCGGTCCAAGAAAACTATTGGGGACCGAAGAGCAAGAAGGACCATGGCGCACTCGTCGACGACGATTCCAGATGACATCTTCGGAGAGGGCGTTGATGCTCCGGAAGAGCACCACACCGACGAGGGCCTCGTCAGCGCCTCCGAAGCCGACGATTCAGATGTGGAGGACATCACTCCGGCACAGAGGGTCGTGAGTACCAATTTGCCCCCTCCCACACCCTCTCCGGCACCGAAAAAGCCTTCGCCTCCAGGCATAGGTAAGACCAAGGACACTGCTTCCCACACCGCACCTTCGGGACCGGTAAAGAAGCCGATTAAGCCTTCCGGCGGCTCGGGATCGAGCCAGCCCACCGTCGGTGCCGACAAACACTCCTCCGCACCGACACCGAAAAAGAAAATGGCCTCCTCTTCGGCACCGAGCCCCATACCGAAAAACTCGGTGCCGAAACCCAGTTCCACCTCCTCGATACCGACTCCATCTTCAGAACCGACAAAAGTACACAAGGCCACCAGCACCGAGATCTCGAAGCCGAAACACATCTCGGCACCGACCAAACAAAAAGCCATTTCCAAGCCACATACTTCCAAACAGGACATTAAAGCTAGAAAACCAACGGCCCGACGCCTTCAGCGCCAACGGATAAAACACCTTCAGAAGAACTCTTTACACCGGATCCCTTACAAAAGACATTGACCAAGGATCCCAAAACCGGACATTTGATGCTCAGCATCAAAAAGAGACAGCTGGAAAAACCTACCCCAGCTCCACATCCAAAGAGGAAGGACTCTGCTACATCACCTTTCAGAATGCCTTCCCCACCTCTTCCACCCCTAACACCTTCTCCCCCTCCACCTTCTCCACCCCCTCCTCATCATTCCCCAAAACCCCCTCCGGATGATGATGATCATGACGATACATATGATGACATGGTGGATGTGCCCCATGATTTACCTACAGGAGACCCCACTCCCACAGGCTCCCCAGACCCATGGGACGATTAGAACAACCCCGACATCCCACAAGAGGATCTCTATCCCTCGAGACCATCCCCACCTGAAGACTCATTGGGATTCAACCATTTACTCCAGAGGGCGGCACACTATCATGGGGTAGATCTCCATACCGACCCCGTGGAGGAGGATTTCCTCCTCGATACTTTCGACACCACGCATAGGGCCACCTCCATACTGCCCATGCTCAAAGGAGTTGTAAAACATGCGCCAGAGGTCTTTAAAGACCCAGTCAGAGCCAGGGTTATTAACCCGCGCATTGACAAAAAATACAAAGCCGCCCCTACAGATCCCTACTACATCAGAGGGCCAGCACCCCTAGATTCCCTGGTAGTATCCACAGCACGGAAGAGGGCCAACTCCCAGACGTCAGGCGATGCACCACCACCGGACAAAGAGTCAAAACTCTTGGATGCATACGGCAAGCGCACTGCATCACAAGCTGCCAACATTTGGCGTATCGCCAATACACAAGCGTTACTGGCTAGATATGACAGGGCCCATTATGACGAGTTAGAAACCATAATGCAACACCTCCCTGACAAATACAAAAACAGGGCAAACGAGTTAATTCAGGAGGGTAAAATCATCACTAATACCTCCATCCGTTGTGCACTAGATGCAGAAGACACCGCCTCCAGGGCCATCAATACTAGCGTCCTCCTCCGCCGCCATGCCTGGCTCAGGATTTAAACCAGAAGTGCAAGCTCCCATCCTGAACCATCCATTTGACCAGGAACATCTGTTCGGCCCAAAAGTGGATGAGGCCCTAGAAAAAATGAAAAAAGACACTGACACGGCCAAATCTATGGGAGCCTTACAATCACACCCTCCCAGGCGTTCCTTTCGCCGTTCCTCCTTTCGGAGCACATCCAGAGGCTACTCCTCTGATACCGCTTCCACGTCATACAAAGCTCCTACCCAATCCACCTTCACAAGGGGTTACCAAAGAGGCGGCTACTGGGGCAACAATAATAAAGGCAGAGGCAAAGCAAACACCGCCCACTCTGCCCCCACACCTGCCCAATGACTTCCCTCCACTCCCCCCAGACCATCCCACTCCGGTCGGGGGCAGACTCCAAAATTTCCTTCATGTCTGGGCTACCATCACCTCAGACAAATGGGTGACAAATAATTCGGTCAGGCTACTGCCTAGAGCTAATGTCTACCCCCCAAACATTCCACCCAGACAACGCCCAATGTCACAGGAACATCTAACATTACTAAAGCAGGAGGTAATCTCCCTCCTACAAAAAGGGGCGATAGAACACGTTCCTACCAACCAACGAAATCTGGGGGTTTACTCCCTATATTTTCTTATACCAAAAAGGTACGAGACTCTACGGCCCATCCAAGACCTCCGGCCCCTAAACGCATACATACACTCGGACCATTTTCACATGGTAACACTTCAACAGGTACTTTCCCTGCTCTCCCAAAACGACTTCCTGGCCACTTTAGACCTAAAGGACGCTTACTTCCACATTCCTGTACACCACGCTCACAGGAAGTTCCTCAGATTCGTAGTGGACAACCAACACTACCAATTCAAGGTACTCCCATTCGGATTCACAACAGCGCCACGGGTATTCCCCAAGTGCCTAGCAGTCGTGGCATCACACCTCAGGAGACAACACATCCATGTCTTCCCATACCTAGACGACTGGCTAATAAAAGCCAGCTCATACAACCAGTGTGTACAGCACACGCATGCCACGATCCAACTACTTCACCAACTGGGCTTCACATTAACAGTGGTCCTAGACCAATTATTAATACATCAGAGCAATATACTTCTCACTTAGTTAAATAATTTACCTAATCATGAGCTCAGGAACAGAAATCTATTTAAAGGGGCTCACAATATTCAATATACCAATTCAATCAAACAAAGGGCAACATCCAAAGATTGTAAATCACTATACATATGTTTATTATTTTCAACAATTTCAAATAATTAGTTTACTGATAAGCCAGTACGGGGTTGCTCCAGAGGGAACGTGCATCAAAAGAAAGTGATTAAAGGGTGAGTGATTGAGACAAGGAATGATAGATACATAGTAGTAAGGACATTCAATTTAGTTAACAATGGGGATCGGTTATAATTCACCGTCCAAAATCCAAGACCTGGTCACATTCATAAATTGCCAAAGTATATTGTTATGCTTCAAATAAGCGACCCAAAGAATGGTCTAGCACAGAGAACTGTTATGTGTCCCAGGTGGTAAGGGGAGGGCGTCGACGTTTCGACCCGTCTTGGTGGCCTTAAGGGAATTTAAGCCTTGGCCGTGCGGGTCTTCATCAGGACCAAAGGGGGCAACCTGACTGGATGGTGGTATTAATCATGCACCTAGAACATTAAAAAACAGGGTGGTATGAGGATGTTGTCCTAAAATAAACAATTTGTTAAAAAGCGATAGAACAGCCTCATGGGTCATGTACCTGATCAAATTCAAGGTCAAATAAATTGAAAAAGGTGTCCCACATTCCAATAGATGGAGGGCTAAACATCACGGGTCAGGGACTTCATGATATTCAATTCAAGCTGTCAAGAAAAACAATAATGAAACTAGAGTTGAATCAAGGTTGGCGGGGTACAACCTGCGAGTATTAACTAAACTTAGGGGGTCACCTTGGAAGAGTCGTGTCGCCGAGTACACAGTAAAGGAGTGCACACCGCCGCGAAGGAGTTTCTTTGCCTTAGTAATGGAACTAAGGTCGTGGCGTATATTTCAACCAGGGCTGTGAGTTAAAAACAGATTACAATTAGGGAAATCAAACGGGGTACGAATGGATTTGAGTTACGTGGTTAATGGAAAACATCATTCGAGCTGTACATCTTACCGCGTTGGGCGCAATGTATGCGCTCGGCCAAAGGTAATCCGTCTTCGTTGGATCACCCACTCATTGTATGTGTCGCCAAGACGTGTAATTCAATCAGGGCTGTAACGGGAATTGAAATTAGGGAATTCGAATGAAGCGCGAACAGCGGATCGGGCGTTTGTGAGGTTAAGGGGAGGATATCTTACCGAGAGAGCCGCAATGTATGTACTTAGTAATGGCCATCCATCTCCATTGAGTCATCAGCTCCGTGTGCGCTCAACCGCGTGTACGTACGATTACCGGGGCAACCGTCTACGTGTTAATGACGGTTCCCGAAGCATGGGCATAGTTGAAAGACTACCGTAACTACAAGGCCCCCGAAGACCCGTTAATTAAAAGCAGTGTATACATTATCGGATTCAGTCATGATTTCAATTATTCAGGGACATTGTCGGTTAATAATCAAAAACGAAACTAACATACATAACTGGACAATTCTTCTACGTAACATACTTAACAAAAACACACGGGGGTACATACCACAGTCAAGGAAAACAAATACATCTTTTGAATGACAAATTGAATTGACAATACCGTGTAAAATGATACCGTGTAAAATGACACAATGCACAAACATAAATTAACATACATTAATGGACAGTTCTTGCAAAAGGTCACATTTGACAGAAACACATGGGAGTCCATAGAAACAATTATGGTAATTACATCTATTGAACAATGCTCAACCAAGTGTAAAATGACACATCCTGGGATGGGTCACATTTTATTCATCTAAGACATTGATACAGTATTGATACCATATATCTGTGTAGATTACACATGTTGTGTAAGGGAACCTGTTCGAGTAAGACTGAACTGACGGTCTAATTACCAGCCCTTGCCTAGATGATCTTACTAAGGCCTGCTACAATGAGAGTGGGGGCTACAAGGGAAAAACCAGTGTGTGTGATTAGCTTTATCTGCAACTCATGATGGAGACTTGTTTGCTAATTTCTTCAAGTTCGTTCAGACCTTTCGTGACAGTGTCTAAAGAATGGATCCATCTGCACTCTCGCTTGTTTAGTATGTCAGTGAAGTCACCTCCTCTAGGGTTAGGCTTTACCTTTTCCAGAACCCACCACCTCAGGCTGTCTGCATTGTGTTCAAAACTGGTGAAATGTTCCACCAAAGGGGCCCCCGGCGTCCTGCAACGAATGCGGCTGCAGTGTTGCAGTATCCGGCACTTCACTTTGTGGATAGTTTGGCCCACATATAAGAATTCACATGGACAGGCAATCACATAGATAACCCCAGATGTATTGCAGTTGCTGTGTTCCTTAAGTGTGTAAGTCTGATTATTGTGTGTGAATTCATTGATAGTTTTAGTAAGAGCACACGCTTTACACGAACCACATTTGTGGTGTCCCATGATGGGGGTACCCCATAAGGTGGTCTGTCCTGAAGTCTGAGGGGTAGATAATAAGGATTTGATCAAATAGTCCCTAATGTTCTTACCTTTTCTAAATGCGTGTAGTGGAGTTGGTATATTACCCAGTTCGTCAGCCACTTGGTGCCAGTGCTGGTTAATGGCCTTCTTGATGCTGTTACTCTTAGTGTTGAACGTGGTCACACATACCAACCGTTCCTCGTTGTTCTTTTCCTTTAATTTAGGGGTTAACAGGAATTCCCTAAGATTGTGCCAGGCACGTTTACGTGCTTTTTTCAGAAGTCTGATCGGGTAGCCGCGATCTATTAGTCTAGCCAGTAAACCTGATGATTCATCAAAAAAATCTTCTTTTTTCGAACAGTTCCTGCGAATCCGCAGAAACTGTCCGAAGGGTAAGTTGTTCCTAAGGTTACGGGGATGGTGGCTTGAGTAACGTAATAGTGTGTTCCTTTCGCTACTCTTCCTAAATAGTGTAGTATATAATTTACCAGATTCAGAGTCTGATTTAATCGTGATGTCAAGGAAATCGATGCTTTCTCTACTATAATTCATAGTAAATTGTATGTCTGTTGAGCATGTGTTCAACCATAGATGGAATTTTTTGAGATCCTCTTCTCCACCTCGCCAGACAAACACAACATCGTCTATATATCGACGCCACAGTTTTATACACTCACTATAGGGATTCAGTTGGCTGAGGACATATTGATGTTCAAAAGCACTCATATAGATAATGGCCAGGTTTGGGGCAAAGCTGGCCCCCATCGCCACGCCTTTCGTTTGTACAAAGAATTGACCCAAAAAGGTGAAGTAATTTTGAGTCATTGCAATTTTAAGTAAAGCCACAATGAATTCCGTGGGAACTAGATGTGGTGCAGGTCTAGTATTGAGTACTGATTCAATGCACTGAAGGGCTGCTAGTTGTGGAATGTTTGTATAAAGGGCAGTTATGTCCATAGTCACTAGTAGGTGAGTATTAGGATCATAGGGATATTCATCCATCAGTTGTATGGTTTGCATGGTATCCCTTAAAAAGTGGAGGTATGCTCAGCAATAGGTTTTAAAAACACATTGATGTATTTACATAATGGTTCTAAAATTGAACCACAGCCAGACACAATCGGCCTCCCTGGAGGATTTTGCATCCGTTTATGTATTTTAGGGAGGGTATAGATTGTGGGTAATCTGGGATGTTTACTATTCAAATAATCATGTTCCAACTTACTTAGATATCCATTTTCTAGAGCACTTCTAGTGAGGATACTTATAGTCTTACTTATATCTTGCGTGGGATCTTTACGTAATTTAACATAATTCCCATCTACAGTCAACTGGGAGACAATCTCTCTCTTGTAATCCTCAGTGTTCTGTATAACAATGGGGCCACCCTTATCCGCGGGTTTAATCACGATATTGGGATTGCTTTTTAGTGAATCCAAGGCTGCGCGCTCTTGTTTACTTATGTTGTATTGAACGTACTGTCGACTAGATA
Source organism: Triturus cristatus (assembly GCF_964204655.1). Classification (NCBI taxonomy): domain Eukaryota; kingdom Metazoa; phylum Chordata; class Amphibia; order Caudata; family Salamandridae; genus Triturus; species Triturus cristatus. The sequence continues at coordinate 881,795,374 of NC_140591.1, forward strand.
ATATGCTATCAACATCTTTCATTACAACTTGTTCATACGCCAGGAGTTTATGTGGCATGAGGTACACCGGAGAGTTGAACTTGGACGGTGGTCGTAGTCCACTAGCCGAATAATCGTACGTACACGCGGTTGAGCGCACACGGAGCTGGTGACTTAATGGAGATGGATGGCCATTACTAAGTACATACATTTGCGGCTCTCTCGGTAAGATATCCTCCCCTTAAACCTCACAAAAATCCCGATCCGCTGTTCGCGCTTCATTCCAATTCCCTAATTTCAATTCCCGTTACAGCCCTGATTGAATTACACGTCTCGGCGACACATACAATGAGTGGGTGATCCAACGAAGACGGATTACCTTTGGCCGAGCGCATACATTGCGCCCAACGCGGTAAGATGTACAGCTCGAATGATGTTTTCCATTAACCACGTAACTCCTGGCTTGCAAGATTCGGCAATGTCATAGGGCGGCCGCCCTAAATTTTAATCTCCGGCCGGTGGGTATATCGATGTATGCAGACGATATGGTTTTGTTCATTAGAGATCCCCAGACACACCTATCTCCGGTACTCCGGGAATACATTAAATTTGGTTTGTACTCCGGACTTGCGATCAATTGGGACAAATCGGTTGTCATACCGCTTACGATGATCACATCGCAGCCCCACATGGAGTACCCTTTGATTTGGACGACGGAACCAGTGAAATATCTCGGGGTGTGGGTCCACCGTGATCCTGCGGTGGTGATCCGGGAAAATTATGGTAGGGCATATGATGCACTAGTGCAACAGGTGGACGGATGGCTGCACCTCCCCTTGTCCCTGGCGGATCGTATCGCTGTGTTAAAAATGGTTGTTCTTCCGCGCTTTCTATATTTATATTGCAATATACCGATTAGGCTGACCCAACAATTTTTTTAAACGCTGCGTGCCCAACTACTGCGGTTAATTTGGGGTGGAAGACACCCTAGGATTAGCTGGAAAACGTTGACTTTATCGTATGACAGGGGAGGCTTCGTGGCGCCAGATTTCTATGTGTACTACCTATGCGCACAGGCGCAATATGCGTATTTTTGGTATAGACCGCATAGCTTTGTCCCACATGTGGCGGTGGAAGACGGGGACGCCCATCCCACCCCACTTAGAGGTATACTGACACATACTGTCCGACACACGCCGCGCACTGAGATTAACACACTGGACATGACTATTGGGGCCTGGCAGGCGATTGGGCGTAGAACGCAGAGACTGCCGTTGTATGCGCCGGCGTTGCCATTGGTGCATCACGCGGCCTTGTCGGTTGCACAGGAAGCTGGCCCTCTCACATCGCTTAAAGAAGCTGGTATAACACACATGCAGGACCTATACGCACGGGGCCGCTATCTAGAGCAGAGGGATTTGGCATACATACAGAACCCCACACCCCTGTTTGTGTACACTTGCCACCGTCTCAGGCGGGCCATGAAGGATCACTACCCCTGTTTCCCCGCTGAACCCCCCACACTTAAGGCCCTGCAGCTGATGCTGGTGACCCCGTCCAGAAAGAAACTAATCACAAAATTGTACAGGGCGGTACAGGAGGAAACGGTTCGTGGCCCCGATGGTAGTTTAGCAAAGTGGAATGCTGTGCTGGTCCCCCAGGTATCGACTGAGGACTGGGAGCAGATTTGTCAGCTAACGGGCCGCCTCACCCCTAATGGTAACTTGCGTATAATCCACTTCAAGTACTTACATCAAATATACCATACCCCGTCCAAGCTGCACAAAATGGGGTTAAGGGAGTCGGATGGTTGCAGACGGTGTGGGCAGGGGGCTGCGGACTTTCTGCATCTTGCGTGGGGCTGTGTGCCAGTGTCTGAGTACTGGAGAGAGGTGCTACATCACATTCACAAAATGACGGGTGCTGAGCTTCCGTGCGAACCCGCGGTGTGTCTGCTGACCTCCGTGCCTCAGTTGAGGGGTTTGGTGGGCAGGTTTGTGAGGGTTGCCCTTCTGCTGGCCAAGCGACGCACTCTATTTACATGGGACAGTGCAGCTAAACCAAAGGTGTGTGGATGGTTGTCGGACATGGTATACTGTCGGGAAAACTTAGAACTGTATGCAGAGGAGCTGCCCGCCTCCTCCAAGCCAAAGGATATCTGGGAGCTGCTTCGATGCTTTCTTGCTGAGGCGGCGCTGAATGAGGCTGATTGAATATTGTTTGTTCTCCTTCTGTGCCCAGGTAAATTACTGAGGTGGTTGCTACAAGACTGTCAGTACTGCGTGCCCGCCGCAGGACGTTCGCTGTATTTCAGAAGTGCACTTTGTGTTCTGTGATTTGCCCGGAACTGTAATGTTGTTACAATGTTTTGTTTGTCTGTACGCCGCTCACAGACGACGGCGAGATGTACCGTATTTTAAAATAATAAACAGATTTAAAAAAAAAAAAACACGTAACTCAAATCCATTCGTACCCCGTTTGATTTCCCTAATTGTAATCTGTTTTTAACTCACAGCCCTGGTTGAAATATACGCCACGATCTCAGTTCCATTACTAAGGCAAAGGAACTCCTTCGCGGCGGTTTTCACTCCTTTACTGTGTACTCGGCGACACAACTCTTCCAAGGTGATCCCCTTAGTTTAGTTAATACTCGCAGGTTGTACCCCGCCAACCTTTATTCAACTCTAGTTTCATTATTGTTTTTCTTGACAGCTTGAATTGAATATCATGAAGTCCCTGACCCGTGATGTTTAGCCCTCCCTCTATTGGAATGTGGGACACCTTTTTCGATTTATTTGACCTTGAATCTGATCAGGTACATGACCCATGAGGCTGTTCTATCGCTTTTTAACAAATTGTTTATTTTAGGACAACATCCTCATACCACCCTGTTTTTTAATGTGCTAGGTGCATGATTAATACCACCATCCAGTCAGGTTGCCCCCTTTGGTCCTGATGAAGACCCGCACGGCCAAGGCTTGGATTCTGGACGGTGAATTATAACCGATCCCCATTGTTAACTAAATTGAATGTCCTTACTAATATGTATCTATCATTCCTTGTCTCAATCACTCACCCTTTAATCACTTTCTTTTGATGCACGTTCCCTCTGGAGCAACCCCGTACTGGCTTATCAGTAAACAAATTATTTCAAATTATTTCAAATTGTTGAAAATAATAAACATATGTATAGTGATTTACAATCTTTGGATGTTGCCCTTTGTTTGATTGAATTGGTATATTGAATATTGTGAGCCCCTTTAAATAGATTTCTGTTCCTGAGCTCATGATTACGTAAATTATTTAACTAAGTGAGAAGTATATTGCTCTGATGTATTAATAATTGGTATAAGACCACTATTTTTGGTATCAAGATTACACCCAGGTCCTTCACCTTGGGTTACCCCATTTTTGTAATGGGCTTCACAGTAAACCACGCAAAGTCCCATCTGTAACCGTCCCACGTAAAACAATACCTCGGTGCCACCATAGACACCTCGAAAGCGCTAGCCTACCCCAGTCCGGCCGGGATCACAAGCATTCAGGCTCTACGTGCAAAATTTATAGCACAACACTCCCTTCCAGCTCGAGAGTTTATGCAACTTATCGGGATGATGGCGTCTTGCATATTCAGAGTACCTCACGCAAGACTCCATTGCATCCTTTCCAACAGTGCTTAGCGCGCCAATGGAACCAGGCCCAAGATCAATTAACAGATCTGGTGTTGGTAGACGGTCGTACCCATCGCTCTCTGCAGTGGTGGACCACCAAAAATCTTTCCAAAGGGCGACCGTTCCTGGACCCGGTTCCTCAGATAATACTGACAACGGACGCATCGCTCTCCGGCTGGGGAGCTCACCTGTTACATCACACAATGCAGGGCAGATGGACACCTCAACAAAAGTTACTCCACATCAACCATCTGGAGTTACTAGCAATTATCTTAGCCCTGAAATCCTTCCAGACACAGATTTCAGGCATGTACTACATTCAAAAACAAGGCGGCATACACTCTCCACAGCTCTCTTAGCTAGCGCAGAGTATATGGAAATGGGCCATACCCCAGAAAATCTTTCTCCTGACCCAACATGTCCCAGGAGTCCAAAACACTGTGGCCGATCTACTCAGCAGACAGGCACAACAGATCCACGAGTGGGAACTATATCAACAAGTTCTTCACCCGTACTTTCAACTGTGGGGGCATCCACAAATAGACCTCTTCGCCACCCATGAAAACGCCAAATGCCCAAGCTTCGCCGCCAGATACCCACACCCATTGTCCAAATGCAATGAGATATGGATGAACTAGTCAGGCAAATTTGTGTATGCTTTTCCACCTCTCCCACTCATTCCATTAGTGGTGCGCAAACTACAACAACACTCCCTCACTCTCATACTAGTAGCTCCAACTTGGGCCAGACAACCGTGGTACACCACACTGCTGGAATTATCGGTAGTACCGCACCAAAAGTTACACCTCTCTCCACACCTCCTAACCCAGAACCATGGAGAGATCAGACACCCGGACCCAGCTCAGCTCAACCTAGCAATCTGGCTCCTGAAATCCTAGAATTTGGTTACCTCAATCTTCCCCCTGACTGTATGAACGTCATCAAAGAAGCTAGGCGTCCCACCACTAGAGCGTGCTACGCCGCCAAGTGGAAACGTTTTGTTGTCTACTGTCACAACAATACCATCAACCCCCTAGATGTGTCCATTAAACACATCATAGGCTATTTACTTCACCTGCAAAGATGCAATCTAGCCTATACGTCTATTAGACTGCACCTTAGAGCCATAGCAGCTTATCTGCAAAACAGGCAACATCTGTCACTTTTTAGAGTACCTGCCGATAAAGCCTTCATGGAAGACCTTAAAATGATAATTCCACCCAGACTGCCACCCTCACCTGTGTGGAACCTAAACATCGTTCTCACCAGCCTAACGGGGCCTCCCTTTGAACCTCTGCACAAATGTGAACTCCAATTCCTAACATGGAAAACCGCTTTTCTTGTAGCCATCACTTCCCTCAGAAGGGTCAGTGAAATACAAGCACTTACCATTCAAGAACCTTTTCTGCAAATGCACCATAACAAGGTTGTTCTCTGTACCAATCCAAAATTCCTCCCTAAAGTCATTTCTCCCTTTCACATAAACCAAGCGGTAGAACTACCAGTTTTCTTCTCGCAACCACAAACCGTTGCAGGAAGAGCTCTTCACACACTAGATGTCAAAAAAGCCTTACTCTATTACATACAGAGAACACAACCATTCCGCAAGACCAAACAGCTGTTTGTCTCTTTCTCTCCACCACACAAAGGCAACCCCATCTCCAAGTCGGGAATAGCTAGGTGGATTGTCAAATGCATTCAGATTTGCTACCACAAAGCAAAACAAACGCTATCCGTTCCCCCTAAAGCCCACTCTACACGCAAAATAGGGGCTTCAATGGCATTTTTAGGGAACATCCCATTAGATGATATCTGCAGAGCAGCTACATGGTCAACACCGCACACTTTTACTACACACTATTATGTAGATGTGCAAACTAAGCAACAGGCTAGTGTGGGCCAGGCTGTACTCAAAACATTATTTCAAACCACTGCAACAGATACGGGTGGTCGCCGCTAAGGGTGGGTACTGCTATATAATCTATGCACAAGTGTGTAATCTGCAGCTCATATGCCTCGAACGGAATATGCTACTTACCAGTATGCATCTGTTCTTGGTATGTAGAGCTGCAGATCTACACACGCCCACCCGCCTCCCCGGCTACCCTTATCTGTTCCAGTTTATCTTATTTAGATACAACACACATGGGCATCTTCACTGTTTATTACTACGCTCCATCATTTCCCTGCTGGCGAAAAACAATCTGAGGATGGAGCCGAAGCCCATGCGCAATACGATCCAAAGGAGGAGTCACCGACCTCGTGACTTCCAAAGACTTTCCAAGAGGAAAAACAACTGCAAACATCCGGGCCCAACACCAGATGGCGATCTATGCACAAGTGTGTAGATCTGCAGCTCTACATGCCAAGAACAGATGCATACTGGTAAGTAGCATATTCCTTTTCCTGCCAGGCCTGTGTCACAAACAGCAATTTGGTAACTTTTCTTAAATGGGCCAATTTTTGCAACAACCTTCTTTAAAACTGGGTTTGTAATTTCTCTGTTTAAAACTCCTACAACTTATTCTGGATCTTCCACTGTTTTCACAATGGACTTGGTAAATTCAGAATTGTTAGGGTTAAAACTCTTATTTTCAAATACAGCAACCTGTTGAAATGGGTTCTGATTTTGTTTCTGGAAAGAATTCACACTTGCTCTGGACAACTGATTTGAATTATTCTAGCATTTTTCATATTTTGTGGGACCATCTGAGCTTGAAAAACTCCTGTCATTGGTACCTGTTTCTGAACTGACATTTGCATTTGCTTAACTGGCACATTTTGCACCTGCATTTCTCTCTGTGTTTGCACATTTCCATTTGCTGCATCACGTTTAAATTTACATTTCTTCTTCCAATGCTCAAATCTGTTATAAAGATGGCAAAAGGACACTTTGTTCAGCAGTACAACATCCATACCTGAATTTGCACAAACCAAAACACCTTTACTTCCATCCTGTGAAACATAAAGTCTTCCCTGAGCACTTTTTACTTCTGCTTGCGAAACAACACCTTGTAACTCACTTTCTTTCTCTGCAAACAACTGATTCTGAAATCTTTTCTGTGCAAACCTTCTTTGTACCATCATAGGTTTTTCCTCAAACTCGTTTTGCTTTATTCCTTGTCCAGGACTATAGTACCCTTCATCCTTCAGAATCCTATCTATCAACTTTCTTTGGAAACAAACCTGTACTTGCTGTACGTGCACAAAGGAGAAACATCCTAAACAACGAAAGTGGAACAACGACTTACCTTAACAACGAAGTTACAACCACGATGAATCTCGAACAACGAAGTCCTAAACCACGACTTTCTCAATAACGAGTTCTAAACCAAGAAGGCCGACGAAGACCGGCGCGTCACTCATCATACTTCCGGGAGTCATCCGAGAAAGACCGGCACATCACTCATCATACATCAAGGACAAATCGTTTCCAAAAAGTAATCACTAATAATACAAATACAATCCTAAAAGATACTAATAAATACTAATAAGATACTCAATGGGGCTTGATTGGAGATGCCATCATACTTCAGGGAGAAATAGATCAATGTTCACAAAGAAGCAGATTCGTCACGTGGGGTCACTCTGTCAAACTCTATGGCACTGGGTCAATGATCCGGCACCCACTCCTCTTCGCTTTGCTACAAACAGGATGGCAGGTAACCAGGAATTCTCTCCGCCACAACTCATTCTGATTCGGGAGTGTTGTCTACTGGCTGGCTGACTCTATGGAGTGTGGGCAAGCAGCCTGCTCTCATCATGCTTTCGTCGTGGGAACGTTACAACAAACAAATGATGGACGGAATGCTGACAATGCAGACATTCTCCCCCAGTCAAAAGATCTGGGTTAAATCCATCGTTCTTTTGCCCACTACGCCACCCCAGTTTAGACATGGCCATATGCAAATCACTCTTGACCCTGTGCCTCATGGGAACAGTCCAGCCCGAACTGCCAAGCCATGTCTTCCCTGGACCGGAATCAAGCATCCTAGGACCGGTTTCTGGCTATCAGCCATCATCAGCCAGGATAGCTTGACTCCAGTGGCGTAGTGAGCACGGGTCCCACGTCTGGGAATACCCATCCCACTTAGGGCGAAAAGCGTTACAACAAACAAATGATGGACGGAATGCTGACAATGCAGACATTCTCCCCCAGTCAAGAGATCTGGGTTAAATCCATCGTTCTTTTGCCCACTACACCACCCCAGTTTAGACATGGCCATATACAAATCAGTCTTGACCCTGTGCCTCATGGGAACAGTCCAGCCCGAACTGCCAAGCCATGTCTTCCCTGGACCGGAATCAAGCATCCTAGGACCGGTTTCTGGCTATCAGCCATCATCAGCCAGGATAGCTTGACTCCAGTGGCGTAGTGAGCACGGGTCCCACGTCTGGGAATACCCATCCCACTTAGGGCGAAAAGCGTTACAACAAACAAATGAATGACGAAATGCTGACAATGCAGACATTCTCCCCCAGTCAAGAGATCTGGGTTAAATCCATCGTTCTTTTGCCCACTACACCACCCCAGTTTAGACATGGCCATATGCAAATCAGTCTTGACCCTGTGCCTCATGGGAACAGTCCAGCCCGAACTGCCAAGCCATGTCTTCCCTGGACCGGAATCAAGCATCCTAGGACCGGTTTCTGGCTATCAGCCGTCATCAGCCAGGATAGCTTGACTCCAGTGGCGTAGTGAGCACGGGTCCCACGTCTGGGAATACCCATCCCACTTAGGGCGAAAAGCGTTACAACAAACAAATGATGGACGGAATGCTGACAATGCAGACATTCTCCCCCAGTCAAGAGATCTGGGTTAAATCCATCGTTCTTTTGCCCACTACACCACCCCAGTTTAGACATGGCCATATGCAAATCAGTCTTGACCCTGTGCCTCATGGGAACAGTCCAGCCCGAACTGCCAAGCCATGTCTTCCCTGGACCGGAATCAAGCATCCTAGGACCGGTTTCCGGCTATCAGCCGTCATCAGCCAGGATAGCTTGACTCCAGTGGCGTAGTGAGTACGTGTCCCACGTCTGGGAATACCCATCCCACTTAGGGCGAAAAGCGTTACAACAAACAAATGATAGACGGAATGCTGACAATGCAGATATTCTCCCCCAGTCAAGAGATCTGGGTTAAATCCGTCGTTCTTTTGCCCACTACACCACCCCAGTTTAGACATGGCCATATGCAAATCAGTCTTGACCCTGTGCCTCATGGGAACAGTCCAGCCCGAACTGCCAAGCCATGGGGTGGGACGTGGGTCCCGTGCTCACTACGCCACTGTAGTCAAGCTATCCTGGCTGATGACGGCTGATAGCCAGAAACCGGTCCTAGGATGCTTGATTCCGGTCCAGGGAAGACATGGCTTGGCAGTTCGGGCTGGACTGTTCCCATGAGGCACAGGGTCAAGACTGATTTGCATATGGCCATGTCTAAACTGGGGTGGTGTAGTGGGCAAAAGAACGATGGATTTAACCCAGATCTCTTGACTGGGGGAGAATGTCTGCATTGTCAGCATTCCGTCCATCATTTGTTTGTTGTAACGCTTTACGCCCTAAGTGGGATGGGTATTCCCAGACGTGGGACCCGTGCTCACTACGCCACTGGAGTCAAGCTATCCTGGCTGATGACGGCTGATAGCCAGAAACCGGTCCTAGGATGCTTGATTCCGGTCCAGGGAAGACATGGCTTGGCAGTTCGGGCTGGACTGTTCCCATGAGGCACAGGGTCAAGACTGATTTGCATATGGCCATGTCTAAACTGGGGTGGTGTAGTGGGCAAAAGAACGATGGATTTAACCCAGATCTCTTGACTGGGGGAGAATGTCTGCATTGTCAGCATTCCGTCCATCATTTGTTTGTTGTAACGCTTTTCGCCCTAAGTGTGATGGGTATTCCCAGACGTAGGACCCGTGCTCACTACGCCACTGGAGTCAAGCTATCCTGGCTGATGACGGCTGATAGCCAGAAACCGGTCCTAGGATGCTTGATTCCGGTCCAGGGAAGACATGGCTTGGCAGTTCGGGCTGGACTGTTCCCATGAGGCACAGGGTCAAGACTGATTTGCATATGGCCATGTCTAAACTGGGGTGGTGTAGTGGGCAAAAGAGCGATGGATTTAACCCAGATCTCTTGACTGGGGGAGAATGTCTGCATTGTCAGCATTCCGTCCATCATTTGTTTGTTGTAACGCTTTTTGCCCTAAGTGGGATGGGTATTCCCAGACGTGGGACCCGTGCTCACTACGCCACTGGAGTCAAGCTATCCTGGCTGATGACGGCTGATAGCCAGAAACCGGTCCTAGGATGCTTGATTCCGGTCCAGGGAAGACATGGCTTGGCAGTTCGGGCTGGACTGTTCCCATGAGGCACAGGGTCAAGACTAATTTGCATATGGCCATGTCTAAACTGGGGTGGTGTAGTGGGCAAAAGAACGATGGATTTACCCCAGATCTCTTGACTGGGGGAGAATGTCTGCATTGTCAGCATTCCGTCCATCATTTGTTTGTTGTAACGCTTTTCGCCCTAAGTGGGATGGGTATTCCCAGACGTGGGACCCGTGCTCACTACGCCACTGGAGTCAAGCTATCCTGGTTGATGGCGGCTGATAGCCAGAAACCGGTCCTAGGATGCTTGATTCCGGTCCAGGGAAGACATGGCTTGGCAGTTCGGGCTGGACGGTTCCCATGAGGCACAGGGTCAAGACTGATTTGCATATGGCCATGTCTAAACTGGGGTGGTGAAGTGGGCAAAAGAACGATGGATTTATCCCACATCTCTTGACTGGGGGAGAATGTCTGCATTGTCAGCATTCCGTCCATCATTTGTTTGTTGTAACGCTTTTCGCCCTAAATGGGATGGGTATTCCCAGACGTGGGACACGTGCTCACTACGCCACTGGAGTCAAGCTATCCTGGCTGATGACGGCTGATAGCCAGAAACCGGTCCTAGGATGCTTGATTCCGGTCCAGGGAAGACATGGCTTGGCAGTTCGGGCTGGACTGTTCCCATGAGGCACAGGGTCAAGACTGATTTGCATATGGCCATGTCTAAACTGGAGTGGTGTAGTGGGCAAAAGAACGATGGATTTAACCCAGATCTCTTGACTGGGGAGAATGTCTGCATTGTCAGCATTCCGTCCATCATTTGTTTGTTGTAACGCTTTTCGCCCTAAGTGGGATGGGTATTCCCAGACGTGGGACCCGTGCTCACTACGCCACTGGAGTCAAGCTATCCTGGCTGATGACGGCTGATAGCCAGAAACCGGTCCTAGGATGCTTGATTCCGGTCCAGGGAAGACATGACTTGGCAGTTCGGGCTGGACTGTTCCCATGAGGCACAGGGTCAAGACTGATTTGCATATGGCCATGTCTAAACTGGGGTGGTGTAGTGGGCAAAAGAACGATGGATTTAACCCAGATCTCTTGACTGGGGGAGAATGTCTGCATTGTCAGCATTCCGTCCATCATTTGTTTGTTGTAACGCTTTTCGCCCTAAGTGGGATGGGTATTCCCAGACGTGGGACCCGTGCTCACTACGCCACTGGAGTCAAGCTATCCTGGCTGATGACGGCTGATAGCCAGAAACCGGTCCTAGGATGCTTGATTCCGGTCCAGGGAAGACATGGCTTGGCAGTTCGGGCTGGACTGTTCCCATGAGGCACAGGGTCAAGACTGATTTGCATATGGCCATGTCTAAACTGGGGTGGTGTAGTAGGCAAAAGAACGATGGATTTAACCCAGATCTCTTTACTGGGGGAGAATGTCTGCATTGTCAGCATTCCATCCATCATTTGTTTGTTGTAACGCTTTTCGCCCTAAGTGGGATGGGTATTCCCAGACGTGGGACCCGTGCTCACTACGCCACTGGAGTCAAGCTATCCTGGCTGATGACGGCTGATAGCCAGAAACCGGTCCTAGGATGCTTGATTCCGGTCCAGGGAAGACATGGCTTGGCAGTTCGGGCTGGACTGTTCCCATGAGGCACAGGGTCAAGACTGATTTGCATATGGCCATGTCTAAACTGGGGTGGTGTAGTGGGCAAAAGAACGATGGATTTAACCCAGATCTCTTGACTGGGGGAGAATGTCTGCATTGTCAGCATTCCGTCCATCATTTGTTTGTTGTAACGCTTTTCGCCCTAAGTGGGATGGGTATTCCCAGACGTGGGACCCGTGCTCACTACGCCACTGGAGTCAAGCTATCCTGGCTGATGACGGCTGATAGCCAGAAACCGGTCCTAGGATGCTTGATTCCGGTCCAGGGAAGACATAGCTTGGCAGTTCGGGCTGGACTGTTCCCATGAGGCACAGGGTCAAGACTGATTTGCATATGGCCATGTCTAAACTGGGGTGGTGTAGTGGGCAAAAGAACGATGGATTTAACCCAGATCTCTTGACTGGGGGAGAATGTCTGCATTGTCAGCATTCCGTCCATCATTTGTTTGTTGTAACGCTTTTCGCCCTAAGTGGGATGGGTATTCCCAGACGTGGGACCCGTGCTCACTACGCCACTGGAGTCAAGCTATCCTGGCTGATGACGGCTGATAGCCAGAAACCGGTCCTAGGATGCTTGATTCTGGTCCAGGGAAGACATGGCTTGGCAGTTCGGGCTGGACTGTTCCCATGAGGCACAGGGTCAAGACTGATTTGCATATGGCCATGTCTAAACTGGGGTGGTGTAGTGGGCAAAAGAATGATGGATTTACCCCAGATCTCTTGACTGGGGGAGAATGTCTGCATTGTCAGCATTCCGTCCATCATTTGTTTGTTGTAACGCTTTTCGCCCTAAATAGGATGGGTATTCCCAGACGTGGGACCCGTGCTCACTACGCCACTGGAGTCAAGCTATCCTGGCTGATGACGGCTGATAGCCAGAAACCGGTCCTAGGATGCTTGATTCCGGTCCAGGGAAGACATGGCTTGGCAGTTCGGGCTGGACTGTTCCCATGAGGCACAGGGTCAAGACTGATTTGCATATGGCCATGTCTAAACTGGGGTGGTGTAGTAGGCAAAAGAACAATGGATTTAACCCAGATCTCTTGACTGGGGGAGAATGTCTGCATTGTCAGTATTCCGCCCCCTCGCTGACTGTGAAAACGTCATGTTTGCTCTCCAGGTCTCCCCATGCCAAACCTTATCAGGCTTCCTCATCTACCGTCCCCCAGGACCTTTAGGTCAGTTCTGTGAATCCTTAACGGAACACTCGTACACCCTGACCGCAACCAACTCCTCATGCTTGATCCTGGGCGACCTAAACATCCATTTCGATAAAAAAGAATTCAAACAGACCACCGACTTGATAGCAGACCTCGAATCCCTTCAACTGAAACTCCTAGGTCATCTACCCACTCACACATTGGGACATTTATTGGACCCAGTTCTTACCAACATTCACGACCTTACTATCCGTGATCCTATTCCAGTCCCTTGGTCTGACCATCTCCTCGTTCCTCTACACTGGCAGATCGCCCGTGCGCCCCGCACTACCGCCCCTCCCAGCAAACCTTCACGTTCTTGGTCTAAACTTGATGTAGAAACCTGGAAACTCCACCTAGAGAGCTCCCCTCCTGCACCCAACAATAACCCTGTCAGTGCTGACGCAGAATTCTCAGCCTGGATTGCCAACACTCTAGACAAAACCCTCCCCAAAAAAGTCTCCTGTAACCCACGGAACAAACCCACCTCCCCCTGGTTCACTGATGAATTGCGACTTCTAAAAAAAGCCTGCAAAAGATCAGAAAGAAAATGGAGGAAAAATTTCGACCATTCCAGGAAAACTGAATATAAAACTACCCTTGTCACCTACAAAAAAGCAATCAAAGTTGCACAAATCAACCACTTTGAGGATAAAATTAAATCCTCGCACAACTCAGCCCGGGAAACCTATCAAATAGCAAGGAAGCTACTCAAAACACCTGATCCCCCCCCTCTGGTGGAACCTTCAGTCACCCGCTGCAATGAACTTGCAGAATTCTTTAACTCTAAAATTACTAAAATCATTAACTCACTCCCCCCTACCTCCTTGAACGCCTTCTGTGCCCCCCCTGACGTTAACCCCCTCAACAATCAGCTGTCAGCCTTCACTCCGCTCACAACTGATACCACCCTCCACATACTCAATTCTATTAAAAGCGGCAGTCCCTCCGACCCTGCTCCACTGAACATCCTGAAACTTGTCGGATCCACTATTCTTCCTATTCTGACAAAACTTATTAACGACTCACTCTCCCTAGGTATTGTCCCCCCCAGCTGGAAAAGAGCCACGGTGGAAGCATTGCTCAAAAAACCCCACCTTGATGCACTAGAACTCGGCAACTATAGGCCAATTTCTTTACTCCCAGGTACCAGTAAAATAGCTGAGAAACATGTTAACCAAAATCTCTCCCAATTCCTCGAGTCCAACAAACTACTGAAACCCTCCCAAACGGGATTCAGGCCAGGCCAGAGCACCGAGACCGCAATATTGGCGGTAGTCGAAGAGGCAAGGAAGATCATAGACTCAGGGGGATCAGTGGCAGTGATCCTCCTGGATCTTAGCGCCGCATTCGACACCGTCAACCACTTTATCCTGACCCAAAGACTCAAACACCTTGGAGTCACAGGAACGGCTCTGGCCTGGCTAGAATCCTTCCTCAATAACCGACTCTTTCAGGTGAGAGAGGGCACCTTTACGTCCAGACCCACAGCCATCAACTGCGGGGTACCACAGGGCTCGTCACTGAGTCCAACCCTTTTTAATGTCTATATGTCCCCCCTTGAGAAGATCGTCGCCCCCTATGGCATCAAACTCCTGACATACGCCGACGACACTCAACTTGTGGTCTCCCTTAACCAGCAAGACCTCTCCATTCCCAACCTGCATTCCTGCTTGATTGAAATAACAAAATGGATGAGTAGCTCCCACCTCAAGTTGAACAACGAAAAAACTGAGATCATGTTTTTAGGCAACAAATCTCTATACAGTTCCATCTCCATATGGCCGTCAGCCATGGGCCCCCCCCCCTGTGCCCAAACCTGAAATTAAGAGCCTGGGCATCTGGTTAGACGAAAAACTCAACTTCTCAGCCCAAGCACGGAAAACCGCTGGAACCTGTCACGGTCTGCTAAGATCGGCAAGTAAAATTCTACCCTTGCTTCCGACTCAATCCCGCAAACTCCTCATCCACGGCCTTGTACTATCTCGTTTAGACTATGGCAACGCCCTATACCTAGGGGCCCCCAAAAAAGTCTTAGCAAAACTCCAAACGGCCCAAAACGCGGCAGCCCGCATTCTCACAGGTACCCATCGTCGCTGCTCAGCCAAACCGTCTTTGAAGGCCCTTCACTGGCTCCCGATCCAAGAGAGAATTCAATTCAAGGCTCTCTGCACGACCCACAAGATTATGTATGGCAAGGCCCCTCCCATACTCCAAAATCTTATCTCACCCCACACCACCTCTAGAACTCTCCGCTCTTCCAAACTGTAATTTAGCCTCAGTTCCTAGGATCAGAAAAGCCCGCTCAGGCACTCACTCAACGCAGCCAAACTTTTGAACTCGCTCCCCCCTAACCTCAGAGCCCAACCCAACCTTCTTTCATTCCGTAGAGCACTTAAAACATGGCTGTTCCCATAAAGCATCTCTCACTAGGTTCTTTTTTTTTTTTTTTTTTTTTTTTTTTTGAAACCGTTTATTACAGAATCCAAAAGATATACAAAGATGGGCCTACAACCTTCAGGCCGGCCGCTAGCAGACAGAAAGAGCATATAATACAAACAGTAGAACACACGCTGCGGCAGAAGGGAGATCACAGGAGTTGAAAGAAGCGTTGGAAGCCACATCATCCGGACCCCACACAACGGTTTCATTTTTATATAAATAACGAAGAAAACAAGTCCACAAGGCAATCCACAATCGGAAACAATAGCATGTGCTCCCTTGGGGGGGACCCTACCGGTCCACAGGAATATCAAGGGGGGGGATAGGTCGGGACGGAGACAAAGTGAACTCAAGCCCAGAACCAGGAGGACAAGCAGGCTAAGGAGACGGGGCCGGTGACGGATCAGGCATCAGCGGCGGGGTACAGATTCCCCCACGGTAGGCGTTCCAGGGGCCCCACACTTTCACCCATTTCCCAGGCTTACCTCTCGCAACATACACCACCTTTTCCCGAAACATACACCAATCCATGTTGTCCTTCCACGCCGAGACAGTCGGTGACCTCAGGGAACCCCACAATTGCGCAATATCACGCTTGGCCACCATATATCCCAGAGTCACCCACCACGTCTGCGGCACTGAGTAGTCGGTTGGCTCCCACACATTCAGGAGACATCTCCTCGCCTCGGGCAGCAGCGGCACATGCGTAACTGCCTGCAAGACCTCGTGCACACCACGCCAGAATCGCGCCACCTCCGGGCATTCCCACAATATATGGAGAAAGGTCCCCAAAGAACCACACCCACGCTTACACAACCCGTCCACAGCATAACCCATACGCATCAGACTCGGCCCCGTAACATAGACCCTATGGAGTATCTTGAGCTGGACGAAGCAAAGGCGAGCCGGTATGGCCACCTCTTTCGGGGAGGCCACCGCAGACACCCAGTACTCGTCATCCAGCTCCAATCCATCAGCCCCCCACGCCTCCCGAAGGCCAGTCAGCAGTCCCGAACGATCATTGATGAGTTTTTTGTAAATTAATGAAATCGTGGCGTCCGGTACATGCCCATCTAGCACTCTATCCTCCAGAGGGGAGTACTCCGGGATGGAGGCAACGTCCGGGAATACGGAGCACAACGCATGACGGATCTGCATATATCGAAAGTACTCCCTGTCTTGCAACTGGAATTCCGTCTGCAGCACATCGAACGTTTTGAATCCCTCCCTCGTCCAGAGATCGCCCACCCTGCTGATGCCTATCATGTCCCACTTCTCAAAGCCCTTCGAGGTCCACAGGGAGCCCAGCCGCTCAGATGCGTATAGTGGCGTCGCCCGGGTCAAACGATCCTTCCACCCCATCGCCAAGTTAGCCGCGTGCCACACTCGCACCATGACCCGCGTGGGGCCTGTCAGACGTGCGTCGAGCGAGCTAGAATAAAGCGCCCGATTATAGTCGCTGCCCTGCAGTAACATTTTATCCATCTCGAAGGCCGGGTTTAGAGCGGGCCCGTAAAGGCCGTGATTTATCGCAGCCAGCTGGGAGGCCCAGTAATATCGCTTGATGTCTGGGAGGGCAACCCCCCCGTCGTACCACGGGAGCGTCAGCTTCGCCAGGGCGATACGCGGTCTACCCTCCCAGAACAGGCGGCGCTGCAAACTCTCCACCTCGCGAAAGTAGCGCGCCGGGACAATGTCCATTGTGTTCTGTAAGGCGTACAGGAAACGTGGCAGCGACATCATCTTAAACAATGCCGCCCGGCCGAGCGGCGAGAGCGGCAAGCGCCTCCAACGCGCGACGTCATCCTTCAGACGCTGGAGGGGGGGAAGCAAGTTCTGTTTATACCGGGCCTCCGCGTCCAGGGTAATGAAGATACCCAGGTACCGAAATCCCCGCGGGGCAATCTGGATAGGACAACCCCGCGGAAGGATAGGAGCCTCCCCAGAGAGAACATACACACAAGATTTAGCCCAATTGATGACTAGGCCGGAGTTGAGGCCAAATGAGTGCAATACATCAACCAGCACTATCAGCGATTTACGCGGGGAAGCCAGGTACAAAAGAATATCATCAGCGTAAAAAAATACGCGGTCCTCATACTCGGGGGTCCATCGGAGATCACGGATAGAAGGATGCCACCGCAGCCACTCCGCCAGGGGCTCCAAGGCAAGCGCGAAGAGGAGCGGCGATAACGGGCAGCCCTGCCGCGTGCCCCTGCCCAGCTCAAATGGAGCCGACACTCTACCGTTTACAGCCACCTGCGCCAGCGGTCCGTAATACAACAATTTCACCCAACCGATGAATCCCGGGCCAAACCCAAACTTGCCAGCGTCGCCCAAATATATGGCCACTCAAGTGTGTCAAACGCCATAGTGGCGTCCAGGGACGCCAAAATGGCCGGCTCCCGTATGAACGGGACACTCGCGAGCACCCCATGCAAGCGCCGCAGGTTGAGCGCAGTGTTGCGATGAGGGATAAAACCGGATTGATCCTGGTGAATCAGATCGCACACCACGCCAACCAGCCGATTGGCCAACACCTTGGCGAGAATTTTAGGTTCCGCATTCAGCAGCGAAATGGGCCTGTAGGACGTGACCCGGTCCCGTGGCCTCCCCTCCTTGTGAATAACCACGATAGTAGCCAGACGCTGGTCTAGCGGGAGGGAACCCGCCGAACGGGCCGCGAGGAACATAGCACGGAGCTGCGGCGCCAGCGTATCCGGTCGCAGCTTGTACACGTCGATAGGAAGACCATTAGGACCCATGGCCTTGCCGGAAGCGACCGAACGTATGGCGAGGGCAATTTCCTCAGATGTTGGGGCGGCGTCCAACGACACCCTGTCCTCCTCCGAAAGGGAAGGCAGCGCGATATCCCTGAGCAGGGCATGGGAATCATCTTCCGAGCGGGAGGACACCGGGGAATACACCCCACGGAAATATTCTGCAAAGCAATCCACAATTTCGTCCGGTTCAGTGACACACACACCATCCAGTTTCTCAATCGACGGGACAACTCGACTCGCTCTCTCCTTTTTATCCAGCCACGCAATCAGTTTCCCAGCCTTATCACCCACATCATACAGTCTCCCCTGTTGCTCTCTACTAAGGCCCCTGGCCGCCTCCGTAACGAGGGCCTTATAGGCCGCCTGCTTGAGTCGGAGAACATGTAGTTTGTCATCCGTCACCCCACACTCCAGGTCACCCTCCAGCTCGGTTATCTCAGTTTCAATACGGGTCACCTCCTCCCGCTCGCACTTCCGGGAATGGGAAATAAGGGACAGGGCCTCCCCCCGGAGTACCGTCTTGAAAGCCTCCCACAGGGAGACCGCCGATGACACTGACCCCACATTATCGTCAAAATATCGCTTAAGGGATTTAACCAACTCTGCGCGAATGGTGGGGTCACGCAGGTACCAGGGATTAATCGGGACCACCCTACCCTCCCCCCTCGGGAGAATGTCAAAGTGCAACAGGAGCGGGGAGTGGTCTGAAATACCCCGCGCCAAATGGCGCACCTCCCCGATCCTCCCCGCATGCGCCGCCGGCACCAGGACATAATCTAGCCTTGAGAGACTGCCATGGGCCCCGGAATGAAAGGAATACTGTTTCTGCGTAGGGTGTTTCAAACGCCAACAATCCACCAACCCCAAAGTATCCAAGAGGCCAGATAACCACGCCTGGGCACGGGGGAGATCCCTAGCGGGGTGACGGTCCTCAGTTCCGGAAACCACCGCGTTGAAATCCCCCCCAACCACTAGAATCCCCTCCGGAAGGCCAAGGAGGAGGCGCCCCAGATCCGCAAAAGTAGTCGTTTGCAACCCTGGCGGGACATAGACAGAAACAAAAACAATCACTTTACCCTCCATTCTACCCACCAGAACCGTATAACGTCCCCTGTCATCATGGAGCACCTCATCAACTTCCAATGGGAGCGAGGTTTTAGCCATGATGCTCACACCCCTGGAACCAGACGTGAAGCCCGAATGGGCCAGAAGGCGGTAGCCCCGTCGATTCATAGCACGAAAGGAGTTACCGATGAGGTGCGTCTCCTGCAGTTAGACTATATCAGGTGAAATTCGTTTCAGAAACTGCAGGACCACACCCCGTTTTATCCTGTCCCCCAGTCCATTAACATTCCAGGACAAAAGACTCAGTCCCCTACCCCCCATCATAACCGAAAGCGATCAATCGTCTCCCAGAGAGCACTTTAGGAGTAACACAACAATACTTTTGCCTTGTGGTACAAATGAACAATACCCCACCCCAACCCAACCGCCCCAACAAAACTCCCCCCTCCCTGCACCCCTGCATGAGCCCAGACAGCCCCCCCAACTTGCAGTGTGCCTGTCGCCCCTATATAAGTGGAACTAGCTAGACCCCCTAGAGGAGGAAAGAGCACCCCCTCAAGACCCCGCACAGCCTCCAAATGAGGGGAGACGAGTACAACAAACAAAGGACCCTAAGCTTGGCCGAAAGTGGCCGCGTCATCCGGAGTGAGCCCCGGCATCAGTACCTCAGACCCGGTCCGGTGGGCAATCTCCTCCCGCAGCCCCCCCCCCCGCCATCCCGATCATGACCCCCAGACAAAGTGTCCAGCCAGTCCCCGGCCATTTCAGGACGGTCAAAAAAGTGAGTGCGACCATCCACCTCCACCCGCAGCCTGGCCGGGAAGAGCATGGCGTATTTTAAGTTCATGCCTCGAAGCCGCCGCTTGACGCCCAGGAAACTCAGTCTCTGCTTCTGGACCGCTTGGGTGAAGTCAGGATAAAAGTTCACCTCCATGTTCTCCAGCTTAATCGGCCCTTGCAGTCTGGAAGCTTGCAAAATCGCATCCCTGTCCCGAAAGTTAAAGATACGGGCAATAAGAGGCCGCGGAGGGGCTCCAACCTTCGGCCTGCCCCCGGGAACTCTATGGGCCCTCTCCACGGCAAAGAATTTACTCAGCCCTCGAGGCTGGAGATGGGTAGTGATCAGGTCCTCCACGAAGAGATCCGCCGCCGACTCCTCCCGTCCCTCGGGCACTCCGATGATGCGGATATTATTCCTCCGGGCCCGGCTCTCGGGGTCCTCCAGGCGCCGATCCATGAGCGCACTCGCCTGACGGAACCGGTGCACCTCCGTTTGAAGGGCCGCCACCTCAGTCGTGAGGCCCGACGCGGTGTGGGCCAAAGAGTCGACCCGGTCGTTAGTCATAGAGAGATCAGCTCTCACAAGGTTGACATCAATGAGGACCGCGTCGATTTTGTGCGCTAAAGTGTCGAACTGCTGGCCCACTGAGGCCTTCATCTCAGCAATGGCGCTCATGACGTCTTGCAAAGACAGATCCGTGGGCAAGTCCAGGGCATCCGGGGGGCACTCAGAGGACTTGTGCGATCCGCCGGGAGACCCCTTCGGGAGGGTGTAGCGGTCCATGATGTTGGCCTGATGTGCGGCGCCACGCCGGGTTGACTTGGCCTTCAACCGTTCCCCATCCTGCTTCGTGGCCATCGTCGCGGGTCTCACACCCGCACCCGTCACGCAGTGAAAACCAAGCAATCAAGGCCACGAGCTCCGGGGGGCCACCCCAGGACGGCAGAGCGGGCCACAGCAGGCAGGCAGGCAGGGTCTCCCAGCGAGGCCACCCCAACACAAAGAGCGCCGTGATCCCACTGGCGAAAACGGCCAGGGGGCGCGAAAGTGAAAGTGTGGGGTACGCGACTCGCCAGGCCCAGCCCGCCGTTGTTGTTCACTTTGCCACTGGGTCGCCCCCAAACGCGAATCCGGGGTCAGGAGAGAAGTAGGCCGCAAACTTCAATCGGTGCTCACTCCGGCACCCGAGGTCCGATTCGAAAACGGGAAACGGGTACCACCTCGGCTCAGGCTCACCGACACAGTCCCCTCAACCGATGCACGATGAAGACAGGATAAACGTAGGAGGTTGCAGAGGTCCTCGGGAGCCTCGCACCTACGCGGCCATCTTGGTTGCGCGCTAGGCTCCTCCCCTCTCACTAGGTTCCTGTCTACCAGCGCTGGGACGCCCATGGGCAGCCATGCGCTCTACAAATCTGTAAAATAAAATAAATAAATCATTTGTTTGTTGTAACGCTTTTCGCCCTAAGTGGGATGGGTATTCCCAGACGTGGGACCTGTGCTCACTACGCCACTGGAGTCAAGCTATCCTGGCTGATGACGGCTGATAGCCAGAAACCGGTCCTAGGATGCTTGATTCCGGTCCAGGGAAGACATGGCTTGGCAGTTCGGGCTGGACTGTTCCCATGAGGCACAGGGTCAAGACTGATTTGCATATGGCCATGTCTAAACTGGGGTGGTGTAGTGGGCAAAAGAACGATGGATTTAACCCAGATCTCTTGACTGGGGGAGAATGTCTGCATTGTCAGCATTCCGTCCATCATTTGTTTGTTGTAACGCTTTTCGCCCTAAGTGGGATGGGTATTCCCAGACGTGGGACCCGTGCTCACTACGCCACTGGAGTCAAGCTATCCTGGCTGATGACGGCTGATAGCCAGAAACCGGTCCTAGGATGCTTGATTCCGGTCCAGGAAAGACATGGCTTGGCAGTTCGGGCTGGACTGTTCCCATGAGGCACAGAGTCAAGACTGATTTGCATATGGCCATGTCTAAACTGGGGTGGTGTAGTGGGCAAAAGAACGATGGATTTAACCCAGATCTCTTGACTGGGGGAGAATGTCTGCATTGTCAGCATTCCGTCCATCATTTGTTTGTTGTAACGCTTTTCGCCCTAAGTGGGATGGGTATTCCCAGACGTGGGACCCGTGCTCACTACGCCACTGGAGTCAAGCTATCCTGGCTGATGACGGCTGATAGCCAGAAACCGGTCCTAGGATTATTGATTCCGGTCCAGGGAAGACATGGCTTGGCAGTTCGGGCTGGACTGTTCCCATGAGGCACAGGGTCAAGACTGATTTGCATATGGCCATGTCTAAACTGGGGTGGTGTAGTGGGCAAAAGACCGATGGATTTAACCCAGATCTCTTGACTGGGGGAGAATGTCTGCATTGTCAGCATTCCGTCCATCATTTGTTTGTTGTAACGCTTTTCGCCCTAAGTGGGATGGGTATTCCCAGACGTGGGACCCGTGCTCACTACGCCACTGGAGTCAAGCTATCCTGGCTGATGACGGCTGATAGCCAGAAACCGGTCCTAGGATGCTTGATTCCGGTCCAGGGAAGACATGGCTTGGCAGTTCGGGCTGGACTGTTCCCATGAGGCACAGGGTCAAGACTGATTTGCATATGGCCATGTCTAAACTGGGGTGGTGTAGTGGGCAAAAGAACGATGGATTTAACCCAGATCTCTTGACTGGGGGAGAATGTCTGCATTGTCAGCATTCCGTCCATCATTTGTTTGTTGTAACGCTTTTCGCCCTAAGTGGGATGGGTATTCCCAGACGTGGGACCCGTGCTCACTACGCCACTGGAGTCAAGCTATCCTGGCTGATGACGGCTGATAGCCAGAAACCGGTCCTATGATGCTTGATTCCGGTCCAGGGAAGACATGGCTTGGCAGTTCGGGCTGGACTGTTCCCATGAGGCACAGGGTCAAGACTGATTTGCATAAGGCCATGTCTAAACTGGGGTGGTGTAGTGGGCAAAAGAACAATGGATTTAACCCAGATCTCTTGACTGGGGGAGAATGTCTGCATTGTCAGCATTCCGTCCATCATTTGTTTGTTGTAACGCTTTTCGCCCTAAGTGGGATGGGTATTCCCAGACGTGGGACCCGTGCTCACTACGCCACTGGAGTCAAGCTATCCTGGCTGATGATGGCTGATAGCCAGAAACCGGTCCTAGGATGCTTGATTCCGGTCCAGGGAAGACATGGCTTAGCAGTTCGGGCTGGACTGTTCCCATGAGGCACAGGGTCAAGACTGATTTGCACATGGCCATGTCTAAACTGGGGTGGTGTAGTGGGCAAAAGAACGATGGATTTAACCCAGATCTCTTGACTGGGGGAGAATGTCTGCATTGTCAGCATTCCGTCCATCATTTTTTTGTTGTAACGCTTTTCGCCCTAAGTGGGATGGGTATTCCCAGACGTGGGACCCGTGCTCACTAAGCCACTGGAGTCAAGCTATCCTGGCTGATGACGGCTGATAGCCAGAAACCGGTCCTAGGATGCTTGATTCCGGTCCAGGGAAGACATGGCTTGGCAGTTCGGGCTGGACTGTTCCCATGAGGCACAGGGTCAAGACCGATTTGCATATGGCCATGTCTAAACTGGGGTGGTGTAGTGGGCAAAAGAACGATGGATGTAACCCAGATCTCTTGACTGGGGGAGAATGTCTGCATTGTCAGCATTCCGTCCATCATTTGTTTGTTGTAACGCTTTTCGCCCTAAGTGGGATGGGTATTCCCAGACGTGGGACCCGTGCTCACTACGCCACTGGAGTCAAGCTATCCTGGCTGATGACGGCTGATAGCCAGAAACCGGTCCTAGGATGCTTGATTCCGGTCCAGGGAAGACATGGCTTGGCAGTTCGGGCTGGACTGTTCCCATGAGGCACAGGGTCAAGACTGATTTGCATATGGCCATGTCTAAACTGGGGTGGTGTAGTGGGCAAAAGAACGATGGATTTAACCCAGATCTCTTGACTGGGGGAGAATGTCTGCATTGTCAGCATTCCGTCCATCATTTGTTTGTTGTAACGCTTTTCGCCCTAAGTGGGATGGGTATTCCCAGACGTGGGACCCGTGCTCACTACGCCACTGGAGTCAAGCTATCCTGGCTGATGATGGCTGATAGCCATAAACCGGTCCTAGGATGCTTGATTCCGGTCCAGGGAAGACATGGCTTAGCAGTTCGGGCTGGACTGTTCCCATGAGGCACAGGGTCAAGACTGATTTGCATATGGCCATGTCTAAACTGGGGTGGTGTAGTGGGCAAAAGAACGATGGATTTAACCCAGATCTCTTGACTGGGGGAGAATGTCTGCATTGTCAGCATTCCGTCCATCATTTTTTTGTTGTAACGCTTTTCGCCCTAAGTGGGATGGGTATTCCCAGACGTGGGACCCGTGCTCACTAAGCCACTGGAGTCAAGCTATCCTGGCTGATGACGGCTGATAGCCAGAAACCGGTCCTAGGATGCTTGATTCCGGTCCAGGGAAGACATGGCTTGGCAGTTCGGGCTGGACTGTTCCCATGAGGCACAGGGTCAAGACCGATTTGCATATGGCCATGTCTAAACTGGGGTGGTGTAGTGGGCAAAAGAACGATGGATGTAACCCAGATCTCTTGACTGGGGGAGAATGTCTGCATTGTCAGCATTCCGTCCATCATTTGTTTGTTGTAACGCTTTTCGCCCTAAGTGGGATGGGTATTCCCAGACGTGGGACCCGTGCTCACTACGCCACTGGAGTCAAGCTATCCTGGCTGATGACGGCTGATAGCCAGAAACCGGTCCTAGGATGTTTGATTCCGGTCCAGGGAAGACACTGCTTGGCAGTTCGGGCTGGACTGTTCCCATGAGGCACAGGGTCAAGACTGATTTGCATAAGGCCATGTCTAAACTGGGGTGGTGTAGTGGGCAAAAGAACAATGGATTTAACCCAGATCTCTTGACTGGGGGAGAATGTCTGCATTGTCAGCATTCCGTCCATCATTTTTTTGTTGTAACGCTTTTCGCCCTAAGTGGGATGGGTATTCCCAGACGTGGGACCCGTGCTCACTAAGCCACTGGAGTCAAGCTATCCTGGCTGATGACGGCTGATAGCCAGAAACCGGTCCTAGGATGCTTGATTCCGGTGCAGGGAAGACATGGCTTGGCAGTTCGGGCTGGACTGTTCCCATGAGGCACAGGGTCAAGACTGATTTGCATATGGCCATGTCTAAACTGGGGTGGTGTAGTGGGCAAAAGAACGATGGATGTAACCCAGATCTCTTGACTGGGGGAGAATGTCTGCATTGTCAGCATTCCGTCCATCATTTGTTTGTTGTAACGCTTTTCGCCCTAAGTGGGATGGGTATTCCCAGACGTGGGACCCGTGCTCACTACGCCACTGGAGTCAAGCTATCCTGGCTGATGACGGCTGATAGCCAGAAACCGGTCCTAGGATGCTTGATTCCGGTCCAGGGAAGACACTGCTTGGCAGTTCGGGCTGGACTGTTCCCATGAGGCACAGGGTCAAGACTGATTTGCATATGGCCATGTCTAAACTGGGGTGGTGTAGTGGGCAAAAGAACGATGGATTTAACCCAGATCTCTTGACTGGGGGAGAATGTCTGCATTGTCAGCATTCCGTCCATCATTTGTTTGTTGTAACGCTTTTTGCCCTAAGTGGGATGGGTATTCCCAGACTTGGGACCCGTGCTCACTACGCCACTGGAGTCAAGCTATCCTGGCTGATGACGGCTGATAGCCAGAAACCGGTCCTAGGATGCTTGATTCCGGTCCAGGAAAGACATGGCTTGGCAGTTCGGGCTGGACTGTTCCCATGAGGCACAGAGTCAAGACTGATTTGCATATGGCCATGTCTAAACTGGGGTGGTGTAGTGGGCAAAAGAACGATGGATTTAACCCAGATCTCTTGACTGGGGGAGAATGTCTGCATTGTCAGCATTCCGTCCATCATTTGTTTGTTGTAACGCTTTTCGCCCTAAGTGGGATGGGTATTCCCAGACGTGGGACCCGTGCTCACTACGCCACTGGAGTCAAGCTATCCTGGCTGATGACGGCTGATAGCCAGAAACCGGTCCTAGGATTATTGATTCCGGTCCAGGGAAGACATGGCTTGGCAGTTCGGGCTGGACTGTTCCCATGAGGCACAGGGTCAAGACTGATTTGCATATGGCCATGTCTAAACTGGGGTGGTGTAGTGGGCAAAAGAACGATGGATTTAACCCAGATCTCTTGACTGGGGGAGAATGTCTGCATTGTCAGCATTCCGTTCATCATTTGTTTGTTGTAACGCTTTTCGCCCTAAGTGGGATGGGTATTCCCAGACGTGGGACCCGTGCTCACTACGCCACTGGAGTCAAGCTATCCTGGCTGATGACGGCTGATAGCCAGAAACCGGTCCTAGGATGCTTGATTCCGGTCCAGGGAAGACATGGCTTGGCAGTTCGGGCTGGACTGTTCCCATGAGGCACAGGGTCAGGACTGATTTGCATATGGCCATGTCTAAACTGGGGTGGTGTAGTGGGCAAAAGAACGATGGATTTAACCCAGATCTCTTGACTGGGGGAGAATGTCTGCATTGTCAGCATTCCGTCCATCATTTGTTTGTTGTAACGCTTTTCGCCCTAAGTGGGATGGGTATTCCCAGACGTGGGACCCGTGCTCACTACGCCACTGGAGTCAAGCTATCCTGGCTGATGACAGCTGATAGCCAGAAACCGGTCCTATGATGCTTGATTCCGGTCCAGGGAAGACATGGCTTGGCAGTTCGGGCTGGACTGTTCCCATGAGGCACAGGGTCAAGACTGATTTGCATAAGGCCATGTCTAAACTGGGGTGGTGTAGTGGGCAAAAGAACAATGGATTTAACCCAGATCTCTTGACTGGGGGAGAATGTCTGCATTGTCAGCATTCCGTCCATCATTTGTTTGTTGTAACGCTTTTCGCCCTAAGTGGGATGGGTATTCCCAGACGTGGGACCCGTGCTCACTACGCCACTGGAGTCAAGCTATCCTGGCTGATGATGGCTGATAGCCAGAAACCGGTCCTAGGATGCTTGATTCCGGTCCAGGGAAGACATGGCTTAGCAGTTCGGGCTGGACTGTTCCCATGAGGCACAGGGTCAAGACTGATTTGCATATGGCCATGTCTAAACTGGGGTGGTGTAGTGGGCAAAAGAACGATGGATTTAACCCAGATCTCTTGACTGGGGGAGAATGTCTGCATTGTCAGCATTCCGTCCATCATTTTTTTGTTGTAACGCTTTTCGCCCTAAGTGGGATGGGTATTCCCAGACGTGGGACCCGTGCTCACTAAGCCACTGGAGTCAAGCTATCCTGGCTGATGACGGCTGATAGCCAGAAACCGGTCCTAGGATGCTTGATTCCGGTCCAGGGAAGACATGGCTTGGCAGTTCGGGCTGGACTGTTCCCATGAGGCACAGGGTCAAGACTGATTTGCATATGGCCATGTCTAAACTGGGGTGGTGTAGTGGGCAAAAGAACGATGGATGTAACCCAGATCTCTTGACTGGGGGAGAATGTCTGCATTGTCAGCATTCCGTCCATCATTTGTTTGTTGTAACGCTTTTCGCCCTAAGTGGGATGGGTATTCCCAGACGTGGGACCCGTGCTCACTACGCCACTGGAGTCAAGCTATCCTGGCTGATGACGGCTGATAGCCAGAAACCGGTCCTAGGATGCTTGATTCCGGTCCAGGGAAGACACTGCTTGGCAGTTCGGGCTGGACTGTTCCCATGAGGCACAGGGTCAAGACTGATTTGCATAAGGCCATGTCTAAACTGGGGTGGTGTAGTGGGCAAAAGAACAATGGATTTAACCCAGATCTCTTGACTGGGGGAGAATGTCTGCATTGTCAGCATTCCGTCCATCATTTGTTTGTTGTAACGCTTTTCGCCCTAAGTGGGATGGGTATTCCCAGACGTGGGACCCGTGCTCACTACGCCACTGGAGTCAAGCTATCCTGGCTGATGATGGCTGATAGCCAGAAACCGGTCCTAGGATGCTTGATTCCGGTCCAGGGAAGACATGGCTTAGCAGTTCGGGCTGGACTGTTCCCATGAGGCACAGGGTCAAGACTGATTTGCATATGGCCATGTCTAAACTGGGGTGGTGTAGTGGGCAAAAGAACGATGGATTTAACCCAGATCTCTTGACTGGGGGAGAATGTCTGCATTGTCAGCATTCCGTCCATCATTTTTTTGTTGTAACGCTTTTCGCCCTAAGTGGGATGGGTATTCCCAGACGTGGGACCCGTGCTCACTAAGCCACTGGAGTCAAGCTATCCTGGCTGATGACGGCTGATAGCCAGAAACCGGTCCTAGGATGCTTGATTCCGGTCCAGGGAAGACATGGCTTGGCAGTTCGGGCTGGACTGTTCCCATGAGGCACAGGGTCAAGACTGATTTGCATATGGCCATGTCTAAACTGGGGTGGTGTAGTGGGCAAAAGAACGATGGATGTAACCCAGATCTCTTGACTGGGGGAGAATGTCTGCATTGTCAGCATTCCGTCCATCATTTGTTTGTTGTAACGCTTTTCGCCCTAAGTGGGATGGGTATTCCCAGACGTGGGACCCGTGCTCACTACGCCACTGGAGTCAAGCTATCCTGGCTGATGACGGCTGATAGCCAGAAACCGGTCCTAGGATGCTTGATTCCGGTCCAGGGAAGACACTGCTTGGCAGTTCGGGCTGGACTGTTCCCATGAGGCACAGGGTCAAGACTGATTTGCATATGGCCATGTCTAAACTGGGGTGGTGTAGTGGGCAAAAGAACGATGGATTTAACCCAGATCTCTTGACTGGGGGAGAATGTCTGCATTGTCAGCATTCCGTCCATCATTTGTTTGTTGTAACGCTTTTTGCCCTAAGTAGGATGGGTATTCCCAGATGTGGGACCCGTGCTCACTACGCCACTGGAGTCAAGCTATCTTGGCTGATGACGGCTGATAGCCAGAAACCGGTCCTAGGATGCTTGATTCCGGTCCAGGGAAGACATGGCTTGGCAGTTCGGGCTGGACTGTTCCCATGAGGCACAGGGTCAAGACTGATTTGCATATGGCCATGTCTAAACTGGGGTGGTGTATTGGGCAAAAGAACGATGGATTTAACCCAGATCTCTTGACTGGGGGAGAATGTCTGCATTGTCAGCATTCCGTCCATCATTTGTTTGTTGTAACGCTTTTCGCCCTAAGTGGGATGGGTATTCCCAGACGTGGGACCCGTGCTCACTACGCCACTGGAGTCAAGCTATCCTGGCTGATGACGGCTGATAGCCAGAAACCGGTCCTAGGATGCTTGATTCCGATCCAGGGAAGACATGGCTTGGCAGTTCGGGCTGGACTGTTCCCATGAGGCACAGGGTCAAGACTGATTTGCATATGGCCATGTCTAAACTGGGGTGGTGTAGTGGGCAAAAGAACGATGGATTTAACCCAGATCTCTTGACTGGGGGAGAATGTCTGCATTGTCAGCATTCCGTCCATCATTTGTTTGTTGTAACGCTTTTCGCCCTAAGTGGGATGGGTATTCCCAGACGTGGGACCCGTGCTCACTACGCCACTGGAGTCAAGCTATCCTGGCTGATGACGGCTGATAGCCAGAAACCGGTCCTAGGATGCTTGATTCCGGTCCAGGGAAGACATGGCTTGGCAGTTCGGGCTGGACTGTTCCCATGAGGCACAGGGTCAAGACTGATTTGCATATGGCCATGTCTAAACTGGGGTGGTGTAGTAGGCAAAAGAACGATGGATTTACCCCAGATCTCTTGACTGGGGGAGAATGTCTGCATTGTCAGCATTCCGTCCATCATTTGTTTGTTGTAACGCTTTTCGCCCTAAGTGGGATGGGTATTCCCAGACGTGGGACCCTTGTTCACTACGCCACTGGAGTCAAGCTATCCTGGCTGATGACGGCTGATAGCCAGAAACCGGTCCTAGGATGCTTGATTCCGGTCCAGGGAAGACACTGCTTGGCAGTTCGGGCTGGACTGTTCCCATGAGGCACAGGGTCAAGACTGATTTGCATAAGGCCATGTCTAAACTGGGGTGGTGTAGTGGGCAAAAGAACAATGGATTTAACCCAGATCTCTTGACTGGGGGAGAATGTCTGCATTGTCAGCATTCCGTCCATCATTTGTTTGTTGTAACGCTTTTCGCCCTAAGTGGGATGGGTATTCCCAGACGTGGGACTCGTGCTCACTACGCCACTGGAGTCAAGCTATCCTGGCTGATGATGGCTGATAGCCAGAAACCGGTCCTAGGATGCTTGATTCCGGTCCAGGGAAGACATGGCTTAGCAGTTCGGGCTGGACTGTTCCCATGAGGCACAGGGTCAAGACTGATTTGCATATGGCCATGTCTAAACTGGGGTGGTGTAGTGGGCAAAAGAACGATGGATTTAACCCAGATCTCTTGACTGGGGGAGAATGTCTGCATTGTCAGCATTCCGTCCATCATTTTTTTGTTGTAACGCTTTTCGCCCTAAGTGGGATGGGTATTCCCAGACGTGGGACCCGTGCTCACTAAGCCACTGGAGTCAAGCTATCCTGGCTGATGACGGCTGATAGCCAGAAACCGGTCCTAGGATGCTTGATTCCGGTCCAGGGAAGACATGGCTTGGCAGTTCGGGCTGGACTGTTCCCATGAGGCACAGGGTCAAGACTGATTTGCATATGGCCATGTCTAAACTGGGGTGGTGTAGTGGGCAAAAGAACGATGGATGTAACCCAGATCTCTTGACTGGGGGAGAATGTCTGCATTGTCAGCATTCCGTCCATCATTTGTTTGTTGTAACGCTTTTCGCCCTAAGTGGGATGGGTATTCCCAGACGTGGGACCCGTGCTCACTACGCCACTGGAGTCAAGCTATCCTGGCTGATGACGGCTGATAGCCAGAAACCGGTCCTAGGATGCTTGATTCCGGTCCAGGGAAGACACTGCTTGGCAGTTCGGGCTGGACTGTTCCCATGAGGCACAGGGTCAAGACTGATTTGCATATGGCCATGTCTAAACTGGGGTGGTGTAGTGGGCAAAAGAACGATGGATTTAACCCAGATCTCTTGACTGGGGGAGAATGTCTGCATTGTCAGCATTCCGTCCATCATTTGTTTGTTGTAACGCTTTTTGCCCTAAGTAGGATGGGTATTCCCAGATGTGGGACCCGTGCTCACTACGCCACTGGAGTCAAGCTATCTTGGCTGATGACGGCTGATAGCCAGAAACCGGTCCTAGGATGCTTGATTCCGGTCCAGGGAAGACATGGCTTGGCAGTTCGGGCTGGACTGTTCCCATGAGGCACAGGGTCAAGACTGATTTGCATATGGCCATGTCTAAACTGGGGTGGTGTATTGGGCAAAAGAACGATGGATTTAACCCAGATCTCTTGACTGGGGGAGAATGTCTGCATTCCGTCCATCATTTGTTTGTTGTAACGCTTTTCGCCCTAAGTGGGATGGGTATTCCCAGACGTGGGACCCGTGCTCACTACGCCACTGGAGTCAAGCTATCCTGGCTGATGACGGCTGATAGCCAGAAACCGGTCCTAGGATGCTTGATTCCGATCCAGGGAAGACATGGCTTGGCAGTTCGGGCTGGACTGTTCCCATGAGGCACAGGGTCAAGACTGATTTGCATATGGCCATGTCTAAACTGGGGTGGTGTAGTGGGCAAAAGAACGATGGATTTAACCCAGATCTCTTGACTGGGGGAGAATGTCTGCATTGTCAGCATTCCGTCCATCATTTGTTTGTTGTAACGCTTTTCGCCCTAAGTGGGATGGGTATTCCCAGACGTGGGACCCGTGCTCACTACGCCACTGGAGTCAAGCTATCCTGGCTGATGACGGCTGATAGCCAGAAACCGGTCCTAGGATGCTTGATTCCGGTCCAGGGAAGACATGGCTTGGCAGTTCGGGCTGGACTGTTCCCATGAGGCACAGGGACAAGACTGATTTGCATATGGCCATGTCTAAACTGGGGTGGTGTAGTAGGCAAAAGAACGATGGATTTACCCCAGATCTCTTGACTGGGGGAGAATGTCTGCATTGTCAGCATTCCGTCCATCATTTGTTTGTTGTAACGCTTTTCGCCCTCAGTGGGATGGGTATTCCCAGACGTGGGACCCTTGTTCACTACGCCACTGGAGTCAAGCTATCCTGGCTGATGACGGCTGATAGCCAGAAACCGGTCCTAGGATGCTTGATTCCGGTCCAGGGAAGACATGGCTTGGCAGTTCGGGCTGGACTGTTCCCATGAGGCACAGGGTCAAGACTGATTTGCATATGGCCATGTCTAAACTGGGGTGGTGTAGTAGGCAAAAGAACGACGGATTTAACCCAGATCTCTTGACTAGGGGAGAATGTCTGCATTGTCAGCATTCCGTCCATCATTTGTTTGTTGTAACGCTTTTCGCCCTAAGTGGGATGGGTATTCCCAGACGTGGGACCCGTGCTCACTACGCCACTGGAGTCAAGCTATCCTGGCTGATGACGGCTGATAGCCAGAAACCGGTCCTATGATGCTTGATTCCGGTCCAGGGAAGACATGGCTTGGCAGTTCGGGCTGGACTGTTCCCATGAGGCACAGGGTCAAGACTGATTTGCATAAGGCCATGTCTAAACTGGGGTGGTGTAGTGGGCAAAAGAACAATGGATTTAACCCAGATCTCTTGACTGGGGGAGAATGTCTGCATTGTCAGCATTCCGTCCATCATTTGTTTGTTGTAACGCTTTTCGCCCTAAGTGAGATAGGTATTCCCAGACGTGGGACCCGTGCTCACTACGCCACTGGAGTCAAGCTATCCTGGCTGATGATGGCTGATAGCCAGAAACCGGTCCTAGGATGCTTGATTCCGGTCCAGGGAAGACATAGCTTAGCAGTTCCGGCTGGACTGTTCCCATGAGGCACAGGGACAAGACTGATTTGCATATGGCCATGTCTAAACTGGGGTGGTGTAGTGGGCAAAAGAACGATGGATTTAACCCAGATCTCTTGACTGGGGGAGAATGTCTGCATTGTCAGCATTCCGTCCATCATTTTTTTGTTGTAACGCTTTTCGCCCTAAGTGGGATGGGTATTCCCAGACGTGGGACCCGTGCTCACTAAGCCACTGGAGTCAAGCTATCCTGGCTGATGACGGCTGATAGCCAGAAACCGGTCCTAGGATGCTTGATTCCGGTCCAGGGAAGACATGGCTTGGCAGTTCGGGCTGGACTGTTCCCATGAGGCACAGGGTCAAGACTGATTTGCATATGGCCATGTCTAAACTGGGGTGGTGTAGTGGGCAAAAGAACGATGGATGTAACCCAGATCTCTTGACTGGGGGAGAATGTCTGCATTGTCAGCATTCCGTCCATCATTTGTTTGTTGTAACGCTTTTCGCCCTAAGTGGGATGGGTATTCCCAGACGTGGGACCCGTGCTCACTACGCCACTGGAGTCAAGCTATCCTGGCTGATGACGGCTGATAGCCAGAAACCGGTCCTAGGATGCTTGATTCCGGTCCAGGGAAGACACTGCTTGGCAGTTCGGGCTGGACTGTTCCCATGAGGCACAGGGTCAAGACTGATTTGCATAAGGCCATGTCTAAACTGGGGTGGTGTAGTGGGCAAAAGAACAATGGATTTAACCCAGATCTCTTGACTGGGGGAGAATGTCTGCATTGTCAGCATTCCGTCCATCATTTTTTTGTTGTAACGCTTTTCGCCCTAAGTGGGATGGGTATTCCCAGACGTGGGACCCGTGCTCACTAAGCCACTGGAGTCAAGCTATCCTGGCTGATGATGGCTGATAGCCAGAAACCGGTCCTAGGATGCTTGATTCCGGTCCAGGGAAGACATGGCTTGGCAGTTCGGGCTGGACTGTTCCCATGAGGCACAGGGTCAAGACTGATTTGCATATGGCCATGTCTAAACTGGGGTGGTGTAGTGGGCAAAAGAACGATGGATGTAACCCAGATCTCTTGACTGGGGGAGAATGTCTGCATTGTCAGCATTCCGTCCATCATTTGTTTGTTGTAACGCTTTTCGCCCTAAGTGGGATGGGTATTCCCAGACGTGGGACCTGTGCTCACTACGCCACTGGAGTCAAGCTATCCTGGCTGATGACAGCTGATAGCCAGAAACCGGTCCTAGGATGCTTGATTCCGGTCCAGGGAAGACACTGCTTGGCAGTTCGGGCTGGACTGTTCCCATGAGGCACAGGGTCAAGACTGATTTGCATATGGCCATGTCTAAACTGGGGTGGTGTAGTGGGCAAAAGAACGATGGATTTAACCCAGATCTCTTGACTGGGGGAGAATGTCTGCATTGTCAGCATTCCGTCCATCATTTGTTTGTTGTAACGCTTTTTGCCCTAAGTGGGATGGGTATTCCCAGACGTGGGACCCGTGCTCACTACGCCACTGGAGTCAAGCTATCCTGGCTGATGACGGCTGATAGCCAGAAACCGGTCCTAGGATGCTTGATTCCGGTCCAGGGAAGACATGGCTTGGCAGTTCGGGCTGGACTGTTCCCATGAGGCACAGGGTCAAGACTAATTTGCATATGGCCATGTCTAAACTGGGGTGGTGTAGTGGGCAAAAGAACGATGGATTTACCCCAGATCTCTTGACTGGGGGAGAATGTCTGCATTGTCAGCATTCCGTCCATCATTTGTTTGTTGTAACGCTTTTCGCCCTAAGTGGGATGGGTATTCCCAGACGTGGGACCCGTGCTCACTACGCCACTGGAGTCAAGCTATCCTGGCTGATGACGGCTGATAGCCAGAAACCGGTCCTAGGATGCTTGATTCCGGTCCAGGGAAGACATGGCTTGGCAGTTCGGGCTGGACTGTTCCCATGAGGCACAGGGTCAAGACTGATTTGCATATGGCCATGTCTAAACTGGGGTGGTGTATTGGGCAAAAGAACGATGGATTTAACCCAGATCTCTTGACTGGGGGAGAATGTCTGCATTGTCAGCATTCCGTCCATCATTTGTTTGTTGTAACGCTTTTCGCCCTAAGTGGGATGGGTATTCCCAGACGTGGGACCCGTGCTCACTACGCCACTGGAGTCAAGCTATCCTGGCTGATGACGGCTGATAGCCAGAAACCGGTCCTAGGATGCTTGATTCCGGTCCAGGGAAGACATGGCTTGGCAGTTCGGGCTGGACTGTTCCCATGAGGCACAGGGTCAAGACTGATTTGCATATGGCCATGTCTAAACTGGGGTGGTGTAGTGGGCAAAAGAACGATGGATTTAACCCAGATCTCTTGACTGGGGGAGAATGTCTGCATTGTCAGCATTCCGTCCATCATTTGTTTGTTGTAACGCTTTTCGCCCTAATTGGGATGGGTATTCCCAGACGTGGGACCCGTGCTCACTACGCCACTGGAGTCAAGCTATCCTGGCTGATGACGGCTGATAGCCAGAAACCGGTCCTAGGATGCTTGATTCCGGTCCAGGGAAGACATGGCTTGGCAGTTCGGGCTGGACTGTTCCCATGAGGCACAGGGTCAAGACTGATTTGCATATGGCCATGTCTAAACTGGGGTGGTGTAGTAGGCAAAAGAACGATGGATTTACCCCAGATCTCTTGACTGGGGGAGAATGTCTGCATTGTCAGCATTCCGTCCATCATTTGTTTGTTGTAACGCTTTTCGCCCTAAGTGGGATGGGTATTCCCAGACGTGGGACCCTTGTTCACTACGCCACTGGAGTCAAGCTATCCTGGCTGATGACGGCTGATAGCCAGAAACCGGTCCTAGGATGCTTGATTCCGGTCCAGGGAAGACATGGCTTGGCAGTTCGGGCTGGACTGTTCCCATGAGGCACAGGGTCAAGACTGATTTGCATATGGCCATGTCTAAACTGCGGTGGTGTAGTAGGCAAAAGAACGACGGATTTAACCCAGATCTCTTGACTGGGGGAGAATGTCTGCATTGTCAGCATTCCGTCCATCATTTGTTTGTTGTAACGCTTTTCGCCCTAAGTGGGATGGGTATTCCCAGACGTGGGACCCGTGCTCACTACGCCACTGGAGTCAAGCTATCCTGGCTGATGACGGCTGATAGCCAGAAACCGGTCCTAGGATGCTTGATTCCGGTCCAGGGAAGACATAGCTTGGCAGTTCGGGCTGGACTGTTCCCATGAGGCACAGGGTCAAGACTGATTTGCATATGGCCATGTCTAAACTGGGGTGGTGTAGTGGGCAAAAGAACGATGGATTTAACCCAGATCTCTTGACTGGGGGAGAATGTCTGCATTGTCAGCATTCCGTCCATCATTTGTTTGTTGTAACGCTTTTCGCCCTAAGTGGGATGGGCATTCCCAGACGTGGGACCCGTGCTCACTACGCCACTGGAGTCAAGCTATCCTGGCTGATGACGGCTGATAGCCAGAAACCGGTCCTAGGATGCTTGATTCCGGTCCAGGGAAGACATGGCTTGGCAGTTCGGGCTGGACTGTTCCCATGAGGCACAGGGTCAAAACTGATTTGCATATGGCCATGTCTAAACTGGGGTGGTGTAGTAGGCAAAAGAACGACGGATTTAACCCAGATCTCTTGACTGGGGGAGAATGTCTGCATTGTCAGCATTCCGTCCATCATTTGTTTGTTGTAACGCTTTTCGCCCTAAGTGGGATGGGTATTCCCAGACGTGGGACCCGTGCTCACTACGCCACTGGAGTCAAGCTATCCTGGCTGATGACGGCTGATAGCCAGAAACCGGTCCTAGGATGCTTGATTCCGGTCCAGGGAAGACATGGCGTGGCAGTTCGGGCTGGACTGTTCCCATGAGGCACAGGGTCAAGACTGATTTGCATATGGCCATGTCTAAACTGGGGTGGTGTAGTGGGCAAAAGAACGATGGATTTAACCCAGATCTCTTGACTGGGGGAGAATGTCTGCATTGTCAGCATTCCGTCCATCATTTGTTTGTTGTAACGCTTTTCGCCCTAAGTGGGATGGGCATTCCCAGACGTGAGACCCGTGCTCACTACGCCACTGGAGTCAAGCTATCCTGGCTGATGACGGCTGATAGCCAGAAACCGGTCCTAGGATGCTTGATTCCGGTCCAGGGAAGACATGGCTTGGCAGTTCGGACTGGACTGTTCCCATGAGGCAAAGGGTCAAGACTGATTTGCATATGGCCATGTCTAAACTGGGGTGGTGTAGTGGGCAAAAGAACGATGGATTTAACCCAGATCTCTTGACTGGGGGAGAATGTCTGCATTGTCAGCATTCCGTCCATCATTTGTTTGTTGTAACGCTTTTCGCCCTAAGTGGGATGGGTATTCCCAGACGTGGGACCCGTGCTCACTACGCCACTGGAGTCAAGCTATCCTGGCTGATGACGGCTGATAGCCAGAAACCGGTCCTAGGATGCTTGATTCCGGTCCAGGGAAGACATAGCTTGGCAGTTCGGGCCGGACTGTTCCCATGAGGCACAGGGTCAAGACTGATTTGCATATGGCCATGTCTAAACTGGGGTGGTGTAGTGGGCAAAAGAACGATGGATTTAACCCAGATCTCTTGACTGGGGGAGAATGTCTGCATTGTCAGCATTCCGTCCATCATTTGTTTGTTGTAACGCTTTTCGCCCTAAGTGGGATGGGTATTCCCAGACGTGGGACCCGTGCTCACTACGCCACTGGAGTCAAGCTATCCTGGCTGATGACGGCTGATAGCCAGAAACCGGTCCTAGGATGCTTGATTCCGGTCCAGGGAAGACATGGCTTGGCAGTTCGGGCTGGACTGTTCCCATGAGGCACAGGGTCAAGACTGATTTGCATATGGCCATGTCTAAACTGGGGTGGTGTAGTGGGCAAAAGAACGATGGATTTAACCCAGATCTCTTGATTGGGGGAGAATGTCTGCATTGTCAGCATTCCGTCCATCATTTGTTTGTTGTAACGCTTTTCGCCCTAAGTGGGATGGGTATTCCCAGACGTGGGACCCGTGCTCACTACGCCACTGGAGTCAAGCTATCCTGGCTGATGACGGCTGATAGCCAGAAACCGGTCCTAGGATGCTTGATTCCGGTCCAGGGAAGACATGGCTTGGCAGTTCGGGCTGGACTGTTCCCATGAGGCACAGGGTCAAGACTGATTTGCATATGGCCATGTCTAAACTGGGGTGGTGTAGTGGGCAAATGAACGATGGATTTAACCCAGATCTCTTGACTGGGGGAGAATGTCTGCATTGTCAGCATTCCGTCCATCATTTGTTTGTTGTAACGCTTTTCGCCCTAAGTGGGATGGGTATTCCCAGACGTGGGACCCGTGCTCACTACGCCACTGGAGTCAAGCTATCCTGGCTGATGACGGCTGATAGCCAGAAACCGGTCCTAGGATGCTTGATTCCGGTCCAGGAAAGACATGGCTTGGCAGTTCGGGCTGGACTGTTCCCATGAGGCACAGAGTCAAGACTGATTTGCATATGGCCATGTCTAAACTGGGGTGGTGTAGTGGGCAAAAGAACGATGGATTTAAACCAGATCTCTTGACAGGGGGAGAATGTCTGCATTGTCAGCATTCCGTTCATCATTTGTTTGTTGTAACGCTTTTCGCCCTAAGTGGGATGGGTATTCCCAGACGTGGGACCCGTGCTCACTACGCCACTGGAGTCAAGCTATCCTGGCTGATGACGGCTGATAGCCAGAAACCGGTCCTAGGATGATTGATTCCGGTCCAGGGAAGACATGGCTTGGCAGTTCGGGCTGGACTGTTCCCATGAGGCACAGGGTCAAGACTGATTTGCATATGGCCATGTCTAAACTGGGGTGGTGTAGTGGGTAAAAGAACGATGGATTTAACCCAGATCTCTTGACTGGGGGAGAATGGCTGCATTGTCAGCATTCCGTCCATCATTTGTTTGTTGTAACGCTTTTCGCCCTAAGTGGGATGGGTATTCCCAGACGTGGGACCCGTGCTCACTACGCCACTGGAGTCAAGCTATCCTGGCTGATGACGGCTGATAGCCAGAAACCGGTCCTAGGATGCTTGATTCCGGTCCAGGGAAGACATGGCTTGGCAGTTCGGGCTGGACTGTTCCCATGAGGCACAGGGTCAAGACTGATTTGCATATGGCCATGTCTAAACTGGGGTGGTGTAGTGGGCAAAAGAACAATGGATTTAACCCAGATCTCTTGACTGGGGGAGAATGTCTGCATTGTCAGCATTCCGTCCATCATTTGTTTGTTGTAACGCTTTTTGCCCTAAGTGGGATGGGTATTCCCAGACGTGGGACCCGTGCTCACTACGCCACTGGAGT
The DNA here is from genome assembly GCF_964204655.1 of Triturus cristatus. Taxonomy (NCBI): domain Eukaryota; kingdom Metazoa; phylum Chordata; class Amphibia; order Caudata; family Salamandridae; genus Triturus; species Triturus cristatus. Next base: position 881,834,574 of record NC_140591.1, read on the forward strand.
CAAGCTATCCTGGCTGATGACGGCTGATAGCCAGAAACCGGTCCTAGGATGCTTGATTCCGGTCCAGGGAAGACATGGCTTAGCAGTTCGGGCTGGACTGTTCCCATGAGGCACAGGGTCAAGACTGATTTGCATATGGCCATGTCTAAACTGGGGAGGTGTAGTGGGCAAAAGAACGATGGATTTAACCCAGATCTCTTGACTGGGGGAGAATGTCTGCATTGTCAGCATTCCGTCCATCATTTTTTTGTTGTAACGCTTTTCGCCCTAAGTGGGATGGGTATTCCCAGACGTGGGACCCGTGCTCACTACGCCACTGGAGTAAAGCTATCCTGGCTGATGACGGCTGATAGCCAGAAACCGGTCCTAGGATGCTTGATTCCGGTCCAGGGAAGACATGGCTTGGCAGTTCGGGCTGGACTGTTCCCATGAGGCACAGGGTCAAGACTGATTTGCATATGGCCATGTCTAAACTGGGGTGGTGTAGTGGGCAAAAGAACGATGGATGTAACCCAGATCTCTTGACTGGGGGAGAATGTCTGCATTGTCAGCATTCCGTCCATCATTTGTTTGTTGTAACGCTTTTCGCCCTAAGTGGGATGGGTATTCCCAGACGTGGGACCCGTGCTCACTACGCCACTGGAGTCAAGCTATCCTGGCGGATGACGGCTGATAGCCAGAAACCGGTCCTAGGATGCTTGATTCCGGTCCAGGGAAGACATGGCTTAGCAGTTCGGGCTGGACTGTTCCCATGAGGCACACGGTCAAGACTGATTTGCATATGGCCATGTCTAAACTGGGGTGGTGTAGTGGGCAAAAGAACGATGGATTTAACCCAGATCTCTTGACTGGGGGAGAATGTCTGCATTGTCAGCATTCCGTCCATCATTTTTTTGTTGTAACGCTTTTCGCCCTAAGTGGGATGGGTATTCCCAGACGTGGGACCCGTGCTCACTACGCCACTGGAGTCAAGCTATCCTGGCTGATGACGGCTGATAGCCAGAAACCGGTCCTAGGATGCTTGATTCCGGTCCAGGGAAGACATGGCTTGGCAGTTCGGGCTGGACTGTTCCCATGAGGCACAGGGTCAAGACTGATTTGCATATGGCCATGTCTAAACTGGGGTGGTGTAGTGGGCAAAAGAACGATGGATGTAACCCAGATCTCTTGACTGGGGGAGAATGTCTGCATTGTCAGCATTCCGTCCATCATTTGTTTGTTGTAACGCTTTTCGCCCTAAGTGGGATGGGTATTCCCACACGTGGGACCCGTGCTCACTACGCCACTGGAGTCAAGCTATCCTGGCTGATGACGGCTGATAGCCAGAAACCGGTCCTAGGATGCTTGATTCCGGTCCAGGGAAGACATGGCTTGGCAGTTCGGGCTGGACTGTTCCCATGAGGCACAGGGTCAAGACTGATTTGCATATGGCCATGTCTAAACTGGGGTGGTGTAGTGGGCAAAAGAACGATGGATGTAACCCAGATCTCTTGACTGGGGGAGAATGTCTGCATTGTCAGCATTCCGTCCATCATTTGTTTGTTGTAACGCTTTTCGCCCTAAGTGGGATGGGTATTCCCAGACGTGGGACCCGTGCTCACTACGCCACTGGAGTCAAGCTATCCTGGCTGATGACGGCTGATAGCCAGAAACCAGTCCTAGGATGCTTGATTCCGGTCCAGGGAAGACATGGCTTGGCAGTTCGGGCTGGACTGTTCCCATGAGGCACAGGGTCAAGACTGATTTGCATATGGCCATGTCTAAACTGGGGTGGTGTAGTGGGCAAAAGAACGATGGATTTAACCCAGATCTCTTGACTGGGGGAGAATGTCTGCATTGTCAGCATTCCGTCCATCATTTGTTTGTTGTAACGCTTTTCGCCCTAAGTGGGATGGGTATTCCCAGACGTGGGACCCGTGCTCACTACGCCACTGGAGTCAAGCTATCCTGGCTGATGACGGCTGATAGCCAGAAACCGGTCCTATGATGCTTGATTCCGGTCCAGGGAAGACATGGCTTGGCAGTTCGGGCTGGACTGTTCCCATGAGGCACAGGGTCAAGACTGATTTGCATAAGGCCATGTCTAAACTGGGGTGGTGTAGTGGGCAAAAGAACAATGGATTTAACCCAGATCTCTTGACTGGGGGAGAATGTCTGCATTGTCAGCATTCCGTCCATCATTTGTTTGTTGTAACGCTTTTCGCCCTAAGTGGGATGGGTATTCCCACACGTGGGACCCGTGCTCACTACGCCACTGGAGTCAAGCTATCCTGGCTGATGACGGCTGATAGCCAGAAACCGGTCCTAGGATGCTTGATTCCGGTCCAGGGAAGACATGGCTTGGCAGTTCGGGCTGGACTGTTCCCATGAGGCACAGGGTCAAGACTGATTTGCATATGGCCATGTCTAAACTGGGGTGGTGTAGTGGGCAAAAGAACGATGGATGTAACCCAGATCTCTTGACTGGGGGAGAATGTCTGCATTGTCAGCATTCCGTCCATCATTTGTTTGTTGTAACGCTTTTCGCCCTAAGTGGGATGGGTATTCCCAGACGTGGGACCCGTGCTCACTACGCCACTGGAGTCAAGCTATCCTGGCTGATGACGGCTGATAGCCAGAAACCGGTCCTAGGATGCTTGATTCCGGTCCAGGGAAGACATGGCTTGGCAGTTCGGGCTGGACTGTTCCCATGAGGCACAGGGTCAAGACTGATTTGCATATGGCCATGTCTAAACTGGGGTGGTGTAGTGGGCAAAAGAACGATGGATTTAACCCAGATCTCTTGACTGGGGGAGAATGTCTGCATTGTCAGCATTCCGTCCATCATTTGTTTGTTGTAACGCTTTTCGCCCTAAGTGGGATGGGTATTCCCAGACGTGGGACCCTTGCTCACTACGCCACTGGAGTCAAGCTATCCTGGCTGATGACGGCTGATAGCCAGAAACCGGTCCTATGATGCTTGATTCCGGTCCAGGGAAGACATGGCTTGGCAGTTCGGGCTGGACTGTTCCCATGAGGCACAGGGTCAAGACTGATTTGCATAAGGCCATGTCTAAACTGGGGTGGTGTAGTGGGCAAAAGAACAATGGATTTAACCCAGATCTCTTGACTGGGGGAGAATGTCTGCATTGTCAGCATTCCGTCCATCATTTGTTTGTTGTAACGCTTTTCGCCCTAAGTGGGATGGGTATTCCCAGACGTGGGACCCGTGCTCACTACGCCACTGGAGTCAAGCTATCCTGGCTGATGACGGCTGATAGCCAGAAACCGGTCCTAGGATGCTTGATTCCGGTCCAGGGAAGACACTGCTTGGCAGTTCGGGCTGGACTGTTCCCATGAGGCACAGGGTCAAGACTGATTTGCATAAGGCCATGTCTAAACTGGGGTGGTGTAGTGGGCAAAAGAACAATGGATTTAACCCAGATCTCTTGACTGGGGGAGAATGTCTGCATTGTCAGCATTCCGTCCATCATTTTTTTGTTGTAACGCTTTTCGCCCTAAGTGGGATGGGTATTCCCAGACGTGGGACCCGTGCTCACTAAGCCACTGGAGTCAAGCTATCCTGGCTGATGACGGCTGATAGCCAGAAACCGGTCCTAGGATGCTTGATTCCGGTGCTGGGAAGACATGGCTTGGCAGTTCGGGCTGGACTGTTCCCATGAGGCACAGGGTCAAGACTGATTTGCATATGGCCATGTCTAAACTGGGGTGGTGTAGTGGGCAAAAGAACGATGGATGTAACCCAGATCTCTTGACTGGGGGAGAATGTCTGCATTGTCAGCATTCCGTCCATCATTTGTTTGTTGTAACGCTTTTCGCCCTAAGTGGGATGGGTATTCCCAGACGTGGGACCCGTGCTCACTACGCCACTGGAGTCAAGCTATCCTGGCTGATGACGGCTGATAGCCAGAAACCGGTCCTAGGATGCTTGATTCCGGTCCAGGGAAGACACTGCTTGGCAGTTCGGGCTGGACTGTTCCCATGAGGCACAGGGTCAAGACTGATTTGCATATGGCCATGTCTAAACTGGGGTGGTGTAGTGGGCAAAAGAACGATGGATTTAACCCAGATCTCTTGACTGGGGGAGAATGTCTGCATTGTCAGCATTCCGTCCATCATTTGTTTGTTGTAACGCTTTTTGCCCTAAGTGGGATGGGTATTCCCAGACGTGGGACCCGTGCTCACTACGCCACTGGAGTCAAGCTATCCTGGCTGATGACGGCTGATAGCCAGAAACCGGTCCTAGGATGCTTGATTCCGGTCCAGGAAAGACATGGCTTGGCAGTTCGGGCTGGACTGTTCCCATGAGGCACAGAGTCAAGACTGATTTGCATATGGCCATGTCTAAACTGGGATGGTGTAGTGGGCAAAAGAACGATGGATTTAACCCAGATCTCTTGACTGGGGGAGAATGTCTGCATTGTCAGCATTCCGTCCATCATTTGTTTGTTGTAACGCTTTTCGCCCTAAGTGGGATGGGTATTCCCAGACGTGGGACCCGTGCTCACTACGCCACTGGAGTCAAGCTATCCTGGCTGATGACGGCTGATAGCCAGAAACCGGTCCTAGGATTATTGATTCCGGTCCAGGGAAGACATGGCTTGGCAGTTCGGGCTGGACTGTTCCCATGAGGCACAGGGTCAAGACTGATTTGCATATGGCCATGTCTAAACTGGGGTGGTGTAGTGGGCAAAAGAACGATGGATTTAACCCAGATCTCTTGACTGGGGGAGAATGTCTGCATTGTCAGCATTCCGTTCATCATTTGTTTGTTGTAACGCTTTTCGCCCTAAGTGGGATGGGTATTCCCAGACGTGGGACCCGTGCTCACTACGCCACTGGAGTCAAGCTATCCTGGCTGATGACGGCTGATAGCCAGAAACCGGTCCTAGGATGCTTGATTCCGGTCCAGGGAAGACATGGCTTGGCAGTTCGGGCTGGACTGTTCCCATGAGGCACAGGGTCAGGACTGATTTGCATATGGCCATGTCTAAACTGGGGTGGTGTAGTGGGCAAAAGAACGATGGATTTAACCCAGATCTCTTGACTGGGGGAGAATGTCTGCATTGTCAGCATTCCGTCCATCATTTGTTTGTTGTAACGCTTTTCGCCCTAAGTGGGATGGGTATTCCCAGACGTGGGACCCGTGCTCACTACGCCACTGGAGTCAAGCTATCCTGGCTGATGACGGCTGATAGCCAGAAACCGGTCCTAGGATGCTTGATTCCGGTCCAGGGAAGACATGGCTTGGCAGTTCGGGCTGGACTGTTCCCATGAGGCACAGGGTCAAGACTGATTTGCATAAGGCCATGTCTAAACTGGGGTGGTGTAGTGGGCAAAAGAACAATGGATTTAACCCAGATCTCTTGACTGGGGGAGAATGTCTGCATTGTCAGCATTCCGTCCATCATTTGTTTGTTGTAACGCTTTTCGCCCTAAGTGGGATGGGTATTCCCAGACGTGGGACCCGTGCTCACTACGCCACTGGAGTCAAGCTATCCTGGCTGATGATGGCTGATAGCCAGAAACCGGTCCTAGGATGCTTGATTCCGGTCCAGGGAAGACATGGCTTGGCAGTTCGGGCTGGACTGTTCCCATGAGGCACAGGGTCAAGACTGATTTGCATAAGGCCATGTCTAAACTGGGGTGGTGTAGTGGGCAAAAGAACAATGGATTTAACCCAGATCTCTTGACTGGGGGAGAATGTCTGCATTGTCAGCATTCCGTCCATCATTTGTTTGTTGTAACGCTTTTCGCCCTAAGTGGGATGGGTATTCCCAGACGTGGGACCCGTGCTCACTACGCCACTGGAGTCAAGCTATCCTGGCTGATGATGGCTGATAGCCAGAAACCGGTCCTAGGATGCTTGATTCCGGTCCAGGGAAGACATGGCTTAGCAGTTCGGGCTGGACTGTTCCCATGAGGCACAGGGTCAAGACTGATTTGCATATGGCCATGTCTAAACTGGGGTGGTGTAGTGGGCAAAAGAACGATGGATTTAACCCAGATCTCTTGACTGGGGGAGAATGTCTGCATTGTCAGCATTCCGTCCATCATTTTTTTGTTGTAACGCTTTTCGCCCTAAGTGGGATGGGTATTCCCAGACGTGGGACCCGTGCTCACTAAGCCACTGGAGTCAAGCTATCCTGGCTGATGACGGCTGATAGCCAGAAACCGGTCCTAGGATGCTTGATTCCGGTCCAGGGAAGACATGGCTTGGCAGTTCGGGCTGGACTGTTCCCATGAGGCACAGGGTCAAGACTGATTTGCATATGGCCATGTCTAAACTGGGGTGGTGTAGTGGGCAAAAGAACGATGGATGTAACCCAGATCTCTTGACTGGGGGAGAATGTCTGCATTGTCAGCATTCCGTCCATCATTTGTTTGTTGTAACGCTTTTCGCCCTAAGTGGGATGGGTATTCCCAGACGTGGGACCCGTGCTCACTACGCCACTGGAGTCAAGCTATCCTGGCTGATGACGGCTGATAGCCAGAAACCGGTCCTAGGATGCTTGATTCCGGTCCAGGGAAGACACTGCTTGGCAGTTCGGGCTGGACTTTTCCCATGAGGCACAGGGTCAAGACTGATTTGCATATGGCCATGTCTAAACTGGGGTGGTGTAGTGGGCAAAAGAACGATGGATTTAACCCAGATCTCTTGACTGGGGGAGAATGTCTGCATTGTCAGCATTCCGTCCATCATTTGTTTGTTGTAACGCTTTTTGCCCTAAGTAGGATGGGTATTCCCAGATGTGGGACCCGTGCTCACTACGCCACTGGAGTCAAGCTATCTTGGCTGATGACGGCTGATAGCCAGAAACCGGTCCTAGGATGCTTGATTCCGGTCCAGGGAAGACATGGCTTGGCAGTTCGGGCTGGACTGTTCCCATGAGGCACAGGGTCAAGACTGATTTGCATATGGCCATGTCTAAACTGGGGTGGTGTATTGGGCAAAAGAACGATGGATTTAACCCAGATCTCTTGACTGGGGGAGAATGTCTGCATTGTCAGCATTCCGTCCATCATTTGTTTGTTGTAACGCTTTTCGCCCTAAGTGGGATGGGTATTCCCAGACGTGGGACCCGTGCTCACTACGCCACTGGAGTCAAGCTATCCTGGCTGATGACGGCTGATAGCCAGAAACCGGTCCTAGGATGCTTGATTCCGATCCAGGGAAGACATGGCTTGGCAGTTCGGGCTGGACTGTTCCCATGAGGCACAGGGTCAAGACTGATTTGCATATGGCCATGTCTAAACTGGGGTGGTGTAGTGGGCAAAAGAACGATGGATTTAACCCAGATCTCTTGACTGGGGGAGAATGTCTGCATTGTCAGCATTCCGTCCATCATTTGTTTGTTGTAACGCTTTTCGCCCTAAGTGGGATGGGTATTCCCAGACGTGGGACCCGTGCTCACTACGCCACTGGAGTCAAGCTATCCTGGCTGATGACGGCTGATAGCCAGAAACCGGTCCTAGGATGCTTGATTCCGGTCCAGGGAAGACATGGCTTGGCAGTTCGGGCTGGACTGTTCCCATGAGGCACAGGGTCAAGACTGATTTGCATATGGCCATGTCTAAACTGGGGTGGTGTAGTAGGCAAAAGAACGATGGATTTACCCCAGATCTCTTGACTGGGGGAGAATGTCTGCATTGTCAGCATTCCGTCCATCATTTGTTTGTTGTAACGCTTTTCGCCCTAAGTGGGATGGGTATTCCCAGACGTGGGACCCTTGTTCACTACGCCACTGGAGTCAAGCTATCCTGGCTGATGACGGCTGATAGCCAGAAACCGGTCCTAGGATGCTTGATTCCGGTCCAGGGAAGACATGGCTTGGCAGTTCGGGCTGGACTGTTCCCATGAGGCACAGGGTCAAGACTCATTTGCATATGGCCATGTCTAAACTGGGGTGGTGTAGTAGGCAAAAGAACGACGGATTTAACCCAGATCTCTTGACTAGGGGAGAATGTCTGCATTGTCAGCATTCCGTCCATCATTTGTTTGTTGTAACGCTTTTCGCCCTAAGTGGAATGGGTATTCCCAGACGTGGGACCCGTGCTCACTACGCCACTGGAGTCAAGCTATCCTGGCTGATGACGGCTGATAGCCAGAAACCGGTCCTATGATGCTTGATTCCGGTCCAGGGAAGACATGGCTTGGCAGTTCGGGCTGGACTGTTCCCATGAGGCACAGGGTCAAGACTGATTTGCATAAGGCCATGTCTAAACTGGGGTGGTGTAGTGGGCAAAAGAACAATGGATTTAACCCAGATCTCTTGACTGGGGGAGAATGTCTGCATTGTCAGCATTCCGTCCATCATTTGTTTGTTGTAACGCTTTTCGCCCTAAGTGGGATGGGTATTCCCAGACGTGGGACCCGTGCTCACTACGCCACTGGAGTCAAGCTATCCTGGCTGATGATGGCTGATAGCCTGAAACCGGTCCTAGGATGCTTGATTCCGGTCCAGGGAAGACATGGCTTAGCAGTTCGGGCTGGACTGTTCCCATGAGGCACAGGGTCAAGACTGATTTGCATATGGCCATGTCTAAACTGGGGTGGTGTAGTGGGCAAAAGAACGATGGATTTAACCCAGATCTCTTGACTGGGGGAGAATGTCTGCATTGTCAGCATTCCGTCCATCATTTATTTGTTGTAACGCTTTTCGCCCTAAGTGGGATGGGTATTCCCAGACGTGGGACCCGTGCTCACTAAGCCACTGGAGTCAAGCTATCCTGGCTGATGACGGCTGATAGCCAGAAACCAGTCCTAGGATGCTTGATTCCGGTCCAGGGAAGACATGGCTTGGCAGTTCGGGCTGGACTGTTCCCATGAGGCACAGGGTCAAGACTGATTTGCATATGGCCATGTCTAAACTGGGGTGGTGTAGTGGGCAAAAGAACGATGGATGTAACCCAGATCTCTTGACTGGGGGAGAATGTCTGCATTGTCAGCATTCCGTCCATCATTTGTTTGTTGTAACGCTTTTCGCCCTAAGTGGGATGGGTATTCCCAGACGTGGGACCCGTGCTCACTACGCCACTGGAGTCAAGCTATCCTGGCTGATGACGGCTGATAGCCAGAAACCGGTCCTAGGATGCTTGATTCCGGTCCAGGGAAGACACTGCTTGGCAGTTCGGGCTTGACTGTTCCCATGAGGCACAGGGTCAAGACTGATTTGCATAAGGCCATGTCTAAACTGGGGTGGTGTAGTGGGCAAAAGAACAATGGATTTAACCCAGATCTCTTGACTGGGGGAGAATGTCTGCATTGTCAGCATTCCGTCCATCATTTGTTTGTTGTAACGCTTTTCGCCCTAAGTGGGATGGGTATTCCCAGACGTGGGACCCGTGCTCACTACGCCACTGGAGTCAAGCTATCCTGGCTGATGATGGCTGATAGCCAGAAACCGGTCCTAGGATGCTTGATTCCGGTCCAGGGAAGACATGGCTTAGCAGTTCGGGCTGGACTGTTCCCATGAGGCACAGGGTCAAGACTGATTTGCATATGGCCATGTCTAAACTGGGGTGGTGTAGTGGGCAAAAGAACGATGGATTTAACCCAGATCTCTTGACTGGGGGAGAATGTCTGCATTGTCAGCATTCCGTCCATCATTTTTTTGTTGTAACGCTTTTCGCCCTAAGTGGGATGGGTATTCCCAGACGTGGGACCCGTGCTCACTAAGCCACTGGAGTCAAGCTATCCTGGCTGATGACGGCTGATAGCCAGAAACCGGTCCTAGGATGCTTGATTCCGGTCCAGGGAAGACATGGCTTGGCAGTTCGGGCTGGACTGTTCCCATGAGGCACAGGGTCAAGACTGATTTGCATATGGCCATGTCTAAACTGGGGTGGTGTAGTGGGCAAAAGAACGATGGATGTAACCCAGATCTCTTGACTGGGGGAGAATGTCTGCATTGTCAGCATTCCGTCCATCATTTGTTTGTTGTAACGCTTTTCGCCCTAAGTGGGATGGGTATTCCCAGACGTGGGACCCGTGCTCACTACGCCACTGGAGTCAAGCTATCCTGGCTGATGACGGCTGATAGCCAGAAACCGGTCCTAGGATGCTTGATTCCGGTCCAGGGAAGACACTGCTTGGCAGTTCGGGCTGGACTGTTCCCATGAGGCACAGGGTCAAGACTGATTTGCATATGGCCATGTCTAAACTGGGGTGGTGTAGTGGGCAAAAGAACGATGGATTTAACCCAGATCTCTTGACTGGGGGAGAATGTCTGCATTGTCAGCATTCCGTCCATCATTTGTTTGTTGTAACGCTTTTTGCCCTAAGTAGGATGGGTATTCCCAGATGTGGGACCCGTGCTCACTACGCCACTGGAGTCAAGCTATCTTGGCTGATGACGGCTGATAGCCAGAAACCGGTCCTAGGATGCTTGATTCCGGTCCAGGGAAGACATGGCTTGGCAGTTCGGGCTGGACTGTTCCCATGAGGCACAGGGTCAAGACTGATTTGCATATGGCCATGTCTAAACTGGGGTGGTGTATTGGGCAAAAGAACGATGGATTTAACCCAGATCTCTTGACTGGGGGAGAATGTCTGCATTGTCAGCATTCCGTCCATCATTTTTTTGTTGTAACGCTTTTCGCCCTAAGTGGGATGGGTATTCCCAGACGTGGGACCCGTGCTCACTAAGCCACTGGAGTCAAGCTATCCTGGCTGATGACGGCTGATAGCCAGAAACCGGTCCTAGGATGCTTGATTCCGGTCCAGGGAAGACATGGCTTGGCAGTTCGGGCTGGACTGTTCCCATGAGGCACAGGGTCAAGACTGATTTGCATATGGCCATGTCTAAACTGGGGTGGTGTAGTGGGCAAAAGAACGATGGATGTAACCCAGATCTCTTGACTGGGGGAGAATGTCTGCATTGTCAGCATTCCGTCCATCATTTGTTTGTTGTAACGCTTTTCGCCCTAAGTGGGATGGGTATTCCCAGACGTGGGACCCGTGCTCACTACGCCACTGGAGTCAAGCTATCCTGGCTGATGACGGCTGATAGCCAGAAACCGGTCCTAGGATGCTTGATTCCGGTCCAGGGAAGACACTGCTTGGCAGTTCGGGCTGGACTGTTCCCATGAGGCACAGGGTCAAGACTGATTTGCATAAGGCCATGTCTAAACTGGGGTGGTGTAGTGGGCAAAAGAACAATGGATTTAACCCAGATCTCTTGACTGGGGGAGAATGTCTGCATTGTCAGCATTCCGTCCATCATTTGTTTGTTGTAACGCTTTTCGCCCTAAGTGGGATGGGTATTCCCAGACGTGGGACCCGTGCTCACTACGCCACTGGAGTCAAGCTATCCTGGCTGATGATGGCTGATAGCCAGAAACCGGTCCTAGGATGCTTGATTCCGGTCCAGGGAAGACATGGCTTAGCAGTTCGGGCTGGACTGTTCCCATGAGGCACAGGGTCAAGACTGATTTGCATATGGCCATGTCTAAACTGGGGTGGTGTAGTGGGCAAAAGAACGATGGATTTAACCCAGATCTCTTGACTGGGGGAGAATGTCTGCATTGTCAGCATTCCGTCCATCATTTTTTTGTTGTAACGCTTTTCGCCCTAAGTGGGATGGGTATTCCCAGACGTGGGACCCGTGCTCACTAAGCCACTGGAGTCAAGCTATCCTGGCTGATGACGGCTGATAGCCAGAAACCGGTCCTAGGATGCTTGATTCCGGTCCAGGGAAGACATGGCTTGGCAGTTCGGGCTGGACTGTTCCCATGAGGCACAGGGTCAAGACTGATTTGCATATGGCCATGTCTAAACTGGGGTGGTGTAGTGGGCAAAAGAACGATGGATGTAACCCAGATCTCTTGACTGGGGGAGAATGTCTGCATTGTCAGCATTCCGTCCATCATTTGTTTGTTGTAACGCTTTTCGCCCTAAGTGGGATGGGTATTCCCAGACGTGGGACCCGTGCTCACTACGCCACTGGAGTCAAGCTATCCTGGCTGATGACGGCTGATAGCCAGAAACCGGTCCTAGGATGCTTGATTCCGGTCCAGGGAAGACACTGCTTGGCAGTTCGGGCTGGACTGTTCCCATGAGGCACAGGGTCAAGACTGATTTGCATATGGCCATGTCTAAACTGGGGTGGTGTAGTGGGCAAAAGAACGATGGATTTAACCCAGATCTCTTGACTGGGGGAGAATGTCTGCATTGTCAGCATTCCGTCCATCATTTGTTTGTTGTAACGCTTTTTGCCCTAAGTAGGATGGGTATTCCCAGATGTGGGACCCGTGCTCACTACGCCACTGGAGTCAAGCTATCTTGGCTGATGACGGCTGATAGCCAGAAACCGGTCCTAGGATGCTTGATTCCGGTCCAGGGAAGACATGGCTTGGCAGTTCGGGCTGGACTGTTCCCATGAGGCACAGGGTCAAGACTGATTTGCATATGGCCATGTCTAAACTGGGGTGGTGTATTGGGCAAAAGAACGATGGATTTAACCCAGATCTCTTGACTGGGGGAGAATGTCTGCATTGTCAGGATTCCGTCCATCATTTGTTTGTTGTAACGCTTTTCGCCCTAAGTGGGATGGGTATTCCCAGACGTGGGACCCGTGCTCACTACGCCACTGGAGTCAAGCTATCCTGGCTGATGACGGCTGATAGCCAGAAACCGGTCCTAGGATGCTTGATTCCGATCCAGGGAAGACATGGCTTGGCAGTTCGGGCTGGACTGTTCCCATGAGGCACAGGGTCAAGACTGATTTGCATATGGCCATGTCTAAACTGGGGTGGTGTAGTGGGCAAAAGAACGATGGATTTAACCCAGATCTCTTGACTGGGGGAGAATGTCTGCATTGTCAGCATTCCGTCCATCATTTGTTTGTTGTAACGCTTTTCGCCCTAAGTGGGATGGGTATTCCCAGACGTGGGACCCGTGCTCACTACGCCACTGGAGTCAAGCTATCCTGGCTGATGACGGCTGATAGCCAGAAACCGGTCCTAGGATGCTTGATTCCGGTCCAGGGAAGACATGGCTTGGCAGTTCGGGCTGGACTGTTCCCATGAGGCACAGGGTCAAGACTGATTTGCATATGGCCATGTCTAAACTGGGGTGGTGTAGTAGGCAAAAGAACGATGGATTTACCCCAGATCTCTTGACTGGGGGAGAATGTCTGCATTGTCAGCATTCCGTCCATCATTTGTTTGTTGTAACGCTTTTCGCCCTAAGTGGGATGGGTATTCCCAGACGTGGGACCCTTGTTCACTACGCCACTGGAGTCAAGCTATCCTGGCTGATGACGGCTGATAGCCAGAAACCGGTCCTAGGATGCTTGATTCCGGTCCAGGGAAGACATGGCTTGGCAGTTCGGGCTGGACTGTTCCCATGAGGCACAGGGTCAAGACTGATTTGCATATGGCCATGTCTAAACTGGGGTGGTGTAGTAGGCAAAAGAACGACGGATTTAACCCAGATCTCTTGACTAGGGGAGAATGTCTGCATTGTCAGCATTCCGTCCATCATTTGTTTGTTGTAACGCTTTTCGCCCTAAGTGGGATGGGTATTCCCAGACGTGGGACCCGTGCTCACTACGCCACTGGAGTCAAGCTATCCTGGCTGATGGCGGCTGATAGCCAGAAACCGGTCCTATGATGCTTGATTCCGGTCCAGGGAAGACATGGCTTGGCAGTTCGGGCTGGACTGTTCCCATGAGGCACAGGGTCAAGACTGATTTGCATAAGGCCATGTCTAAACTGGGGTGGTGTAGTGGGCAAAAGAACAATGGATTTAACCCAGATCTCTTGACTGGGGGAGAATGTCTGCATTGTCAGCATTCCGTCCATCATTTGTTTGTTGTAACGCTTTTCGCCCTAAGTGGGATGGGTATTCCCAGACGTGGGACCCGTGCTCACTACGCCACTGGAGTCAAGCTATCCTGGCTGATGATGGCTGATAGCCAGAAACCGGTCCTAGGATGCTTGATTCCGGTCCAGGGAAGACATGGCTTAGCAGTTCGGGCTGGACTGTTCCCATGAGGCACAGGGTCAAGACTGATTTGCATATGGCCATGTCTAAACTGGGGTGGTGTAGTGGGCAAAAGAACGATGGATTTAACCCAGATCTCTTGACTGGGGGAGAATGTCTGCATTGTCAGCATTCCGTCCATCATTTTTTTGTTGTAACGCTTTTCGCCCTAAGTGGGATGGGTATTCCCAGACGTGGGACCCGTGCTCACTAAGCCACTGGAGTCAAGCTATCCTGGCTGATGACGGCTGATAGCCAGAAACCGGTCCTAGGATGCTTGATTCCGGTCCAGGGAAGACATGGCTTTGCAGTTCGGGCTGGACTGTTCCCATGAGGCACAGGGTCAAGACTGATTTGCATATGGCCATGTCTAAACTGGGGTGGTGTAGTGGGCAAAAGAACGATGGATGTAACCCAGATCTCTTGACTGGGGGAGAATGTCTGCATTGTCAGCATTCCGTCCATCATTTGTTTGTTGTAACGCTTTTCGCCCTAAGTGGGATGGGTATTCCCAGACGTGGGACCCGTGCTCACTACGCCACTGGAGTCAAGCTATCCTGGCTGATGACGGCTGATAGCCAGAAACCGGTCCTAGGATGCTTGATTCCGGTCCAGGGAAGACACTGCTTGGCAGTTCGGGCTGGACTGTTCCCATGAGGCACAGGGTCAAGACTGATTTGCATAAGGCCATGTCTAAACTGGGGTGGTGTAGTGGGCAAAAGAACAATGGATTTAACCCAGATCTCTTGACTGGGGGAGAATGTCTGCATTGTCAGCATTCCGTCCATCATATGTTTGTTGTAACGCTTTTCGCCCGAAGTGGGATGGGTATTCCCAGACGTGGGACCCGTGCTCACTACGCCACTGGAGTCAAGCTATCCTGGCTGATGATGGCTGATAGCCAGAAACCGGTCCTAGGATGCTTGATTCCGGTCCAGGGAAGACATGGCTTAGCAGTTCGGGCTGGACTGTTCCCATGAGGCACAGGGTCAAGACTGATTTGCATATGGCCATGTCTAAACTGGGGTGGTGTAGTGGGCAAAAGAACGATGGATGTAACCCAGATCTCTTGACTGGGGGAGAATGTCTGCATTGTCAGCATTCCGTCCATCATTTGTTTGTTGTAACGCTTTTCGCCCTAAGTGGTATGGGTATTCCCAGACGTGGGACCCGTGCTCACTACGCCACTGGAGTCAAGCTATCCTGGCTGATGACGGCTGATAGCCAGAAACCGGTCCTGGGATGCTTGATTCCGGTCCAGGGAAGACACTGCTTGGCAGTTCGGGCTGGACTGTTCCCATGAGGCACAGGGTCAAGACTGATTTGCATATGGCCATGTCTAAACTGGGGTGGTGTAGTGGGCAAAAGAACGATGGATTTAACCCAGATCTCTTGACTGGGGGAGAATGTCTGCATTGTCAGCATTCCGTCCATCATTTGTTTGTTGTAACGCTTTTTGCCCTAAGTAGGATGGGTATTCCCAGATGTGGGACCCGTGCTCACTACGCCACTGGAGTCAAGCTATCTTGGCTGATGACGGCTGATAGCCAGAAACCGGTCCTAGGATGCTTGATTCCGGTCCAGGGAAGACATGGCTTGGCAGTTCGGGCTGGACTGTTCCCATGAGGCACAGGGTCAAGACTGATTTGCATATGGCCATGTCTAAACTGGGGTGGTGTATTGGGCAAAAGAACGATGGATTTAACCCAGATATCTTGACTGGGGGAGAATGTCTGCATTGTCAGCATTCCGTCCATCATTTGTTTGTTGTAACGCTTTTCGCCCTAAGTGGGATGGGTATTCCCAGACGTGGGACCCGTGCTCACTACGCCACTGGAGTCAAGCTATCCTGGCTGATGACGGCTGATAGCCAATAACCGGTCCTAGGATGCTTGATTCCGATCCAGGGAAGACATGGCTTGGCAGTTCGGGCTGGACTGTTCCCATGAGGCACAGGGTCAAGACTGATTTGCATATGGCCATGTCTAAACTGGGGTGGTGTAGTGGGCAAAAGAACGATGGATTTAACCCAGATCTCTTGACTGGGGGAGAATGTCTGCATTGTCAGCATTCCGTCCATCATTTGTTTGTTGTAACGCTTTTCGCCCTAAGTGGGATGGGTATTCCCAGACGTGGGACCCGTGCTCACTACGCCACTGGAGTCAAGCTATCCTGGCTGATGACGGCTGATAGCCAGAAACCGGTCCTAGGATGCTTGATTCCGGTCCAGGGAAGACATGGCTTGGCAGTTCGGGCTGGACTGTTCCCGTGAGGCACAGGGTCAAGACTGATTTGCATATGGCCATGTCTAAACTGGGGTGGTGTAGTAGGCAAAAGAACGATGGATTTACCCCAGATCTCTTGACTGGGGGAGAATGTCTGCATTGTCAGCATTCCGTCCATCATTTGTTTGTTGTAACGCTTTTCGCCCTAAGTGGGATGGGTATTCCCAGACGTGGGACCCTTGTTCACTACGCCACTGGAGTCAAGCTATCCTGGCTGATGACGGCTGATAGCCAGAAACCGGTCCTAGGATGCTTGATTCCGGTCCAGGGAAGACATGGCTTGGCAGTTCGGGCTGGACTGTTCCCATGAGGCACAGGGTCAAGACTGATTTGCATATGGCCATGTCTAAACTGGGGTGGTGTAGTAGGCAAAAGAACGACGGATTTAACCCAGATCTCTTGACTAGGGGAGAATGTCTGCATTGTCAGCATTCCGTCCATCATTTGTTTGTTGTAACGCTTTTCGCCCTAAGTGGGATGGGTATTCCCAGACGTGGGACCCGTGCTCACTACGCCACTGGAGTCAAGCTATCCTGGCTGATGACGGCTGATAGCCAGAAACCGGTCCTAGGATGCTTGATTCCGGTCCAGGGAAGACATGGCTTGGCAGTTCGGGCTGGACTGTTCCCATGAGGCACAGGGTCAAGACTGATTTGCATATGGCCATGTCTAAACTGGGGTGGTGTAGTGGGCAAAAGAACGATGGATTTAACCCAGATCTCTTGACTGGGGGAGAATGTCTGCATTGTCAGCATTCCGTCCATCATTTGTTTGTTGTAACGCTTTTCGCCCTAAGTGGGATGGGTATTCCCAGACGTGGGACCCGTGCTCACTACGCCACTGGAGTCAAGCTATCCTGGCTGATGACGGCTGATAGCCAGAAACCGGTCCTATGATGCTTGATTCCGGTCCAGGGAAGACATGGCTTGGCAGTTCGGGCTGGACTGTTCCCATGAGGCACAGGGTCAAGACTGATTTGCATAAGGCCATGTCTAAACTGGGGTGGTGTAGTGGGCAAAAGAACAATGGATTTAACCCAGATCTCTTGACTGGTTGAGAATGTCTGCATTGTCAGCATTCCGTCCATCATTTGTTTGTTGTAACGCTTTTCGCCCTAAGTGGGATGGGTATTCCCAGACGTGGGACCCGTGCTCACTACGCCACTGGAGTCAAGCTATCCTGGCTGATGATGGCTGATAGCCAGAAACCGGTCCTAGGATGCTTGATTCCGGTCCAGGGAAGACATAGCTTAGCAGTTCGGGCTGGACTGTTCCCATGAGGCACAGGGTCAAGACTGATTTGCATATGGCCATGTCTAAACTGGGGTGGTGTAGTGGGCAAAAGAACGATGGATTTAACCCAGATCTCTTGACTGGGGGAGAATGTCTGCATTGTCAGCATTCCGTCCATCATTTTTTTGTTGTAACGCTTTTCGCCCTAAGTGGGATGGGTATTCCCAGACGTGGGACCCGTGCTCACTAAGCCACTGGAGTCAAGCTATCCTGGCTGATGACGGCTGATAGCCAGAAACCGGTCCTAGGATGCTTGATTCCGGTCCAGGGAAGACATGGCTTGGCAGTTCGGGCTGGACTGTTCCCATGAGGCACAGGGTCAAGACTGATTTGCATATGGCCATGTCTAAACTGGGGTGGTGTAGTGGGCAAAAGAACGATGGATGTAACCCAGATCTCTTGACTGGGGGAGAATGTCTGCATTGTCAGCATTCCGTCCATCATTTGTTTGTTGTAACGCTTTTCGCCCTAAGTGGGATGGGTATTCCCAGACGTGGGACCCGTGCTCACTACGCCACTGGAGTCAAGCTATCCTGGCTGATGACGGCTGATAGCCAGAAACCGGTCCTAGGATGCTTGATTCCGGTCCAGGGAAGACACTGCTTGGCAGTTCGGGCTGGACTGTTCCCATGAGGCACAGGGTCAAGACTGATTTGCATAAGGCCATGTCTAAACTGGGGTGGTGTAGTGGGCAAAAGAACAATGGATTTAACCCAGATCTCTTGACTGGGGGAGAATGTCTGCATTGTCAGCATTCCATCCATCATTTTTTTGTTGTAACGCTTTTCGCCCTAAGTGGGATGGGTATTCCCAGACGTGGGACCCGTGCTCACTAAGCCACTGGAGTCAAGCTATCCTGGCTGATGATGGCTGATAGCCAGAAACCGGTCCTAGGATGCTTGATTCCGGTCCAGGGAAGACATGGCTTGGCAGTTCGGGCTGGACTGTTCCCATGAGGCACAGGGTCAAGACTGATTTGCATATGGCCATGTCTAAACTGGGGTGGTGTAGTGGGCAAAAGAACGATGGATGTAACCCAGATCTCTTGACTGGGGGAGAATGTCTGCATTGTCAGCATTCCGTCCATCATTTGTTTGTTTTAACGCTTTTCGCCCTAAGTGGGATGGGTATTCCCAGACGTGGGACCCGTGCTCACTACGCCACTGGAGTCAAGCTATCCTGGCTGATGACGGCTGATAGCCAGAAACCGGTCCTAGGATGCTTGATTCCGGTCCAGGGAAGACACTGCTTGGCAGTTCGGGCTGGACTGTTCCCATGAGGCACAGGGTCAAGACTGATTTGCATATGGCCATGTCTAAACTGGGGTGGTGTAGTGGGCAAAAGAACGATGGATTTAACCCAGATCTCTTGACTGGGGGAGAATGTCTGCATTGTCAGCATTCCGTCCATCATTTGTTTGTTGTAACGCTTTTTGCCCTAAGTGGGATGGGTATTCCCAGACGTGGGACCCGTGCTCACTACGCCACTGGAGTCAAGCTATCCTGGCTGATGACGGCTGATAGCCAGAAACCGGTCCTAGGATGCTTGATTCCGGTCCAGGGAAGACATGGCTTGGCAGTTCGGGCTGGACTGTTCCCATGAGGCACAGGGTCAAGACTGATTTGCATATGGCCATGTCTAAACTGGGGTGGTGTAGTGGGCAAAAGAACGATGGATGTAACCCAGATCTCTTGACTGGGGGAGAATGTCTGCATTGTCAGCATTCCGTCCATCATTTGTTTGTTGTAACGCTTTTCGCCCTAAGTGGGATGGGTATTCCCAGACGTGGGACCCGTGCTCACTACGCCACTGGAGTCAAGCTATCCTGGCTGATGACGGCTGATAGCCAGAAACCGGTCCTAGGATGCTTGATTCCGGTCCAGGGAAGACACTGCTTGGCAGTTCGGGCTGGACTGTTCCCATGAGGCACAGGGTCAAGACTGATTTGCATATGGCCATGTCTAAACTGGGGTGGTGTAGTGGGCAAAAGAACGATGGATTTAACCCAGATCTCTTGACTGGGGGAGAATGTCTGCATTGTCAGCATTCCGTCCATCATTTGTTTGTTGTAACGCTTTTTGCCCTAAGTAGGATGGGTATTCCCAGATGTGGGACCCGTGCTCACTACGCCACTGGAGTCAAGCTATCTTGGCTGATGACGGCTGATAGCCAGAAACCGGTCCTAGGATGCTTGATTCCGGTCCAGGGAAGACATGGCTTGGCAGTTCGGGCTGGACTGTTCCCATGAGGCACAGGGTCAAGACTGATTTGCATATGGCCATGTCTAAACTGGGGTGGTGTATTGGGCAAAAGAACGATGGATTTAACCCAGATCTCTTGACTGGGGGAGAATGTCTGCATTGTCAGCATTCCGTCCATCATTTGTTTGTTGTAACGCTTTTCGCCCTAAGTGGGATGGGTATTCCCAGACGTGGGACCCGTGCTCACTACGCCACTGGAGTCAAGCTATCCTGGCTGATGACGGCTGATAGCCAGAAACCGGTCCTAGGATGCTTGATTCCGATCCAGGGAAGACATGGCTTGGCAGTTCGGGCTGGACTGTTCCCATGAGGCACAGGGTCAAGACTGATTTGCATATGGCCATGTCTAAACTGGGGTGGTGTAGTGGGCAAAAGAACGATGGATTTAACCCAGATCTCTTGACTGGGGGAGAATGTCTGCATTGTCAGCATTCCGTCCATCATTTGTTTGTTGTAACGCTTTTCGCCCTAAGTGGGATGGGTATTCCCAGACGTGGGACCCGTGCTCACTACGCCACTGGAGTCAAGCTATCCTGGCTGATGACGGCTGATAGCCAGAAACCGGTCCTAGGATGCTTGATTCCGGTCCAGGGAAGACATGGCTTGGCAGTTCGGGCTGGACTGTTCCCATGAGGCACAGGGTCAAGACTGATTTGCATATGGCCATGTCTAAACTGGGGTGGTGTAGTAGGCAAAAGAACGATGGATTTACCCCAGATCTCTTGACTGGGGGAGAATGTCTGCATTGTCAGCATTCCGTCCATCATTTGTTTGTTGTAACGCTTTTCGCCCTAAGTGGGATGGGTATTCCCAGACGTGGGACCCTTGTTCACTACGCCACTGGAGTCAAGCTATCCTGGCTGATGACGGCTGATAGCCAGAAACCGGTCCTAGGATGCTTGATTCCGGTCCAGGGAAGACATGGCTTGGCAGTTCGGGCTGGACTGTTCCCATGAGGCACAGGGTCAAGACTGATTTGCATATGGCCATGTCTAAACTGGGGTGGTGTAGTAGGCAAAAGAACGACGGATTTAACCCAGATCTCTTGACTAGGGGAGAATGTCTGCATTGTCAGCATTCCGTCCATCATTTGTTTGTTGTAACGCTTTTCGCCCTAAGTGGGATGGGTATTCCCAGACGTGGGACCCGTGCTCACTACGCCACTGGAGTCAAGCTATCCTGGCTGATGACGGCTGATAGCCAGAAACCGGTCCTAGGATGCTTGATTCCGGTCCAGGGAAGACATGGCTTGGCAGTTCGGGCTGGACTGTTCCCATGAGGCACAGGGTCAAGACTGATTTGCATATGGCCATGTCTAAACTGGGGTGGTGTAGTGGGCAAAAGAACGATGGATTTAACCCAGATCTCTTGACTGGGGGAGAATGTCTGCATTGTCAGCATTCCGTCCATCATTTGTTTGTTGTAACGCTTTTCGCCCTAAGTGGGATGGGTATTCCCAGACGTGGGACCCGTGCTCACTACGCCACTGGAGTCAAGCTATCCTGGCTGATGACGGCTGATAGCCAGAAACCGGTCCTATGATGCTTGATTCCGGTCCAGGGAAGACATGGCTTGGCAGTTCGGGCTGGACTGTTCCCATGAGGCACAGGGTCAAGACTGATTTGCATAAGGCCATGTCTAAACTGGGGTGGTGTAGTGGGCAAAAGAACAATGGATTTAACCCAGATCTCTTGACTGGGGGAGAATGTCTGCATTGTCAGCATTCCGTCCATCATTTGTTTGTTGTAACGCTTTTCGCCCTAAGTGGGATGGGTATTCCCAGACGTGGGACCCGTGCTCACTACGCCACTGGAGTCAAGCTATCCTGGCTGATGATGGCTGATAGCCAGAAACCGGTCCTAGGATGCTTGATTCCGGTCCAGGGAAGACATAGCTTAGCAGTTCGGGCTGGACTGTTCCCATGAGGCACAGGGTCAAGACTGATTTGCATATGGCCATGTCTAAACTGGGGTGGTGTAGTGGGCAAAAGAACGATGGATTTAACCCAGATCTCTTGACTGGGGGAGAATGTCTGCATTGTCAGCATTCCGTCCATCATTTTTTTGTTGTAACGCTTTTCGCCCTAAGTGGGATGGGTATTCCCAGACGTGGGACCCGTGCTCACTAAGCCACTGGAGTCAAGCTATCCTGGCTGATGACGGCTGATAGCCAGAAACCGGTCCTAGGATGCTTGATTCCGGTCCAGGGAAGACATGGCTTGGCAGTTCGGGCTGGACTGTTCCCATGAGGCACAGGGTCAAGACTGATTTGCATATGGCCATGTCTAAACTGGGGTGGTGTAGTGGGCAAAAGAACGATGGATGTAACCCAGATCTCTTGACTGGGGGAGAATGTGTGCATTGTCAGCATTCCGTCCATCATTTGTTTGTTGTAACGCTTTTCGCCCTAAGTGGGATGGGTATTCCCAGACGTGGGACCCGTGCTCACTACGCCACTGGAGTCAAGCTATCCTGGCTGATGACGGCTGATAGCCAGAAACCGGTCCTAGGATGCTTGATTCCGGTCCAGGGAAGACACTGCTTGGCAGTTCGGGCTGGACTGTTCCCATGAGGCACAGGGTCAAGACTGATTTGCATAAGGCCATGTCTAAACTGGGGTGGTGTAGTGGGCAAAAGAACAATGGATTTAACCCAGATCTCTTGACTGGGGGAGAATGTCTGCATTGTCAGCATTCCGTCCATCATTTTTTTGTTGTAACGCTTTTCGCCCTAAGTGGGATGGGTATTCCCAGACGTGGGACCCGTGCTCACTAAGCCACTGGAGTCAAGCTATCCTGGCTGATGATGGCTGATAGCCAGAAACCGGTCCTAGGATGCTTGATTCCGGTCCAGGGAAGACATGGCTTGGCAGTTCGGGCTGGACTGTTCCCATGAGGCACAGGGTCAAGACTGATTTGCATATGGCCATGTCTAAACTGGGGTGGTGTAGTGGGCAAAAGAACGATGGATGTAACCCAGATCTCTTGACTGGGGGAGAATGTCTGCATTGTCAGCATTCCGTCCATCATTTGTTTGTTGTAACGCTTTTCGCCCTAAGTGGGATGGGTATTCCCAGACGTGGGACCCGTGCTCACTACGCCACTGGAGTCAAGCTATCCTGGCTGATGACGGCTGATAGCCAGAAACCGGTCCTAGGATGCTTGATTCCGGTCCAGGGAAGACACTGCTTGGCAGTTCGGGCTGGACTGTTCCCATGAGGCACAGGGTCAAGACTGATTTGCATATGGCCATGTCTAAACTGGGGTGGTGTAGTGGGCAAAAGAACGATGGATTTAACCCAGATCTCTTGACTGGGGGAGAATGTCTGCATTGTCAGCATTCCGTCCATCATTTGTTTGTTGTAACGCTTTTTGCCCTAAGTGGGATGGGTATTCCCAGACGTGGGACCCGTGCTCACTACGCCACTGGAGTCAAGCTATCCTGGCTGATGACGGCTGATAGCCAGAAACCGGTCCTAGGATGCTTGATTCCGGTCCAGGGAAGACATGGCTTGGCAGTTCGGGCTGGACTGTTCCCATGAGGCACAGGGTCAAGACTAATTTGCATATGGCCATGTCTAAACTGGGGTGGTGTAGTGGGCAAAAGAACGATGGATTTACCCCAGATCTCTTGACTGGGGGAGAATGTCTGCATTGTCAGCATTCCGTCCATCATTTGTTTGTTGTAACGCTTTTCGCCCTAAGTGGGATGGGTATTCCCAGACGTGGGACCCGTGCTCACTACGCCACTGGAGTCAAGCTATCCTGGCTGATGACGGCTGATAGCCAGAAACCGGTCCTAGGATGCTTGATTCCGGTCCAGGGAAGACATGGCTTGGCAGTTCGGGCTGGACTGTTCCCATGAGGCACAGGGTCAAGACTGATTTGCATATGGCCATGTCTAAACTGGGGTGGTGTATTGGGCAAAAGAACGATGGATTTAACCCAGATCTCTTGACTGGGGGAGAATGTCTGCATTGTCAGCATTCCGTCCATCATTTGTTTGTTGTAACGCTTTTCGCCCTAAGTGGGATGGGTATTCCCAGACGTGGGACCCGTGCTCACTACGCCACTGGAGTCAAGCTATCCTGGCTGATGACGGCTGATAGCCAGAAACCGGTCCTAGGATGCTTGATTCCGGTCCAGGGAAGACATGGCTTGGCAGTTCGGGCTGGACTGTTCCCATGAGGCACAGGGTCAAGACTGATTTGCATATGGCCATGTCTAAACTGGGGTGGTGTAGTGGGCAAAAGAACGATGGATTTAACCCAGATCTCTTGACTGGGGGAGAATGTCTGCATTGTCAGCATTCCGTCCATCATTTGTTTGTTGTAACGCTTTTCGCCCTAAGTGGGATGGGTATTCCCAGACGTGGGACCCGTGCTCACTACGCCACTGGAGTCAAGCTATCCTGGCTGATGACGGCTGATAGCCAGAAACCGGTCCTAGGATACTTGATTCCGGTCCAGGGAAGACATGGCTTGGCAGTTCGGGCTGGACTGTTCCCATGAGGCACAGGGTCAAGACTGATTTGCATATGGCCATGTCTAAACTGGGGTGGTGTAGTAGGCAAAAGAACGATGGATTTACCCCAGATCTCTTGACTGGGGGAGAATGTCTGCATTGTCAGCATTCCGTCCATCATTTGTTTGTTGTAACGCTTTTCGCCCTAAGTGGGATGGGTATTCCCAGACGTGGGACCCTTGTTCACTACGCCACTGGAGTCAAGCTATCCTGGCTGATGACGGCTGATAGCCAGAAACCGGTCCTAGGATGCTTGATTCCGGTCCAGGGAAGACATGGCTTGGCAGTTCGGGCTGGACTGTTCTCATGAGGCACAGGGTCAAGACTGATTTGCATATGGCCATGTCTAAACTGCGGTGGTGTAGTAGGCAAAAGAACGACGGATTTAACCCAGATCTCTTGACTGGGGGAGAATGTCTGCATTGTCAGCATTCCGTCCATCATTTGTTTGTTGTAACGCTTTTCGCCCTAAGTGGGATGGGCATTCCCAGACGTGGGACCCGTGCTCACTACGCCACTGGAGTCAAGCTATCCTGGCTGATGACGGCTGATAGCCAGAAACCGGTCCTAGGATGCTTGATTCCGGTCCAGGGAAGACATGGCTTGGCAGTTCGGACTGGACTGTTCCCATGAGGCAAAGGGTCAAGACTGATTTGCATATGGCCATGTCTAAACTGGGGTGGTGTAGTGGGCAAAAGAACGATGGATTTAACCCAGATCTCTTGACTGGGGGAGAATGTCTGCATTGTCAGCATTCCGTCCATCATTTGTTTGTTGTAACGCTTTTCGCCCTAAGTGGGATGGGTATTCCCAGACGTGGGACCCGTGCTCACTACGCCACTGGAGTCAAGCTATCCTGGCTGATGACGGCTGATAGCCAGAAACCGGTCCTAGGATGCTTGATTCCGGTCCAGGGAAGACATAGCTTGGCAGTTCGGGCCGGACTGTTCCCATGAGGCACAGGGTCAAGACTGATTTGCATATGGCCATGTCTAAACTGGGGTGGTGTAGTGGGCAAAAGAACGATGGATTTAACCCAGATCTCTTGACTGGGGGAGAATGTCTGCATTGTCAGCATTCCGTCCATCATTTGTTTGTTGTAACGCTTTTCGCCCTAAGTGGGATGGGTATTCCCAGACGTGGGACCCGTGCTCACTACGCCACTGGAGTCAAGCTATCCTGGCTGATGACGGCTGATAGCCAGAAACCGGTCCTAGGATGCTTGATTCCGGTCCAGGGAAGACATGGCTTGGCAGTTCGGGCTGGACTGTTCCCATGAGGCACAGGGTCGAGACTGATTTGCATATGGCCATGTCTAAACTGGGGTGGTGTAGTGGGCAAAAGAACGATGGATTTAACCCAGATCTCTTGACTGGGGAGAATGTCTGCATTGTCAGCATTCCGTCCATCATTTGTTTGTTGTAACGCTTTTCGCCCTAAGTGGGATGGGTATTCCAAGACGTGGGACCCGTGCTCACTACGCCACTGGAGTCAAGCTATCCTGGCTGATGACGGCTGATAGCCAGAAACCGGTCCTAGGATGCTTGATTCCGGTCCAGGGAAGACATGGCTTGGCAGTTCGGGCTGGACTGTTCCCATGAGGCACAGGGTCAAGACTGATTTGCATATGGCCATGTCTAAACTGGGGTGGTGGTAGTGGGCAAAAGAACGATGGATGTAACCCAGATCTCTTGACTGGGGGAGAATGTCTGCATTGTCAGCATTCCGTCCATCATTTGTTTGTTGTAACGCTTTTCGCCCTAAGTGGGATGGG
Organism: Triturus cristatus; assembly: GCF_964204655.1. Lineage (NCBI taxonomy): Eukaryota > Metazoa > Chordata > Amphibia > Caudata > Salamandridae > Triturus > Triturus cristatus. Next base: position 881,860,695 of record NC_140591.1, read on the forward strand.
TATTCCCAGACGTGGGACCCGTGCTCACTACGCCACTGGAGTCAAGCTATCCTGGCTGATGATGGCTGATAGCCAGAAACCGGTCCTAGGATGCTTGATTCCGGTCCAGGGAAGACACTGCTTGGCAGTTCGGGCTGGACTGTTCCCATGAGGCACAGGGTCAAGACTGATTTGCATATGGCCATGTCTAAACTGGGGTGGTGTAGTGGGCAAAAGAACGATGGATTTAACCCAGATCTCTTGACTGGGGGAGAATGTCTGCATTGTCAGCATTCCATCCATCATTTGTTTGTTGTAACGCTTTTTGCACAAAGTGGGATGGGTATTCCCAGACGTGGGACCCGTGCTCACTACGCCACTGGAGTCAAGCTATCCTGGTTGATGGCGGCTGATAGCCAGAAACCGGTCCTAGGATGCTTGATTCCGGTCCAGGGAAGACATGGCTTGGCAGTTCGGGCTGGACTGTTCCCATGAGGCACAGGGTCAAGACTGATTTGCATATGGCCATGTCTAAACTGGGGTGGTGTAGTGGGCAAAAGAACGATGGATTTATCCCAGATCTCTTGACTGGGGGAGAATGTCTGCATTGTCAGCATTCCGTCCATCATTTGTTTGTTGTAACGCTTTTCGCCCTAAGTGGGATGGGTATTCCCAGACGTGGGACCCGTGCTCACTACGCCACTGGAGTCAAGCTATCCTGGCTGATGACGGCTGATAGCCAGAAACCGGTCCTAGGATGCTTGATTCCGGTCCAGGGAAGACATGGCTTGGCAGTTCGGGCTGGACTGTTCCCATGAGGCACAGGGTCAAGACTGATTTGCATATGGCCATGTCTAAACTGGGGTGGTGTAGTGGGCAAAAGAACGATGGATTTAACCCAGATCTCTTGACTGGGGGAGAATGTCTGCATTGTCAGCATTCCGTCCATCATTTGTTTGTTGTAACGCTTTTCGCCCTAAGTGGGATGGGTATTCCCAGACGTGGGACCCGTGCTCACTACGCCACTGGAGTCAAGCTATCCTGGCTGATGACGGCTGATAGCCAGAAACCGGTCCTAGGATGCTTGATTCCGGTCCAGGGAAGACATGGCTTGGCAGTTCGGGCTGGACTGTTCCCATGAGGCACAGGGTCGAGACTGATTTGCATATGGCCATGTCTAAACTGGGGTGGTGTAGTGGGCAAAAGAACGATGGATTTAACCCAGATCTCTTGACTGGGGAGATTGTCTGCATTGTCAGCATTCCGTCCATCATTTGTTTGTTGTAACGCTTTTCGCCCTAAGTGGGATGGGTATTCCAAGACGTGGGACCCGTGCTCACTACGCCACTGGAGTCAAGCTATCCTGGCTGATAGCCAGAAACCGGTCCTAGGATGCTTGATTCCGGTCCAGGGAAGACATGGCTTGGCAGTTCGGGCTGGACTGTTCCCATGAGGCACAGGGTCAAGACTGATTTGCATATGGCCATGTCTAAACTGGGGTGGTGTAGTAGGCAAAAGAACGACGGATTTAACCCAGATCTCTTGACTGGGGGAGAATGTCTGCATTGTCAGCATTCCGTCCATCATTTGTTTGTTGTAACGCTTTTCGCCCTAAGTGGGATGGGTATTCCCAGACGTGGGACCCGTGCTCACTACGCCACTGGAGTCAAGCTATCCTGGCTGATGACGGCTGATAGCCAGAAACCGGTCCTAGGATGCTTGATTCCGGTCCAGGGAAGACATGGCGTGGCAGTTCGGGCTGGACTGTTCCCATGAGGCACAGGGTCAAGACTGATTTGCATATGGCCATGTCTAAACTGGGGTGGTGTAGTGGGCAAAAGAACGATGGATTTAACCCAGATCTCTTGACTGGGGGAGAATGTCTGCATTGTCAGCATTCCGTCCATCATTTGTTTGTTGTAACGCTTTTCGCCCTAAGTGGGATGGGCATTCCCAGACGTGGGACCCGTGCTCACTACGCCACTGGAGTCAAGCTATCCTGGCTGATGACGGCTGATAGCCAGAAACCGGTCCTAGGATGCTTGATTCCGGTCCAGGGAAGACATGGCTTGGCAGTTCGGACTGGACTGTTCCCATGAGGCAAAGGGTCAAGACTGATTTGCATATGGCCATGTCTAAACTGGGGTGGTGTAGTGGGCAAAAGAACGATGGATTTAACCCAGATCTCTTGACTGGGGGAGAATGTCTGCATTGTCAGCATTCCGTCCATCATTTGTTTGTTGTAACGCTTTTCGCCCTAAGTGGGATGGGTATTCCCAGACGTGGGACCCGTGCTCACTACGCCACTGGAGTCAAGCTATCCTGGCTGATGACGGCTGATAGCCAGAAACCGGTCCTAGGATGCTTGATTCCGGTCCAGGGAAGACATACCTTGGCAGTTCGGGCCGGACTGTTCCCATGAGGCACAGGGTCAAGACTGATTTGCATATGGCCATGTCTAAACTGGGGTGGTGTAGTGGGCAAAAGAACGATGGATTTAACCCAGATCTCTTGACTGGGGGAGAATGTCTGCATTGTCAGCATTCCGTCCATCATTTGTTTGTTGTAACGCTTTTCGCCCTAAGTGGGATGGGTATTCCCAGACGTGGGACCCGTGCTCACTACGCCACTGGAGTCAAGCTATCCTGGCTGATGACGGCTGATAGCCAGAAACCGGTCCTAGGATGCTTGATTCCGGTCCAGGGAAGACATGGCTTGGCAGTTCGGGCTGGACTGTTCCCATGAGGCACAGGGTCAAGACTGATTTGCATATGGCCATGTCTAAACTGGGGTGGTGTAGTGGGCAAAAGAACGATGGATTTAACCCAGATCTCTTGATTGGGGGAGAATGTCTGCATTGTCAGCATTCCGTCCATCATTTGTTTGTTGTAACGCTTTTCGCCCTAAGTGGGATGGGTATTCCCAGACGTGGGACCCGTGCTCACTACGCCACTGGAGTCAAGCTATCCTGGCTGATGACGGCTGATAGCCAGAAACCGGTCCTAGGATGCTTGATTCCGGTCCAGGGAAGACATGGCTTGGCAGTTCGGGCTGGACTGTTCCCATGAGGCACAGGGTCAAGACTGATTTGCATATGGCCATGTCTAAACTGGGGTGGTGTAGTGGGCAAATGAACGATGGATTTAACCCAGATCTCTTGACTGGGGGAGAATGTCTGCATTGTCAGCATTCCGTCCATCATTTGTTTGTTGTAACGCTTTTCGCCCTAAGTGGGATGGGTATTCCCAGACGTGGGACCCGTGCTCACTACGCCACTGGAGTCAAGCTATCCTGGCTGATGACGGCTGATAGCCAGAAACCGGTCCTAGGATGCTTGATTCCGGTCCAGGAAAGACATGGCTTGGCAGTTCGGGCTGGACTGTTCCCATGAGGCACAGAGTCAAGACTGATTTGCATATGGCCATGTCTAAACTGGGGTGGTGTAGTGGGCAAAAGAACGATGGATTTAAACCAGATCTCTTGACAGGGGGAGAATGTCTGCATTGTCAGCATTCCGTTCATCATTTGTTTGTTGTAACGCTTTTCGCCCTAAGTGGGATGGGTATTCCCAGACGTGGGACCCGTGCTCACTACGCCACTGGAGTCAAGCTATCCTGGCTGATGACGGCTGATAGCCAGAAACCGGTCCTAGGATGATTGATTCCGGTCCAGGGAAGACATGGCTTGGCAGTTCGGGCTGGACTGTTCCCATGAGGCACAGGGTCAAGACTGATTTGCATATGGCCATGTCTAAACTGGGGTGGTGTAGTGGGTAAAAGAACGATGGATTTAACCCAGATCTCTTGACTGGGGGAGAATGGCTGCATTGTCAGCATTCCGTCCATCATTTGTTTGTTGTAACGCTTTTCGCCCTAAGTGGGATGGGTATTCCCAGACGTGGGACCCGTGCTCACTACGCCACTGGAGTCAAGCTATCCTGGCTGATGACGGCTGATAGCCAGAAACCGGTCCTAGGATGCTTGATTCCGGTCCAGGGAAGACATGGCTTGGCAGTTCGGGCTGGACTGTTCCCATGAGGCACAGGGTCAAGACTGATTTGCATATGGCCATGTCTAAACTGGGGTGGTGTAGTGGGCAAAAGAACAATGGATTTAACCCAGATCTCTTGACTGGGGGAGAATGTCTGCATTGTCAGCATTCCGTCCATCATTTGTTTGTTGTAACGCTTTTTGCCCTAAGTGGGATGGGTATTCCCAGACGTGGGACCCGTGCTCACTACGCCACTGGAGTCAAGGTATCCTGGCTGATGACGGCTGATAGCCAGAAACCGGTCCTAGGATGCTTGATTCCGGTCCAGGGAAGACATGGCTTAGCAGTTCGGGCTGGACTGTTCCCATGAGGCACAGGGTCAAGACTGATTTGCATATGGCCATGTCTAAACTGGGGAGGTGTAGTGGGCAAAAGAACGATGGATTTAACCCAGATCTCTTGACTGGGGGAGAATGTCTGCATTGTCAGCATTCCGTCCATCATTTTTTTGTTGTAACGCTTTTCGCCCTAAGTGGGATGGGTATTCCCAGACGTGGGACCCGTGCTCACTACGCCACTGGAGTCAAGCTATCCTGGCTGATGACGGCTGATAGCCAGAAACCGGTCCTAGGATGCTTGATTCCGGTCCAGGGAAGACATGGCTTGGCAGTTCGGGCTGGACTGTTCCCATGAGGCACAGGGTCAAGACTGATTTGCATATGGCCATGTCTAAACTGGGGTGGTGTAGTGGGCAAAAGAACGATGGATGTAACCCAGATCTCTTGACTGGGGGAGAATGTCTGCATTGTCAGCATTCCGTCCATCATTTGTTTGTTGTAACGCTTTTCGCCCTAAGTGGGATGGGTATTCCCAGACGTGGGACCCGTGCTCACTACGCCACTGGAGTCAAGCTATCCTGGCTGATGACGGCTGATAGCCAGAAACCGGTCCTAGGATGCTTGATTCCGGTCCAGGGAAGACATGGCTTAGCAGTTCGGGCTGGACTGTTCCCATGAGGCACACGGTCAAGACTGATTTGCATATGGCCATGTCTAAACTGGGGTGGTGTAGTGGGCAAAAGAACGATGGATTTAACCCAGATCTCTTGACTGGGGGAGAATGTCTGCATTGTCAGCATTCCGTCCATCATTTTTTTGTTGTAACGCTTTTCGCCCTAAGTGGGATGGGTATTCCCAGACGTGGGACCCGTGCTCACTACGCCACTGGAGTCAAGCTATCCTGGCTGATGACGGCTGATAGCCAGAAACCGGTCCTAGGATGCTTGATTCCGGTCCAGGGAAGACATGGCTTGGCAGTTCGGGCTGGACTGTTCCCATGAGGCACAGGGTCAAGACTGATTTGCATATGGCCATGTCTAAACTGGGGTGGTGTAGTGGGCAAAAGAACAATGGATGTAACCCAGATCTCTTGACTGGGGGAGAATGTCTGCATTGTCAGCATTCCGTCCATCATTTGTTTGTTGTAACGCTTTTCGCCCTAAGTGGGATGGGTATTCCCACACGTGGGACCCGTGCTCACTACGCCACTGGAGTCAAGCTATCCTGGCTGATGACGGCTGATAGCCAGAAACCGGTCCTAGGATGCTTGATTCCGGTCCAGGGAAGACATGGCTTGGCAGTTCGGGCTGGACTGTTCCCATGAGGCACAGGGTCAAGACTGATTTGCATATGGCCATGTCTAAACTGGGGTGGTGTAGTGGGCAAAAGAACAATGGATTTAACCCAGATCTCTTGACTGGGGGAGAATGTCTGCATTGTCAGCATTCCGTCCATCATTTGTTTGTTGTAACGCTTTTTGCCCTAAGTGGGATGGGTATTCCCAGACGTGGGACCCGTGCTCACTACGCCACTGGAGTCAAGCTATCCTGGCTGATGACGGCTGATAGCCAGAAACCGGTCCTAGGATGCTTGATTCCGGTCCAGGGAAGACATGGCTTGGCAGTTCGGGCTGGACTGTTCCCATGAGGCACAGGGTCAAGACTGATTTGCATATGGCCATGTCTAAACTGGGGTGGTGTAGTGGGCAAAAGAACGATGGATGTAACCCAGATCTCTTGACTGGGGGAGAATGTCTGCATTGTCAGCATTCCGTCCATCATTTGTTTGTTGTAACGCTTTTCGCCCTAAGTGGGATGGGTATTCCCAGACGTGGGACCCGTGCTCACTACGCCACTGGAGTCAAGCTATCCTGGCTGATGACGGCTGATAGCCAGAAACCGGTCCTAGGATGCTTGATTCCGGTCCAGGGAAGACATGGCTTAGCAGTTCGGGCTGGACTGTTCCCATGAGGCACACGGTCAAGACTGATTTGCATATGGCCATGTCTAAACTGGGGTGGTGTAGTGGGCAAAAGAACGATGGATTTAACCCAGATCTCTTGACTGGGGGAGAATGTCTGCATTGTCAGCATTCCGTCCATCATTTTTTTGTTGTAACGCTTTTCGCCCTAAGTGGGATGGGTATTCCCAGACGTGGGACCCGTGCTCACTACGCCACTGGAGTCAAGCTATCCTGGCTGATGACGGCTGATAGCCAGAAACCGGTCCTAGGATGCTTGATTCCGGTCCAGGGAAGACATGGCTTGGCAGTTCGGGCTGGACTGTTCCCATGAGGCACAGGGTCAAGACTGATTTGCATATGGCCATGTCTAAACTGGGGTGGTGTAGTGGGCAAAAGAACGATGGATGTAACCCAGATCTCTTGACTGGGGGAGAATGTCTGCATTGTCAGCATTCCGTCCATCATTTGTTTGTTGTAACGCTTTTCGCCCTAAGTGGGATGGGTATTCCCAGACGTGGGACCCGTGCTCACTACGCCACTGGAGTCAAGCTATCCTGGCTGATGATGGCTGATAGCCAGAAACCGGTCCTAGGATGCTTGATTCCGGTCCAGGGAAGACACTGCTTGGCAGTTCGGGCTGGACTGTTCCCATGAGGCACAGGGTCAAGACTGATTTGCATATGGCCATGTCTAAACTGGGGTGGTGTAGTGGGCAAAAGAACGATGGATTTAACCCAGATCTCTTGACTGGGGGAGAATGTCTGCATTGTCAGCATTCCATCCATCATTTGTTTGTTGTAACGCTTTTTGCCCTAAGTGGGATGGGTATTCCCAGACGTGGGACCCGTGCTCACTACGCCACTGGAGTCAAGCTATCGTGGTTGATGGCGGCTGATAGCCAGAAACCGGTCCTAGGATGCTTGATTCCGGTCCAGGGAAGACATGGCTTGGCAGTTCGGGCTGGACTGTTCCCATGAGGCACAGGGTCAAGACTGATTTGCATATGGCCATGTCTAAACTGGGGTGGTGTAGTGGGCAAAAGAACGATGGATTTATCCCAGATCTCTTGACTGGGGGAGAATGTCTGCATTGTCAGCATTCCGTCCATCATTTGTTTGTTGTAACGCTTTTCGCCCTAAGTGGGATGGGTATTCCCAGACGTGGGACCCGTGCTCACTACGCCACTGGAGTCAAGCTATCCTGGCTGATGACGGCTGATAGCCAGAAACCGGTCCTAGGATGCTTGATTCCGGTCCAGGGAAGACATGGCTTGGCAGTTCGGGCTGGACTGTTCCCATGAGGCACAGGGTCAAGACTGATTTGCATATGGCCATGTCTAAACTGGGGTGGTGTAGTGGGCAAAAGAACGATGGATTTAACCCAGATCTCTTGACTGGGGGAGAATGTCTGCATTGTCAGCATTCCGTCCATCATTTGTTTGTTGTAACGCTTTTCGCCCTAAGTGGGATGGGTATTCCCAGACGTGGGACCCGTGCTCACTACGCCACTGGAGTCAAGCTATCCTGGCTGATGACGGCTGATAGCCAGAAACCGGTCCTAGGATGCTTGATTCCGGTCCAGGGAAGACATGGCTTGGCAGTTCGGGCTGGACTGTTCCCATGAGGCACAGGGTCGAGACTGATTTGCATATGGCCATGTCTAAACTGGGGTGGTGTAGTGGGCAAAAGAACGATGGATTTAACCCAGATCTCTTGACTGGGGAGAATGTCTGCATTGTCAGCATTCCGTCCATCATTTGTTTGTTGTAACGCTTTTCGCCCTAAGTGGGATGGGTATTCCAAGACGTGGGACCCGTGCTCACTACGCCACTGGAGTCAAGCTATCCTGGCTGATGACGGCTGATAGCCAGAAACCGGTCCTAGGATGCTTGATTCCGGTCCAGGGAAGACATGGCTTGGCAGTTCGGGCTGGACTGTTCCCATGAGGCACAGGGTCAAGACTGATTTGCATATGGCCATGTCTAAACTGGGGTGGTGTAGTGGGCAAAAGAACGATGGATGTAACCCAGATCTCTTGACTGGGGGAGAATGTCTGCATTGTCAGCATTCCGTCCATCATTTGTTTGTTGTAACGCTTTTCGCCCTAAGTGGGATGGGTATTCCCAGACGTGGGACCCGTGCTCACTACGCCACTGGAGTCAAGCTATCCTGGCGGATGATGGCTGATAGCCAGAAACCGGTCCTAGGATGCTTGATTCCGGTCCAGGGAAGACACTGCTTGGCAGTTCGGGCTGGACTGTTCCCATGAGGCACAGGGTCAAGACTGATTTGCATATGGCCATGTCTAAACTGGGGTGGTGTAGTGGGCAAAAGAACGATGGATTTAACCCAGATCTCTTGACTGGGGGAGAATGTCTGCATTGTCAGCATTCCATCCATCATTTGTTTGTTGTAACGCTTTTTGCCCTAAGTGGGATGGGTATTCCCAGACGTGGGACCCGTGCTCACTACGCCACTGGAGTCAAGCTATCCTGGTTGATGGCGGCTGATAGCCAGAAACCGGTCCTAGGATGCTTGATTCCGGTCCAGGGAAGACATGGCTTGGCAGTTCGGGCTGGACTGTTCCCATGAGGCACAGGGTCAAGACTGATTTGCATATGGCCATGTCTAAACTGGGGTGGTGTAGTGGGCAAAAGAACGATGGATTTATCCCAGATCTCTTGACTGGGGGAGAATGTCTGCATTGTCAGCATTCCGTCCATCATTTGTTTGTTGTAACGCTTTTCGCCCTAAGTGGGATGGGTATTCCCAGACGTGGGACCCGTGCTCACTACGCCACTGGAGTCAAGCTATCCTGGCTGATGACGGCTGATAGCCAGAAACCGGTCCTAGGATGCTTGATTCCGGTCCAGGGAAGACATGGCTTGGCAGTTCGGGCTGGACTGTTCCCATGAGGCACAGGGTCAAGACTGATTTGCATATGGCCATGTCTAAACTGGGGTGGTGTAGTGGGCAAAAGAACGATGGATTTAACCCAGATCTCTTGACTGGGGGAGAATGTCTGCATTGTCAGCATTCCGTCCATCATTTGTTTGTTGTAACGCTTTTCGCCCTAAGTGGGATGGGTATTCCCAGACGTGGGACCCGTGCTCACTACGCCACTGGAGTCAAGCTATCCTGGCTGATGACGGCTGATAGCCAGAAACCGGTCCTAGGATGCTTGATTCCGGTCCAGGGAAGACATGGCTTGGCAGTTCGGGCTGGACTGTTCCCATGAGGCACAGGGTCGAGACTGATTTGCATATGGCCATGTCTAAACTGGGGTGGTGTAGTGGGCAAAAGAACGATGGATTTAACCCAGATCTCTTGACTGGGGAGATTGTCTGCATTGTCAGCATTCCGTCCATCATTTGTTTGTTGTAACGCTTTTCGCCCTAAGTGGGATGGGTATTCCAAGACGTGGGACCCGTGCTCACTACGCCACTGGAGTCAAGCTATCCTGGCTGATGACGGCTGATAGCCAGAAACCGGTCCTAGGATGCTTGATTCCGGTCCAGGGAAGACATGGCTTGGCAGTTCGGGCTGGACTGTTCCCATGAGGCACAGGGTCAAGACTGATTTGCATATGGCCATGTCTAAACTGGGGTGGTGTAGTGGGCAAAAGAACGATGGATTTAACCCAGATCTCTTGACTGGGGGAGAATGTCTGCATTGTCAGCATTCCGTCCATCATTTGTTTGTTGTAACTCTTTTCGCCCTAAGTGGGATGGGTATTCCCAGACGTGGGACCCGTGCTCACTACGCCACTGGAGTCAAGCTATCCTGGCTGATGATGGCTGATAGCCAGAAACCGGTCCTAGGATGCTTGATTCCGGTCCAGGGAAGACATGGCTTGGCAGTTCGGGCTGGACTGTTCCCATGAGGCACAGGGTCAAGACTGATTTGCATATGGCCATGTCTAAACTGGGGTGGTGTAGTGTGCAAAAGAACGATGGATTTACCCCAGATCTCTTGACTGGGGGAGAATGTCTGCATTGTCAGCATTCTGTCCATCATTTGTTTGTTGTAACGCTTTTCGCCCTAAGTGGGATGGGTATTCCCAGACGTGGGACCCGTGCTCACTACGCCACTGGAGTCAAGCTATCCTGGCTGATGACGGCTGATAGCCAGAAACCGGTCCTAGGATGCTTGATTCCGGTCCAGGGAAGACATGGCTTGGCAGTTCGGGCTGGACTGTTCCCATGAGGCACAGGGTCAAGACTGATTTGCATATGGCCATGTCTAAACTGGGGTGGTGTAGTAGGCAAAAGAACGACGGATTTAACCCAGATCTCTTGACTGGGGGAGAATGTCTGCATTGTCAGCATTCCGTCCATCATTTGTTTGTTGTAACGCTTTTCGCCCTAAGTGGGATGGGTATTTCCAGACGTGGGACCCGTGCTCACTACGCCACTGGAGTCAAGCTATCCTGGCTGATGACGGCTGATAGCCAGAAACCGGTCCTAGGATGCTTGATTCCGGTCCAGGGAAGACATGGCTTGGCAGTTCGGGCTGGACTGTTCCCATGAGGCACAGGGTCAAGACTGATTTGCATATGGCCATGTCTAAACTGGGGTGGTGTAGTGGGCAAAAGAACGATGGATTTAACCCAGATCTCTTGACTGGGGGAGAATGTCTGCATTGTCAGCATTCCGTCCATCATTTGTTTGTTGTAACGTTTTTCGCCTTAAGTGGGATGGGTATTCCCAGACGTGGGACCCGTGCTCACTACGCCACTGGAGTCAAGCTATCCTGGCTGATGACGGCTGATAGCCAGAAACCGGTCCTAGGATGCGTGATTCCGGTCCAGGGAAGACATGGCTTGGCAGTTCGGGCTGGACTGTTCCCATGAGGCACAGGGTCAAGACTGATTTGCATATGGCCATGTCTAAACTGGGGTGGTGTAGTGGGCAAAAGAACGATGGATTTAACCCAGATCTCTTGACTGGGGGAGAATGTCTGCATTGTCAGCATTCCGTCCATCATTTGTTTGTTGTAACGCTTTTCGCCCTAAGTGGGATGGGTATTCCCAGACGTGGGACCCGTGCTCACTACGCCACTGGAGTCAAGCTATCCTGGCTGATGACGGCTGATAGCCAGAAACCGGTCCTAGGATGCTTGATTCCGGTCCAGGGAAGACATGGCTTGGCAGTTCGGGCTGGACTGTTCCCATGAGGCACAGGGCCAAGACTGATTTGCATATGGCCATGTCTAAACTGGGGTGGTGTAGTGGGCAAAAGAACAATGGATTTAACCCAGATCTCTTGACTGGGGGAGAATGTCTGCATTGTCAGCATTCCGTCCATCATTTGTTTGTTGTAACGCTTTTTGCCCTAAGTGGGATGGGTATTCCCAGACGTGGGACCCGTGCTCACTACGCCACTGGAGTCAAGCTATCCTGGCTGATGACGGCTGATAGCCAGAAACCGGTCCTAGGATGCTTGATTCCGGTCCAGGGAAGACATGGCTTAGCAGTTCGGGCTGGACTGTTCCCATGAGGCACAGGGTCAAGACTGATTTGCATATGGCCATGTCTAAACTGGGGAGGTGTAGTGGGCAAAAGAACGATGGATTTAACCCAGATCTCTTGACTGGGGGAGAATGTCTGCATTGTCAGCATTCCGTCCATCATTTTTTTGTTGTAACGCTTTTCGCCCTAAGTGGGATGGGTATTCCCAGACGTGGGACCCGTGCTCACTACGCCACTGGAGTCAAGCTATCCTGGCTGATGACGGCTGATAGCCAGAAACCGGTCCTAGGATGCTTGATTCCGGTCCAGGGAAGACATGGCTTGGCAGTTCGGGCTGGACTGTTCCCATGAGGCACAGGGTCAAGACTGATTTGCATATGGCCATGTCTAAACTGGGGTGGTGTAGTGGGCAAAAGAACGATGGATGTAACCCAGATCTCTTGACTGGGGGAGAATGTCTGCATTGTCAGCATTCCGTCCATCATTTGTTTGTTGTAACGCTTTTCGCCCTAAGTGGGATGGGTATTCCCAGACGTGGGACCCGTGCTCACTACGCCACTGGAGTCAAGCTATCCTGGCTGATGACGGCTGATAGCCAGAAACCGGTCCTAGGATGCTTGATTCCGGTCCAGGGAAGACATGGCTTAGCAGTTCGGGCTGGACTGTTCCCATGAGGCACACGGTCAAGACTGATTTGCATATGGCCATGTCTAAACTGGGGTGGTGTAGTGGGCAAAAGAACGATGGATTTAACCCAGATCTCTTGACTGGGGGAGAATGTCTGCATTGTCAGCATTCCGTCCATCATTTTTTTGTTGTAACGCTTTTCGCCCTAAGTGGGATGGGTATTCCCAGACGTGGGACCCGTGCTCACTACGCCACTGGAGTCAAGCTATCCTGGCTGATGACGGCTGATAGCCAGAAACCGGTCCTAGGATGCTTGATTCCGGTCCAGGGAAGACATGGCTTGGCAGTTCGGGCTGGACTGTTCCCATGAGGCACAGGGTCAAGACTGATTTGCATATGGCCATGTCTAAACTGGGGTGGTGTAGTGGGCAAAAGAACGATGGATGTAACCCAGATCTCTTGACTGGGGGAGAATGTCTGCATTGTCAGCATTCCGTCCATCATTTGTTTGTTGTAACGCTTTTCGCCCTAAGTGGGATGGGTATTCCCAGACGTGGGACCCGTGCTCACTACGCCACTGGAGTCAAGCTATCCTGGCTGATGATGGCTGATAGCCAGAAACCGGTCCTAGGATGCTTGATTCCGGTCCAGGGAAGACACTGCTTGGCAGTTCGGGCTGGACTGTTCCCATGAGGCACAGGGTCAAGACTGATTTGCATATGGCCATGTCTAAACTGGGGTGGTGTAGTGGGCAAAAGAACGATGGATTTAACCCAGATCTCTTGACTGGGGGAGAATGTCTGCATTGTCAGCATTCCATCCATCATTTGTTTGTTGTAACGCTTTTTGCCCTAAGTGGGATGGGTATTCCCAGACGTGGGACCCGTGCTCACTACGCCACTGGAGTCAAGCTATCCTGGTTGATGGCGGCTGATAGCCAGAAACCGGTCCTAGGATGCTTGATTCCGGTCCAGGGAAGACATGGCTTGGCAGTTCGGGCTGGACTGTTCCCATGAGGCACAGGGTCAAGACTGATTTGCATATGGCCATGTCTAAACTGGGGTGGTGTAGTGGGCAAAAGAACGATGGATTTATCCCAGATCTCTTGACTGGGGGATAATGTCTGCATTGTCAGCATTCCGTCCATCATTTGTTTGTTGTAACGCTTTTCGCCCTAAGTGGGATGGGTATTCCCAGACGTGGGACCCGTGCTCACTACGCCACTGGAGTCAAGCTATCCTGGCTGATGACGGCTGATAGCCAGAAACCGGTCCTAGGATGCTTGATTCCGGTCCAGGGAAGACATGGCTTGGCAGTTCGGGCTGGACTGTTCCCATGAGGCACAGGGTCAAGACTGATTTGCATATGGCCATGTCTAAACTGGGGTGGTGTAGTGGGCAAAAGAACGATGGATTTAACCCAGATCTCTTGACTGGGGGAGAATGTCTGCATTGTCAGCATTCCGTCCATCATTTGTTTGTTGTAACGCTTTTCGCCCTAAGTGGGATGGGTATTCCCAGACGTGGGACCCGTGCTCACTACGCCACTGGAGTCAAGCTATCCTGGCTGATGACGGCTGATAGCCAGAAACCGGTCCTAGGATGCTTGATTCCGGTCCAGGGAAGACATGGCTTGGCAGTTCGGGCTGGACTGTTCCCATGAGGCACAGGGTCGAGACTGATTTGCATATGGCCATGTCTAAACTGGGGTGGTGTAGTGGGCAAAAGAACGATGGATTTAACCCAGATCTCTTGACTGGGGAGAATGTCTGCATTGTCAGCATTCCGTCCATCATTTGTTTGTTGTAACGCTTTTCGCCCTAAGTGGGATGGGTATTCCAAGACGTGGGACCCGTGCTCACTACGCCACTGGAGTCAAGCTATCCTGGCTGATGACGGCTGATAGCCAGAAACCGGTCCTAGGATGCTTGATTCCGGTCCAGGGAAGACATGGCTTGGCAGTTCGGGCTGGACTGTTCCCATGAGGCACAGGGTCAAGACTGATTTGCATATGGCCATGTCTAAACTGGGGTGGTGTAGTGGGCAAAAGAACGATGGATGTAACCCAGATCTCTTGACTGGGGGAGAATGTCTGCATTGTCAGCATTCCGTCCATCATTTGTTTGTTGTAACGCTTTTCGCCCTAAGTGGGATGGGTATTCCCAGACGTGGGACCCGTGCTCACTACGCCACTGGAGTCAAGCTATCCTGGCTGATGATGGCTGATAGCCAGAAACCGGTCCTAGGATGCTTGATTCCGGTCCAGGGAAGACACTGCTTGGCAGTTCGGGCTGGACTGTTCCCATGAGGCACAGGGTCAAGACTGATTTGCATATGGCCATGTCTAAACTGGGGTGGTGTAGTAGGCAAAAGAACGATGGATTTACCCCAGATCTCTTGACTGGGGGAGAATGTCTGCATTGTCAGCATTCCGTCCATCATTTGTTTGTTGTAACGCTTTTCGCCCTAAGTGGGATGGGTATTCCCAGACGTGGGACCCTTGTTCACTACGCCACTGGAGTCAAGCTATCCTGGCTGATGACGGCTGATAGCCAGAAACCGGTCCTAGGATGCTTGATTCCGGTCCAGGGAAGACATGGCTTGGCAGTTCGGGCTGGACTGTTCCCATGAGGCACAGGGTCAAGACTGATTTGCATATGGCCATGTCTAAACTGGGGTGGTGTAGTAGGCAAAAGAACGACGGATTTAACCCAGATCTCTTGACTAGGGGAGAATGTCTGCATTGTCAGCATTCCGTCCATCATTTGTTTGTTGTAACGCTTTTCGCCCTAAGTGGGATGGGTATTCCCAGACGTGGGACCCGTGCTCACTACGCCACTGGAGTCAAGCTATCCTGGCTGATGACGGCTGATAGCCAGAAACCGGTCCTAGGATGCTTGATTCCGGTCCAGGGAAGACATGGCTTGGCAGTTCGGGCTGGACTGTTCCCATGAGGCACAGGGTCAAGACTGATTTGCATATGGCCATGTCTAAACTGGGGTGGTGTAGTGGGCAAAAGAACGATGGATTTAACCCAGATCTCTTGACTGGGGGAGAATGTCTGCATTGTCAGCATTCCGTCCATCATTTGTTTGTTGTAACGCTTTTCGCCCTAAGTGGGATGGGTATTCCCAGACGTGGGACCCGTGCTCACTACGCCACTGGAGTCAAGCTATCCTGGCTGATGACGGCTGATAGCCAGAAACCGGTCCTATGATGCTTGATTCCGGTCCAGGGAAGACATGGCTTGGCAGTTCGGGCTGGACTGTTCCCATGAGGCACAGGGTCAAGACTGATTTGCATAAGGCCATGTCTAAACTGGGGTGGTGTAGTGGGCAAAAGAACAATGGATTTAACCCAGATCTCTTGACTGGGGGAGAATGTCTGCATTGTCAGCATTCCGTCCATCATTTGTTTGTTGTAACGCTTTTCGCCCTAAGTGGGATGGGTATTCCCAGACGTGGGACCCGTGCTCACTACGCCACTGGAGTCAAGCTATCCTGGCTGATGATGGCTGATAGCCAGAAACCGGTCCTAGGATGCTTGATTCCGGTCCAGGGAAGACATAGCTTAGCAGTTCGGGCTGGACTGTTCCCATGAGGCACAGGGTCAAGACTGATTTGCATATGGCCATGTCTAAACTGGGGTGGTGTAGTGGGCAAAAGAACGATGGATTTAACCCAGATCTCTTGACTGGGGGAGAATGTCTGCATTGTCAGCATTCCGTCCATCATTTTTTTGTTGTAACGCTTTTCGCCCTAAGTGGGATGGGTATTCCCAGACGTGGGACCCGTGCTCACTAAGCCACTGGAGTCAAGCTATCCTGGCTGATGACGGCTGATAGCCAGAAACCGGTCCTAGGATGCTTGATTCCGGTCCAGGGAAGACATGGCTTGGCAGTTCGGGCTGGACTGTTCCCATGAGGCACAGGGTCAAGACTGATTTGCATATGGCCATGTCTAAACTGGGGTGGTGTAGTGGGCAAAAGAACGATGGATGTAACCCAGATCTCTTGACTGGGGGAGAATGTGTGCATTGTCAGCATTCCGTCCATCATTTGTTTGTTGTAACGCTTTTCGCCCTAAGTGGGATGGGTATTCCCAGACGTGGGACCCGTGCTCACTACGCCACTGGAGTCAAGCTATCCTGGCTGATGACGGCTGATAGCCAGAAACCGGTCCTAGGATGCTTGATTCCGGTCCAGGGAAGACACTGCTTGGCAGTTCGGGCTGGACTGTTCCCATGAGGCACA
The DNA here is from genome assembly GCF_964204655.1 of Triturus cristatus. Taxonomy (NCBI): domain Eukaryota; kingdom Metazoa; phylum Chordata; class Amphibia; order Caudata; family Salamandridae; genus Triturus; species Triturus cristatus. Next base: position 881,877,311 of record NC_140591.1, read on the forward strand.
GGGTCAAGACTGATTTGCATAAGGCCATGTCTAAACTGGGGTGGTGTAGTGGGCAAAAGAACAATGGATTTAACCCAGATCTCTTGACTGGGGGAGAATGTCTGCATTGTCAGCATTCCGTCCATCATTTTTTTGTTGTAACGCTTTTCGCCCTAAGTGGGATGGGTATTCCCAGACGTGGGACCCGTGCTCACTAAGCCACTGGAGTCAAGCTATCCTGGCTGATGATGGCTGATAGCCAGAAACCGGTCCTAGGATGCTTGATTCCGGTCCAGGGAAGACATGGCTTGGCAGTTCGGGCTGGACTGTTCCCATGAGGCACAGGGTCAAGACTGATTTGCATATGGCCATGTCTAAACTGGGGTGGTGTAGTGGGCAAAAGAACGATGGATGTAACCCAGATCTCTTGACTGGGGGAGAATGTCTGCATTGTCAGCATTCCGTCCATCATTTGTTTGTTGTAACGCTTTTCGCCCTAAGTGGGATGGGTATTCCCAGACGTGGGACCCGTGCTCACTACGCCACTGGAGTCAAGCTATCCTGGCTGATGACGGCTGATAGCCAGAAACCGGTCCTAGGATGCTTGATTCCGGTCCAGGGAAGACACTGCTTGGCAGTTCGGGCTGGACTGTTCCCATGAGGCACAGGGTCAAGACTGATTTGCATATGGCCATGTCTAAACTGGGGTGGTGTAGTGGGCAAAAGAACGATGGATTTAACCCAGATCTCTTGACTGGGGGAGAATGTCTGCATTGTCAGCATTCCGTCCATCATTTGTTTGTTGTAACGCTTTTCGCCCTAAGTGGGATGGGTATTCCCAGACGTGGGACCCGTGCTCACTACGCCACTGGAGTCAAGCTATCCTGGCTGATGACGGCTGATAGCCAGAAACCGGTCCTAGGATGCTTGATTCCGGTCCAGGGAAGACATGGCTTGGCAGTTCGGGCTGGACTGTTCCCATGAGGCACAGGGTCAAGACTGATTTGCATATGGCCATGTCTAAACTGGGGTGGTGTATTGGGCAAAAGAACGATGGATTTAACCCAGATCTCTTGACTGGGGGAGAATGTCTGCATTGTCAGCATTCCGTCCATCATTTGTTTGTTGTAACGCTTTTCGCCCTAAGTGGGATGGGTATTCCCAGACGTGGGACCCGTGCTCACTACGCCACTGGAGTCAAGCTATCCTGGCTGATGACGGCTGATAGCCAGAAACCGGTCCTAGGATGCTTGATTCCGGTCCAGGGAAGACATGGCTTGGCAGTTCGGGCTGGACTGTTCCCATGAGGCACAGGGTCAAGACTGATTTGCATATGGCCATGTCTAAACTGGGGTGGTGTAGTGGGCAAAAGAACGATGGATTTAACCCAGATCTCTTGACTGGGGGAGAATGTCTGCATTGTCAGCATTCCGTCCATCATTTGTTTGTTGTAACGCTTTTCGCCCTAAGTGGGATGGGTATTCCCAGACGTGGGACCCGTGCTCACTACGCCACTGGAGTCAAGCTATCCTGGCTGATGACGGCTGATAGCCAGAAACCGGTCCTAGGATGCTTGATTCCGGTCCAGGGAAGACATGGCTTGGCAGTTCGGGCTGGACTGTTCCCATGAGGCACAGGGTCAAGACTGATTTGCATATGGCCATGTCTAAACTGGGGTGGTGTAGTAGGCAAAAGAACGATGGATTTACCCCAGATCTCTTGACTGGGGGAGAATGTCTGCATTGTCAGCATTCCATCCATCATTTGTTTGTTGTAACGCTTTTCGCCCTAAGTGGGATGGGTATTCCCAGACGTGGGACCCTTGTTCACTACGCCACTGGAGTCAAGCTATCCTGGCTGATGACGGCTGATAGCCAGAAACCGGTCCTAGGATGCTTGATTCCGGTCCAGGGAAGACATGGCTTGGCAGTTCGGGCTGGACTGTTCCCATGAGGCACAGGGTCAAGACTGATTTGCATATGGCCATGTCTAAACTGCGGTGGTGTAGTAGGCAAAAGAACGACGGATTTAACCCAGATCTCTTGACTGGGGGAGAATGTCTGCATTGTCAGCATTCCGTCCATCATTTGTTTGTTGTAACGCTTTTCGCCCTAAGTGGGATGGGTATTCCCAGACGTGGGACCCGTGCTCACTACGCCACTGGAGTCAAGCTATCCTGGCTGATGACGGCTGATAGCCAGAAACCGGTCCTAGGATGCTTGATTCCGGTCCAGGGAAGACATGGCTTGGCAGTTCGGGCTGGACTGTTCCCATGAGGCACAGGGTCAAGACTGATTTGCATATGGCCATGTCTAAACTGGGGTGGTGTAGTGGGCAAAAGAACGATGGATTTAACCCAGATCTCTTGACTGGGGGAGAATGTCTGCATTGTCAGCATTCCGTCCATCATTTGTTTGTTGTAACGCTTTTCGCCCTAAGTGGGATGGGCATTCCCAGACGTGGGACCCGTGCTCACTACGCCACTGGAGTCAAGCTATCCTGGCTGATGACGGCTGATAGCCAGAAACCGGTCCTAGGATGCTTGATTCCGGTCCAGGGAAGACATGGCTTGGCAGTTCGGGCTGGACTGTTCCCATGAGGCACAGGGTCAAGACTGATTTGCATATGGCCATGTCTAAACTGGGGTGGTGTAGTAGGCAAAAGAACGACGGATTTAACCCAGATCTCTTGACTGGGGGAGAATGTCTGCATTGTCAGCATTCCGTCCATCATTTGTTTGTTGTAACGCTTTTCGCCCTAAGTGGGATGGGTATTCCCAGACGTGGGACCCGTGCTCACTACGCCACTGGAGTCAAGCTATCCTGGCTGATGACGGCTGATAGCCAGAAACCGGTCCTAGGATGCTTGATTCCGGTCCAGGGAAGACATGGCGTGGCAGTTCGGGCTGGACTGTTCCCATGAGGCACAGGGTCAAGACTGATTTGCATATGGCCATGTCTAAACTGGGGTGGTGTAGTGGGCAAAAGAACGATGGATTTAACCCAGATCTCTTGACTGGGGGAGAATGTCTGCATTGTCAGCATTCCGTCCATCATTTGTTTGTTGTAACGCTTTTCGCCCTAAGTGGGATGGGCATTCCCAGACGTGGGACCCGTGCTCACTACGCCACTGGAGTCAAGCTATCCTGGCTGATGACGGCTGATAGCCAGAAACCGGTCCTAGGATGCTTGATTCCGGTCCAGGGAAGACATGGCTTGGCAGTTCGGACTGGACTGTTCCCATGAGGCAAAGGGTCAAGACTGATTTGCATATGGCCATGTCTAAACTGGGGTGGTGTAGTGGGCAAAAGAACGATGGATTTAACCCAGATCTCTTGACTGGGGGAGAATGTCTGCATTGTCAGCATTCCGTCCATCATTTGTTTGTTGTAACGCTTTTCGCCCTAAGTGGGATGGGTATTCCCAGACGTGGGACCCGTGCTCACTACGCCACTGGAGTCAAGCTATCCTGGCTGATGACGGCTGATAGCCAGAAACCGGTCCTAGGATGCTTGATTCCGGTCCAGGGAAGACATAGCTTGGCAGTTCGGGCCGGACTGTTCCCATGAGGCACAGGGTCAAGACTGATTTGCATATGGCCATGTCTAAACTGGGGTGGTGTAGTGGGCAAAAGAACGATGGATTTAACCCAGATCTCTTGACTGGGGGAGAATGTCTGCATTGTCAGCATTCCGTCCATCATTTGTTTGTTGTAACGCTTTTCGCCCTAAGTGGGATGGGTATTCCCAGACGTGGGACCCGTGCTCACTACGCCACTGGAGTCAAGCTATCCTGGCTGATGACGGCTGATAGCCAGAAACCGGTCCTAGGATGCTTGATTCCGGTCCAGGGAAGACATGGCTTGGCAGTTCGGGCTGGACTGTTCCCATGAGGCACAGGGTCGAGACTGATTTGCATATGGCCATGTCTAAACTGGGGTGGTGTAGTGGGCAAAAGAACGATGGATTTAACCCAGATCTCTTGACTGGGGAGAATGTCTGCATTGTCAGCATTCCGTCCATCATTTGTTTGTTGTAACGCTTTTCGCCCTAAGTGGGATGGGTATTCCAAGACGTGGGACCCGTGCTCACTACGCCACTGGAGTCAAGCTATCCTGGCTGATGACGGCTGATAGCCAGAAACCGGTCCTAGGATGCTTGATTCCGGTCCAGGGAAGACATGGCTTGGCAGTTCGGGCTGGACTGTTCCCATGAGGCACAGGGTCAAGACTGATTTGCATATGGCCATGTCTAAACTGGGGTGGTGTAGTGGGCAAAAGAACGATGGATGTAACCCAGATCTCTTGACTGGGGGAGAATGTCTGCATTGTCAGCATTCCGTCCATCATTTGTTTGTTGTAACGCTTTTCGCCCTAAGTGGGATGGGTATTCCCAGACGTGGGACCCGTGCTCACTACGCCACTGGAGTCAAGCTATCCTGGCTGATGATGGCTGATAGCCAGAAACCGGTCCTAGGATGCTTGATTCCGGTCCAGGGAAGACACTGCTTGGCAGTTCGGGCTGGACTGTTCCCATGAGGCACAGGGTCAAGACTGATTTGCATATGGCCATGTCTAAACTGGGGTGGTGTAGTGGGCAAAAGAACGATGGATTTAACCCAGATCTCTTGACTGGGGGAGAATGTCTGCATTGTCAGCATTCCATCCATCATTTGTTTGTTGTAACGCTTTTTGCACTAAGTGGGATGGGTATTCCCAGACGTGGGACCCGTGCTCACTACGCCACTGGAGTCAAGCTATCCTGGTTGATGGCGGCTGATAGCCAGAAACCGGTCCTAGGATGCTTGATTCCGGTCCAGGGAAGACATGGCTTGGCAGTTCGGGCTGGACTGTTCCCATGAGGCACAGGGTCAAGACTGATTTGCATATGGCCATGTCTAAACTGGGGTGGTGTAGTGGGCAAAAGAACGATGGATTTATCCCAGATCTCTTGACTGGGGGAGAATGTCTGCATTGTCAGCATTCCGTCCATCATTTGTTTGTTGTAACGCTTTTCGCCCTAAGTGGGATGGGTATTCCCAGACGTGGGACCCGTGCTCACTACGCCACTGGAGTCAAGCTATCCTGGCTGATGACGGCTGATAGCCAGAAACCGGTCCTAGGATGCTTGATTCCGGTCCAGGGAAGACATGGCTTGGCAGTTCGGGCTGGACTGTTCCCATGAGGCACAGGGTCAAGACTGATTTGCATATGGCCATGTCTAAACTGGGGTGGTGTAGTGGGCAAAAGAACGATGGATTTAACCCAGATCTCTTGACTGGGGGAGAATGTCTGCATTGTCAGCATTCCGTCCATCATTTGTTTGTTGTAACGCTTTTCGCCCTAAGTGGGATGGGTATTCCCAGACGTGGGACCCGTGCTCACTACGCCACTGGAGTCAAGCTATCCTGGCTGATGACGGCTGATAGCCAGAAACCGGTCCTAGGATGCTTGATTCCGGTCCAGGGAAGACATGGCTTGGCAGTTCGGGCTGGACTGTTCCCATGAGGCACAGGGTCGAGACTGATTTGCATATGGCCATGTCTAAACTGGGGTGGTGTAGTGGGCAAAAGAACGATGGATTTAACCCAGATCTCTTGACTGGGGAGATTGTCTGCATTGTCAGCATTCCGTCCATCATTTGTTTGTTGTAACGCTTTTCGCCCTAAGTGGGATGGGTATTCCAAGACGTGGGACCCGTGCTCACTACGCCACTGGAGTCAAGCTATCCTGGCTGATAGCCAGAAACCGGTCCTAGGATGCTTGATTCCGGTCCAGGGAAGACATGGCTTGGCAGTTCGGGCTGGACTGTTCCCATGAGGCACAGGGTCAAGACTGATTTGCATATGGCCATGTCTAAACTGGGGTGGTGTAGTAGGCAAAAGAACGACGGATTTAACCCAGATCTCTTGACTGGGGGAGAATGTCTGCATTGTCAGCATTCCGTCCATCATTTGTTTGTTGTAACGCTTTTCGCCCTAAGTGGGATGGGTATTCCCAGACGTGGGACCCGTGCTCACTACGCCACTGGAGTCCAGCTATCCTGGCTGATGACGGCTGATAGCCAGAAACCGGTCCTAGGATGCTTGATTCCGGTCCAGGGAAGACATGGCGTGGCAGTTCGGGCTGGACTGTTCCCATGAGGCACAGGGTCAAGACTGATTTGCATATGGCCATGTCTAAACTGGGGTGGTGTAGTGGGCAAAAGAACGATGGATTTAACCCAGATCTCTTGACTGGGGGAGAATGTCTGCATTGTCAGCATTCCGTCCATCATTTGTTTGTTGTAACGCTTTTCGCCCTAAGTGGGATGGGCATTCCCAGACGTTGGACCCGTGCTCACTACGCCACTGGAGTCAAGCTATCCTGGCTGATGACGGCTGATAGCCAGAAACCGGTCCTAGGATGCTTGATTCCGGTCCAGGGAAGACATGGCTTGGCAGTTCGGACTGGACTGTTCCCATGAGGCAAAGGGTCAAGACTGATTTGCATATGGCCATGTCTAAACTGGGGTGGTGTAGTGGGCAAAAGAACGATGGATTTAACCCAGATCTCTTGACTGGGGGAGAATGTCTGCATTGTCAGCATTCCGTCCATCATTTGTTTGTTGTAACGCTTTTCGCCCTAAGTGGGATGGGTATTCCCAGACGTGGGACCCGTGCTCACTACGCCACTGGAGTCAAGCTATCCTGGCTGATGACGGCTGATAGCCAGAAACCGGTCCTAGGATGCTTGATTCCGGTCCAGGGAAGACATAGCTTGGCAGTTCGGGCCGGACTGTTCCCATGAGGCACAGGGTCAAGACTGATTTGCATATGGCCATGTCTAAACTGGGGTGGTGTAGTGGGCAAAAGAACGATGGATTTAACCCAGATCTCTTGACTGGGGGAGAATGTCTGCATTGTCAGCATTCCGTCCATCATTTGTTTGTTGTAACGCTTTTCGCCCTAAGTGGGATGGGTATTCCCAGACGTGGGACCCGTGCTCACTACGCCACTGGAGTCAAGCTATCCTGGCTGATGACGGCTGATAGCCAGAAACCGGTCCTAGGATGCTTGATTCCGGTCCAGGGAAGACATGGCTTGGCAGTTCGGGCTGGACTGTTCCCATGAGGCACAGGGTCAAGACTGATTTGCATATGGCCATGTCTAAACTGGGGTGGTGTAGTGGGCAAAAGAACGATGGATTTAACCCAGATCTCTTGATTGGGGGAGAATGTCTGCATTGTCAGCATTCCGTCCATCATTTGTTTGTTGTAACGCTTTTCGCCCTAAGTGGGATGGGTATTCCCAGACGTGGGACCCGTGCTCACTACGCCACTGGAGTCAAGCTATCCTGGCTGATGACGGCTGATAGCCAGAAACCGGTCCTAGGATGCTTGATTCCGGTCCAGGGAAGACATGGCTTGGCAGTTCGGGCTGGACTGTTCCCATGAGGCACAGGGTCAAGACTGATTTGCATATGGCCATGTCTAAACTGGGGTGGTGTAGTGGGCAAATGAACGATGGATTTAACCCAGATCTCTTGACTGGGGGAGAATGTCTGCATTGTCAGCATTCCGTCCATCATTTGTTTGTTGTAACGCTTTTCGCCCTAAGTGGGATGGGTATTCCCAGACGTGGGACCCGTGCTCACTACGCCACTGGAGTCAAGCTATCCTGGCTGATGACGGCTGATAGCCAGAAACCGGTCCTAGGATGCTTGATTCCGGTCCAGGAAAGACATGGCTTGGCAGTTCGGGCTGGACTGTTCCCATGAGGCACAGAGTCAAGACTGATTTGCATATGGCCATGTCTAAACTGGGGTGGTGTAGTGGGCAAAAGAACGATGGATTTAAACCAGATCTCTTGACAGGGGGAGAATGTCTGCATTGTCAGCATTCCGTTCATCATTTGTTTGTTGTAACGCTTTTCGCCCTAAGTGGGATGGGTATTCCCAGACGTGGGACCCGTGCTCACTACGCCACTGGAGTCAAGCTATCCTGGCTGATGACGGCTGATAGCCAGAAACCGGTCCTAGGATGATTGATTCCGGTCCAGGGAAGACATGGCTTGGCAGTTCGGGCTGGACTGTTCCCATGAGGCACAGGGTCAAGACTGATTTGCATATGGCCATGTCTAAACTGGGGTGGTGTAGTGGGTAAAAGAACGATGGATTTAACCCAGATCTCTTGACTGGGGGAGAATGGCTGCATTGTCAGCATTCCGTCCATCATTTGTTTGTTGTAACGCTTTTCGCCCTAAGTGGGATGGGTATTCCCAGACGTGGGACCCGTGCTCACTACGCCACTGGAGTCAAGCTATCCTGGCTGATGACGGCTGATAGCCAGAAACCGGTCCTAGGATGCTTGATTCCGGTCCAGGGAAGACATGGCTTGGCAGTTCGGGCTGGACTGTTCCCATGAGGCACAGGGTCAAGACTGATTTGCATATGGCCATGTCTAAACTGGGGTGGTGTAGTGGGCAAAAGAACAATGGATTTAACCCAGATCTCTTGACTGGGGGAGAATGTCTGCATTGTCAGCATTCCGTCCATCATTTGTTTGTTGTAACGCTTTTTGCCCTAAGTGGGATGGGTATTCCCAGACGTGGGACCCGTGCTCACTACGCCACTGGAGTCAAGCTATCCTGGCTGATGACGGCTGATAGCCAGAAACCGGTCCTAGGATGCTTGATTCCGGTCCAGGGAAGACATGGCTTAGCAGTTCGGGCTGGACTGTTCCCATGAGGCACAGGGTCAAGACTGATTTGCATATGGCCATGTCTAAACTGGGGAGGTGTAGTGGGCAAAAGAACGATGGATTTAACCCAGATCTCTTGACTGGGGGAGAATGTCTGCATTGTCAGCATTCCGTCCATCATTTTTTTGTTGTAACGCTTTTCGCCCTAAGTGGGATGGGTATTCCCAGACGTGGGACCCGTGCTCACTACGCCACTGGAGTCAAGCTATCCTGGCTGATGACGGCTGATAGCCAGAAACCGGTCCTAGGATGCTTGATTCCGGTCCAGGGAAGACATGGCTTGGCAGTTCGGGCTGGACTGTTCCCATGAGGCACAGGGTCAAGACTGATTTGCATATGGCCATGTCTAAACTGGGGTGGTGTAGTGGGCAAAAGAACGATGGATGTAACCCAGATCTCTTGACTGGGGGAGAATGTCTGCATTGTCAGCATTCCGTCCATCATTTGTTTGTTGTAACGCTTTTCGCCCTAAGTGGGATGGGTATTCCCAGACGTGGGACCCGTGCTCACTACGCCACTGGAGTCAAGCTATCCTGGCTGATGACGGCTGATAGCCAGAAACCGGTCCTAGGATGCTTGATTCCGGTCCAGGGAAGACATGGCTTAGCAGTTCGGGCTGGACTGTTCCCATGAGGCACACGGTCAAGACTGATTTGCATATGGCCATGTCTAAACTGGGGTGGTGTAGTGGGCAAAAGAACGATGGATTTAACCCAGATCTCTTGACTGGGGGAGAATGTCTGCATTGTCAGCATTCCGTCCATCATTTTTTTGTTGTAACGCTTTTCGCCCTAAGTGGGATGGGTATTCCCAGACGTGGGACCCGTGCTCACTACGCCACTGGAGTCAAGCTATCCTGGCTGATGACGGCTGATAGCCAGAAACCGGTCCTAGGATGCTTGATTCCGGTCCAGGGAAGACATGGCTTGGCAGTTCGGGCTGGACTGTTCCCATGAGGCACAGGGTCAAGACTGATTTGCATATGGCCATGTCTAAACTGGGGTGGTGTAGTGGGCAAAAGAACAATGGATGTAACCCAGATCTCTTGACTGGGGGAGAATGTCTGCATTGTCAGCATTCCGTCCATCATTTGTTTGTTGTAACGCTTTTCGCCCTAAGTGGGATGGGTATTCCCACACGTGGGACCCGTGCTCACTACGCCACTGGAGTCAAGCTATCCTGGCTGATGACGGCTGATAGCCAGAAACCGGTCCTAGGATGCTTGATTCCGGTCCAGGGAAGACATGGCTTGGCAGTTCGGGCTGGACTGTTCCCATGAGGCACAGGGTCAAGACTGATTTGCATATGGCCATGTCTAAACTGGGGTGGTGTAGTGGGCAAAAGAACAATGGATTTAACCCAGATCTCTTGACTGGGGGAGAATGTCTGCATTGTCAGCATTCCGTCCATCATTTGTTTGTTGTAACGCTTTTTGCCCTAAGTGGGATGGGTATTCCCAGACGTGGGACCCGTGCTCACTACGCCACTGGAGTCAAGCTATCCTGGCTGATGACGGCTGATAGCCAGAAACCGGTCCTAGGATGCTTGATTCCGGTCCAGGGAAGACATGGCTTGGCAGTTCGGGCTGGACTGTTCCCATGAGGCACAGGGTCAAGACTGATTTGCATATGGCCATGTCTAAACTGGGGTGGTGTAGTGGGCAAAAGAACGATGGATGTAACCCAGATCTCTTGACTGGGGGAGAATGTCTGCATTGTCAGCATTCCGTCCATCATTTGTTTGTTGTAACGCTTTTCGCCCTAAGTGGGATGGGTATTCCCAGACGTGGGACCCGTGCTCACTACGCCACTGGAGTCAAGCTATCCTGGCTGATGACGGCTGATAGCCAGAAACCGGTCCTAGGATGCTTGATTCCGGTCCAGGGAAGACATGGCTTAGCAGTTCGGGCTGGACTGTTCCCATGAGGCACACGGTCAAGACTGATTTGCATATGGCCATGTCTAAACTGGGGTGGTGTAGTGGGCAAAAGAACGATGGATTTAACCCAGATCTCTTGACTGGGGGAGAATGTCTGCATTGTCAGCATTCCGTCCATCATTTTTTTGTTGTAACGCTTTTCGCCCTAAGTGGGATGGGTATTCCCAGACGTGGGACCCGTGCTCACTACGCCACTGGAGTCAAGCTATCCTGGCTGATGACGGCTGATAGCCAGAAACCGGTCCTAGGATGCTTGATTCCGGTCCAGGGAAGACATGGCTTGGCAGTTCGGGCTGGACTGTTCCCATGAGGCACAGGGTCAAGACTGATTTGCATATGGCCATGTCTAAACTGGGGTGGTGTAGTGGGCAAAAGAACGATGGATGTAACCCAGATCTCTTGACTGGGGGAGAATGTCTGCATTGTCAGCATTCCGTCCATCATTTGTTTGTTGTAACGCTTTTCGCCCTAAGTGGGATGGGTATTCCCAGACGTGGGACCCGTGCTCACTACGCCACTGGAGTCAAGCTATCCTGGCTGATGATGGCTGATAGCCAGAAACCGGTCCTAGGATGCTTGATTCCGGTCCAGGGAAGACACTGCTTGGCAGTTCGGGCTGGACTGTTCCCATGAGGCACAGGGTCAAGACTGATTTGCATATGGCCATGTCTAAACTGGGGTGGTGTAGTGGGCAAAAGAACGATGGATTTAACCCAGATCTCTTGACTGGGGGAGAATGTCTGCATTGTCAGCATTCCATCCATCATTTGTTTGTTGTAACGCTTTTTGCCCTAAGTGGGATGGGTATTCCCAGACGTGGGACCCGTGCTCACTACGCCACTGGAGTCAAGCTATCCTGGTTGATGGCGGCTGATAGCCAGAAACCGGTCCTAGGATGCTTGATTCCGGTCCAGGGAAGACATGGCTTGGCAGTTCGGGCTGGACTGTTCCCATGAGGCACAGGGTCAAGACTGATTTGCATATGGCCATGTCTAAACTGGGGTGGTGTAGTGGGCAAAAGAACGATGGATTTATCCCAGATCTCTTGACTGGGGGAGAATGTCTGCATTGTCAGCATTCCGTCCATCATTTGTTTGTTGTAACGCTTTTCGCCCTAAGTGGGATGGGTATTCCCAGACGTGGGACCCGTGCTCACTACGCCACTGGAGTCAAGCTATCCTGGCTGATGACGGCTGATAGCCAGAAACCGGTCCTAGGATGCTTGATTCCGGTCCAGGGAAGACATGGCTTGGCAGTTCGGGCTGGACTGTTCCCATGAGGCACAGGGTCAAGACTGATTTGCATATGGCCATGTCTAAACTGGGGTGGTGTAGTGGGCAAAAGAACGATGGATTTAACCCAGATCTCTTGACTGGGGGAGAATGTCTGCATTGTCAGCATTCCGTCCATCATTTGTTTGTTGTAACGCTTTTCGCCCTAAGTGGGATGGGTATTCCCAGACGTGGGACCCGTGCTCACTACGCCACTGGAGTCAAGCTATCCTGGCTGATGACGGCTGATAGCCAGAAACCGGTCCTAGGATGCTTGATTCCGGTCCAGGGAAGACATGGCTTGGCAGTTCGGGCTGGACTGTTCCCATGAGGCACAGGGTGGAGACTGATTTGCATATGGCCATGTCTAAACTGGGGTGGTGTAGTGGGCAAAAGAACGATGGATTTAACCCAGATCTCTTGACTGGGGAGAATGTCTGCATTGTCAGCATTCCGTCCATCATTTGTTTGTTGTAACGCTTTTCGCCCTAAGTGGGATGGGTATTCCAAGACGTGGGACCCGTGCTCACTACGCCACTGGAGTCAAGCTATCCTGGCTGATGACGGCTGATAGCCAGAAACCGGTCCTAGGATGCTTGATTCCGGTCCAGGGAAGACATGGCTTGGCAGTTCGGGCTGGACTGTTCCCATGAGGCACAGGGTCAAGACTGATTTGCATATGGCCATGTCTAAACTGGGGTGGTGTAGTGGGCAAAAGAACGATGGATGTAACCCAGATCTCTTGACTGGGGGAGAATGTCTGCATTGTCAGCATTCCGTCCATCATTTGTTTGTTGTAACGCTTTTCGCCCTAAGTGGGATGGGTATTCCCAGACGTGGGACCCGTGCTCACTACGCCACTGGAGTCAAGCTATCCTGGCCGATGATGGCTGATAGCCAGAAACCGGTCCTAGGATGCTTGATTCCGGTCCAGGGAAGACACTGCTTGGCAGTTCGGGCTGGACTGTTCCCATGAGGCACAGGGTCAAGACTGATTTGCATATGGCCATGTCTAAACTGGGGTGGTGTAGTGGGCAAAAGAACGATGGATTTAACCCAGATCTCTTGACTGGGGGAGAATGTCTGCATTGTCAGCATTCCATCCATCATTTGTTTGTTGTAACGCTTTTTGCCCTAAGTGGGATGGGTATTCCCAGACGTGGGACCCGTGCTCACTACGCCACTGGAGTCAAGCTATCCTGGTTGATGGCGGCTGATAGCCAGAAACCGGTCCTAGGATGCTTGATTCCGGTCCAGGGAAGACATGGCTTGGCAGTTCGGGCTGGACTGTTCCCATGAGGCACAGGGTCAAGACTGATTTGCATATGGCCATGTCTAAACTGGGGTGGTGTAGTGGGCAAAAGAACGATGGATTTATCCCAGATCTCTTGACTGGGGGAGAATGTCTGCATTGTCAGCATTCCGTCCATCATTTGTTTGTTGTAACGCTTTTCGCCCTAAGTGGGATGGGTATTCCCAGACGTGGGACCCGTGCTCACTACGCCACTGGAGTCAAGCTATCCTGGCTGATGACGGCTGATAGCCAGAAACCGGTCCTAGGATGCTTGATTCCGGTCCAGGGAAGACATGGCTTGGCAGTTCGGGCTGGACTGTTCCCATGAGGCACAGGGTCAAGACTGATTTGCATATGGCCATGTCTAAACTGGGGTGGTGTAGTGGGCAAAAGAACGATGGATTTAACCCAGATCTCTTGACTGGGGGAGAATGTCTGCATTGTCAGCATTCCGTCCATCATTTGTTTGTTGTAACGCTTTTCGCCCTAAGTGGGATGGGTATTCCCAGACGTGGGACCCGTGCTCACTACGCCACTGGAGTCAAGCTATCCTGGCTGATGACGGCTGATAGCCAGAAACCGGTCCTAGGATGCTTGATTCCGGTCCAGGGAAGACATGGCTTGGCAGTTCGGGCTGGACTGTTCCCATGAGGCACAGGGTCGAGACTGATTTGCATATGGCCATGTCTAAACTGGGGTGGTGTAGTGGGCAAAAGAACGATGGATTTAACCCAGATCTCTTGACTGGGGAGATTGTCTGCATTGTCAGCATTCCGTCCATCATTTGTTTGTTGTAACGCTTTTCGCCCTAAGTGGGATGGGTATTCCCAGACGTGGGACCCGTGCTCACTACGCCACTGGAGTCAAGCTATCCTGGCTGATGACGGCTGATAGCCAGAAACCGGTCCTAGGATGCTTGATTCCGGTCCAAGGAAGACATGGCTTGGCAGTTCGGGCTGGACTGTTCCCATGAGGCACAGGGTCAAGACTGATTTGCATATGGCCATGTCTAAACTGGGGTGGTGTAGTGGGCAAAAGAACGATGGATTTAACCCAGATCTCTTGACTGGGGGAGAATGTCTGCATTGTCAGCATTCCGTCCATCATTTGTTTGTTGTAACTCTTTTCGCCCTAAGTGGGATGGGTATTCCCAGACGTGGGACCCGTGCTCACTACGCCACTGGAGTCAAGCTATCCTGGCTGATGATGGCTGATAGCCAGAAACCGGTCCTAGGATGCTTGATTCCGGTCCAGGGAAGACATGGCTTGGCAGTTCGGGCTGGACTGTTCCCATGAGGCACAGGGTCAAGACTGATTTGCATATGGCCATGTCTAAACTGGGGTGGTGTAGTGTGCAAAAGAACGATGGATTTACCCCAGATCTCTTGACTGGGGGAGAATGTCTGCATTGTCAGCATTCTGTCCATCATTTGTTTGTTGTAACGCTTTTCGCCCTAAGTGGGATGGGTATTCCCAGACGTGGGACCCGTGCTCACTACGCCACTGGAGTCAAGCTATCCTGGCTGATGACGGCTGATAGCCAGAAACCGGTCCTAGGATGCTTGATTCCGGTCCAGGGAAGACATGGCTTGGCAGTTCGGGCTGGACTGTTCCCATGAGGCACAGGGTCAAGACTGATTTGCATATGGCCATGTCTAAACTGGGGTGGTGTAGTAGGCAAAAGAACGACGGATTTAACCCAGATCTCTTGACTGGGGGAGAATGTCTGCATTGTCAGCATTCCGTCCATCATTTGTTTGTTGTAACGCTTTTCGCCCTAAGTGGGATGGGTATTTCCAGACGTGGGACCCGTGCTCACTACGCCACTGGAGTCAAGCTATCCTGGCTGATGACGGCTGATAGCCAGAAACCGGTCCTAGGATGCTTGATTCCGGTCCAGGGAAGACATGGCTTGGCAGTTCGGGCTGGACTGTTCCCATGAGGCACAGGGTCAAGACTGATTTGCATATGGCCATGTCTAAACTGGGGTGGTGTAGTGGGCAAAAGAACGATGGATTTAACCCAGATCTCTTGACTGGGGGAGAATGTCTGCATTGTCAGCATTCCGTCCATCATTTGTTTGTTGTAACGTTTTTCGCCCTAAGTGGGATGGGTATTCCCAGACGTGGGACCCGTGCTCACTACGCCACTGGAGTCAAGCTATCCTGGCTGATGACGGCTGATAGCCAGAAACCGGTCCTAGGATGCGTGATTCCGGTCCAGGGAAGACATGGCTTGGCAGTTCGGGCTGGACTGTTCCCATGAGGCACAGGGTCAAGACTGATTTGCATATGGCCATGTCTAAACTGGGGTGGTGTAGTGGGCAAAAGAACGATGGATTTAACCCAGATCTCTTGACTGGGGGAGAATGTCTGCATTGTCAGCATTCCGTCCATCATTTGTTTGTTGTAACGCTTTTCGCCCTAAGTGGGATGGGTATTCCCAGACGTGGGACCCGTGCTCACTACGCCACTGGAGTCAAGCTATCCTGGCTGATGACGGCTGATAGCCAGAAACCGGTCCTAGGATGCTTGATTCCGGTCCAGGGAAGACATGGCTTAGCAGTTCGGGCTGGACTGTTCCCATGAGGCACAGGGTCAAGACTGATTTGCATATGGCCATGTCTAAACTGGGGAGGTGTAGTGGGCAAAAGAACGATGGATTTAACCCAGATCTCTTGACTGGGGGAGAATGTCTGCATTGTCAGCATTCCGTCCATCATTTTTTTGTTGTAACGCTTTTCGCCCTAAGTGGGATGGGTATTCCCAGACGTGGGACCCGTGCTCACTACGCCACTGGAGTCAAGCTATCCTGGCTGATGACGGCTGATAGCCAGAAACCGGTCCTAGGATGCTTGATTCCGGTCCAGGGAAGACATGGCTTGGCAGTTCGGGCTGGACTGTTCCCATGAGGCACAGGGTCAAGACTGATTTGCATATGGCCATGTCTAAACTGGGGTGGTGTAGTGGGCAAAAGAACGATGGATGTAACCCAGATCTCTTGACTGGGGGAGAATGTCTGCATTGTCAGCATTCCGTCCATCATTTGTTTGTTGTAACGCTTTTCGCCCTAAGTGGGATGGGTATTCCCAGACGTGGGACCCGTGCTCACTACGCCACTGGAGTCAAGCTATCCTGGCTGATGACGGCTGATAGCCAGAAACCGGTCCTAGGATGCTTGATTCCGGTCCAGGGAAGACATGGCTTAGCAGTTCGGGCTGGACTGTTCCCATGAGGCACACGGTCAAGACTGATTTGCATATGGCCATGTCTAAACTGGGGTGGT
Source organism: Triturus cristatus (assembly GCF_964204655.1). Taxonomy (NCBI): domain Eukaryota; kingdom Metazoa; phylum Chordata; class Amphibia; order Caudata; family Salamandridae; genus Triturus; species Triturus cristatus. The sequence goes on from NC_140591.1 coordinate 881,893,815, forward strand.
GTAGTGGGCAAAAGAACGATGGATTTAACCCAGATCTCTTGACTGGGGGAGAATGTCTGCATTGTCAGCATTCCGTCCATCATTTTTTTGTTGTAACGCTTTTCGCCCTAAGTGGGATGGGTATTCCCAGACGTGGGACCCGTGCTCACTACGCCACTGGAGTCAAGCTATCCTGGCTGATGACGGCTGATAGCCAGAAACCGGTCCTAGGATGCTTGATTCCGGTCCAGGGAAGACATGGCTTGGCAGTTCGGGCTGGACTGTTCCCATGAGGCACAGGGTCAAGACTGATTTGCATATGGCCATGTCTAAACTGGGGTGGTGTAGTGGGCAAAAGAACGATGGATGTAACCCAGATCTCTTGACTGGGGGAGAATGTCTGCATTGTCAGCATTCCGTCCATCATTTGTTTGTTGTAACGCTTTTCGCCCTAAGTGGGATGGGTATTCCCAGACGTGGGACCCGTGCTCACTACGCCACTGGAGTCAAGCTATCCTGGCTGATGATGGCTGATAGCCAGAAACCGGTCCTAGGATGCTTGATTCCGGTCCAGGGAAGACACTGCTTGGCAGTTCGGGCTGGACTGTTCCCATGAGGCACAGGGTCAAGACTGATTTGCATATGGCCATGTCTAAACTGGGGTGGTGTAGTGGGCAAAAGAACGATGGATTTAACCCAGATCTCTTGACTGGGGGAGAATGTCTGCATTGTCAGCATTCCATCCATCATTTGTTTGTTGTAACGCTTTTTGCCCTAAGTGGGATGGGTATTCCCAGACGTGGGACCCGTGCTCACTACGCCACTGGAGTCAAGCTATCCTGGTTGATGGCGGCTGATAGCCAGAAACCGGTCCTAGGATGCTTGATTCCGGTCCAGGGAAGACATGGCTTGGCAGTTCGGGCTGGACTGTTCCCATGAGGCACAGGGTCAAGACTGATTTGCATATGGCCATGTCTAAACTGGGGTGGTGTAGTGGGCAAAAGAACGATGGATTTATCCCAGATCTCTTGACTGGGGGAGAATGTCTGCATTGTCAGCATTCCGTCCATCATTTGTTTGTTGTAACGCTTTTCGCCCTAAGTGGGATGGGTATTCCCAGACGTGGGACCCGTGCTCACTACGCCACTGGAGTCAAGCTATCCTGGCTGATGACGGCTGATAGCCAGAAACCGGTCCTAGGATGCTTGATTCCGGTCCAGGGAAGACATGGCTTGGCAGTTCGGGCTGGACTGTTCCCATGAGGCACAGGGTCAAGACTGATTTGCATATGGCCATGTCTAAACTGGGGTGGTGTAGTGGGCAAAAGAACGATGGATTTAACCCAGATCTCTTGACTGGGGGAGAATGTCTGCATTGTCAGCATTCCGTCCATCATTTGTTTGTTGTAACGCTTTTCGCCCTAAGTGGGATGGGTATTCCCAGACGTGGGACCCGTGCTCACTACGCCACTGGAGTCAAGCTATCCTGGCTGATGACGGCTGATAGCCAGAAACCGGTCCTAGGATGCTTGATTCCGGTCCAGGGAAGACATGGCTTGGCAGTTCGGGCTGGACTGTTCCCATGAGGCACAGGGTCGAGACTGATTTGCATATGGCCATGTCTAAACTGGGGTGGTGTAGTGGGCAAAAGAACGATGGATTTAACCCAGATCTCTTGACTGGGGAGAATGTCTGCATTGTCAGCATTCCGTCCATCATTTGTTTGTTGTAACGCTTTTCGCCCTAAGTGGGATGGGTATTCCAAGACGTGGGACCCGTGCTCACTACGCCACTGGAGTCAAGCTATCCTGGCTGATGACGGCTGATAGCCAGAAACCGGTCCTAGGATGCTTGATTCCGGTCCAGGGAAGACATGGCTTGGCAGTTCGGGCTGGACTGTTCCCATGAGGCACAGGGTCAAGACTGATTTGCATATGGCCATGTCTAAACTGGGGTGGTGTAGTGGGCAAAAGAACGATGGATGTAACCCAGATCTCTTGACTGGGGGAGAATGTCTGCATTGTCAGCATTCCGTCCATCATTTGTTTGTTGTAACGCTTTTCGCCCTAAGTGGGATGGGTATTCCCAGACGTGGGACCCGTGCTCACTACGCCACTGGAGTCAAGCTATCCTGGCTGATGATGGCTGATAGCCAGAAACCGGTCCTAGGATGCTTGATTCCGGTCCAGGGAAGACACTGCTTGGCAGTTCGGGCTGGACTGTTCCCATGAGGCACAGGGTCAAGACTGATTTGCATATGGCCATGTCTAAACTGGGGTGGTGTAGTGGGCAAAAGAACGATGGATTTAACCCAGATCTCTTGACTGGGGGAGAATGTCTGCATTGTCAGCATTCCATCCATCATTTGTTTGTTGTAACGCTTTTTGCCCTAAGTGGGATGGGTATTCCCAGACGTGGGACCCGTGCTCACTACGCCACTGGAGTCAAGCTATCCTGGTTGATGGCGGCTGATAGCCAGAAACCGGTCCTAGGATGCTTGATTCCGGTCCAGGGAAGACATGGCTTGGCAGTTCGGGCTGGACTGTTCCCATGAGGCACAGGGTCAAGACTGATTTGCATATGGCCATGTCTAAACTGGGGTGGTGTAGTGGGCAAAAGAACGATGGATTTATCCCAGATCTCTTGACTGGGGGAGAATGTCTGCATTGTCAGCATTCCGTCCATCATTTGTTTGTTGTAACGCTTTTCGCCCTAAGTGGGATGGGTATTCCCAGACGTGGGACCCGTGCTCACTACGCCACTGGAGTCAAGCTATCCTGGCTGATGACGGCTGATAGCCAGAAACCGGTCCTAGGATGCTTGATTCCGGTCCAGGGAAGACATGGCTTGGCAGTTCGGGCTGGACTGTTCCCATGAGGCACAGGGTCAAGACTGATTTGCATATGGCCATGTCTAAACTGGGGTGGTGTAGTGGGCAAAAGAACGATGGATTTAACCCAGATCTCTTGACTGGGGGAGAATGTCTGCATTGTCAGCATTCCGTCCATCATTTGTTTGTTGTAACGCTTTTCGCCCTAAGTGGGATGGGTATTCCCAGACGTGGGACCCGTGCTCACTACGCCACTGGAGTCAAGCTATCCTGGCTGATGACGGCTGATAGCCAGAAACCGGTCCTAGGATGCTCGATTCCGGTCCAGGGAAGACATGGCTTGGCAGTTCGGGCTGGACTGTTCCCATGAGGCACAGGGTCGAGACTGATTTGCATATGGCCATGTCTAAACTGGGGTGGTGTAGTGGGCAAAAGAACGATGGATTTAACCCAGATCTCTTGACTGGGGAGATTGTCTGCATTGTCAGCATTCCGTCCATCATTTGTTTGTTGTAACGCTTTTCGCCCTAAGTGGGATGGGTATTCCAAGACGTGGGACCCGTGCTCACTACGCCACTGGAGTCAAGCTATCCTGGCTGATGACGGCTGATAGCCAGAAACCGGTCCTAGGATGCTTGATTCCGGTCCAGGGAAGACATGGCTTGGCAGTTCGGGCTGGACTGTTCCCATGAGGCACAGGGTCAAGACTGATTTGCATATGGCCATGTCTAAACTGGGGTGGTGTAGTGGGCAAAAGAACGATGGATTTAACCCAGATCTCTTGACTGGGGGAGAATGTCTGCATTGTCAGCATTCTGTCTATCATTTGTTTGTTGTAACTCTTTTCGCCCTAAGTGGGATGGGTATTCCCAGACGTGGGACCCGTGCTCACTACGCCACTGGAGTCAAGCTATCCTGGCTGATGATGGCTGATAGCCAGAAACCGGTCCTAGGATGCTTGATTCCGGTCCAGGGAAGACATGGCTTGGCAGTTCGGGCTGGACTGTTCCCATGAGGCACAGGGTCAAGACTGATTTGCATATGGCCATGTCTAAACTGGGGTGGTGTAGTGTGCAAAAGAACGATGGATTTACCCCAGATCTCTTGACTGGGGGAGAATGTCTGCATTGTCAGCATTCTGTCCATCATTTGTTTGTTGTAACGCTTTTCGCCCTAAGTGGGATGGGTATTCCCAGACGTGGGACCCGTGCTCACTACGCCACTGGAGTCAAGCTATCCTGGCTGATGACGGCTGATAGCCAGAAACCGGTCCTAGGATGCTTGATTCCGGTCCAGGGAAGACATGGCTTGGCAGTTCGGGCTGGACTGTTCCCATGAGGCACAGGGTCAAGACTGATTTGCATATGGCCATGTCTAAACTGGGGTGGTGTAGTGGGCAAAAGAACGATGGATGTAACCCAGATCTCTTGACTGGGGGAGAATGTCTGCATTGTCAGCATTCCGTCCATCATTTGTTTGTTGTAACGCTTTTCGCCCTAAGTGGGATGGGTATTCCCAGACGTGGGACCCGTGCTCACTACGCCACTGGAGTCAAGCTATCCTGGCTGATGATGGCTGATAGCCAGAAACCGGTCCTAGGATGCTTGATTCCGGTCCAGGGAAGACACTGCTTGGCAGTTCGGGCTGGACTGTTCCCATGAGGCACAGGGTCAAGACTGATTTGCATATGGCCATGTCTAAACTGGGGTGGTGTAGTGGGCAAAAGAACGATGGATTTAACCCAGATCTCTTGACTGGGGGAGAATGTCTGCATTGTCAGCATTCCATCCATCATTTGTTTGTTGTAACGCTTTTTGCCCTAAGTGGGATGGGTATTCCCAGACGTGGGACCCGTGCTCACTACGCCACTGGAGTCAAGCTATCCTGGTTGATGGCGGCTGATAGCCAGAAACCGGTCCTAGGATGCTTGATTCCGGTCCAGGGAAGACATGGCTTGGCAGTTCGGGCTGGACTGTTCCCATGAGGCACAGGGTCAAGACTGATTTGCATATGGCCATGTCTAAACTGGGGTGGTGTAGTGGGCAAAAGAACGATGGATTTATCCCAGATCTCTTGACTGGGGGAGAATGTCTGCATTGTCAGCATTCCGTCCATCATTTGTTTGTTGTAACGCTTTTCGCCCTAAGTGGGATGGGTATTCCCAGACGTGGGACCCGTGCTCACTACGCCACTGGAGTCAAGCTATCCTGGCTGATGACGGCTGATAGCCAGAAACCGGTCCTAGGATGCTTGATTCCGGTCCAGGGAAGACATGGCTTGGCAGTTCGGGCTGGACTGTTCCCATGAGGCACAGGGTCAAGACTGATTTGCATATGGCCATGTCTAAACTGGGGTGGTGTAGTGGGCAAAAGAACGATGGATTTAACCCAGATCTCTTGACTGGGGGAGAATGTCTGCATTGTCAGCATTCCGTCCATCATTTGTTTGTTGTAACGCTTTTCGCCCTAAGTGGGATGGGTATTCCCAGACGTGGGACCCGTGCTCACTACGCCACTGGAGTCAAGCTATCCTGGCTGATGACGGCTGATAGCCAGAAACCGGTCCTAGGATGCTCGATTCCGGTCCAGGGAAGACATGGCTTGGCAGTTCGGGCTGGACTGTTCCCATGAGGCACAGGGTCGAGACTGATTTGCATATGGCCATGTCTAAACTGGGGTGGTGTAGTGGGCAAAAGAACGATGGATTTAACCCAGATCTCTTGACTGGGGAGATTGTCTGCATTGTCAGCATTCCGTCCATCATTTGTTTGTTGTAACGCTTTTCGCCCTAAGTGGGATGGGTATTCCAAGACGTGGGACCTGTGCTCACTACGCCACTGGAGTCAAGCTATCCTGGCTGATGACGGCTGATAGCCAGAAACCGGTCCTAGGATGCTTGATTCCGGTCCAGGGAAGACATGGCTTGGCAGTTCGGGCTGGACTGTTCCCATGAGGCACAGGGTCAAGACTGATTTGCATATGGCCATGTCTAAACTGGGGTGGTGTAGTGGGCAAAAGAACGATGGATTTAACCCAGATCTCTTGACTGGGGGAGAATGTCTGCATTGTCAGCATTCTGTCTATCATTTGTTTGTTGTAACTCTTTTCGCCCTAAGTGGGATGGGTATTCCCAGACGTGGGACCCGTGCTCACTACGCCACTGGAGTCAAGCTATCCTGGCTGATGATGGCTGATAGCCAGAAACCGGTCCTAGGATGCTTGATTCCGGTCCAGGGAAGACATGGCTTGGCAGTTCGGGCTGGACTGTTCCCATGAGGCACAGGGTCAAGACTGATTTGCATATGGCCATGTCTAAACTGGGGTGGTGTAGTGGGCAAAAGAACGATGGATGTAACCCAGATCTCTTGACTGGGGGAGAATGTCTGCATTGTCAGCATTCCGTCCATCATTTGTTTGTTGTAACGCTTTTCGCCCTAAGTGGGATGGGTATTCCCAGACGTGGGACCCGTGCTCACTACGCCACTGGAGTCAAGCTATCCTGGCTGATGATGGCTGATAGCCAGAAACCGGTCCTAGGATGCTTGATTCCGGTCCAGGGAAGACACTGCTTGGCAGTTCGGGCTGGACTGTTCCCATGAGGCACAGGGTCAAGACTGATTTGCATATGGCCATGTCTAAACTGGGGTGGTGTAGTGGGCAAAAGAACGATGGATTTAACCCAGATCTCTTGACTGGGGGAGAATGTCTGCATTGTCAGCATTCCATCCATCATTTGTTTGTTGTAACGCTTTTTGCCCTAAGTGGGATGGGTATTCCCAGACGTGGGACCCGTGCTCACTACGCCACTGGAGTCAAGCTATCCTGGTTGATGGCGGCTGATAGCCAGAAACCGGTCCTAGGATGCTTGATTCCGGTCCAGGGAAGACATGGCTTGGCAGTTTGGGCTGGACTGTTCCCATGAGGCACAGGGTCAAGACTGATTTGCATATGGCCATGTCTAAACTGGGGTGGTGTAGTGGGCAAAAGAACGATGGATTTATCCCAGATCTCTTGACTGGGGGAGAATGTCTGCATTGTCAGCATTCCGTCCATCATTTGTTTGTTGTAACGCTTTTCGCCCTAAGTGGGATGGGTATTCCCAGACGTGGGACCCGTGCTCACTACGCCACTGGAGTCAAGCTATCCTGGCTGATGACGGCTGATAGCCAGAAACCGGTCCTAGGATGCTTGATTCCGGTCCAGGGAAGACATGGCTTGGCAGTTCGGGCTGGACTGTTCCCATGAGGCACAGGGTCAAGACTGATTTGCATATGGCCATGTCTAAACTGGGGTGGTGTAGTGGGCAAAAGAACGATGGATTTAACCCAGATCTCTTGACTGGGGGAGAATGTCTGCATTGTCAGCATTCCGTCCATCATTTGTTTGTTGTAACGCTTTTCGCCCTAAGTGGGATGGGTATTCCCAGACGTGGGACCCGTGCTCACTACGCCACTGGAGTCAAGCTATCCTGGCTGATGACGGCTGATAGCCAGAAACCGGTCCTAGGATGCTCGATTCCGGTCCAGGGAAGACATGGCTTGGCAGTTCGGGCTGGACTGTTCCCATGAGGCACAGGGTCGAGACTGATTTGCATATGGCCATGTCTAAACTGGGGTGGTGTAGTGGGCAAAAGAACGATGGATTTAACCCAGATCTCTTGACTGGGGAGATTGTCTGCATTGTCAGCATTCCGTCCATCATTTGTTTGTTGTAACGCTTTTCGCCCTAAGTGGGATGGGTATTCCAAGACGTGGGACCCGTGCTCACTACGCCACTGGAGTCAAGCTATCCTGGCTGATGACGGCTGATAGCCAGAAACCGGTCCTAGGATGCTTGATTCCGGTCCAGGGAAGACATGGCTTGGCAGTTCGGGCTGGACTGTTCCCATGAGGCACAGGGTCAAGACTGATTTGCATATGGCCATGTCTAAACTGGGGTGGTGTAGTGGGCAAAAGAACGATGGATTTAACCCAGATCTCTTGACTGGGGGAGAATGTCTGCATTGTCAGCATTCTGTCTATCATTTGTTTGTTGTAACTCTTTTCGCCCTAAGTGGGATGGGTATTCCCAGACGTGGGACCCGTGCTCACTACGCCACTGGAGTCAAGCTATCCTGGCTGATGATGGCTGATAGCCAGAAACCGGTCCTAGGATGCTTGATTCCGGTCCAGGGAAGACATGGCTTGGCAGTTCGGGCTGGACTGTTCCCATGAGGCACAGGGTCAAGACTGATTTGCATATGGCCATGTCTAAACTGGGGTGGTGTAGTGTGCAAAAGAACGATGGATTTACCCCAGATCTCTTGACTGGGGGAGAATGTCTGCATTGTCAGCATTCTGTCCATCATTTGTTTGTTGTAACGCTTTTCGCCCTAAGTGGGATGGGTATTCCCAGACGTGGGACCCGTGCTCACTACGCCACTGGAGTCAAGCTATCCTGGCTGATGACGGCTGATAGCCAGAAACCGGTCCTAGGATGCTTGATTCCGGTCCAGGGAAGACATGGCTTGGCAGTTCGGGCTGGACTGTTCCCATGAGGCACAGGGTCAAGACTGATTTGCATATGGCCATGTCTAAACTGGGGTGGTGTAGTGGGCAAAAGAACGATGGATGTAACCCAGATCTCTTGACTGGGGGAGAATGTCTGCATTGTCAGCATTCCGTCCATCATTTGTTTGTTGTAACGCTTTTCGCCCTAAGTGGGATGGGTATTCCCAGACGTGGGACCCGTGCTCACTACGCCACTGGAGTCAAGCTATCCTGGCTGATGATGGCTGATAGCCAGAAACCGGTCCTAGGATGCTTGATTCCGGTCCAGGGAAGACACTGCTTGGCAGTTCGGGCTGGACTGTTCCCATGAGGCACAGGGTCAAGACTGATTTGCATATGGCCATGTCTAAACTGGGGTGGTGTAGTGGGCAAAAGAACGATGGATTTAACCCAGATCTCTTGACTGGGGGAGAATGTCTGCATTGTCAGCATTCCATCCATCATTTGTTTGTTGTAACGCTTTTTGCCCTAAGTGGGATGGGTATTCCCAGACGTGGGACCCGTGCTCACTACGCCACTGGAGTCAAGCTATCCTGGTTGATGGCGGCTGATAGCCAGAAACCGGTCCTAGGATGCTTGATTCCGGTCCAGGGAAGACATGGCTTGGCAGTTCGGGCTGGACTGTTCCCATGAGGCACAGGGTCAAGACTGATTTGCATATGGCCATGTCTAAACTGGGGTGGTGTAGTGGGCAAAAGAACGATGGATTTATCCCAGATCTCTTGACTGGGGGAGAATGTCTGCATTGTCAGCATTCCGTCCATCATTTGTTTGTTGTAACGCTTTTCGCCCTAAGTGGGATGGGTATTCCCAGACGTGGGACCCGTGCTCACTACGCCACTGGAGTCAAGCTATCCTGGCTGATGACGGCTGATAGCCAGAAACCGGTCCTAGGATGCTTGATTCCGGTCCAGGGAAGACATGGCTTGGCAGTTCGGGCTGGACTGTTCCCATGAGGCACAGGGTCAAGACTGATTTGCATATGGCCATGTCTAAACTGGGGTGGTGTAGTGGGCAAAAGAACGATGGATTTAACCCAGATCTCTTGACTGGGGGAGAATGTCTGCATTGTCAGCATTCCGTCCATCATTTGTTTGTTGTAACGCTTTTCGCCCTAAGTGGGATGGGTATTCCCAGACGTGGGACCCGTGCTCACTACGCCACTGGAGTCAAGCTATCCTGGCTGATGACGGCTGATAGCCAGAAACCGGTCCTAGGATGCTCGATTCCGGTCCAGGGAAGACATGGCTTGGCAGTTCGGGCTGGACTGTTCCCATGAGGCACAGGGTCGAGACTGATTTGCATATGGCCATGTCTAAACTGGGGTGGTGTAGTGGGCAAAAGAACGATGGATTTAACCCAGATCTCTTGACTGGGGAGATTGTCTGCATTGTCAGCATTCCGTCCATCATTTGTTTGTTGTAACGCTTTTCGCCCTAAGTGGGATGGGTATTCCAAGACGTGGGACCCGTGCTCACTACGCCACTGGAGTCAAGCTATCCTGGCTGATGACGGCTGATAGCCAGAAACCGGTCCTAGGATGCTTGATTCCGGTCCAGGGAAGACATGGCTTGGCAGTTCGGGCTGGACTGTTCCCATGAGGCACAGGGTCAAGACTGATTTGCATATGGCCATGTCTAAACTGGGGTGGTGTAGTGGGCAAAAGAACGATGGATTTAACCCAGATCTCTTGACTGGGGGAGAATGTCTGCATTGTCAGCATTCTGTCTATCATTTGTTTGTTGTAACTCTTTTCGCCCTAAGTGGGATGGGTATTCCCAGACGTGGGACCCGTGCTCACTACGCCACTGGAGTCAAGCTATCCTGGCTGATGATGGCTGATAGCCAGAAACCGGTCCTAGGATGCTTGATTCCGGTCCAGGGAAGACATGGCTTGGCAGTTCGGGCTGGACTGTTCCCATGAGGCACAGGGTCAAGACTGATTTGCATATGGCCATGTCTAAACTGGGGTGGTGTAGTGTGCAAAAGAACGATGGATTTACCCCAGATCTCTTGACTGGGGGAGAATGTCTGCATTGTCAGCATTCTGTCCATCATTTGTTTGTTGTAACGCTTTTCGCCCTAAGTGGGATGGGTATTCCCAGACGTGGGACCCGTGCTCACTACGCCACTGGAGTCAAGCTATCCTGGCTGATGACGGCTGATAGCCAGAAACCGGTCCTAGGATGCTTGATTCCGGTCCAGGGAAGACATGGCTTGGCAGTTCGGGCTGGACTGTTCCCATGAGGCACAGGGTCAAGACTGATTTGCATATGGCCATGTCTAAACTGGGGTGGTGTAGTAGGCAAAAGAACGACGGATTTAACCCAGATCTCTTGACTGGGGGAGAATGTCTGCATTGTCAGCATTCCGTCCATCATTTGTTTGTTGTAACGCTTTTCGCCCTAAGTGGGATGGGTATTTCCAGACGTGGGACCCGTGCTCACTACGCCACTGGAGTCAAGCTATCCTGGCTGATGACGGCTGATAGCCAGAAACCGGTCCTAGGATGCTTGATTCCGGTCCAGGGAAGACATGGCTTGGCAGTTCGGGCTGGACTGTTCCCATGAGGCACAGGGTCAAGACTGATTTGCATATGGCCATGTCTAAACTGGGGTGGTGTAGTGGGCAAAAGAACGATGGATTTAACCCAGATCTCTTGACTGGGGGAGAATGTCTGCATTGTCAGCATTCTGTCCATCATTTGTTTGTTGTAACGCTTTTCGCCCTAAGTGGGATGGGCATTCCCAGACGTGGGACCCGTGCTCACTACGCCACTGGAGTCAAGCTATCCTGGCTGATGACAGCTGATAGCCAGAAACCGGTCCTAGGATGCTTGATTCCGGTCCAGGGAAGACATGGCTTGGCAGTTCGGGCTGGACTGTTCCCATGAGGCACAGGGTCAAGACTGATTTGCATATGGCCATGTCTAAACTGGGGTGGTGTAGTGGGCAAAAGAACGATGGATTTAACCCAGATCTCTTGACTGGGGGAGAATGTCTGCATTGTCAGCATTCCGTCCATCATTTGTTTGTTGTAACGCTTTTCGCCCTAAGTGGGATGGGTATTCCCAGACGTGGGACCCGTGCTCACTACGCCACTGGAGTCAAGCTATCCTGGCTGATGACGGCTGATAGCCAGAAACCGGTCCTAGGATGCGTGATTCCGGTCCAGGGAAGACATGGCTTGGCAGTTCGGGCTGGACTGTTCCCATGAGGCACAGGGTCAAGACTGATTTGCATATGGCCATGTCTAAACTGGGGTGGTGTAGTGGGCAAAAGAACGATGGATTTAACCCAGATCTCTTGACTGGGGGAGAATGTCTGCATTGTCAGCATTCCGTCCATCATTTGTTTGTTGTAACGCTTTTCGCCCTAAGTGGGATGGGTATTCCCAGACGTGGGACCCGTGCTCACTACGCCACTGGAGTCCAGCTATCCTGGCTGATGACGGCTGATAGCCAGAAACCGGTCCTAGGATGCTTGATTCCGGTCCAGGGAAGACATAGCTTGGCAGTTCGGGCTGGACTGTTCCCATGAGGCACAGGGTCAAGACTGATTTGCATATGGCCATGTCTAAACTGGGGTGGTGTAGTGGGCAAAAGAACGATGGATTTAACCCAGATCTCTTGACTGGGGGAGAATGTTTGCATTGTCAGCATTCCGTCCATCATTTGTTTGTTGTAACGCTTTTCGCCCTAAGTGGGATGGGTATTCCCAGACGTGGGACCCGTGCTCACTACGCCACTGGAGTCAAGCTATCCTGGCTGATGACGGCTGATAGCCAGAAACCGGTCCTAGGATGCTTGATTCCGGTCCAGGGAAGACATGGCTTGTCAGTTCGGGCTGGACTGTTCCCATGAGGCACAGGGTCAAGACTAATTTGCATATGGCCATGTCTAAACTGGGGTGTTGTAGTGGGCAAAAGAACGATGGATTTAAACCAGATCTCTTGACTGGGGGAGAATGTCTGCATTGTCAGCATTTCGTCCATCGTTTGTTTGTTGTAACGCTTTTCGCCCTAAGTGGGATGGGTATTCCCAGACGTGGGACCCGTGCTCACTACGCCACTGGAGTCAAGCTATCCTGGCTGATGACGGCTGATAGCCAGAAACCGGTCCTAAGATGCTTGATTCCGGTCCAGGGAAGACATGGCTTGGCAGTTCGGGCTGGACTGTTCCCATGAGGCACAGGGTCAAGACTGATTTGCATATGGCCATGTCTAAACTGGGGTGGTGTAGTGGGCAAAAGAACGATGGATTTACCCCAGATCTCTTGACTGGGGGAGAATGTCTGCATTGTCAGCATTCCGTCCATCATTTGTTTGTTGTAACGCTTTTCGCCCTAAGTGGGATGGGTATACCCAGACGTGGGACCCGTGCTCACTACGCCATTGGAGTCAAGCTATCCTGGCTGATGACGGCTGATAGCCAGAAACCGGTCCTAGGATGCTTGATTCCGGTCCAGGAAAGACATGGCTTGGCAGTTCGGGCTGGACTGTTCCCATGAGGCACAGAGTCAAGACTGATTTGCATATGGCCATGTCTAAACTGGGGTGGTGTAGTGGGCAAAAGAACAATGGATTTAACCCAGATCTCTTGACTGGGGGAGAATGTCTGCATTGTCAGCATTCCGTCCATCATTTGTTTGTTGTAACGCTTTTCGCCCTAAGTGGGATGGGTATTCCCAGACGTGTGACCCGTGCTCACTACGCCACTGGAGTCAAGCTATCCTGGCTGATGACGGCTGATAGCCAGAAACCGGTCCTAGGATGCTTGATTCCGGTCCAGGGAAGACATGGCTTAGCAGTTCGGGCTGGACTGTTCCCATGAGGCACAGGGTCAAGACTGATTTGCATATGGCCATGTCTAAACTGGGGTGGTGTAGTGGGCAAAAGAACGATGGATTTAACCCAGATCTCTTGACTGGGGGAGAATGTCTGCATTGTCAGCATTCCGTCCATCATTTTTTTGTTGTAACGCTTTTCGCCCTAAGTGGGATGGGTATTCCCAGACGTGGGACCCGTGCTCACTACGCCACTGGAGTCAAGCTATCCTGGCTGATGACGGCTGATAGCCAGAAACCGGTCCTAGGATGCTTGATTCCGGTCCAGGGAAGACATGGCTTGGCAGTTCGGGCTGGACTGTTCCCATGAGGCACAGGGTCAAGACTGATTTGCATATGGCCATGTCTAAACTGGGGTGGTGTAGTGGGCAAAAGAACGATGGATGTAACCCAGATCTCTTGACTGGGGGAGAATGTCTGCATTGTCAGCATTCCGTCCATCATTTGTTTGTTGTAACGCTTTTCGCCCTAAGTGGGATGGGTATTCGCAGACGTGGGACCCGTGCTCACTACGCCACTGGAGTCAAGCTATCCTGGCTGATGACGGCTGATAGCCAGAAACCGGTCCTATGATGCTTGATTCCGGTCCAGGGAAGACATGGCTTGGCAGTTCGGGCTGGACTGTTCCCATGAGGCACAGGGTCAAGACTGATTTGCATAAGGCCATGTCTAAACTGGGGTGGTGTAGTGGGCAAAAGAACAATGGATTTAACCCAGATCTCTTGACTGGGGGAGAATGTCTGCATTGTCAGCATTCCGTCCATCATTTGTTTGTTGTAACGCTTTTCGCCCTAAGTGGGATGGGTATTCCCAGACGTGGGACCCGTGCTCACTACGCCACTGGAGTCAAGCTATCCTGGTTGATGACGGCTGATAGCCAGAAACCGGTCCTAGGATGCTTGATTCCGGTCCAGGGAAGACATGGCTTGGCAGTTCGGGCTGGACTGTTCCCATGAGGCACAGGGTCAAGACTGATTTGCATATGGCCATGTCTAAACTGGGGTGGTGTAGTGGGCAAAAGAACGATGGATTTAACCCAGATCTCTTGACTGGGGGAGAATGTCTGCATTGTCAGCATTCCGTCCATCATTTGTTTGTTGTAACGCTTTTCGCCCTAAGTGGGATGGGTATTCCCAGACGTGGGACCCGTGCTCACTACGCCACTGGAGTCAAGCTATCCTGGCTGATGACGGCTGATAGCCAGAAACCGGTCCTAGGATGCTTGATTCCGGTCCAGGGAAGACATGGCTTGGCAGTTCGGGCTGGACTGTTCCCATGAGGCACAGGGTCAAGACTGATTTGCATATGGCCATGTCTAAACTGGGGTGGTGTAGTGGGCAAAAGAACGATGGATTTAACCCAGATCTCTTGACTGGGGGAGAATGTCTGCATTGTCAGCATTCCGTCCATCATTTGTTTGTTGTAACGCTTTTCGCCCTAAGTGGGATGGGTATTCCCAGACGTGGGACCCGTGCTCACTACGCCACTGGAGTCAAGCTATCCTGGCTGATGACGGCTGATAGCCAGAAACCGGTCCTAGGATGCTTGATTCCGGTCCAGGAAAGACATGGCTTGGCAGTTCGGGCTGGACTGTTCCCATGAGGCACAGAGTCAAGACTGATTTGCATATGGCCATGTCTAAACTGGGGTGGTGTAGTGGGCAAAAGAACGATGGATTTAAACCAGATCTCTTGACAGGGGGAGAATGTCTGCATTGTCAGCATTCCGTTCATCATTTGTTTGTTGTAACGCTTTTCGCCCTAAGTGGGATGGGTATTCCCAGACGTGGGACCCGTGCTCACTACGCCACTGGAGTCAAGCTATCCTGGCTGATGACGGCTGATAGCCAGAAACCGGTCCTAGGATGATTGATTCCGGTCCAGGGAAGACATGGCTTGGCAGTTCGGGCTGGACTGTTCCCATGAGGCACAGGGTCAAGACTGATTTGCATATGGCCATGTCTAAACTGGGGTGGTGTAGTGGGTAAAAGAACGATGGATTTAACCCAGATCTCTTGACTGGGGGAGAATGGCTGCATTGTCAGCATTCCGTCCATCATTTGTTTGTTGTAACGCTTTTCGCCCTAAGTGGGATGGGTATTCCCACACGTGGGACCCGTGCTCACTACGCCACTGGAGTCAAGCTATCCTGGCTGATGACGGCTGATAGCCAGAAACCGGTCCTAGGATGCTTGATTCCGGTCCAGGGAAGACATGGCTTGGCAGTTCGGGCTGGACTGTTCCCATGAGGCACAGGGTCAAGACTGATTTGCATATGGCCATGTCTAAACTGGGGTGGTGTAGTGGGCAAAAGAACAATGGATTTAACCCAGATCTCTTGACTGGGGGAGAATGTCTGCATTGTCAGCATTCCGTCCATCATTTGTTTGTTGTAACGCTTTTTGCCCTAAGTGGGATGGGTATTCCCAGACGTGGGACCCGTGCTCACTACGCCACTGGAGTCAAGCTATCCTGGCTGATGACGGCTGATAGCCAGAAACCGGTCCTAGGATGCTTGATTCCGGTCCAGGGAAGACATGGCTTAGCAGTTCGGGCTGGACTGTTCCCATGAGGCACAGGGTCAAGACTGATTTGCATATGGCCATGTCTAAACTGGGGAGGTGTAGTGGGCAAAAGAACGATGGATTTAACCCAGATCTCTTGACTGGGGGAGAATGTCTGCATTGTCAGCATTCCGTCCATCATTTTTTTGTTGTAACGCTTTTCGCCCTAAGTGGGATGGGTATTCCCAGACGTGGGACCCGTGCTCACTACGCCACTGGAGTCAAGCTATCCTGGCTGATGACGGCTGATAGCCAGAAACCGGTCCTAGGATGCTTGATTCCGGTCCAGGGAAGACATGGCTTGGCAGTTCGTGCTGGACTGTTCCCATGAGGCACAGGGTCAAGACTGATTTGCATATGGCCATGTCTAAACTGGGGTGGTGTAGTGGGCAAAAGAACGATGGATGTAACCCAGATCTCTTGACTGGGGGAGAATGTCTGCATTGTCAGCATTCCGTGCATCATTTGTTTGTTGTAACGCTTTTCGCCCTAAGTGGGATGGGTATTCCCAGACGTGGGACCCGTGCTCACTACGCCACTGGAGTCAAGCTATCCTGGCTGATGACGGCTGATAGCCAGAAACCGGTCCTAGGATGCTTGATTCCGGTCCAGGGAAGACATGGCTTGGCAGTTCGGGCTGGACTGTTCCCATGAGGCACAGGGTCGAGACTGATTTGCATATGGCCATGTCTAAACTGGGGTGGTGTAGTGGGCAAAAGAACGATGGATTTAACCCAGATCTCTTGACTGGGGAGAATGTCTGCATTGTCAGCATTCCGTCCATCATTTGTTTGTTGTAACGCTTTTCACCCTAAGTGGGATGGGTATTCCAAGACGTGGGACCCGTGCTCACTACGCCACTGGAGTCAAGCTATCCTGGCTGATGACGGCTGATAGCCAGAAACCGGTCCTAGGATGCTTGATTCCGGTCCAGGGAAGACATGGCTTGGCAGTTCGGGCTGGACTGTTCCCATGAGGCACAGGGTCAAGACTGATTTGCATATGGCCATGTCTAAACTGGGGTGGTGTAGTGGGCAAAAGAACGATGGATGTAACCCAGATCTCTTGACTGGGGGAGAATGTCTGCATTGTCAGCATTCCGTCCATCATTTGTTTGTTGTAACGCTTTTCGCCCTAAGTGGGATGGGTATTCCCAGACGTGGGACCCGTGCTCACTACGCCACTGGAGTCAAGCTATCCTGGCTGATGATGGCTGATAGCCAGAAACCGGTCCTAGGATGCTTGATTCCGGTCCAGGGAAGACACTGCTTGGCAGTTCGGGCTGGACTGTTCCCATGAGGCACAGGGTCAAGACTGATTTGCATATGGCCATGTCTAAACTGGGGTGGTGTAGTGGGCAAAAGAACGATGGATTTAACCCAGATCTCTTGACTGGGGGAGAATGTCTGCATTGTCAGCATTCCATCCATCATTTGTTTGTTGTAACGCTTTTTGCCCTAAGTGGGATGGGTATTCCCAGACGTGGGACCCGTGCTCACTACGCCACTGGAGTCAAGCTATCCTGGTTGATGGCGGCTGATAGCCAGAAACCGGTCCTAGGATGCTTGATTCCGGTCCAGGGAAGACATGGCTTGGCAGTTCAGGCTGGACTGTTCCCATGAGGCACAGGGTCAAGACTGATTTGCATATGGCCATGTCTAAACTGGGGTGGTGTAGTGGGCAAAAGAACGATGGATTTATCCCAGATCTCTTGACTGGGGGAGAATGTCTGCATTGTCAGCATTCCGTCCATCATTTGTTTGTTGTAACGCTTTTCGCCCTAAGTGGGATGGGTATTCCCAGACGTGGGACCCGTGCTCACTACGCCACTGGAGTCAAGCTATCCTGGCTGATGACGGCTGATAGCCAGAAACCGGTCCTAGGATGCTTGATTCCGGTCCAGGGAAGACATGGCTTGGCAGTTCGGGCTGGACTGTTCCCATGAGGCACAGGGTCAAGACTGATTTGCATATGGCCATGTCTAAACTGGGGTGGTGTAGTGGGCAAAAGAACGATGGATTTAACCCAGATCTCTTGACTGGGGGAGAATGTCTGCATTGTCAGCATTCCGTCCTTCATTTGTTTGTTGTAACGCTTTTCGCCCTAAGTGGGATGGGTATTCCCAGACGTGGGACCCGTGCTCACTACGCCACTGGAGTCAAGCTATCCTGGCTGATGACGGCTGATAGCCAGAAACCGGTCCTAGGATGCTTGATTCCGGTCCAGGGAAGACATGGCTTGGCAGTTCGGGCTGGACTGTTCCCATGAGGCACAGGGTCGAGACTGATTTGCATATGGCCATGTCTAAACTGGGGTGGTGTAGTGGGCAAAAGAACGATGGATTTAACCCAGATCTCTTGACTGGGGAGAATGTCTGCATTGTCAGCATTCCGTCCATCATTTGTTTGTTGTAACGCTTTTCGCCCTAAGTGGGATGGGTATTCCAAGACGTGGGACCCGTGCTCACTACGCCACTGGAGTCAAGCTATCCTGGCTGATGACGGCTGATAGCCAGAAACCGGTCCTAGGATGCTTGATTCCGGTCCAGGGAAGACATGGCTTGGCAGTTCGGGCTGGACTGTTCCCATGAGGCACAGGGTCAAGACTGATTTGCATATGGCCATGTCTAAACTGGGGTGGTGTAGTGGGCAAAAGAACGATGGATTTAACCCAGATCTCTTGACTGGGGGAGAATGTCTGCATTGTCAGCATTCCGTCCATCATTTGTTTGTTGTAACGCTTTTCGCCCTAAGTGGGATGGGTATTCCCAGACGTGGGACCCGTGCTCACTACGCCACTGGAGTCAAGCTATCCTGGCTGATGATGGCTGATAGCCAGAAACCGGTCCTAGGATGCTTGATTCCGGTCCAGGGAAGACATGGCTTGGCAGTTCGGGCTGGACTGTTCCCATGAGGCACAGGGTCAAGACTGATTTGCATATGGCCATGTCTAAACTGGGGTGGTGTAGTGTGCAAAAGAACGATGGATTTACCCCAGATCTCTTGACTGGGGGAGAATGTCTGCATTGTCAGCATTCCGTCCATCATTTGTTTGTTGTAACGCTTTTCGCCCTAAGTGGGATGGGTATTCCCAGACGTGGGACCCGTGCTCACTACGCCACTGGAGTCAAGCTATCCTGGCTGATGACGGCTGATAGCCAGAAACCGGTCCTAGGATGCTTGATTCCGGTCCAGGGAAGACATGGCTTGGCAGTTCGGGCTGGACTGTTCCCATGAGGCACAGGGTCAAGACTGATTTGCATATGGCCATATCTAAACTGGGGTGGTGTAGTAGGCAAAAGAACGACGGATTTAACCCAGATCTCTTGACTGGGGGAGAATGTCTGCATTGTCAGCATTCCGTCCATCATTTGTTTGTTGTAACGCTTTTCGCCCTAAGTGGGATGGGTATTCCCAGACGTGGGACCCGTGCTCACTACGCCACTGGAGTCAAGCTATCCTGGCTGATGACGGCTGATAGCCAGAAACCGGTCCTAGGATGCTTGATTCCGGTCCAGGGAAGACATGGCTTGGCAGTTCGGGCTGGACTGTTCCCATGAGGCACAGGGTCAAGACTGATTTGCATATGGCCATGTCTAAACTGGGGTGGTGTAGTGGGCAAAAGAACGATGGATTTAACCCAGATCTCTTGACTGGGGGAGAATGTCTGCATTGTCAGCATTCCGTCCATCATTTGTTTGTTGTAACGCTTTTCGCCCTAAGTGGGATGGGCATTCCCAGACGTGGGACCCGTGCTCACTACGCCACTGGAGTCAAGCTATCCTGGCTGATGACGGCTGATAGCCAGAAACCGGTCCTAGGATGCTTGATTCCGGTCCAGGGAAGACATGGCTTGGCAGTTCGGGCTGGACTGTTCCCATGAGGCACAGGGTCAAGACTGATTTGCATATGGCCATGTCTAAACTGGGGTGGTGTAGTGGGCAAAAGAACGATGGATTTAACCCAGATCTCTTGACTGGGGGAGAATGTCTGCATTGTCAGCATTCCGTCCATCATTTGTTTGTTGTAACGCTTTTCGCCCTAAGTGGGATGGGTATTCCCAGACGTGGGACCCGTGCTCACTACGCCACTGGAGTCAAGCTATCCTGGCTGATGACGGCTGATAGCCAGAAACCGGTCCTAGGATGCGTGATTCCGGTCCAGGGAAGACATGGCTTGGCAGTTCGGGCTGGACTGTTCCCATGAGGCACAGGGTCAAGACTGATTTGCATATGGCCATGTCTAAACTGGGGTGGTGTAGTGGGCAAAAGAACGATGGATTTAACCCAGATCTCTTGACTGGGGGAGAATGTCTGCATTGTCAGCATTCCGTCCATCATTTGTTTGTTGTAACGCTTTTCGCCCTAAGTGGGATGGGTATTCCCAGACGTGGGACCCGTGCTCACTACGCCACTGGAGTCCAGCTATCCTGGCTGATGACGGCTGATAGCCAGAAACCGGTCCTAGGATGCTTGATTCCGGTCCAGGGAAGACATAGCTTGGCAGTTCGGGCTGGACTGTTCCCATGAGGCACAGGGTCAAGACTGATTTGCATATGGCCATGTCTAAACTGGGGTGGTGTAGTGGGCAAAAGAACGATGGATTTAACCCAGATCTCTTGACTGGGGGAGAATGTTTGCATTGTCAGCATTCCGTCCATCATTTGTTTGTTGTAACGCTTTTCGCCCTGAGTGGGATGGGTATTCCCAGACGTGGGACCCGTGCTCACTACGCCACTGGAGTCAAGCTATCCTGGCTGATGACGGCTGATAGCCAGAAACCGGTCCTAGGATGCTTGATTCCGGTCCAGGGAAGACATGGCTTGTCAGTTCGGGCTGGACTGTTCCCATGAGGCACAGGGTCAAGACTAATTTGCATATGGCCATGTCTAAACTGGGGTGGTGTAGTGGGCAAAAGAACGATGGATTTAAACCAGATCTCTTGACTGGGGGAGAATGTCTGCATTGTCAGCATTCCGTCCATCGTTTGTTTGTTGTAACGCTTTTCGCCCTAAGTGGGATGGGTATTCCCAGACGTGGGACCCGTGCTCACTACGCCACTGGAGTCAAGCTATCCTGGCTGATGACGGCTGATAGCCAGAAACCGGTCCTAGGATGCTTGATTCCGGTCCAGGGAAGACATGGCTTGGCAGTTCGGGCTGGACTGTTCCCATGAGGCACAGGGTCAAGACTGATTTGCATATGGCCATGTCTAAACTGGGGTGGTGTAGTGGGCAAAAGAACGATGGATTTACCCCAGATCTCTTGACTGGGGGAGAATGTCTGCATTGTCAGCATTCCGTCCATCATTTGTTTGTTGTAACGCTTTTCGCCCTAAGTGGGATGGGTATTCCCAGACGTGGGACCCGTGCTCACTACGCCACTGGAGTCAAGCTATCCTGGCTGATGACGGCTGATAGCCAGAAACCGGTCCTAGGATGCTTGATTCCGGTCCAGGGAAGACATGGCTTGGCAGTTCGGGCTGGACTGTTCCCATGAGGCACAGGGTCAAGACTGATTTGCATATGGCCATGTCTAAACTGGGGTGGTGTAGTGGGCAAAAGAACGATGGATTTAACCCAGATCTCTTGACTGGGGGAGAATGTCTGCATTGTCAGCATTCCGTCCATCATTTGTTTGTTGTAACGCTTTTCGCCCTAAGTGGGATGGGTATTCCCAGACGTGGGACCCGTGCTCACTACGCCATTGGAGTCAAGCTATCCTGGCTGATGACGGCTGATAGCCAGAAACCGGTCCTAGGATGCTTGATTCCGGTCCAGGAAAGACATGGCTTGGCAGTTCGGGCTGGACTGTTCCCATGAGGCACAGAGTCAAGACTGATTTGCATATGGCCATGTCTAAACTGGGGTGGTGTAGTGGGCAAAAGAACAATGGATTTAACCCAGATCTCTTGACTGGGGGAGAATGTCTGCATTGTCAGCATTCCGTCCATCATTTGTTTGTTGTAACGCTTTTCGCCCTAAGTGGGATGGGTATTCCCAGACGTGTGACCCGTGCTCACTACGCCACTGGAGTCAAGCTATCCTGGCTGATGACGGCTGATAGCCAGAAACCGGTCCTAGGATGCTTGATTCCGGTCCAGGGAAGACATGGCTTAGCAGTTCGGGCTGGACTGTTCCCATGAGGCACAGGGTCAAGACTGATTTGCATATGGCCATGTCTAAACTGGGGTGGTGTAGTGGGCAAAAGAACGATGGATTTAACCCAGATCTCTTGACTGGGGGAGAATGTCTGCATTGTCAGCATTCCGTCCATCATTTTTTTGTTGTAACGCTTTTCGCCCTAAGTGGGATGGGTATTCCCAGACGTGGGACCCGTGCTCACTACGCCACTGGAGTCAAGCTATCCTGGCTGATGACGGCTGATAGCCAGAAACCGGTCCTAGGATGCTTGATTCCGGTCCAGGGAAGACATGGCTTGGCAGTTCGGGCTGGACTGTTCCCATGAGGCACAGGGTCAAGACTGATTTGCATATGGCCATGTCTAAACTGGGGTGGTGTAGTGGGCAAAAGAACGATGGATGTAACCCAGATCTCTTGACTGGGGGAGAATGTCTGCATTGTCAGCATTCCGTCCATCATTTGTTTGTTGTAACGCTTTTCGCCCTAAGTGGGATGGGTATTCCCAGACGTGGGACCCGTGCTCACTACGCCACTGGAGTCAAGCTATCCTGGCTGATGACGGCTGATAGCCAGAAACCGGTCCTAGGATGCTTGATTCCGGTCCAGGGAAGACATGGCTTGGCAGTTCGGGCTGGACTGGTTCCATGAGGCACAGGGTCAAGACTGATTTGCATATGGCCATGTCTAAACTGGGGTGGTGTAGTGGGCAAAAGAACGATGGATTTAACCCAGATCTCTTGACTGGGGGAGAATGTCTGCATTGTCAGCATTCCGTCCATCATTTGTTTGTTGTACCGCTTTTCGCCCTAAGTGGGATGGGTATTCCCAGACGTGGGACCCATGCTCACTACGCCACTGGAGTCAAGCTATCCTGGCTGATGACGGCTGATAGCCAGAAACCGGTCCTAGGATGCTTGATTCCGGTCCAGGGAAGACATGGCTTGGCAGTTCGGGCTAGACTGTTCCCATGAGGCACAGGGTCAAGACTGATTTGCATATGGCCATGTCTAAACTGGGGTGGTGTAGTGGGCAAAAGAACGATGGATTTAACCCAGATCTCTTGACTGGGGGAGAATGTCTGCATTGTCAGCATTCCGTCCATCATTTGTTTGTTGTAACGCTTTTCGCCCTATGTGGGATGGGTATTCCCAGACGTGGGACCCGTGCTCACTACGCCACTGGAGTCAAGCTATCCTGGCTGATGACGGCTGATAGCCAGAAACCGGTCCTAGGATGCTTGATTCCGGTCCAGGGAAGACATGGCTTGGCAGTTCGGGCTGGACTGTTCCCATGAGGCACAGGGTCAAGACTGATTTGCATATGGCCATGTCTAAACTAGGGTGGTGTAGTGGGAAAAAGAACGATGGATTTAACCCAGATCTCTTGACTGGGGGAGAATGTCTGCATTGTCAGCATTCCGTCCATCATTTGTTTGTTGTAACGTTCGTCGTGGGAACAGCGTCTTTAGGACTGCTAAGTGAAAGTCAAAACAAGCTTTATTCGGTATATAAAAAATATCCATAAAAGCATTCTACATAATAAAACATTTCTTCATTTTACGTTCCCCCTTTTCCCCCCTCATAAAAAGATTTATTAAAAAAAGGATACATATTTCATTTTTGCTGTATAAACACCATATTAGTCAGTAACATTTCATGGGGTACATAGAATTACAATAATCTTAAAAAGGTACTTGAAATAAAACCCAAACATATAATCAACTAATTAGTCTCATAGACAAGTGATTCCAAATATGAGAGCATTTTACTTTGCTTGATTGCTAATTGAATGAAGGAAATTACCGCATTACACATCGTAACATGATCTAATTTACATAAAAAGTAAAAAGCGGTTTTATGGGAGTACAACCTATTAATAAGATACTCAATGGGGCTTGATTGGAGATGCCATCATACTTCAGGGAGAAATAGAGCAATGCTCACAAAGAAGCAGATTCGTCACGTGGGGTCACTCTGTCAGAGTCTATGGCACTGGGTCAATGATCCGGCACCCACTCCTCTTCGCTTTGCTGCAAACAGGATGGCGGGTAACCAGGAATTCTCTCCGCCACAACTCACTCGGATTCGGGAGTGTTGTCTACTGGCTGTCTGACTATATGGAGTGTGGGCAAGCAGCCTGCTCTCATCATGCTTTTGTCGTGGGAACAGCGTCTTTAGGACTGCTAAGGCTTTGGAAGGTAGGGAGGGGTGATGTATTTGGACATTTGTGGTAATGCATGGTTATTTATTTTAAAAATTTACATTTTAGTTCAAGCCACGGGATGTAGGTATGATAGTGGTAATGGGCGGGGAAGTAATCTAATACCTAGGTGTATTAATGTTATTACCCAGGTATTAAATTAATATTTTGTTGAAAATCATATCTATGAATTTTTTTTATAGAAATGTCTCAGAACGGGATGTATGAATTACAGGGGTAATGGGTGGGGAAGTATGTTATTACCCAGGTAACATTTTTTATAATCCAGGTATTCATTATTTATTAGTAAGAAACATTATTTATATATATATATATTTTTTTTTTTTTATTATCCTATGTACTTACCTTCATGGACAGTATGTAAGGAATCTAGGTGTAATGGGTGGGGAAATTATTTAATACTCAGATAATATTTTTATTACCCAGGTATGAAATTATTTTTATAAAAATAGATTAAATATATATTATTAACTTTCATAAACCTTTTTTATTTTGAAATGTCTTTTATTTCAAAAATACTTACCTCTAGGGACGGGATGTAGGGATGATAGGGGTAATGGTTGGGGAAGTAATTTAATACTCTGCAAACATTTTTATTACTCAGGTATTACATTTTTATTTTTTAAACATTATATTTATTTCCTAAAATAAATATTTAATAATTGTTAAAGACTATTTAAGGGATGTATGTATTATCCAAATTACTTAAATCTTTGAATGGGATGTCGGAATGTTATGGGTAATGGGTGTTAAAGTAATTTAATTCCCAAGTAAAATTCGTATTACAGTGCTATTTAATTACTAGTATATAAAAAAAATACAACAAAATTATATTTATATAAGCATACATTTTAAATTGTAAAACACTATATATATATATATATATATATATACATATATACATGTAAAAATAAATATGACATTTTGTTATGGTGGAAATAATAATTAAATCAGACACATTTCTGCTTTAAAAAAAAATATTTATTAATAATGTGTTACATTTTTTTGCATATGCTTGAAAATAAAAATATCATAGAAATATGTTAATCTTGTGATTAATATAACAGCATAACAATTTCACACACTTTTAGATATTTTTGGTTTGTAATATTTGTCTGTCTTCTATTTTTGACGAATCTGCTGATGCAGGAGCAAGATCGTTTTCCTCTGTTTTCCGGACTTTAGTGCCTTCCGGTGAAGATGAGAAGACGGAGAATTTGCAGACAGGTAAGTTGAACAAACTTTATTTTATAATTAAAAACATGGTGGATACCCCTAATGTAAAGTAAAATCTGTGGGAAGTGTTAACATTTGAAACGGATTTAGTGTTATGCTCAGTTTTCACGATTCTCAAAAACCAATGCATGCTACTGTTTGCATTTCCTCCATGCGAATGGCTTTTTTAAAAAAAAAACTGAAGGTAAATGTGAGAGAATGCTTTTCGTTGTAATAACAGTATTTGTTTATATGGAATCATTAATTCAGGGCATGCTTTTTTTCCAGGGGTTTCGAGAGATGGGAGAAAATGTGCTTAAATACTATTTCTATAATTTTGAAAATTTGGAGAAGTACAGCTGTGCCTGTAGTTGCAAAAGAAAATTTTTTGAGTACTGCACATTTAATGTTTTTTTTATCAAAGTGCATATCAACGTTCGTTTTGGAAATTCTCTGGACTTAGGCTAATATAGTTGCCTTCTGTTATTACTCATTCGATTTTGGAGTTTCTCAAAATATTTAAAATTTTTATATCAAAAAGCATTCTCTTTATGGATTAAGGCAAAAAAAAATGCAATTTTTTGGAACTGATCATTGCAAAATTTATGGTGGATAAAAGGAGAATCCAGTTATGCAATGGATTGAGGGTAATGTAGTTGCCTATTTTTCAAATTTTCATGGATCTTGGATTTTTTAAAAATAATTATTGATTATTCTGAGAGTTTTTTTTACAAAAGACAAAAAAAGATTTGGGGAAAGATCATCGGAGTTGTTGACTCATGGTGACTCAAGGAATATTTTGCAGTTCCATTGAGTTGAAAAAAAACAAGACATCTGACGGTAGGAACCCCAACATTTTCAAAAATTCCAAATGAATTGTTGATAGAGTAAAAAATGACAAGTAATTTCGAAATGATGTTAGTCTTTTTTTAAATCAGTAATGTAAAATGTACGCAATACTGTCAAGGTAGTCAGAAGCCACCATCAACCTAAAAAGTTGAAGTTTAGCCAATAGTCTATTGGACATTTCTTTGGAAATCTGTGGATTCAGGCTACCTGACAGTGATTGCGCTAGTCTCATTTCCTGTAAACTTTGGGCCCCATTAGTATGGCGGGCAGACTTTGTCCGCCCGCCATACCCTTGGGAAACGGGACCGCCCACTGAGGGTGCGGCAGTCCCGCACTCCCGATTAGGATGCGCCCGCCACACTGGCAGGCGCATGGCACATCTGCAAAATTGCGGTGGGCGGTGCAGAGAGCAACCTCCGCCGCAATGCTACAGAGGCAGGTTGTGCGTTTCAAAGCACAACGTGACCAGTACCGCGCGGTGCCTGCCACGTTGTTCATTGAAAGGCATGGGGGTACCATAGGTACACCCCATGTGCAGCCCCCAGAGTTCCTGGGGGCCTGCAACGGGCCCCCGCAAGCAGACTCCGCATTCCTTTCCGTGGCGGCATTGGGCATGTTCCCGCCAATATTGTAATATGGCCGCCTCCGTATTGAACCCTTTTCCGCCCGGTCGACTTGACCGTCCGCCGCGGACCCCCCAGCCATTGTAATATGGCGGGGGATCTTTGCGGCACGGATGGCGGGTGGATCGCCCACGCCGAGCCAGCGGTGACTACCGCCGGCCTGGCGGGGGCAATCCGCCCGCCATCCTAATGGGGCACATAGCTCCTTTTTCAAAATTTCCAGGAAATGATAAAAATTAGGATGATGTTTAGCTACAGTATTATTAAAATAATTATGCCATCCCTCAATGGCATTGTTTGTTTTTGCACCACTCTCCAAGCAGGTTGAATAGCAGTTCCAGCATTCTATAGGATACTTGGGTTTCCTCCTGTGGCCCGACCTGCTTAGACAACCAATCCACATATCCTCAAAGTAATTTAGTATTGGTGCAATTTTTCTTCATTTTGGGTAAAAAAATCAGATTCGGTAATTGCAGTGTAGTACTCATCTACACTCTCAGGTGGTACAAAACACAACGCAGTTAGTTTTCGTAATTCAAATTGTAGTTTGCAACCAAGGATGAATCTTACACCAATAAGCCTGCGAAAAGTGAAAGAAACATCCCTGGATTTGTGTGTCCGAGTATAATTTTGTAATTGTAGTAAACATTGCCAATTCAAAATCAATTATTACTTTTCCAGGACTTTTATTCATGGTTTTGCTTTTTATTACTGACAAAAATTCAGTGTACGTAGAAGATTGTTTTTCAGGCAGCAAAGCATACACTAAAGGGATTGTCGTATTATTTGAATTAGCATGAACAGTGTTAATTTGAGAAAATGGATGGGGTGTTGATCTGAAAGTACCATCCATCATCCAAACTGGACTGTTCTCAAGGGTTATAAGGTTATGGTTAGTGTTAAAGATTTAAATTCTTTTAAGAACGTCTCCATTATCATACAAAAGAAAGTTTTCATTAGAGAAAGTTAGCAATAAATCATTAGGGATGTTAATATCTACAAAGTTGCGGGGTGTTATGTGGTGGGGATTACTTGTCACTTTTTCTCTTTGAACCATTCATCTGAGGTTGGGGATGGAGGGCATGCTACCTGCAACATGCAAAGGTAAGTTTTGAGCCACTTCCCTAAGTATAGTACCACAGTTTTCATTGGAGGTGTGTGCTAGAAGTTTAATTTGTTGGACATGTTCCTGTACTTCTATTTCCATTGCAGAGGCAGAGTGGTTATGCTCTGTTGTCCTAACCACAGTTTCTTTCAGAGTAACGGCTCTGCCTGTGCAATGGGGCGAGAAATATTGCACACACCTCCAATGACATCTGGGTTCCACAGATTTATCTTTACAATAGAGGTACCCACCATACTTTAGAAGGTTATTTCCTGTCCGAGATTTGACCTACATGGCTTGCTTGCTGCAGGACATTGTTGATTTATCTGTTTTAAAAAAAATATATATATCTATATATATATATATTTTTTAGCATGTTTCCTTTTTTAAATTATTAATTGCTGAGAGGTAAGTACTCCTAAAAGTTTTTGAAAAATATATTGGAACACAGTCACAGTTATGCACTTGCTTGTTTTGTAATTACTCTTTGTTCCTTGTGTGTGAAACAGCTTTCACAATTAGCCATCTTTTTACTTCGTTATGATTTTACCACATAGGTGCCGATTCCAATCGGGTAAAAATTTGTCCCGTACGACTCGTATCCGTATTTTTTTTACGTACGAGTCGTACAAGTCCCGTACAAACGGCGAAGTACGATTCGTACCGTAAAAATACATACGAATTGCTTCGGGAAAAGTCTATGAGACGTACGAGTCGTAAAACTGAAGTCAGAGCGCACAAGTCCGATCCGTACCGGCGTCCCGAATACACAAGTGTATGGAAAACGTCCCGTACGGAGCGAACTTTGTACGACCACTACCCCGGGTACACTTGGGCCCGGGGTACGAGTTGTACGGAAACCCCACCCCACCCGCGCATATACGCGCCGTACCCCAGCACCCGCCGGACCCCCCGACCTCAGCACCCGCGCCTGTACGTGCCGTACCCCAGCACCCGCGTATGTACGGGTCGTACCCCCCCACCCCAGCACCCGCGCATGTACACGCCGTACCCCAGCACCCGCGTATGTAAGCGCGGTACCCCCCACCACAGCACCCGCGTATGTACGCGCCATACCCCCCCACCCCAGCACCTGCGCATGTACGCGCCGTACCCCCCAATCCCAGCAGCCGCGTATGTACGCGCCGTACCCCAGTACCCGCGTCTTTCCACGCCGTACCTCCCAACCCCAGAACCCGCGTATGTATGCGCCGTACCCCAGCACACGCGTATGTCCGCGCCGTACCCCCCCACCACAGCACCCGCGCATGTACGCGCCGTACCCCAGCACCCGCGTATGTACGCCCCGTACCCCGCACCCCAGCCCCGTACTTGGACGCACCGTACCCCAGCATCGCGTATGTACGAGTCGTACAACACCATTGCACATGTGATCACTGTACAACAACATAGCCATGGACGCACCTTACATACGCGAAAAAGACTCGTACTGAACCAAGACACTGTAAAACAGCACAAGGACCGTCAATTCGACTTGCACAACACCACAAAACGCGTCTACAGGACAAAAAACAACTAAAAGACTGACCTGGCACATCCAAACAGTCAAACAGAGGCCCAAACTCACAACCACCTCTTATAACACACCCACCAAAAGTTCAAACACAGCCACACCCACAAATGGACCAATAAAGAGGGCCCACAATCACAAACCATGAGCCTTTGCAACAGACCCACTGCTGACAGACATCACACACAAACAACTGCACCCATACACCTTAACTTACATACCTTCACACAACCTCCTTCACACAGACCCCCTCTACACATACACACACACCTACACATTCACACCCACACACCCACAACCATCCACACCCACACCCCACACCATGCCCACAGACAAGAATCCAAAGTTCACAAGGGAGGAGCTGGACATCCTTGTCAACGAAATCATCAGAGTCGAGCCACAGCTCTTTGGAACATTGGTCAGACAGACCAGCATATCCCAAAAAACTAGCCTGTGGCAGAGGATCGTCGATCGGGCGAATGCTGTTGCGCCCATCAGAAGGACCAGGAATGAATGTCAAGCCAGGTGGTACGATCTGCGCAGGGCAGTCAAGCGCAAAATGAACGAGGAATACGCCCAGAGTAACATCACAGGAGGTGGGCTGCCCCACTCTGGGAGGAGAAGGTGATGGCCCTGCTTCCGCCGATGGCAGTACACGTAGTCGAAGGAGTTGGAGAGCCTGGTGAGTACACAAACAACTTGCGTAACATGGGGGAATGGCATCCACACCCCAACCACAACAAATGCACTCACCTACCCCCAAGCCCTCACCTGACACAACCACACTCTAAACAACGCTCAGGGCACTAACATGAGTATGCCCCATTCACAAAGCAAGGCCATGCCATGTCCCAGCCTACACAAACCACAAACCCAAGACAGGATGTCCGGGATGCTGGGAGGGTGGGGATCACTAAACATATTGTACAACTTAGAAACAGACACCATTGCCCTCAGCCCATATGGCCCAGGTACATACCCATGCACCATGCGCAATGCACAGGGACTGGCAAAGTACTGACAAGGTAGCTGACACTTGGCCCTGCTGTAGGCAGCACAAGGCCCTCCTGTGACAGCTGCAAACTCGAACACAAACACAACAAGCTCAGAAATCTCGGGCAGGAACTCACACACACTGACATGGCAGCATGCTCCATGGTGGGACAGATACATCACCTGGGAGACCCACAGCCAAATCACACCACACCCACCAGCAGGCAGCATCAATCAATCAACAATCGATCAGGGTACTTGTAAGGCGCGCAATTTACCTGTCAGGGTCTCAAGGCGCAGAGGGTGGTGGGTTCCACCAATGCCCAAAGAGGCAGGTCTTGAGGAGTCTCCTGAAGGCAAGTAGGTCTTGGGTCAGTCGTAGGTGGGTTGGGAGGGTCTTCCAGGTCTTGGCGGCGAGGTAGGAGAAGGATCTGCTGCAGGCGGGCGTACGTTGGATGCGGGGGACAGCTGCGAGGGCGAGGATGCCGGAGCGGAGCTGGCGGGTGGGGGTGTAGAAGCTGAGTCTGATGTGCAGGTAGGCTTGTACGGCGGTGTGGAGTGCCTTGTGTGCGTGGCTGAGGAGCCTACAGGTGATCCTCTTGTCGATGTGGACCCAGTGCAGGCCTCTCAGGAGGGGGGTGGTGTGGCTGTGGCGGGGGGCGTTGACGATCAGTTGTGCCGAGGCGTTTCTGAAGCGTTGTAGCGCCGTTGGTGTGTGGATGGGAGTCCTGCGTAGAGTGCAGTGGCGTAGTCCAGTCAGCTGCTGAACCGGGCCTGTGTCACTGTTCTACTTGTTTAGGTCGGGATCCACCAGTAGATCCGGTGGAGCGTGCGTAGGGTGTCGTAGCAGGAGGAGGAGACACCGTTGACCTGCTTGGACATGGAGAGGGAGGATGCGAGGATCAATCCTAGGTTGCGTGCGTGTTTGGTGGGTGTCGGTGATGTTCCAGAGCGATCGGCCACCAGGAGTCGTCCAGGGTGAGGGTGTGGGTCTAGGATGAGGACCTCCGTCTTGTCCGAGTTCAGTTTCAGATGGCCGTTCTGCATCCAGTCGGCGATGGCCCTCTGACCCTCGTAGATGTTTGTCTTGGCGGTGTGAGGATCCTTGGTAAGGGAGAGGATTAGCTGGGTGTCGTCGGCGTAGGAGATGTCTTTGAGGTTGTGGTGGCGGGCCACTTGTGTGAGGGGGGCCATGTGGATGTTGAACAGCGTCGGGCTGAGTGATGATCACTCACCCCTCACACAAGCACACACCCCCGGGGCAGCCAATGGAGTGACACACTCTCACAATGGACATGTGACACAACAAGATCAAGCCACAGCCAAAAAAGCACTCAACGCCAAATGCGACATGACAAAGACCCTGGATAACATTTCAATCAGTCCCCTGCAACATACCCATCCACAAGTGAACATTGATGTGAATGCTAGGCACATATAATTACCTGGAGGAACTGTGGCAACCAGAACATGTATGAAACATGGATGTCGCATGAAACAGCATTAACATTTTCTCTCTCTCACACACAGGGCAACGTCATTGATCTCCCCCCAACACTGGGGGGGAACAATCACAGGCCCTGGCTCGGCAGGAAGATGATCCCACCGGCAGCGACAACTCTAAGCACTCTGTTGATGACCCCAAACAACCTGAACCCTCTGGTGCCCAAGCTCCTGCAGCACCTGCGTCAGGTACATCTGTGCCAACCACCAACCCCATTCTTGCCATATCCCAGGAGACTCCCAGGAGCCCTGCCCGCACAGAACAACTGAGCCAGTCTGACGTGGAGGGACAAGGTTCTCCGGCCACCCAGGAGGAGGCAGACAACCCTGCAAATGCCATCCCTCAGGGGTCCCGTAGACCCGATGTGCCCACAACGGCAGGCCAGGCTCGTGTGGGCAGGGGTGGTGGGAGTGGAGGCAGGCGGAGGCAGGCGGAGGCGAGAACCTGACCAGCCAGCTGAAGGGACCGGTATGTCACACATACGCCACATCTTGGAGACCTACCGGCGTGACACCAGGGGCATCAGCCAGGTAGTGGGGACCCTCAACGAGATTAAGAACCAGCAGGCCGAGCAACACGCCAGTCAACAACAACACCAAGGACGGATGGAGGCAAGACTGGCTGAGCTCCTGGCGGTGCAAACGGACATAAGCTGTTCACTCCGTCGGATCGCCGACAACATGGGCAACCCTCCCTGTGCCACCAGGCGAAGACCAGCACCAGCCACAGGGAGGGAGGAGGAGGAGGAGGATTCGTCCGACGGAGCGTCCCAAGCATCGTCAAGGCCTGCATCTGAGGGTCCCGCAAGGAAGGTGGGTCGTCCACGGAAAGGACCGTGAGAGGCAGCGGACCATCCACATCTCCCAGGTCACCTGGCCTGGCACCTGGCCCTCTGGCGCAACAGCAGCCCCTCATCCAATGACATTCTCTGCCACATGGACTTGCTGGTCACAGTCTGACCAATGATGACCAACACTGTGGTCTGGACTCTGATGACTCCAACTGACAAGGATGCCATCTCCCCCTGTGAACTTTGGATTCCATGCACACTGTATAGCACCTATTTGTCCACACTAAACAGGCCCCCTCACCGAGAATAAATCTCATTTACTACAATTACATGTTGCATTCATTTTGCATGAGTACACAACCTACGTGTGGGGAAATGTCAAACTATGCATGAGTGTTGAACTAACTCCAGCCATCCATACCCTGGAATCTGAGTCTGGGACAGGACACACATGGGTCACAATGTATCATACTATACAGACATGGAGCACAATACTCAGCCGTGATGGCCTCAAGCTGCTTAGGGGGGGCATGCATTACTGTGCGGACAGACCAATTGGGAAGAGTATCCTGAAGGCGTAGAGGTCATGGCTCATGTGGATGTGAAGAATGGTGGCCAGGGCAAGGTTGGATGCACGGAGTTGGCACAACGGGGTCTCGGATGACAGATGGCCAAGGTTGGTTTGGGGTCTGGGGTTATGGCCTGCCTCCTGAGTGTGGGTGAGGAGTCTGAAGGTCATCCTGCAGCACACAGTGATCCATTGCAGCTATCTCTGGTGGACGGTGATGTGGCTGGGGCGCGGGATGTTGAAGTTGAGGTGTGCACATGCAGCCTGGATGTGGACTGGTTTCCCGGGAGTTAGGATGTACTTGCTCCGTAGAGGGCGGGGCAGTAGTCGACACGGCTGGTGTCGTGGGCCTGGGGCATGGTCTGTCTTTCCCTGGAGTGGATCTATCTGTGGATCATGTGCATCATGCAGAGGGTGTTGCACCCTGAGGTACAGATGCTGGTGATTAGCATGGCAAATGTGAGTGACAAATCCATGATGCACACCATCTTGTGTGCGTGGCCACTGGGTGCAAGTGCAGGGCTCTTGCAGGTGGGACACAAGCAGTTGACCCACCTGTAAAGGTACAATCCTCAGATGATTACCTCAGTCCTGTACAAGTCCAGCCTCAGGTGGCTGATGTTCAGCCATTCATCAATGGATCTCATGCCTTCTTGAATGTTGGAACTGACAATGGGTGCGTCTTTGGTGAGGGTGAGGAGCACCTGGCTGTCAATGGCATACGAGCTAATGATGAGGTGCTGTGTGCATGTGATGCCAGTGAGGGGGACCTGGACACATTGAAGATTGACACGCTGAGAGATGATACCTGGGCCATGTGCCAGATGATGCCACTATACTACTTGCTGAAGGCTTGAGTCCCACTCCCATGGCCTTGCTGGTGTACGGAGCCGGTGGGGAGTAGGAGGGACATTACCTGGTTGGTGTGACAGGGCCTGGAAGGCGGGGCAGCGCTGTGTAGGCAGTTGGAGTTGCACACTCATCATGCAAAGGTGTCGTGTGTGCGCCTAGGTTATGCCTGAGAGCAGGCGGTAGCTCCTTGGATGGACAATGCTTGGAGGGTGGCTGCAACATCACACTGTAGTGTTATGTGGGTCATGTAAGGACATGAGGGTCGTGCAATGTGCACGTTGCATGCGCTGACGGTCCAGCCTTTGGCACCGCGTGGGCGCAACAGTGGCACAGACAAGCTGATGCCAGCCAAATGAATGGGTGGAGGGAGGAAGGGAGCAGCATCTTTGAGGTGTGTGTGTTGCCGAATCTGTAAACTTTCTGTGCCCTTGCTGCAGGGGCCGCAGCAGCAGGCGGCATGTCCTGGAAACTATGCCACTAGTTGCACACAAAGACAAGGATGTCAGAAAGGACTACTGCAACAGGCGTATGTAAAGGCAGGAGTGTCCGGTTTCCCATGGCACACCCAGAGACAATGGATGCACAATCACCAAAGATGACTGACACCGGATCATGAAACTGAAGGACGAGCTGCGCACAGGATACACACCCTCAGCAGGTGTTGATGGCCTGTTGTGGTCACCAACATGCCCAAATACATACACAACCATGGACATCATGCACAATGGATATTCAAATCCCTGAAGAACTGCATGCATGTTGCTAAACTACACATAGACTCATATGCACAATCTTTGACAACTATGCCAGAGATGATGCATGCAAAGTGGCAAGAGACCTGCATTGACAGAGATGAGGCACCTTGGAGGGTGAGGAACACCTTTATTACTAAGGTTCACACCTAGGGAAATGCATCAATATGAACAGACTCACAGGTCATTTGGCAGAACATGTGGGACCTACACTGGCCGCCCCCGTCACAACACAGATGCTGTAAATCCATTGAACTGGGACACAAGTGAAGGGTGTGAGCCAAACACCCCCTGCTGCACACGGAGGGGCTGCAATTCCCCATTTACCCTCTCATGGGGATGTCCCACACTATGTCCACCCGTAGCATCCCGTATGTTTCAGAGGGAAGTTGTACACACATTGATGCCTTCATCAGAATCCACAGTCCCATCACAGATGACTGTTACGAAGGGTGACTATCAATACATGGGAGTCATGCAACATGTCATGTGCCCCATGGTGAGTCAACATGTATGTATAGTAACACAACATGCACAGGAGCAGTGCCCACACATTCCAAACACCTACCAAGACCAAAATGCTGTGCAGCAATCCTTAACCAAAAAGACTTTTCACCATGTCCGTGCATGGGACGCTGATTCAGCACACATTGCAATACTCATGAGGAATAGCGGGAGGCCAACGATGACACGAGCAGACAGCATGCAAAACTACCTGGGGATGACAGACACACAAGAAGTCAGGGAAAAGATTGTCATCCGCATGCATGGTCATTTACTCTACAGGAATAAGTGTGTCACCATGCTATATTAAAATTGAGTGTCTAAGCTAAAATGTGTGGAAGGACATCATCACTCGAGTGACCCATCTGAACACACATCTAAGTCACTTAGCATACAGTCAGCTGGACACACACATTGCAACACATGCCACACAAGGCTCCAGGCGTGCACACTCAGACCCATGGACTCATCATTATGAGAAGAAGTTGCGTATGAGCTAACTCCGGATGTCGTCCTCCTCCTCATCTTCACTTGCCTCGTGACCAAGCCCTTCATCCTCCATGGGTGGGTGTTCCTGCTCATCCGGATCCAGGATGAGTGGCACAGCCTTATCCACTGCCATGTTGTGCAGCATGCAGCACACGAGGAAGATCTTGCAGGCCTTCACCGGTGCATATGGGAGGGACCCGCCTGTCTTCAGGAGGCCAAACGTCCTCTCAATCACTCGCCTGGTCTGCCGATGTGCGTTGTTGTAACGGTGATCTGCAGCAGTTCTGGGGTTGCGGAGGGGCATCATCAGCCATGGCATGTTGGGATAGCCAGAGTCCACTACATGGAAACATCATGTAAAGAAGTGGGTCAGGAGATGCCGTAAGATACAAAAATAGCGCTAAACAAAGGACAAACAGAGTATACCCACCAACAAGACATGCTCGTTCGTTGTGAAGCCCCAGCATCATTTCTGGCACCCTGCTACGCCTCATGATGTAGGCATCGTGTGCTGACCCTGGAAAACGTGCACAGGCATTGGAAATCAGCATGTTAGCAAGACACACCACAAGGGCATTTATAGAGTGGTAATGTTTACGGTTGCGATAGGCGACCTCCTGTGCCTGTGGTGGTACCAAAGCCACATGTGTCCCATCAATAGACCCAATTACATGGGGCATCCCTCCCAGGGCATAGAACTCACCCTTGACACCTGTCAACTGCTCACGAGTTGGAAAATGGATGAATTCATCCAGGTGCTCCAACATGGCTTCTAAAAAATCATGCAGGACATGGCTGAACATGGTCTGTGACATGCCACCCACATCAGCTATGGTGAATTGAAACGTACCGGTGGCAAAAAAATGTAGGGCTGCCATCACCTTCATCTTGGGGGTCAGCGCAGTAGGATACCTGTGTCGCGGTTGGAGGTGTTGTTCAAGCTTTGCGGTCAAGTTCTCAATCAACTGTTGCGAGAAGTGGTAACGTCTTATGCAGTCACGTTCCCTCATGGCACCCAAGTCTGGCATTGGTCGGGGGAGAGGCGGTGCCCTGCAGAAAATGGGAAGGAATAACGAAGAGTTAGTACATAACAACATCAATGTCAATGAACTGAGCACATGCTCAACTGCTACTACACATCTGCTAAATACAGAGTCAGGTCTGTGCAATACATCCAGGACACGTATGCCAGCCAGGTGATACTCCTACGACAAGCCAGCTACACCCGTTGATAGTCAAGTTCTACATGACATGGCCCGAAACTAGCTGTGGGCCAGTGTAAGTGAACAGCCAGAGACATCACAGGAGTGACATACATCCACATATCTGCATTTGAAGGATGTCATCTCATACAGACTGCTGGCGGCAAGCTAGACGCACAGGTCACATGTCATTGGAAATGTACAGATCATACACATAGCGATGAAGGGGTACACGTGAAAAACGAAAACACAGACATGGATAAGGCGCAGATATGTCCTCATGTCATAAAATCATCTTTGAAGCATCAAGACACACGTAACGTGTGAATCCACATGTGGCATGGTGTGCGTATATGTGAGCCATGCCCATCTACACACAGACACATGTTGGATGCAGCAACAGCAGATGCATTTGACGGAACACCAACAGCAAGCTCATGGGAACACATGACACACACAGGACATAGTCACATCGGGGCACGCTGGTACTTAGATGTCAGGTGTTAGTGTCCCTGTCCCTGGCATCAGGGGACATTTGCGGGTGTTGGTGACTGTGCCATACCAGTGATGCAGTGCTTGACACGTTTGTACTACTTGTAGGGGTGGGCGAAAATTTCCGATCCGCTCGCGGAAATTGCGAAATTTCGCCATTTTCGCGTTCCGCGCGGAACACGAAAATGTCGGAACTTCTGCGATCCGCGTCCGGAACGGACATATGCAGGTGCAGGACCCGATTCATTCTGGCACGATGCTCCTGTCACAAAAATTAAACCTCAACAGGAAGCACTTACAGATATAAATAAAGTAGGGGACTTAGTTGAAGCTCAAATTCAGTAACGCATTAATCGGCACAAAACATTCGGGAGCCAGGTCGAGGCTGGGCAGGTGTGCTGTTTTCTCCCCACATCTACCGTCAAAAATTAGCTGTGATCCTTGATGGAGCTCTGTGCATCCACGACTTTCTCGAGCGCAATCCCCGTGTAGCTGCTGACGCCAGGAGGTTCTGTCTCCTCATCTGCTGCTCTGATCGGTCTCTGGCCCTTTATAAACAAGAGGCATGTGAACTGCGGTGGGCAACGTCTTACCTCCCTTTTCCCCACTATGATGGACAGCTGACTCGAGGGACCCCGGGGACCGTCGGCAACGTTACAGACACACATGGTGACTGTAGACAACTCTTCTGGCCCTTTATGCAGCTGTAGTGTGGGAAAAGCACTATACATTTACCCAACGAGGTAGCACTTACTGATTAGCCAGTAGAAAGTACTCCAGTTGAGTAGAGGTATTGCACAAAACGGTGGCATCTTTTATGGATAAATATGCATGGCAGGATTCATTCTGGCACGATGCTCCTGTCACAAAAATGAAACCCCAACAGGAATTCAGTAACGCTTTATTTCAGCACACAAAAATCTCCGCGATCACGCGAAATTTCGCGTCATCGCGGAGATTTTTTGCCGTTTCGCGATATTTTGCGAAAGGCACTTTCGCAAATTCCGCCCACCCCTAACTACATGCACACATGTGCAAAGTGGGAAGGGGTAGTGTGCCACATACTGCCCCATCACACATGACATGTGTACACAGGTCATCACACATCTATTGTGCTAAAACATGAGGAGACATGTGCCATATCACTGCCTGACACACCTAGGCCCTGCACATGAAGGACTGCAATGACAATGACTTGATGTACAGCCGTGCACGAGTCTGACACCTCCATTCCATTCGTGTGCCCCTCCTATCACCAGTGAAACGCACCGTACACATGCTCTGAGGGCGTGTGAACGGTCCGTATCATCACATTGGTGTTCCCGCTGGAGTACGGGTGTGTGTACGGACCGTACACACGTACGTGTACGACCAGTGTGTACACGTACGTGTATGACCAGTGTGGACATGTACGTGTACGACCAGTGTGTACACTGCCGTAGTACACGTAGGTGTACACACTGGTCGTACACGTACATGTACAACCGTAGTACACGTACGTGTACACACTGGTCTTACACGTACGTGTCCACACTGGTCGTACACGTACGGGTACGAGCAGTGTGGACACGTACGTGTACGACCAGTGTGTACACGTACGTGTACGACCGGTGTGTACACTGCCATAGTACACGTACGTGTACACACTGGTCGTACACGTACGTGTCCACACTGGTCGTACACGTACGTGTACACACTGGTCGTACACGTACGGGTACGAGCAGTGTGGACACGTACGTGTACGACCAGTGTGTACACTGCTGTAGTACAGGTAGGTGTACACACTGGTCGTACACGTACGTGTACGACCGTAGTACACGTACGTGTACACACTGGTCGTACACATACCTGTACACACTGGTCGTACACGTACGTGTCCACACTGGTCGTACACATACGGGTACGAGCAGTGTGGACACTACGTGTACGACCAGTGTGGACATGTACGTGTACGACCAGTGTGGACACGTATGTGTATGACTTGTGTGTACACGTACGTGTACTACGGCAGTGTACACACTGGTCGTACACGTACATGTACACACTGGTCATACACGTACGTGTACGACCAGTGTGGACACGTACGTGTACGACCAGTGTGTACACTGCCGTAGTACACGTAGGTGTACACACTGGTCGTACACGTACGTGTACGACCGTAGTACACATACATGTACACACTGGTCGTACACGTACGTGTCAAACGCACTGTGCAACTGGTGCCGTAGGGGTACGTGTGAAACGCACCGTACCTGTGTGTGGATAGCTAAATTACATAGGGACACATGAGGGACAAGTATTAGGGCCTAAATGCATGCTGGTTGTCATGGATACCGATTTTCAAGTTCAAATTTTCAATCATGTGGCCTGTAAAAGGCAGTTGGCAACTAAATACAATGTTGCAAAGTGGTTGTTGACTTCACATTGTGCTTAAATTTTGAACCATGCAAAGGCACTCACTGGTGTATGTTTAAAGGGATTGGAGGAAACGTAGGATGCAAATGAGACTGACCAATCACTCTGTACTCCTGTAAATGAAACAGCCCAGCAAGGCAGATATAAGTCAGCCAGAACCCATGAGAGGGCACTTGCCTGCACTACCTTTCACTCGACACCACTGCTGCTGCTTGTGCTTCCTCTGGCACCATGTCAAGGTCTGTGGAGCGGGCCCAGCCTTTCACCCATGAGGAGAATGAGGCATTGCTTGATGTCATCCTCCCACAATACACCAGCCTGTATGGGAGACCAGGGGAGCAGGTGAGTGCTGACTCCACTACCTTTGACTGTGCACCTTTTTTGTGACTGTCACTTCTGGCATTGTGTCCAGGTGTGACAGACATGCAATGTTGTTTAGAGTGGGTCCCAGGGGGGGGAATGGCTTATGTCTCCCATGCAGAGCATGATGTAGTTCCTGTGTGCACTCCTCACTTGCATTGTGCTTACTGTGACATTCACTGCATAGTGCATGGCACATTCAACCTGCCCAATCCTTTGGGCTATTTTTGTTTTATAGTCCAGAGGTGATTGCCTGCCCCCCCTGGTGTGACAGGTGGCTGTACCCACAGATGTGTGTGAGTTGAGTGGAGCTGTGGTGAGAGTGTCCAAATGATGTGTACGCCCCCTGGACATTGATGTGTGTGAATGTTCCTTGAAATGTGGGTGAGTGTCTATGTGGAGTGTTGCACCACAGCTGCATGGAGGAGGCAACAGCTCCACCCATCTGATGTGAGAAGTAAGCCGTGCGGAGTGTCTGACTTGCTGAGCTAGCACCACACCTGTGACACCCCACAGGCAAGTGGCACATGTGCAGAGTGAGGTTTGTATCCGCTGTTGCCAATGGCAGGTGATTGATCTGTGCCTGTGTGTGTCTGTGTACTCTGCTGAGGTTGCGTCAGTGGCCTGGGGCATGTGACTGCTTGGAGGTGCTGTCCATCAGCCTGGTGTTGCATGTGATGCACAGCGTGTGCCATGATCAGGGAGTGTGTTGCACCCCTCATGCCACCTGTGTACTTTCAATGCCATGTTGTGCATTGGGGCTTCCACAGAGGCTAATGTCCCTATGACAAAGGTGCTATTTGTTGCCAGCATACTATGCCCTGTTCAACATATCAAAGTTGTTCAAATGTGTGTCTCTGTGACATGGAGCAGGTGTAGTCATGTTGTCTCACTTTGTCATCCTCACAGGTAACTGCCTACGCCAAGGGGAGATATGGAAGCGGGCCGTCAGGGCCGTGAGATCGGTGGAGGGTCGCAGTCGGTGCCTAGCCCAGGTGAGGAAACGCTGGCAGGACATCCGGTGCTGGACCCGGAGGATCGCCCGGTGGCAGCTGAAGGACTCACCTCCATGCAAGCATGGCGGGGGCCGACGCCTGACCCACCAGATGAAGCATGTCCTGGCGGTGGTCTTCCCTGACTTGGATAGGCGGTTACAAGAGTTGCAGCAGCAGGAAGGGGGTAGGTACATGTGTGTTTGTTGTGTGTCACCAGCTTTTGGAAGTGCTCAGTCGCCTGGATACACAGCGAGGGTTAATTTGTGCAGTGCATATCCTGTTCCCCAAAGTCAAACGGTGCTGTTCTTCCTCCCTTCCCCTCCTTGACATGTGTTCCCTGGTCTGTGTGTAATCACAATTGCACATGGTCATCTAGGCTGCCAGTTAATCCAAGTGCACATTGCTTTCTGCATCATGTGGGGGGGTCTGAGACATGTGTTGTTACCTTACCTGTGCCCTGTCCTGTTCAGTCATTTGGGGGTCCATATTAGTTGGCACTGATGCTGAGTCTCAACATAGGAGTGTGAGTTTTCAAATGAACAGACTTGCAGCATGCATGACCGATGTTGTGAACTCAGATATGATGTGCATGAGTGGGAGATATGCATAGTGATGGGACGGTAGCTCATGTTAAAGTCAGATAATTCCAGGACCATGCAGCAGTGTTCCCACTACAGTCCCCTAAGACACCCTTGCCTCGGAATCATGTGTGTCATCCAACACTGTGCCCATTCTCTGTGTGTTCAGCATAGTTTGGCCTCTGTGGCATTGTTCCCTGCCCTCATTTGTATTTATCTAAAGTGTGCTACATGTGCCCATTGTACAGGCTGACCCCATTTTGCTTGTGCATCCTCACACTGGGCAGTGCCTGTGTATCTATGTGCAACTATCTGTTGATGGTTGTTTGTCACAAATATGTGTTGGCAGCCTCACGAGGTGATGTGGAGTACATTTAGGAATTCTTGATGCACATTTGAGTAAACCCAGATTAAGAGGTGTAACTTCTGGATCTGTCTCAATAACATTGTCTCAGGTATGGGGGGTTTGTGCGGGCAAGGCCTACATGTCCAAACCTTATGTCTCCTTGCCAGGTCTGACCTGTGTGTGATAATTGTCTGGACAGACACTCAACATGCAGTGACCCAGTCATGTTGTGCTGGGTTTAATGTTTGTGCTTTGCCGCTCGAAGGCGAGGAAATTCTTCAGTTTTATTATTCATTTAAATCCCTACCTTTCACGGAGCTGTCTGGCGGACAAGACATTAAGGCGCTGATAACTTCTGGGGCTTTCTGTGTTCCCGGGACTGCGAGGACCAGTGTGCCTTGCTTGACTTTCTTCACGCACCTGGTTCCTCTTCCCGGCCCCTCCTCCCACTGCTACTTCAAGCCTCGCGGCCCCCGCTTCGCGGGAGCCGCTCGAAGGCGAGGAAATTCTTCAGTTTTATTATTCATTTAAATCCCTACGTTTCACGGAGCTGCTGGCGGACAAGACATTAAGGCGCTGATAACTTCTGGGGCTCTCTGTGTTCCCGGGACTGCGAGGACCAGTGTGCCTTGCTTGACTTTCTACACGCACCTGGTTCCTCTTCCTGGCCCCTCCTCTTTCCTCTATATTAGTCACGATCCATTTACGCGTCAGCGGGACACGTGCAGGGCGCAGTCCGGGGCGAAGCCCGGGCAAAGGGTGGGCCCGTTTAAGCCCGTTCAAGCACGGTCAAGACCGGACCGGGCCCCCCTCTTTCGTCCTTACCACTCACAGAGGCTAACCAATGGCTACACGGAAGAAAACATTGCCTTCAACCCCGATGCTCCCAGGTACATTGGATAACTTTCTCATTAGGGCCAATTCTGTGGTTAATAATGAGCTGTATATTTTGGAACAACGACTTTCGGAAGGTATTGAAAACACTCGAAGATCCTCCCTTGGACTACTTGCATCTGCCAGATCTCCGGAGGTCTTGAATAACTCCCATACTGCTCTAATGAATAGTATCGACCAAACGATTGAGTCGGTTCTTCAGGATCTAAGAACTAGTTCAACTTCTCGGCGGGACTCTTTACAACGTATTCCCGAGAGTTCTAATGTACCTTTATTAGACGCTGTTGTATTCCGGAGGAGCGAGTCAATCTCGAGAGCAGCTCATGGTGGACGGGAGGGTGCTGTACCTAAAAGGAAATGTGCAAGAAAGATGAAGGGTGGGAAAAAGGCTAGAATGGATAGTGTTCGTGATTTATCTGCTGAGGTTCCACCTAAGGTACCGACTGGTCCTATTGAAACCCCTATTCTAACAGCCACCCTAAACTGTGATCAAACATCCCATTACCTTTCCTCTCCCACCTCCGTTCAGGGACCAGGTGGAGAGATAGATTCTTCAATTAGTACTTTAGTGAATGTGCTGAAGGTCTTTTTTGATCCCTTACTGGCTAGATTTGATTCTATTAATGACACACTAAAAGAAATAGGAAAGGCCACAGGGATTATCTCTAATTGTTTAATGAACAAAGGTAGGTCTAGTTTTACAACTGATAATGCACAACCATTGCTACCCTCTGATTCTATGCTTTTGACTACTGTTAATTCAGGTGGTCCTCCTAAT
Organism: Triturus cristatus; assembly: GCF_964204655.1. Classification (NCBI taxonomy): domain Eukaryota; kingdom Metazoa; phylum Chordata; class Amphibia; order Caudata; family Salamandridae; genus Triturus; species Triturus cristatus. The sequence continues at coordinate 881,937,774 of NC_140591.1, forward strand.
TCTATAGGAGCAAGGGAATTAACTGCTATGGATGACCCCCCACCACCCATGAATTTACGCCAACCTACTGTCGATACATTTCCAATTTTACAGAAGCATCCATCTCACCCTTCAAGGTTTATGAATACTGCTTCCGGACTGAATCCTGTTAAAATAGGGAATACCCCTAGTGCCAATGCTGGAACCGACAATAATGACTCGGGGAAGCTAAGCTGGAAAGATGTGGTGAATTTACCCCCTGAGGCGGCTCCCTATGTAATTGTCTTGGCAGGAGTCCCTAAGTGTACTAACCCTGACTCAGAAACTTACGAATCTCTAAAAAATAGAGTCACTAGTTGGTTAAATACCCATAGGCCACTTCCACCATTTGTAACTGCTGGTATTTTGATGGTTAGGAGGATTAGTTGGTTGCGTAATACCATAAAGCAACATAAGGGTGACTGCGTTGTGGTGAATTTTAGTAACCCCAAGATCGTGTCATATATTCTTGCCTGGAAGGGGAATCAGGGAGCTTCATCTATTCAACCCCTTGCACTTTCTTCATTCTATCCTCCTTCTAATAACCTTGCACATACCGGGAATGTGGATAATTGGACAAGGGTGGGTTCAACCTCTCGTAGCCGAAAGTTTATCAACTCATGGTATAACCAGCCTGTAGTTTATGATTTTCCCCGTTATAATAGGTTTAGTCTTCTAGAGGAGGTTGATTGACTCCGAGCTGAAATCCCCTTCAACGGAGATAAGTGCGAGTCCCTTTGTAAAGCACCGACTCCGACAGTTCTGACTTATGGCATTAGTCAGTGTGGTCCGAATTTTAATCTAGATGTCGATGTCATATCTAGTGACCCCCTTGAAACCCCTTCCAATGGAGATAAGTGCGAGTCCCTTTGTCAAGCACGGATTCCAACAGTTCTGATTCATGACACCATCCATCCTGGCCCGACTTGCATTCCAGATTCCGATGTTTCATCCGGTGACCCCCTTGACTCCACCTGTGGCCGCTCCTCATTAAAAATTCTCTCTTGGAATATTGCGGGCCTTCACAATAAGCTTAATTGTCCAATATGGGGCTCTTTTATAGACCTGCATGACATATGTTATTTTCAGGAGACATGGGCCAGGGTCGAGTATCATCGAGTCGGGTTTGCTTCCTTTTTTCTCCCGGCTACATGGGGAGGCAAGGGCCGACCCTCTGGTGGTCTTTCCATTTGGGTTGCAACTCATTTGGGTTGCACTGCTACTGTTTTGGATACAGGGTCTGATGACGTGCAGGGCATAATATTGAAAAGGCGGGCTAAGACACAACTGGCCCTGATTAATGTTTATTCCAGACCGGTCAGTTCTTTGGCAGAATCAAGGGCCGTGGAAGTGTTATCTTTTGTATTGTCGGAAATTCCTGAGGGAGCCCTATTAGTGGTGGGTGGAGATTTTAATTCCCACTTTGAACCTCTTGAGGGTCTATTAGATGCTATAAATCAGGACGAGGATGACCTTTGGGAAATTCCACATCTGGTTGGTCCTACTGTAAGATCCTGGACCCCACTGGCTGTTCAAATTACCTCCCTAGCGCTCGTCCATTCCATCAGAGCATGTAACGGGCGAACAAAATCTGACAATCCTCCGAAGCCTACTTTTAACATATTTGGCAGAGAGGCTCGACTCGATTACATCTTTGTTCAATGTAAGGAATGGAAGCGAGTTCTGGACTTTGTGGTCCTCTCTAGGGGTGAAAGTGACCATAACCCCTTGATTTTGGATTTTGCACTACCAGGCTTGGGGTCGGTCGAACCTCTGTTGCAATTGGATAATACAAATACTCTTGCCCTTTCTAACAATAGACGTAGGGTGAAATGGACCAAATTAGCTAGAAATTCAGAAGACCTATCCAAAGTCTATGTGAGTGTTAGCCAAACTCTGGAAGGATTGGCTGACCTCATTGACTATGAATCTATCCCAGACATTAATAGAAAAACCGCTGCACTTAATAATGCACTTTTTACTAATTTGTCAGATATTCTGAATCCTCTAGCTCCCACAAAGAAAAGGCAATCCAGGAAGCACCCATGGTATAATAACGCCTGTAGAGTGGCAAAGACAGAATTAATGATTGCACTAAAGGCAAATGATAGTAGAGAGCTCATCAACCATAGACGACGGGTCTACCGTTATCTCATTTACCATGCTAAGCTTGAGTGGGGCAACGAGAACTGGGCTACCTTAACAACTGCCTTGGCGGAACGGGACTCCCGCAGATTCTGGCAGATTGTGACTACCGGATCGGCAACTCCGGACTCTGCAATCATTCCAAATATTGCCCCAGAAGTTTGGGAGGATCATTTTACTCTTTTATATAAGGGCGATTCTCTCAATATGGCCCCTCCCTTGGATGATCTGCTGTTAACTGACGCCTCCGAGTTCCATTCGATCAGTTTTTCTCTGCTGGAGCTGCAGGCTGCCATTTCGGCACTTCCTGCGGGCAAAGCTCCTGGTCTCGACAGGGTTCCCGGTGATTTGTACAAACACGAACCAAGAGTCTGGGCTCCCTATCTTTTAACTATTTTTAACGCAATTGCTATGGGCATGAAGATTCCTCATACTTGGCTGGGTGCCGAGGTGGTTCCCATTTTTAAGAAGGGGTCGCCTCTCCTCCCAGCCAATTATCGCCCTATTAGTCTCATTGACGTAGCCCAAAAACTCTTTGCCAGGCTGATTTTGGACCGTCTGTTGGACTGGATCGAGGAGTCTGAGATTTTGAACCATTACCAGGCTGGTTTTAGGAAAAGTGTATCTACCATCGACCAGATCTTTAGATTGAACATGTTGTTCTGGAAGACGGTCGTCGTTGAGGGCGGATCCCTTTATACTGTTTTTGTAGATCTGCGCTCAGCTTTTGACCTAGTGCCACGTACCAAGTTATGGGCTGTTTTGTGCGATTTAGGTATTCCACCCCCTTTATTGAACATTATAATACGACTCCACACTGATAATTTTGCTAAGGTCAGGTGCGGGAGAGAGGGTAATTTATCATCTAGCTTCCCTGTTAACAGGGGGGTTCGCCAGGGATGTGTCCTGGCACCAACCCTCTTCTGTCTTTATGTAAATTGAGTCATTTCCTATTTAAGTGCGGTCCCCAATAGAGACGCGCCTAAGCTCGCTGGCACGGGGATTTCGGCGATCATGTTCGCTGATGACACCCTGTTACTTGCCAAGTCCCCGATGGGTATCCAGCGAGTTCTGGACGGTTTCGTCTCTTTTTGTAGGGGGTTGGAAATTAACACGGCCAAAACAAAGTTTATGATCCTGAATCCTCCTAAAAAATCCCGCCCTAACCCGACCGTTGACGGTGTTAGTTTGGAGACAGTACAGATGTTTGAATACTTGGGAGTGACTGTAAATGAGAATTTTCTCTGGACTCAGCATCGGATTAAATCCCAATTAAAACTAACGCAAAAAATTGGGGGGATTATTAAATTTTGGAATAAATCCCACATAAAACCTATTGGTTCGCCACTCGAGATCTACAAAATGCAGGCCAGAGGGGCAGTAATTTACGGGGCTGAGTTGTGGGGTCATGATTGCCCACAAGCAATGGTGGCCATTGAAAATAAATGTTTCCGACAACTTTTATCTCTTCCTATTAGTACTCCCCTTCTCCCCCTTAGGTTAGACTTAGGAATAAGATCAATAAAGTTGGAATTAGGACTAAAGCCCCTAACCTATTGGAGGCGTCTCTGGGCAACCCCAGAACTTAATACCTATAGGCTAGAATTCTTGGATTTATTAAAATACCAATTCATACAAAAACTCCCTTGGTTAAAATATATAAAGGAAGAGTGTGATAGGCTGGGTTGCCCCTCCTTGTGGACCAGTCCAGAAGACGCTTCAAAAACTATATCCCGTAAAGATCTGGTCAGATTGTGCCATGAAAGTAACCAGTCGGCCTGGCTAGTCGCTGATAAATTGGGCTCCATGACAAGTTCATTTCTTTTATTCAAAGATTATTACAAGCTTGAGACAGTGTTGAATGACATCTACCCCACTAGTCTTAGGAAATGATACCTTCAATGGAGATATAATTTGCTCCCTATACGAGCTCTTACGAGCAGATGACACCCTCCATCTATTGTGAATTGTCCTCTTTGCACTGAACAGCCTGAAAATGATCTCCATATAATGTTCTTCTGTCCTTTGTACACAGCCTCTAGGAGAAAGTGGATTGTTCCACTATGTAAAAAATGGGGCTTTAGGAAACATCTGGAGGCTTATCGAATATTAAAAACTGATTTATCATCACTAACCGTTTTTACTGTTAGTTCCTTGATGCAATGTGGAAAATCAGAAGAAGATTCTTGGAAAAATGAGATCATCTTCCTACATATGATTTTTTGAATATTGGTGGATTGCTTTCAAGGTCATTTTCTGTGTTTTGTTAAATTCGACAATTATTCATTCTTCGGGTACTTGTGTATCGAGGATGTATTCCTATTATATATTGTATATCAGCAATTTTATGTTTTATTTCTGTGTTTTGTTCTTTTATGACTCTTTGTAGTCGAAATAAAGATACTAAAGAAGCTTTGCAGCATGTGTCAAAAATGCAAATACATGGCTCATGCTCATCCATTTTTGCCACCAGTGTGTGGTCGAAATGCTACGTAGTTTGGTCTGTGTGTGCTGTTATCTGTGTGGACATTCTTGGTTCCCATGAGGGTGTCTCCTCAGTGCAGGTGCTCCTTATCCCGACACATTGCAGGCCCATTAGCTAATGCATTGTCCTGTGTTTGGACATGTGTGCCACTCCACATGACAGGCAGTGGGTCAGATGTGTTGCCAACTGTGTCATCATGGTACGGATGGACCATGTGACAGGTGGCATGATTCAAGTTTTTAGTCAAGCAGTATTGTACCTTGGCACTCACTACACTTGTCAACATGTCTCGATTTTCGATATGCTTCCTTTTGCTAGTTGCTTGTAAAGGACAATAATGTACCTGCATGACAGATGTCTCCCAGGGAAGTGCAAAAGAAAGTACTTTTACACTTTCCGTGGACACGCTGGCACATTTTACAGAAAGGCACAGTTTGATTACCACTTGTTTTCTGATTATACATATCCATGTTCACACAGTGTGTTTGCATGTGTGTAAGTCCTTGGTTGTTGCTGATACCAACTTACGAGTGTCAAGTCATCCAGACCACCGTGGTGCCATGTATATGTACTTACTGAGACCCCATTTCTTCTTTACAGTGGCTTATTAGAATTCGGCTGGCAGCTCATACAATGACTGTGTAAATGTATTTTTGTGTGCACCTCATTGTGTGACTTCTGTCATACAGGCAGATGTGTCTTCTGTTCACAAAGTGGCACATTCACACATTCTAAACATGTACATTGTATAAAGTGTTGTGAGTCCCAAGGACTCGCAATGTTTTTGGTTATGATTTCCAAAGTACTCACAGGTCTCAGAGTGTGGGGACACCTTCAGCATTGAGGTGTGTTATTTGGCCTTGGGTGCACCAATACTGTTTCGTTCACAGTGAACAAGAGGTGGCATGCCTTCATAGTCTTGCTGTGTTCAACTGTCCCCAGACACTAGCTTCTCAGTATAATTCGATATCAAGTTTTTTGCTGTTGTGTCATAATCTCCATTGTTTCCAAGTGGCATGGTGGGTCAACCAACTGGGGAGTGCAGGGTTACATATGTGCGGACTATTCTAGATGTTACTCATGATGCATTTCCTGATATGCACTGTGACATTTTTGTTTGGACTCATGTGTCTGTTGTATACAGGTTTTCTGTATCTTCACCTTGCTCACAGCATCATCGGAGGACACCGAGGGAGACACCTGCACGGACGTGGAGGAGGGATCCAGCACCGCTGCCACCACTGCTGCCGAGTCTGCGGGAGCAAGTGGCACGGAGGGCGAGGGGAGTCAGGCGGAGGACCTGTCTAGTGACAACACTGACGGGTCCGAGGCTGAACTCCTCGAGGGGGCGGAGGCTGCTACGACACCTGGCAGCAGCACTACATCTATCACCGCCCCCTCCATTCCCATCACCGTCCTCCCAGTTGCTCCGGTCCCTTCTGTCCGTGCTAGGCAACACCGTGTCTCCTTCGTGCCAGGCACCGCACCCCCTGCCCCTGTCCCCCCTGCTGCCCTCACTGCAGAGTCTGTGGACATTCTGCGGCAGTTGCAGGTTGGCCAGACATCGATGCTGAATGTCCTCCATGGCCACACCCGAATGATGACACAGATGGTGTCGTACATGGAGGGCATGTCATCAGCGATGTCTGACCAACGGATGTTGCTGAGGTCCATGGACTCTTCACTGACGGCAGCAGTGAGTCTCCTGCAGCGCTTTGTCCCCCCCTACCCCTGCACCATCCACACTTCCCACTCCAATACCTGTCCCAAGCACACACAGACATTCCCAAGCACGCACCCCACCAGACACAGGCAGCACACCACCACTTCAGGGCAAGCGCACTCCTCCTGGCACGCACACTCAGGGGGATGAAAGCACACCCACTGGGTCTGGGGCACACAGGCATACACGCAGCCACAGTCCGAGGCTGCATGCCGCACTACCCAGTCCCTCCAAAGGCACTCCCCTCGGCTCCCCTACCACACAACCTGACAAGAAGGCCTACTTGGCTGTGCTGGGCCTCAGCCCCTCTGGCTCTCCAGCCCGCAAACGGGAACGGCACTCCACGGGTAGGGGAGTTGAGTCCCTCCCCTTTCCCCTCCCTCCCCCAGTAGCGTTGCACCCCATCACTCCGACACCCCCCCTGCTTTGAGCCTGTGTTTTCTTCGGGTGAAGGGGAGACGCTGGACGACCTGGCAGCAGTGTGCTGCGCCGAGCTGACCTCCACCTTTGGCGCTGCCCCACCCCCTGTGGTGGAGGCCTCCGTCCCTGCACCCACCACACCTACCCTTACACCACCTGTCCCTGCAGTGCCTGGTCCTTCCCCACATGATGCCCCCCCCCCCCAGTCGACGAACCTAAGGGTTCTAATGTGCAGGCAAGCTAGGGGAGACGCTTGGCCATGTGTCCCCCCCAAGGACTTCTGATCTGGACTGGCCATGTGCCTTTGTAAATAGTGTCCTTTTATACATTTTCATTTAATGCTGAATAAAGCATTTTCTTTTTACTTTGAACACAATTGCATTTCAGGTATTGATGTGTGTGCTGATGGTCCCGGAGTTGGGGTTGTGGTAATGTGTTATGTCTCAGGAACAAGTTGTAGTCTGATGCTCATGGGGTGGACCATCGTATCTGCGTGCCATCACAATGTCTCTCCAAAGTATCTTTGCTCGTGTGTGCTATTTGTGTTTGGAGACATTGTCCCAAGGAGTGTTCCTTCCTCTGTGGCACCTGACATCTTCCCTGCAGGGAGTTGCACTTTTGTTGTGCTGACCTGGGTCTACATTTCCTTTGTTGGTGACGGATCCCTTCAACTATGGCCATGCCTGCTCAGCAATGTCTCCGGCTGCATCGTCTGTGCCATCCTTGCTAGTCACTGTACTTGTGTATTGAGTATGTTGTCATGCCTTAATGGCGACATTCAGCATTTTCCGCACTATGCATGTGTGTTATCCCAGCCTAGCACACAATTGGTACTTGTTCTGCAGGGTATTTGGGCACCTGACTGACAATTGTGGGCATTGTATCTGTGGGAACTCCACCCTATTCCTTTCATGAGAGGCAACATCTTGGTGCCTGTCCCAGCACCCGTACATTCCTATCAGTCCTGGGATGTGCGTGACAGTGTGTGTTCCTTTTGGCTCTCTTAGTGTAGTGGGCATTGACATGACTATACAGTCTTGTGGCATGATCTCTGTGTGTGTATTGTGCTGCATACGCCAGGGGTGGGTATGCATGTGTCATTTGTTCTCACACCCACATGTGTTGTGTCATGCAGTGGAGGAAGGACATCCATCCTCATGGGAGTGGGACACTGCTGTCAGTGATGTGTTGTTATGGCACTATCAACATAGTCGAACATTAGGGATGCGTACATACACCCATGGAGTTGTGCTCATCTGATCATGATGTACACACCCCCGTGACTCTGCCCACTGCTGGGAGTGATATGCACCCACCCCTCACATGTCTCTGTCCACTGCTGGTATTCGTCTGCACCTACCCCTCACATGTCTCTGTCCACTGCTGGTATTCCTCTGCACCCACCCCTCACATGTCTCTGTCCACTGCTGGGAGTGATAGGCACCCACCCCTCACATGTCTCTGTCCACTGCTGGTATTCTTCTGCACCCACCCCTCACATGTCTCTGTCCACTGCTGGGAGTGATAGGCACCCACCCCTCACATGTCTCTGTCCACTGCTGGGAGTGATAGGCACCCACCCCTCATGTCTTTGTCCACTGCTGGGAGTGATAGGCACCCAACCCTCACATGTCTCTGTCCACTGCTGGGAGTGATAGGCACCCACCACTCACATGTCTCTGTCCACTGCTGTTATTCCACTGCACCCACCCCTCACATGTCTCTGTCCACTGTTGGGAGTGATAGCCACCCACCCTCACATGTCTCTGTCCACTGCTGGTATTCCTCTGCACCCACCCCTCACATGTCTCTGTCCACTGCTGGTATTCCTCTGCACCTACCCCTCACATGTCTCTGTCCACTGCTGGGAGTGATAGGCACCCACCCCTCACATGTCTCTGTCCACTGCTGGTATTCCTCTGCGCACCCACCCCTCACATGTCTCTGTCCACTGCTGGTATTCCTCTGCACCCACCCCTCACATGTCTCTGTCCACTGCTGGTATTCCTCTGCACCCACCCCTCACATGTCTCTGTCCACTGCTGGTATTCCTCTGCACCCACCCCTCACATGTCTCTGTCAACTGCTGGGAGTGATAGCCACCCACCCCTCACATGTCTCTGTCCACTGCTGGGAGTGATAGGCACCCACCCCCATGTCTCTGTCCACTGCTGGTATTCCTCTGCACCCACCCCTCACATGTCTCTGTCCACTGCTGGTATTCCTCTGCACCCACCGCTCACATGTCTCTGTCCACTGCTGGTATTCCTCTGCACCCACCCCTCACATGTCTCTGTCCACTGCTGGTATTCCTCTGCACCCAACCCTCACATGTCTCTGTCCACTGCTGGGAGTGATAGCCACCCACCCCTCACATGTCTCTGTCCACTGCTGGGACTCCTAGGCAGACACCCACCCACCCGCACCCTTGGTGGTGTACACTGCTGTCCTGGCCATGAACACACCCCAATATACTGGTTATATGCTGCACCAGGCCCTAAGCCAACATTTGTGGCGTGTGTACGCTTTGTATCATTAATGTACTGGTGCCCTAGAGGTACGGGTGATGCGGTCCGTACCCCCGCTCTGAGGGCGTGGGTACGGTGCTTACTCCTACATCACCACTCCAATGGTGGTACGGGCCGTACACACGCCCTCAGGGTGTGGGTACGGCGCGTACCCCTACATCACCACTCCAATGGTGGTACGGGCCGTACCCACGCTCTGAGGGAGTGGGTACGGCCCGTCCACCATTATAGTGGTGATGTAGGGGTACGCGTGGTACGGGCCGTACACCCGACATGAGGGCGTGGGTACAGCCCGTACCACCATTGGAGTGGTGATGTAGGGGTACGCGTGGTACGGGCCGCACCCACGCTCTGAGGGCATGGGTACGGCGCGTACTCCTACATCACCACTACAATGGTGGTACGGGCCGTACCCACGCCCTCAGGGCGTGTGTACGGCCCGTACCATGCGTACCCCTACATCACCACTCCAATGGTGGTACGGGCCGTACCCACGCTCTGAGGGCGTGGGTATGACGCGTACTCCTACATCACCACTACAATGGTGGTACGGGCCGTACCCACGCCCTCAGAGCGTGGGTACGGCCCGTACCACGCGTACCCCTACATCACCACTCCAATGGTGGTACGGGCCGTACCCACGCTCTGAGGGCGTGGGTACGGCCCGTCCTACATCACCACTCCAATGGTGGTACGGGCGTGGGTACGGCATGTACCCCTACATCACCACTCCAATGGTGGTACGGGCTCTGAGGGCGTGGGTACGGCCCGTCCACCATTGTAGTGGTGATGTAGGGGTACGCGTGGTACAGGCCGTACACACGCCATGAGGGCGTGGGTACGGCCTGTACCACCATTGGAGTGGTGATGTAGGGGTACGCGTGGTACGGGCCGTACCCACGCTTTGAGGGCGTGGGTACGGCCCGTACCACCATTGTAGTGGTGATGTAGGAGTACGCGCCGTACCCACGCCCTCAGAGCGTGGGTACGGCCCGTACCATGCGTACCCCTACATCACCACTCCAATGGTGGTACGGGCCGTACCCACGCCCTCAGGGCGTGGGTATGGCCCGTACCACCATTGTAGTGGTGATGTATGTGAACGCGCCATACCCACGCCCTCAGAGCGTGGGTACGGCCCGTACCACGCGTACCCCTACATCACCTCTCCAATGGTGGTACGGGCCGTACCCACGCTCAGAGGGCGTGGTTACGGGCCGTACCACCATTGTAGTGGTGATGGGTATGCGTACGCGGGGATTGGTGGACACACCCCCCGAAGTGACCAGACCCCGGAGGTAATGTATGGGCAGTATATGGTATTTTTAAAATTAGGTAGAGGTTATGTTTCCTGCCACTCGCCCCCCCTTTGCCCCTGGGTGTTGTGCTGACCTTCTGCGGTGTGTGCGGCGGTTTCGGTGCACCAGGTCGTAGGCTAGGAGGGCCGGGATGACACGTAGGATGGGGTCCATGGCTGTCCGTCGCGTACCGCTGCTTCTTCTTCGCGTCGTCCTCAATTTCCCGGGAGTTTTTGGCTGCCGTAAAAAATGATCCGTGCGGAGTGACGTAGCCACGAATCGTACTTGCTGGTCCGTAGAACGCTGCCTGACTCCGTCCGGACGTCACGTACGCGATGTCCCGGATCGGAATTGTGGGTATTTTTTCGTCGCATGTAGTTTTTTACGAATCGTACGGAAATGGTATTTCTGTACGAATCGTACTTGCTGGTTTGTAAGGTGCATTTCCCAGGTACGAGTCGTACGGAGAATACGCTCCGTACGACCATTCGTACCCGGGTTTTACAGGATTGGAATCGGCACCATAATGTTTACAACTTATGTTTTTTTTATCTCATACATGTTTTAATAACGCATGCTTTTACCACTTATATAAAGGATAATGGGGTGTGTGGGGAGTCTCCCCCCCCATAAATTTGTTATGCTTTACCACATAATTTCGGGAAGATGGGGGTGTTGGGGGTCCGCCCCCATAAATACATTGGTTTAAAAAAATTAAAAAAAATGTGTGGTAATAGTATGCGTTGGAAAAGCATGTTTGAGCTAAAAACGTGTGTGGCAAAAAAAAAAGCGTTGTAGTGCCATACTTTGTTTTTAAAACTCAGTTCTTACCTATTTTTCTTAAATGTATCTTTGATCACAATCTCTGTATTTTTATAGAGTTTTACAGATACTTACTGTGTATATCTGTTGAATTGTTTTAAGAAGATAATTATAGGCCGCTGCTTGGTTGTTTGAATGAAGGAAATGAAGTTTTTTTAAGGATTATATTTCTGAAAATAGAAAAAAATAGTACAATAAGTGATTTTCTTTGTGTTGACTTATTGGGTGACTTGGTTTATTGTTTTGGTTTTCAGTCTCTATCTCCTTCTTTCAGGCTAAAAAGGTCCTGGTAAAGGCATACTATATCTTTATCCACGTTGTAAATGCTTGTCTTATATTGCTAGCTAGTCACAGTTATGAACTTGCTTCTTTGGTGCTCAGTCTTTACTTATGTAATGGAAAGCATTTCTCTCAACGTGGTTTTTATTTGTAAGAGCTTTAACCACCCTTTTTTTTACAACGCATGTTTTTTACCACCTACATGTTTTTACACTGCATGCTTTTACCACATTATTACGGGAAGTTGGGGGTGTGGGTGGTCTCCCCCCACAAATACGTATGTTTTACCACATAATTACGGGAAGATGGGGGTGTGGGGGGTCTCCCCCCACAAATACATTTAAAAAAAAAAAACAGTGTGTGGTAATAGTATGCGTTGGAAAAGCATGTTTGAGCTAAAAACGTGCATGGTGAAAAAAAACCCGGTCTAGTGCCATACTGGAGCCGATTCCGATTCCGGTCGTAAAGCATACTGACCGACACGGACCCGGACCAGATACCGACCGACACGGACCAGCGCCGTACGACCCGTGCAGTACGATGCAACGCGTGTGAATTACAACCGACACGTACGGAATACAAGCCATACGACCGAGCCGTAGGGAAAATAGTGATCCGGCAGGAAAACCAACGCGAATTTCACCGACCGACACGAACCCGGAATGAACCCGACCGCCCCTTACCCGCGATGTCCGATCCACGCAGTACGATGCAATGCGTGGAAACTCAGACCAACTCGCACGGAGACCAAGTCGCACGACGGACACGCACTGAAAACCCGGCCCACAAGCATTAGAGACCTTCGCGACCGACGCGTATGAAACACAGAAGATAGGCAGCGTGAACGAGGCGGAGAAGCCCGCACGAGACAACATCAGCGTCCATATCCATCAGATGAACGTCTCCTTCATGCCTACAAAACCCCAAGGAAAAAATAAAAAAAAAGGACCAAACAAGCAATGACAAAGCCAATAAATACCAAATAAAAAAAACCTGGGACAAAGACACACCCACAACTCCAAATATATGAAGGACTACAATCACTACCATCATCCCTTGCAAACAGGAGACACAGCCAGCAGCAAACACAATTACACAGCATCCACAGACACACTCACAACTCACCCATCACACAACTCACACACCATCAGCACCTCATCCAACATCACACACACATACAGCCAGCAAAACCAACACCAATCCACCCTCACTTGCACCCTCACACACACATCACTCACCACCACCACCCATCACCATGCCCCCAAAGAAGAATCCAAAGTTCACAGATATCTGTGAGTTAGAAGTGCTGGTAGACGAGATCATCAGAGTAGAGCCACATTTGTTTGGTACATTGGTCCAAAGGACCCCCATGTCACAGAAAACAAAGATGTGGGCAAGGATTGTGGACAAGGTGAACGCACAAGCACCATCAAGGCGCACAAAGGATGATATCCAGAACAGGTGGTATGACGTACGCAGGAGGGTCAAGAAACTCATCGAAAAAGATCACGGCCTGAGTCAGTGCACCGGCGGGGGCCCTCCTGCCAAACCAGTCTACTTCAGGACCTGGGAGGAGAAGGTGCCGGACATCCTACCACCAGAGAGCGTCCATGGGCTAACAGACATACCAGAGCCTGGTGAGTACGCAAACAACATACCCAAGATTGTGTGGCAAGGGGACAGTGAAACCATGCACCGCAAGCAAAACTACACTAACCAATAGATAATAGACAAACACAATACCTGCCATCTCATAGTGACTTGGAACTGTGTCATGACATACACCAACCTACAAACAAATAGAGCAAGGCAGTGGCACAATGCTAAATAGACACTGCCAGACAGTTTGCCACCACAAACACACTACCTCACAGTGCAGCTGACAGGAAGGAATTGTGGGGATGCAGGTGAAGTGAGTGTATCCAAAAGCATGATGGGGTTTTTAGTCACAGATAATGCTCCCCCTCAAAATTGGCCCATCAACACCTCTCTGAAACATGCCCACATCACAGGGAGTGGAAAATGACTGACAAGATAGCTGACACTGGGTCCTGCTGTGGGGAGCACAAGGCCCTGCCAGGGCATGTGTGCAAATCAGAAGCAGGACAACCCTGACTGACATCCTGAAAGACAACTTGCACGCCCTACAATGGAAGCACGTTTCATGGTGGGATGTTTGGCCGGGTGTGAAGGAGGACTGACAGCTCTCACCATACTTACCAGCATGTGGAGACACACACCCCCCTCAACACAAACTCCACACAACTCACCGGGTAGAATGCATTGACTCACACCTCTGCTGTGAAACATCATCAAAAGACACCCCGTACTGGGTGCAGCTGTGTGAAGCACAGGGGCTCTCTTTGGACTTGTAGCCAAACAAACACAAGGATTTCACAGTCAGCCATCTTCCCATTGTTGTCACACCCCCTCACAGGGAAGCAGAGTCAAGAGGGAGGAAGTATGGGCATGCTGGGAAGGGGGTGTAGCCAAGAGCATGATGGGAGTCGCAGTCATAGACAATCTACTCCCACTCACATGGCCCAGCAAGCATACACTGAACCATGCTCGCCTCACAGGGAGTGGGAAGGGACTGACAAGATGTCTGACACTGGGCTCTGTTGTGGGGAGCACAAGGTCCTACTGGGAACTGGGCTCCAACAAACACCAGGACTTCACAGTCAGCCATCTTGCCATTGCTGTCACACCTCCTCACAGGGAAGCAGAGTCAAGAGGGAGGAAGTATGGGCATGCTGGGAAGGGGGGTGTAGCCAAGAGCATGATGGGAGTCGCAGTCACAGACAATCCACACCCACCCACATGGCCCAGCAAGTTCCAACTGAACCATACTCGCCCCACAGGGAGTGGAAAGGGACTGACAGGATGCCTGACACTGGGCTCTGTTGTGGGGAGCACAAGGCCATGCTGGGACATGGGCAACAACAATATCAAACTTTGTGACAAGTTGGGAAAAAGCAGTATACAGGCAGGCATCTGTTCGTACAGTAGAAAATGTCATGTTTGTGAACCATCGATGCATGTAGAAACATAACTCACATTGTGTGTCTCTTCCAAACACAGGTGGTGCTGGGGACCCAGCTCCAAATGAAGAGGATTCCCAGGCCCAGACTCTGGTGGACACTGAGCTCTCTGGTTTGACTCTGTCTCTGTCCTCTTCGGATGACGACGACCAACCTGGCCCCTCCGGTGTGAGTCATCATGCAGCACCAGCAGCATCAACATCTGCAGCCCCTGTACCCATGCCTCCAGCATCTGGAAACCGACAGGGCACCCCCGCCAACACGGACAGACCAAGGCCACTGAGCACCCACAGCACAGGGACACAGGACCCCCCGGAAGCTACAGCAAACACCACCAGCAACACCACCCAAGGGGTCCCAGTGTCACTTGTGCATCCCGCCGCTGGTCCTGCCCATGTGGATAGGGGTGCTGGGAGGGGTGGGAGGCAGAGGGCGCGCCTAGCAGAGGGGTCTGGACAGCATGAAGACCCCCAACTGGCACGCATCATAGATGCGTACTGTGAGAAGTTGGCCTGGCATATGCTGTCCTCTAATTATACGGGACACGTTTACCAGTCCAATTCGACTCTTATGGTGATAGGTTAAAGACAACCTTTAAAGAAAGCTATCCTAGTGGTAGCTGTGGAGAGCAGCCTTCAGGCTAAGTCTTGAAGGAGTGTTAAGCTTAGATAACCTCATGAATAACCAAATGAAAGAGTAGTCCACACAGGTATATATATAAAATATATGTATTTATTTTAGGAATAACCCCACTAGTCTCTTTATGAGGCTAGAGGTGAAGATACAATTTAAACAAGCATTGATAGTTACAATAAATAGCACTGGAATCATAGGGCCCCAGGGGGAGCCCAAACCATATATCAAAAAAGTGGTATAAGAACCACGACAATTCTACAGACAATGCTTAGGGCATTTAGGGTCGCTGGCCCCTTGTGAAACCACCCAAGGTAGTGAGGAAGGGGACCCACGGGAGACTCGTGCAGTGGCTAAAGCTACTGTTGGGAACTCTATTAAAGCCTATGGAGAATGTCGCGGTTGAATTTTACAAGATTAAAAACACTTCTAGCAGGAGTTCAAGTTCAATACTTTAGAGGTAATCTTTTGAAGGGCCCACACCCACGAGAGTACAGAGGTACCACTGTTACCTGCCCCAGGGAAGCCGGGTGCATAGGTCGTTTCCGATGTCGGGTCGCGGGCTGATTTTCAATGGCAAAACGTGAAGAACTGCTGCTAGCAAGAAGCGTCGTCGTTGTCGTGAAGAATGAAAATGTAGATCTTGAAGAGAGGGATCTGAAAGCAGAGGGGACAGAGTCTGGGTCACGGCACAGTGACCAGGGGGCTTAAGAGAAGGCGCCCTTCAATGTCGGGTGCTTCCAGGTAGAAGAGGTGTAGCTTGGATCGTCAGCCACGGGGCCCAGGAGGCGTCAAGGAAGGCCAGCTTCTGGAGGGCGACTGTCCCACGAAGGATGAGGGTCGCTGCGGTGTTAGTGTCCGGATTGGATCCACTAAGCCTTGGCAACCACAACCCACGCAAGAACACAAAACACAAAACAGCTACTGGTGCAGACCCGCAAGGTCTGAGCGAGGTCTCCAGCGAGAAGACTGAAGAGCAGGCCTGGAGCAACCAGGGGAACTCTTGGAATCGAAGATTGACCTCCGCTAGGGCCCACAAGTCGAGAGAAAAGGGACAGCGGAAGGCAGCAATTTGGCGTGCGTAAAGATGCGCCCACGGGTCGCCGGAGCGGGCTAGGGCGTCGATCTTTGGCACTGATGATGCTGAGAGGTTGGCCCTATTGTCCAGATGCCGTGGCTGGAGTTCTGCCCAGCAACAGGCAGCCAGAGTCGTGTGGGTGGCGGGTAGCATCCATTTTGTACTACGTGTGCACTTTTAAATTGGTGTCTAAATTCTGCCGCTTTTCCCATATCGCCCCTCTAGCAGGGGGGAATCATGCCCTCAGTCCCGTGGCTGGATTGGGGGTATGATTCCTACATGTTTGACACCAAACACGATATGGTTCTGTGTAGCCATTCTCAAGTTATCACGCTATCGCGATTTACTTATAATGCGGTTAAGAGTATATGGTATGGCTACACTACAAACAACCCAGCAATGATTTTACGAAGGTTGCAGAGGGGCCCTACTCAGGTAGGGGTCCCCCCTCACACACATCTCAGCACCCTGCCTTGTAGGATTAGCAAGGCCTGCTTCAGGGGTGACCAATGAGGATATATGTGTTGTATTAAGTGGGATGCAGGATACCTATATCCCTGTAAGGAGTGCAAGCACCACCTTACCCAGACTACAGTAGTGGTCTGGTGGTGTCATTTGGTATGGCTGTCCCAGGGGTGGCACAATAAGTGCTGCAGCCCCTGGTAGGCCTCTGAGGGACCCATGCCCTGGGTGCCTAGGGTACCATCTACAAGGGGCTGATATGGTGTCCTCAGTATCCAATTGGAAGGTACCTAGGGTACTCGCATCAGTTTAGAAAAGAAGCAAATAGGCTGGGGTCCTGGATAGCCGGATCCCAGCCAGACTAGTAAAAAACCATTCAAATACCAGGCAAAAAGTTGGGGGCAACCATATAGTCAGATTCCACCTTCCTACATACCCCCCCCCCCCCCGCAAACGAAAGGAGATAAGGCTAACCTTGTCCAGATAAGCCTTTATTTCCTGAGTGGCCATATAAAGAAGAACCTGCACTAGCATGGTTGCTCCCTGTCTCATGATCCATTTGGGAAATCCTACCCCAAGGGGTTTTAGAGTTTCTCCAAAGTCTAGGGGAATTACCTGTATTGTGTTTTGGTACAGAAGCAGGCCGGTGGGGTGTCTGAGTCTGGAAGTGAGGCTCTAATTGGGGTGGTCTCAACCTCCTCAGGTCACTGTTCACCATGGAAGCCTTTCTGTCCATGACTGTGTCATATCTGGCCCTAAGGGTCAACCTGTGGCTGCCTACAGTTGGGGGTTGGGTCCCTCTGGTTGGAATGGTGGAGGGCACTGGAAGGTTTGGGGCAACTATGCTCCAGGTTTCCCTGTGCCCAACAAAGTCCATCTGGGGGGTACCTGTACCTAGGGGTAAGGGGGATCCCTCAGTTTGTGGAGGAATGGTCACCTGGCTAGAACTACTCTGCTGGGTGTCCCTAATCTGCTGATGAGGGGGTTCCTCTGGACAGGGGCCCATTAAGGGTCCACTGACCTCCCTGACCTCTGCAGCCCTGGGCTGACTGAGGCAGGGTAGAGAGGGGCAGGATACCTGCTCCAGACTGGGTACCACCTTGGAAGGATCCACTGCCATCAGAGCTGTAGCCAGGACAGGCCTGACCACTTCTGGGGCAGTTACTTCACAAGGGGCAGGATCAGTTCCCTTAGGAAGCTGACCCCTACCTTTAGTCTGGTGGGGGGAGGACTGTTCCTCACCCCCTATGCTCTCTGTTTGGGTGGAGTGATCCATTGTTTCAGGCTTCACTCCCTTTAATTCTTCCTGGGGTGGAGATGAGGCCCCAGGGTCCCATCCACTCTCTCAGGGATGCCTAACATTCTTAAATGGGCATTGTGGTCTACCTCAGCCCAGGCTGAGATTTCCAGGTCATTCCCCAGTAGACACTCTAGAGGTAAGGTTGGGGACACTGCCACTCTCTTTGGGCCAGTGACCCCTCCTCAGCTGAGATTTACCACTGCCATGGGATGGTCTGTCCTAATTCCATCAATATTGGTCACTTGGTAACTAAACTCAGGTAAAAGCTGTTCTAGGGGCACTAGTCTCTTTGTCACCATGGTGACACTAGCCCCTGTGTCCCTGTAGGCCACAGCCTTCTGACCATTGATCATGGGCTCCTGTCTGTACCTGCCCAAGATATTGGGACTCATGGTAAAGTTGGCAAACCCCATGCCACCAACACAGACTAGAGTTGCTTGTGTAGGGGTCCTAGTTAGGCCAGAGTCCACCTGAGTTCCCCAGGAAAGCCCAACTACGTTTTTGGGTGCACTCCCACCACCTGGGGGATTACTACTAGTAGTAACAGGAGGTGTTGGAGCTGCAATGGGAGGAACATTTTCTTTATTGCCATTCTTTGGACAACTGGAGTCAGTTTTCCAGTGGCCAGGTGGCTTGCACACATGGCAATATGGTTTCTTATTGGAAGAGGAAGGATTTTGGAACCCACCCCCACAACTGGATTTTTGGGGCCCTTCAGGGGATATTTCTGTTTTAGTATCCCCACCTTTCTCTTTGGGCTTTGTGGAATCTTTCTTCTGGTCACCACCTTGGTTCTTGGGCCTAATCCTGGTTCTGACCCATTTGTCTGCCTTCTCTCCCAATTCTTGGGGAGAGGTCAGATCAGAGTCCACCAGGTACTGGTGTAAGAGTTGGTTTTGACAATTATTAAGGATCTGCTCCCTCATGATGAGATTGTATAATCCCTGATAATCATTTACTTTACTGCCATTTAACCAACCTTCCAGAGCCTTGGTAGCACAATCTACAAAGTCCACCCAATCTTGATTCTGTGCTTTTTGGGTATCTCTGAACTTTAACCTGTATTGATAAGTAGTTAGGCCAAACACATCTATTAAAACATCTCTCAAGATATAATAATCATCTGCATCCTCTTCTCTGACAGAGAGGAGCTTGTCCCTTCCGTTGTCTGCAAAGGAGAGCCATAAGATTGCTGCCCAATGCTCTACTGGGACCCTCTGAACTTTACAGGTCCTCTCAAGTGCAGTGATCCATTTGTAGATGTCATCCCCTGACTGATAGGGGGGCACAATATTATGCAGGTTCCTATTGTCAGGAGCTTTCTCTCTAACACTAGGGGTATTATTACTGCCACCAGGGATCTCTAGACCCCCATCTTCTTGTAGCTTTCTGAAGCTCCAGGGACTCCCTGTCTAATGCTAACTGTTCTCTCCTGAGCTGAAGCTTGGCTTGCTCAAACTGGATCAGTCTGCATTTCCTATCTTGGGAGGATTATCTTCTCTGCGAAGAGGCTGAGGTCCTTTTGGATCTCCCAGAATGGTTAGACCCTCCTGAGGGGGATCTGTTCCTTCTGTTTGGATCCACCACTCTCCCATTAGGGATGGAGGGAGTGCCTCTTGGGCTTTCACCTCCATGCTGTGAGTGGTCTGATTCATCCAGGTCAAGTTCAACTTCCTCTTCCTGGTCCTCATCAGAGTCCACCACTAGGGTGTCCTCTTCAGCAGGATGCCCACCCAACCTGTCTACCCCTTCAGACACTAGAGTCTGCTTGAAGTCTACAATAAGCAGGATTTCCCTGAGACGTTGAGTGTTGGCACCTTTGCTTGTCTTCAGTTGCCTAGTAGTGCACATCTGCCTAAGCTCTGCAAAAGAGAGGTTGTCATACTTGTTGACTGGGACCCTTGAGGGTCCTTCCAGGGCCTTAGGGGCTCCTGATCCTGAAGGCATTTCTAGTGTAGTGGTACTGGTGTATCTACCTACACTAGGTGTGGCCTACTGAACCCTTTCTTGAGTTGTAGTTAAGGTGTGCTAAGCCCTCTACACACAACTCCTAAGTTCAGTAGAACATATTGTATTCTAAGCTTAAATTTATATGTACCTTTAGTACCAAGTGGCTTTCACTTTAGAAATTCAATTTGTTATCTGGTAAAACAATGGCAAGCTTGAATCCCACCGCTGCCACCAATGTGAGAAGTTGACCTGGCATATGCTGTCCTCTAATTATAGGGGACACCTTGTACCAGTCCAATTCGACTCTTATGGTGATAGGTTAAAGACAACCTTTAAAGAAAGCTATCCTAGTGGTAGCTGTGGAGAGCAGCCTTCAGGCTAAGTCTTGAAAGAGTGTTAAGCTTATTGTTTTACCATAGATAACCTCTTGAATAACCAAATGAAAGAGTAGTCCACACAGGTATATATATATAATATATGTATTTATTCTAGGAATAACCCCACTAGTCTCTTTATGAGGCTAGAGGTGAAGATACAATTCAAACAAGCATTGATAGTTACAATAAATTGTACTGGAATCATAGTGCCCCGGGGGGGGGACCAAACCATATATCAAAAAAGTGGTATAAGAACCACGACAATTCTACAGACAATGCTTAGGGCATTTAGGGTCGCTGGCCCCTTGTGAAACCACCCAAGGTAGTGAGGAAGGGGACCCACGGGAGACGCGTGCAGTGGCTAAAGCTACTGTCGGGATCTCTATTAAAGCCTATGGAAAATGTCGCAGTTGAATTTTACAAGATTAAAAACACTTCTAGCAGGAGTTCAAGTTCAATACTTTAGCGTTAAGCTTTTGAAGGGCCCACACCCACGAGAGTACCGAGGTACCACTGTTACCTGCCCCAGGGAAGCCGGGCGCATAGGTCGTTTCCGATGTCGGGTCGCGGGTTGATTTTCAATGGCAAAACGTGAAGAACTGCTGCTAGCAAGAAGCGTCGTCGTGAAGAATGAAAATGTAGATCTTGAAGAGAGGGACCTGAAAGCAGAGGGGACAGAGTCTGGGTCACGGCACAGTGACCAGGGGCTCAAGAGAAGGAGCCCTTCAATGTCGGGTGCTTCCAGGTAGAAGAGGTGTAGCTTGGATCGTCAGCCACGGGGTCCAGGAGGCGTCAAGGAAGGCCAGCTTCTGGAGGGCGACTGTCCCACGAAGGATGAGGGTTGCTGCGGTGTTAGTGTCCGGATTGGATCCACTAAGCCTTGGCAACCGCAACCCACGCAAGAACACAAACAGCTACTGGTGCAGACCCACAAGGTCTGAGCGAGGTCTCCAGCGAGGAGACTGAAGAGCAGGCCTAGAGGAACCAGGGGAACTCTTGGAATCGAAGATTGACCTCCGCTAGGGCCCACAAGTCGAGAGACAAGGGACCGCGGGAGGCACAATTTGGCGTGCGTAAAGATGCGCCCACGGGTCGCCGGAGCGGGCTATGGCGTCGATCTTTGGCACAGATGATGCTGAGAGGTTGGCTCAATATTGGGCCAAAGCACAACTTCCCCACTCATCGGGTCTGGTGCTGTGCAAGAGGTGGCCGGTGTCCTGGGGTATTGGGGATCTCGGCACCCACGGGGTCCACGGTGCTTAGTTTTGCTGTGCACACTCACTTGCCTCTGGGATGCTTGGAAACCCACCTCAAGGTAGGAAAGAGTCATCGATGTCCGTAGGAGCAGCGAGGTTCCAACCGGGTCACTTGCAGTGTTTCAGGTGCCTGCCAAGCAGGGGGGTAACTTCTTTACCCCAAGGGAGATTTCTTCAGTCAGCTGTGCGGCAGCAAGTCGAAGTTCAAGTCTGTGAAGTTCAAGAATAATCTGATGCTCTGGGGACCCTGTATTCCCCTTTATCCAAAGATTAGGGGAGTGTCCAGATCAGAGCCCACCAATGAGAGTTCAGGCGGGAAAGGGTGGCTACACCCTCTCCCCTTTGTGTGGTTTCCCGCCTGGGCAGGGGACAGGATGCCCCTGAACCGGTTTGAGGCGGTGTATGCAGAAGTAGGCACTGGAGAAGCCTACATGCAAGTCTGAAAGACATCCTATGGTGCACCCACCCAGTTCCAAACCACATAGTCTGTCTGGGGAGGTGGGAGCACCTCCCTGCAACAGGATCCCTATTGTCCAGCTGCCGTGGCTGGAGTTCTGCCCAGCAACAGGCAGCCAGAGTCGTGTGGGTGGCGGGTAGCATCCATTTTGTACTACGTGTGCACTTTTAAATTGGTGTCTAAATTCTGCCGCTTTTCCCATATCGCCCCTCTAGCAGGGGGGAATCATGCCCTCACTCCCATGGCTGGATTGGGGGTATGATTCCTACATGTGCAGGAAGGGGCACCTTCCTGCACACAAACAATCACTACAGGCATTTCCCTCTTTCAATGCATGTTTTAGAATGCAGCACACATTGAAAGAGGGAAAAACGAGGAGAAATGAAAACATTTCTCCTCGTTGTGCCTCGCTAAGCCACCTCTAGGGTGGCGTAGCATTCAGACGCATTTCCAGATTTACGATTCCTCGTAAATCTGGAGATGTGTCTTGATCCATAGGTGTTGCGTGGGAACACCCACAGCAATACCCATGGAACAACCCTTCAACACAAAGTGCTGCATGTGAAGGGACCATATTTACAAGGAGAGGAAAAGTCACGCAGGGTGGCTTTTCCCATCCTTGTAAATATGGAGGAGCCCCCTGAGCCACCAGTACGTCACGAAAAGTGATGTACTAGTGGCGCAGGGCGCTTGTAAATCTGCCCCCTAGTCTTTAATACCGCAAGTGCTGAGAACCCAATCTCACATAAATAGGACGAGCTGAAAGGCAAGAGAGTTTTGATAGCAGTTTCTCTCAAAGCTGAATATTCTGCAGACGTTTTCAGCCAAAACAGTGACTGTAAGGGAGACAGTGTTGTCAGATTTTTCGAGCACTCCCTAGCTCAGAGCTGGTACACTAGAAACAAATCTTCTCTAGAAATCATTAACAACCGTTTTAGGCAGCATTATAATAGGATAATTGCCCACCAACCTGTTATGGACCCGAAGACAAAGTTGAAAGTCCACAGAGAGGGTGATGAAGGAACACCTAATTGAGAATTCCTTAGTAGTACGATAAGTTGGTTGCCTGAAGCAGTTGGGGTTAAGGACACGTCGGGCTTATGTTTAAAAAAATAGAACTAATAATAAATGAATGATGTTGTCTATTTCACTTCAGAGCAATGTTGTCTGACAGACTTTGTGGTGGCAAGGACATGTTAAGGATTTTGGGTGCCCTGGGCCAAAACTATTTTGGGGGCCCCTGTTCAGTACAGCTTTGAGTCTAAATGATTTACTTTCAGCTCTGCCATACCCTCTTTAGCCAGGCTACTAACAGTGCACAGGCACTATGGTTGAAATTCTAAAAGCGTTTACATCTAATATTCATAGATAGTGATGTGTGTTTATACTGTTGTAACAAAGCAGCAGCCCAGTAATTTTACAGCAAATAATATCTGTGATATCCTCCAATTTCTCATATGTGAGGACCCCTCTTGGATCTAAAATAAACTTTTTTATGGTTGTTGCTTGAAACAAACATTTCTCTGAAAATAGTAATAGACTCCTTACATCAATCACATTAAAAAGAAATGAAATAAAACGGTATTTACAAGAATCTGTTTAGGAATTATTCCAGGTCATCAGGGCAAAAACAGAGCTGTCTCTATCAAGGGGACCCCTAGAAGGCTGGATTGCAGTGCATGTAAATGTGTCCTTTTGTAATTTAGGACGACATGCCCATACTCGTGTACAGGGACGCAACTAGACCCGAACTTCGGGTGGGGGCTAACACTCCCAGCCAGGGCTGGCCCAAGCGCTTGTTGCACGCAGTGCAACAGTCTTTTTTGGTGCCCCCTCCCACATTTCCTCCTTCTCCATGAATTCCCTCACTACCACTCACCAACGATGCACCTCATCTCTCTTTATTTTGTTATAGCGCTACTCATTGTTTACTCACACTCAGTTCTGTGATCTGCATGGTACACATTCTATGGAGCAGGCACATTAACCCTCTGTGCTGTGTGGGTGGCAGGAGTGCTCATGTGAGTGCACGGTGAGCCATGTGACAGTTTGCGAGTAGGGTAAGAGGAGTGACTGCAGGGTGAGAGAGGTGACCATATTAATTTGGTTGCAGATATAAGTGCAGAGTGGGACAAATGAATGTATGGTTAGTGATGGGCTTATTTGAGTGAGATTGCAGATTGAGCAGTGAGGGGGACAGGTGAGTGAAGTGAAGTGGTTGAGTAGTGTGCTTGTGTGATTGCAGGGTGAGGTGCAGGGTGAACAGTGCAAGTTCATTGTGAGTGCAGAGTGATCACTGTGAGTGCAGGGTAAGTGGGTGAATGGTGTGAGTGCATGGGGATCAGTGTGAGTGCAGGGTGAGCGTGAAAGTGAAGGGCGAGAATGAGAAGCGAGTTGTCTGAATGCAAGGTGCATTCCCAGACACTTGAAGTAACTCAGAATGTTATTGAGGGCAGCATAGGGTTTCAAATGTGTTAAACTATTGCTAATATGGCAGTAACCAGGGATCAGGGTGGAGGAAATAAATAATGTGGTGATCCTGCAACAAACTCCAGGTCTTGTGATTAGGGTTGCCAGCTCATTATTTTGATGTCCATGCATACTTTGAACAGCAAATAGAAACAGAAATAACTTTTACTTGTGTTCTAGGGCTGCCTGAATAATCTGTGGCTGATAATAAAAGGAAACAATTTGCAGTCTGTTTAAAAGAACACATGGCTGGCTGGCATTTTGCACGCCTGCCTGTGTAGTTTTAAAAGAAACCTTGTCTCCTTTCTGGGAAGCGCTAACCCTCCCAGGAGGGGGTTAATTCATAGAGCTGAAATGCTGCAGTCAGAGGCAGGATGTCTCCACTGCTTAAACTGAAAGCAAACGAACAGAAAGGCATTTCAGCTGCAGTGCGAGGTTAGGAGTCTCCTCTACTATAATACGGAATGTGAAGGCTGTCTGTTCTCTGTTCGTTTACCTTCGGTTTTAGCAGAGGAGACATCCTGCCTCCTCACTGCAGCTGAAGCTGAACGAATTAACCCCCTCCTGGGATGGTGAACATAATAAAAGAATGGGCACTTCGTGCCCCGTCGATTTCCCCTCCCTCCAACCATACCGGAGTTCTCTAAGAAGACCTGCGACATGGAACAAAGGTAAATTAGAGTGGCGTGCGCACCCCCCCTAGGATGGTGTCATGCCCCCCCAGGGGGGCGCGCCCCACAGTTTTAAGAACTCTGCTCTAATGCCTCCGCCAGATCAACACAAACCTTTCCACACCTCCCTATGTGGCCACAAAATCTGTTGCAACACCATCTGCCAGCGCCACAGGGAGGGAGGAGGACTCTGGCGGAGAGTCCCCTGCACCGCAGAGGCCTGCACCTGAGGATTTCCCCCCAGGAAGAAGAGGGGTCGTCCGAAGAAGGACATGTGAGAGGCAGATGTCCCAGCACATTCCCCAGGGCCTCTAAACCTGTTCTGGACAATGTTCTTTGTGCGCAACCCGTTCACCTTGTTCAATCGCACACAACTCGCCCACATGACATGGAGGGTTCATGTTGGGCCAATGTAGCAGATGACTGTGGACTTTACTCTGGACATTTCATCTATCAACACTTCCAACTCTACTGTGAACTTTGGATTCAAAACCCAATGTACAGCACCCACCATCCTGTGCACTTTCCTCACACATGTTCGAAAATAAACTCACCAGTACACCATACTTGCCTCTGTTGTGATTCCAAATTGTCATGTGTCATGGAGATGTCGATCTGCTACACAACACAGTGCATGCCAAATACTGCAACAATGTGACCAACATTAGGTGAGTCATGGTGATGTGACACATATGAGGGAGACACACCACTATGGCACCACAACACATACTCACCATGGCCATGTTACTCATCCCACACAATGATGTTGACTTGAAACACATAGGTATGCACAACCACAACACCTATCCACAGTCAGTGGTAACAAGTGCACAGGTGAGGTAAGCAAATGTCTGTCAGATGTAGGAAGACAGACAACGCACCTAACAAAGCATAGCACAGGTTCATTACACATCAGCAACATGTTTATTCAAAAATAGTTGCAAGGCAATTGTACGTTACAGTGGACACACGGTCACAGAGTGTCTGAGAATTGTAGTCCAGGGGTGTGTGGCACATCACTTGATGTCAATTGACTACTCTCACACTGGTGTCAGATTCTGGGTGTTGGGGGTCAGTGTTGAACATACAACAGGCAAATTACCCTGTGAAGGACAGACACAAGACACAGTCAAAAGCACAGCAGAACAGGAGAGAAATGCAATACACATGCACAAAACATGTCGCAAGAAACCTACACAAAAACAAGTTAGCAGTACTACCCTATTGTGGAGTACACACCACCTGAATGGACACATCACTGCACATATCCAGTCAAGTGGCACACAGACACACTCAGACAGCAACAGAGCAGCCACAACACATTCCAGGCTAACTCCATACATTGACATAACAACCCTGGAAACTCACATTCAGGTGAAAATGTTGTTGATGAGCTGTGAGCTGACGTCATCCTCATCCTCATCATCACTGGCATCTTGGCTAAGGCCGGGATCCTCCACAGGTGCCGGAGGTTGGTCATCGTCATCGTCATCCTGGATGAGAGGCACCTTCTTCCACACTGCCATGTTGTGTAGCATGCAGCATACAAGGATTATTTTGCACACCTTTGCAGGTTCATATGAGAGGGCCCCTCCGGTCTTGTCCAGGCAGCGAAAGCAGCTTTTCAGGAGGCCGAATGTCTGCTCAATCACCCTCCTGCTCCGACAATGTGCCGCATTGTAGCACATCTCGGCTGGTGTCACAGGGTTCCGGATGGGTGTCAGCAACCACGGCATGTTGGGGTATCCGGAGTCACCTACACACACAAAAATGAACAAGTAGCTGAGTTTTGTAGGAGTGCGGAATACAACATTGACAAACACACACAATGATAAACAGTCAGTACACACCGACAAGCCAGGCATGCTGAGCTGGCATCTGTGACATCAGCGTTCCAATGCGACTACTCCTCATTATGTAGGCATCGTGCGCAGAACCAGGGAACCGTGCACACACATGTGTGATAGACATGTCTGCAAACATACCACCAGAGCATTGATCGAGTGGAAATGTTTCCTGTTCCGGTATGCCTGCTCATGTGCCTGTGGTGGTATCAGGGCCACATGTGTCCCATCAATAGATCCAATGACGTTCGGCATCCTCCCCAGTGTATAAAAGGCATCCTTTATTTCAGGGAGTTCCGCTGGGCTCGGGAACTTGATGTACAGGTCTAGGAAATGCAACATCCCCTCCAAGACAGCGCGTAGCACCCGACTAAACATAGTTTGCTACATACCACCAGCAGTAGCCACAGTGTACTGGAAGGTACCAGTAGCAAAGAAGTGCAGGGCTGCCATCACCTTCACCTCTGGGGTCAGTGCTAAGGTATGTCCGGCCAGGTAGCAGATGTGGCGCCAACTGCTCCGCCAACTCCTCAATCAGTGGCTTTGTGAAGCGGTACCGTCGGATGCAGTCGCGTTCCTGCATGGTTGCAAGGTCTGGGAACGGTCGATGGACAGCTGGTGCCCTGCAGAACAGAGATGAACAAAGGAAGATTGTCGGTTCATCCACCCATGTGGCCATGACCAGGCTCAATATCACATGATAGATCATGACATTACACAATGTACTGAGGTGGGTGCTGTTGGGCATGGACACATATGTCACCTACATGACCATCACCTCACATCTCAATTCCACATGTCCACATGAGTCCCATGTAGTGCAATTGCCAATCATCTGGCTGTGTCACCCAACCTATTTACTGCTGTGACGTTACAAACACACACCACAGTGACAAGTGAGGCTTGATGTCTCCCAGGCATCACAGATCTTTGCCATGCAGAAACCCAGGGTCCCTGTATTGCCACATCGACACTGGCATGGACATAGCGTATCACGTACACACCACAAGGCAAGCGTGAGTCCCACAGGTAGTGGCCACTGTTGTCCCTGCAGGCCCTACATGTACGTCTCTTAGACACACACCCCCCATCAAGGTTGATGCACATACCACATGGATGTTTAGACTGTCACCCATTGGGCACATTTGATCAGACACATCTGAGGCACAACATGCACACAGACTGTGGGTGCACAACAGTATTGTGGCTACAGGTCTCACTGTGACATACATGCCATCACCCCCAGGACTCAGGGTGTATGTGACATGGTCCAAACATATCCAACATGAAACTGTATCCGTGACTCATGCCCATTACTGTACATTTGCACATCACAGTGGTAATGTGCACGACACACAAAGGATTCTGCCCCATGTACACGTGCACAGCCTGGGAGTGGCTGCAAAAATGTACCACCCAACAAACCAAATGTGCCCCCCCCCCCAAACACCCAGGGAATGCAGCCTTACATGCCATGGGATAGTGTGGCCAATGCTGTAGTGTGGTAGGTGTGAAAAGGTGTCCCTGGCAAGTAATTGTGTGTGTAATCCGTCGAATAGTCAAACCAATGAGGTCCGACGCGGGTGACAATGCATACGCATTGCACGGTTCATGACCGAGCAGTGCGTATGCTTTGCCATTGACTGCAATGAGGTCCGACGCAGGTGACAATGCGTACGCATTACACGGTTCATGACCGAGCCGAGCGTAAGCTTTGCCATTGACTGCAATGAGGTCCGACGCGGGCGACAATGCGTACGCATTGCACGGTTCATGACCGAGCCGTGCGTAAGCTTTGTCATTGACTGCAAAGAGGTCCGACGCGGGTGACAATGCGTACGCATTGCACGGTTCATGACCGAGCCGTGCGTACGCTTTGCCATTGACTGCAATGAGGTCCGACGCGGGTGACAATGCGTACGCATTGCACGGTTCATGACCGTGCCGTGCGTACGCTTTGCCATTGACTGCAATGAGGTCCGACGCGGGTGACAATGCGTACGCATTGCACGGTTCATGACCGAGCCATGCGTACGCTTTGCCATTGACTGCAATGAGGTCCAGCGCGGGTGACTATCATGCATACGCGTCGGCAGGCATGGTCCGAGACAGGCGTACGCCTTGGCCATTGAATCGTATGGAGACGGGTTCATGTGTATTTTCAAACTACGCGTTGTACAGTTGACCGAGGCGCACCCATTGGCTCTGGACTGTCATGGAGATGGATGCAGATTCAAACTTGTACAAGTTGTGCGCTGGAAATTCAGTTGGATGCCTACAACAATGTTGCAATTACTAGTGTTTCATGAAGGTGAAGATTTGAACGATGTGGAAGGCGTGTAAAGTCGTACTTTTCCATGGATTGGCCAGATTCATAGAATGCAACCGTGTTGGACCTATCACTTGGGACACATGGCACAGATTCTGCCTCTGCAGCACAGATATAAGGCTGGCTGGCACCTAGGGAGCTCACTTGCCTGCACTACATGCTACTGGACCACATCCCTGCTACCACTGCTGCTGTTTCTGCATCCTCTGGCTCCTCCTATGGCACGTACTCTGGAGGGGGCCCAAGCCATCACTGAGGAGGAGAACCAAGCCCTGCTGGACGGGCTCCTTCCACAGTATAGCAAGCTGTATGGGAAACCAGGGGAGCAGGATAGTGTGCAATCCACTGCCTTCCTAATTGTGCATGTTGTCTGACTAGCAGTACTAGCAGTGTGTACACCAGTGGCAAGCATTCTCACTGACTACTTTCATCACCCAAAGTGTGTAGGTACATGTAATGAACAGGTGTCCTGCTGCTAAAGTGCATTAGTGCAAGCTTAAACTTCCCAGGCATTGTTAACATGTCAGACATGCAGGTAATTTGTCCTTCCCCATGATTGCACTACCTGGTAACTCATTTCCCTTTGTGATGATGACATGTATCTCCAAATGTGTGCAGCACAAATATGGGGCATGTGTGTTAATGTATTTTTAACTTTGTCATCCTCACAGGTTGATGCCCACCAGAAGCAGGAGATATGGCTGACCATCGCCCGGGCAGTTCGTTCGGTGGGGGTCTACAAGCGCCGGATACGCAACTGCCGAAAGAAGTGGCAGGACCTTCGGGGCTGGACCCGGAGGATAGCTAGAGTCCAGCGGAAGCTGTCACCTCCACGCAGGAGGGGCGGACACCGGACTCTGACCCCCCACATGCTCCGGATCCTGGCGGTGGACTTCCCGGACCTGGATAGGCAGCTGAAGGCCAGACAGCAGCAGGAAGGGGGTAAGTCCATGCCTAATCTGTGTACTATGTCTGACATGCTAATTGCAGTCTTTTGGCCTGGTCACACTTCCACATTACGTAGGTCTTGTAGTCCAATACTCAGGTCCCTCAATCGTGTGATGCACCCTCCTCATTGTTCCACAGGTGTGGCCCCTACAGTCTGTTGCTTGTGTCACTAGGGCATTGTGTCCCTGCAGTCAGATATGCTTCAGCTACCGGACTGCATCTGTTCCCATGACTCTGTTGTGTGTTTCATGGGTGGTTCATTTGTTTGCCCAATGCCTGAGATCTGACATGTGATCTGTGTGTGCCCTTGAGATGTGTTCCAATTGCAGGTCGGACTCGCCACATGTGGCTGGGGTATTCCAAACAAACCCATGCAGCAGGGGACTCCAATTTTGGGGCCTTAGGAGTATGTATATCAAGTATGTCACACTTGCTTAGCCACCTGACTACTGTCCAGGGCCAAACACTGTTTCATGTAGACCTGGGCAGTCATGCGTCCTCAAGGGCATTTAGAAACACTCTGTAATCCCACTCCTGTGTATCAAATTACAGGTTGTGCTTAGTGACATGTGCCTTCAGGTGTCTGCCTCTGTGTCATTATGGTGTGGCTTGTTGTTACGTACAACTGGGGTGTCCATGATTCAGAGGGTCAGCAGGACATCTGAGATGTGACTGTGAGAGACAAGACCTGTGTGACATATAGGTGTGTGACCATCTGACAGTGCACAATGGTGTATGCAACTGTGTCCTTCAGGCAGCTAGGTTACATGCATGGCAGACTGTGATGTGTTAATGTACATGGAGTTGTGTTTGCAGAGACCCATATGTCTGATTTGCATGATGTGGGGTCTTCTGGGTCCTGGATATGTTGTTTGCAGGGGATGGGCAAGTGCACCGGTCATTTGCAGAGTTAGCTTTACCCCTGAGCTATGATTGTGAGACAGTGCATACTGTTGTTGTCTGGATGCCCTGCCCCTGTGACAGTAGACGGTGTTGACTGACTTTCCAGGCATGCCAGTGCCATGGCATTTAACTTACTATGAATGATCCTGCATTGTGTTCAAGTGTGCACCATGCACCCCATTGTGGCATTGCCCATCAGGACATGAGAACATCATAGTGTGTGTTGCTGGCATGCATCACAAGCATGTGAAATGAGTCTCTGCCCATCCCTTCATCCGGACACCTGTACTGAGTCAGTAGCAAGAGATGTGCTGTG
Source organism: Triturus cristatus (assembly GCF_964204655.1). Lineage (NCBI taxonomy): Eukaryota > Metazoa > Chordata > Amphibia > Caudata > Salamandridae > Triturus > Triturus cristatus. Next base: position 881,969,526 of record NC_140591.1, read on the forward strand.
TGTATAGTGACATACTCCTGCATGTTCACTTGAATGTACAACTAATGTGTGGGTGGTGCATGTCGGGCCATTGGGGTATTAGCATCCAACATGCAACAGACATATGTGTGCAAGTCAAGGAGGGATATGTGTGCCATGGTTGATGTTGAGAATGACAATTGGCTTATTCTAAACAGTGTTGGCACTTTGAGCTGTGTTCAGCGATGATGCCAGGGCTTGCCCTGTGATGTGATGTACTCACTGTGGTGTGTGCAGTCAGTGCAGGTGACTGATGTTGTTCTCTTACTTCCTATTCCTATCCAGATACATCCACGGCCATAGGAGGGGACAGCTCCATGGACCAGGATGAGCCACAGAGCCTGACAGGGACAGAAGGAGAAGAGTCTGGGGGACTCAGTGGCACGGAGGGCGAGTGGAGCCACACAGAGGAGTCGTCAGCACCATCCCCCCCAGGTGAGGGCCACAGCAGCTCTGAGGATGACTCCCTTGTGGAGGCGGGTGTCAGCAGCCACCAGACCCCAGCTAGTGAGGCTGTCCCCGCCACCGCCCCTACCACCACCATCACCACCCTCCCATCGGCTCCGATCCCAGAGGTCCCTGTAGGCCCCCGTGTTCGGGAGCATGTCTCCTTTGTGCCAGGCACCGCACCCCCTGCCCCTTTGTCCCCTGCTGCCCTGAGTGAGGAGTCTGTGGACTTACTTAGACAGATCCATGTAGGGCAGACGTCGATGCTGAAGGTCCTCCATGCACACACAAGTCTGTTGACGCAACTGGTGTCGTTCATGGAGGGCATTTCCTCGGGCATGTCTGCCCTACAGAGGACCAATCAGTGGATGGCCTCCTCCATGACAGCAGCAGTGTCCCTCCTCCAACTGTCCCGCACCCCTCCTGCCCCTGCACCACCCACGATTCCTAGCAGCCTACCTGTCCCAAGCACACACACACCTGCACATTCTCACAAAGCCACAGACACGGGCAGCACACACACACACAAACCAAGGGCTAGACATGCACACAAGCAAGCGCAGGGGACTGATACCACACTAACAGGGGCTGGTTTGCAGATACACACACAGTCATCCACAACCACTCTGCAGTCCTCCTAAACCTCTCCCTCCCAGCCCCCTTCCCTTGCCTCACCTGAAACCCCATCTCCACAGAAGCTCTTCCTCTGTGACCTTGGCCTCTTCCCCACCGACCCAGCAGATCCTGATTACAAGGGGAAGAGGAAGTCCCCACACCCGGACACCCTCCCCCAGGCGCAGTCAGACTGAGACCCCCACCCGCAAGTCCCCCCGGAGCCGGAAGAGCAAGACCCCACCGCCACCACTCAGCTCCAAGGCAAAGTCTCCGTCCTCCATCCCCCAGGCCACCACTCCAGAGGTTCCCCCGCCACTCCCTGCCCTGGGTTCCCCCACCCACAGATACACCATCCCCAAAATGCTGAAGCCCTCCCCCCTACCACTTGCTCCTCCACACCTGGTCAGACGGTTAGTGCCACTGATGTGGGGACCGTGTCCCCCCCTCTGTCCTGCCGACCTCACCTGCACCCCATTCCGCTCACATGGATTTAGGTACTGCAGTGGAGTCCACAACCACCCCGTCTGACTCGGGCACTGCAGTGGGGACTCAATCCACTCGATCTGACCTGCCCACTGAAGTTGTGCCGGCACCCACCCCATCTGACTTGTGCCCCACAGTTGTGACTGCACCTACCACTTCAGTCAGCTCCACTGCAGTTGCAAGTGTCTCGCCTGCATCCACCACCGCTTCACTGCCTCCTTCTGCTGCGCCCTGATCCTGTCCCTGCGGTGCCTGGCCTGCCCCCATGTATGCCCCTCCGAGGGGATGTTCCCTGTCCTTAGCAGTGCAGGCAAGCAACGTGTGACAGTTGTCACTCTAGTTCACTCCTTGGCATTTGGAAATGGACTGGCCATTGGCCTTTTGTTTGAACGTACGTTTAACTTTTAATATGCTGAATAAAGCTTTTTTCTTTATCCCTGTGAACTTGATTTAGCTGTACATTATGTTGATGATGTTTAACATGCCCTTGCACCTGTAATGCTTGGTTTCCAATGTTGAATACTGATGTGTTGATGTGAGTACTCCATGTGGTACATGAGATATGTATCCTATTCTGGTGGGTATCCATGTCATCCTTTGCAGCTACCTGGGTGTGTCATGATCAACTATTTGTTGACATCTCTGTGAACATTTCATTTGCATGGTCACATCTCTGGCTTGCACCCATGGACATATGATGTGCTTCCCATTGTCCAATTTGTCAATTTCACAGACTTTGAGCGCATCACCACTGGACCTACAGATGTGGGCATCATTGGTATAGGAGCAACTGGGTCCTCTGTGCAACTTGCTGTACATATGTTTTGAGTATGTGCAGATGACTTAGGGGAGACTCCCGTACCCAGGCTGTTGTGACCAGAGCCTTCATTGTGTGGTAACTGATGACTGACTGACCAAGTGTTCTACTGACATGAGTGAGACGTGCTGTGAATATGTTTGGCACAGCTGGGCTTCCACAGGAGTTGGGTCCCCTCAAGTAAGTGTGTTGTCCCGTGACATAGCCCATTGTGTGTGTTGTATGAGCATGTGTGTGTGTCCACATCCCTTTTCATACACAGGCAGTGTTCCCTTGATATGTTCCTGTTGTTGATGCTTGCTGAGTGGTACTGTGTTCATCCCACTACTTTGCCATGGGCTACCAGATGTGTGGGTTCATGACACACTACTGTTAATTGGTGTTTCATCATTGGGATTTGTCAGCTCTGAGTGGTGATGATGTTGTCAGACACAGATGGGACACAGTCAGGGTTCCCCAAGGCACTTGTTTATTCGTAATATCATGTAGTTGTCCCTAGGTGGTACCTTTCAGTGATTGAGACATGTGTATGTGTGTGTGACTGCTCCCACTAGTCGGGTTCAGGGCTGCAATGTTGGCAGGTGTTAGCATGTGTGCCTTGTGGTTCTCCTTGGCTTCTGCATTGTCCTGGGACTGTGGCAGGTATTCTGAAGGTTACATGAGCTTTGACGTCATGGCCATGTTCCGCATACTGTGCAGTATGTCTGTCATTCACCAGGGTTGTAAACTGTCCTTGTGTGATGAGTCTGTGCACCTTAGTTCCTCCCAACATTCCTGTGTTTGTCATGGGTGCATGTGCAATGTCACCTGTCCATGTGGGCTTCACAGATGCACATTGTTGCAGTTCAGGGTGTGTGGTGTTGAGGGTGGACTGATGTAAATGTTTGCATCGATGGTCCCCTAGCTCCCGTTTGTCCATGGATGAGGGGCCATGCTGAGTGATTTGTGTTTGTGTATGTGTGATGTACGTTTGTGGAACAGGACACATGTCTGGGTTTCCCAGTTTGTACGACATCTGCCTTTGTCATCACAGTGGAGGTGTCATGCATGCTTGTGTCACCCCAATGTCTGGTCCCTGGGGGTAGTGCTGTTGTGTGTCAATCTCTTGCTGTGTTAGTTGGTGTTCATTCCAGCTTGTGTCACATGTGTCTGTTGTGCTCCCTCTCATCTCACAATGCCTGATTGCCACTAAGGGGGTCCCAATGATGGTTTACTTTTGTATGGCACTGTGTCCACATCTGTGTCACTGTGGTTCAGCCCCCCTCATGTGTTGTGTAGTTGCCTGGGGATACTGAGACACACACACGTTGTGTCAGATGTGCAGTGTGAGGTTGCCTGTTTGTGTTTGTGCATCTGCATCGGTGCATTGGTGTTGCTGTTGTGGGCCTTTGTCTGGATGCTGTTTCTGTGATTTTCCCTGCTGTCCCTGTGAGTCATATCACATCATTGTGCACATTCATCCTGGTTGTTAGGTGCCATTGCTGGCATGGAATGGGAGTTTGTGAGCTGACACCTACAGTCTACACAGGTTGTTTTGATTAGTGTGTCTATTTTCGAGATGTGTGTATGCTTTGTGATGGTCACTTCTGCTCTTGTGTCATTGTACAGTGTATGCATTGTCAGCCCCCATGGGTGGTGCTTGTCTGCACATGGCCGAGAGTGTGTTAGGTTTTCACAGCACTGTTAGCCTCACCACATCTCTGTGGGTATGGGACACAACCACTACTTCGCCCCAGAAGTGTTTAATGTGTTGGGAGCAGGGATCATACATGCTGTTTGTTATTTGCAGCTTTGACCATGATGACACTTGGGGGTGGCAGGGGTGATGGGCAACATAAGCCCTATGGGTAGGGGTGGCAGGGGTGATAGGCAACATAATCCCTATGGGTGGGGGTGGCAGGGGTGATAGGCAACAGGTCCCCTATGAGTGGGGGGCGGCAGGGGTGATGGGCAACATATGCCCTATGAGTGGGGGTGGCAGGGGTGATGGGCAACATAAGCCCTATGGGTGGGGGTGGCAGGCAACAGGTCCCCTATGGCTGGGGGTGGCAGGGGTGATGGGCAACATATGCCCTATGAGTGGGGGTGGCAGGGGTGATGGGCAACTTATGCCCTATGAGTGGGGGTGGCAGGGGTGATGGGCAACAGGTCCCCTATGGGTGGGAGTGGCAGGGGTGATGTGCAACATAAGCCTATGGGTGGGGGTGGCAGGGGTGATAGGCAACAGGTCCCATATGGCTGGGGTGGCAGGGGTGATGGGCAACAGGTCCCCTATGGGTGGGGGTGGCAGGGGTGATGGGCAACATAAGCCCTATGGATGGGTGTGGCAGGGGTGATAGGCAACAGGTCCCCTTTGGCTGGGGGTGGCAGGGGTGATGGGCAACAGGTCCCCTATGAGTTTGGGTGGCAGGGGTGATGGGCAACAGGTCCCCTATGGCTGGGGGTGGCAGGGGTGATGGGCAACAGGTCCCCTATGGCTGGGGGTGGTAGTGGTGATGGGCAACATATGCCCTATGAGTGGGGGTGGCAGGGGTGATGGGCAACATATGCCCTATGGGTGGGGGTGGTAGTGGTGCTGGCCATGCAACCCCTATGGTGGCCTGTTGTTGGTGGCCAGGATGTGGATCCCCTGTGTGTGTGTACCATTTTGCGGGTACGTGCCGTTTGTTTGTGTGGTAGGTGTCTGACTTACCGTCTGCGCCATCGGCGTCGGTTCCTGATCCGGTCATAGATGTAGAGTACTGGTATGACCTGCGCGATGGGATTCATAATGTGTTTGTGTCGTACACGCTGCTTGTTGCTCCGTCTTGTACCCACTGCAAGCTGGTCCGTCTCGTAGCCGTAGATTGAGTTGTGGCGCAAATAGTAGCTGATATGCTTGTTTTCCGGATGCTGTGACGTGCAGTACGTGGCGACCCGTCCGGCGCATAGGAAGTACGCTTCATACTTGTCAGGGCGGAAACTGCTATGGATACTGCTTCCGGGCGACTCGGTTCGGCGTTCGGAGTTACGGCTCGGACGGAGAATGGAGCTTGAATCACAGCCTACGTGTCGGTCGTGTTTTTGGCAGCTATGCACATTGTACTTCATCTACAGGACGGACCGGCTACGGGTACGTGTCGGTCGCACGGTAAGGCTACGGACAGCTGGATTGGAAACGACCCCACTATGTTTTTTAAAACTCTTTATAGAGTTTTACAGATACTTACTGTGTATATCTGTTGTATTTATTTTTTTAGAAGATACTTATAGGCCACTGCTTGGTTTTTTGAATGAAGGCAAGAACGTTTTTTTTGATGGATTCGTTTTCTGTAAATTGAAAAGAAATGATTCAATAAGTGAGTTTTTAACAGTTGATTTGTGTTGACTTAGTGACTGATTTTCATTATTGTTTTGGTTCATAGTCTTTCTTCAACATTTTCTCTTTAGTAAATTATTTATGGGAGATTGTTTTTTGACTTGCTGTCCATATTCTTTGTTTGAAAATAGTTTTCAGATTGGGTTTGTCATTTATACTTAAAAGAGAAATTTAATTTAAAAGAGCTTACCGTGCCTTTTCTTCCCCTTAGTTTTATCTCTTGTTTTGAAGGTCTGTAAGTTTTGTCATATATATTTCTCTTTACCCACCACCTCATTTTCAAAATGATTATTTTGTATTTTCAAAATATAACCTTTTCTCTAATTATTTATTTTAAAGATTATATTTTTTTAAACTTGTTTTATTAATTGTTAACAATTTTAAAAAAAATTAGGGAACAAAATTGTTGTGTATGGAAGTCTCTATACTCATCGGCAACTCTAAACAATTTTTTATCTTGGAAGTATATCTCAATTTTTTTTAAAGAAACAAGGTTTATTATTTTTAAACATATATTAATTCTTGATATTTAAAAAAAATATGAATTTGTTTTTGGAAGAGGAGGAAGGGAATTAAGAAGCTGAGTGCGAATCAGTGATCTACCTCTGTTTATTTATTCTTAAAATCTGACTACTATACCCATTTTATTCCTATAAAATGATTTATGTTCTAATATTTAATAGATATTTTTTATTAGTTTTGTTGACGCTAATTCATTTCTTATTAGGGTATATATTCGGGATCAAATTGTATGCAACATATTTATAAATATTACTTTTCAAAATAATTTGTTAATTTTGTTCTACAACTAACGCTGTTCATATAAAAGGTTTGGATTCAATTTACTTTTTTATGCCAGTAGATGGCACTGTTGGTTTGTTTTTCACTGCGGTAAAGCTGTACTCTTCTTGACGCGACTGGTCTCTCTGGCTGTCACTGTTCAAATGGTATCAAAATGGTGGCTGCCCGTTTTTAGGTCTCGCCTGAGACAGCGCTTTAGCGCTGCTCTCGCGAGAGCTTTTGTAAATGGGGGATCTGGAAGTGCAAACGAGTGCTTTCAGGCCTCCAAATACAGTGCATGTGCGCCGGCCGGGCGCGCGCACCATTTGGAGGCCTGAAAGCACTCGTTTGCTTTCACTTTCGCGGGCCGCACGGCAGTAAAGATCGGCAGTAAAGATTGCAATCTCTTTGTTCCCAGCATCAGTGAGATGCAAATGAACAAACAGCGTGAGGCCAAAGGTCTTATTTTTTTAAAAACAAACCAGGTCACTGCTACAGTGAAAGGAACAACAAGCATTTACAATGCAATAGGTCTCGCATTTACGCGAGTTTGAGCTATTCACATTGCAAATAACAATGCCTTTTATTTGTGTTTTCGTTTTTCAAACATAAAGAAAAGGCATCGTCATTTACAATGCCAATAGCTTAAACTCGCGTAAATGTGAGACCTATTGCATTGCAAATGCTTGTTTAAAGGGTTTATTGTTGTTGAATTATTTTGTATTTGAAAATATGTTCTGCAATCCTTTTAAAAAATAATGTTTATTTATGTGTAAACCTGTGATTTTTGTCAGCGATTTTAAAAGTGAATTTCTAATTTTTTTTATAAGTTCGTTATGCCGCCATTTTAGTGATCAATGCAGTCAGCTTTGTAAAAATAGATGATGGACTGTTATTTTGTGTCTCCTTTCGTAAATAATTGACTTTTTCCTGTTCGACCGGTATTGATTCCTTAGTTAAAAATAAATATTAAAAAAGTATTTATTACACTTGTTTTTTGAATAAATCATAAAGAAAATGATTATTGAAAAGCACATTGTGGCGTAATTTGAAAAAGAGAAATGTAATGAATTTTCGTGCTTCAGGAAGTCGTTGTTTAAATAGTAGTGGTGTAGGAATGCTAGTTGTTTAGCCTTCGTGGTTAAGACAGTCGTGGTTTAGGCAGTAGTTGTTTAGTCATACAACCGCACACAGATCTGATCAGAGAACATTAAACCAATAACCAACTGAGTCGCAAAGAATCTCATGTCCCTGGCTTCTCCACAGTGTTGTAGAAACTCTAGACATGCACTTTCATCAAATTCATGAACCAGTTCTTTTAGCTCTTGTGTGGTTCATTTAATCTTTACCCAATTAACATCCTTTGCTGGCACTCTGCCCTTCAGAAAAGTAATCACTGCTTCATTTTTCTCCATGACAACAGAAAATTATGGTGCATTCATGCAAACATTTTTTCTGTGTCTCCTCACCTGGTCCTTGCACAGCAACTTTAGATTGAAACCACAATTCAGACTGCATGTCAGTGTCACAGAACATTTTCAAATTAATACACAACTCCTTTAAAATTTCAACAAATCCATCAACTTGTGGGTACCACAGCATAAGCTTGTCTCTCAATTTTGGGAATATGTTCGGAAATGCTGCAAGTTCACTTGTGATCCGTGGCACATGAACATGCACTTCTCACACCTTTTCTCTCAATGAGTAAGCAGAAGCTTCTCTCTCATCCTGTTTATTATTTTCCCCAACAAAGTCTGGTGGTTTATTTTTCTTATCCAGTTTCCTTGCTAGGTCTGGTGGTTTCTTTTTCTTCTCATGTTTGCTTGCCCATTTGTCTCCTAATTTCTCAAACCCATTACATTTGAAAATATATTTCATTATTTCTACAATGTGCAATTGCATTCCTGAAGAATGCATTGTCTCATATGATATATCATCCTTATGTACCCTGAAACTTTTCTGAAATGGAAAACTTCCTGAAACATCAATTTCATATTTTTGAGCCAAATCAGATTTAGATTGAAACCACAATTCAGACTGCATGTCAGTCTCACAGAACATTTTCAAATTAATACACAACTCCTCTAAAATTTCAACAAATCCATCAACTTGTGGGTACCACAGCATAAGCTTGTCTCTCAATTTTGGGAATATGTTCGGAAATGCTGCAAGTTCACTTGTGATCCGTGGCACATGAACATGCACTTCTCTCACCTTTTCTCTCAGTGAGTAAGCAGAAGCTTCTCTCTCATCCTGTTTATTATTTTCCCCAACAAAGTCTGGTGGTTTATTTTTCTTATCCAGTTTCCTTGCTAGGTCTGGTGGTTTCTTTTTCTTCTCATGTTTGCTTGTCCATTTGTGTCCTAATTTCTCAAACCCATTGCATTTGAAAATATATTTCATTATTTCTGCAATGTGCAATTGCAATCCTGAATTATGCATTGTCTCATATGCTACATCAGCCATACGTACTCTGAAACTTTTCTGAAATGGAAAACTTCCTGAAACATCTTTTTGAGGGTCTGGGTTCATTTGTTCCCCCATACTCTCTACCTTTTTAATCACTGCTGCTTGTCAAAGCATGTTTGAAAAATCCCATCTCCAAATATATTCATTTCACCCTGGGCTTTTGGAGTTGTAAAGACCATTTCCCCCCACCTTTCAATGCTTGGAATGTCTGGGGTAGTTTCTGTTCAATAATCTGTGAATTCTGAATTTCTGAAATAAACCCTGACATTATCACTCCTTCCGCAACTCTTTGAACTTTGAGTAGGGACCATATTAATTAGGACAGTCACAATTTGTCTAGACACTGCCTGTGCATCTGCAGTTTGTAATATTTGTACTGAATCAGTCACAATTGAAGCAGTAACACCTGGAGATATCGCTGTCAGTGCTGAATCAACAGGTAGTGGATCAATCTGAAATGTCTGCACAGTTCTCTCAATCTGTATTTCACTTGGTTCAACAGAAGCAGTAGCCACTGTAGTACCTACTGGTACAATATTATCAGTATTTTTAGTGGGGACCACATAAGGTGGTGGACACTCAGTTAACAATGCATCAATTATTTCATCCCCGGAATCATTTTTTATTTGAAGGTTTTTGTCATCTTCAATTCCCTTCTCCTGTATCTGGTGCTTTACCTTTTTATTCTCACTTTCTTTGTCTCTTGCTGCTTTTTCCCACATGCTTAAAGCTTCAAACTGTGCAGCTCTAGATGGTGTTTTATTTCACATAGCACTTCCCTTAATTTGTCAATTATTTGCAATTCAAAAGTACCATCTTTTGGAAACCTCAAAGGACCCTCTTTTTCAGTAAGCTTGCACCATTGGTGAATCCACATAAACACATTTTGTCCCAAATTAGTAGAAATAAAATGCACAGGTGTTTCTTCAGGAGCATCACCAATTAAAAACTAATCTTCCACTTTACACCCCAACAGTTTCTCAAAACCTTCAAACAATTTCATTTCTGCAATAGTTCAATGCAATTTATTTTCTCCAATGCTGTCAGTTTCAATTTCAGGCAGTTTAACTCCTACTACTGACCCTCCCTTCACAATCAGCGCTCACTACATGCCCGCTACCTTGTCCAATGCCAGCGCGGCCTTTTGTGACGTCAGTATTACTCCTTCTACTAGCCCTCCCTTCACAAAATCTTGTGGCAATATTTTTCTGAGTTTTCTTAATCAAAATTCTGTTGATAACAGCATAAAAAGACAATGCTACCTTGTCTGCTCAACTAAATAAAGAGATAGTCTTCGCTTTTCAAAGAGATTTTATTACCCTGCAAGCAATAAAAATGACCAGCGTTATCTCACTTCTCTAACAGGCTCCAGGGAGACCTATTTCTCCTCTAGGGATAAAGATGAGATTTCATAAGAGGGCTTTTTGACATAAAAAGGTGTCCTGTTACTCCTCTCGGGGATACTGCCAAAGTTTCAAAAGTGGACCGTTCGCTATTTCAGACACTCTACTTACATACACATTTTCCCTAATTATAACACTGACAGCCCTATGTAGCGTTTCAGTATTATTACAACAGACAAAGTACTTCTGCAGTGTGATTTCTTTACCACACTCTTCTTCTGCCTACTTCAGGCAAATTGCTTCCTGGGATTCCTCAAGCAATTCTGTACCTGTACTGCTAGACAACATAGAACAGGACACTAACTTTTCATGTTAAGAACATATAATCAATGATCAATAGTTCTGTCCTATGAAATTACCAAATTAATCAATAAACCATCAATTCAAAATGAGCAAAATGTCATCAACAGTCAAAACCCTTACTATTTTTTCAACACTTGAAAAAAAAAACCTTATAGCACATGAGTACTCAGAAACTTTCTCTCAGGGGCCAAATTTACAATGTGGTTTGTGGCTGAGGGCCGCACCAGTGGGGGCGGGGTCGTTGGGGGGAGGGCTAGAGTAAAAAAAAAACTGTGACCATGAGGTCAAACACAGGTCCCTGCAGCGGACACATTAGTCCACTGAGCCACCAGACCCGGCATACACACATCTATCTATCTATCTATCTATCTATCTATCTATCTATCTATCTATCTATCTATCTATCTATCTATCTATCTATCTATCTATCTATCTATCTATCTATCTATCTGTCTGTCTGTCTGTCTGTCTGTCTGTCTGTCTGTCTGTCTGTCTGTCTGTCTGTCTCTATCTGTCTGTATCTATCCATCTGTCTGTCTCTATCTATCTGTCTCTATCTATCTATCTATCTATCTATCTATCTATCTATCTATCTATCTATCTATCTATCTATCTATCTATCTATCTATCTATCTATCTATCTATCTGTCTGTATCTATCTGTATCTATCTGTCTCTATCTGGGGGAGCTGCCAGAACTTACCTGTAACCTGCTGGGCCACGCCACGCCATTACCGCCGACACCGCCAAGAGTCAAGGAGACTACAGAGGACACGCCATCTTCCGCGTCGCCGCCCCGGGACTGCATTTCCCGGCAGCCTCAGCGGCGGCGCGACGTAGTGACGCCAGGAGGCGCCATAAATTACAGGGAGACCGGCGGAGCGGGGGGAGCTGCCAGAACTTACCTGTAACCTGCTGGGCCACGCCACGCCATTACCGCCGACACCGCCAAGAGTCAAGGAGACTACAGAGGACACGCCATCTTCCGCGTCGCCGCCCCGGGACTGCATTTCCCGGCAGCCTCAGCGGCGGCGCGACGTAGTGACGCCAGGAGGCGCCATAAATTACAGGGAGACCGGCGGAGCGGGGGGAGCTGCCAGAACTTACCTGTAACCTGCTGGGCCACGCCACGCCATTACCGCCGACACCGCCAAGAGTCAAGGAGACTACAGAGGACACGCCATCTTCCGCGTCGCCGCCCCGGGACTGCATTTCCCGGCAGCCTCAGCGGCGGCGCGACGTAGTGACGCCAGGAGGCGCCATAAATTACAGGGAGACCGGCGGAGCGGGGGGAGCTGCCAGAACTTACCTGTAACCTGCTGGGCCACGCCACGCCATTACCGCCGACACCGCCAAGAGTCAAGGAGACTACAGAGGACACGCCATCTTCCGCGTCGCCGCCCCGGGACTGCATTTCCCGGCAGCCTCAGCGGCGGCGCGACGTAGTGACGCCAGGAGGCGCCATAAATTACAGGGAGACCGGCGGAGCGGGGGGAGCTGCCAGAACTTACCTGTAACCTGCTGGGCCACGCCACGCCATTACCGCCGACACCGCCAAGAGTCAAGGAGACTACAGAGGACACGCCATCTTCCGCGTCGCCGCCCCGGGACTGCATTTCCCGGCAGCCTCAGCGGCGGCGCGACGTAGTGACGCCAGGAGGCGCCATAAATTACAGGGAGACCCGCTTCGCGGGACGCGCCGGGCTAAGCCCGGGCAAAGGGCGGGCCGTCTGTGGCCGTCCGGGGCAGGAGGAGGCAGGGCGGGGCCATCCCCCTGACATCGGACATCAGATCTCCTGCCGCTCCACAGGTATCACCGTTGTATGCTATACTTACGGTTGCGCCCCTTGTGTATTGTTGTGGTGCTGATTGGCTGAGACGGACTTGTGGTTATATTCCGGATCCTGTTGCGGGGACTGCCAATTCCATGATGTCAGGTCCCAAGAAAAATAAGGTAGTCTCGGGGGCGGGCTCAATGAACAATTTTCTAGTCAAGAGGGTAACTAAGATCAACGAGGATAGAAGAGCTTCCTTGGGTAAAATAGATGATTTGGATCATGCCCCCTCTCTAGCAATAACCGCTACATTGGAGGACTTCCCAGATGGCGATAGAATCACGGACTGTTTTCTACAAGATCATAACGTGACCGAACTAATTTGTAATACAGTAGCTCCTATTGTCAAGGAAAAGGATAACGCAGCAATGGTCTCCATAATCAATGACACGTTACGCCCTGACTCTGAGGTAGATTCAGAAACATTGGAAGAAACTAGGGGCAAGAGACCAGTTAGATCTTGCAGAAGGCTTCAAAGTAAGAGGGGGGGTAAGACCTCCCAGAGGAGAAGGGTGGAAACTCAACGGCCAGATAGACACAGTTCCCCCAAAACCAACTTAATTGTAGAGCCTATGAAGGATCCCAAGACTACTTTGAGCCTAGAACAGTTTGATCTGTTAATTGAACGTATTGAGGCTGTTGTAGACCTAAAACTTAAAGCCTGTATTGACCGTCTTACAGCCAAACTGGACACTGCAAATGCGGAAATTAAAAGACTTGGAGGTTTACTGGATCAACAGCTGGTTAAATCCTCTCAGGCGAATCCCTTACCCCCTCATAATAGTTTAGCAAACCTCGGGGTGACGGGTTGTAGTGTTACAAAAGTTCCCAACTCTTTACCTATGATTCGTCCTGTTGATAGTTCAGACCATAATCTTACTGTCCCCTTAGTAACTCATCCCCCATCAACAGATGTGGATTCCGATCAGGCGAGGGGTCTGCAGAGACCTGGCATTAACATTAATGCTGTACAAAGTAGACGCGCTAATACTATTAATTTGCCCCCGGAATGCGCTCCATACGTCATCGTACTTGCAGACGTTCCACTACTCGGCCCAAGCAACTCAGAGCCGCAAGTGGAAGCGCACGAATCCCTTAAAAACAAAGTGGTGGCCTGGTTAGGCGCTAAGTGTGGTTTTCCTTCCAAACTTGCTGGTGATATAATCACGACAAGGAGAGTGAACTGGATTGGCCCATCAAGGAAATTCTGTAGGGGGGACTGCGTGGTTGTGAATTTTAAATATCCACAACACGTGGCCACTGTCCTCCTGCGGGCAGCATCTCTGCTGGAGGAGAGCGACAGCATCCGTGTTCGCCCATTGGGGTATTTTTACAACAAGGCCAATTTTCCCTCCGCGTCGAGACCAAGACTTTGTCCATTTACCCCGGTGGGGCCTAGTCGGGCGCAGCAATGTTCTTTGCAGTGCCGTGAAAATGCCACCTCATGGGGTCCCCCCATTTTTACGCACAACAGGTTTGATGTGCTCTCAGGTCTCGACCTCTGTGATTGACGGGAAGAGGGAGAGGGTACAGAGGTCGCCGCGGTTGCGGCCCGAACATCTATGGTCCACGTACCCTCTTCTGAGGTGGTCAAGAACAATTTACCTGAGATCGTTATTAGTGACATTGGGGGAACGGTTAGGCTGCTATCTTGGAACATTGCTGGTTTGCGGGCCAAGAAGGGAGACCCCAGCTGGGAAAGCTTTGTCAAGAGTTACGATGTTATTGCCTTGCAAGAGACTTGGGACTTGGAATGTGACTACTGGATAGATGGCTTTACATCCTTTTTTGTCCCTGCCTTGCCTTCCTCAGCTGGCCGGAACAAAGGAGGCCTTATGATGCTGGTTTCAGTGAATTTAAAAGGCAAACTGATTATGTTAGACTGTGCCTCCAAAAATTTTATCATTTTGGAGTTAACCACAGAGGATGGTGGTAAATTGTTGTTGGTTAACTGTTACAATGCCCCCAATAGTAATCCAGAATCCTCGCATTTTAATTGGTTATTAGATTTTTTAACTCTCTACGGAGACAAGCAAACCACTTTGTTTCGAATCATTTTAATGGGTGATTTTAATGTTCATTTGTGTTCTAAATGTGTTATGGTTGATATGGAGGGGCCAGGCAGTGTGTCACCCCCTCATTTAGAACACACACTGAATGGTCGAGCACTTGAAAATGTATTGCTGTTAAATGAGTTATTCGAAGCTGAATTTTCTGATACTACCACACGGGTAGCCACTTAGGGCTAGCGACTCGATTATTGACTTTATCTTTATTTCGAGATTCTTTCTTAATTATGTGATTACTTATAATGCTATTGATATGCCCATGAGTGATCACAACCCTGTCGGACTGGTGCTAACAAATAGTGCCTTATTGTCAAAATTGGTTGTTCTCCAGCAGACTATTTTGCCTTTAAAAGTAAAGGATCAGGGGAGAAGACTCAAATGGGAGGCGGTTGTACCAGAAAATTTTTTTGTAACTTTATCTAATGCAGTCGCAGACGAGTTAAGGGTGTGTGCTACTCCTCTAGCCGGGCACAATGATGTTATATCGTCATTTGAAGGTATTTGCAGGTTTGTGTCTAGCAGTCTTCTAGCCAAAGGGCAGGGGGACAAACAATATCAGGCAAAAGGCTGGTTTGATAAAAACTGTAGTAAAGCCCATAACCGCCTCAAAAAAGCCCTTAGTGCCCGCCCAAGGAACAAGGAGCTCGTGGCACGACTGAGGAAGGTTTATAATACGGTCATTTCTCTACGTAAAAAAGAATTAAAAAGTAAAGCTTGGGAGGACCTAAGGGACAAAGCTACCCTAAAAAATAGTGCTGAATTCTGGACAATAATAAATTCTCCATTTCTGACAGGCGCCCAAAACTCAGTACAGGAATTAAACATCTCAGAAGTTGAGTGGCTGTCTCACTTTGAAAAAATATATGACAGCCACAGAGAGCTGGACCCTTTTATAATCCCTGTAACTGGTAGTCTAATGGAACCTGTGAGTTTTGAAACCTGTGAGGTACTTAGAGCCATAGAGGAGACAGCTGGGCGTAAGGCACCCGGCCCAGATGGAGTACCTGCAGATATGTACAGGGCAAACCCACTGTTTTGGGCAAATATTTTAACTAGAGTTTTTAACGCCGCCGCAATAGTGGGTTTCCCTGAGTCCTGGTCCCTCGCTACAATCGTCCCTATTTTTAAAAAAGGGCAGAGAGGAGACCCAAAATGTTATCGACCCATATCGCTTCTGGACTCCTCGGTCAAAATTTTAGGCAAGGTTGTTTTGGCGAGGATTTCCGCGTGGGCCAGGGGAAACAACATCTTATCCGAGGCTCAATTTGGCTTTAGGTCAGGGAGGAGTACTGAGGACCAATGCCTCAACCTCCACCTTATATTGTCCAAATACACTAAAGCAAAAGGGGGCAGCTTATTCCTGGGTTTTATGGACTTGTCCACAGCTTTTGATCTTGTTAATAGATCAAAACTGTGGGCAATGTTGTTGGAGATGGGCCTCGATAGCTCTCTGGTGCACTTTCTAGCGGAGCTTCACAAAGATCTGAGGGCCCGCATTAGAATGACCACCGATGGACAGTGCACCGAGAGTTTTAGATCCACTAGAGGGGTCCGCCAGGGGTGTATCCTGGCTCCAATGTTGTTTACGCTCTATGTGAACTCTTTGGAGGGTTACCTAACGTCTGTCACAAAAGATTTTCCTTGCATGGGGGGGTGCACCAATCCCGGTGCTCCTCTATGCAGATGACGCGGTACTCATAGCTAGGACCCCAGTTGCCCTACAAAAGTTATAAGACGCCTTTTGTAACTTTATGAGTAGTCTCGATCTGGTGATTAATAAAAGTAAATCACATACCATGTCTGTCGGACGTGGCATGCGTAAAGAAAAATCCTTTTTCTGTGACGGAGAGGTGATTACTAGTGTTAAGGTCTTCACCTATCTGGGTGTGATCTTTGATCAGAGGGGATCTTGGACACCGCAGGTAACATCTAAAATTAATGCGGTAAGAAGTTCGTACGGTGCAATTTTGGGTTTTGCAAAGAGATTGGGGGGGAAACCTATGGAGGCCATTATGGCCATCTATAAAGCCAAGACAATTGCTATTGCTAGATATGGTGCAGCTGTCTGGGGTTACGCTAACGTCATAGATATCCAGACAGAGGAAAATAAATGTTTTCGTTTATTGCTGGGGTTACCCCAGTCAACTGCTGCCTTCCCAGTACACTTAGAGCTGGGAATGGGTTACATTTTAGACATTTTAAATCTAGCCCCACTTTTGATGTGGATAAAGCTTTGGCTTAACCCCAACCTTAGCCTAAATCACCGGATCATCAAAGATTGCCTCCAACTTGATCACAGAAGGGATATTCAGTGGCTGTCATATATCGAAACTATGACAGCTTTTTTGGGTCGCCCTGAAATTTTTAGTTGCCCTGAAACCTTGTGTAGAGCTGACTTACAATGGGTGAAAATAAATTTTCTGAGAATCCGCATAGCTGAGCGTGAAGCCCGCAATTTATGCAAACCCTCTGTGAGGGCTCACGTTCTGATATCCCCTTCTTGTGTGCTGGCCCCTTATTTAACCATGGTAATTAATCCTTTCCATAGATGGCTTTTATCCAAATTTCGGTTTAACCAAATTTATACAGTGCTGTGGGATGTGAAAGACTGGTGCAAGCTGGAGGAATCGGCCCCATGCAAATGTGATGGTTTCTCTATTCAGGATAACGCCCACTTTTTGTTTTTTTGTTCCTTCTATCATGAACCGCGTATAAAATACTTAAAATCTATTCTGAAGGACTTGGGATTTATCCAGTACAAGCCTGCACTGTTTTATTTGCAAATGTTGCTCTCTCCTCTTATTATGTATTGCACTGCTAGTTTTTTAGCCGCATCTGTGAGATGCAAGAGAAAAAGGCTTAGTTTGGAAGAACAATAGGAATTTGGACACAGCTATATCGCCCAGTCGAGTGCTTTTTAATCTATTTTTTGTATCTATCGCCCTTTTAATCTGCTTTTTAACCTATAAACTGTTTAATATTGTATTAATCTTATCAATTGTTTTATAGATGAACTTTTGATATTTGCTGTAGTATGCTTTTATGATTTTAATTAATCGAATAAAGTGGATTTTGACTTGACTTGACTGTCTCTATCTCTGTATCTCTGTCTGTCTCTTTCTATCTGTCTCTATCCATCTATCTATCTATCTATCTATCTATCTATCTATCTATCTATCTATCTATCTATCTATCTATCTATCTATCTATCTATCTATCTATCTATCTATCTATCTATCTATCTATCTCTATCTCTCTCTTGATCTATCTCTCTCTGTCTCTCTATCTGTCTGTCTCTATCCATCTATCTGTCTGTCTCTGTCATCTATCTGTCCGTTTGTATCTATCTGTCTGTCTGTATCTATCTGTCTCTATCTATCTCTATCTGTCTGTCTCTATCTATCTGTCGCTATCTATCTGTCTGCCTCAATCCATATGTCTCCATCTATCTGTCTCTATCTGTGTCTCTATCTATCTGTGTCTCTGTCTCTAGCCATTTACCTGTATCTATCTATCTGTATCTATCTGTCTCTATCTGTGCCTCTGTCTCTATCTATCTATCCCTATCTGTGTCTCTGTTTCCATCTGTGTCTCTGTCTCTCTATCTGTGTCTCTGTCTCGCTGTCTCACCAGGCTCAATTGTCCAAATTCTGAATGTGCTTACGTTGGCAATACCAAAGAGGAAGCTTCCCAAAACGCCCTTTAAAAGTCAGCTGTGAAAGCTTACAGCTGACTTTTAAAGGGCCTTTTGGGAAGCTTTCCGATGGTGCCGTGTGTGACATCACAGAGGCTGCAGTAAACACAGAAGATGGCTGCAGAAGCATACATAGTGAATACCTATTTAATATGTATTCACTAGGTATGCTCCTGCGGTCATCTTCTGTGTTTACTGCCGGCCTAACTGGAAATATAGAAACGGCAAGGCAAGGTCCGCGGGCCGCCACTGAAGGCCTGCTGGGCCGCTGGCGGCCCGCGGTCCGTACTATAAGTACCACTGTTCTAGCACATTAACAACATTTCACAACCCCATTGATACTCACACCTCTCCAGCAATCGTCTTCTTGCATTACATTCCAGTACAGCTTTGCTAGTCTTTAAGTTCTGAGCATTGGAATCAGGACTTTTTGAGAACCTAGACATTTATCTACCTTGGGCAATTATTTTGTAGTGCTATTTAGGCATTACACTAAACTATGCTACCAGAAACTGATCCAGCATTGATTTCACGGTAATTTCTCAATACAAAACATTATTTACCCCTTGTTTACCGCTTACAGGTGATGGACGTTTGCCACCGTTTATCACCATCAGGAGACTTAACATAAACATGAAAATCAATTGCAATTAAATATTTAAGGCAATAATGAGAGTTGTGAATAGTTTTAAAGGGTTTTATTTCCTAGTCAAAAGTTAAGGTTCTTTGACTCTTTATTTATTAGTCAAATATCAATCAGGTTACAGAATTGAAAAATAGAATTAATACAGAACATATTATAGATTGAATACAAGGCACTCCATAAAGGAAGGGGAAAAAATTATTTCTATGGCAGTCAGAAACTCTTAAATAGTTTTAAGAAAATATAATTCTAGAGTGAGTTTTGCCAGGCCAATTACTATTTACTAATTGGCAAAAATCTCCCATAAAGAGAAATAAAATGCATAGGACAAAAAAGTCTTTGCAAAGCCAGTTAGTCAAAGCATGAAACTTGAAATGTAGGAATCTAAAACCTGTCCTGCTCTCAGCTGGTCTCTCTCTGGCTCCGTGCAGTGCATCTCTGCCTGTCTGTGTTAGGAGCTGGGCATGGCCCCCCTTTCCTCTCTTTGGCTTCGCAGAGCCTTAAAAACAAAACTGTCTCCTGCCTTGCGTCCTGCAAAAAAAAAAAATATGAGCACCCTGCCCCTCTCAGCTCAGCAACCAATATTTCAAGCAAAAATTCACGTGACTTGGTCTACTTAGCTTGACAAGTTAGGAGCTTCAGAATACATCGACACACCATGGGCTGACTGGACACGTCATCAATCAGGCAACTTCTCGGGCGGCTCGCCTACAAGGGCTGCAGGGCTACGCCCTCCTAGTTTTCTGGACCATTTCAATCTCTAGTATACAAAGAGTGAATAATAAATAACTAATATTCTCTCTTGCTACAAAAAACGCCGTCCAGCAGCTGCCTAATGCAGCTTGATGTAGCACAGACTAATTGCTGGCGCAGGGGCACAACAGCAACTGCACCAGCCAGCAGAGATTATCCAGGGCTGGTGAAACCCCCAGCCCTGGCCCCTGGCACGCCTCTGTGCCTCCACCATCTGTGACGTTTAAAGCGTCACAGATCAAGGTTGATACGGGCGCTGCAGACTTAAGCCCTGCAGTGCCCGTGGCTACATGCCAATCAGCCCTTCACCCCACCATTTCTCCACTTGTAACAGAGTGGGGAAAAGGTGGGGTGAAATAGCAGCCACTGAAACTTTGAGTCTGCGACTGCGCAGGCTCGAACTTCAAAGTTTCAGTTTTAACTTCGTCCCAATGGGAGGAGCTGGCACCATGCAGAACGTTATGAAGACCTGGAAATATAAAATTACGGTGAGTGACCGGGTTTCACTAATGCGCGCTTGGGTCCGGGCCGGCAGGGTGAGGGATGTAACTAGAGACCTGGTACTCAAGCTCATGTGCACTGCTCTCCCTTCTTAGTTCCTGATCTCAGCTAGACAGTGACTTTCCCCTAAACTCCCTTGTGAGAATAGTCTGGGAGCAACTAACACGTGCGTGGCAGAGTGTCCTGCAGCAGCTACAGTTCCTCAATAGAATGGCATTGGATAGTTTTTTAATATTTAACGCACTTCTGCTGTACCCTTTGTAAGCCTATAGTCCGCTTTTACTTGAGCATAAAGCCTTTGTCAGTTGTTTAATATTCAGCAGTTTGCATGAACCCTTCAAAACTGTATGCAAGGCTCCTCCTGCTCGTTACTGTGCGGTTATTTCCTTGAAAATTGTACTTTAGGAAATAACTCGCACAGAAAGCAAAGATAGATAATCTGCTTAGTGTTCTGGGAGGTTGTATGCATGATCTTTTCTATTCAAAGCCCTCTTGCCTCTCCTGCTTTAAAAAAAGAAAACGAATAGCGTATTTAAAATGTAAATGTGTATGCAGAACCCCAGTATTCCTGATTCCTGCAAAAATATGCTTGAGTAAAAAAATATCAGACTTATTTTATGTGTACAGATGGAAGAATGTGGGATGTGACTGTGATATAGCACAGTAGTGATAATCTGATTTGCCCTTGACTGTTTACATAATGACACACTTTTGCGGTAGGGTGAATGCTGTAGAGTCATGACGATCGCAAGACACCTTTATTATATTTGGCCTGATGTCTGTTCTGTGGGGCCCGGTGGTCTTCAGGTGTATGCAGGGGATTGTACCTTCCGAATTTTGTTGTAAATGGGTCAGAAGATGCACTGATGATTGCTGGAACATGTTTATCAGCGGTCTTGTTGCATTTTACTTTGGCACATATTTGCATAATATGTTTATATTATATATGTAGTTTATGTAAGGTATCAAATGATTTGTATAAACTGTGGTCCTACTTTATGTTATTAAATATACTGCTGTAGTAGTTACACATAGGGGTCCTTCAGGGTTGTAAATTATTGCTTGCATTGCATACAGTAGAGCAATGGTGGTGGGGTCAATTTTTATTAATTATGGGTGCTGGGATAGGCTTAAATGCTGGTGTGAGCACGTGTTGTGTGAGTGAAAGTGAGAGAGTGGTAGTGAAGGAGTGAGTCAGAGTGAGTGAAAATGAGTGATAGGAAGAGTGCAAATGAGTGTCAATGAATACGTGTGAGGGAGGATCACAGTGAGGGCAACTGAGTTACTGTGTGTGAGACTGAGTGAGTCACAGTCTGAGTGAGTCTTAGTGAGTCGAAGAATGAGTGAAAAGTGAGTCAGGAGGAGTGGAAATGAGTGTGGAAGGTCATGAATGAGTGAGAATGAGTGAATCAGACTGATATTGAGTGAATGAGAACGAGTGCGACTGATTGAATCAGTGAGGAAGAGTGGGACTGTGAGAGAATGACTGACTGTCAATGAGTGAGACTGAGTGAGTGTAAGTGAGTTACAGTGAGATTGAACAATTTAAAATCAGTTGGACTGAGTGAGTCAGGAGAAAAAGTGAGTCGGAGAGAGACTGAATACAATTAAGTGAGAATGAGTGAGTCAGAATGATTGAGACTGGAAGAGACTGAGTGAGTTAGAGTGAGACCGAGTGAATAGAAATGAATAGAATTGAGGTAGAGTAAGTTAGAATGAATGAGACTGAGTAGATAAGAGTGAGAATTAGTGAGACTGAGTCAGTCAGAGTAAGCAAAAGTGAGTGGATATGAGAATGAGAGTTAGTGAATGAGACTGAACGAGAGAGAAAGAATGAATGCAAGCGAGTGTGAGTGAACCCACAGAGACAACTTCAGTCTGTCTTACTGGAATTCCAGCCAAGGATTATACTCACCACTTTTAAAGGTCACCAGCTGCCACTGCAACTTCTTGTATCACATTTGAGTCTTGTACTAAATGACTAACATCCTGAAAACAATTTACATTTTCTGCAACAAAAAGTATTAATTATGCGGAGACAGAGAATACCTATTATAAGAAAAATGTGTGCTTTGCACTTTTCACTCCACGTTATGAAGTGAAGTAAGCTTTGTTTAAACAAACTGTAAACTGATAAAAGTATGCTAGAAGCGAAGGTCTTTCAGGAGAAGACAGGAGGCGCAAATTATGACAAAGGTCTTTCATGAAGATGGGAGACGGAAGGAAACAGTGAGCAGGGAGGAATGCATTCCATTCTTATCTTCAAGGCCTCAGGCCTCCCAAAGCAAACTGAAGTCACAGCTTGTCTTCACTGCAAAATATGTGCTAATTCAGCACACATATGTTCTACTTTGAAAGTTCAAAACACATTTCTAAATTAAATGTACATTTTATAATGAGGTTAAATCTAGAATAATCACAAATAAACAACCATGATTAATTAATTGAGCATGGTATTACATGAAAGCACTTTAGACTGAAAGCATTTGTCCAGGCCTCATCATGTGTCATGTGTTTTCACTATGCACCAAAGTTCTGCGTGCCATTTTTGAAATGCAGTCTGTCTGAAACCTAAAGCAGAGCAATGCCTAAATCTAGGTGAAATCTGGGCACCATCCCTCCTCTATCCAATCTGAGATTTTGGCTAGGAGCTATCAACAGGAAACTTTCTGGACACAGTCGATCAGGCTAATTGGTCGATAATTGGCTGGATTAGACCTGCAGCCTTTTTTGAAAATAGGAATCACTTCTGCCCCCTTCGAAGAATCTGGGATCCTCCCCCCACTTGCGATGTAATTGGCCAGCATAAGAATATATGTGGCCCAGTTTTCCCTCATCCACAATAAGGAGCTCAAGAGGGGAAATACCAATCAGGTCGCCCTCCACTCACAAGCGACAACAAACAAAATAGACCTCATTTTAAAGGACATAGTCAAATTCCTATTGTAGAGCTGGTGGGACGGGGGTTACTACCTCATCCCAACTGCTGGTTTCAAACAATTACTAGTCTTCTCCAGTCTCAAATGTCCAAGAGATTATGTGTATTTTTATGAACACATTTATCAGTCAACCCCATATAAATATACCCCCTAGTAAAAGGTCTATATAAACCAAAAAATTGTGAAAAGGTGAGAAAATCCCTCACGAGCGTATCACCAGAGGAGCTACTGGTAGGTTCTCACCAGTTTGCCCACATTTCTCATCATCGGTGACTTTCTCATTCGTAAAAAAAGGAAAGAGGAAAGGTGTCCATTAAAAAGGGATAGAGGTGAAGACAATAATATGTGTATGTCAGAGGAGACCCCGTAGTGTGTGAAAGAATAAAGTATTTCTCCAAATAAAATCAAGTTAAGACTCACGTATGTAAGATTCCAATTTTATTCAAAGTCGTAACCTTACTCAAAATTTAAAACCAAACTGCATGTTACAGACCACTTTAAGATGGGCAACATGTTTCATTGCCTGTCTTTTGTTGCTGAAATTTCGTCAGGGCTCGAGGTTGAAGTTCACCTCACTGTCAGATGGAAAGAGGTCTCCGGGGATGCCATCCGGCCTGGGGGCCTTAGCAGGTACGACCAGGGAGGTCAATATTTTGTTTCTAGTAAATGAGAGAGATCGATTGATCGATTGATGATTGGAGCGGGGCAGGTACTGATAGTTCGTTATCATGAGTGCCAAGGATTGAATGAAGAGCTCCAAATTTTGCCACTCATTGGCTGGGATATTATTAGCCAGAGGAGGTGACCTTTTGTGATTGCCCTTACCCACGAGTAGCCAAAACAACCTAGGATCTGGATGCAAAATGGACTGCCCCAGTTCTTCCCACCTCCTTTCGTCCCATTCTCTCTTGGCCTTAAGCTGCACCAGCTTGCATCTACCCCTCAGTTCCCGAATTAAAAGGATGTCCTTTTGCCTTAGGGCTAGGGATAGCAGTTTTGTCCAGGATCTACACTCCTTTGAGAACCATAAAGATGTTTTAGTCGATTGGGCCTGGTTTGAGTAAACCTTATGTGAGGGAACAATAAAATTCCTTGCCAAATGATTGAAAAACGTGGGATGTAGGGCACTTCAACTGGATGATGTAGTCGTATCACTTGACCGGGAGAACAGCACCTCTAAATGGCTCTCTAGGTCACGTTTTAAGGTATTAAGTTTTTGTTCATCAGCCATAATTATGGGCCATTTGAGCTGGTGTTTGTCATTTGAGGGGATCACCTCCCTTGTGGCAATAAGAGCTGGAGCTATCCTTGCCTTTTCACCTCACGGATACTCCATTGGCAGGCTAAGAGGGTTGTAGTCTCACTCGGATGTCTGGAGTATAGACATATCTACTACAATTAGCCATAGCGTGAGGTCCACAAGTATGTAGTCTATCCTACTTGATCCATTTGGCCCAACAAAAGTCATATGTCCACTCTTGTCAGAGGGGGTCCTCCCATTTGCGGCCCGTAGTCTATGTGCAAGAGTTAGGGAATTTAACTGGAGGGCTGCTTGTGACCACTTCTTTATTGGGGGTAGCTCCAGGGATGGAACCAACCACTTGTTATCCTCCTCGTTGACAACAAGGATATCTTCCCAGTTGAGGGGCTCAAAAGTTACATTAAAATGGCCTCCCACAATTGAGGGGATTTCTGCCTGCTTTGTGTCCAAAACCTCACCTTGGGCCTGCAAGTTTGGTGATCTGCCTGATCTTGTGCTCCTTGCATAGACATTAAAAATGTCAATGCACTTGCCCAGTGGGCCTTTGAGTTTGGCCCAGAGGATGTCACAGTTGTTAGTTGAGAGCTCCTCAGTGGCACAGTTTAGTGAGATGTTAATCAAAATGAGGAGCCCTCCAGAGGGGCGACCGTGTGTGGAGGGGATTGCCGGTTTATAAAAAGTTACGAAACCTGGGGTGAAAATAGAGGTCAGGCTCCAGGTTTCCTGTAAAATACAAATCTCATGTTGGTTAATAAACTCATGCCAAATCTATTTTCCCCCTAATGCACGCCACATTCCATGAGACTTTTTTCAATTTCCTTACATCTACGGGAGCAACGGGTTAGAAGTGGTAGATAGCGTGGCAGCTCGGGCAGTGTAGCTGGGCAAATGGATAGATGCGATCGTGACACCAGCCTGATCATCATCTCTCAATTGTTGGATAAAATAAGCGTGTAAAGGAAGATGGTTACTAGAAGATGCTGGCTCGTGCGCGACAGGGTGGCCTTCCTGGCTGGTCCGCATTAAAGGGGGGTAACGTCTTGGTAAGTAGTGGGAGGACGCTCACATTCCCAGAGATGCTCTGGGGCAGTCAGTCATTCTGTGAGAGAGGCGAGAGTGATATGTCCCTAAGTGTTGCTGCTGTGGTCTTGAGAGTGGCTACAAAGTGTGTGATGTTGAGTTTCAATTGGATATTGGTGGTATGTGGGGGGCAAGATCTTGCTTCCAGGGCGACTAGATTATGCACAAAACTTTCATTTGCAAGAGTGATTTTGATTTCTACAGCGTCGACAGTAGTATTACTCAGGACGCGTCTTCTAGCCCACAGGATATCATCCCTAATCAGTGATGGACAGCCCCTAACGTGCCAAATCCAGTGTATGACTTTGTTCTTGAGGACCTCCCCCGACTCGTATTTGTTGTTGCAATCTGCTTTGGGGACATAAGTCATATAAATGATAAGGGGGGTTTGGGCGGGGCCTGGGGACAGAAAACGCCTCACTACAGCCATTGATCTGATTGAATGGTTCTTTCACAGTGGCCGACATGGGTCCGGTCGATCCCCTGGTGTTTCCTCTGGGCCAATCTTGGTATTGGTATTTGTCCTGAGTGAATAGTGTATTGCAGGAATCCCCTTCCCGATAGCCAGTATTGCGGGTCGGGCTGCAGCGTTGATAGATGGAACATTGTGTATTAATCTAGGGCTGCAGGTGGTGGGCTGGTTACAATTTGTGGGCCTAGCTGTACTCGAAGGACCCCTGGATGACTCTGACTCAATACTGTTGCGATCTGCAACTATAAGATATAATTTGGAGATAAGGATATACAGGGCCTCTATTGTGTTTTTTAAGGGCTATGATTTCCCTCTGGAGTTTGAAGTTGGTTAGAGATGTTTCAGTGTCTGTCAGCCTATGATCACCATGATGGGAGGTCAGGTTCACCCCACTCGGAGCTATGCCCAAGAGCCCCGGGCGCTCCATTAAAGTTGATTGTTTATAATTAGTTGTATGGCCCGCGAGGGGTGCAAATCTATTGCTCAGACTTAGATCCGCTGGGATCCCACTTAAGTTTTCGGTATGGTCACTGGTGGAACTGGTAGAGGGAGCCCCAGTGTTATCAGGTGCGTTAGATGGCCGCTTATTAGGGGCAGCCTTTCTGAATAGGCTTAAAATACTGCCTGGGCTGGGGATGGGTGTGGCACGATGGCTGAGGGATTGGGGACCCTTGGAGGGGGGTGCAGATGCTGTAAGCAAATCCTCACAGTCAATTAGTATGTTGTTTATTCGATCGAACACACTTCCCCTGCATTCCCCATCCCTCTCAGGCCCTGGGCTAGGGTTCCTAGGCTATTTCTTAGACCTTTTCTTTTGGGCACCTCCCAACCCTCCCTCAGTCACTTTCCTTTCTCCCATTGACACCAGTCTGGCTAGTTACTGCTAAGGGGACTGTGTGAGGCTTGGTGGAATCGAAAACAATCACAGTACCTTGGTGAGACAAGAAGTCCACAGTCCAAGTGCCTTGAGTGAGAGATTTCAGATGGATGGCCCCGCCCAACCTCCTCCGAGCTCTAACGGGCGCAGACGGGCCCGCCCTTGGCTCGGGCTTTGCCTGGGCACGGCCCAGGCATGCCTGCACCCGTCCCGCGCTGCAGGAGCCCTGGGCTTGATTTATGCGCCACCGAGCCAGCAGGGTTCACGTTGGCGCCTCCAGGTGCAAGGTTTGGTGGGGGTTGAAGTCCCCTGGAGTGCTGCAGCAGTGATGCCGAAGTAAAGGGCTCCCTGGGAAGGTGTACCAGTCACCCATCTGCCATCACTACTACTAAACAGATCTGTACTTACAAGGTTGACTTCACTATAGGAATAAAATGGCGTACAAGAATAAATACAAGCATTTGCAATGCAATCGGTCTCGCCTTTGGAAACGTATATGTATTTAGCTATGCAGCACATTAGCCTGGGTGCTGAAACATCTACTGTTCTTTAATATGGAGGGAAAGTAAGCACCAAACTGCATGACACTCCAGGTATGGGAACACATGGAGAGAAATATTGCCTTTCAGCGGGAAATGGTATTGTCAAAAGCTCTGTTTTTAATAAAAAATCGGGGCCTTCGGTGGTCATATCACTGAAAATACAAGATTTGAAAAGAATATTATTGTTTACGGGTGCTATTGGAAAACAATTTCTATGGACTGGAATCTAGAGAATGCTAAAGTGATTCTGGTATTTTACTGACCTCTGTTGGTCTTTTTCTATCAAGAAAGTTAAATATAGGCTGTTGCCAGAAAAATTAAAACACAAAAAAGTCCCTCAGCAGAAAGCAATTCTGGTATTTTACTGACCTCTGCTGGTCGTTTTCTAGCAAGGCAGTTACATAGGGGCAGTTGAACAGAAAAAGAAGTCCCTAAGCGGAAGCAGACAAGTCCTAGGGCTGATCTCCAGAGCCCACAAAGTACATACACATATAAGTATACAATAAGTATATACTAAAGTATATACAAGAGGTCTTGAATGCTCGACCGCGAGGATAAAAGAAGCTTTTGCTTCAGTTGTCTGAGACAGACTGCCTAACCTGTTTTCGGAGCTTTCGCCCACTCACAAGAGACTTGCAATCCCCTGCTACTGAAGGCGAAATCCAAGCATTTATCCAAGAATTGCGCAAAGACATATTCTTACTTCACCACGACTTCTCCAAATCTCTAACAGACCTCTACTGCCATCTTCAACATACAGAAATGAGAGTAGGTCTCCAGAATCAACTTCGGTGGCATGATCTCATGAGCAGGATGAGATGTAGAAGAGAATTTTCTCTCCAGAGAAATGTCAGCGAGAGATTCAGGTTACAATTGATGACGGAGAGAACGGTTCATGTCGCATCAACTTACACATCAGGACAATTGCCATGACTGTCCCACAGTCTAACCTGCCAGACCTGCTTACCGCCCCCCCCCCCTCCCCCGCTCCTTGAGACCCTCATGGGTGAGTAGTGCACTTATAATTTCCCTGATTGATTTGCAGAAACACTTCCAGTCCATTCTCAACATTCCTAAAGACTTGAATACTTTTAGACCGACATTTCAGCATCAATTTACCCTCTAGATGTTCTAGCCCATATTTAATTCTACAGAGGGGACATTTCTGCTGTGTTGAGATGTTTGAACAATATCCATTTTAAAAGTGACACTTTCACTATGTTCCTGGATGTCTCCCCCTGTACGCTGAGTAAATGACTGGACCTCAAAGATTATTAGCGCACACCCACATTCTGCAAATCTCCCTTATCATTGGATCTCCCCCTTTCACCTTTTGTTTACGAAGGAAACCTCATTCTTTCATTACTAAACAAGAAACTCAACACGCTCAGGACTTGCCAGGCAAAGATGCGGAGCCCGCAGGCCCTTCCCAGCCGGACCATGGTCATTGGCAAAGACATTAAACAAATGTAGCCAAGTCTGAAGCTAGACGTCTCCAGCATAATCAAAATAAAGAGCAACAAGAGTGACCCGTGGAACTGTTAGACATTCCTCTCAGCCATGTTTGTACCAGGCCCTTTGACTAACTGTAATTAGATCCTGGTGGTGCACTGAGAAAATTCTGACTCCAAGTAACCTATTGCAATACCTTCTTATGTTGCATGTAAGCCTTGTATTTCCGGCTAATGTATGTTATGTACCATTACTTCACACATGCTATTTGCCACTTTTGCCTGTGCTACTTTACTGGAAGCTGCCCATACCTTTATATGATGGAGCCTGTGTTCTGCACTTTAGAATACTGTGAATGTTACCCCTGGTGTTGGTTTCTGATTCTTCTCCTAGTCATGTTGCTTCCCTTTCCTTTCTTAGGTTTCTTATTACCCTTATCTAGGGTGAAGAAAAACCGAACAACTAAAAGACACATTAGTCCTATGACTTCAGAGAGTGTATGCAGGATGCCTCCATACTACGTCAATGAGACCGAACAGGGAGAATCGCTGTCGACTAATCGGATCACACAGTGCTAGGGCTTAAGGTAGTTACTTTAAATACCGAGAACTTTAATTCATCACTAAAACGCAAATCATTTCTAAAGTGGCAAGATGTCCAAGAAATAACCATACCACTCATGCGGGAGACTCCTCTCCTGAACCAGGAAACACGCTGAATGATTTAGTAGCTGCTGAGGTGTGGGACAGGGTAGAGTGGTGGACGCAAAGGTGGTTTCTATATTGTGCCGAAGAGATAATCTATTTATCGTTACTGCTGTCACAGAAGCAGAACGGACGATTCCTTAATGTTTAAGATATATTAGAGCAAACACAAATCATCCGGATTAATGTTTACGCCCCAAATAAGCAATGAGACATTTCTTTCTGATTTATTTCCCCACATATCAAACTCAACTCAAGGTTTTTGATAATGAATTTTTATTTAGTTTAATATAGCGCGAACTTGACCCTAGAAGGGTATCAGAGCGCTTTACAGATAGTTCAATAAGTAGAAAATAGATAACCAAGAAACATAAACGCTGACAATGTCCGTTGCAAATCAGGAGTGGGACAGTGAGTTATAAATCAGTACTTAGACGGCGTGCAAGCCCAGGTTGGAGAACAATGTAAGATCTGTATCTAGAGAATTAGCTTGTGGGTTCGGGGTAGAGATTTCTTCATTAAAAGCAGTTTGACTTCTTTTTTTAATGAAGTGATTGAAGGGATGAGTCTGATTTCAGGGGGCAGGGAGTTCCAGATTTTAGTGGCCAATCCAGAGAAGGCTCGTTTGTAGGTTTTCTTTTTCTGAAATTTATGAGGTTTCAACAGTAAGGTGCTGGTGCTTCTAGATGATCTACCACCATCGGACAGTTCCAGTTTGTCAGGTAGGTACTTCGGTGTATTGAAGTGTAGAGCTTTGTGGGCCATGCAAGCAATTTTCATCTGAATCCTTGCCTCATAAGGGAGCAAGTTTAGTGCCTTCAGATCTGGAGTGATGTGGCTCTACCTTTTCGATCCAGTGATGAGCCTTGCAGCAGAGTTAATTGATGCCCTTAGTGGAACCAACTTGGATCTCGGCAGACATCATAGGGTAGCACTCCCATAGTCTAATCTGGGGATAACTAGCGCTCAGGCGCGGTGCGTTCATTAGGGCGTTGGGGCGTAGCCCCCCCGCCCGCAGCGTCGGCGACGGCGTCTTTGAATTTAAGTAATCAGTTTACTTAAGTTCATCAAAGAGGAGATCTGACAATCATGTCAGTCAGAATGACGACGGACCGCCCACCCGGGGGTGGGCGGTCCGTCGTCATGTTGACTGACATGATTGTCAGACAGACCAGGCAGGGGCAACAGGCAGCAGCACAAGTGCGCATGATTGGGGAAGGTGAGCGAATTTTCGCTCCGTGCCCAGCCATGCGCACTTGTGTCTGCTCTGGCTGGCGCATGCCCATTAGGAGACCGAGGGTTGAGCAAAGGCTCAAACCTCGATCCCCTAATGGGCAGGCGGGCGAGCAGTAACCCGTGCCCTCGCCAATCCTGGCGCTGCTAGCAGCGCCAGGATTGGCTGACTCAGCCAGACAGCCAATGAGAGCCTGAGAGGGGCTGTACAGTAGGCGCCATTCCAACGGATGACCCGAGGCGGTTCGGACGTGCTCAGGAGTCCTCAGCTCAGGTAGGATAACTAGTTTTTTAAAATTTATTTTAACACCCCCGCGCGATACCCCCCTGCAATACCCCCCCCGCGCGACACATACACCCCCCCTCCCCCCCCGCGAGCCGCAACTGAAACGAAACACAAAAATCGGTCCTAAACAAGGGGTTGTGTATTTTTTTTTCTTAGTATTGTATTACAGCGTGTGTGTATACTCAAGTTGGGGGAACTTCATGATACTTCGGAAGTAGGCACAAACGCCTCGTGCAAAGGCATTTCCCCCAACCCCTATGACAAATATTTGACAGCTATGGGCAGGCGTCCAGGAGATACCGAGTCTCCTCGGAGACACAACCCTACCCAGGGATCCAACATGTTGGGTACAAACTAGGGACATACTAGAATGACATGTCATCTGCTGTTGAAAGGAAGTGTACGTAACACGAGAAACTGTGATATATAGACTTGGAGGGTTTACTGCAAGAAAGTGTTACACTGTGTTGCCCGTTTTACAGGTACTTGCTTAGTTTAGTTACCGGGTGCCTGTGTCCCAATTGCTAGTCAACAGCACAGTCAGTCGCTATAAGTAGTCTTCTCTGCACAAAAGGTTACTGTGTACGACCAACTATAAAGCGACCCGTCAATGTGAAGTGTCAATAAATAAACAGAAAAACAATCTGGCTGTAAGAGCACAAAGATCAAAACGGTGGTCCCGAAAACGGATGTAGATAACCGTTTTATTAGCCTACTAAACCAGTTGCCCAGTGTCACCTGAACTCCAGTGAAAGCAAAGGAGCTTTGAAAACGTAAGCCTGACTGAGCACACGTCTTGAATAAGTAGGCAATTCTAGTCAATTCTATCCTGTCTGCCACAGCAATCTCCCACCTGAAAAGAGTGTAGAAGAAGCATATATTCTTTTAAAATGTGATGTGAGGCCGGGCACACATCACAAGCCTATCCTGTTTCATGTGTATGACGTGCAGGGCTTAAACAGTCGATCGTACGACAATGGAGGAGTCAGACTGCTACCATGGAGCAAGCATGTTCCCCCGCTTGCATTCAGCACACATGCTACGTGACAACAGACATTTAAAAGCTGAAAGATAACACAAGCTACCGGCATTTGGCATACAATTAAACCTCTTAATTAGCATTACATGCTAGTCATTGCTCAGAAATGGAACCACTATGGTATAGCGTGATATAATCAACACATTATAAGCACAGAGGTAAAGGGGGAATGCACGCGACAGACATTTTTCAAAGTTTAGTCACATTTTTAAGAATTATTCTCTGTAGGAAACATACAGGCATGCAGGCGGTTAATGAGAGCTTGTAGTTATATGGGCAGGCACACACTTATGTATTTATTATATATTTTAATGTATTGCACTGGACGGACTCATCAAATGCATACAATTAGTGCCATAGGGTTATTGTTTACTGCGCTATGCTGCAACTGAGAATGTGCAGCTCACACCGTGGCGTCATGCGTAGTCCTGTGGCATTTATGGCTGCAGGACTTCAACG
This sequence comes from Triturus cristatus, assembly GCF_964204655.1. Classification (NCBI taxonomy): domain Eukaryota; kingdom Metazoa; phylum Chordata; class Amphibia; order Caudata; family Salamandridae; genus Triturus; species Triturus cristatus. Next base: position 882,002,057 of record NC_140591.1, read on the forward strand.
TGCGCAATAATTTGCAAGTTAAAATATAGGTTTGGAAAGTGATGTTGAGGTGTTGTTTAGTGGCTAAGCTATTAACTTTAAAGCCTGGGACCCTGGGTTCTGATGCCAGCTTCAAGAACTAAATAAAAATCCTGGGATTCTGGGAAAATCATTTACGCTCCCTGTGCCCGATATAAATATATTCAAAACGTAATATGATTGTAATTATGTACCATAATGGTGTGCAACATCCACATGACGCAGTAGATCTTTTGTTTTCCCTTACCCCCATCACTGCTGGGCTCACGCTGTGATCGATATCAGCACATAAATAGCCATCTTTAAATTAATTAGCACAGACATCTTTAATAAAACTCGAGCTCTATTTCTTACCGCGTGATATGCACTATTGACTTTGCATTGCTATACGTTGCTCCTTGGTTTACACACGAATGCATATATTTTCTCCTTATAGTCATATATTTGTCTCTTAACTCTACAAATGATTAACAGTGTCTCATAATTTAAACAAAATAAATCAATAACCGCTGGAGGTTTTACGCATTACAATTGCATTACAATACAACACTCACCCAGAAATATGAAAGCCAGCCATGTGCAACTCACATACATAATATACGGCAAACATACTGCGCTCATCTTAAAGTCATAAAAGCACCCAAAAGCAGTCCACTTACAATCCTAAATTTCTGCATGGAGGCGTTCTTGTGTGTTGTCTGGCCGCCCTTAGCTCTTATCTGGCTCCCGAAAAGTTGTGTTGAGTTTGACAACCGGACTAATCTGCAAGGCGGGGTGGAATGCGTGCTCTTGCTGTTCTTTTATGTTTTCCGCGAGCCAGTGGCCCATGCCATTACCATGGCAACCAGGAAGAGTGCCCGGAGCCTGCTAATTCACCTCTTTATTGTTGCCATAACCGCACTTTACAATAGCTTTCTTAGCCTTCTTGGTATCTCAATACAGCACGGTAAGCTTTCCTGTGCTGCATGTGCCCAGTGGTGGACAACTGTGAGGCACAGTCAGGAACTGAGTACCTGCACTGCTTTCCTTTGACAAGATATAGCCTGCACTTCTTTCATTTGCAGTGAGAAAGTCTATACTTCTTTGATTTGCATGGAGCGAGCCTGCACTTCTTTCATTTGCAGGAAGAGAGCCTATTTGTGTGCTAATTAGAGTGTAATAAATGATTGGCTGTTGCTGCATCGCCGTAAAGGGTACCCAGATGTACACACTACGTGAACATAATGTGCGCGGGCATGGCGCATTAAAGTTTGTCAGCTGCATTACCTCAACAGGTGTGGGGCCTGTCGGAGGAAATTTGCTGATAATTGTCCCATATGATTTAGTGGCTGACTTGGCAAAAGTGAAAGATTTAAAAATGCTAGTTTAACTCTATGAATGGCTTTGGCAAAAAAAAGTTTGTTAGTCTCTATGGATGGATTCATGCTTTGCCTGCCTTATCTCAAGCATGCTGAAATTCTCTCTCACCACTCATGTTGATTTTAATTTGCAATATTTCCCACTGCACTCCTGCATTTTGTTTGAACATTGCTGCCTAACTTACAAGTACTTGTTATACATTAGCCTGTTGAATAGGTTTTAAATCTGGCAGGTGGCCATAGTGACCAGAAGCAAGACTGGCCCTTCCAAAATACAACATCCTCATGTCTCAGCCATGCTTTTTCTGATGTTGCCCCTGGTATTAAAATAATACTCCACTACAAATCGGACGCTTCCTTCACTTCAATACATTTGAAGGGCTTTATTGGGCACCTGTTGTATTGGTCTTTTTTGCAGATGATTTGGGGTGTCTGGTGACCTTCTTATTGCTTCCATGTTTTCTTTGTTCTTTTATTCATCTGTTTTACCTGTATGGAAATCCTTTTTGTGGATTTTGCTAATTTCTTTGATCTCTTTGGCACTCAGTCACACTTAGTGAACCTAGTCTACTTTCTAGAGCAGGCATCAGCAACCGATATGGCGATTACTGTTGTCGTGTGCACCTATTATAAGCAAGATTGAGCTTTTTTCTCCGTATAATTTGTAATTTTGCCTTGTAATTGTGTTTTTCAGGCTGGTTTTTAGATATGCAATGATGTATAGTGAGCCATATGTTTAACCTGTAAGGCAGGTGCAAGGGATGTATTATGTTTTGTGAAATTGACCTGTTTTATTCAAGTGACCTGTTCCAGATCATAAACGTTCAGGCATGCAAAAAAAATGAATTTAACCGAGATCTGTGACTGGGGGTGAATGTTTGATTTGTTCAGCATGAAGACTGAAGGTGGGGAGCTGGTTTCTGGCGTGTTAAACATTTAATGATCCACAGTGTTTGGTTTCCAGTTCCCTGGGCCAGGCAGGTATGCCCGTTAAACATGTGGGTGCTGCTGAGCTCATGTGCTGAGCTGGGAAGCTTATGTTCAAGGCTATTTTTCAGCACCTTGATCCTTTTTCATGTTTTTCTTCTTTCATATTGCATCTTGGAGTCTTGGTACAGCACTGTGGCTCATAAAAAAATGCTTCCTTTGATATTACTCAGCAATGCATTGTATCTCGAAGTCTCTTATGAAGCTCTGTGGTTATACTGAATAAGCATCTACCTATGTTATATGACATCTCTTTATTAATGTAATAACTGCACTTTCACAATTGCTTTATTAACATTCTTGCTTTCTCAAATTTGCTTGAAAATGCACCATTTCTCTTCTCTTTTTTCAAAATTTTCTCGGGGGGAGAACCCCCCCGAACCCTCCTTATAGGGGTTCGGGCTCGCTCGCTACGCTCGCTCGCAACGGTGAGGTATACCAATCATTTTACGCCCCACCACTTTCAAATGTCACCAGCCGCCCCTGCTAGCGCTTGCACTGCTTATTTAAGGCTGTCGAAGGGAGAAAGGGTTTTATTTTTCTTAGAATGCTCATTTGAAAGTTTGCTTCTCTGGTGGCTGAGCTGATGTGTTCTTGCATGTTGATATTCTTGTCAAGTGTAATTTCAAGTGATCTTGTGGAATCTATAATGTGTGGAAGGCAGTTAAAAACTGTTAAGTGTTTCATCCAATCTTCGATGTTGAGGGATCTTTTTGGTGGGGCAATTAAGAGGAATTCGGTTTTGAGCCAGTTGAGTTTAATGTGATTTCTGGTTGGCCATTTTTTTTTTTTTGCAGAGTTATGTTAAGTAGATGGATAGCCTCAAGGGAGGAGATTTTAAGATATAATTGGATGTCGTCTGAATACATGTGGTATTGTACATTCTAAAATTTCAGAATTTCGGTTAGAGGCTCCATGAACAAGTTAAAGCGAGTAGGTGATAAGGTGGACACTGAGGGACCCCTAAAGTGAGAGGAGTGGTAGTGGACAAGAATTGGTTAAACTTAATTCTTTGAGTTCTGTTGTGTAGAAATAAGGTAAACCAATTTAGGACAACCCCTAATAATCCCATTCTGTGTTCAAGTAATTCAAGGAGGCTGTCATGTTTGACCGCGTTGAAGGCTGACGATAAGTCTAGGAAGATTAGGAGGCAAGATTTGTTCTGATTCAGCATTTAAGCGCGTCATCAACTATGTGTGTAAGGACTGTTTCCGTGCTGTGACCCTGATGGAAACCGGATTGGAATTGGTCAATAAGGTGGAACTGAACAATGTGATTGCATAGCTGGGTATGTACGCATTTCTCAAAGAGCTTTGCCAGAGCGGGAATGGTGGAGATTGGATGGAAGTTATCGGGGTTCATATGATCTGCTGTGGTTTTGTTTTAGAATGGGGGTTACCTGCCCTGATTATAAGCAGTCTGGTAAAGCCCCTTGGAGTAGTGAAGCATTCACTATCTTAGTCCAGAGAGGGAGTAAAGAGGTTTTAATCTCATTGAAGATGTTAGCTGGTAGAGGGTCGCAGTAGTGGTTTGACGTTTTAAGTGTTGTGAAGATATTAAGAATGGCATTTTCACCAAAGGTTTTAAAAGTGTCCCACGACACAATGTTTTTGAGAGAGAGTCCATGTAGGTCTGGGTGCTGAACGATCAAATGCTGGCCTGGGCTATTCAGGGGTATCATCGGGGGGAGCTCAGTTGCTGTTTGGAAATCACTTTCAATCTTTTTAGACTTTTCAAGAAAGAAGGAGGCAATTATGTTGCAGTTTGGCAGTGGAAGGGATCCCATTGTGCAGGGGTTGGGTTTTTGAGTAGAATGATGTTTGATTATTTCGAACAGTTTTCTTGGATGATTTTTACCTTTGTCTAGTTCAACTGTGAAGAAATTTGCTTTGGAGTTTCTGATGTGAATATTGTAGGTGTTTCTCAGTGATCACAGGTGCTTGAGGTGTTCTAGGGACGGCGAGGATCTCCATACTTGTTCCGCTAGGCCTCAAATTGCGTCTTTCTTCATTTAGGCTCCCATAGTACCATGGTTTGCAGTCTCTAGTGGGCAGTCTTTTTAGCTGTAAGGGTGCAACTGTATCAAGAATAGTTGTCATGGAGTTGTTGTAGTGGTTTGTAAGGTCATGGACATCTGTCATGTCCGCTGGAGGAGGTTAAACGTTATTACTGAGGGATGTCAAGTCATTAAGGTCTATGACGCGAGTGATCCTTTTCCATTGTCTGGGTTACTTAAGTTGTGGTTATGTGTCCTCACTGATTTGGTGATGAGAAAGGTGATGCAGTGATGATCTGTTGAGTTGCATGGGATGATAGATTCAAGTTTATTGGAGTTTGCTTTAGCAATGATTAGGTCCAGGGTCGCACCCAGCTTGTGTGTATGACTGTCACAGATTTGGTTCAGATTAAGGTCCACTAGAAAGGTTTTTAGGCTGTTAACTGAGGGGTCATTGGGGTCATTCCAATGAAGGTTGAAGTCTCCGAGGAAGATCTGGGAGCAGAGCTGTCCTACGTTGGTAGTGATGATTTCCATGATTTGTTCAATGAACGAGAGGTTGTCGTGTGCAGGGTGGTAGATCAAATGTAGTGTACATAGTGGTTTGTTGTTACTCGCAATGTTCATGCAAAGGTATTCACAAGCAGATAACTCGACGGTTTGCAACTGATTCACTGCAAGGTCACTGTGGTGCATGCAGGCAATGCCTCCATCCAGTCCATCCAGTCTGTTTGATCTTATAATGTCATAGCTAGGTGGGACTAATATGTCTAGGATTGGTGCAGAGAAGTCATTTAGCCATGTTTCTGTTAGGAGTGAGAGGTCAAGCTTGTTGGCAAGGATGAGGTCAGCAATGTCCACAGCGTGCTTCATGGCTTATCTGCAATTTAGAAGCATGCATTTCAGGTGTGGTTTGGTGTCTTCTGAGGTTGTCGGGACAATGGGGACCTGCTTAAGGTTAGACTTATTTACTTCTCTGGAGTTAGGCCTAGGCTCTCTGTGTGGGTTGGAGGCAATTGTTAATATGGGAGTCAGGTTGTCTGGGTTTTCGTGGTGTGCAGGATTATATGTGAGGAGAAGGGAGTGTATGTCATTGTCCGATAGCGGATCCTTAATGCTGACAGCCCTCGTGGAGGCATTGTGGTAGGGTATAGATTGCCATCTTGTGAGAGGGGGTGGTGAGATGGTTGCCAACCTGTTGTAAGGAGTGTCTGTTTGTGGTAGTCGTGAGTGGGATGTGTTGCGTTGCTGAGGGATGTGCTTATTACTTTCTGGAGTCCTTTTTGGCCATCTGTTATACGCCAGCTCCGACGTGATATTTATTAGTCTCTGTAGGTCAGACTTGAGTTGGTATAGGTCTTGTGTAATGTTGTCAAGTCTAGATTCTATTGAGGAGTGGGAGCATGTGATCGTGGTTTGGGGCAGAGGGCCAGGAGGTAGGAGGGTGCTCTGGATTGTGTAGTTGGGTTGGTGCTGGTCTGAGAGTGATGGTGAGGGGGAGGTCTGACTGGAGAGGGTTTTAGGCTTGTATTCTGAAATCGGGAGTGGGGTGAGGGTGGAGGACATATTTTCATTGCTGTGTGACTCGGTGGCCCTTGTTGTAGCAGTGATTTGTGGGCGCGTATTGGTTTGGTGATTCAATGGGAATGACTCTGGTCCATCAGGCGGTATGGAAGAGTTGGTATTGTGTGGGGTGATTGCTGTGGTGGGGTGTATAGGGGATAAGAGTGGGCCGTTTAAAGTGGCTAGCCTGGACCAGGACAATATTTGAGGCACCTGCGGGTCGTGTATTGACCCAGGATGATCTAGAGAGTCCTTATTAGACACTGCATGTTTGATGATGGGGAAGAATTTGTTGAATAAATCTAGGTTGAAGTCTGATGACTTGATGAGGATTATCCCGATCTTATAAATGGTGATGGTTATTTTTGCATTGAAGGTGGGTGAGGGAGCAACGTATAGTCTTAGGCTGTGCGAGGTTTTCCTGGATGTAGAGATCAAGAGCGTTGAGTAGAGGACTTTCCTCCATTGGGCTCTTTTTTTGTATAGAATATGAGATCATTTATTATGGTTCCTTTAGATACGCAGTAGTAGGGGTCAGAGATTAGGGTTTCTGGGTGCAGATTGAGAAGCCTGTGTTTGAAGTTCTTGGAGGCCTTTTTTTGTTAGATTGGGCGGGTATATAATTTTATGGGCATTGCGGCCGTTGAATTCCAGGTAGGTGTCTATTACATTGAGTGAAACAGGATCCATGTCTGATAGGGAGCTGGATGCAAATGGACTAATCAAAGAGCGACAGGATGTATTGTGGTTTGAGTGGTGTATAGCAACATATTGTAAGAGCCGGCAAAACGTCAGATAATGGATTAGATTATGATCAGAGGTTATGGTGCGGAGAGTTCTATAGTCATTACTGTTCTGAGGACAGAAAACATGATCCTGAAAATGGTAGTGCGGAATGGCCTGGTGTGAGAGAAGTACCATTAGGCAGGTTCAAGTGCATAGGAAAAGGGGTAGGATATAAGAGATGATCTTGATCTGATCAGTAACGTAGGTGTTCTGAAGAACAGTTCAGTTAAATTAAGATAAATTCTCTCTATCACATTTGCCTTCATGTAGCTACAATGAGAATTGTTTTTCTGTCATATGTATGAGCAGGGGGCAGGAAGGAGGCTCTATCATGTTTAACTTGTTTTAGAATTGTTTATCTGGCAGATGTATAAACAAGCATTTACAATGCAATGGTCTCGGCATTGGTAAAGTTAAAGCTAATGATATTGCTCATGACATTATTTTTGTTTATGTTTTTAAAACATTTAAAGAAACGGCATTGTTATTTACAATGTCAATAGCTTAATCACTCTCAAATGCGAGACCTATTGCATTTGCACCCACACACAGAGCCACCTACACACACACTGATTAAACTATTGACATTGTAAATAACAATGCCGTTTCTTTACATGTTTTAACCTCTTCTGTGCCCATGACGAGATAGTCTCGTCATGGAGCACGGTTGCGCTGTGCCCATGACGAGACTATCTCGTCATGAACCCCACCCACTAATGCAACGCCCGGCACAGGAGGGGGAAAGGGCGTGGCACTGAAGGGGTTAAAAACATAAACAAAAAAAATGTCATGAGCAATGCCAATAGCTCTAACTTTAACAATGCCGAGACCGTTGCATTGTAAATGCTTGTTCAGTATTGGCTGGGCCCGTAGAACAGTGCGCACGTGATCATTCACCTGGGGAGAATTAGGGATGAGGGAGATAAATTGTACTAGTCTCCAGCAGTAGTTTTGGTTCAACCTCAAAGAAAATCGGGGCTGGTGTTGTGTGTCTGTCACAAGATGCGGATAAGCGAGTGTGACAGTAGGAAAGGAGATGACATAACAGAATGCTAGGAGGGCACAGAAGAAGCTGCAGACGGTGCAGGAGAATGCATCTTGGAAGCCGGCCAGGGTGGCCAGAAAGCAGCGTGGAGAGATGTGTCGGGGTTCAGAGTGTGGAGAGCTGTGGCGAAGTAGTTATGCTGGTAGAAAGGACCAAAAGTGCAGTGGCTGGACTGGCCATTGGCGCACGTCTGTGCGAGAGTCAGCTGTGGCTGCCATTAAGAAGGTCCAGGGGAGCGGGGGGGGGGTTGAAATCATAGAGACAGTGGGCGGGGCTGGGCAGGAGCATGCAGCAGGAGAATGCGGCAGGCAGTGGAGGGCAGGTGAAGGTAGGCAACCCGTGAAGGAGGGTGAGCACAATCGGAAAAAATGCTATAAGGTGAGAAAGAGCGAGAAAGGGTGAAAACAGTCAAAAGTGGTAAAAAGAAACGCACATGTGATGCAGTGGAGTTAGTGAGGGGAAAAAGGAGCAAAAAAAAGGAGCAAAAAAGCAACAAGTTGTCGCAAAAGCAGAGCATGGAGAGTGAAAACCGTGCAAAAAGGCATACAGGGAGGAGTGGATAATGTGGCGAAAAGGGGCAAGAGAAAGAGCAGAGAGTCCGAAGAAGCACAAAGAGGCAAGTGCTGAGAGGCAAAGGGTGAGGCAGAGAAAAGGAGGCAGCCTAAGAAGCAAGCAGGAGGCTAGGAGTACTCTGCCCAAAGTTGCAGAGGGATTCGGTGTCTCAAAGGGCTGAGCCTTGTCGGAGAGCCAATGCAATCACGAGAGGAAACAGGCAGGGCTAGGCAACGTCTCCTCAATATTACTCTAATATAACACTGCAGCATTAGGCATATGACTACACGGCAAAGCAACAGAATAAAGAATAGGATACAATGTAACAGTGGAGCATTAGTAATATGACTACAATGTAAAGCTGCTGCATGAGGAAAAGAAATATAGACCCTCCAGCTCTACACAGGTTAGATAAAGCTAGAGACTATGGTCCTGATTAGAAGTGACCCATGTAGGGCTGAATGCGATAATTATCACATTCCAGCACTGAAGTGTTTAGATGCATCTGATGCGATAATGTTAGCCTATTCTGATGTTTTAGGGACTAACGCGTGGATTTTTGTGCTTACTGCTCCAAAATCAACTTGCTACACCAAATATGGAGTCTTTTCCCCTTTGGTAAATTCTAGCAGGATTTCCCAGCCAAAATTTAACAAAAGGGTAAGTAAGATATTTATCGCACCTCTCAACTATCACGTGCATCATCAATACTTGTGACTGTAATCCTTGCGCAAACAGGACATTTGTAATCAAGCTATAGATGTGTTTTAATCAATGGGCACACAGGATACCCATCTGTCCGTTACTTCAACGATAGAACAGTAAAACAGATTCGGTCTACTCACGAAATTTGGTGCAAAATGCCGCTATAAATGCAGTTGTGTGCCTGAAAATTTCCGTTTCATGCCGCAAAATTTTCAAATCAATGCCACAATATCCTGGCGGTGCCTGACAATTATGATCGTAAGTACGCAGTAACTGTGTAAGACTGCACTACTCTTGGGCCTGCCATGCAATTAACCCAGGACACACCCTGTAGTAGCGTTTAATTATCCCATTTCACATGACTGGACCCCCTAACACACCGACTCCATGCCACTCGACACCTCGAGCACTGCAAAGAATGCAGCTCTTTCTCGGCTCATCCACAACATGCAGCTCCTAACACCCCCCCCCCCCACACACACACCCCACCCCAAATAAATCAATGTAAGATTGCGGCTGCCTTCGCAGCCCAAATAGGAGACCCCGTTCAGTGACAGGCTTTACTCCCCTCCTCCATTCACTGAAATCGTAGATGTGCTCGTTACACGACACCCTCCTCTTTGCCTTCACACCAAGTAGCAAGGTCCTCACCACCACTACCCCCGCCTTCCCTATCACCCATAGGCTTTGCTATTCCTTTATTGGCTGCGATAGTCGACCACCCAGGAAAGTGGCCAATCAGAGGAGCAACTGCGTCACCCCAGACTGGAAGGCATCAGGCCTGGCTAAAACTCCTGCCCAAGCCGTGACCCTCTTAACGGCTTAAGGCGCATTGTCTGCAAAGGAGCAAAGACAGCAATAGCCGGTGAAGAGGATTCGAGTCCCTCTGGGTGGCTCCAATCCTCCTCCTACTCCCGGCGCTACACAAAAGAGCTTGCACTCACTCCATCTCCAGCAGTCCATAAAGAAAAGTTCACCGACAAAAGAGGCCGCGTGTTTTCTTCTCTAGTCCCCTGGAGTGCCAGGCAGCCTACTGGTGCCAGATGCGGTCCCCTTAACCGGGAGACCGCGAGAACAACATTCCGCAGGACTTTTTCATTGGGGAATTACAGCCCCTCAATGTCTGACACGGGTTTCCAGAGCGGCAGACTTCCTAGCCAGTAAATTCATGGGTCCGTTAAAGGGATTCTGAAGTTTTCATTACAACGATCTCATCTACATCCCGATTACTGGCATGTGCAGTATGCTGCTTTTCAGCCATTTACGCCCTCTGTAGTTTTCCCCCACCATCTGACAATATTTTCTCATGAACGCTAGTTGGAATTGAAAAAAGATGCCAATTTTATTCCCATCGGGAACGAACTTTAAATCGCGTTGTCTTGCGACTTTGAAAGTGGATGGGTGTTGGCTACCTTCTTCCCTTGAAACAACTTAAGAGGAGCAAAATTCCCCATTTTAAAGTGAAAGTTCACACGAAGAAAACTGCGACCTATGAGCGTTCACTGTATAATTTATAAGAAATACATGACGCTCACAAGCGGGACATGCACATTTACACACTGATAGCACCTACAAAGCAATCCACATGAGCAACATCGTGGAGCCGCTTTTCGAAAACCAGAACATGGTTAAGATTTTTTCAGAGGGAAAGGAGAGCGAAGGTAGAGGAGCAAGCAGCGAGTGAGCTGTTAACACACACATGGAAAGCACGGATACCAGTGACGTGTCTATTACAGCGAAAGAGGCCAGTAAGCTCCCATTACACAGTACTTAAAGAGATGGCATATGGCAAAAGCCGCTGGGATTTGATGATTCTGCAGATGTGCTGGTTTAAAATTACCCCCAAAAACTTGTGCTGTGCTTTTAGAACACACTCGAACAAGCACACCACTGCCTTTCTCCGAGGCGAAGCAGAAATGCCTCGGATAAAGGCAGCGGCGTTTCCGGATTCGGGGGCGTGTTTTTCTGTTCTCTCCTCTTGCCATTGGCTGGAGGAGATAATGAGAAAAGTAGCAAAAAACACGCCCCCGAATCCGAAAAGGACGGGGCCTGTTCGGAGAGACAAACCTCTTCTCCAATGGCTGGCCAGCATTTAAGAGGCCAGCCAATGGAGAAGAGGAGAGAAGAGGGGCGGGTTCAGGCCCTCTTCTCCAAAACATTAAATCTCGGAGCGAGACTGCGCAAGCGCAGCCTTCGAGCCGAGACCTAAAAAAGGGCCAGAAGATAGCGCTGAAGTCTCATTTTTCTATTCTTGCTTTCCTTTTCAACGGTGTGCACAGTTTTCGAAGCGATGGGAGCAGAGTTTCTTTGATTTCGGATTAACACATGAAATTACCAAGGATGACACTCACAATTGGCAGGCCAGCCGTTTACAAATCGCCAGGTGTATTGGTTTCTTCGAAGCAGGATAGAAACTTTGTATTGCACTTTGCAGCTCCCACGTAGTCTACCATTTTGGATGAGGTGTGCCACTATTAGTTTTTATGGAGTTGCCCTAAGCTCTAAGTTTTAGTTAATTTTGAAGAGTTTCTATTTGTTTTATGAAGTAGAAGACAACAGTGATTGCATAAAAGTGACTGCAGGACAGAACTGTAGTCCTCTTTCGATTGCACCTAACGACCTCGTCCTTAACCCAAATCAGGCGGAGGCGAATCCATCAGGGCTTTCAGCTGGATGTCTTTGACGACGGAGTTCCCCCAGGCTAGAGTGGCGATTGATATTGCACTGGAGGCATCAACAGGTTCCAGAAACTGGAGATGACTGCAGCGTTAGTAGTTGAGGTAATGGTGAGGTGAGGTGTTGGTCAGATGCCCTCACTTATTTCATCTAAGATGGCGGACACCCGTAGAGCGATTGGAGGGGTCTAATGCTGTTGGCACCGACTGCCCTGCTATCAGCCTCTGGGCTGTTGGTTGTGGAACCCCAAGACAGGCAGGACCATCCAGCCACCACTGTGTCTGCCTATGTCACTCACCTCAGATTCACCATTGTCCAGGGTCGGGCAGGGGTCGTGAGGCAATTAGTCCAGGTGATCACACAGGCGCTGCTTTGGTAGGAGAATGGCAGGCAGGCTGCTCCAAAGTTTTCGAGGGGTAAGTAGCAAGCTTTTCTGTTTCGGTAAGGGAATCGTAGATTGGCTAGAACAGTGATATAGACTAAGTAAGTGATCCCAAGCCGGAGCCTCTTAGAGGCTCGACCTTCTGGTGGCCATCCTAGGTAACAATGGATGGAAACCTAAACACTAAGCTGCACCTGGATGAAGACCAGACAGAAACATTGGGTGGACACATCGTTCCCCACACTCTCTGAAACAGGGACCTTCATCTAGTCAACACATTGTGCAACTCTCACCCCTGCGACAGGAGTTATAAGTTTTACGCTAATGTCCATAGATATTCTTAGGATAGGCTACCTTTTTATTGAACAAGAACACACTCACCTGCTACAAGCTTACAACATTGGGAGGCAGATCCTCTTGGACCATTCCCCGGTGGAAGAGGTGTTGCTGTGTGCTGCCTCGTCGTGAGGTCTTACGGCGCCGAGAGAAGAGGTGTGCCTAGACACGGTCTGCCCTGGGACGCGACCACATCCTGAGGCCAAGCTCTCGGTCCTCGGTGGGCGGACCTGTGTTCCCTGGCCAGCCTCATCACTGTGGCGTGTGGGGCCTTGGGGCTTGCTTAACGAACTCAAAGCCCTGGACTCGTGCTGGGAGGTGTGGAGCACGAAGGCATGACCTGCCCGGGCCTACGGGAGCACTGTGTGGCCTGGTTTCTGGTCTGCAGTGCGTGCACCAGAGCCTTTTGGACCTGGCTCAATCAGTGGTGAGTGGCGCATTGGAGTCTGCCTCGCGCCCTGCCTATAACGTGGTCTTTTTTGATTCAGCGTGGCGTTTGTGGAGTTCCCTAAATACTTGTGAGGTTTAATCTGGTGCCTCATCTACATTGCGCTGTGACTACAGTTTATTTGCCACTATGAAAATTGTGATATCGTGTTCCCATTAAGCACGTATTAGAGCTATCGGGTGAGACTGTCTGCCTGCCTGCCTCTCTCTTTCTTTCTTCTTTTAATTAAATCATGCACAGCTGACATCAAACCTGCAAAGCCGGTTTCCTCTTTTCAGCGTGTGGAAGCCTGAGGCCCGAGGCTGCCTGCCTCGCTACCTTGTATCTTTTCCTCGGCCCACAGGTCAGCTATTTTCTTCCATCTTTCTTAGCTTAATTAAATGCTGAACCCAGAGGCTTCCTGCCTCTCTTTGTTCAGTTATAATCACTCAAGGCTGAGAGATTCTGTTTGTTGCCTCGTAAAGACATACTTCGAGCAGAGGCTGTCTGTCTTTGTTTTGTGTGAAAATAACGTAATTTCAAGATCAGCAACTAAGTAGCAGGATATTAATTTCACGGACTCTTTACTCGTGAAGTGTGATTTATTTTCGTGCTCCTATAATCTCAAGGTTAGATTCATTTCAGAAGGCAGACGTATGCCTCTGAAAGAAAAAAAACTGGAAGGAAATAAAGGAGCACCTTCAGCTCTCCAATTAATATAGAGCGGACACTGCATTTTACTTTTCCACATTTCCTGAAGAGTTTTCTGGTGTTGGACTCAATCGTCACTTGTATGTGTAACCCCCAGTAAAACCTCCTAGCTTGTGGCAGCTTGTGAGCCAGGAGAATTACGGTGGACCCAGAGGAACTCGAGGTTTATCTAGTGGAGACCAGCGTTGTAGCCTTCCACGTTAACGGCCAGGCTCTAAGGGAACTCCACCTACTGGGAGCAAGTGAGAGTTAAATATTTAAACATTTAAAATGTATTGTGTTTAAATTGCAAGCAATTACAATCTGATTGGTATTGTGAACTAAATATTAACCATACAATATCTGACTCAGTGGGTTAAATAACCGGGGGATTATGAGATCTGGGCATCTGTGCGAAGCAGTGCTCCAACAGCACAATAGGCAGCGGAAAAAGAAAATGGCTAAGGATAATTGTGAGGCATCTGGTTGCGTGCCAGCCCCACAAATTGGAGAAAAGCTGAATATATTAACAAAATCTGCGTCTTGTTCTCCAAAAGTCTGTCTGTCAGATATAAATGCATGTTATGTAAAGAATTCTAATTAGAACCTACAGTCAACTATTACGGATAATTTTTCTACGGGGACAGTAATTGAAATAAAAAGATCTTTTGGAACAAAAAAACGACAAACGACTAACAACGTAAAAACGACAGAAATAAGTAATAAAAAATCGAAAATAAAATCATCTATTTGTATGCATCTCTCTGGGGAAGAATCTACAAAGACAGACTTGGAACCTGCTGGAATTAGCTCTCAACATTTTTTAAAGGAAACTAAAAATATGGCTCCGAATCAAGTGCTTGGTGCTCATCCTGGTGCTTATCCTTTCGTTGTAAAAGCTCAAATTCATGCTCCTTGCTCCTTGCTCTATTATTACCATGTCCAAGCCAAATGGTATTATTAATAGTGGGTCTATGGAAGAAGTAGTAACTAAGACTAGAAATTGATTAGAGAAAGCTCTGGAAAATGAGAAGAAAGATGGTGAATTACCTGATGAAGTGCATTGGGTAGAGGATAATTTGGTGATAAGTTTATCATCAGGTATAGAGTCACATTCAATAGATGATGTATTTCTTCCATCCTCCATTCAATCACCAAGAAATCTAGCCCTACCTAATTATAATAGGGATCAGATTGGTTACAACTTGAGTTCGGAAATCATGTTAAGTTCAAAGATTCAGAAAACTGGATCTCAACTGGATCCTTTTAGTTTAATTTCAACAATAGGGAGATCGAGTTCTGATTTAAAACCAGCAATGATTCCCGAAGTGGTAGATAATAAATGTACAAAATCGACAAATAAATCAGAGAACGCTGATTCTATGAATAACCCTCTCAAATCAGCTGATCTCTCCTTATTAGCCAAATATGACACAAATTTTTGTGTGGAAAAAAAACAGATGAGGGCCGTAAGAACATTTAAACAGGAGTATGGGACAGTTTGCTTAATACAATGGATACTATAACCAACGGCCTGAGCTATCATTCCGACAAATTGAGTATCCAGGTAAATCTGTTAAATACACTTGCCCTTTCTGTAGCAGGAATAGATTCTAAATTATTACATTTGACAAATCTAGTAGTAAGGGCACAAGCAGATAGGGATAACCATATGATATCCTGTACATGTGCAAATATAATAGATAAAATATCAGACCTTCCGATAATTGTTGGTTCTCTTGTGAACGAAGGAGGACTAATGTCAAGGCAGAGTAAATCAATGTCAGTAATTTCAAATATGAATAATGCTAACCATGGCCAAGACATTAAGGATACATCTATCCCAAAAAAATGTAGGCAGACTAAGTATGTAGAATTATGTGAGGGGATTCATTATAAGGATTTACGTAAGGATTTGGAATCAGAATCACAAATTTGCAAAGAAAATGAAAAACGAATCAATATTAAAATTGAACAAGGAAGTATACAATTGTTGTTGGCTAATTGTGAAATCGAATGCAATAGACAAGAAATAGCTCAAAGTGGAGAGGTTGCTCAAGTACCATACACGTTAGAATCATCGGTTAACCAAAAATCGGTGGGTCTTACTAAAAGTGCAAGGAAAAAACAAAGGAAAGCACATAATAAATTAAATCGGCAATAATAAATTAACGAATTCAAGTGTTTTGCACGCCACTAACAAGATCTATCCAATCTTCAAAGCATTGAAAAAATCTTCTTGTAATTCAACAAATGGAGATAAAGGGGATATAGGTAAGTCCTCCTCGACTGAAGACGCATGGAGTAAGATAACACCTCCACAAAGTGGCGAAGTCCCACATAGCTGTGTGATTCAACAAGGTTTTTTGCTTAAAGTTGCCACCAGCAGATGGAGTCCTTAAGACTCAGATCCAGGTCGATAACAAAGGAAGTCAAAACAATTCATTAATCATATTGGAGGAAATACAATTGTCAAATATGAAATTGGCACTATCCGCTTCAGTTGGTAAAAAGAAAATTCATATACAACCTGAGGAAGTTCAGGACCAACTTGTGAACTTGGGCAAACTGCTCGTGTCGAAGAAAGTCAAAGAGCTCCAAGGTTACAAGGCACAAGTTTAAATTGTAATTTATCTTTGACTAATCATCCACTTGAAAAGAATCAAACTATGATTGGGGATTGCTGGGCCGTTTCTCCTGAAAAGTTACGTTTTATTCCATTGTATGTCTCAAGGGGGCAATATGATATTTTAAATCGTGGTAATATATTAAAATTATTAGCTTCTATACCAGAGCTAAGTAACTTAACATCGAACGTCTTAGAAGCTGTTAAATTCAAACAGGATATTGATAACCCAAAACATGAAGTAACTTGTACCATATGGCAAAGTGAAGAGATCATCAACAGCATACTAAAATATAGACAACAATTTGAGAAATGGGGAAATAAAATAGAAAAATGTAAAGACAGTTTGTACCCAACATTGTTGATACCCAAGATCGACAAAGAAAGACATCTGCAAGCTAAACCAACGATTATGGAATCAAAATGTTAAAACTCTGAAAGGGGCAATATGGTCTCAACTCAATCTTGACTTATCTTCTGGCATAAACATCACATGTAATAGCTGGGCCCCTCGAATTTGTACAGAAACACAAAAACAACTAGCGCCCTTGGAGGATTGGGCCTGGCTACCGAAAATACTCAGCAGAGGGAAACTTAATGAGAATGATTGAAGATGGAGCAGTTTGTCCAGAAAGAATGGCCCAGCTAATTTTAACATTTGCTCTTGGAATGTATATGGACTTTCTAGGCTGTTAGAAGATCATGATACAATACATTTTATTCAGAATTCTAAAATCTTAATGTTCCAGGAAACATGGGAAATGTGCCATGAGCCCATATTAGGCTTTTACGAATATGCCAACTTTGCAACTCGTACATCTGTTCATGATCGTGCAAAAGGCGGGCTCTCTATCTATGTTTCTTTGGACCTAGATGTTTCTCATCATGTAATAGATTTTCAATTGGCCTGGTTACTGTGTGTTAAAATAGATTTTGAAATACCAATAATATTCATAAATGTGTACTTGAGTGTAAAGAACGCAATTAAGTTGACTCAGCTTTCAATATTATGGGAATCAATTGCAATCTTATAACTTCAGTACCCGGCAACTAGAATTATTATTTCTGGAGATTTTAACATGCATTTGTTCACTAAGAATTCAGGGACTGTAAAGAAGAGAGGTAATTCTAGGCAACACTCTACTATTGACTATACCATTATCTCACATAAATTAATGAATAGCCTTATTGGATTACATGTGACCCCTAGAGTAGAAAGTGATCACAACCTACAGATAATTACATTATCATTGGTAGTGGACTACCTACCAAAATTAAGAGTTCCCGATAAAGGGCCAGTTGTTTATAATTTGAAAATGCTGGCGTGGCATTCAGTAAAACAAGATGAGATTTTGGTCTTTTTAGTCCCTTTAATAGATCAAGTAATAAATGAGGGTTGCCACGGGAACTCAATAGTGGAAACGTGGCCAGGTATCTGCTCTTTACTGGTCGATCGCTTTCCGGTAAAACCAGCTTTTAGGGGAAACCCTCATACATCAAAAAGGAAAATGTGGTATTCACATAGGTTATATAAAAAAAGGCTCTAAATAAAGCTTCTCATGCTTTTTGTAAACCATCACAGTTAAATTTACCCAATTATGTTTAATAAAGAAATTAAGGAAATCGTATAAAGATGAGATTTGGAAAGCAAAAAGAGAATATAAGGAAGACTTGTGGATAAAATTACACCATCTAAGTAAGACAAATAATTTAAGAGCATTTTGGGGTATTATTAACTCTTTGGAACATGGCAATATGAGAGCTAGTAGTGCTAATTTTTCCGCAATGGCATGGGAGTCTTTTATTCCTACTCTGTATGGGATGAATACTGCAAATGGACCAAACTCCTTGAATGACACATGTAACCCGTTGTCGATAATTAATATATATAATGAGAATAGAAGGCACAAAAATTGTGACGATCAATTATTAATATTTGAGACACCGCAGGTGGACATGGTAAAGTCATTGATAAGCAGGATGAAAACAAATGGTGCGCCTGGTCCACATGGGATCCCGAAAGCTGTTTTTAAAGCAACAGACATATGGTCAAAATGTATTTCCCAAATGTTCGAAGACATCGTAAAAACAAGCAGGTCCCAGAATCTTGGCAAGGCAGCATAATACATCCGATTTATAAAAGTGGCCCCCCTGAAAATTCAGCAAACTATAGGCTAATTGCCCTAACAGATGTAGAGGCAAAAATGTTTGCAACATTATTACTCAAAGATCTAGAGGAATGGGCAACTACAAGGAAAGTTATCCCAATTTTTCAAACTGGCTTTCGTAGTGGACAACCAACAATAACAAATTTGCTGATACTTACCTTGCTGGCAGAGAAAACCAAATACAAAAAGCAAAAACTTTTTATTTGTTATGTAGATCTAAAGGCAGCTTTTGATTTTGTTCCAAGTGACCTTCTTTGGGCAAAGTTATCAGCATGGGGCATACCAAAAAACCTTTTAGATATGATTTGTGCTATTGTATACAAACACGTGGGGGATGGAAGTAGTACCACTTGTCGCCTTGAAACATATAGTGGCCTTAAACAGGGCGGTGTACTTGCCCTCTGTCTTTTTAACCTTTTTATGGCTGATTTGTCTCATCATTTACATAGTGTCAATGCACACTTGCCAATTCTTGCAGCCCAAAGTGTAAAATATTTGCAATATGCAGACAAAACTATTCTGCTGAGTCACACGCAAATAGGGCTGCAAGGATTGATAGAGTCATTTGATATATATTGGCGAATAGTTTACAAATAAATGCCAAAAAAACAAAAATTATGATAATAGGATCAAAAAAATAAGATAAGACATTATGGAAAATGAAGGATTTATCTATTGAAACTGTAAAGCAGTATAAATACTTAGGAGTTACGCTGGATGATAGAATGACTTTTAAACCACACTTTGATAAAAGGCCAAGGCAACTTCATTGTCTTTTGCCTTTGGATCATTGCGTGATAAACTTTCATGCCCAAGTTACAATCCTTTACTTAAAGTAATGAAGGCGAAACTTACCCCTGTGCTTACATATGGGTCAATAATTTTCCGAGGAAAAGATAGCCAACTGCTGGATAAATTACAAATAAAAGTTTTTAAGTAAATTTTTAGGATTTCAAAAAATGTTGGACACGCTACAGTTAGACTGGAATTCGGTTTGCTAAACCAAACATTGGTAGGACAAGCTGCATTTTTAAAATGTCTATTTTCACTTTATTTATCGGACCCTGAGTCACTTGCATATATGTGTTGGCATGTAATGAATAAGGAGTATACTAGACCATGAAGGTCATACTTAACGGAAAGTTTGAATACTTTTAAGCTCCAACCTTTTGATAATACGATTAGAAACAAAACCATTTTAAAACAGATTTTAAATCAATCAACTAAATTGGTATCATTAATATTGGATTAGGAGCAAACTATAAAAAAAAAGCATGCCTGGTCTGTTATTAATTCATATAATAAAATTGAACCCCAATTCTATCTATCTTCTTGCTTGAAACCGGCGGTAAGGGATATATTGCTCAAGCTTAAGTTTGGACATTACCCAACAAAAGATGGTACACCTAGATGGGTACAAGTTTGGCGATCACAAAAGTGTAGATTATGTGGTTATATTAATGAAAGGTTATTGCACATTGTATGTGTGAGAAGTTGGCCTGGCATATGCTGGTCACTAGTTATAGTGGCCACCTTGCACCAGTCCAATTCGACTCTTATGGTAGATAGGTTTAAGACAACTTTTTTAAAGAAAGCTATCCTAGTGGTAGCTGTGGAGAGCAGCCTTCAGGCTAAGTCTCAGAGGAATGTAAAGCAGCTTCTTTTACCTTATAATCTCTTGAATTACCAAATGAAAGGACACCACACAGGTATATGTATCAAATATATATGTATTTATTTCTAGACACACTCTACTAATCTCTTTATGAGATTAGAAGTCAGGAACATATGCAAATATCAACGTTTAACAATAAGTTAAGCACAAATATGGCTGGGGCCCTAAGCAGTTCGAGGGCCAAAACCCACAGGAGCACCGGAGTGCATGAGTTACCTCACCCAGGGAAGCTGGGTGCATAGGTGTCTTTTGGTGTCGGGTCGCGTCGTCGTTTTCTATGGAAGCCGAAGAAGTTTTGCTGCTTGTGAAGACGGAAGAAGTGTCCGGTGGAATCCAAGGCTGGATTCAAGATGAAGAAGACCTGAAAGCAGAAGGGACAGTGTTCACAGTCACTTGCCAGTGACCCGGGGCCAGGAAGATGGATGCCCACGGAAGTCGGGTGATTTCAGGTGATCAAGGGTGTTTTGACTCTTCAGCCACGAGGTCCAGGAGGCGTCGACGATGGCCAGGAGCTGGATTTGGAGTGTCCCACGAAGTCTGCAGCTTACTGAGGTGTCGGCAACCGGATTGGAGCCAACAAGCCTTGGCAACAGCAAGTCTCATGGAAATCGAAGAAAGTCAGCGGTGCAGACCAGCAAGGTCTGAGAGACTCACCCAGCGAGGGCAAATCAGGGCAGGCTTGGAGCAACCAGGGGAGCCCTTTGGTTTGATAAGAAAGTCTTTAGGGGACCCACAAGCCAACCGGCAAGGGATCGCGAAGACGCCTGAGGATTCGCTTCACAGGAGCCCACAGTCACTCGGGACGAGGTAGGCCTCTGATTTTCGAGGGAAATCCTGCTGGAGGCTTGGACCACACGTGGTCCAATGCACAAGTTCGTCGAACGTCGTGAAGGGGTTGCACTCGACAATAGTGCACGGTACCCGGGTATTGCTGTTCCTCGTCACTCATGGGGTTCACTCACCTCAGCTCTGCTGGGGACTCACAATGGCCGTCGAGAAGTCAGGAAATCCACTTCCGGGGCTGCAGGAACTTCGGACTCCGGCGGGAGCGGGAAAGTTTGCGACCGTTGATTCAAGTTTTTGGTGCCTGCCAAGCAGGGGAGTCACTCCTTGACTCCAAGGGAGATTCTTCCATCTTCCAAAGGTAGTGGAAATGTCGAAGGGCCAGGATTCTTCTTGTAGAGCGTCGTCCAGGGATATCTGATTTGCAATGGCAAGGTTTCCCTATCTTATACTAAAAGACAGGGAGGGATTAGCTCTATGACCACTCCTCTAGGAGGGTCAGGGGGGGTGGGTGGTTACACCTACTTCCCTTTATCCAGTTTCGTGCCAGAGCAGGGGCAGGTAGCCCCTGAACTGGTTTGAGCTGGCATATGCACAGAGGAGCCTACTGCTCCCCCAGTGCAGGACTTCAAAGCACTCTAAGAGTGCACCCACCCAGCCCCAGTACACTAAATCCTGTCTGGAAGGTGGTGACAACTCCCCTGTGACAGGATGCCTATTGTTGGGCCTCTCCACTGCGAGTTTCAGTCAGCAGTAGGAGGGCAGCAGGAGGGCAGCCCAGTGTCTGTGCTGGTGGCATCCATTTTGTGATTCCAGGGCTCTTTCAGATTTCTACTGTGTTTCCACAGTGGGTACATGTCGTCCCCTCTAGAAGGGTGGGATCATACTCCCACACCAGTTACTGGTGTGGGGGTATGATTCCAAGTTGTTTGACACCAAACACGACATGTTTTGATGCAGTCATTCCAAAGTTAACATTTACCGCTAGGTTATAATGCACTTAAGAGTATATTATTTAACCGCATCCACAAACAGCCACAGTGAATAGACTCTGCCAGCTGCAGAAGGGCCCTGCTCAGGCAGAGGCACCCCCTCACATTGTAAACCAAGCACCCTGCCCTCAGGAATGATAGGGCCTGCCTTAAGGGTGACTGATAGGTTTATATGTGTGTGTATGGTGAGATATAGGAACCTATACCTCAGTGAGGAGTGCTAACACTACCTCACCCAGGCTGCAGTAGTAGGCCTGTGGTATCAGATTTAATCTGCTTCCCAGGGGTGGCATAATACATGCTTCAGCCCTGGTAGGCCTGTAAAGTACCTATGCCCTTGGTACCTAAGGTGCTATATACTAGGGGCTCATAAGGCACCACAGTATCCAATGACTAGTGCATCTAATATGCACTCCAAGTTGTTTATAGAGAACAGAGAGACTGGGGCCCTGATTAGCAGGGACCCAGCCAGACTATAGCCAGAAACCAGTGCTAACATCAGAAAAAAAGTGGGGGCAACATAAGTGCAGATCCTACTCTCCTACACAACCCCCCCCCCCACCCTAAATGCAGGGACACTAAACTAACCTTGACCAGTTGAGTCTTCGTGTTCTAAGTGGAAATACCTTGAGAGTCCATCTGCATTGGCATGTTGGGTCCCAGGTCTATGTTCCACTGTATAGTCCATCCCCTGTAGGGAAATGGACCACCTTAGCAGTTTAGCATTTTCACCTTTCATCTGTTTGAGCCATAGGAGGGGCTTGTGGTCAGTCTGAACTATGAAGTGAGTGCCAAACAAGTATGGCCTCAGCTTCTTCAGGGCCCACACCACAGCA
Source organism: Triturus cristatus (assembly GCF_964204655.1). NCBI lineage: Eukaryota > Metazoa > Chordata > Amphibia > Caudata > Salamandridae > Triturus > Triturus cristatus. The sequence continues at coordinate 882,024,658 of NC_140591.1, forward strand.
AAGGCCTCCCTCTCTATAGCTGACCAACGTTTCTCTCTAGGGGTCAGCCTTTTGCTTATAAAAGCTACTGGCTGGTCTTGACCTTCATCATTCAGTTGAGACAGTACAGCTCCCACACCCAGCTCAGAAGCATCTGTTTGGACAATGAACTTTTTTGTGTAGTCTGGACTCTGTAAGATGGGGGCAGTGCACATGGCCTGCTTTAGGTCATCAAATGCCTTTTGACAGCTAGCTGTCCACCGAACCTTCCTTGGCATTTTCTTTGAGGTAAGATCATTTAAGGGGGTCACTATAGATCCATATCCCTTAACAAACCTCCTATAGTACCCAGTCAGGCCTAAAAAGGCTCTCGCATGTGTCTGGGTGGTTGGAGCTACCCATTCCATTATGGTCTGGATTTTGCTCTGCAAAGGTTGAACCTGGCCTCTACCTACAAGGTGGCCCAGGTACACAACCTGACTCTGCTCTATCTGGCACTTAGTGGCCTTGATAGTGAGGCCTGCTTTTTGCAGGGCCTCCAAAACATTTTTGAGGTGGACCAGGTGATCCTGCCAGGTGGAACTAAAAACAGCAATATCATCTAGATAAGCTGAGCAATAAGTTTCCATACCTGTCAGAACTTTGTTCACCAACCTCTGAAAAGTGGCAGGTGCATTTTTTAAACCAAAGGGCATCACCACAAAGTGGTAGTGCCCACCAGGGGTTGAAAACGCTGTTTTGGCCTTGGCATCATTGGCTAACTTGATTTGCCAGTAGCCAGCTGTTAGGTCAAATGTACTCAGATATTTGGCTGAGGCCATCAATGAGCTCATCTGCCCTGGGAATTGGATAGGCATCAGTCTTGTTGACTGCATTGAGGCCTCTGTAGTCTACACAAAACCTCATTTCTTTCTTACCACCCTGGGTATGAGGTTTAGGCACGAGGACTATTGGACTAGCCCAAGGGCTATCTGGAGGCTCAATCACACCTAGTTCCAACATTTTCTGGACTTCAGTCCTGATACAGTCCCTGACATGGTCAGGTTGCCTGTAGATTTTACTCTTGACAGGCAGACTGCCTCCAGTGTCCACCTCATGGGTGCACCAGGAAGTCTGACTAGGGGTCAGGCTAAACATATGTCTGAACTGCTGCAGAACTTGTCTGCATTCAGTTTGCTGATGGTCAGTGAGGCTGCTTGTCAAAGCAACACCATCTACTGACCCATCATCATGGTTCTGTGAGAGCAGGTCAGGGAGAGGGTCACTCTCCTCCTCCTGTTCCTCATCAGTTGCCATGAGCAAGCCCATGTCAGCCCTGTCAACATATGGTTTCAATCTGTTGACATGGAGCTCCCTAAGGGGGCTCCTGTGAGTTCCAAGATTCACCAAGTAGGTGACTTATCCCTTTTGCTCAACAATTGTATGGGGGCCACTCCACTTGTCTTGGAGGGCTGCTGGGACCACAGGCTCCAACACCCACACTTTCTGTCCTGGCTGGTATACAGTCAGCACAGCCTTTTGGTCATGCCAAGCTTTTTGTAGTTCTTGGCTTGCCTCCAGGTTTTTGGTTGCCTTCTTCATGTATTCAGCCATCCTGGAGTGGAGACCAAGTACATAGTCCATCGCATCCTGTTTGGGAGGTTTGAGAGGTAACTCCCAGCTCTCCTTCACCAAACTTAATGGACCTCTTACAGGGTGCCCAAACAGAAGTTCAAAAGGGCTGTAGCCAACCCCCTTCTGTGGGACCTCCCTGTATGCAAACAAAAGGCAGGGAAGTAAAAGGTCCCATTTTTGCCTAAGCTTTTCTGGGAGGCCTTTAATCATTCCCTTTAGGGTTTTGTTGAACCTTTCAACTAACCCATTGCATTGTGGGTGATAGGGAGTAGTGAACTTGTAGTTTACACCACACTCCTTCCACATTGCTTTTAGATACCCTGACATGAAGTTTGTATCTCTGTCAGATATAACCTCCTTAGGGAAACCCACTCTTCAGAAAACTCCAATGAGGGCTCTTGCCACCACAGGGGCTGTGGTGGTCCTGAGGGGAATTGCTTCTGGGTACCTGGTGGCATGATCCACTACCACCAGGATAAACCTGTGCCCAGATGCTATTGGAGGGTCAAGGGGACCAACAATGTCAATCCCTACCCTTTGGAAGGGTACCCCCACCACAGGTAGTGGTATCAGGGGGGCCTTTGTTGTGCCACCTGACTTGCCACTGGCTTGGCAAGTGACACAGGAGCGACACAACTCCTTGGTGTCCTCTGACATGTGTGGCCAATGAAAATGTGGAACAAGCCTGTCCCAGTTCTTTTTTTGGCTCAAGTGTCCTGCTAAAGGGATGTCATGTGCTAGGGCCAAGAGGAACCCCCTAAACTTCTGAGGTATTACCAACCTCCTGGTAACTCCAGGGGTAGGATCTCTAGCCTCAGAATATAGGAGTCCCCCATCCCAGTAAACTTTATGGGACCCACTAGCACTCCCAGCAGCCTCAGCAGCAGCCTGCTGTCTGAGTGGTTCAAGAGAGGGGCAGCACTGTTGCTCCTTACTCAGATCTTCCCTGGAAGGTCCCCCTGCCCCCAAGAACTCAACCTGATCAGGCTCAAGTCCCTCTGGGGCAGTTCCTTCTTTGGGATCTGCTTCTCCTCCCTCAGGAGGGGAATCTGAGATCTGAGACAGAGGGGAAGGCACTGCCTTAACCCTACTGCTCCTCCTCTTGGGTAGCATCTGGTCCATAGTTTCAGGATCCAGAGCTGGTTCAGCTTTATGCATTTTGGCCTGTGACCTGGTCACAGCAAATACCTCTGCAGGTATGCCCAACATCTCAGCATGAGTCCATAACTCTACTTCAGACCAGGCTAAAGCCTCTAGATCATTGCCCAATAGACATTCGACAGGGAGGTCTGCACTGACTACTACCTTCTTGAGGCCAGTTACTCCTCCCCAGGAGAAATTCACAACTGCCAGACTATGGTTGGTCCTGACATTGCTTGCATTGGTAACCTGGTACATTTCACCCAGGATGATCTGCTCAGGGTCCACCATATCCTCTGCCACCATGGTGACACTAGCACCTGTGTCCCTGAATGCCAAAGCCTGTTTGCCATTTATTACCGGCTGCTGTTTGTATTTGCCCTGATTACTGGGGTTCACTAGGAAGGACATATCAATGTCTCCCTCGCAAACCAGTAATGCCTGAGTGAGTACTCTGACTAGGCCATAGTCCACTTCAGAACCCAGGGTCAACCCTACTACACCCTTATTCTGATTACCACCTCCACCAGTAGTTGCACTAGGGGGAACAGTTGCCTTAGGGGCAGGAGTGGTGGTGGCTTGGTCTTTGGACTTGGTACAATCAGAAGTCCAGTGCCCTTTCTGTTTACAGAATTTGCACCAGGGCTTCTTTTGGCCTTTTCCCTTTGTAGACTGTGAATCCCCACCAGATGCAGATTTTTGGGGCCCTTGTGAAGACTTCTGGTCTTTTGACTTATCCCCACCTTTCTCTGAGCCTTTAGGATCTTGCTCCTTGGTGTCACCCCCTTGGTTCTGGGTGTTCTGCCTCACCCTGGTTCTGACCCATTTGTCTGCCTTCTTTCCCAATTCTTGGGGAGAGGTCAGATCAGAGTCCACCAGGTACTGATGCAACAACTGGTTTTGGCAATTATTAAGGATCTGTTCTCTCATCATAAGATTATACAATCCCTTATAATCAGTTACTCTACTACCAACCAGCCAACCCTCCAGAGCCTTGGATGCACAATCTACAAAGTCTGTCCAGTCCTGATTTTGTGCTTTCTGGGTGTCTCTGAACTTCAACCTGTACTGCTCAGTGGTTAAGCCAAACCCATCTATTAATGCACTCTTCAGGACTTCATAATCATCAGCATCCTCTTCTCTAACAGTGAGGAGCTTGTCTCTACCTTTATCAGAAAAGGAGAGCCACAAGATTACTGCCCACTGTTTCTGGGGGACCTGTTGTACTCTACAGGCCCTCTCCATAGCAGTTATCCATTTGTGGATATCATCCCCACTCTGGTAGGGAGGAACAACCTTGGACAGATTCCTATGGTCTGGCATATAATCTCTGACTCTAGGGACACTGTTGCTGCCACCAGGGGGTTCTAACCCCTCTTTTCTAGAAGCTCTCTGGAGCTCAAAGGCTTCTTTATCTAATGCCAACTGCTTGGCCTTAAGGGCAAACCTTGTTTCCTCATACTGCAGCAGTTTGTACATTCTTTGAGTGGAGGTCTCTCTTCTATTAAAGTATGAGCTCCTCTGATGGACAGATTCTCTGCCAGAGTGATATGAGTGGTCAGAGTCCCTAGAAAGGGACCTAGGCCTCTCCTCCACTCTGTCAGTTCTCTTAGGGAGAATTCCTCTGTCCTTTTCAGACCCATGTGGGTCTGGCCCTTCAATCACAGAGTCCTGATCATCTTGATTTTCATCATCTGACCCAGACACTGTAATTGACCCACTCCCTGATTCAGATCTGTTAGCTCCTAGAGCCAACCTCAGATCATCTGCTGTCAGCAGATCTATCAGGCCTAGTGTGGAGGGACTCTGTCCTAGCTTCAGGTGTCTTGGAACACACATGGCCTTCAGGTCAAACAAGGTCATGTCCTTATACTGAGGCTGGGTGGACCCACTGGCTCCATTCCTTGAGGACATTCTAGTGTTGTGCAGCATTGTACTACCTACACTAGTTTGTGGCCTACTGATCCTTGCTTGAGCTGTAGCAAGGGTGTGCTGTCCGTTCACAAACAGCTCTAAGTTCAGTAGAACCTATTGATACTAAGCTTGACTTTATATGTACCTTGAGTACCTTTAGTGGTTTTCAGTTAGTAATTCAAATAGAGATTTTCTGGTAAAACAATGGCAAGCTGGAATCCCACACGCTGCCCACCAATGTGAGAAGTTGGCCTGGCATATGCTGGTCACTAGTTATAGTGGCCACCTTGCACCAGTCCAATTCGACTCTTATGGTAGATATGTTTAAGACAAACTTTTAAAGAAAGCTATCCTAGTGGTAGCTGTGGAGAGCAGCCTTCAGGCTAAGTCTCAGAGGAATGTAAAGCAGCTTGTTTTACCTTATAATCTCTTGAATTACCAAATGAAAGGACACCACACAGGTATATATATCAAATATATATGTATTTATTTCTAGACACACTCTACTTATCTCTTTATGAGATTAGAAGTCAGGAACATATGCAAATATCAACGTTTCACAATAAGTTAAGCACAAATATGGCTGTGGCCCTAGGGGCGTACCAGACCATATACTAAAAAAGAGGTTTAGGAAAGTCGACTTGCAAGGGGACAAGGCCTAGGGCCTGTAGAATCGCTGGGGCTTCACTAATCCACCCAAGGCAGTTAAGTAAGAGACCCACGTGAGACGCGTGCAGTGTGAGAACACAGCCGCGGGTTCCCTATTGGTTTCAATGGAGCAAGTCGCGGTTGGATTTTTTAAGTTTAAGGGTACTTCTAGGAAGTCTACAAGCAAGTCACTTACAAGATAAGCAGTTCGAGGGCCAACACCCACAGGAGCACCGGAGTGCACGAGTTACCTCACCCAGGGAAGCCGGGTGCATAGGTGTCTTTTGGTGTCGGGTTGCGTCGTCGTTTTCCATGGAAGCCGAATAAGTTTTGCTGCTTGTGTAGACTGAAGAAGTGTCCAAGGCTGGATTCAAGATGAAGAAGACCTGAAAGCAGAAGGGACAGTGTTCACAGTCACTTGCCAGTGACTCGGGGCCAGGAAGATGGATGCCCATGGAAGTCGGTGATTTCAGGTGATCAAGGGTGTTTTGACTCTTCAGCCACGAGGTCCAGGAGGCATCGACGATGGCCAGGAGCTGGATTCGGAGTGCCCCACGAAGTCTGCAGCTTACTGAGGTGTCGGCAACCGGGTTGGAGCCAACAAGCCTTGGCAACAGCAAGTCTCATGGAAATCGAAGAAAGTCAGCGGTGCAGACCAGCAAGGTCTAAGGGACTCACCCAGTGAGGGTAAGTCAGGGCAGGCCTGGAGCAACCAGGAGAGCCCTTTGGTTTGATAAGAAAGACTTCAGGGGACCCACAATGCAAACCGGCAAGGGATCGCGAAGACGCCTCATGAGGATTCGCTTCACAGGAGCCCACGGTCACTCGGGACGAGGTAGGCCTCTGATTTCGAGGGAAATCCTGCTGGAGGCTTGGACCACACGTGGTCCAATGCACAAGTTCGTAGAACGTTGTGAAGGGGTTGCACTCGACAATAGTGCACGGTACCCGGGTATTGCTGTTCCTTGTCACTCGTGGGGTCCACTCGCCTCAGCTCTGCTGGGGACTCACAATGGCCGTCGAGAAGTCAGGAAATCCACTTCCAGGGCTGCAGGGACTTCGGACTCCGGCGGGAGCGGGAAAGTTTGCGACCGTTGATTCAAGTTTTTGGTGCCTGCCAAGCAGGGGAGTCACTCCTTGACTCCAAGGCAGATTCTTCCATCTTCCAAAGGTAGTAGAACGTCGAAGGGCCAGGATTATTCTTGTAGAGTGTCGTCCAGGGATATCAGATTTGCAATGGTAAGGTTTCCCTATCTTATACTAAAATACAGGGAGGGACTAGCTCTATAACCACTCCTCTAGGAGGGTCAGGGGGTGGGTGGTTACACCCACTTCCCTTTGTCCAGTGTCGCGCCAGAGCAGGGGCAGGTAGCCCCTGAACCGGTTTGAGCTGGCATATGCACAGAGGAGCCTACTGCTCCCCCAGTGCAGGACTTCAAAGCACTCTAAGAGTACACCCACCCAGCCCCAATACACTAAATCCTGTCTGGAAGGTGGTGACACCTCCCTTTGACAGGATGCCTATTGTTGGGCCTCCTCCACTGCGAGTTTCAGTCAGCAGCAGGAGGGCAGCACCGTGTCTGTGCTGGTGGCATCCATTTTGTGATGCCAGGGCTCTTTCAGATTTCTACCGTGTTTCCACAGTGGGTACATATGATCCCCTCTAGAAGGGTGGGATCATACTCCCACACCAGTTACTGGTGTGGGGGTATGATTCCAAGTTGTTTGACACCAAACACAACATGTTTTGAAGCAGTCATTCTGATTCTGATGCTTGATTCCGGTCCAGGGAAGACATGGCTTGGCAGTTCGGGCTGGACTGTTCCCATGAGGCACAGGGTCAAGACTGATTTGCATATGGCCATGTCTAAACTGGGGTGGTGTAGTGGGCAAAAGAACGATGGATTTAACCCAGATCTCTTGACTGGGGGAGAATGTATGCATTGTCAGCATTCCGTCCATCATTTGTTTGTTGTAACGCTTTTCACCCTAAGTGGGATGGGTATTCCCAGACGTGGGACCCGTGCTCACTACGCCACTGGAGTCAAACTATCCTGGCTGATGACGGCTGATAGCCAGTAACCGGTCCTAGGATGCTTGATTCCGGTCCAGGGAAGACATGGCTTGCCAGTTCGGGCTGGACTGTTCCCATGAGGCACAGGGTCAAGACTGATTTGCATATGGCCATGTCTAAACTGGGGTGGTGTAGTGGGCAAAAGAACGATGGATTTAACCCAGATCTCTTGACTGGGAGAGAATGTATGCATTGTCAGCATTCCGTCCATCATTTGTTTGTTGTAACGCTTTTCGCCCTAAGTGGGATGGGTATTCCCAGACGTGGGACCCGTGCTCACTACGCCACTGGAGTCAAGCTATCCTGGCTGATGACGGCTGATAGGCAGAAACCGGTCCTGGGATGCTTGATTCCGGTCCAGGGAAGACATGGCTTGGCAGTTCGGGCTGGACTGTTCCCATGGGGCACAGGGTCAAGACTGATTTGCATATGGCCATGTCTAAACTGGGGTGGTGTAGTGGGCAAAAGAACGATGGATTTAACCCAGATCTCTTGACTGGGGGAGAATGTATGCATTGTCAGCATTCCGTCCATCATTTGTTTGTTGTAACGCTTTTCGCCCTAAGTGGGATGGGTATTCCCAGACGTGGGACCCGTGCTCACTACGCCACTGGAGTCAAGCTATCCTGGCTGATGACGGCTGATAGCCAGTAACTGGTCCTAGGATGCTTGATTCCGGTCCAGGGAAGACATGGCTTGGCAGTTCGGGCTGGACTGTTCCCATGAGGCACAGGGTCAAGACTGATTTGCATATGGCCATGTCTAAACTGGGGTGGTGTAGTGGGCAAAAGAACGATGGATTTAACCCAGATCTCTTGACTGGGGGAGAATGTATGCATTGTCAGCATTCCGTCCATCATTTGTTTATTGTAACGCTTTTCGCCCTAAGTGGGATGGGTATTCCCAGACGTGGGACCCGTGCTCACTACGCCACTGGAGTCAAGCTATCCTGGCTAATGACGGCTGATAGCCAGAAACCGGTCCTAGGATGCTTGATTCCGGTCCAGGGAAGACATGGCTTGGCAGTTCGGGCTGGACTGTTCCCATGAGGCACAGGGTCAAGACTGATTTGCATATGGCCATGTCTAAACTGGGGTGGTGTAGTGGGCAAAAGAACGATGGATTTAACCAAGATTTCTTGACTGGGGGAGAATGTATGCATTGTCAGCATTCCGTCCATCATTTGTTTGTTGTAACGTCATTCCAAAGTTAGCATTTACCGCTAGGTTATAATGCACTTAAGAGTATATGGTTTAACCGCATCCACAAACAGCCACAGAGAATAGACTCTGCCAGCTGCAGAGGAGCCCTGCTCAGGCAGAGACACCCCCTCACGTTGTAAACCAAGCAGCCTGCCCTCAGGATTGATAGGGCCTGCCTTAGGGGTGACTGATAGGTTTATATGTGTGTGTATGGTGAGATATAGGAACCTATACCTCAGTGAGGAGTGCTAACACTACCTCACCCAGGCTGCAGTAGCAGGCCTGTGGTGTCAGATTCAGTCTGCTTCCCAGGAATGGCATAATACATGCTTCAGCCCCTGGTAGGCCTGTAAAGTACCTATGCCCTTGGTACCTAAGGTACCATATACTAGGCGCTCATAAGGCACCACAGTATCCAATCACTAGTGCATCTAATATGCACTCCAAGTTGTTTAGAGAGAACAGAGAGACTGGGGCCCTGATTAGCAGGGACCCAGCCAGACTATAGCCAGAAACCAGTGCTAACATCAGAAAAAAAGTGGGGGCAACATAAGTGCAGATCCTACTCTCCTACAGTATGCATTTGGCCCAAATTGTGTCAAGAAAGATTAACACTTTTAAAACCAATATTCAACAAACAAGGGGTGAGAACGTGTCGCCAAGCGATAATACTGTGCCTTCAAGGGCGTATCATCAATTTAACAGTTAAATGTGTCAAATTTATCCTTATAGCTGACTCAAGACGATGTTGTGGTCATTTAATAAGAATAGAAATTGGCTATGACTCCAACTATATTGTTTTGTTTTCCCCTATACTGGCAATGTAACTTGATACATTTTATAAAGTATCTGAGGTTCAGGGTAATTTTAAGAAGCCTGGATGCACTTTATATTTTAAGTACTAAGATCACAACTGGACCAAACATGTGTTACTGTATGCTCTGCTTCTTTTTGGGGGCTGATAAAAACCAGAGAGGGGACTCAAAGATTATCTGTATGGATGGGTTTACTAATATGTATGGTGAATAATAATGAAATGTAATGTTTATATTTGGTTATGAACAAAATACCTTTTTATTATATTTTTTGTATTTCTAACAGTTATAAAGATATGTTCACACTTCCTCATCATCTTTAAGGAATGTAAGAAATGCCCTTGTTTTACGAACTGTGTTGTTTTATTGTATTAATTTAATTAATCGGACAATAAAGAATATATATATATATATATATATATATATATATATATATATATATATATATATATATATATATATAAAAAAATTCCCCGGTGCCTTTGACATTTGATTAAGCTATATTCATCACACACCCTTTCATTAGACACCAGTGCATAAATGAGGTGGCATTTCGCAACCCAGTAGTTCACCATTCAATAAGTGACAATAAAGCATTACTTACAAGAAAATACTAACATTGAAGTATCCTGGGACACCTATGAGATGCGACCAAAGCAGTTGTATTTGGTGCACTTATCTCCTACACGGCCACTTTCTTTGGGCTCTGTAAGGCAAAGAAGGTAGAACTAGAACAGAAGATAAGGTGTTGTGTTGTTCCCACCTACAGAGGAGGCACTTAAGCTGACACCGAGGGTACCTGCATGCTGAGACTTCACAACGCAACTCTCTGACTCCTACATTCTCTCCCGTTAGGTAATGGGACTGGATCGTCCTTTGGGGGGATTCTTGGCTTCAAACCTACACACACTCTAGGAACACACAGAGTAGGGTTCACATAGTAGGAGTATGCCTGATTACTACCTTGTTTTATATGCCTGCATATAAATACTGTTTTAGCACCATGGTAGAACTGTATCTACTATTTACTCTTGGTGCTTGTAATCACTTTAATTTACTTCTGTCTACTGATTTTCGCAGCACATATATTCTATACAAGAATAATGTTGGTCCAATAAATATAATGAAAACGCCCCACTGTATATTCTCTGTGTATATCTTTGAGCACAAGTAAGCATGAGTAAGTGAGCGAGAGGTTCAGACCTGTTATCACGATCTCTGAGAAGTAAGGGTTGTCATGTACAGAAGTTGCCAGAAACCATTCGCTCCCTGGTAGGGTTAGGTGGGGCTTATGGTTTCACTGTGAGCTAACTGTTCTCTAGGCCAACATATCATGCAGGGATGCTTGGAATCAGTCTGGGCACCTCACCCACAGTTTATGTTGTCCAACAAACATGCGGATCCTACAGATTAATGGGAACTACATGACATGGTTTCCAATTGGGGTCCGATGATTTGTAAGAACCATTGCGTATCATGGAATCTAGTGTGTCCTCACTGCATTGTGTGAAATGTTTCCAGTTCTCAAAGCGTCAAAATGTGGGAATACAAGGTGTGTTCAAATCCTTCATCTTGGCTATTCCAAGACAGAAAGTCTGTAGCACTGTTTTATTCAGGAAAATTATTTGATGTGGTGTGAGGCATGCCCTTGACAAGGCCTCAGTTCCCTGAACCTGCCAATCTTTTGCCTCTCAGACAGATTTTGTGTCTATGGTGTCTTTTCGAAAATCGAAATCCTGCACAGAGAGCTGGGAAAGAAAGGAAGCAGAGTATATCAGCTTGGTGTTTGTTAGCATATTTTTCTTTGTAGGTGTAGGTACAAGCCTATAGTTGTAAGAGGCTGGGTCTGGGATGTCAAAACCAGAAAAATTAGCAAACTTTTGTGCAAATGTTTTTGAAGTACCTTTCTCTGGTGTTGGGCAGTGTTCCCATCAGGAGTAATAGGAAACAGCATGTGGGATACTTGCTTTGTGTAAAAAGTGGTGACCATATGTTGATAGCACAACATATCACCGTAGTTACATGTACCATCATATAATTCATCAGAAGAAAACACAGTAGGTTGCTCTAGATCTTTTAGCATATTATGCACTGTACAAGTGTCCCAATCATCAGACAAAATACTAGGGCGATAATATAATTTAAGGAAATTTTAAACAAATATGGTATTTGCAAAAGTTCAGTAGGACCATACACATCATATAATACCCTGTCCCACACAATTCCTTCAGGAACTGGAAGCGCTGTAATGTTTACCAGGGACAGGTCTCTTTGTTCACAGTGCGATGATGCATGTGGTTTCAATACCAAGTTCACAAGTTGTACTGCAGAGTGTTCTGGGAGATATTGTCCATTTAGGAGCAGGAATAAAACAGTTACCAAACCAATCCAGAGGACCAGGAATAGTAATCTCAGTGTAATCCAGAGGTGTAACCGAGGAGTAACAAAGTATGTCTTTTTCAGCCAAAGATAGAGAGCACTCATTTGTAGCTTGGAAGGAAGAGGCTGTGGCAATGGTGGCTTAGGTTCAGTTGAATCGGATGAGAAATCGTCATAGTCCACGAAGTAGTCAGAATCCGGTCTATTTTTGGCAGCTCAGCAGGGTTTGTAGAACTGGGAGATTACTCAATTAGTGGCATGTTCACATAGACGTAGTCGATATTTCAAATTGAAATTTGTGTTTCTGTATTTGTTGACTGTACAGTTGTATTTGTTTCAACATAAAGAAGAAATACTTCATTGTTGTTTACAGTTTCTCTTTGGAGAGGGGAATCTTCTTTCGTAATGATAGCTTCCATCTGAACTTCCTGAACTGTAGCGAGTGGAGTGCGTCGGCTACCTAGGAGCTCATGCGGCCTACTGTTTAGAATCGCCCACATAGTGTGGTTTGATCAGATCAATGGAGACAAACATTTTGTCTCAGCAGCTGGCAAGAGGCGTAAGAAGCACAGTTCTGGTACCTTCGATAGCCAGGACAGGTGCAGGTGCTCTGTAAGACGGCCCAACTTCTTTCTTGTCCACATTTTTTCCATGACCATATCCCCAATCTTCAGGACCCAGCCGGGTCTTGCCGGAACAGCCTTTGCTTCTCCAGTGACGGTGTGTTTTACTTGACAGTGGCAGTTGCTTTGTGTGCCCTGAAATTCATTGAGTTCCTGTAAAACAGCCAAACGTTCATTGATTTCAAATGGGGTTTATGCCGCCACTGTGCTGACATTATCAAAGTCTGGGACCCACATTCTCGCTCCAAATAGGATTTCATATTGGGTATGACCACCCAGTGATTTTCTTGGCATGTTATTGAGTTTCCTCTGGACCCCATATAGGTGATTGACCCATCTGCAACCTGCGCCTAATACCCTTGCTGTTCAGGGCTTTTCCTCTGAACTATCTTATCTCCCTTGGGATGATAGGGGGAGGGGTATCGCAAGGTCACACCCAAACATCCCATGTCTTCTTTGTAAGCCAGAGGGCTAAACGCCAAACCCTGTTTGGAATGTAGTGTGCCAATTGCGTATGTCACGTTGAAGACTTGCAAATCCTTAATAACAGTTTGAGCGTCAGCTGACCACTGCGGCCAAATTAACAGGAATCTGGAGCATGAATTCACTGACACCAAGATGTACTGGTAAGAACCATATTAGTGTAAGGGACCTCAGTGATCAAAATTAACACAAGCCAGAGGCTTGTCTGAGATAAATAGAGGTATCTAAGTTAGACATGCTATGGTGGAACCCTTCATCTGCTGGCAGATGTCACATTTGAGGACAAAGACCTTGGTCTGTTTAGTTAGACCAGGCCATCAATAGCGCTGCTTTAGTGATGAAACTATAGCAGTAACCCCTGTGTGGGCTGAACCTAGACCATCATGTGCTGCTAGTCTTAAACCCAATCTGCGATCAGTGTTTGGTATAACTCTATTCCTCATTCCTGGAATCTGAGCATACAGAATTTTTTGTGTAACTAACTTGTAGGAGTGCTTGAGTGGAAAGCCTTTCGACGAGGGGTGTCGTTGCGAGCAGCATTGACAGCTACAATGATGTCTCTGTCTAAACTCGTACTAGAATGAGGGATTGCAGCAACGGCAGCAGTGTGAACTGTTGCCTTAGTGGTCTTCATGAGCCATGGAGTTCCCTGCAGAGTGAACGCCAACACGTTGACGATTCAATGTATGGGTAACTTAAGCCCGTGGCAAGCATTCTTGCAGCTTTGCCACCTGTTCCCAAAGCAGCTTGTGCTTGATTGTGCAACTCTTGGAATCTCGAAATCCATTCAGGCCCCATTAGTGAAGGTATTTATTATATGACTGGACAAAGTAATATGAATCACACACTGTAAGTGTGGGGAAGCCATGATCTGTATTTTGCAGTGCCAGTATCAGGGCTTTGAGTTCTGCAAGCTGCGCTGTACAGTCCCCTAGGGACTGCATGCGATTTTTTTCAGGGCAGAATCTTCTGCCATGGATGCGCCCCTTTACAATTGCGCATGCCGCAGAATATTGGTGTCTTGCCCCTATGACATGCTGAGCAGACCCATCAGTGTAGATTATATAGTCATATCGATCTAGAGCAGAGGTCTTCAAACCTTTGTGCTCTGAGCCCCCCCTAAGGAAAATGTTTTGAAGTCGGGCCCCACCTCCAAACCTTTATGGCAAGACTTGGGTGAGCGGGAGTGGTTCAGCTGAGCGCAGCAGGCTAGGAGTATGAGATAATTTATGGGGTACTTTTCTGTAGCTCAAATTCTGCACTAAATATGAGCAGTATAAAAGAACAAATATGTCACACAAAACAATTGACCAAAAACTCTTCCTCACATAATTAGGGTGTTGTGAGCCCTCATTCTCCTGGAATCCAATGCAGATGTACCTGCGGGACTAATGATAGCAGCAGCCCTTAGTAGCAGGCTGCCTCTCTGTCTGTGCCTTTCCCTATCATGCCTGGCCATCCTTCCAGCCCTGACACAGACTCTCTGATTCTTTCAGACATGAATGAGCCCCCACGTGTTTCCCACACTTTGCATCGAAGGTTACCTCAGCTCTAATGCTAGCAAGGACCCATGTCTCTTTTGAAGAGTAAGACAGTCATGATTCTGATGCTGTAGGCCCCTCAACCCCCTGGCATCCACTGCCACTTTCCCTGCTTCACTAATGATAGCTACGGCTATGTGAAACAGACAGTCTCATCAGCTCTTTGTTAAAAACATGGGCCACGATATTGTACCATACCCCTTCTGTTATCTCTTTGAGGCCCAAGCTAGGCTGTCTCCTCTGCTTCAACATTCACCTTCCTTGGGCCATTGGTATAAGGCCAAATATACTGACACTGCAAGGGTGCACTAGGACCTAATGCTAACAAGGAAGGCTAGTAAAACAGCCGTAATTCAGGTTTAGTTGGCCTCTCACACCACCGGGCCTCAGTGCTATTGCACCGGCAGCACCAATGATACTTACAGCCCTAGGAAACAGGCTTCCTCCTCAGCCAAGTACGCAGAGATATTACTCCTAGGCCTGAGGCTCAGAGTAGACTGTCTGCCTCTTTGTGAAATTTAGAAAAAGGGGACAAAGTCCCACATCTCCCCCTCCCAGTGCTGGAGTCCTGTTCCATTTGCAACAGGGTTGGCCTGGGCCCTGTTCAGGTCACTTTCTGACGTACAAAATGGAAAGGAACAGGGTTTGATGCTGAGGTTCACTTATGTGAGGGTGCGGCAGGCGATTAGAACCACCTACCCTGATTATCCAACTGAACCCAAGACGCTGTTGTCACTGCGGCGGTGCTGGCAGGGGAGGAGCGCAGTGGCCTGATCACGAAATTGTACAATGCGTCCCTTAGGGAAAAGGAACCTCTTGACTCCCCTTCATATAATAAATGGGTGGCGGTGCTAGGGAATACCTTGTTGCTGGAGGTGTGGAGGTTCTGCTGTACCCTGACTGGCTGCTTGACGGCAAATTGTAATCTCTGCATCATCCACTTTAAACATTTGCACCAGTCATACTACACACCGATACAGCTGAAACGTTTTGGTCTGCGGGAAGATGCCTGTTGTGTTCAGTGTGGGCAGGGAGATGTGAATTTTCTGTATCTTTCATGGAACTGCACGGGAATGTACAAAATCTGGACAAAGGTCACTAATATGCTTGCGGATGTTGTATCTGAACCTGTGTTGTGTGCCCCTGATGTTTGCCTATTAGGTTGGGTGAAAAACCTTAATGCTGAGGAGCTGCCTGAGTCCTCACGCCCTAAGGATTTCTGAGCTCCTCTATCTGTATATTTCTTAAGTAACCCTGATGTGCAATAGATGATGTATGTTGATGTTCTTGCTCTATTTAACCGTGGGACTATTCAACAGTTGAAAATTGCCCTCATTTGATGATATGCTGCTATGGGGTCACAGTACCATCTACAGAGCCGTGGGGGGGAAGGGGGAAGGGGGGGAGAGGGTGGTGGGAAGTTTTGAGGGGTGCTGTTTTTTTTATTCTGAAAATGCTTGTACTACTCATGTATACTGATATTTGCCTTGGTCCCTCACCAGGGGGGCTTGTATGTTACAAGCTGTTCAATAAACAATTTAATAAAAAAAGGGTGGCCTGGGCCCTAATACTAACAAGGAAAATGGTCCTCCATTCCACTCTACAGTCTTAACTGGAGTGTAGTTGCCCCCTCACACTCTTGGTCCCAGTGCCACTGCACCTGCTACATTAATGGTAGTGCTGGCCCTTTCATTAACACAAAACCGCCCCCATATGTTTTCCATATGTCTGTCCATTTGTAGATGGAAAAATTAGCCCCTAGATAGCACCCCTCCTATGGGCCATGTCTTTGATGTTACCCATGGATCTCGCTCTTTTCGTCTTTCTCCTGAGCCATCACTCTGAAGCCGCAGGGGTCTGGTTGATAAGGGCTCTGCTTCTTAATAGGAGCCTGTAGGCTGCCCTTCCACTTACATTTTTTTGGGGGGGAATTTCTTTATTAATTTAGTTTTTTCAAAGGTATAGACAATGTTCATATACAGTTACATATCTCATATACGACAGCTGATACAAAGAACATTCCAATAGTAGACTCAGGAATTTAGACATATATTCGCCTCCAAAGAAGTTTCCCAATCTGACAAAGTTTTTGTTTTGCGGTAACCAAACTGTAACTAAGCCAACCCCCTAACTTCCCCCCAACCTCCCCACCCCCCTGCCGGGTCCATGCAACTTGAGGTCCATGTATCTTAAAAACCGTCTTGGGTCTCCGTATGCCTCCCCTCCTGTCTGTGGGTAACCACCCTAGTGGAGTGTGTCTCATCTGGTGATACCTGTGTGGAATGTGGGGCCTGTCCTGCTATCTCCTGTACCATCATCCCCCACGCCAGCAGTACCTCAGGCAGTTTGTCATCTCTTCTAGTGCTGCGCATATGCCCCTCCTCAGCCAGTGCCCACTCTCTCAGGTCTGTTTTCCAGGTTGCCAACTGAGGCCCCTGCTGAGCCAACCAGTGAGTCGCTATACGTCGCCTTGCTATTATAAGCCCCAAAACCAGGAACTGCCTGCTCGTCTTGTGTTTAGGGTCACAGTGGATTAAACCGAGGAGACAAGAGCGCGCATCCATGGCGATCGTCCACCCCATTATTCTATGTAGGTCCTCTAGGACCTCCGCCCACTACGTCTAAGGTATGTTGGATCTCTAGAACTATCAATGGCGTGGAGCAGCCTGGGTGAGAGGTAGGTCATATGAACCATGTTTTACTGTATTTGCTTGAATCTATTACATACCGATACCTTGCATATGCTGCCGTGAATTTTCTCCCAGTCCCACGATGTAATTTTCTGCAGACACACCTGCTGCCATTTCTCCTCTACTTTCAAGGGTCCACATTTTTTATCGTCCCTCAGCACCCTATATAGGTGGGTGACAAATTTCCACCCTCCAGCCATGGCAATCATAGTGACCAAGGTATGGGTGTGCCCCGGGGCCTCAGGGAATGAGGACCATAATTGCCGTGCCGTTGCTGCTATTTTGGCATATTGCAAAAATTGCCCCGATCCCAACTCAAAGGTAGCCACCGCCTCCTGATAGGTAATGAACCTATTTTCCGAGTATAGGTCAGACAACATTATGCAGCCCCCTTTCTTCCATTTGTCAGTCGAAATAACCAGCTTGATTTGAGCAAAGGGTGGCATAAGCCAGAAATCTGCCTCTGGGGCGTATGGCCGCTCTCGGATAATCTTCCTGACCACTCGTTTCCATATCGCCACTAGTAACGCACCAATGGAGGACATTGTTCCTGACACCCCCCCGCCCGCCAAAGGAGTGCACCCAGCCGCCGGTCTCCATACGTGTCTGCCAGTAGGGCTCTTTCCCAGGAAGGGTCCCGTGTCCAACCAGGCTATGGCATGCTGTAATTGTGATGTAAAGTAATAAAAGTTCTAAATCTGGAATTTCTAAACCGCCTTTGCCCCACCTGCGTTTCATGCCCTCTAGGCTGACCCAACATAATTTCTCGTTCCATAGCAGTTGTGTGAGCAGTGCGTCTATTTACTTAAATGTGGGAGTTCAAAGAAGGAACCCTGCATCGTAAAGAGACATCTGGGCAAAACCATCATTTTTATCAAGGCGATCTTCCCCATCAATGAGAGCTTAAGTGTGTTCCAGAAGGTAATACTGCCCTGAAGACCCCCAAGTATTCTCCCCATATTGTGCTGGTAGAAGGTGTCCTTATCTCTGGATATCCATAGCCCAAGATATCGCAGTGTGTCCGATACCCATGGGAGCCCCATCTCAGGGAGTTGGACCCCGTCCCTCTCGTCTACCGACCCGATCGCATATAGTTGTGATTTTAATTTATTAATGTAAATTCCGGAGGCCCAGCGAATTGCTCTAAAACTGCAAACATCATCGGCATTGACTGGGTCGGCTGGTGCAGGTACACCAATGCATCGTTGTCATACAGTGACACAATATGTTCCGTACCACCCACTCGAATGCCCTGCCCCTGGAGCACCCCACGGAGATGATATGCCAATGGCTCCATTGCCCGTGCGAACAGCAAGGGGGAGAGCGGGCATCCTTGTCCCATCCCCCTTTCTATTGATATTGTATCCAACACGTACCGACCCGTGCGAACCCTCACCATAGGCTGAGCATAAAGTAGTTTCACCCAGTTCACGAAACCCTCGCCTATCCCCATTTTTAGAAGCACCTGCTATAAATATTCCCATCGGATCGAGTCGAACGCTTGTTCGATATCTAGGAATACTAAGGTACTCTGGTGGGCATTACCTTCCAACGATTGCATAACGTGTGCGAGACGGCGGATGTTCCTCAATGCATTCCTGCCTGGCATAAAACCTGACTGGTCATCATGTATCAACTGCCTGAGATACGGAAAGAGCCTACTTGCCAGCACTTGGCTGATAATTTTAAGATGCACATTCAGCATGGAGATTGGCCGATACGAACTGGGGAGCAGGGGATCCTTCCCTGGTTTGGGGATCATCACGATCAGTGCTTCGCGCATGGAATCTGGGAGTATGCCGTTGTCACCAACTTCCTCAGTAATTCCCAGGAGTTTAGGAATCAAGACTCCCCCATACTCTTTGTATAGCTCAGCCGCCACGCCATCCATCCCGGGGGACCTAGCGGTCTTGAAATGGGCGATTGCCGCTCTGATCTCCTTCCCTCTGAAGGGGGCCCCCAATGACTCCTGACTCTCTGGGTCGAGACAAGGCAGTTCCACCTCAGCAAGGTAGGCCTCCACAACCTGAGGGGCGGTGGGGGGCCGGGGCTCAGAATATATCTTTTGTAAATGGGTGGTAAATGCTTTATTGATCTCGTGTTGCGTATATACAATGTGGTCGTGCTCAGTTTTAATTGTCAAAATCGGGTGAGGCTGTGTCTCCATCCTAATCAGGTGTGCCAATAGGCGTCCCGCCTTGTCCCCTTCTGTGTACCAACGGCGTCTACTCGTGGTTCTATTGTATTTGCCTAGTGAGTCCCAGATGTCCCCTATCTTCTGTCGTAGTTCCGCCCACTTGGCCGGCCCTTCCTCGTCTGTGGGGAGCTCTTTTTCTAGAACCGCCAAGCGCTCCTCTTGGCATTGTAAATCCCATTACAGCACTCTCCTAACCCCCACCCCCGTGGACAAACACACCTCCCGCAGCACAACCTTCATTGCATCCCATTCAAGCGCCCTAGTGCTGGCCGTACCCAATTCATATCAAAATAGTCATCTAGACCTTTCGTTATCGCATCTTTGTAGGTCGGGTCCGTAAAAGCCTCGGTGTTTGGATCTCGGCCGGCCCAAAGTATATGTTATCATCAGGGGGAGTGGTCGGACAGATAGCGGGCCAGATACTGCATCTCCTCTATCTAATGAGCAGATGCCATCGGAATAAAAAAATAATCTAGTCTACTGTATGTGTTGGCAGCAGGTGTGTGGCACGAGTACACTTGGCAGCGCGGGTTGCGGTGTTGACATACGTCCAGCAAGCGGTAGTTGTGGAGCATCTGGCGCATAGCCTCTCTCGCTTTAGGTTTGGCGTCCGGTTTGTGGGGGGTGTCTGCCTAGCTCTCCATCGAGGGCACAAATAAAATCTCCTGCGATAATCAGCTCTACACCTGGATTCAGATCTAACTGTCCCAGGACCCATCCCAAAAACTCCCCATCGTCACTATTCGGGGGGTATATATTTACCAGACATATGCATCGTCCATCTAGTGTCCCCTCCACCATCACATATCTCCCGTCTGGATCTAATCTAGTGTTCACAGCCTTAAAGGGGACTCCTGGTGCCACCCATATAAGCGATCCTCTAGCAAACCCCGAGTAGGAGGTCGCAAAAAACTGGCCTCTCCACCTGCGTTGGACATATTTAAGACAGTCTCCCCATAGGTGCGTCTCCTAGAGAAGGGCTATACTTATCCCGTATCGTCTGAGATTCGTCGCCACCCGAATCCATTTAACCATGTTGTTAAGCCAACTAACATTCCACGTTATGAGTTTATACTTTTGTTTGTTGCCTGGCATGAGATTGATATCTATTGGTGTGGTGACACCTGTCGTTCATGGGGGGGAACCCCAATAGTGTTGCAGTGTGACCCCTTGCGCTGAAGTCTCTCAGGACCGTTGGTGACGCAGCATAGTACAGTCCCGGCATGAAACTGTGAAACATAACATTGTGAACTCCCAATCCCACCTCCCCCCTCCCACAGGCAGTAGTACTGCATTCTCACAACCCAACCTCCGTCTGAGGACTCAGGACTCCGCCCCACAGCTATCACCCTCTCCCTAGATCACCCCCCAACTTGAATCAACAACTCTGATCTGCAGAACGTTCACTAGAAAAATAACCCTTCCTATCTCAGATATACAGCCAAGCTGTCTGGCACCGCGCGTCCCCGCCCGACTGGTGGTCTAGCTAGGCCGCCTGAGCGCACTACAGCTGGAGTGTCCGAACTGTAGATTGGCAGAATAGTGCCAAGCCCCTCAATAATGTTTCAGCCCCCCCGTCATCTCTGGGGCTCGGGGCCCCCAAATATGTGTTCTGTATTGAGGTGCAATCCCAACTGGGCCAAGTCCCATACTTACAGTGTCAGTGACCAGTTACCCCGCTGCTTCAGTTCGTTAACTGGCCCTCAAGTGTCTCAGGAATCACCATCGACTGAGCTGGCAGCACCCCCCTGCTCCGACTGAGTTTCCTGCACCAGACATAATGGGGAAAACTGGTTCTGCATCGGAATCGCCTCCCGCTCCGTTAGTAGGGTGCCATCCGGCCCTACCATGATGCGACCTCCGTCTGATCAGTCCCGCTGCCTGGGACGTTGTTCTCCAGTGGGGCGCTGTTGGTTCCGTTGCCGTCCGCACCTCCTGCTCTGTTCTTGCCAGCCGTGGTTGTGGTCCTGTCCAGCCAGGCCCAACAAGTCCATCCAGTCTGTTACCTCCTGTGGAGTACCAAAAAAGTGGACCCTGTTCTCATATTGTATGCAAGGCCGGGCTGGAAACATTAGGCTGTATTTGATATTGAGGTTTCGCAGTCGTCGTTTGACACCTAGGAAGTCGTTTCTCAAGTCTTGTACTTTTTTGGTGTAGTCCGGGTAGATGTGAATATCATGATTTTCGAACCTGGGTGGACCGTTTGTGCGGATAAATTGCAGGATCATGTCCCGGTCCCTGAAGTTAAACAAGCGTGCGATCAGCGCTCTGGGTGGGGATCCCGGTTTCAGTGGAGGACCGAGGGAGCGGTGGGTCCTTTCTACTGCGAACATCTTAGAGAGCTTGAGGTTTGGGAGTGCGGAGCCAATCCATTCCTCCAGATATAGGTCTGCCGCCGGCCCCTCCGATTTTTCTGGAGAACCCCCAAATCGGAAGTTGTTCCTCCTTGACCGCCCTTCTGTATCGTCTGCCCTATCTTCGAGACGGGCTGAGTGCTCCTGGAGTGCAGATACTGTCGCACGTAGTTGTTGGACTTCGGTCTGCAATGTGGCCAGGTCTCCTTCAGTGGTGGTAACTCGGTCCGCCACCTTTCGTAAATCGAGGCGCAGATGGTTGATGTCCATGGCCATCCCATCCATTTTTGATTCCAGTGCCACTCGTGAATCTCGTATAGCCGCCAAAATGTCGGACGTGTCGCGAGTTGCTGATCCCTGATGAGGCACCAGTTCCGGATCTGGTCTAATGTGGTCAGCGGAGGTCGGGCCCGGCACTGTGTATTGCATGATTTTGTTGGATTGGGCGCCTCTAAGGGGTTTATCTCTCCCCATAGCTGGTAAAAATGTTGCAAGGTTTTGTCTGGTGTCGCCTCGCTCGCTGGGCAAGGGATCAAGGACCGGCCCAAGGTCCACCCGGAACCTGAGGATATCCGCGCAATCACCCTGCGCTATCCCCCGGTCCAGGACAATCTGCCACAGTGAGGTGGTGTGCCTCTCAGTCCACCTCACTCAACGTCCGAGGTCCACCAACTGTACCTCCAGCCCGTTCTCTGCTATGGGCCACTTGTACATGCCATAGACCGCCTCCACAGGTTCACGACTGGGCAGTGCCTCCACCGAACTGTGGAGCGAACACCCCAGCTGCCGTTCACTGCCTCAGGCCGCGCGGCCCGCCGCTGCAGTTGGTGTCCTCTCAAGGGGGGGGCAGACTCACCCCCAGAACAGGAGCCTCGGTCCTACCTTCCAAATTTCCGCGAGGCAGTGCTGACACAGCGACGTCCCCAGCGACGAGATCGGGAGCGTGTGTCAGGAGATAGGGAGGGCCGGAGGCGGCACTCATGCAGCCCCGGGCTCGCGTAGATCGGGCACCCGGGCCTCTGGTTTCACCACGGCCTGGCGATCCGCGGCAGCCCCCTCGCCACTGGCTCTGCCACTATTGGCCCCCAATCGCACCAGCAAAGGTTGAGACTCCGGTTAAGTCCAGGACACAAGTTCTCGCCCCCCCAGCAATCCGGAGCAGCTTTCAGCGACCTGTTATTACTCGGGACAGGCCGGGACCACCATCTTGGTGATCAGCATTCCACCGGATCTCCAGGGGTCCGAAGTTGTTTTCTCCGAGCCTCGGTCCTACCTTCCAAATGTCCGCCAGGCAGTGCTGACACCGCAACGTCCCCAGTGTCGAGATCGAGCGTGCGTGCCAGGAGATAGGGAGGGCTGGAAGCGGTACTCATGCAGCCCCGGGCTCGCGTAGATCGCGCGCCCGGGTCTCTGGTTTCAACGTGGCCTTGCTATCCGCGGCAGCCCCCTCGCCACTGGGTCCGCCTCTGTCACCCCCAATCACAACAGCAAAGGTTAAGGCTCTTGTTAGGTCCAGGACACAAGTCCTCGCCCCCCAGCAATCCGGAGCAGCTTTTGGCGACCTGTTATCTCTCGGTACAGGCCGGGGCCGCCATCTTGGTGATCAGGATTCCACTGGGTCTCCGGGGGTCCGAAGTTGATTTCCCCGGCTGCGGGCAGTCATCTCACGCCCCAACTGAAATCCTCGAGGCCTGGAGGTACTCCGATGCCGGATAGTGTGTAAAGGGTCACAATTCCGCCAAGATTACAGTAGGATTTCATCTGGTGGGGCAGGAGCTACGCAGATATGCGACTAGCTGGCCATGCTGTCAGGCCACGCCCCGCCCTTCCACTTACTTGAAAGGATATCTGCATGTCGAAGTGGGCAGGATTTGTGGTGACGATATGCCTGTTTTATTTCATTTCACAAAACCACTCCCCATACTTTTTGTTAAACAAAAAAGAAACAGCCATCCCCGAAAGGTTAACGTGGACCTTGCAGTGCATTTGGGTGAAAGTGAAAAGGGAGGGTGTGGGGCTCTCAAATGTTGAGAGGGCAGGACCGAGGTAAAGAAGCAATAGACCTTCTATCCAAGGTGCCTACTGCATGAAAGAAATGTAAATGTGTGCAATTGGTTAAGCACCAAATGTAAGGGCTGCTTGGGACCCAGTATAAGCCTTAATTGATGGAGTCACTGGAAGTTTCATGATGACACGTGACATAAGAGTGTTGAGTTCTCTAAAGTGTCCTTTTAATGGATATTTATAAAAATGCTTGCACTAGGTACAGTCTGATTACCTGTCACTAAAAATATAAAGCACTTGTTTTGTCTTATACACTAAACCCAGAGCCATTGGAATGATGCGATTTTGTCTCTTTTTTCACATAATTGTGGATTTGCCACATAATCCATCATCTGGCGCATAAGCTGCAGATTTTAGAAAAAAAAGTGTTTCTGGCTCAAATGGATCAAAAGTTACTAAAATGTGGCGACGGAAGGCCCTTGACAGAGATTAAATTGTCACCTTTCATTAGCTGATTTCTGGATTCGGTTGTTAAACTGGTACTAATGAGGTCAAATATTTTCCCAAACAGTATTACCTTGTGAAAAATGTACAAAATAATGAAGTAATACTGAAAAAAGATGCCAAATTATTCCACATAATTTGCCTTTTTTTCTTGAATAATTTTGTCAACCTTAATTTCAGTGGCTCTGACTAAACCATTCTGCAGCAACCTATCTTATATTGGGTGTAATGCAGTTTAAAAGTAATGATTTACATATTGAGATTCATAGTGCTTTCTGTTACAGGCTTGGAACTCGTAGATCTACATAGACACAAGCCCCTTTTCCCCAATGCGCCCACCAAAATTCATTTCTGTAAATATTTGGCCTCATACACAAACATCTGCAGTGATTGCATTAACCATTTGAGGATTCATAAGTTTTATCTTGAAGCAATTTTTCATTTACATTACCTGCAGGTGACAAAATAGCACACAATAGTTTCAGAATATTATGCTCCTTTTAATCATGTCTTTGTTCCTGTCATGTACTTCAGCTGCTGCTTGTAAATGAAGGCAACCTGGAAGCGCGTTTTATAAACAAATTCACGCTTCCAAGCCGTTTCCATTTACAAGTTGTTACTGAGGCATTTGCGCCCCACTAGGAGTAGAGCCACGTTCCCCCAGGGGGCATGCTCCACAGTTTTAAGGCTTCTAATCTAGAAGCATTATTTCATTTGGAAGAGGATATTTCTGTTCGTACTGCAGGACTGCTTGTGCTTGTAATGTAGAATCAAATTAATCCATTGTGGATGTAATGCTTTGACATTTTCAACGCTCGCTTAGGTAACGGCCTCTGAGGTCGGTACTGGGGCAACCACAATTATGCGCTTCCCTTGTGCTAGTTCTCGCTCTCTCTCATTACAGCAGTCTGTACTGCTGTGAGAATTTTTCCAGTAGGTGCAAAACGCATTTCAGTGTTTGTGTACAAATGTGATTCGTATGCAATAGGTACTGTATCACCTTCGTTGAAAGTGATATAGGTTTACCTGGTTTGTTCAGTGACTACATAGGTTAATTTTGTTTACACGTGTGTATAAATGTTTTGAAGCTATCATATCAGCTAAAATGTTTGTGTGTTCCTGTGACCGATGGTTGATTGAAAAATCATGTCTAATCAAGTCATAGAACAGTTTTACTCATTCTGCGTAATCCAAAAATGTATGTTCTGCCAAAATGTACAAATCCTAAAATGGATTGTAGTCTTTATAGAGTTGTTGGAGGTTGGAGCAGCTCACATTTTTTTAAAAAATGTGCCGCCAGGCTTTTGACTTCACTTGACGACTCGTATCCCAGAAACAGGACATAGAGATGGGCAATTTTTGATTTTTTAAAATTAAATGTGTAGCCCAGGTGAGCAAACACTAGAATTATATGGTCTACTCTCTTCAAGTGTTCCATTAATTCATCGTTTGTATGATAACTATCATCTACATAGGACAATGCCACCTCATCAAAATTTTGAAGTAGCCAGGCCTATTCTTTTACCCTTGAGGTAAACTGCAAAATTGCTTCTGTGACCCTCGCGCCAGAAATGCTGTCAAATATCTGCTTTCAGGTGCTATATTCTGGCAGAAAAATTCATTTGAGATATCTAGGGGTGTGTTATAATGGCGAACGGATCGCCACCGCCCGTATAGCGGTGGCGATCCACCCGCCATTATTCAATCAATCAATCAATCAATCAATCAATCAGTCACTTGTAAAGCGCACTACTTACCCGTGAGCGTCTCAAGGCGCTGAGGGGAGGGGGGTGCTGCTACTGCTCGAAGAGCCAGGTCTTGAGGAGTCTTCTGAAGGTGAGCAGGTCTTGGGTCTGTCGCAGGTGAGTAGGGAGGGTGTTCTAGGTCTTGGCGGCGAGGAAGGAGAAGGATCTGCCACCGAAGGTTGTTCGTTGGATGCGGGGGACGGCTGGCGGAGCGGAGCTGGCGGGTGGGTTGTAGAAGCTGAGTCTGCTGTTCAGGTAGGCTGGTCCGGTGTTGTGGAGTGCTTTGAGTGCGTGGGTGAGGAGCTTGAAGGTGATCCTCTTGTTGATGGGGAACCAGTGCAGGTCTCTCAGGTGGGGGGTGATGTGGCTGCGACGAGGGATGTTGAGGATCAGTCGGGCGGAGGCGTTTTGGATGCGTTGTAGTCATCGTAGGTGTTTGGCAGGGATTCCTGCGTAGAGTGCGTTGCCATCATCCAGCCTTCTGCTGACGAGGGCTTGGGTCACCGTTCTTCTTGTTTCGGTCGGGATCCATTTGTAGATCCTTTGAAGCATGTGGAGGGTGTTGACCTGCTTCGACATGGAGAGGGAGGAGTCGAGCATGAATCCTAGGTTGTGTGCGTGGTCCGTGGGTGTCGGTGCTGTTCCCAGTGTGATCGGCCACCAGGAGTCGTCCCAGGCAGAGGGGGTGGGGCCGAGAATGAGGACCTCTGTCTTATCCGAGTTCAGTTTCAGATGGCTGCTCCTCATCCACTCAGCGACAGCCTTCATTCCCTCGTGGAGGTTGGTTTTGGCGGTGTGCGGATCCTTGGTGAGGGAGAGGATGAGCTGAGTGTCTTCGGCATAGGAGATGATGTTGAGGTCGTGCTGGTGGGCCATGTAGATGTTGAACAGGGTCGGGCTGAGGGATGAGCCCTGGGGTATGCCGCAGATGATGTCGGTGACTTCAGATCGGAAGGGTGGGAGGCGGACTCTCTGGGTTCTGCCGGAGAGGAAGGACGTTGTCCAGTCCAGGGCCTTCTCTCGGATTCCGGCTTCTTGGAGGCGTGTCTTTAGTGTGCGATGGCAGACCGTGTCGAAGGCGGCTGACAGGTCCAGGAGGATGAGGGCTGATGTCTCGCCATTGTCAAGTTGGCGCCTGATGTCGTCTGTGGCGGCGATGAGGGCTGTCTCTGTGCTGTGGTTTCGTATGAATCCGGACTGGGACGGGTCTAAGATGTTGTTGTCCTCGAGGTGGCGGGTCAGTTTCATGTTGGCGATTTTCTCGATGACCTTTGCCGGGAAGGGGAGCTGGGAGATGGGCCGGAAGTTCTTGAGGTCCTTGGGGTCTGCCTTGGGCTTCTTGAGGAGGGCGTTGATTTCGGCGTGCTTCCAGCTTTCCGGAAAGGTCGCTGTTTCGAAGAAGATGTTGATGACCTTCCGTAGTTGGAGTGCGATGGTTGCATCCGCTTTGTTGAATACGTGGTGTGGGCAGGGGTCCGATGGTGATCCTGAGTGGATGGAGTTCATGGCCGTGCGCGTCTAGTTGTCGATGACGTTGGACCAGAAGGTCAGGTGGTTGGTGCTGATGGTGTTCGAGGGGGTGTTGGAGTCTGGCGTTGTCGGGGGGGTCGTGGAGTTGAAGCTGTCGCGGATGTCGGCTATCTTGCGGTGGAAGAAGGTGGCCAGTGAGTCGCACAGATCTTGTGAGGGCGGGATGTCATTGGTGTTGGTGCTGGGGTTGGAGAGTTCATTCACTATGTTGAATAGCTCTTTGCTGTCGTGTGCGTTGTTGTCCAGACGGGCTTTGAAGGAGGATCTCTTGGCTGTTCTGATGAGGTAGTGATGTCTGCGGATGGCGTCCTTGTGTGCTGCGTGGCTGTCCGGTGTACGTTCGTGAAGCCATTTCTTCTCCAGTTTCCGGCATGTGCGTTTGGAGGTCTGGGGCTCCTCGGTGAACCATGTGGCTTTCTTGCTGGTGTGGTTGTTGGAGGGTTTCTTGAGCGGGGCGAGGGTGTTGGCACAGTCGTCGATCCACTGTCTGAGGTTGCTGGTGGCGGCGTCTGGGTCGAACGGGATGGTGGGAGGGTTCTGGGCGAGGGTGGAGGTCAGCTGGTCTTCGGTGACTTTGCTCCAGCAGCGGCGGGGCAGCTGTTGGGTGCGGTGGTGCGTGGTTGGTTTCTGGAAGGTGAAATGGATGGAGCTGGGGTCGGTCCAGTGGAGGTCGGTGGTGTGGTTGAAGGCAACGTGGGTGCTTGTGGCGAAGACGGGGTCAAACGTGTGGCCGGCGGTGTGGGTGGGTGCGGTGACGAGTTGTCTGAGGCAGAGGTTCGTGAGGTTGTCGATGAGGGTGGCGGAGTTGGCATCGTTGTTGTTCTTGAGGTGGAAGTTCAGGTCCCCGAGGAGGATGTAGTCCGTGGAGGCGAGTGCGTAGGTGCTGGCAAGGTCGGCGATGGAGTCGCAGTACTGAGCTCTGGGTCCGGGGGGGGGGGGGGTCTGTAGATGAGTGTTCCTCTGAGGGTGGTGTTGGGGTCGATGTGGATCCGGAAGTGCAGGTGTTCGGCGGTGTTGAGGGTGTCATCTGCGTGGGTGTAGCACTGGAGGGTGGACTTGTGGACGATGGCTAGACCTCCTCCAATTCCGTTGGCGCGATCCCTGCGGGTGATCTTGTAGCCGTCCGGGATGGCTATGGCGATGTCGGGCGCCGAGGAGTCGTTCCACCAAGTCTCGGTGCCAGAGCTCAACGGCGTGTTTGCGTGCGGAGTGGGTGTTGAGGAGGATGCAGCGAAGGTGGTTGGGTCCGGTCCTTGGAGGTTTGGTGGTTCTGTTGCAGGTGAAGTTGCAGGTGCGGCAAGAGAAAGGTCTGTGGGTGCGCTTCGTGGTGGCCTGGAAGCAGCAGTTGTCACGGCCGGTGTTAAGTGCGAGGAGATAGCTGGCGTTGTATCGGAGTCTGGCGTTGTGGTGTGCGCGGGGTCCAGGGGTTCTGGCGCTGGGCGCGATCCAGGCGCGGACGGGCGCAGACGGGCTTGCCTCTGGCGTGCCAGCGGCACGGCCGCGCAGCAGCTGCCATCTAAGGCGGGGAGGGAGGGAGGAGCAGCTGGGAGGCGGGAGCGGGGCGGCGAGGGGTCGGGGCCGCAGGGGAGCACCGGTAGGGAATGGGTTGAGGGGAAACAGAAGAGAAGGGGGGGACGAGCTGGAAGCGAGGGCAACAGTAAAGTACAGAATCACAAGGCAGGCACTAAATCAGATGGGGCACAACAGACAGCAGTATCGAACTCACGGAGGAGGAGCAGCGGCAGCGAGGGAGGTGCTGGCACACAGGTGGAGCTGTGCGGCAGCAGGGGAGCGACCTGGCCTGCAAGCAGGATCAGGGGTCACTCCTGCTGTCGTGCAGCGGCCGCCATTTAAGGCGGGGAGGGAGGGAGGAGCAGCTGGGAGGCGGGAGCGGGGCGGCGAGGGGCCGGGGCTGCAGGGAAGCAGCGGAGGGGAACGGGCTGAGGGGAAACAGAAGAGAAGAGGGGGGAGGGGGGAATGAGCTAGAAGCGAGGGCAACAGTGCAGTACAGAATCACAAAAAGAAAAGCACGCACTGAATCAAAGGGGCAGTAGTACAGTACAGAATCACAAGGCAGGCACTAAATCAGATGGGGCACAACAGACAGCAGTATCGAACTCACGGAGGAGGAGCAGCGGCAGCGAGGGAGGCGCCGGCACACAGGTGGAGCTGTGCGGCAGCAGGGGAGCGACCTGGCCTGTGCAATTTATCCCCGCCTGATTATGTTGGCGGGGTTACCGCGGCAGACGGGAAGACCGTCCGTCGCTTTTCCGCCCAGTCGATGAGTCGACTGGGCGAAAAAGGTTTGAATATGGTGGCGATGTCTGTTAGACACCGCCATCCATATTACAATTAATGCGTGGAACAGCCTTTCCGTGGCGGCGGCGCCGCGGAAAGGCTTGCGGATTTCGCAGTTGGAGGCCCGTTGCGGGCCCCCAGGATGTTGGGGGGTTGGAGTTACCTATGGTACCTCCCTGCATTGGCACGGACAAAGTGATAGGCACCGCGCGGTGCCTGTCACCTTGTGCATGCCAATGCACGACGTGCATTCCCAGCATTGTGGCGGGCGGTGCTGTGAGCACCGTCCGCCACAATGCTGGAAATAGAGGATGCCACCACCAAGGTGGCGGTGGCATCCTAATTGCCAGTGCGGGACCGCCGCACCACTGGCGGCCGGTCCCAGCACCGCTAGGGTCGTACGCCCGCCATCCTAATAGGCCCCCTACTGTTGTTTTCTATTTTTTCCGCACAATGTTATTCATTAGTGCGGCAGAGTGTGCATTTTTGACAACAAATGTGTGAGTAGATGTGTTTAAATGCTGGTAGTCTAAAACTAGATGGTATGAATTGTCTGGTTTCATTACAGGAAACAAGCAATTATTCATGGGTGAAGTGCAATTTTCTATTACACCCTGGTATTCAAGTTGTTATAGGATTTGCCTATCTCATTTTTTTAGCTTCATGTTTAATTTGGTACTGTCTCTGGGGTTGAGGAACTGAATTTAATGGGATCTTGAGATGAGGTGACTCATCATCCCACCCAACATGATTGCGGTATAGAGCAGGAGCTAGCGCTAATGCCCACTCCTTGGCATGTAAATGTTTAATTGATTCTGGAACGAGGTCAGAGAAAGCAGGTAAAATTACTGTTTCCCCCATTGGGCATTCCATTACGAACTCAGATGGCCAGTCTCTTCAGCCAAAAGGATATCATAACCATATGTGAAGTTCTCCCAAAAGAGAGCCTTGGTGTTTCTGGATATGCCCCCCTCCAATTGGCGTGTTCTTTTGTATAAACAGTGGGGGACACTTACCCTTGTATCAGGTGTTTCCACCGTGATATGCTCACTCAGCGCTACTACAGCCAGATAATCCATCAGGTTCCAGCGAGCTATTGTGACTTCTGCTGCGCTGTCCAGCATCATCACTGCCCATTCCCCGTTCAGAGTCCTCAGTAGCCTGGGGATGTCTTATTTTAATCCCTTCTTTCTTCTTCTTTTTAAATTGAGGTTTAGGAGTCTTTTGTTTGTCTTCTTTTTTAATGATGTAGTCTGACGTGCAATGTGTTCCCCTCTTCAGCTTCACACGCTCTTCTGATCTGCACTTTGACCGTCCACCTCTCTTCGAACGTGTATTGGATGACTCCTGAAAGGAACGAGAGGTACGTGTATTAGTGTCCTGTCAGGCTATCTAATATTATAAGGGTTATCAGATTATATTTCTTATCATTGGATTCCTGTTGAGGAGACCCCCCCAGTGATTGTGTATTGTTTTGTTTATTGTGCCATGTCTTCTTGGAAGAATCTAGTGCTTGCTTAGAGTTATCCTTTAAAGAATTACTCTTAACCTGTGGTTTCCCAGGTCTGGCTCCCAAATTATCTCTACCTAGCATAGCAAAGGTTTCTACGATAATTTTAAGCAATTCCTGCTTCTGCTGGGCAGGAGTGAACTCCGTCAAGCGGTAGTGTATATCTAACCCGTGGCTGGTTCTTCCTGTTTTGTTTAAATATAATTAGCCAAAATTTGTCATTCTAGATGCACATCATACTCACAAGAGGGCGGACGCTTTTGCCGATTGGCGGTGGCCATTTTGGAAGGGTTCCCACTCCAGTCTTCCAGGCAATGACCGGGTGGAAACACTAGCTTTAAAACCGGCACCCGATGTGAGACGCGCTAATATGCGGTCTCGAGGGGAACGAATAGGTAGGGTTCCGTCGAGGAGAGCTCATATCAAGTAAGTCCTTTCCTTTGCAGGTGATGAAGAAAACCGGGCAACTGCGGGATCCCCCACGGCAGTCCCCGCGTTTTTTCACAGCATTTTCTAGAGAGTGAGGACATTTATTACACTTTGTCCATCCTTACAGAATTCGAAAAGGAGCCCCCTCATCCCCTCAAGATCATGGGGCACAATTTTGCCTTTTAATGAGTATGTGATTAAGTGTTTTTGTGCATACTTGATGTTTGTGTGTCATGTTTTAAAGTCACGAGGTTTATGTTTTAATAATATCACTCACTATTGCCACTCGAGCAAGCAGCAATGTGTTTTTCCTCCTACCTAGCACGACGAAACACGAGATTACTGCTAGATTCACATACCATAGAGGAGCATTATGTGTGAGAAACCAACGTTCATATTGAATATACTTACCAACCACCACTGGGGGGCTGCTGTTCCCATAACAATGTTCTTCTTTTTATCCTACAGATACTACGTGACCAATGGTTTATCGTATCTATAAATTAATGAATGCATATTAGTTGCAGCGTGTTCTTTCTTCCTTTATCATTTTTACTATTTACCTTCATTTTAGGTCACCTTTGGAGTGGTACACACAGGGCAGGACCCTGTGTAGTCCTGAAGAAGAGCTCTGGGGAGGCTCGAAACATGTTGAGATATACTAGGGACCCCTAACCCATTACAGCTAGGTTTCTCCCAGTATCTCACCCTGTTTTTCGACATACCAACTAGGAGCTAGAATAAAGTTATTGCGTTCACTAGTTAGGTGTTTTTAACTCACCTCTCCCACTCCACAACACCACTACACTACACATGGTTCTCACAAAAGTGCTCCTACATAACTTCGC
This sequence comes from Triturus cristatus, assembly GCF_964204655.1. Classification (NCBI taxonomy): domain Eukaryota; kingdom Metazoa; phylum Chordata; class Amphibia; order Caudata; family Salamandridae; genus Triturus; species Triturus cristatus. Next base: position 882,057,179 of record NC_140591.1, read on the forward strand.
AAGTCGCAGCACGCCTCAATCCGCAGCGGATTGAGATGGCCCCTATGATGAAGCATGTCACCAAGGGGAAACCCTGGTGAGTGAGGGGACTCAAGAAAGAATTTTTTCTTTCCTGTCTGCTGATTTTCCAACTCAGATTGAGCGAAAATCATATCCCTTTTGCTAGGTTCTTTACATCTCGGATTTTGTAGGTCTACTATCTAATGCAGCTGCCTCCCCTTTTATGTTACTCAACATAATGGTGGATACTGGGGCAAAATTGTACATCAGTTTCATCCCTAAGTCCAGGGCAGGTGCTGCCACATACTCATTCATAAGCTGTTTAACACATCAGGTAAGACATTCAGTGAAGGGGTACCATGTGTTTTGGTATAAATACCTCAAGTGGCACAATCTTGTGACTGGGTGACCCATCCCCATAGGCAAGCAAATTGTTAATATTCGTGCGGGCCCATATGGGGAAAAACTGCCTCGAACTGGCTCGTATTTGTGCTATACAGAATGGAATTCGCTCCCATTACGGCATTCAGCGTTTACGGGCTGATACCCATAGGAGTCAGTTGTGGTTGTGAAGCCTAAGCTGTCCACACAGGGTTTCATTGTGAGTATTCACATTATGAACTGTGTAAGATTTCTGTAAATTTTTACTAGATCTTCGTATAGTGTTGTTAATTCTGCTGCATCTACATTAGCAATATTAGGATGTGGTGTATAAGCAGCTAAGACCGGCCATGTTGCTCCTTCTTTACTGAGCGGACCGAGTCTTATGTTTTTGATGGTGTGGAGGAGGGTGCCTTTAAATCAATGTATGTGTTCTAGGTAAGTTAATGGAATTTCTATATCCAACTGTGTGTGAGCATCCGCAGCCGGGAATGTAACCCAAGAATAGAAATCCTCTGTTCAGAATGCTCAGGTTCCTCTGTACTTATTTTTAAGCTGTTCTGCAACTCTACTTATAGCACAGGGAGAGCCTCTTCTTGAGCCAATTGTTTATCTTTTCTTCTGTAATGTCTGCATCATTTTTGTATAGATTCTTGAAAAAATGTACAAAAGCCTCCTCTATATCTAGACCATTAGTCAACGTTCACCGGTCTCCTTGATTATTATTTCCTTAATCTGATTTTTTTCATCTATATACCCTCGTATTCCATGCCAGAAGTTTCAGACAACCTTCCCCATATTTATGGTGAGCCAATCTGCCGGCCTCCCATCTGGTCCATCTAAATAGTCAACCAATTCCTCTTTTGCATATTCTAACTTATGACTTAGATTTACCTGTTTCCCGACAGTATGGCAGGAGTATGAAACTCTTTGTAACTCCTCGATCTTCAATTTCAAATCCCTCAGGCTATGCCTGTGTTCATTTTAGTTTCTGTGCTGCATAACTTATTATCCTCCCCCGGATAAATGCTTTGTAAGCCTCCCCTATGATGTGCAGAGAGGCAGAGTCTTAATTTATCTAAAGAAAACTTTACTGTATCTTTCTCAAGTTGACTAATAACTGATGGGTTGCTTAACAAAGTTCTATCCACAGTCCATCTTGATGTTTCTACATCTTTATCAAGCTGAAGCTCCAACTTCACTGCTGAGTGATCTGACGAGTGTTCCCACTGGTGCTCCACTTCTTTTACTTTTTGCCTCAACTACGTGCTTATCAAGAAGAAGTCAATCCAGGAGAAATTACCATATTTCTTATTATGGTAAGTGAAACCATTTCTATGGTCCACCCTCTGCCTCCAAATATCCATTAATCCTAAGGGCCCAATTGCAATGTCGGACGGACTGGAGTCCGCCCGACATCATTTGGAAACTGGATCCAAACGAACTCCTGTCGTCAGTTCCAGCCCAGCAAGTAAGATCGGTCGCAATCCTATACTTTACAATGGGAGCATGCATTCCGAACGTAATGCATGCTCTCATTGTAAAGAGCTGAGGTTCAGTTCATCCCTGCACCCCGTGGCAGGCACCTCAAGGTGCCTGCCACCAGGTGCAGGGATCAAGAGGGGAACACCATAGGTGCCCCCTAGGCCGTCATTCGGTAGCCATGCACCCATGGGGGCCCTGCTGTGGGGCCCCCAAAGACAGATTCCCAAAGCCTTTCTATGTCTGAAAGGCCAGCACAGAAAGGCTGTTGGAATCTGTCATCATAATCCTTCTGCCGGAAAAAGCCAGCTGAGGGATTACTGAAGTTGCCCAAATGCTGGATGGGCTCTCTGAGCCCATCGGAGGCCATTCAGAAATCCAATTCAGATTCCCTTCTGACTCACCCCATCAAAATGGGTCGCTAGGAAAGGAATCCGACCAGCTGATTATGATGTGGTCTCAAGGGCTCCGACCGATGGTCGGAGCCGTTTCAGCCCGCATCGTAATGAGGCCCTTAGTCTTTTGTCATATGATGTACACAATCCCTCATCTTAGGGGAGTTGACCGCAGGTCTGGTGGTGAATTTGTCTAGAATAGACTGTAGCAATACATTGAAATCACCTCCTATCACAATGAGGTTCCCGACCTCAACTAGTTGACCGTACAGGTCTTAAAGAGGTCCTGGGTCATCAATATTTGGGCCGTAGTACCCTATATAAGTATACCCAACTCTACTTATTTTTGTATTTACTATCAGCTATCTCCCCACGGAGCCAGCAACATAGTTTTTCTCCTTGGCCTGAGCTGAATTTCCCATCAAAATTGTGACCCCCTTCACATTACACCTCTGATTTCTATGTGCAAACTGACAAATCCATTTTTTCCCTTTAAGATTTTATCCCATTCTCCCTGGAGTAGGTGAGTTTCCTGCAATATTATGACCATGCTGTCTGATTGTTTCAGGTAGTCTAAAATTCTCCTCCTCCTACCATGTGCCCGATGTTAGGGAAACACTTGCACTACCCTCCCAGGAGCAAGTGAATGAAACTCACCAGACACAGCAGTTTGCTCAGAAACAGAGTGAAATGCATCATTGCTGATCAGCAAGGAAAAGGTTAGGTTTCCTGCCTTAGGGGCTCTCAGCCTGCTACTTTCCAGAGTGACTGTTTTCTGGGTGTTATATACATTTTAGTAATGCTGTGTCAGTGGAACTAGAATAAGGCACCAAGCTAAAAAGACTAACAGGAAAGTGCAAGATCTGCACCATGCCAATCATAAACAGCTAGATATACGGGCAGACCATGAAAGGCTGGCTCAGTACTGTGCCAAATATACTGCAGATTTACTGTGACAAGCAAAGTGACCTCTAAGGTGGTTCAGAATAGCTGTTGAAGCTTGTCCAGGCAAGGTCAGATAGGAAGGCCTTTGGAGCTCCGGGTCTCATGTTAGTGTGATATATCTAAGCATGATATATTTGTAGTGCATACATGAGTTTATATGGATATACATACTTTTCAAAATTCCTCTCTTTAGGATAGTCCTATCCTTCATTAGTGTAAAACATATGTATATATATATATTACCTACTGGCGGTCGCCAGTAGGTAGTTATAGTTAGGACCTATTTTCCATAGGAAATCCGCAACATTCTATTCCCAATAACTTTGGCGCCGATTGACGAATCTTCGCGAAATTTTCAAAACTTTTGGCCAGTTCCGGTCCGCTCCTATCCTGAAAGTCTCGGGATGATTCGTGTAGCGGGGGCCGAGAAAAAAGGGGGGTCCCAAAACGTGTTTTCCCCATGCAATTTCCCATAGGACCTTTAGCCGCAGCTACAGCCCGAACTGCAGAACGGAATTACACCAAATTTGGCAAAGAGGTAGTCCTCAGTTCAGACTCGTGCCTTTTGCTGAAATGGTGTCAATCTGTTCAGTAGTTCCTGAGAAAATCTAAATCAAAATCAGATATATATCTGGGAGGAGCCTAACCACACATCTCATTGTGAGATCTGATTGGCTGCCAGCACTTCATCCAAGAAGTGTTGGCAGCCATCTTGGGACCAATATACATGATAGCACCTCATTAAAAAGCATTGCAGTTAATAGAAGGTTTTAAGACTTTAGTTACATTATAAATCATTTGTTGATGGTATCATACTCAGTTTAGGAATTCTGGTGTGTTCTAAGGTGATTCTACCATGTGAAAAAGCCTTCTGCTGGGATATCATGAATCATGTTTGAGAGAAAAATATTTTCTCATGCTTTTCCCACAGAGGTTTGGAAGGTGATCTATAAGCTAACCTGTGAGCATATTTTCTGTAAATTCACATTATCTTTCTCAGTCATGTGAGAATGAAGTCTGACATTCTCAGTAAAACATGTACATCCAACAAGGGCAGAGACTGTCAGTTGATTCCTTTGTGTTCTACTGCAGCTTCCCAGAGTGCTCTAAAGAACAACTAGAGCGCTAACAGTCCTACTTATGACAAACGTATGGCACACCTTACGCCATCTTGATTGGAATAAAGTGGTAACTCTTAAAACATTTAATTTAAAAAGGAACAAAATGAGAGGGTTCATTTTGCCATAGAAAGTATGATCAGTGCTGCAGAAAGAAAAATTAGCGCACATTTTGAGTGACTTCTCAAATCCTCTTCTATTTCATTAAAAAATTCTGACATGCAGACTGAAACATGCACTTTGAATACCAACAGCAGACTTCCCTGGTGAGCAGTAGCTTTACTACAGTGATCTAATGAGCAACTAGAGTGCTAACATTCTGAATTTATGTCAAATCAGTGACACATCCAAATGCCTTCTTGATGGAATCAAAGTAAAAAACTGAAAGTATTCCTACTGAGGAGACTGTAGTAAATGAGGAAATTAGGAAACTTCATAACAAATAAGTCTCCCAAGATGGCCACCAGAGACAAAAGAGCCCAAATGTAGCCCAAATATCACCCAGATGTAGCCCAAGTATAGCCCAATGACAGAATGTCCCAGAGTGTTCTAAAGAACAACTAGAGCGCTAACAGTCTTACTTATTACAAAAGTATGGCACACCTGAAGCCATCTTGATTGGAATAAAGTGGTAACACTTAAAACATTTAATTTGCAAAGGAACAAAATGAGGGGGCTCATTTTGCCATAGAAAGTATGATTAATTCTGCAGAAAGAAAAATTAGGGCACATTTTGACTTCTCAAATCCTCTTCTATTTCATTAAAAAATTCTGACATGCAGACTGAAACATGCACTTTGAATACCAGCAGCAGACTACCCTGGTGAGCAGTAGCTTTACTACAGTGATCTAATGAGCAACTAGAGTGCTAACATTCTGAATTTATGTCAAATCAGTGACACATCCGAATGCCTTCTTGATGGAATCAAAGTAAATAACTGAAAGTATTCCTACTGAGGAGACTGTAGTAAATGAGAAAATTAGGAAACTTCATAACAAATAAGTCTCCCAAGATGGCCACCAGAGACAAAGGAGCCCAAATGTAGCCCAAATATCACCCATCTGAATGCCTTCTTGATGGAACCAAAGTAAACAAGCATTGAAAATGCAATAGGTCTCGCCCTCGTTTAAGTTAAAGCAATTCTGTTTGTAATTAGGTGGCTTTTTAGCTTTGCTTTTATTAGTGTTTTTCAAACTTTCATGTACATAACATGCATATGTATGCATATATGTATATGTATATGTATGCATGCATTTATATTTGTATTTATATAGATATGCAGATTATATATATATTTATATATGTATGTATATATAAATACACATACATATATATAAATGCATATGCATATATATGCATATATATATGTGCATATGTGTGTGTGTAGAGAGAGGTAGAGGTGTAGAGGTAGAGAGTAGTAGAGAGAGAGGTAGAGAGAGGTTGAGAGGTAGAGAGTAGAGGATGAGTATTAGAGAGTAGAGAGTAGAGAGTGAATAGTAGAGTGGGTAGTAGAGAGAGTAGTAGCAAGGAGTAGAGTAGTAGAGAGTGAGTAGTAGAGTGAGTAGTAGAGAGTAGTAGAGAGTTAGAGAGTGAGTAGCAGAGAGAGAGTAATAGAGTAGTAGAGAGTGAGTAGTAGAGAAAGTAGTAGAGAGTGAGTAGTAGAGAGTGAGTAGTAGGGAATAGTAGAGAGTGAGTAGTAGAGTGAGTAGTAGAGAGTAGTAGAGAGCGAGTAGTAGAAAGCAAGTAGTAGAGTGAGCAGTAGTAGGGAGTAGTAGAGTAGTATAGGGTGAATAGTAGAGGGTAGTGGAGTAGTGGAGACTGAGTAGTAGAGAGTATTAGAGAGTGAGTAGTAAAGTGAGTAGTAGAGAGTAGTAGATAGTGAGTAGTAGAGAGTGAGTAGTAGAGAGAGTAGAGAGTAGTAGAGTAGTAGAGACTGAGTGGTGGAGAGTGAGTAGTAGAGAGTGAGTAGTAGTGAGTAGTAGAGAGTAGTAGAGCGTGAGTAGTAGAGAGTAGTAGAGTGAGTATTAGAGAGTGAGTAGTAGAGAAAGAGTAGTAGAGAGTAGTAGAGACTGAGTAGTAGAGAGTGAGTGGTAGAGAGTAGTAGAGTGAGTAGTAGAGAGTAGTAGAGAGTGAGTAGTAGAGAGTGAGTAGTAGAGAGAGTAGTAGAGAGTAGTAGAGAGTGAGTAGTAGAAAGTAGTAGAGAGCGAGTAGTAGAGAGTGAGTAGTAGAGAGTGAGTAGTAGAGAGTCAATAGTAGAGAGTAGGTAGTAGAGAGAGAGTAGTAGAGAGCGAGTAGTAGAGAGTAGTTGAGTGAGTAGTAGAGAGGGAGTAGTAGAGAGAGAGTAGTAGAGAGTAGTAGAGAGTGAGTAGTAGAGTAGTAGAGAGTGAGTGGTAGAGAGTAGTAGAGTGAGTAGTAGTAGAGAGTGAGTACTAGATAGTAGTAGTAGAGAGTAGTAAAGAGTGAGTAGTAGAGAGTAGTAGCGAGTGAGTAGTAGAGAGTCAGTAGTTTAATTTAAAAGGAACACAATGAGGGGGTTCATTTTGCCATAGAAATTATGATTAGTGCTGAAAAAAGATAAATTAAGGCACATTTTGATTGACTTCTCAAATCCTCTTCTATTTCATTAAAAAAGTCTGACATGCAGACTGAAACATGCACTTTCAATACCAGCAGCAGACTTCCCTGGTGAGCAGTAGCTTTACTACAGTGATCTAATAAGCAACTAGAGTGCTAACATTCCAAATTTATGGCAAATGTGTGACACATCTGAATACATTCTTGATGGAGTCAAAGTAAAAAACTGAAAGTATTTCCTACTGAGGAGACTGTAGTAAATGAGGAAATTAGGAAACTTCATAACAAATAAGTCTCCCAAAATGGCCACCACAGACAAAAGAGCCCAAATGTAGCACAAATATCACCCAGATGTAGCCCAAGTATAGCCCAATGACACTCCCAGAGTGTTCTAAATAACAACTAGAGCGCTAACAGTCTTAGTTATGACAAAAGTATGGCACACCTGAAGCCATCTTGATTGGAATAAAGTTGTAACACTTAAAACATTTAATTTGCAAAGGAACAAAATGAGGGGGCTCATTTTGCCATAGAAAGTATGATTAATGCTGCAGAAAGAAAAATTAGGGCACATTTTGACTTCTCAAATCCTCTTCTATTTCATTAAAAAATTCTGACATGCAGACTGAAACATGCACTTTGAATACCAGCAGCAGACTTCCCTGGTGAGCAGTAGCTTAACTACAGTGATCTAATGAGCAACTAGAGTGCTACCATTCAGAATTTATGGCAAATGTGTGATACATCTGAATGCCTTTTTGATGGAACCAAGTAAACAAGCATTGAAAATGGAATAGGTCTCGCCCTCGTTTAAGTTAAAGCAATTCTGTTTGTAATAAGGTGGCTTTTTAGCTTTGCTTGTATTAGTGTTTTTCAAACTTTCATGTACATAACATGCATATGTATGAATATATGTATATGTATATTCACTGAAGAAACCATAGGTTTCACACATGTTATAGTTACGAATTAGCATTTAAAAAACCTTGCAAATTCACTTAAAAAACCATAGGTTTCACACATGTTATAGTTAGCTGGACATTTCACTCGTAAAAAACCAATGAAATTCCCCCGTTATAGTTAGTGCAGGCAACTATAACTCACGTGACCGCAATCCTCTGCTGATGACGTCAGATATTACATCACTGTATTTAGACACTTATTTACCCATGTCTTCTTCCATTAATCTTTAGCTATACATATATTACAAATATTTATTTTTCAGAAAGACACATATGTCATCAGTGATGTAATATCTGACGTCATCAGCAGAGGATTGCGGTCGCGTGAGTTATAGTTGCCTGCACTAACTATAACGGGGGAATTTCATTGGTTTTTTACGAGTGAAATGTACAGCTAACTATAACATGTGTGAAACCTATGGTTTTTTAAGTGAATTTGCAAGGTTTTTTAAATGCTAATTCGTAACTATAACGTGTGTGAAACCTATGTTTTTTTCAGTGAATTTCAAAGGTTTTTTAAATGCTAATTTATGTATGTATTTTTTATTTTTTTTATGGGATTTTTAGCGTGCGCGCACGGTGCGCGAACCTCGCTTAATTTTCCGTTAAAAATTTAAAAAACATTTTTTACGTGTGTTTTTTCAGCGTGCGCGCACTCCGCGATTTTTCAAAAAAAAAATAAAATCTTTTTTTTGCCCTTGGGGGTCCTTCTGGGACCCCCTGACAAAGGCTAGGGGGTCAGGAACTGTCCACCCTGCCCCCTTTTCACGTTCTCCACATTTGTTTTTCACCCCCTCAGACTGCGAGAGACAAAATGGCGGCCGACACTTCCTGGTTTTGACCGATTCAAATGTTTACCGACATCTAACAACCAATCAGAATTGCGCTTGCGCACGGCAGGGAGCGCGCACCGTGCGCGCACGGTGCGCGCGTATAGATATTTATATGCTTTTAAATGCTATTTTCTCAGGAAATACTGAACAGATTTACACGAGACCTTCTAAAGGCACTTCCTTGACCTTATGGCTACCTCTCTGCCAAATTTCACGTAATTCTGTTCCGCCGTTCGGGCTGTACCTTCGACTAAAGGTCCTATGGAAAAATGCATGGGGAAAACGTGTTTTGGGACCCCCCTTTTTCTCGGCCCCCGCTTGACGAATCACCCCGAGACTTTCAGGGTAGGAGCTGAACGGAGTGCCCCATTTGTTTTGAAAATTTCGCGAGAATTCGTCAACCGGCGCCAAAGTTATTCAAAATAGAATTTTGAGATTTCCTATGGAAACTAGGTTGTAACTATAACTATCTACTGGTGACCGCCAGTAGATAATGTATGCATTCATTTATATCTGTATTTATATCGATATGCAAATTATATTTGTTTATATATGTATGTATATATATATACACATACATATATATAAATGAATATATATGTGCATATGTGTGCATGTGGAGCGAGGTAGAGGTAGAGGTGTAGAGAGGTAGAGGTAGAGATGTAGAGGTAGAGAGGTTGAGAGGTAGAGAGGCAGAGAGTAGTAAAGAGAGAGGTAGAGTGAGGTAGAGAGGTAGAGAGTGGAGAGTGAGCAATAGAGAGTAGAGAGTGAGTAGTAGAGAGTAGTAGAGAGAGTAGCAGAGAGTGAGTAGTAGAGAGTAGTAGAGTGAGTAGTAGAGAGTAGTAGAGCGTGAGTAGTAGAGTGAGTAGTAGAGAGTAGTAGAGAGTGAGTAGTAGAGAGTGAGTAGTAGAGAGTAAGTAGTAGAGAGTGAGTAGCAGAGAGAGAGTAGTAGAGAGTGAGCAGTAGAGTGAGTATTAGAGAGATTTGTAGAGCGAGAGTAGTAGTGAGTGAGTAGTAGAGAGTACTAGAGAGGGAGTAGTAGAGTGTGAGTAGTAGAGAGTAGTAGTAGAGAGTAGTAGTAGAGAGAGTAGTAGAGAGTGAGTAGTAGAGAGTAGTAGAGAGTGAGTAGTAGTAGAGAGAGTAGTAGAGACTGAGTAGTAGAGAGAGAGTAGTAGAGAGTGAGTAGTAGAGAGTAGTAGAGAGTGAGTAGTGGAGAGAAGTAGAGAGTGAGTAGTAGCGAGAGAGTAGTAGAGAGTAGTAGAGTAGTAGAGAGTGAGTAGTAGAGAGTAGTAGAGAGTAGTGGAGTAGTAGAGAGTGAGTAGTAGAGTGAGTATTAGAGAGTAGTAGAGTGAGTAGTAGAGAGCGAGTAGTAGAGAATGTGTAGTAGATAGTGAGTAGTAGAGAGTAGTAGAGAGTGAGTAGTAGAGATAGTAGTAGAGAGTGAGAAGTAGAGAGAGTAGTAGAGAGTAGTAGAGTAGTAGAGAGTGAGTAATAGAGCGAGTAGTAGAGAGTAGTTGAGAGTGCGTAATAGAGAGTGAGTAGTAGAGAGTAGTAGAGAGTGAGTAGTAGAAAGAGAGTAGTAGAGAGTGAGTAGTAGAGAGTAGTAGAGGGAGTAGTAGAGAGTGAGTAGTAGAGCGAGAGTAGTAGAGAGTGAGTAGTAGAGTAGTAGAGCGTGAGTGCTAAAGAGTAATAGAGAGTGAGTAGTAGAGAGTAAGTAGTAGAGAGTAGTAGAGAGTGAGTAGCAGAGAGAGAGTAGTAGAGAGTGAGCAGTAGAGTGAGTATTAGAGAGATTTGTAGAGCGAGAGTAGTAGAGAGTGAGTAGTAGAGAGTACTAGAGAGGGAGTAGTAGAGAGTGAGTAGTAGAGAGTAGTAGTAGAGAGTAGTAGTAGAGAGAGTAGTAGAGAGTGAGTAGTAGAGAGTAGTAGAGTGAGTAGTAGAGAGCGAGTAGTAGAGAGTGTGTATTAGATAGTGAGTAGTAGAGAGTAGTAGAGAGTGAGTAGTAGAGATAGTAGTAGAGAGTGAGAAGTAGAGAGAGTAGTAGAGAGTAGGAGAGTAGTAGAGAGTGAGTAGTAGAGTGAGTATTAGAGAGTAGTAGAGTGAGTAGTAGAGAGCGAGTAGTAGAGAGTGTGTACTAGATAGTGAGTAGTAGAGATTAGTAGAGAGTGAGTAGTAGAGATAGTAGTAGAGAGTGAGAAGTAGAGAGAGTAGTAGAGAGTAGTAGAGTAGTAGAGAGTGAGTAATAGAGCGAGTAGTAGAGAGTAGTTGAGAGTGCGTAATAGAGAGTGAGTAGTAGAGAGTGAGTAGTAGAGAGTAGTAGAGAGTGAGTAGTAGAAAGAGAGTAGTAGAGAGTGAGTAGTAGAGAGTAGTAGAGTGAGTAGTAGAGAGTGAGTAGTAGAGCGAGAGTAGTAGAGAGTGAGTAGTAGAGTAGTAGAGCGTGAGTGCTAAAGAGTAGTAGAGAGAGAGTAGTAGAGAGTGAGTAGTAGAGAGTAGTAGAGAGTGAGTAGTGGAGAGTAGTAGAGAGTGAGTAGTAGAGAGAGAGTAGTAGAGAGTAGTAGAGTTGTAGAGAGTGAGTAGTAGAGAGTAGTAGAGTAGTAGAGAGTAGTGGAGTAGTAGAGAGTGAGTAGTAGTGTGAGTATTAGAGAGTAGTAGAGTGAGTAGTAGAGAGCGAGTAGTAGAGAGTGTGTAGTAGATAGTGAGTAGTAGAGAGTAGTAGAGAGTGAGTAGTAGAGATAGTAGTAGAGAGTGAGAGGTAGAGAGAGTAGTAGAGAGTAGTAGAGTAGTAGAGAGTAAGTAATAGAGTGAGTAGTAGAGAGTAGTTGAGAGTGCGTAATAGAGAGTGAGTAGTAGAGAGTGAGTAGTAGAGAGTAGTAGAGAGTGAGTACTAGAAAGAGAGTAGTAGAGAGTGAGAGTGAGTAGTAGAGCGAGAGTAGTAGAGAGTGAGTAGTAGAGTAGTAGAGCGTGAGTGCTAAAGAGTAATAGAGAGTGAGTAGTAGAGAGTGAGTAGTAGAGAGTAGTAGAGAGTGAGTAGTAGTAGAGAGAGTAGTAGAGACTGAGTAGTAGAGAGAGAGTAGTAGAGAGTAAGTAGTAGAGAGTAGTAGAGAGTGAGTAGCAGAGAGAGAGTAGTAGAGAGTGAGCAGTAGAGTGAGTATTAGAGAGATTTGTAGAGCGAGAGTAGTAGAGAGTGAGTAGTAGAGAGTACTAGAGAGGGAGTAGTAGAGAGTGAGTAGTAGAGAGTAGTAGTAGAGAGTAGTAGTAGAGAGAGTAGTAGAGAGTGAGTAGTAGAGAGTAGTAGAGTGAGTAGTAGAGAGCGAATAGTAGAGAGTGTGTATTAGATAGTGAGTAGTAGAGAGTAGTAGAGAGTGAGTAGTAGAGATAGTAGTAGAGAGTGAGAAGTAGAGAGAGTAGTAGAGAGTAGGAGAGTAGTAGAGTGAGTAGTAGAGTGAGTATTAGAGAGTAGTAGAGTGAGTAGTAGAGAGCGAGTAGTAGAGAGTGTGTAGTAGATAGTGAGTAGTAGAGATTAGTAGAGAGTGAGTAGTAGAGATAGTAGTAGAGAGTGAGAAGTAGAGAGAGTAGTAGAGAGTAGTAGAGTAGTAGAGAGTGAGTAATAGAGCGAGTAGTAGAGAGTAGTTGAGAGTGCGTAATAGAGAGTGAGTAGTAGAGAGTGAGTAGTAGAGAGTAGTAGAGAGTGAGTAGTAGGAAGAGAGTAGTAGAGAGTGAGTAGTAGAGAGTAGTAGAGTGAGTAGTAGAGAGTGAGTAGTAGAGCGAGAGTAGTAGAGAGTGAGTAGTAGAGTAGTAGAGCGTGAGTGCTAAAGAGTAGTAGAGAGAGAGTAGTAGAGAGTGAGTAGTAGAGAGTAGTAGAGAGTGAGTAGTGGAGAGTAGTAGAGAGTGAGTAGTAGAGAGAGAGTAGGAGAGAGTAGTAGAGTTGTAGAGAGTGAGTAGTAGAGTAGTAGAGAGTAGTGGAGTAGTAGAGAGTGAGTAGTAGAGTGAGTATTAGAGAGTAGTAGAGTGAGTAGTAGAGAGCGAGTAGTAGAGAGTGTGTAGTAGATAGTGAGTAGTAGAGAGTAGTAGAGAGTGAGTAGTAGAGATAGTAGTAGAGAGTGAGAGGTAGAGAGAGTAGTAGAGAGTAGTAGAGTAGTAGAGAGTGAGTAATAGAGTGAGTAGTAGAGAGTAGTTGAGAGTGCGTAATAGAGAGTGAGTAGTAGAGAGTGAGTAGTAGAGAGTAGTAGAGAGTGAGTAGTAGAAAGAGAGTAGTAGAGAGTGAGTAGTAGAGAGTAGTAGAGTGAGTAGTAGAGAGTGAGTAGTAGAGCGAGAGTAGTAGAGAGTAGTAGAGAGTGAGTAGTGTAGAGAGTAGTAGAGAGCGAGTAGTAGAGAGTGAGTAGTAGAGTGTGAATAGTAGAGAGTGAGTAGTAGAGAGTGAGTAGTAGAGAGTAGTAGAGTGAGCAGTAGAGAGTGAGTAGTAGAGTGAGAGTAGTAGAGAGTGAGTAGTAGAGAGTGAGTAGTAGAGAGTAGTAGAGTGAGTAGTAGACAGTGAGTAGTAGAGTAGTAGAGTGAGTAGTAGAGAGTAGTAGAGAGTAATAGTAGAGAGTAGTAGTGAGTAGTAGAGAGTAGTAGAGAGTAGTAGAGAGTGAGTAGTAGAGTAGTCGAGAGTGAGTAGTAGAGAGTAGGCAGTCAGTGTCAGTCAGTGTCAGTCAATCAGTGTCAGTCAGTCAATCAGTGTCAGTCAGTGTCAGTGTCAGTCAGTCAGTCAATCAGTGTCAGTCAGTGTCAGTAAATCAGTGTCAGTCAGTGTCAGTGTCTGTCAGTGTCAGTCAGTGTCAGTCAGTCAGTGTCAGCTAGCGCAGCTCTGCTGACCTGGTTCTCTGGCTCTAAAGCAGCTCTGCTGACCTTGTTCTCTCCCTCTAAAGCAGCTCTGCTGACCTGGTTTCTCTGGCTCTACAGCAGGTCTGCCGACCTGGTTCTCTGGCTCTAGAGCAGCTCTGCTGACGTAGTTCTTAGGCTACAGAGCAGCTCTGCTGATCTGGTTCTCTGGCTGCACAACAGCTCTGCTGACCTGGTTCTCTGGCTCGAAAGCAGCTCTGCTGAGCCGGTTGCATGGCTCTAAAGCAGTTCTGCTGACATGGTTCTCTGGCTCTAGAGCAGCTCTGCTGGCCTGGTTCTCTCCCTCTGGAGCAGCTCTGCTGACCTGGTTCTCTCCCTCCAAAGCAGCTCGACTGACCTGGTTTCTCTGGCTCTACAGTGGCTCTGCTGACCTGGTTCTCTGGCTCTAGAGCAGCTCTGCTGACCTGGTTGTTAGGCTCTAGAGCAGCTCTGCTGACCTGGTTCTCTGGCTCTAAAGCAGCTCTGCTGACCTGGTTCTATGGCTCTAAGTAGCTCTGCTGACTTGGTTCTCTGGCTCTAGAGCAGCTCTGCTGACCTGGTTCTCTGGCTCTAAAACAGCTCTGCTGGCCTAGTTCTCTGGCTCTAAAGCAGCTCTGCTGACCTGGTTCTCTCCCTCTAAAGCAGCTCTGCTGACACGGTTTCTCTGGCTCTACAACAGCTCTGCTGACCTTGTTCTCTGGCTCTAAAGCAGCTCTGCTGACCAGTTTCTATGGGTCTAAAGCAGTTCTGCTGACCTGTTTCTCTGGCTCTAGAGCAGCTCTGCTGACCTGGCTCTCTCACTCTAAAGCAGCTCTACTGACCTGGTTTCTCTGGCTCTACAGCAGCTCTGCTGACCTGGTTCTCTGGCTCTAGAGCAGCTCTGCTGACCTAGTTTCTCTGGCTCTACAGCAGCTCTGCTGACCTGGTTCTCGGCCTCTAGAGCAGCTCTGCTGACCTGGGTCTCTAGCTCTAAAGCAGCTCTGCTGACCTGGTTCTCTGGCTCTAAAGCAGCTCTGCTGACCTGGTGGTTCTCTCCCTCTAAATCAGCTCTGCTGACCTGGTTCTTTGGCTCTAGAGCAGCTCTGCTGACCTGGATCTCTGCCTCTAGAGCAGCTCTGCTGACCTGGTTCTCTGGCTCTAAAGCAGCTCTGCTGACCTGGTTCTATGGCTCTAAAGCAGCTCTGCTGCCTGGTTCTCTGGCTCTAGAGCAGCTCTGCTGACCTGGTTCTCTGGCTCTAAAGCAGTTCTGCTGACCTGGATCTCTCCCTCTAAAGCAGCTTTGCTGACCTGGTTTCTCTGGCTCTACAGCAGCTCTGCTGACCTGCTTCTCGGCCTCTAGAGCAGCTCTGCTGACCTGAGTCTCTGGTTCTAGAGCAGCTTTGCTGACCTGGGTCTCTGGTTCTAGAGCAACTCTGCTGACCTGCGTCTTAGGCTCTAGAGCAGCTCTGCTGACCTGGTTCTCCGGCTCTGCTGACCTGGTGTCTCTGGCTCTAGAGCACCTCTGCTGACCTGGTTCTCTGGCTCTAGAGCAGCTCTGCTGACCTGGTTCTCTGCCTCTAGAGCACCTCTGCTGACCTGGTTCTATGGCTCTAAGTAGCTCTGCTGACTTGGTTCTCTGGCTCTAGAGCAGCTCTGCTGACCTGGTTCTCTGGCTCTAAAGCAGCTCTGCTGACCTGGTTCTCTGGCTCTAAAACAGCTCTGCTGGCCTAGTTCTCTGGCTCTAAAGCAGCTCTGCTGACCTGGTTCTCTCCCTCTAAAGCAGCTCTGCTGACACGGTTTCTCTGGCTCTACAACAGCTCTGCTGACCTGGTTCTCTGGCTCTAAAGCAGCTCTGCTGACCCGTTTCTATGGCTCCAAAGCAGTTCTGCTGACCTGTTTCTCTGGCTCTAGAGCAGCTCTGCTGACCTGGTTCTCTCACTCTAAAGCAGCTCTACTGACCTGGTTTCTCTGGCTCTACAGCAGCTCTGCTGACCTCTAGAGCAGCTCTGCTGACCTGGTTCTCTGGCTCTAAAGCAGCTCTGCTGACCTGGTTCTCTGGCTCTGCTGACCTGGTTTCTCTGGCTCTGCAGCACCTCTGCTGACCTGGTTCTCTGGCTCTAGAGCAGCTCTGCTGACCTGGGTCTCTGCCTCTAGAGCAGCTCTGCTGACCTGGTTCTCTGGCTCTTGAGAAGCTCTGCTGACCTGGTTCTCTGCCTCTAGAGCAGCTCTGCTGACCTGGTTCTCTGGCTCTAAAGCAGATCTTATGACCTGGGTCTCTGGCTCTAGAGCAGCTTTGCTGACCTGGGTCTCTGGTTCTAGAGCAGCTCTGCTGACCTGCTTCTTAGGCTCCAGAGCAGCTCTGCTAATCTGGTTCTCTGGCTTTACAATGGCTCTGCTGACCTGGTTTCTTTGGCTCTACAGCACCTCTACTGACCTGGTTCTCTGCACTCACGATGCACGCACCCGACTTCGCGAAAATATATTTAAAAATAATATAAGTTTATTATAAGTACAAATATGTTATTTTTATGACTATCTTAGATAATCTCTTGCCCTAATATGTATATTAAAGACACATATATATCATTTTGGAACATGACATTTTTTTGCGGGAGTTGCGCATCCAGCACGCCCCAGAATGTATATGACATCACGCGGGACCCTCCACCGCGCAAGCATCTCGTACCGTAATGCGCATGTGTCGCGAATGCGCGGGAGCAGGAGTCATGGACTGGTCGCATACCAATTGCGCACATCACGTAATATTAAATGTATATGATGTAACTGAAAAACACACAGCCGTCACACACTGTACGTGGATCCTTCACGACTTTTCTAAAATAGCTGCTAGAATCCACGCACCCACCGTGATGTGTACACTTTGGTGCCGATCACGATCCGGTAAAAAATTCCCCCGTGCGACTCGTATCGGGTCTTTTTACCGTACGAATCGTCCAAGTGCCGTACGAACTGGCAATCACGATTCGCATGGTAAAAAGTCCATACGACCCGCACCGGGAATCAATCCCCACACGTCCTCGGGACGGAAAATGTGTCCGACACGTCCTCGGACGATTTACCTTACAAACGTAAAAATCCAAGTCCGACCGAGGAATCACGATCCATCCCGTGCGTCCGAGCCTACAACCGTATGGAAAAAACACCGTCCGCACCGAACACCAATAGCAACCATGGAGACATGTGCCCGCATACGCGCCCAACACTCCCCCCAGCCCCCGTACGTCCGACACGTACCCCCCGTATATGTATACCCCCACCCGTCCATGTACACCCCAGTACGTTCCAGTCGTACCCCCACCCCAGTACGTGTCGTACCACCGTCTATGTACACCCCCCCACCCCTGTACGTGTCGTACCACCGTCTATGTACACCCCCCCACCCCTGTACGTGTCGTACCACCGTCTATGAACACCCCAGTACGTTCCAGTCGTACCCCCACCCCAGTACGTGTCGTACCACCGTCAATGTACACCCCCCACCCCTGTACGTGTCGTACCACCGTCTATGTACACCCCCCCACCCCTGTACGTGTCGAACCACCGCCCATGTACACCCCAGTACGTTCCAGTCGTACCCCCACCCCAGTACGTGTCGTACCACCGTCTATGTACACCCCCCACCCCTGTACGTGTCGTACCACCGTCTATGTACACCCCCCCACCCCTGTACGTGTCGTACCACCGCCCATGTACACCCCAGTACGTTCCAGTCGTACCCCCACCCCAGTACGTGTCGTACCACCGTCTATGTACACCCCCCCACCCCTGTACGTGTCGAACCACCGCCCATGTACACCCCAGTACGTTCCAGTCGTACCCCCACCCCAGTACGTGTCGTACCACCGTCTATGTACACCCCCCACCCCTGTACGTGTCGTACCACCGTCTATGTACACCCCCCACCCCTGTACGTGTCGTACCACCGTCTATGAACACCCCAGTACGTTCCAGTCGTACCCCCACCCCAGTACGTGTCGTACCACCGTCAATGTACACCCCCCACCCCTGTACGTGTCGTACCACCGTCTATGTACACCCCCCCACCCCTGTACGTGTCGAACCACCGCCCATGTACACCCCAGTACGTTCCAGTCGTACCCCCACCCCAGTACGTGTCGTACCACCGTCTATGTACACCCCCCACCCCTGTACGTGTCGTACCACCGTCTATGTACACCCCCCACCCCTGTACGTGTCGTACCACCGCCCATGTACACCCCCCCACCCCTGTACGTGTCGTACCACCGCCCATGTACACCCCAGTACGTTCCAGTCGTACCCCCACCCCAGTACGTGTCGTACCACCGTCTATGTACACCCCCCCACCCCTGTACGTGTCGTACCACCGTCTATGTACACCCCCCCACCCCTGTACGTGTCGTACCACCGTCTATGAACACCCCAGTACGTTCCAGTCGTACCCCCACCCCAGTACGTGTCGTACCACCGTCAATGTACACCCCCCACCCCTGTACGTGTCGTACCACCGTCTATGTACACCCCCCCACCCCTGTACGTGTCGTACCACCGCCCATGTACACCCCAGTACGTTCCAGTCGTACCCCCACCCCAGTACGTGTCGTACCACCGTCAATGTACACCCCCCACCCCTGTACGTGTCGTACCACCGTCTATGTACACCCCCCCACCCCTGTACGTGTCGTACCACCGTCTATGTACACCCCCCCACCCCTGTACGTGTCGTACCACCGCCCATGTACACCCCAGTACGTTCCAGTCGTACCCCCACCCCAGTACGTGTCGTACCACCGTCTATGAACACCCCAGTACGTTCCAGTCGTACCCCCACCCCAGTACGTTCCTGGCGCACCCCCAACACAACCTTCTAAGTACGGAGCGCACCCCATGCCCCAACATCACAACCGCATGTACGAGTCGTACAAAGCCACACACAAGGACCAAATCGTACAACCAAATGGCCCATGTACACACCGAACACACGCTCAAAACGCACGTACACAACAAGGACAAAACAAAACAACTCAACAATACACCATTCGCAAGGCACACAGCCACTAAACATGGCCAACAACCACTAAAATAACACAATCACTGACCTGCAACTGTCAAAAACAAACAGAGGCCCAATACACCACCACTCCTTATAACACACCCACCCAAAATTCAAACACTGCCACACCCACCCATGGACCAATAAAAAGGGCCCACACACACAAACCATGAGCCTTTGCAACAGACCCACTGCTGCCAGACACCACAGAACCAGACTACAAGCGACACCACATCTTACACTTGCACACCTTCACACGACCACCCTCACAAACACCCTCTCATCACATTCACACACACACACAACCATCCACACCCCCCCCCAACATCCACACACCCCCCACACCCACACCATCCCCACCCACACCCCTCACAATGCCCACTACCAAGAATCCAAAGTTCAGTCACCGAGAGTTGGAGGTCCTTGTTGATCAAATCCTCAGAGTCGAGCCACAGATCTTTGGAACATTGGTCAGAAGCACCAGCCAGGCAGCCAAAACAGCCATGTGGCAGACCATCGTCGATGCTGTGAATGCTGTTGCGGACACCAGGAGGACCAAGCAGGATTGCCAGAACAGGTGGTACGATCTGCGGAGGAGGGTCAGAGCCAAGAGACAGGAGGAACACGACCAGGCCAACGCCACCGGAGGAGGGCCCTCCCGCAGACCCGTACAGTACCATCCCTGGGAGGAGAGGGTGATGGCCATACTGCCGGTGGAGGCAGTTGAAGGAGTAGAAGGACTCCGAGACCCGGGTGAGTACACAAACAACGCACCTCACATGGGGGGAACTGCAACCACAACCAAAATTAATAACAGGCACGCAAACACCACAAGCCATCGCATTACTCAACCACACTCCATGAGCAGGCACATGCCACTGCTGCCACCATGCCCCATGCACCCAGCTGGACAATGTCAAGTCACAGGCCACAGAAGACAACAACACATGACACGGTAACCCGGATGGCGGGAGGCTGGGCACCAAGAATCACATAGTGCGACTCCAAAGCAGACAACAATGCCCTCTGCCCATATGGCCTAGGTCACAGCCAGACAAACACTGTGTCCCAACACAGGAATGACTTGCCAGCAAATGGCGGATGCCTTGCATCAACACATGGGGGTGAAGGCACTGTTTTGCACATGCCAGCAGCTAATGAACAGCCAACAGTGTGAAAGAGTGGCAGCACACACCACCACAGCAGCAGCGCACAGACACACAGCAGACAAAATGGGTGCCTGGAGATCAGAAACAAACTCACATCAACAGGCCAAGGGCCACTCAAAGATCTGCTAACAGTGTGTGCCCAGGAAGCTGGGCCAAGGTGACAGAGGGTGACACACGGAGGGAGGGAGAGGGGGACACAGAGGGAGGGAGAGGGGGACAGAGAGGGAGGGAGACACAGGAAGATGGACAGAGGGAGGAGGCTGACACACAGAGGGAGGGAGAGGGGGACAGAGAGGGAGGGAGAGGGGGACACAGAGGGAGGGAGAGGGGGACACAGAGGGAGGGAGAGGGGGACAGAGAGGGAGGGAGAGGGGGACAGAGAAGGAGGGAGACACAGGGAGAGCAAATCAGTCCTTTGGTGTGTGGGAATGTCTGCTCGTCAGCAGGTGGACTGCGTGCATGTAGACAAGGGTGCCCAGTGCCAGAACCCCCCCTCTTCATCATGGCAAAACGCAGGGCCATGTCACAACCTGTACACGAGCACAAGGACAGCCACCTGCATCATATGAGTGTGTGGATCCACTCCATGTGCACATGTACAGTGCTACAAGGAAGGCGCAAACGCATAGCTCGGCACACATGCACACTCCACTGCTGACTGCAGTCACACTTGACGCAGCAAGTAAGACTGTGCCACACATAGTTAAAGGGGCCAAATTGGTGCCCAAGGGACACACACATGCACAAGTGCACTGTGAGTGGAATGCAAGACAGATCCTAATTCCAAGAGGAAATGTGCCAACTTTGTAACGGATGCAACATGGATGTTGCATGGATCCAAAGTAACATTGTCTCTCTCACACACAGGTCAACGTCGTGCTGCACCCCCCAACACTGGGGGGGAACACTCACAGGACCCGGATCTGCAGGAGACCGATCCCACCGGCAGCGACCACTCTCACCACTCTGCGGACGACCCCGACCGACCTGGCCCCTCTGGTGTCCAACCACCTGCAGCACCTGCGTCAGGTACAACCGTGCCAACCACCACCCCCACTCCTGCCACATCCCAGGAGACACCCAGGATCCCTGCCCCAACACCACAATGCAGCCAGGCTCGCCAGGAGGGACACGGTGTCCCGGGCACCCAGGAGGAGGCAGGCGACAACGCCAATGCCACCCCTCAGGGGTCCCGGAGACCCCATGTGCCCACAAGTGCAGGCCAGACGCAAGTGGGCAGGGGTGGTGGGAGTGGAGAGCGGCGGAGGCGCGAGCCTGACCAGTTGGCTGGGGATCCGGTATTTTCACATGTCCGTAACATCCTGGACTCATACCGGCAGGACACCACGGGCATGGCCCAGGTTGTGTCCGTCCTCGAGGGGATCAAGGTCCAGCAGGCCCAGCAACATGCGGAGCTAATAGCCTGTCTACAGCTACACCAACGGAGGATGGAGGACAGACAGGCTGAGCAAGTGACGGCGTCCCAGGGGATTCACGCTGAACTCCGTCGGATGGCCGACACCATGGCCGACCCTCCCTGTGCCAGAAGGCGGAGAACATCACCACCCACAGGGAGGGATCATGAGGAGGAGGAGGAAACATCCGACGGAGCATCCCAGACGTCGTCACGGCCTGCTGCTGAGGTTCCCCGCAGGAAGCCGGGTCGTCCACGGAAAGGACCGTGAGGGTGGCTGCTACATCACCATCTCCCAGGACACCTGGCCTGGCACCTGGCCCACTGGAGCAACAGCATCACAGCATCAAGAGACATTCTCTGCCACATGGCCCTGCTGGTCACTGGCTGACCAATGTTGACAAAGACTGTGGCATGGACTCTGAGGATTTCCAATGGCAAGGACACCAACTCCCCTACTGAACTTTGGATTCCCTAATCCCGGAAAGGCCCTCACTTGGCCCCCCCCCCAATAATAAATCACACTATTATGAGTTGATGCCTGCTGGTAGCATTATTACCTAACATGTGTCTTGTACAGTCTAAACATGCCTGAGTCATCTGTTCACTTCAACCATCCACACCCTGGGGCCTGAGTCTGGCACAGGACACATGGGTCACAGTTTTCTAGGCAAGACAGACATGGAGCACCATACACACCCGTGATGGTCAGAACCAGCTGAGGGGGTGGCCGAACAACCGTGCTGACAGACACATTGAGTACAGCAACAGTCATGCGCAGAGGTCAGGGATCCTGGCCCGTGTCCTGGGGGGCACCCAGGTACGTGTAGACAGGTGGCAGAACCATGTCCTGCAAGCTTGAGTCCGGTGGATGCAGAGAATGGGGTCATGGACAACGTTGGATGCATGGGGATGGCACATGTCACAATACCCACACAGTCATGGACATCATGCCCATTACACAGTCTCAGCACACACACACAGCTTGCATCTTGCCACTCGACACATTGACACATAGCCACAATCAGGGAATACCATGCCAGACATGCAGGATGCACCGTGCCAACACACCAGCATTGACTGAGAAGAGGCACCTTGGAGGCATAGGGACATCTTTAATAGTCATGTGTTTGGGATTGCAGAGGCAACTTGAAGTACACATGAACACATCATGTGGAGTAACATGTGGCTCCAACACTGGCACCCCACTCTGCAGCACAAATGCGTGATAGCCATGGAACTGGCACACAAGTGTCGGATAATAGCTAAATACCCACAGCTGCTCACGGAGAGCCTGCCATACACCATACATCCGCTGATGTGGAAGTCCCACGCCATGTCAAGACAATGTTAACCGTATGTGTCCGAGGGCAGTGTCACACACATTGATGCCTTCATCACAATCCACCATCCCATCACTGATGACTGACAACCAGGCAGCCCATCTATTCAGGTGTACCCAGCTGCATGTCGTGTCCCATGGGGATGCCACATGTCTGCAGAGGACCCAAACCCCGACCGGGGCAGTGTGCACACATCGTGAACAACTGCCACACCCAATACACCCCAGATGCATCCCTTACCCCATGGAGACTTCCAAACGTGTCCGTGCCTGTAACGCTGAGTCAGCCCACGATGCCATGTCCATGAGGAATAGCAGTGCCACAACAATGCAACCAGCAAACGGCATGCGCAGGTACCTGGGGAAGAGAGACACACAAGAAGTCAGCCACAAGAAGCACAGCCACTTGCATGTGCATGTACTCGACACATGTATGTATGACAACATGCTAGGTCACAATTATGTCTGGGGAAATACTACCATCACTGCCACCATCACTCCAGTGACACACCCACACACACCTCTGACCCACGTGCCATACATGCAGGTGGAGACACACATCACAACGCATGCCACACGTGGACCAATGCGTGCACACTCAGACCCTGGTACTCACCACTAAGCAAAGAAGTCGCGTATGAGCCGAGTCCGGATGTCCTCTTGAGGCTCCACATCCTCCACATCACTAGCCCCATTGCCAAGCCCTTCGTCCTCCACGGGTGGATGGTCCTCGTCATCTTGATCCAGGATGAGGGGCACAGCTCTTTCAACTGCCATGTTGTGCAGCATGCAGCAGACCATGAAGATCTTGCAGACCTTCGCCGGGGCATATGGGAGTGCGCCGCCGGTCTTGTGGAGGCACCGGAATCGGCTCTTCAGCATGCCAAACGTCCTCTCTATCACTCGCCTTGTCCGGCCATGGGCGGTGTTGTAGCGGAGCTGGGCCGGCGTGATGGGGTTGCGGAGAGGTGTCAGCAGCCAAGGCATGTTGGGATAGCCAGCGTCCCCTAAATGGAAAGCACATGGATATCGTTAGAACTGGCGAAGCGGTAGTGCTGCTCGGCCAAACAGAATACAGGACAGACAGACTGTACCCACCAACAACACATGCACGTTCGTTGCGCAGCTGCATCATCATATCAGGCATCCCGCTACGCCTCATGATGTAGGCATCGTGTGCTGATCCTGGAAAACGAGCACAGACATGTGAAATCACCATGTTGGACAGACACACCACAAGGGCATTGATGGAGTGGTAGTGCTTCCGATTGCGGTACGCCACCTCCCGTGCGTGTGGTGGTACCAAACCTACATGTGTCCCATCTATGGACCCAATGACATGGGGCATCCCTCCCAGGGCATAGAAACCACGTTTGACCTCAGTCATCTGTTCAGGGGTTGGGAACTTGATGAAGTCATCCAGGTGAATCAACATGGCCTCCAAGAAATCATGCAGCACACCGCTGAACATGCTCTGGGACATGCCACCAACATGGGCTATGGTATATTGGAAGGTACCCGTGGCAAGGAAATGTAGGGCAGCCATTACCTTCAGCTGGGGTGTCAGTGCCGTAGGATACCTGTGCTGCGGTTGCAGGTGTGGTGCCAGTCTCGCCGTCAGCTCCAGAATCAACGGTTGGGTGAAGCGGTAGAGCCGGATCCTGTCATTCTCCTGCATGGTGGCCAAGTCTGGAATTCTTCGGGCAACAGGAGGCGCTCTGCAGTAATTTGGAAGTGACAAGGAAGAGTGAGTGCACTACGAGAACAACTCATGTCTACTGAGCACATGTAAATCTGCCAATACACACATGCCACATAGGGAGTCAGGCATGTGCTACATGCCCAGGACACGTATGGATGCAAGGTGACACTCCTTCCAAGACCCAGCTACACACGGTGATTGAGAACCTCCCCATGCCACGCCATGGGAATAGCTGTGTCCCAGTGCAAGTGAACAGCCCGACGCAAGACAGAAGTGACATACACACACACATCAGCAGAAGTAGGATGCCGATTGTAGAGACTGGTAGCGGAACACCGGAGCCACAGGTCACATGACATTACACTAGGCCTGCCCACACACCTTGCCATGAAGGTGCACATGTCATGACTCACCACACATTCCTTGTGAGGATGCTGACATGGCCTTGTCACGCTACTCCGTGTCCCATGCATACATGTGCAGCTCACATCAGATACCACATGTGGCATGGTGTGCGGAACAGTGTGCAATGACAATCTACACACAGACACATGTTGGTTGCTGCAACGGCTGCAGCTTTTGAGGGTGCTACAACATCAACCTGATGTAAATCCCGGACACATAAATGACATAGTCACATTGTGCACTGTGGGTAGTGACAAGTCAGGTGTCATGACCCCTGTACCGGGCATCATGGGACACTTCCGTGTGTTGGTGTCCGTGCCATGCCAGTGACGCTCACCCCAAGTGCGCAGTACGACATGCACACATGTCAAAGGAGTCAAGGCCATGCCTGGCACACATTGCACCCTCACACAGTACACCTGTACACATCTCATCATACATCTGGTGCCTCCTCCACTCAGGAGGCATGTTCCACATCACAGCCTGTCACACCTGTGCCCCACACATGTAGTAATGCACAGACGATGCCTTGATGTCCATTCCTGGACAAGTATGTCCATCCATGGACAAGTATGTCCGCCCTATTCCTACCTGTGTGTCGACTATCACCACAGTGATGTGTACAAACCGGCGTACTGCTGCTAAGAGGGCCTGTGTATGTTCCCCAATCACTGTGGGAGTGCTGCCGTATGTGTACCCATCGTGATGGCGAGCGTACAGGCATTTGTACGGTCCGTACCACAACGAGTACGCATACGCGTGCAGACCCATAGTGATAGTGAGCGTACAGGCATTTGTACGGTCCGTACCACTACGTGTACGCATACGCGTGCAGACCCATAGTGATAGTGAGCGTACAGGCATTTGTACGGTCCGTACCACTACGTGTACGCATACGCGTGCAGACCCATAGTGATAGTGAGCGTAGATGCGAGTGTACGGTCCGTACCACAACGAGTACGCATACGCGTGCAGACCCATAGTGATAGTGAGCGTACATGCGAGTGTACGGCCCTCTCACTATGGGTCTGCACGCGTATGCGTACTCGTTGTGGTACGGACCGTACAAATGCCTGTACGCTCACTATCACTATGGTTCTGCACGCGTATGCGTACTCGTTGTGGTACGGACCGTACACTCGCATCTACGCTCACTATCACTATGGGTCTGCACGCGTATGCGTACACGTAGTGGTACGGACCGTACACTCGCCTGTACGCTCACTATCACTATGGTTCTGCACGCGTATGCGTACACGTAGTGGTACGGACCGTACACTCGCATCTACGCTCACTATCACTATGGTTCTGCACGCGTATGCGTACTCGTTGTGGTACGGACCGTACACTCGCATCTACGCTCACTATCACTATGGGTCTGCACGCGTATGCGTACACGTAGTGGTACGGACCGTACAAATGCCTGTGCGCTCACTATCACTATGGGTCTGCACGCGTATGCGTACTCGTTGTGGTACGGACCGTACACTCGCATGTACGCTCACTATCACTACGGGTACACAGACCCATAGTGATAGTGAGCGTACAGGCATTTGTACGGTCCGTACCACGACGAGTACGCATACGCGTGCAGAACCATAGTGATAGTGAGCGTACAGGCATTTGTACGGTCCGTACCACTACGTGTACGCATACGCGTGCAGACCCATAGTGATAGTGAGCGTACATGCGTGTGTACGGTCCGTACCACTACGTGTACGCATACGCGTGCAGACCCATAGTGATTTTGAACGTCGGCATGCATGTACGGGCCGTTGCCATGCATTTGGGGTGCCCTAGGGCCCGGAAACGCACCGTACCTGTGTGTGATTCTCCTAATTACATAGGGGACAAGTATTAAGGCCTACATGCATGCTGGTTGTCATGGCGACCAGGTTCAAATTTCGATTTTGTTCTGGAAGGTGCACAGCAGAAGTCAGTTGGAATTCTTCTACTTTGTTGCAATGTGTTTGTGGGGCTGACATCATGCAGGAGAATGAAACCGATAGAGAACCCACAGACTGCTAGGTTTGAAGGGATTGGTGGAAACATAGGATGCAAATGTGAGTGACCAATCACTCTGTACTCCTGTGCATGAGACTGGGCAGAAGGCCACATATAAGGCAGCCAGGTCCCATGAGGGATTACTTGCCTGCACATCTTTGCATTTGTCGACCAAGCTGCTGCTACTGATTCCCTGGAACCATGTCAAGGGCTGTGGAGAGGACACAGCCATTCACCCTGGAGGAGAACATGGCTCTGCTGGATGTGATCCTCCCACAGTACCCCATGCTGTATGGGCGACCAGGGTATCAGGTGAGTGCATAGGCCACTGCCACAGACTGTCCCTATGTTGTGACTGTGTCTTCAGGCATTGTGACCCGGTGTGACACACATGCCATGTACTGTCGGGGGGGTACCAGGGGGGGGGTGCCTGATGTCTCCCAGCAGTGCCCTGAGACAGGAGGGGTGTGTGCAGAGTCCTCCCAGCAGTGCCCTGAGACAGGAGGGGTGGGGACCTATCACTAACAGCAGTGCCCTGAGACAGGAGGGGTGGGTGTGGAGTCCTCCCAGCAGTGCCCTGAGACAGGAGGGGTGGGTGTGGAGTCCTCCCAGCAGTGCCCTGAGACAGGAGGGGTGGGGACCTATCACTAACAGCAGTGCCCTGAGACAGGAGGGGTGGGTGTGGAGTCCTCCCAGCAGTGCCCTGAGACAGGAGGGGTGGGGACCTATCACTAACAGCAGTGCCCTGAGACAGGAGGGGTGGGTGTGGAGTCCTCCCAGCAGTGCCCTGAGACAGGAGGGGTGGGGACCTATCACTAACAGCAGTGCCCTGAGACAGGAGGGGTGGGTGTGGAGTCCTCCCAGCAGTGCCCTGAGACAGGAGGGGTGGGGACCTATCACTAACAGCAGTGCCCTGAGACAGGAGGGGTGGGTGTGGAGTCCTCCCAGCAGTGCCCTGAGACAGGAGGGGTGGGGACCTATCACTAACAGCAGTGCCCTGAGACAGGAGGGGTGGGTGTGGAGTCCTCCCAGCAGTGCCCTGAGACAGGAGGGGTGGGTGTGATGCACAGTGTGAGCCTTGATCATTGATTGTGACATTGCCATCATTCCACCTGAGTACCCACTATGGCACGTACTGCCTTTTCCCTCACCAGAGGATGATGTCCCTATGACAGAGGTGCAATGCGTTGTCTGCATTACATGCCATGTAGTAACCAGCTATTATGTTCACATATGTCTCTCTGTGACATGTGGCTGGTGTATTGATGTGGTGTCACTTGTACTTCCTCACAGGTAGGCGCCTCTGCCAAGGAGCAGATCTGGCTGACCGCCGTCAGTGCCGTGAGGCGTGTGGATGGTCGGAGGCGGAGCCTGTCCCAGGTGAGGAAACGCTGGCAGGATATCCGGTGCTGGACGCGGAGGATTGCACGGCTCCTGCTGGGGGACTCACCTGAGAGCCACAAGAACCGCGGCCGCCGCCGTCTGACCCACCTCCACAGGCGTGTGCTGCCGGTGGTCTTTCCAGACCTGGAGAGGCGCTTACAGGCGATGCAGCAGGCGGAAGGGGGTAGGTACATGTGCGTTTGTTGTGTGTCACCGGCATTTGTAAGGGCACAGTGGCATTAATTCACTGGCAGGGTTTAAAGGTGCTGTGCCCATCCAGTTTGCCCAAGTGTAGCGCTGCGCCCCTGCCACCCTTCCCCTCCTTGCAATGTGTTCCCTGGTCTGTGTGTAGTCACTCCTTCACAAGGTAATGTAGGCTGGCGCTTTGTCCACGAGAACAATGACTGTAGCATCATGGGTGGTGGTGGTGGGTAACAGGTTGTGGGACCTTGCCTGTGAACTGTCAAGTTCACTGCATGTGGGTTCCATGTCAGTTGGCACTGATGCTGGCTCCAGACATGGGAGTTGGTCTCTCATGTGTCATGCCTTACAGCGCGCATGTCCTATGTAGTGGCCTGTGACATGATGTGCATGAGTGTGCGCTACGCATAGTGCAGGGATGGTGACGTGTGTAGCAGTCATTCCCATTCAGCCATTCAGTAGCATGTAGTTGCGTGCCCAATACTGTCCCCTGGGGCACCTTATCCTCAGTGTTGTTTGTGTCATCATCAACGTGGACACTCTCACTGTCTACAGCGTAGGTTGTGCTCTGTGCCATTGTCCCCTGTCACCATGTATATAGACGTGCTATTATGTACAGGTGTCCACTGTGCAGCCTGACCTGATTGTCCCTCTTCATACTCACAGTTGCCAGTGCCTGTGTGTCTTGTTATACTCATCTGAGGATGGGCACTGGTACCTCATTATTTGTACAGGCGCACCTTTGCTGTTTTGCGTCCAATCTAGCCTTTTGCCTGCCACTGTGTTTATCACCCAGACTATGAGATGTTGGTGCCACCTGTGTCTCAGCAATTAGCATCGTGTGGGGGTTGCTTGGGGCGGGCAATGCCTATGTGTCAAATCCTGATTCCTAATTGCTGGGTCTGGACAGTGTGTGATGTTACTGGACACACACGCAAGGTGCAGTGACCGAGTTATGTTGGGCATGTTTGCAGCATTACCTATGCAGCATGTGTCTCAAGTTCATGGATATTGTCCCTGGTCATAGGTATTTTCACAAACGCTGTGTGGTGCAGAGGCAGTGCAGGATTGTCCCCAGGGCCTGGGTGCTATGTCAGACTCCGTTTCCTGTCATCAGCTATTGTCTCATGCTCTCCATGGTATTTCAGTGGCATGGTGGCTCAACCAACTGTGTTTCATGCCCTACATCGGTACCTTGTTTTGCAGATGTTAGGGATCTGCCTCTTCAGGCTATGCAATGTTGACTATGTAGATTGGACTCATGTGACAGATGTGTACAGGTGTCTGATTAATTTCTGTCTCTCCACCCTGCCCACAGCATCGTCGGGGGACACAGAGGGAGACATGGACACGGACCAGGCGGAGGGACCGAGCACCAGTGGCAGCCGTGACATCGGGGCTGGCACATCGAGTGGGACAGAGGCGGAGGATAGTGTGGCCGAGGACCTGTCGACTGGCACATCAGACTACGAAGCTGACAGGTCCGAGGAGGATGTCTCAGGGTTGGCGGAGGCTGCACCAGCAGCTGACAGTGGAACAACACCTGCCACCGCCCCCTCAGTTCCCACCAACCGCCTCCCACTTGCTCGTGTCCCTTCCCAGCGTGCCCGGTCACCGCATGTCTCCTTCCTGCCAGGCACCGCACCCCCTGCCCCTGTCTCCACTGCTGCCGCCAATGCTGAGTCTATGGACATCCAGCGGCAAATGCAGGTTGGTCAGGCTGCGATCCTGAATGTCCTCCATTCCCACGGGAAAACCCTCACCAACATCGAGGCATTCTTGGAGGGCATTCATTCTTTGCAGGCTGACCAACGCAACTTGCTGAGGTCCCTAGACTCCACACTGACTGCAGCAGTGGGTCTCCTGCAGCGCGACCTCCCCCCACCTACCCCTGCCCCATCCACACTTCCCACTTCCATGCCTGTCCCACGTACACCCAGACGTCGGCATGCACCCACCACAACAGACACAGGCACCACACCAGCAGGGAAGGTCCACCGCACTCCTCCTGACACGCACACACAGGGTGAGATAGGCACACCCACTGGGTCGGGGGGCAAACGTGTGACACGCAGCCAGAGTGGGAGTCCGCATTCCACACAATCCACTCCCTCCAAATCCCCTCCCCTCAGCTCTCCTGGCCACATCTCCCCCAAGGACTCCTTCATGGCCGCTCTGTCCCTGAGCCCCACAGTGACGCCACCACGCAAGCGGTCAAGGAAGTCCTCGGTCAGGGTGGTTGAGTCTCCCCCCCTGTCTCCACCCTCCCCCGGTGGCGCTGCAACCCATCCCTCTGAACCCCCCCCCTCCTTGGGGCCTGAGGTCACTTCGGGTGCAGGGGACTCCCTGGAGGACCTTGCTAAGGTGTGTAGTGCCATCCTGGCCTCCGCCTTTGGCCATGACACACCCCCTGTGGTTGAGTCCTCCATCCCTGCACCCACAACGCCGCCCCTTTGCCCTGATGTCCCTGCGGTGCCTGTTGCTTCCCCCCCCCCCTGATGCCCTCACCAGTATGGAAGACGATGGCATTTGACTGTGCAGGCAAGGTAGGGGACACACATCCCACTGTGTCCCCCATGCAGCTGGGAATAATTGACTGCCCTATGGCCTTTGTTGACTTTGAACTGCCGTTGATCCACGGACATTGTGCTCATGCTGATTAAAGCTTATTTTTTTTTTCATTATCACACTCCTGCTATGGTGGTATTGGTGTTGGTGGGGCTGCTACATTGTTTTGGGTGGTGTTTAAGGCTTTGGGTGTGTGGGATTTGTAGTAGTGTTCTGCTGTTTGGGGCCACCCTAGGATCTGTGTGCCATCACAAGGTGTTGGCTAACTTTCTTTGTTCATGTAAGCAGTTACTGCATGGTGCACTTGTCCCAGGGTGTATTCCTTCCTCTGTGTACCCAGCTTTCTTCCCTGCAGGGTGATCCCAATGTTTAGCGCAGAGCTGTGTCTACATGAGCTGTGTGTGTGACGGAGCCCTTCTACTTTGGCCATGCATGCATGGCCATGTCTCCACCTGCAACAATCGTGGCATCCTTGGTGATCACTGTACTTGTGTGTGGAGTCAGTTGACATGAGTTCATGGGGACATGTTCCCTTGTAGGCAGTATGGATGTGGGTAATTGTGGCATCACACACATGTGTTACACCCCTCCTGGGTGTGGACACTGCTGGGAGGACTCTGCACCCACCCCTCCTGGGTCTGGACACTGCTGGGAGGACTCTGCACACACCCCTCCTGTCTCTGGGCACTGCTGGGAGGTGTCTGCACCCACCCCTCCTGGGTCTGGACACTGCTGGGAGGACTCTGCACCCACCCCTCCTGGGTCTGGACACTGCTGGGAGGACTCTGCACACACCCCTCCTGTCTCTGGGCACTGCTGGGAGGTGTCTGCACCCACCCCTCCTGGGTCTGGACACTGCTGGGAGGACTCTGCACCCACCCCTCCTGTCTCTGGGCACTGCTGGGAGGACTCACCACCCACCCCTCCTGGGTCTGGACACTGCTGGGAGGACTCTGCACACACCCCTCCTGTCTCAGGGCACTGCTGGGAGGTCTCTGCACCCACCCCTCCTGTCTCTGGGCACTGCTGGGAGGACTCACCACCCACCCCTCCTGGGTCTGGACACTGCTGGGAGGACTCTGCACCCACCCCTCCTGTCTCAGGGCACTGCTGGGTGGACTCTGCACACACACCTCCGATTTCTGGATATGTGCGCTTGGCACATACACGGTGGGGTTACGCACACTGCATTAGAGGTGAGGGTATGTGTCTACTGACACTGGTGTGGTGGGGGTACGCTCCGTACGTCCGCGGGTGTGGGTACGGGTCGTACTTACACTGTTGGGCAGGGGGGTACGCTCCTTGCATTCGTGGGTGGGGGTTCGAGTCGTACTTACACTGTTGGCATGGGGGGTACGCTCCGTACGTCCGCGGGTGGGGGTACGGGTCGTACTTACACTGTTGGGCTGGGGGTACGCTCCGTACGTCCGCGGGTGTGGGTACGGGTCGTACTTACACTGTTGGGCAGGGGGGTACGCTCCTTGCATTCGTGGGTGGGGGTTCGAGTCGTACTTACACTGTTGGCATGGGGGGTACGCTCCATGCATACGCGGGTGGGGGTACGGGTCGTACTTACACTGTTGGGCTGGGGGTACGCTCCGTACGTCCGCGGGTGGGGGTACGGGTCGTACTTACACTGTTGGGCTGGGGGTACGCTCCGTACGTCCGCGGGTGGGGGTACGGGTCGTACTTACACTGTTGGGCTGGGGGTACGCTCCGTACGTCCGCGGGTGGGGGTACGGGTCGTACTTACACTGTTGGGCTGGGGGTACGCTCCGTACGTCCGCGGGTGTGGGTACGGGTCGTACTTACACTGTTGGGCAGGGGGGTACGCTCCTTGCATTCGTGGGTGGGGGTTCGAGTCGTACTTACACTGTTGGCATGGGGGGTACGCTCCATGCATACGCGGGTGGGGGTACGGGTCATACTTACACTGTTGGGCAGGGGGGTCCGCTCCTTGCATTCGCGGGTGGGGGTACGGGTCGTACTTACACTGTTGGGCTGGGGGTACGCTCCGTACGTCCGCGGGTGGGGGTACGGGTCGTACTTACACTGTTGGGCTGGGGGTACGCTCCGTACGTCCGCGGGTGGGGGTACGGGTCGTACTTACACTGTTGGGCTGGGGGTACGCTCCGTACGTCCGCGGGTGTGGGTACGGGTCGTACTTACACTGTTGGGCAGGGGGGTACGCTCCTTGCATTCGTGGGTGGGGGTTCGAGTCGTACTTACACTGTTGGCATGGGGGGTACGCTCCATGCATACGCGGGTGGGGGTACGGGTCGTACTTACACTGTTGGGCAGGGGGGTCCGCTCCTTGCATTCGCGGGTGGGGGTACGGGTCGTACTTACACTGTTGGGCTGGGGGTACGCTCCGTACGTCCGCGGGTGGGGGTACGGGTCGTACTTACACTGTTGGGCTGGGGGTACGCTCCGTACGTCCGCGGGTGGGGGTACGGGTCGTACTTACACTGTTGGGCTGGGGGTACGCTCCGTACGTCCGCGGGTGTGGGTACGGGTCGTACTTACACTGTTGGGCAGGGGGGTACGCTCCTTGCATTCGTGGGTGGGGGTTCGAGTCGTACTTACACTGTTGGCATGGGGGGTACGCTCCATGCATACGCGGGTGGGGGTACGGGTCGTACTTACACTGTTGGGCAGGGGGGTACGCTCCTTGCATACGGGGTGGGGGTAGGGTCCGTACATATCCGTCCCCACGCTATGTGATGTTTGTGCGGCCCGTACCCAGGCCTTTGCCACGTGGGTGCGATCCGTCCCGCCATTGTTGGGGTGACGTGTGTGGGCGTGGTCCGACTCGTACCCACGCTCTTCAGGCGTGGGTACGGGACGTACCTGTCTGGTTGTGTTGCCGGTTCGCGTGGTGACGGACTTCCGTTGTGGCGGTCGCTGGATTATCAGGACACGCCCCCACCCCCTCGTGGTGACCAGGGCATGGGAGTCAGGTATGTCCAGGCCATGTGTAGTGTGTCACTCATGTGGTTGTTTTGTGGCCTGCCCTGGTAGTGCCACCCCCACCCCACCTTCCCCCCTCCCTTAGTTATTCTGACCTTCTGCGGCGTCTGCGTCGTAACCTGTAGAGGAGGTGTACTGCTATGAGGGCAGGGATGACTCGTAGGTTCGGGTCCATGTCTGTCCGTCGCGTACTGGTACTCCTTGCTCGCGTCGTCCTGTCGCGTACGGGTCCTCCTTGATCGCGTCGTCCTGTCGCGTACGGGTCCTCCTTGGTGGCGTCGTCCTGTGTGTCCGTCACGTACTGGTCCTCCTTGTTCGCGTCGCCGTCTGTCCGTCGCGTACTGGTGGTCCTTGTTCGCGTCGTCCTGATTTCCCGGCAGTTTTTGGGTGCCGCAAAATATTCACCGTGCGGGGTGACGTCGGTGCGAATCGTGATTCCTGGGTCGTGAATGGCTGGCTGCGTGCGTCCCGACGTCAGGTCGGCGCTTTCCCGGATCGCATTGGTAGGTGTTTTTTGTTCGGTCGGTCTTTTTTACGATTCGTACGGTAATGGTGTACCCGTGCGAATCGTAATTCCATGTTTGTATATTTTGACGACCGGGTACGCGTCGGACGGAGAATATGCTCCGTCCGACGGTTCGTACCCGGTTTTTACCGGATTGTGATCGGCACCTTTGAGTGCGCGACTCTGAATTTTTTGGGGAAAAAACGTTTTTTTAAAGAAAATAATATAAATATATTAAAATAATTTTTTAATGGTTTTTTGCAATTTTTAGAAAAATATATAATGTTATTTAATGAAAAAAATATTTATAAATGAACAGTTAAAAAACTGTAGAAAATCAGTACAAAAAAATTGGTATAACTACTATCACACTTAAAAATTAGCATTTAAAAAACCTTTGAAATTCACTGAAAAAAACCATAGGTTTCTGAGAGACGTTATAGATAGAAATTAGCATTTAAGAAAGCTTTGAAATTCACTGAAAAAACCATAGGTTTCAGAGACGTTATAGTTAGAAATTAGCATTTAAAAAACTTAGAAATTCACAGAAAAAAACATAGGTTTCAGGGGTGTTATAGTTAGCTGGCCATTTCACTCATACAAAACCATAGAAATTCCTCCGTTATAGTTAGTTCTGCTAACTATAACTCGCGGGCCCGCAATGCACTGCTGATGATGTCACATATTGCATCATTCATGACATGGTCAGTGACATCACTGATGACATCTCAAATGACATCACTGGTGACATCACTGATGACATCATCCACGTGACAATCTGATACACCTCATCATACACTAGTATAACCTTTCATCACTCACTGTAAAATACAGAGTACCATATTTGAAACCATTGACACACCAATACCAGTTACTACATACCCACTCACTGATTCCTAAGTCTACACACACAACTACCCATTCAACAACAAAATCATTTATACATGCAGTCACTAATTAATAAAACACTATCAAATGCACTTATACACATATATAGACATTGACACATCAACAGTCATTTGAGTCGGTTATGCAGGCATCCTGCTCACTCATGAAAAAAATTAATCACACTTACATTTACTCACTTACACAATTATCCAACAACACCTCATTTATTCAAACACGTAGTAACTCATAGTTAATATGTTAAAAAATCACCATTACAATTATACACTCATTCATATAGTTACTATGACAATCACTGACTCTTACACATACTTATTTATATACACCAACTCTCACATACAATGCCTTTTAATTTTTTTACTTTGTTGAAGATGTACAACTAAAACATATATTCGCTCACCAACACACAAATAAATACACTCAGTCACCAAAACAACTGTTTCCACATGCACTCTTAAACCTATACACCTAGTCAATTAACCATTCACACATCTATGCATAGAGTTACACACACCCCATCCAACCACAAACAAACTCAGTGTCCCATACAAATACTCACCCAACTAATCAATAACTAATATACACACTCATGTAGTTAGTGACCAACTGATGCAGCATGTTATACAACAACAGAGACAGTGATGCACACATTCACATAGTTTAGTTACTAATCCATGTATTAAGTGAGACACTTTTAATTACTCACTTAAACAGACAGTCAGACAGCTACTAAATCTTCCATCCAGACAGTTATATATCCACTCAATCTTCAATACAGATTGGTATATTTATATATATATATATATATATATATATATATATATATATATATATATATATATATATTCAGTGAAAAAACCATAGGTTTCACACATGTTATAGTTAGCTGGACATTTTACTCGTAAAAAACCAATGAAATTGCCCCGTTATAGTTAGTTCAGCTAACTATAACTCGCGCGCCCGCAATGCACTGCTGATGACGTCACATATTACATCACTCATGACATGGTCAGTGACATCACTCATGACATCACTGATGACATCTCAAATGACATCACTGATGACATCACTGATGACATCATCCAGTGAATGTGTGTTATTCTGAAAATTACATATGTTTTATATATGTATATCTCAAGGTCGATGGAAGAATAAATGGGTATATAAGTGTCTAAATGGATGATTTGTTTTTGAAAAATTGATTGTGTAACTGACTGATTAAGTGTATCTCTCACTTTGTGTATAAGTGGCTGCATGGGTTGGTGAGTAGCTACATGGGTGTCTATATAGGTTATTAGTTGTTTTTTTGAGTATCAGTCTGAGTGTCTGTATGGTACGGTGGGGGGTATTACGTAGTGCATAGATGCATGAATGAGTGACTCACTGTTTGTATGTGTTGAAGACAGCATGTGTGCAGGACTGTATGGGTGGATGAGTGTGTGTATGGGTGTGTTAGTGAGTGAATGACTGTCTCAATAGTGTCTTCAGGAGTAACTACATATGTTTTAAACTAGTATATGTGAGTATTGGTGTATATATGTGAGTATATATGAGAGGGAGAGATTGAAAGAGTTCCTGTATGAATAAGTATGTGTATCTATAAGTGATTGTTTAAAAGACTAAGTATGTGTTAGTTTCCGTAGAAGTAAGTATGGTGGTGTGTGTATTACTGTATATGCAAGTAAATGTATGTTTTATTCTTTATTAGCATGAGTGACTATGTGTGTGAGTAACTCTATGGATGAGTGGCATTGTGTAACAGGATGTATAGATGTATGAGTACATATGATGAGTGAGTACATGTATGAGTGACTGTATAGGACTGTTGGTGAATGAGTGGATGAGTATGTGGATCTTAGAATTACTGAAGAGGTTGTTGTAACTGGTATTGGTATGTCCATTGTTTTGAAATTTTTAGTCTCTATTTTTGAATGTGTGTATCAAAGCTTATATTAAGGTGAGAGGAGGTCTGCCACTCTATCACAAGGATGATGTCATCAGTGATGTCATCAGTGATGTCATTTGAGATGTCATCAGTGATGTCATGAGTGATGTCACTGACCATGTCATGAGTGATGTAATATGTGACGTCATCAGCAGTGCATTGCGGGCGCGCGAGTTATAGTTAGCTGAACTAACTATAACGGGGCAATTTCATTGGTTTTTTACGAGTAAAATGTCCAGCTAACTATAACATGTGTGAAACCTATGGTTTTTTCACTGAATTTCTAAGGTTTTTTAAATGCTAATTCCTAACTATAACGTGTGTGAAACCTATGGTTTTTTCACTGAATTTCTAAGGTTTTTTAAATGCTAATTCCTAACTATAACGTGTGTGAAACCTATGGTTTTTTCAGTGAATTTCTAAGGTTTTTTAAATGCTAATTCCTAACTATAACGTGTGTGAAACCCATGTTTTTTTCAGTGAATTTGCAAGGTTTTTTAAATGCTATTTTTTGTTTTTTTTCTTCATTTTTTTCAAACATATTTTTAATTTAATTTTTTACCTTTTTTAAAGACTATGTTTTTTTTTTTATATTTATTAAATATTTATTTTATATAAATTTTTTAAAATAAACAAGTGACATTTATTTCCAGATTTGTTTTTTTTTTTTTTTTTTTTTTTATAGTACGCGTACCGTAAGCTCACGGTAAGCGTACGGTTTACGCACCGTCCGTAATCTATCTACGCTGCTTGCGTATAGTTACGTACTTTGCGTAGCGCGCGTACTGCGCGTGGGACGCGTGCGCGCTTACGCAACACGCGCACGTTACGCGGAAGTGCCGGAAATGACTGTTATGCGCATGCGCGCAAGCGCGTGTCTTTTTTACGCGCACGCGTACTTTTTGCCGTAAGCGTACCGTAAGCGTACCGTAAGCGTACGGTAGGTCATGTGATCTTGAAACACAACTTTTGATTGGTTGAAACTACTTTCAGTTCTAGAACTCTCCTACACCACACCCATTCCCCTCATTTCTGCTTGTGATCCCTTGGGAGAAGGAGCTGGTTTGTCTTTGGGATACGATGGCAGAACAGCAGAGCTCTTCTGAGAGTGAGGCTAGCACCAGCAGCACTGTCTTGAGGCAGAGAGCGAGGAAAGTAAAACCTTCTTATGTTTGGGATTATTTTACTTTTCCAGAAGGCCAGCAAAAGGTGAATGCACCCTTAGTTACTTGCAAGCTGTGTCAGCGTGTACTTTCTAGAGGTAATCCTGACAGGAAGTATTCCTTTGGGAATCACACCATGATGAGGCACCTCAAGGATGTACACAAAAGGACACATGCTCAACTTTTTGGAGGTAACTCTTCAGAAAGACGAGCCAGTACATCCACAGCAGCTCAGCCTGGACCATCACCTGCAGAGCTTACTCCTTCTTCTGCAGCTCAGGTGAGCCCTTCATCTGTGGGGGGAGAATCTCCTTTTGCTGGCCCTCTGGAAATGAACCCTCGATTTCGGAAGGTTGATATTCATTGCACATTTTGTAAAGCTCTAATTTGTTATAGGGAGACCAGTGTTTCCCTAGTGAATAACAAAATAGATCAGCACATTTGTAGCTTTGAATGATTTTCCCATGGTTCCTTTCCTCTGTCCCTGCATGAACACAACGGTTCTTTTAAGAGCCAACCTTATCTTTCATCTTTTTTTTACATTTTTTTTAAAAAACTTTTTTTTTTTTTTTTACCGTACGCGTACGGTAAGCGTACCTTTTTTTTTATTTTTTAAAAAAAACACTAAAAATCATTTTTCACATTACAAGGTCCTTGAAAGACTACAATTATTACTATTGACTTACCATACTCACTGAAAAAAATATTTATTCATTTGTTTTTTTAAAAAATAGTTTTTAAAATGGTTGTAGTTTACGAAAATTTTCTATATCGATCTGAAAAAAAAGAAAAAAGTATTAATATCTTTAAACCATTTTCACCAGAGCAAGACGCAATACATTTCTGCCTATAATTCTTCTATGCACACAGAGTCATGTTTTCACATAAGTGCCAAAACGAAATTTCTTTGCCAATTTGAAAGCACACTTACTGCTCTTTTTTTTTTGGGCCAAGTGAAAATCTCTTTTTACACTTTGAAATCACTTTTACAGACTGACACATTCTGAAACCTTTTTTTTAAATTTATTTAAATGCACATGTCCAAGCTGTTTTTTTTTCAGACCACCACCGTGTGTATTCTCTGTGACTGCCTACACTCCAGCAGGGGCAACCAGCCTTAGTGATGCTGAATGTATTTGCATTACAGACTTAAACCTGAAAACCCCACTCGCTTCTAATTACTGTGCATGACTATACATGGCAAGCACATGGGTGTGTGCTAAGCCTCTGCTTCTTCCCCCAAAAATTCGCTCCTCTTTTCCATCTACTGCAACTGTGAAATCACCAGAGCAAGACGCAATACATTTCTGCCTATAATTCTTCTATGCACACAGAGTCATGTTTTCACATAAGTGCCAAAACGAAATTTCTTTGCCAATTTGAAAGCACACTTACTGCTCTTTTTTTTTTGGGCCAAGTGAAAATCTCTTTTACAGACTGACACATTATGAATCCACCATGTGTAACTACAACAAAAACAATTCCCATTTCTATTATTCATTTCTTAAGTTACCACATACATCCCCTCTCAAACTGTAAACTCACCTTTAAATTTAGTTAGTTGTGAAAGAAATGTGTCACTCAAACAGCAGATTATCAGAGCCAGGATCTCTGTTCTGTACACCTCTCTTCTCTCAGCAGAACCAGATAATGGCAAACTTTCCCTCTATTTTTCCACACATATACATGTAAGTTTCAAATCTCAGTGCTTCCCCCTTTTTTTCAAATGTAATGACACATTTCTATTGGTTGAAAACCAACCCTTTTCCAAAAGTACCCTGCCCCCAACTTGACTTCTGCCTAGTACCCTTCCCCCAACTTGACTTCTGCCTGCTACCATAGCAACAGCTCATGGAACACTGCTGTGTGCAGTTAGGTCAGAAGTTCGACACACAATGTTTCAATTCCACAGAGCAAGAGTGCTTGACTTTTCAATCCTAACTGCAAATCCATAGTACTGTTCTTTGGTTACACATTTTTTTGTACCAATACAAAACATGCTTCTATTAATTTTCACATACAGCCTAGTTTTTATTCTAGAATGGTATGAAACAGCCAATCAGTTCTTTTTGTTTTGTAAAAAATATGTATGCCTCCATTTCCAAACTGTCTTTATTTTCATATTGCCATTCTACTGAAAGACACCTCCTGAGTGCATCCAGTTCTCCTTTGAAGATGTTCACAGTGTGGATTGTAGGGCACAGCTATGTCTTCTGGAGTGAAAAGTTTGCAGAGAAAACAGATATGGTGAGAGACCTTGCTTTGCCAAATGTAGACATTAAATGGATTGGTCAGAGAGGGTTAAAGTGGCACCAATTGATGCCATTGGTGAAATCCTTCATGCAAATCCAACACCCTGACCTCATAATAGTGCACTGTGGTGGCAATGACCTAGGCACTTTGACTGGGGTAGGTCTGGAAATGCTTATGAAGGACACCTTTGCACAACTGTTTACACTTTTCCCTAAAACTGCCTTTGTGTTTTCCAACATATGCCAAAGGCAAAAATGGAACTGGTCCAATCATTTCTGTCCACAGATTGACAAAGCAAGAAAGCACGTCAACAAATCTGTTTCTGCTTTCCTCCGTGACTATGGTATGGGTGCCATTTACCACAACAACTTGCGTTACGACATGCAAGACATTTATAGAGGAGATGGTGTGCACTTCAATGATGAAGGGAACAGAGTCTTCCTCTTGAACCTTAGACTCTGCATCGGTACTTACTTGTAAGTACCACTAAAAAAATGACTCCATAAACACAACAGCTCTTTTTAGAGCTCCCTAATTTCTAAACTCTTAAATCTGATTTTCATTTATTTATTTTTATTTTTTTTACCGTACGCTTACCGTGAGCTTACCGTACGCGTACCCCGTGATTTTTTTTAAAATCAATAAATGTTTTTTTTGTACTTTTCTGTCCTTCTTTGACCCCCTTACAATTGTTAGGGGGTCTGTAACTCTCCTCATTGCCCCCTTTCTTTGTTTTCACTCTTTTTTTTCAGAGTGAAATACACAAAATGGCGGCCGCCGCTTCCTGGTTTCGGCCGATTCGAATGTTTACTAAGATCTAAGAGCCAATCAGAATCGCGCTCGCGCACGCCACCGTACGCTTACCGTAAGCGTACGGTAAGCGTACCGTAAGCTGGCTCAGATATATATATTGATTTAAAGGCTATTTTCTCAGAATCTACTGAACAGATTTACACCAAACCTACAAAAGGCACTTCCTTGACCTAGGGACTACCTCTCTGCCAAATTTCTAGTAATTCTGTTCAGCCGTTCGGGCTGTAGGTCGTTCTAAAGGTCCTATGGAAAAATGCATGGGAAAAACGCGTTTTGGGACCCCCCTTTTATCTCAGCCCCCGCTTGACGGATCCCCCCGAGACTTTCAGGGTAGGAGCGGAGCGTAGCGCCCCACCTATTTTGAGAAATTCGCGAGGATTCGTCGACCGGCGCCAAAGTTATTCAAAATAGAATGTTGAGGTTTTCCTATGGAAACGTGGTCCTAACTATAACTACCTACTGGCGACCGCCAGTAGGTAATATATATATATATATATATATATATATATATATATATATATATATATTTAAATTTCAAACTAAACTACATTCACTGGATGATGTCATCAGTGATGTCATCCGTGATGTCATTTGAGATGTCATCAGTGATGGTCACTGACCATGTCATGAATGATGCAATATGTGACATCATCAGCAGTGCATTGCGGGCGCATGAGTTATAGTTAGCAGAACTAAATATAACGGAGGAATTTCTATAGTTTTGTATGAGTGAAATGGCCAGCTAACTATAACACCCCTGAAACCTATGTTTTTTTCTGTGAATATATATATATATTTATATCACCTTCACAAAGACACTGGGCACTCCGTGCTCAATTCAAATGATATTTTATTGTAAATTCACAGCATGTCACCCTGGCTGACAAACGAGTTTAGGCTCCCTGGCCTTTTTCAATATCATGACATTGGCAAAAAAAATGCATAATACAAAAGGGCGGGTATTGGGCGCTTGTCAATTAAAGGCATGTCCTGGCACTCATTTATCAGAGCCTGCCCCAAACCGTTTATATATAATGTAAAAAGAAAAGGTGCCAGGACGCATCCTTGTCTCACCCCTCTTAAAATACTTAAGGGTGCTGTACATTCCCCTCCTCCCCTGAAGCGGACCCTAACCTTGGCGTCATTATAAAGTTGCCTCAAAAAATGGATGAGTGGCCTGCTTAAATCCTCCATAGTTTTTCATGAATGACCCAGTCGAAGGCTGCAGTTAAGTCGACAAATTCAAGGTATAACCTGCCCTGCTTGGCTTTCATAGTCTAATGTAGGCCCCTAAAAGTTAAAATCATACACCATTTTTTTTTTTAAGATGCTGTAAAAGATCTGACTTATTTTATTTCTACAAATACTGCTTTTAGCTTGCACTAGAGAGCTTGTGCGTGTGACTCTCTGAAATCATTTAGATAAAATCAATTTTTTTAGTGATCTGCTAACAACTAGTGTACAATAAGGAGCGTCACAGTAGCTAGTCTCAAATAAAAACAAATGCTCAAAGCCCCCTGCATCCACATTTTGCTTTCAGCTGTGCTAGTTAGTGCTAAATACAGAACTTGGCCTCTGACACTTAAACCTGTTGTCATAAATTCAGGTCCCCGGTCTGAGCACGGTCATCCAATGTGGCCATCACAATTCAAAGTAACTTTCCAGAAGCATGGCTGATAGTGCCTCTGTGCTGATATTTTAGAGGTAGGATCTTCTTTTGCTGTTTTATTCTTATTCCTGTGCAGTGTACTCTCTAGCACCTAAAGAACTGGCTCAAAATTTTAGAACGCCAGAATGTGCCTAGAAATCCTGTGCATAAAGGAATGCAATGTAGTTCACATGTCTCTAGAGCTACTTTCTTTGCATAACTTTTAATAGCCTTTGTATGTGAGACTGCAGCCATTAGGCCATAGTAGAAATCATACTTTAAGTTTGCCACTAAGATACAGTAATATTGGTAGAGAAATGAATACTTTCCCTTTTAATTTAGTACACAACATATTTACCCATTTAGACATTGAAATCTGAATGTGCACTTTGCATATGTTGAGTTGTTACATTGCTAAAACAAATCCCAGTAGTTATTAGACATTATAAAGCTCATAAAAATGCAAAAACTATTTTCTTGCAATGAATGTTAATAATATTTTACATGTAGTCATTAGTGAATAATAATCACAAACCATTTTGTTGTTTCTACATATGAAATGTAAGTTTCATTCCTTTCATTTTGCCTTTAAGTGCATTTATTCATTACACTTACTAAACTACTTTTGAAACTAAGCACAGAATTTTAATGAAACATAGAAAGTTTGTTTTACCCTTAAGAAATAAGGAAATATTTACAATTCGAACCACAAATGTGCTTCTTAGGAAAGAAATAGAAAAGAAAGTCCTGACTTTCATCCTTTTTCTTTTATCCAAAATAATGAAACTATATTTCTAACTTTGAAGACTAGTTGTCTTTAATGGATGTGCTTTTATGTGCCAAATTTCATACTAACTTATAACCTAGTTGCCACAGTCTTTATTTGTAGTTTGTGTCTGGGTAGGCCCTGGCTTATTTATCAAGCTGTGTTTTATGACCAGCAGATGTCAGCTTCTACAGTTTTGCAGGAGAGAAGGCATCCTGTTCTAGGGCTCATAAATCCTGTCTGACAATTAATGACACAGGGCCCCTATGATGCTATGTTTCCTAAAATCAAAAAAGTGTAAATATTGGACTGCCATTTGAATACAAGTCTCCTAGCTGTTGAAATGACAGAAATGTGCTGTATTCTCATGTGTTCACAAAACCCCAAAAAAGGGCGATAAGCCACTCATTACCTCCCTCAGTTCAGAAGTTTGGACAGTAAGCTTGAGCAGCTGTTAAAGCTCTTTTGCTGGTGCTGGAAATGAGCTCAGTTCATTCTATTAAAAAACAGGCATTCCTATCCAGTCAAAAGCTATCATTTGCAGTGTG
Source organism: Triturus cristatus (assembly GCF_964204655.1). Taxonomy (NCBI): domain Eukaryota; kingdom Metazoa; phylum Chordata; class Amphibia; order Caudata; family Salamandridae; genus Triturus; species Triturus cristatus. The sequence continues at coordinate 882,101,464 of NC_140591.1, forward strand.
ATAAAAGGAGGACGCTTTTTTTAGCAGTTCACCCCTACAGTAGCTACCAATTACTCATATAATGTGAATGCCTTTAATATTTAAAATCATCTGTTTAAGGAGCAGCAAATCTACGCCACTTCAATGATAAATTCAACATAGCTGTCCAATTTTGTATTAACATTTTACATGATGTATACACTATTGACATATTGAGTTTACTTGAAATTTCATTAAAAAGTGCTATACCATATGCCCAGGGCCTGTATTAAGTGTAAATTAAATCCCATTATAGTGCTGCAACACATTGAACAAGAGCCTTTCAAAATTGCCATTGCAAGGCCTGTGATCAAACATTACTGCTACTTTGACTTGGCATATGAAACTACTTACCAAGCTCTGAACTCCTATTTTTCTACATATAAGTTACCCCTAAGGAAGATGCTCGGTAGCTGATAGGCAGCACTAACAAAGGGTGGGGCACTATTTTTAAGATGTTTCATGTCCTGGTTGTGTAACACAGACATTCGTTTTTCACTGTGAGGCCTACTTTTTTCCTATTGAGTGCCTTTTTCTAGGTAAAGTAAGTTTTAACATTATTATGTTCAAATAATTATTATTATTAGTATTATATAGCTCTAGCTATACCCAAAGGTATCGGAGTGCTTTATCTGTTATAAGATAACATTTACAAGAGGTATATAAAACATGAACAATCCTTCATACAACAACCATGTACATAAACAAACACAAAATATCTTCTCTGAAACATAGGACAATGTATGCAAAGTCCATTCTCTTTTTATATGGAGTGCTTGGCATTTCTGCCTCGGGTTTTAATTCTAATTTTTACCATTCCGGGAATACAATAATTGAAGTTTCACATATCTACACTTTGTTACAGTTACACTTTCCATGCTAGCTCGCAATTACTTAACATATTTTATATCATTTATATTCTTACCTTTATCTGCAGAGCTATCTGGTGATGATTTTTTGTTCTCTCCTGCCAGTTTTTTAAACAACTCTCTAGTAGGCTTACTATGATTTCCCTTTTATATCTACTCTCGTGAAATGTGCTTTTTACTCACAATGTGCACTTACACCCTGGAAGATAAATACAAAATGTCTCCTACAAGGGAAAAGTTGTTAGGTAGTGGATAAACGGAGTGAAAAGAGGAAAATCAACAGTTATGGACTACTCAGAGACATCACATAAAACAATTTTGCTTCTCTAATGTATTAATGCTCTATTCTCCATATAATTCAGAGAAAGATTTCAAAGAAACATAGTGGACTATCACTGTTGAAGATCAATACACTATTTAAATGCAGTAATTCATCCATGACATAACTGCGCACATTTCAAAATCATTTCCCCGTGTTACGGTGCAACCCGCCAATCAGAAGCTGCACTCACTATACTCTGGGAGGGTTTCTTCTTCTGGGGAAAATGAATATCCCATTCTGGCACAGGCTCTTCTGCAATGGATTTTATAATGCCTCCGAAAGGAATATGCCTCTTTTTCCCGCATACCATTTCCCCGCATGTCATAACAACGACTTGCGGAGGGGGGCGCTGGATGTTGAAATAGTAAAATGTACTATTCCAACTCCAGTCTGTGTGGACTGTAGGGATTTTTAAATCCAACACCTTCTCCCCCCTCCGCAAGTCGTTGTAACGACTTGGGGGGTAATGGTATGCGTTGTCACAACGCGGTCGTTGTTACAACCGCGTTGTAACAACATGCGGGGTTACGGATGCGGGGTGACGGTTGTTTACCCTCCAAAAGACCTAGCCACTTGTCAGTATTTTCTGACATAAAGTAACTTACAGGCACATGCATCAAGAAAAGCTTTTCGACTGGCTTCCCATTCATTCCTAGGGTCCTACAGACCCATAGGAATGAATGGGAAATTACATTGTATTGTATTGTAATTGCATTTGTATAGCGCTTACTACCCCTAAGGAGACGTCGAAGCACTTTTTGGCGAGTAGCACGCTACTCCAGGACCCATAGAGGATTAGTGTTGAATTAGTATAGTGAAACATGCAAGTAAATTTTAAGTTGTGGATATGTTAGTCAGTTATTTGGATTCGGACGGATAGCAGAAGGATAGAAGAGGAAAAAAGGTTTGTATTTATATAGCGCTTCTTACCTCTGATGGAGTGTTGAAGCGCTTTTTTGGGCGAGTAGCATGCTACTCTGGAAACCCATAAAGGATTAGTGGTGAATTATTATGGTGAAATGTGAAAGTTATTTGAGTGGTGGATATTAGTCAGTTATTTGGAGTGAGAAGGATAGCAGAGGGATAGAAGGGAAAGAAAGGTTTGCATTCATATAGCGCCTGTTACCCCTGATGGGGTGTTAAAGCGCATTTCTGGCGAGTAGCAGGCTACTCCGGAACCCATAAAGGATTAGTGTTGAAAATTAGTATAGTGAATATGAAGTAACTTGAGTGGAGGATATGTTAGTCAGTTATTTGGATTGAGAAGGGTTGGGGAGGGGTAAAAAAGCGAGAAACGTTTGCATCTATATAGCGCTTGTAACCCGGATGAGGTGTTGAAACGCTTTGTTGGCGAGTAGCACGCTACTCTGGAACCCATAAAGGATTAGTGGTGAATTAGTACAGTGGAATATGAAATTAGAGAAGTGAACATGTTAGTCTGTTATTTTGATTGAAAAGGATAGTGGAGGGGTAGAAGAGTGAAGGATTTCTTTTTTTAGGTCATAGCAGTAGTAGGAGGCTTTTGGATGAGTAAAAAGGGTTTTTGGAGAGGGAGGAGTCAGAGGGAGAGTTTTGAAAGGTTTTGTTGTGGGGGATCGGTATAGTAAAAGAAGTATCAGATGATACAAGGAGGGGTAGAGTAGGAGAGAGTCAAGAAAGGGTTATTTTGGGGAACATAGTAGTGGTATGGGGTTTGGGATAAATGAGAGAGTGGGTGTAGAGAATGTAATGATAGATGTATAGGGTGAGAGATAGAGTAGTGCATTGGAAAAAGTAGTAAAAAGAAGTTTGACACCCTGTTGCACCCCTGAAATTGTGATGTGCACCCATGTTGCCTCAAGGGCATCTGTGTGTGCGTAACCTAAAACCTTGAAAAATGCACTTTAGTGCATTCTTCTGGGTTTTTGCAAAAGACTAGAGTAATTTCTTTGTATTTTGCGGCCCCAAATAACGAATTCGCTATTTCTAAAGCGTATATGCATTGCATTTAAGGAATCACACATTGCGATTACTTAAATGCAATCGCAATTTACGAAATCTCAATAAATTGCCATAATTTTTAAATTGCGAGTGCCTTACACTTTTGATGCATCGCAAAAGGCCTTTTTGCGGGCGCAAACGGACGATTTTTGCAAATCGCATCATTAGTGCTCGCAAAAGCCGTTGATGCATGTGCCTGTCAGTTACTTATCAGTGTCCTGTTTCACTACATCTCATATGTGTAGGTACACCTCAATTCTTTATTTTACTACTAACTATATTCTAAGCATTTGAAAGTCAAGGTATCCCACTTGTGACGCCATTCTGTTAGGGAAATACTTGCACCCTCCAAGGAGCAAATTATTAAAACTCACCAGACATAGCAGTTTACTCAGAAACAGAGTGAAATGTATGTATTGGTACCCATGCATCATTGCTGATCAGCAAGGAAGAAGTCAGATCTCCCGCCTTAGGGGCTCTCAGACTGCTTCTTCCCAGAGTGACTTGTTTCTGGGTGTTATATGCATTTTGGTAATGCCATGTCAGCGGAACTAGAATAAGGCACCAAGCCAAATATGGATACAGGGATGTGCAAGATCTGCACCATGCCAATCATAAAGAGCTAGGTATGGGCAGACCATGCCAGGCTGGCTCAACACTGTGCCAAATATATTGCAGATTTACTCTGCAGGCAAATTGCACAACCAGATAAGGAAACTAACATGAAGTCAGGACAAGCAAGGTGACCTCTAAGGTGGTTCAGAATAGCTGTTGAAGCTTGCCCAGGCAAGGTCAGATAGGAAGGCCTTTGGAGCTCCGGGCCTCATGTTAGTGTGATATATCTAAGCATGATGTCTTTGTAGTGCATACATATGAATTTATATGGATATATACATATTTTTCAACACCTGAAACCCATTTACAAGTCAGTACCTTTAAACTTACTTTGTTTGTCATTGTATCATTAGGCTCCCTATTTTGTAAAATGTTCCAATCTTTCTCACGCCTTTTGTTTCAAATGAGGAAATTCTTTTTTTTCTACATGCTCCCCACCCTGTGCTGCTTCTATCTGCTCTCCATCTTCTTATGTGTCCCCACCCAAGCCTCCCTGGGGAACTTTCCACACAACTGTATTGGGTATCTCATGATACCCTTAAGCTTCTTCTTTCCAACAGCTGCTAAGGTTTCCCTTTTATTTGTTGCAGCAAATTATCAACCTCAATGGGCTCTTTTATGGTATGCACTTTGATGTCCCACATTATCTTGAGAATTGCGGTGAAATTCAGCTGAGCTGTAGCTCCTAAAGATTTAAGTTCCTGTATATATTTCCCCAACTCCCATTGCCTGTCTTGAGTCACTAAGGAAATGACTTCTCATCTTTCTTGAAGCTATTGGCCTTCAGGACTAAAAAGAGCAGGTTTTAAAGTTAACTATAATCTTCATGGGTTTTTCCTTATTTGGTTTCTTTTGAAAGGATCTCGGTAAACCCTCTGTATGTCACCCCCAGGTTCTCTGAAGCGACATAGGGAATGTACTCCTTAATCAGAATAATCACAAAACCTTTTAAATCTCCCTTTCCATGCCTTCCGGGATATTTAGCACTCTTAAGTTTTTCGTTCTAGCGTTGTTTTCTAAGGATTCAATCTTGTTCCTTAATTCTTTTTCCCCTGCTTTCAGTGTTTGAATCTTCCTGTGGTTGACTTGAACGTCCGTATTCAATGTCTCTATGGAGGTTTACATAGCCTCTCTGAAAGTTCTGTCATTTTAGGTTCTAAAATGTCGCAGGCGCCTTGTATTTTAGCCTGATTGTTTTGGGAAATGTGGCAAATTTATGTTTAAACTCCTCCGTCAGTGCAACTAAGAGTTGTGTCATACCAGGTTGTTCTGCTGCATCCTGAATTTGTCCTTCCGCCATTTGGGGCGTCGTGTCTGATTCTCTATCTTTGTTTACCCCTGTGACATCCTGCAAGAGTGTGTGGAACCTATTCATAAGTGCTAAGTCCTTCCCCTCAATCAATATCTGTCTTTTTACTATGTTACAACTATCGCTTTGGGGAGCCAAAGAAACAGGTTGATGTAATTTAGTATTTCTGTCCTTTTGCCTAGACTGAGGGCGTAATTTTTAGTTTTTCCCAGGTTTTGATAAAGGTCCCCGGGTTATTTTACAATTTGTGCTTAAATATGGTGGTAGTAGGGTCACAGAGAAGCTGTACCCACTCTCTTGGGGGCTAGGAGTGACCAGAGAAAAATGACGGCCGACTGTTGCTTTGGCCTGTTGTAATTAATTACTCCCAGCCCCTTCAGTCCCTAGTAAGTCCATATTGTGCCCTTGTTTCTTAGCGCGTATCTGTTTTTGCCTCTTTTGCCCTTTACCGGTTCCGTTTCTGCCTCCCAATGTGAAAGTTTCCTCTTTTGAGATTTTTTCGTGGGGGCCGGGGTGAAGTCGTCCCACGGTGCTTCCCTTTGCTGCCTGATGCTACTTTCCATGTCGGGCTCATAGATTTATGCATCCCACTTGAACACCTTGTTGCGACCAAACCCTGCAGAGTTGAGGGAATCACCTCGGGCCGAGTGCAGTCAACAGTCAGTGCTGACGCTCCTCAGAGAGCCCTGGAAGCCCACCAAGTCAGAGACTCTGCGATCTCTGCAGTGCCCCTGCACAGCACGCAACTAAGAACCTACTCCACCTTCCGCAGTTCACTGGACACTGCTGTCTATGCAGAGGGGCGATTTGTTCATTCGGCTGCCATGAAATAGGTTGACTTAGGGGAACAAGCATTCAAACTGTCTTGTACGGGAAAGAAAATACCATTGGTCATAGAAATAAGTTAATTACAGCATTTTTATTCCGCCATGCTACAATGTCAGAGAGAAGAGCTTGTGGCCAGCGCGTTAGCTAGCCACCATGTTCCAGCCTCTGCCTGTACAATCTTCTTTGCATTTATCCTCAGTTTATCATCCCTTTTCCTTTCTTTTGCTTATTTAGCACCTTCAAGCACATCTCTCACTCACCCCCCCCTACATTCCTTGTTCCTACACAACATTGGATACATGAAAGTATTTTTTCTTCTACTATGGAAACATATCTGCATGTCTTCATGGAATGATCGATTCAATCTATCCACCAACCCATTTCATTTCAGTTGATCAAAGGTAATACATCATGCTTGATTCCCTTTTATGTTCAAAACCTCTTCATCTCCCAGGACACCAAGGGCTACCATGTACCAATATTAGGACAAGCGATTACCTAATTGCGATTTTCTGCGCATTGCAATTAAGTAATCGCTATTCCTAATGTATGAAACTCAATTAGTTTAATTTAGTGATTCCTAGGGGGTCACAAATCGACCTACTTCATTAATATTAATGAGTTAGGTCGCAATTTGCGACCAATTAGGAATCGCTAAAATCAGAGGAAATATTGTCCTGATGGGGTCACTAGATCACCATGTCCATGATTGCGACTAAATAAAGCAAAAAAATGATATAGTTTCATTTTTTAGGAGCAGACTGTGGTCCGTGGGTTTTGAGCTTCCCTTCTCTCCATGCTTCAAACATTGTTCACTTTGTGGTAGTCAAATAATTGTTTGCCAATATAAAAAGCTGCACAATGGATGAGAGAAGTCACAGTGAAGAAACTCTTAACTGAACCCTTTAGAACACATTAAAATGCATGAAAGTCACAAAGGTTAATATTATGCAGGGTGTTTGGACAAAATATTGAGTTGGAAATATCGGATGTTAAAATATTATGTTGATTGTTCTTATATATATATATTTTTTTTTTGTGCCCATTTTACAGCTCGGCATGGATAGGACTATGCTAATCCTATACTTAAAGACTTTGATGTGGAAATGGCAAAAGATTTTTGTCCTTTTCTATCTCGGCGTGGATGGCACTGTGCTAATCCTACGCTTAAAGACTTTGATAGAAAAGCAGACATTTGAGGTGAGCCAATTTAGAGGGTCGCTGGTGTTGAGTGTGCTCTATATTGGAGCTGCTTTCCACCTACACTTGAGAACTACCCAGAGTTCTCTGCTTCTTTTTCTACACAATTTATGTGTCAAACTATGCCTAAAAGTGTTTTGTTTTGACTTATACTGGGTGTTTCCTTGTGTCTGGACAAAGCTATACCTTTCTGAAGAGCTCTAATGAGAGCGAAACACATGACAGGGGTTGCTTTTACGCATTTCAGGTTGGCTTGGTTGGTATTTTACCAATCCAAAGCTGTAATACTGTGCCTGGAGTGGTAAAAGGCTTTGGCCATTTTACAGCTCAGCATAGAGAGCACTGTGCTAATCCTATGCTTAAAGACTTTGCTGTGGAAAGGGCAAAAGACTTTGTCCCTTTCTATCTTGGCGTGGATGGCACTGTGCTAATCCTATGCTTAAAGACTTTGATAGAAAAGCAGACATTTGAGGTGAGCAAATTTAAAGTGTCACTGGTGTTGAGAGTGCTCTATATTGGAGCTGCTTTCCACCTAACTTGAGAACTATCCAGAGTTCTTTGCTTCTTTTAAAGAGTTTTATATTTTTATTAAATTAATAGGAATATGTTTCATATATGTTATGTGCTTGAAGTGAAGTTCCTTCCTAACTGTTGCATACCATGGCATCGGAATAGTAAATCTTTCCCCTCCAAAGTCTAGTGCTTTCCCTACTGTTTCATAGACTGGAGTGGGAATAGTAAATGTTACCCCTCAAGAGTCCAACGCTTACCCCACTGTTGCACAGATTGAAGTGGAAATTGTAAATGTAACCCCTTTGAAGTCCAGTGCTTTATCTACTGTTGCAAAGACTGGAGTGGTAATAGAAAATGTTTCTTTTCCGATTTCCAATGCTTTCCCTACTGTTGCACTGGCTGGAGTGGGAATAGTAAATGTTACCCCTCCAGAGTCCAACACTTTTCCTACTGTTGCATAGATTGGAATGGGAATAGTACATTTTACCCCTTCGAAGTCCAATGCTTTCTCTACTGTTGCAAAGACTGGAGTGGGAATAATACATTTTACCCCTCTGGAGTCCAACACTTTCCCTACTGATATATATATATATATATATATATATATATATATATATATATATATATATTATAGTTAGGACCGAGTTTCCATAGGAAATCTCAAAATTCTATTTTGAATAACTTTGGCGCCGATTGACGAATCCTCGCGAAATTTTCAAAACTAATGGGGCGCTCCGCTCCGCCCCTGAAAGTCTCGGGGTGATTCGTCAAGCGGGGGCCGAGAAAAAGGGGGGGTCCCAAAACGCGTTTTCCCCATGGATTTTTCCATAGGGACTTTAGTCGCAGCTACAGCCCGAACGGCTGAACAGAATTACGTGAAATTTGGCAGAGAGGTAGCCATAAGGTCCATGAAGTGCCTTTTGCAGGTTTGGTGTAAATCTGTAAAGTATTCTCAGAGAAAATAGCATTTAAAACAATATATATATCTATACGCGCGAGCACCCTAACGTGCGCGAGCGTAATTCTGATTGGTGGTTACATGTTAGTCAACGTTCGAATCGGTCGAAATCAGGAAGTGTCGGCCGCCATTTTGTTTGTTTTCAGTGCGAGAGTGAAAAAGGAAGGTGGCGAACGTGAAAAGGGGGCAGGGTAGAGAGTTCCTGACCCCCTAGCCTTTGTCAGGGGGTCCCTGAAGGACATTTTTTTTTTAAATCGCGGGGGTGCGCGCACAGTGCGCACACCCTGAAAACCCCCCCCCCCCAAATTTTTTTTTTTTTTAAATCGCAGGGTGAAAACCAAAAAAAAAAAAATAATAATTTTTAATACGTAGTTTATTGTAAAATAAATATATAAAAAATAATAATACATAAATAAATTAGCATTTAAAAAAACGTACAAATTCACTGAAAAAACCATAGGTTTCACACACGTTATAGTTAGGAATTAGCATTTAAAAAACCTTGCAAATTCACTTAAAAAACCATAGGTTTCACACATGTTATAGTTAGGTGGATATTTCACTCGTAAAAAACAAATGAAATTCCCCCATTAGAGTTAGTTCAGATAACTATAACTCGCGCGACCGCCACTCTATCACAAGGATGATGTCATCAGTGATGTCATGAGTGATGCCACTGACCATGTCATGAGTGATGTAATATGTGACGTCATGTGCAGTGGATTGCGGGCGCGCGAGTTATAGTTATCTGAACTAACTCTAACGGGGGAATTTCATTTGTTTTTTACGAGTGAAATATCCACCTAACTATAACATGTGTGAAACCTATGGTTTTTTAAGTGAATATATATATATATATATATATATATATATATATATATATATATATATATATATATATAATTCTGAGACTTCAATACTTTTTTAAGATATTGTTTAGATATATTTAATATAGTTTGGTGTTTATTTGTTGAATTTTATAATATTTTGTAATATATTTTTTATATAATTTGTAAAAAAATATTTGTAGTAAATGTCTTTTTTTTTACAATTTAATTTATTTGGTAATTTATTACATGTTTTGCATTTGATTTGTTAATTTTTTTTATGTTATACACACATATATTTATATTATCTACTGGCGGCCGCTTTCAAAACTAGTACGCCAATAACTTCAGTTACTGTCTGGAATGTTTTGGGATGATTACTCAAGCGGGGGCAGAGAAAAAGGGGAGTCTTAAAGTGCGTTTTCCCCATGCAATGTCCCATAGGGATTTTTAATATGACTACAGCCCGAACCGCTGAACAGAAAGACACCAAATTTTAGATCTCTTTTTCTGATTTGATGTAAATCCATTTAGTAGTTTTAGAGTTATTAAAGGAAAAATAAATTTGTATATCTAGGGAGGCGGAGGGTCTGCGGAGCCCAGAGATCTCAAAATAAGATCTGATGGGTGGCCAACACTTCAGCCAGGAAGAGTTGACAGCCATCTTGGGACTTGGACTCAGCCAAGTCCCAAGAAAAAATATTAAAAAAAGAAAAGGGGGAAGGGTAGAAATACTCTGACCTCCTACGCCTGGTGGTGGGGACAAAACATTTTTTCAAAACTATTTACTGCTAATTCGTTGAGCATCTGGGATTCCACAGTAAACTTTTTTTTAAAGTGCTGTTTAGTATATGCCCCCCATGGGTGGACCGGTTCCCAGGGGGTGTATTTTGTTATATACATTGGGGAGGGGGCGTGCAAGGCCCACATTCACTAGGCTGATTTCGGCTTCAGGGACCACCACCTCCCCAGGGCCAGGTTGTTATTGAAAAGGAAATGGGGGGTTGCTCCCCCTACCTGGGCTGTTGTCCGGCAGAGTCCCTAAATGGAAAACAGGGCCGTGCCCCCCCCTCCTGGCCAGTTTTGACCCTGGGGACCACAACCTCCCTGGGGCCCGGCAAGTAAAGAAAAGGGAGAGGGGGTACCAGGGCTTACCACCCCCCAGGGCACAGACATGCACAAGTAAAAGGAGGCTTACCATGCAGCCCCCCTCCTGGAGCCATTAATGGTCTTATGGACCGCCGCCCATTTTCATGGCTTAACAGCAGTCACAGCGTCATACACAGTTAGATAGGCATAAGCACCCGCATTTACATACTATCGTCGCCATCAGTCTCGGCAGTCTGATCACTTTCTGTTCCTGTTGAGTTCAACAATTCTCTACATAGGTCTCTCCAAGTTGCCATGTCCTCATCCAACCTTTCATACCTGCAGCAGGCTTTCATGTGTAGTTCCTCCGCATGGGACCACTCCCCTACGTCTCTATTTTTTAATGATATTAGTGTGAAACAATATTTTTGTACTTACCTTTACATGTATAGGAAAACTATATTTTTGAAATTGATATTTTTAACACAATATTTCTGTATGCAACGAGAAGTAAAAAAAAATGGAACTAGGGGTAGACCTGTCATCTGTCAAAACACCTTAACATTCCTGAACCTGCATATAGGCACCAAACTCTCAATTGTCTTCCCTCTTTTTTGCTGCTGCTCATGCTCAAGTAAGTTCTATGCTTCATGTTTCTGTGTCTTATGGATGTTCCTGAATGTGGAGTTAGAACCAGTGGCAGCTCGCACAGGTAAGAGCGGTGAGGCGGTGGGCGGGGCGGGCTTTGAGTAGGTGATCGGATAAGTAATATTAAATAAATAAATAATACCACTTACTTTGCGCTCGCTGCATCGCCAACACGGCAATGAGGCGAGCGCAAAGTAAGTAGTTTTATTTATTTCATATTACTTATCCTGTCGTCTGTCGACTTCCACCACCCCCACCCCGCCCCTGCCCCGCCTCACCGCTGCTCCGCCTCACCGCTCTGACCTGTGCGCGCTGCTAATGGTTGGAATGACTCCCTTTGGTGCTTTTTCGAATGATTTGACAAGTTTGGATTGAATGATGATTTTTACTGTATTATCTTCCAGTTTTCTTTATGAGCATAGTTTTGTTGTTGGGATAGTAGCACTCTTAAAGGCATTACGTATGTTTTCTTTTTATGTTTCAACAATTTTTATGTGTATTTTGTTTTTTAGCTTAGCATTGTTTTTCTGGTGCAGTTACCAGTGACCTTCTGTGCGGCGAGTCAGACGGCAGTTGGGAACAATTGTGGTGAGAAAGAGCTTGAGATACACGTTCACATGGCTCGCATGCTAGAGAGGAGTTGTGTGGCATGAAGTGACTTCAGACTGTGTGTTGTGAGGGATGCAGACGTTTTTTCAACCATACATTCACGCGCAGCTATGCAAGCAGTGGCCATCTTTAGTGGTTGGAAAGCACTCAGTTTATTTATTGTGTGTAGCTGTGGCCATATTTTGGGCATTGGGAGCTAGTTTTGGACCAGTCAGTGATGTTTGAAATATTACATTGAGACACTGGATTTTACAGGGGGACATTTTCTGGCTAAAGTTAAGGCATAGGGATTTATTTTCTGATTACCTTTCATTTTTTGATTAAAGGACCAGGAAGTTGTGCGTGTGTTTTCTTGAGAAGGTTTGAATATACTCAGTGTTATTCTATTGAGATGATTAAAGTTACAAATATTGTGGAGAATAAGGTGACTGAGTAGAAATTTCAGGTCTTAGTGGACAAGGCATTTATTTCCTTAGAGGAACAGTTGGCTAGGCAGATTGATGAATGTGTTGATAGCTTGATGCCAGCTATGTCTTCTGAGACTAGGGCCTATGTAGTAAAAAACAGTTCCATATTCAATTCAATTAATGTACACAATGTATGATATAAGGATTCATCTCCTTTTAGATTCAGTCAAACTTTTTATTTTTATCCATACATGCAAATCACGATTTCAAGAATTATTTTTCTCTCAAAGGGAAGAAATCTTCCTTGGCTACTTTTTCCCGTGCGTACAATCAAAGTGTCCTCTACTAATTTACTCCTGAAAGTGCCCGATTTCACTCACCGTTGCCACCACTGAAAGATATCTATTGTGTCATGTTCTGCCCTTAGGATTCCAGTTCCTAGTATATCAGAAAAAGTATGATTTTTTTCTCATTGTACTTCACATCCCTTATACTATTTACAACCAGGCAAGCAGCTTTCCCCTTAGATAATGACAATTATTGTTCCATTCTAATTGCTGGGAGTAAGACAGAAGCCTTTAACACCTAGAGAGCTTTTCCTCAAAGAATCCTCCATCACATTCTACCATCCAAATATTAAATACAAATAAAATGGCGCTCCACAGGCCAGAAAGGGGATTATTTTGGCATTTCATGATTTTGTTTTTAAAACAAAAGGGAATGTTACCCCCGTAGATGAGTGTGGTGGACAAAAATATACTAATGTTCAAGTGAGTAAAGAGAAGAGCGGTTTATTCTGCATCTATTTTGAAACAGGTCGGGCTCCCGAATGCTGTTCAACTGAAAATGTAGAACGTTTGTAGTAGAACGTTCTACAACAGGGTTAGAAAATGTGGATGGGAGCAAAAGACACACAGATAATGGACGGAATGCAGAGCAAATCAAACATTCACCCATAGTCAATAGATCTGGGTTAAATCTATCGTTCTTTTGCTCACCATGCCACCCCAGTTTAGACTCAGCCATATGCAAATCAGTCTTGACCCTGTGCCACATGGGAACACTCCAGGGTAAAGGAGTGGAAAATGATGGCAGAAGCCAAAGTGATCAACATGCGCTGCATAAAGTGTATACAACACATCTTTCTCTTCTAGGAAAAATAAAAGACATTACCAAATGTTCTTGAAAAACCTTACAGGATGGAATACAGATACGAGGTACATTTTCACTATTTTTGCCACATAATCAAATTCAACTGGGTAGCCATTCCTACCACTGACGTCTCTGGAAATTCATTGTCACAAGTAGGAAATTAAATATGATTGGGAATATACTAGTTATTAGGTACATTAACATTATGAGTAGGAATTTGAAGAAATGTATCCCCACTTAGATTGCCAGTCCCACTTTTTTCACTATTTACGATTGTATCATCATTAGTATATTTCAGCAATGTAGGTAAGCTCCAACATTTCAAAAACCAAATAGTATCCCCTCTGGAACCATAAAGGTTCATGTAGATGAGGTAAAGAGAAGGGGGATGAACAGTACGCCAGGAGATAGCCGACCCAGTACTGGGGAGCTGAGCAAACAGTAGGTTGGGTGCAGGGACAGGACCTTGATGAATGTTTTACTACAAGGCCTCTCTCTCATTCCCCCGTTGAGAGCTGAATATTTTACTACAAGGCCTCTCTCTCATTCTCCCGTTGGGAGCAGGTGCCCTGTAAAATTGGGGTAATTCCTCTAGGAAGCAGCGGCAAGTACATGCCTTTCTTTAGTTTAATTTACTTTCTATCACATGCAAATTGCATGCTCACGTCATTCACATCCTTGGGGGGAGTGCACTTCATCGTACCCACCCTGACAAAAGCCCAGGACCTCATATAGGCCGTTAGGAAGGGCTGAAAAATGTTGGTGGTCTAGGGTCATAGAACCATCACATCCTCTAGTCCTACATTTGTTTTTAACCTTCCCTCCCACCCCATGAATAAAGGATTCCTTTTGAGTGGGAGAGGACTTTTATCTTTAAAGTTACGCCCCCATACACCCAGTCTTCATAAGTGCTCCCTGAAACATGGTTAAGCCCACCCCGACCTTTAGGAGTTGGGGGGAACCCGATGATGAAGCATGTCACTACTAGAGTGAGTGAGGGTTGTATTAAGAAAAAGGGTATTTTTCCCTTCCCACCCACAGTAGTGGGTTGGCTAACAACAGGCGTACTGTTCATCCCCCTTCTCTTTACCTCTTCTACAGGAACCTTTTTGGTTACAGAGGGGGTACTATTTGTTTTTTGAATATATGACAGGGAGGACGTATCCCTTCCATCCTCTTCCTTGAGGACCTCTCTACCCTCCTAGGGTTCCCACATGGGATCCCTTACCTTGCGAAATAAACTCCACCATTTACTATCTACCATCTTGTGTTATAACGCTTCTCTCATTAACTTTCACCACTTATATTGTTTTGAAGAATTTACACCTACCTTTTTCCAGGTGCCCGGGATTGGGGATTCTGACAAAGCCACCTACTTTGATGTCAGAACTACAAGATTTGTCAATGTGGTCTTACCTGAACTTGGATTTGTATTGATACTGCACAATTTTGTTTTGTACGATGGTGGAATTTCCTATTTTATTAGTACCATCTAAATTTGGAAATTTCTATTTTAACCACCGTGGGCAAACATTTGAGGAAGGTTGTCTACCTTTTAACAACAGAAAAAGAAAAACTCCTGTGACTGAATTTGGAGTTATTCTGTAGGCCATAATTGTTTCCTAGTTGAGAGAATAAAAAGTATTTTACCATCAAGGGCAATTTGAACACATTCTTTTAGATATCTATTAAATTGTTCTACCTGGCCTTTACATTTGGGATCATACAGTGCTGTTCTGATGAGTTTAATGTTAAGAGTTTGCAGAACTTCTGCCATATCTGTGGAGCGAAGCTGAACACCATTATCAGTAACTATGTATTCAGTAATACCTTCCCGCCAAAACTCCCCTTCCATAAAAAATTCTAAAACAACTGTGGTGGTGACTTTATCTGTGAACGTAACTTCGGGCTACTTTGAATGATAATCTATGTGTACCGAGGCATATTGAGTATTTTGTATTAATTTTTAAAAGTGCTGGATATATCCAGTCCTACCTTTTGCTATGCATAGGAAGGCTATGAAACACTTTTAATAGGTGCAATGT
This sequence comes from Triturus cristatus, assembly GCF_964204655.1. NCBI lineage: Eukaryota > Metazoa > Chordata > Amphibia > Caudata > Salamandridae > Triturus > Triturus cristatus. The sequence goes on from NC_140591.1 coordinate 882,116,853, forward strand.
GATTTTGTAACTTTATCAGAACTAGCACACGTGTTCCAACTTCTGACCCATCATTCAACTTTAGTGTCAATACCTGGCCACCAAAAGTATTCCCTAACTAAGGGGCCGATTACGACCCCGGCAGTAAGGGAACCGCTGTCACTTTCTGTCAGGCCGTTCGCCTGATTACGATGGCGGCGGTTACTGCTTCCAGACCACCGCCACCACCAATATTAGTGATCCTGTGACTGGCGAGGAAGAGTTGGATAATGGTGACAATGCCGGCATTATGACCAACGGCCCAATTATGACTTGCCTTTCTGCTGACATATACACGGCAGAGACACTGCCATGCACGAGTCGCTGGAAAGGCAGGTAATGAGCCTTAATGACTGGCTCTAGGGCAAATGTGCCCTTGTCTTATGTTACTGGTGCTCCAGTGATGCCCACCAATGCCGTCAGGTCGGTGTGCGCACTGTTGCACCTGCACATCCTGTTGCAGGGAAACAGGGTGCCCAACTGAGAGTAGGTACCACATCATGGCCGGCATCTGCTTATGGCTCTTTTCTGGAGCCAAAGTATGTTGCAGCCAGTACTCTGCCACCCACACACCGCCAGCCCCACAGGAAACTCATAATGCGGTGGTCGGGATGCCGCCAGCTTGGCAGTGTTCTCTTGACCACCGCTGCAGCGGGCCGGCAGTGTGACCACCAAAGACATAATCGGTGACTCAGCTCTTCAAGGAAGACATACCTAAATGTCCTTGGTGAAACTAATTCATTATGACTTCATCCATACCTTTTAGTGGTACACATTTATTATTGCTGTATATTAGATCATTGACCCCACTTAAGTCTGAGGAAACTAGAAAAAAAGAATGAAGAGAACCCTTTTATGATTTGGGAGAAAGCCATCCTTCACTTATATACTTCAAACTTGTTTAAGTTCCACATCATCAACAAGCCATCTTTTCTCATTCAGTTGGCTTTCATTCAGTGTGCACACATCACTAATGCAGGCTATCACCTCAGATGTTTCATCAACAATGAGTCAGGTCCACAATCAAAAAGAACCTAGACAAGAAATCTGGTGGTTGATTGGAACCACCAGGCACATGGGCTACCTTCCAAATATATTCCTGTCGTTTTGAACACAACCTAGCTATATGAGCAGTGGAGTTAGCACCACCTCCAGGAGATAGAATCTGTACCAGTGCTTTATGATTTGTATGTACTAAAAATCTGTTTATCTATATGAATTGTTTGATGTGTTTAACTCCCCACACACATACAAACAATTATCCTTCTATAACAAAATAAGGCCTCTCGGTTTCAGTTGTAGAAGCATATACCACTGTCCACTGACTGTTTCCTGACCATTCAGACAATACGCCTCCCAAACCATATCCACTGACATCAACATACATTATATATTACTTTTCACTAGCAAATGGTTGAAGTGTGGGTCCTTTGATTATTTTTTTATGGTTTCAAAAGCAACTTGCTGTTCCTCTCCTCAAACATATTCCACCCCCTTTCTCAACAGTTTGTGAAGAGGTTCAATCAAAGTGGCAAAATCTTTTACAAATGTACCATAATATTCAAAAAGTTTAGCAAACAATTCTAATTTCTCCATATCATCTGGTGCTTGTCGGGTAGCATCAACTAATGATAATTTTGAGGTTACTCCCTTTGTAGAAATTTTATGACCTGGTTAATCTACCTGAGTTTGACTCAGTTCGCAGTTGTCTGCACTCAATATTAATCCTGCTTAATTTAGCCGTGTACATATTTCTCGCAGAACCTCCATGTGTCCCTGTGTGCTTCTTGTGAAGAGAAGCATGTTATTCTTGAAGCATCTCATTTTAGCTTCCATGTCTTTAAAGAGATGATACATCGTCCTTTGGAAAAATGATGTTGCTGATGCGAGTCCAAATGCATCATTTTATAACAGCCGGCGAAATCCAATCTGAACATACTGCCTCTTTAATTATGTTCTCCTTCTGTAATCTTTCCCAGAGAAATTGGTAATCACTTGTAACACAAAATGGGACTTTCCTCATTTGCTTAAAAGAAGTTGCATTGCTGTTCAGTTTTATGTGGTGTGGGAATTCTTTTCGCTTCCCAATTCTTTCACTAAACACTGCAGGGAATGCCTTCATGAGTTGCTTATCTTGGCCCTCTTCCATTAGCACAATGACAGGGTCTATTGCACCTGGGTTAAGGATTATTTTAGCAGCTTCTGATCTTTCAACCCAAATCTGCAAGCACCTATCTTGGCTATGTAGATCTTGTCCTAGGCTGTTCTCCTTTTGAAATGCACTGTGGTGCTGACATATCCCAATAAATGTATACTGTTGCCATCAAAAGATTTCATGGTGTCTGGTGCCAGCAGATGTATTCCTTTTGTTGAGAATAATGATTCAAAATTCTCAGAAGGTATAATCGTTAAAGGAGAGTCCGAGTCGGTCAAAAAAGATATATCTTCTTTAGGTGTATTGAGGCTACATTTGGCTGGATTCATTTTAATTTTCTTTCCAAATTTGTCCTCAAGTTGAACCATTAGAATAACGTTGGTATTTTCTTTTGCTTATTCGCCAGGAAAGTTATTATAGTCTGAATGATGTTCCGAGATTTCTGCAATTTCAATGTTGCTGTGCTTATTGCCTTTACAACAAACTTTGCCAAAATTACCATGTTAGCCACACATGCTATATTCTTTGTTAAAAGCAGGACAACCCTTGAAATTGGCAACGTGAGAATTGCTACCATATTTAAAACATGTGACTTTAGGTTCATATTGTTGTCTTTTATAAAGTTGTTTCTGAGTTTTTTTCCCCAACATAACATACTTCTGTATCCTTTTTAGTGTCTTTAAACTCAATAACCTCCTTGACACCATGGCACAGACTGTTCAATTGCTTTGGCACAATTACTAGTGTTGGATAACCCTTTACCCACACATGTTCTTGTATTCGATTTACATTGGTATTCCCCGTCAGTTGCTCTCTGGTCATCTCATCTGTATTGGGGCCAAAGCTGTATGTGTTTAAAGCCTTCTTAATTCTGGGAGAAACTCATTAAAACTCTCATTTTCGGGGAGGCGCGCTGCGGCGGCGCCAAGATGGCCGCAACCTGAGGAGCGCCGCAACACCGAGTTTTATTTTCCATTGAAGGGATGCTCCTACGGCAACGCGGATGCTCGCAGAGGGGAGCTTGCACACCGGAAACTGCCAGGAATACTAGGGCAAGTTTCCGACCGGTTTTAACAACAGTTGAGCTCCCTTTTTATCTATTTGCATTTCAACTTCTTCAGCAATGACAGCCGCCATTTTGCGCACTTGCGTTTTAGCGCGATAATATTCTGCAGAATGCTCTCCCTTGCGCAAGGACTCTAAACCTCTTGTCACCTCATATTCACAACTGTTCGTTGTTTCCACGTGGGAATGTACTCTTTTCAGCAGGACACAGAGCATGTTTTCTCCTCAACAGTTTGTGTTTGCTTTTCCTCAGCACACTGGCAGCAATGCTTTTCTCCTTGCCTCATTTTTTGTCAGTTGGCGCGTTTTTGCTTCATGATGGCATTTATGCTTAATGAAATTCTTATCTGCATGGATTTTACACTGCAATCTTGAGTGTTTATAGTCTGGTCCTGCAACTTGGTGGGCGTCACTGTTCATTCTTCATTGCAGTATTATTTTAAATAATGTATATGCCCGCTGTTGCTTCGTCTCATACTACCTGGCACTCTGTGGCGTCCCTTTTTTTTTTCCCTTTCCTCTTCGTAACGGGGATTTTTTTGGAGGTGTCTGTTTGGGCTGTTAACTCTGCGCTCTCCTGTCTTCAGTTTCTAGTGATTGTACCTAGGGCATTTCTGCTGTCGCTTTTTGGCATTTCTTGACCTGTGCTTTTAACTCGCCTCATTTCTATGAATACCATGGATCCTCCACAGTCTTCTAAGTCTCATGTTGCTGCAGGGGCTTCTTCTGGAGGACGTCAGGATTCAACAACCAATTCCGGTAAACGACTTAAGAACCTTTGCTATCCACCTAAATCACCTCCTCCCCTCACGCTGGAGGATATCATGGATGAACTACGCCATATATGCCCTTTCATGTCCGATACCACCGCCACTCTTCAAAGAATTGAGGAGAAATGGTCCAGTCTTGACTTGAGACTTTCTGATGTTGAACAGAAGATAAGTGATGCACAATACGTTGTGGCTAAAGTTGATAACCTCACCAAAGAAGTCATCCAACGTAAGAAGACTACTGAGGATTTAGAAAATCGCAACCGTCGTAACAACCTACGCATTTATGGAATTCCGGAAGGTTCCGAAGGTTCTGACATGATCTCCTTTGTGAAATCTCAAGTCCTGCAGATTGTTGGCCTCCCTAAATCAATGGATTTTAACATTCAAAGGGCACACAGATTAGGGCCTAAGAGTATCTCCTCTTCTACTAAACCAAGAGGTATCATCGCATATTTCCTGCTGTATTCCGATCTTATGGCGATCCTTACTGCTGCCAAACAACATAAGCAAATTTTCTTTAGTCTAGATGTCTCCAAACCAACAGCTAGTAGACGCAAGGAATTTCTTGATTCCCGACCAGCCCTAAAATCCATGAACGCTCGTTATGGCCTCATACATCCTTGCTTCTTCAAAGTAACCTACAAAGACAGAACATTCTCCTTTGATGATCCAGCTGACCTTCGGAAGTTCATCCATACTCATCAAGGAGAACTCATGGAACTTAGCAATCATTGATTGTCTCTGTTACTTGTCATCTCTGTTCGCTTTTCTTCCTTAGGTCTATTGTACGTTCTATGTCATGCTATCTACCTTGATTGTGCTTTTATTCATATCTTTTAGGTTCCCCCTGTGCTGCCCTGTTGTTGTTGGAAACTTATCCCTGCATTACCCTCATGTCTAACACGTCTAATTCATCCTATTGCACTGTTCTTTATTTGTCTGGTAAGTTCAGTTCCCTTCCTTCTTGTTTTAATCGTCTATTATTTTCAATTTGGAGTCTTCTCTCCCTTCTTTCTTTATTGTCTTCTATATCATTTTTATTTCCTCTCGGTGTCTCTTCTCATTTGATTGGTCATCTTGGTTATTGCCGAACCCCCCCCACATTATTGTTCATTGTTTGGTGGACTGTTATGGCTAAAGCCACGTGGCTTTTGGTCATCTTTTCTTCTTTACCTCCTCCTACACGACTTCTTTCCCCTCCTCTATCGTATTACTGGCAACATTCTCTTTCTCTATTTTCTTCTATGTTTTCTATTTTTTCATGTCAACTTATGGTTCTTTATTGTTCTCTTATTTTGCTTCCGTGGTGGCCACTTGATATAATTACTTTTTCATTGGCTGTCCTTTGCTATTTTCACTTTTTCACCCTTTTGTTGCTATTTTCTTCTCTACTCTTTCTATTCTCTTTCTTCTCTTCAATTTCATACCTATCTTTTCTCAAGATTTATTCATGAAAGGTCTACGTGTTATCTCTTGGAATGTTAAGGGTATTCGCAACCCTGTTAAAAAACAGCGGGTCTTATCTCATTTAGCGAGATTGAAATGTCAAGTTGCATTGTTGCAAGAAACGCACTTCAAACTGCAAGATTTGTCTTCACTGCATAAACAATGGGTTGGAGAAATCTTTTGTTCTCCGGCAGTGAATAACAAAAATGGTGTTGTTATTTTGTTTCATAAATCTTTAAATGTGCAGTTACAAAATGAGTTTCATGATAGTAATGGTAGATGGTTGTTTTTAAAAACTACTGTTAATAATACGCAACTTTCCTTTTGCAATGTTTATGGCCCTAATGGCATTGAATTTTCGACTCTTCTTTCATTACATGCGGTTGATGACTTAATTGTGGGTGGTGATTGTAACCAACTCATGGACCCCTTTCTGGACCGGAAATCACAAACCAGATATACTCCCAATAAGATGCAGAAATCCTTTTCTAAAGCCATTTCTTCTAGAGGCCTAATAGACACATGGAGACTGTCTCATCCCGACACATTAGAATTCTCTTTTTTTTCTCCCGTTCATAGATCCCATTCCTGAATCGATTACATTTTTCTTACCCAACATACTTTGCAATTCATGACTAATTCAGAAATAGGCTCTATCCTCATTTCAGATCATGCCCCTGTCATTTTAGACTTGGATTACCCCTCACCATCTACCCACCTCTCGTCGATGGCGCTTTAATAATTCTCTCCTCTTAGACTCCCAATTTGTTGAGCAATTTACGTTATTTATGGATGAATTTTTTCATAACAATCTTCACTCCACCCTCCAATTTCATTTTGTTTGGGATGCCTTTAAAGCTGCTGCTAGAGGCTTTATTATTAACTTTGTATCTCAGAAGAAGAAAAAAGCTCTCTCGCAGTCTTCCCTTATCCTTAAAAAATTAAAGAACTTGAACATCAATAGTTCACCACAAACTCTTCCGACACACTATCTTCTCTTATTAAAGCAAAAATACAATGCAACAAACACTCTTGGGATTCTGAAAGTAATAATCTTCTTAAATTCAATGCAAAAATGTATGGTGGACGTAACAAGGCTGGCAAATCTCTTGCAAACTATCTTAAAATCAAGAAGCAGAAATCCAACATTATTGCTATTAAGGACAATCAGGGGGTTTGTCAATCCACAGTTGACAAAATTCTTGAATATTTTGTTCAATATTACACTTCCCTATATACTCCAGAATCCAGTCCTTCTTCCGCACTAATTGATTCCTTTTTTCAAACTATTCCCAAATCTTCTGAAAATTCGATAGATTTTACATCCCTAGATACTCCTATCTCAGATAAAGAAATAATCAATGCCATTACTTTATTACCCAAAGATAAGACCCCTGGTCCAGATGGCTTCACTGTCCGATTTTATCTTCACTTTAAAACAATTTTGATACCCCATTTACTCTCATTGATAAACTACTTTCTTACTAATGGAAAATCTGCTGGAATGTTTACTCAGGCAATGCTATGTTTGATTCCTAAAAAGGATAAAGACCCATCCCTCTGCAAAAATTATAGGCCTATTTCCTTAATTAATACAGATTGTAAAATATATGCCAAAATTCTAGCTACTCATATTAATACAGTTATCCCTGATCTTATCAATATCTATCAATCAGGGTTTGTTAAGGGTAGATCAATTACCGACAACTCGAGAACTCTCCTCAACATTATCCACCTTGCTTCAAAGATGGATTCTCCAATTGCAGCTATCACATTAGATGCTGAGAAAGCTTTCGATTGGGTAAGTTGGGACTTCATGTTGGGAGCACTGAGATGGCACGGCTTTAGCCCCCACACTATTCACCTCATTCAGTTGCCATATTCTGCCCCCTCTACTTCCATCTGGTTTAATGGTTCTCAATCCAATTATTTTCCTCTCCATATAGGCACTAGACAGGGTTGTCCTCTTTCCCCTCTTCTTTTCATTCTTGCTTTAGTACCTCTTCTGGAAAAAATTAGGCGTACTCCGTCCTATACAGGTTTTAAATTTCAGAACATAGATATTAAATATACTGCTTACACTGATGATATTTTGCTTTACAACTCTAACCCGTCCACCTCTTTAACTTCTCTTTTCTCCTTATTACAAGACTACTCCTTAGTCTCAGGTCCTAAGCTAAACATCGAAAAATCTGAAGTTTTACCTCTAAACAAATATTGCTTCTCACATATGTTTCTTGGTTCTGGCTTTGAATGAAATTCTAGGAATATCAAGTGTTTAGGTGTCCTCTACGCGAATACTATTAGAGAAACTATTAAAATTAACCACACAGACATACTGAAAAAGCTATCCACACTAATTGAAGGTAGTTCCCCTCTATTCTTATCCTGGTGGGGAAGACTTGCAACTATTAAAATGATGCTCCACCCTATCGTCAATTTCTATCTTTCAATGCTCCCCATCTCTCTCCCACTCGTGTTCTTCAGAACTATTAATCATATCCTAACAAAATTTCTATGGAACAATCGCAAAGCTAGGATTTCTCTATCCCGTCTCCAACAACCCAAAGATCTAGGAGGAGTTAACTTTCCTAACCTCAACCGATATCATTCAGCTTTCACGTTAAAGCAAATTTGGCCTTTACTTTCAGATTCTACTTGCCCTCCTTCAACAGCTTGGAGTTCAATTGAGCTTGCACAACTTTCACCCTTCTCATTTCTTACGGCTACGCGTTTATCCCAGCCTCCAAAACGTTTTATCACTCCCATATTTAAACACTCCAAAACAATCGATCTCTCCTTGTCTCGCTTCTTTATCTTACATTCTGATGCTCATTCCCAAACTCCGATCTGGTATAATAAATTCTTAAAAATTAATAATAAGGCATTATTTTGGAAGGAGTGGATTGATACAGGTATTATTACTTACGATCATTTACTTAAGGATAATTCCCCGAGGGACTTCTCAGACATTTGTGATTCATTTCATGTCTCAAATACATATTCCTCCCAATACCCCTTGCTGAAAAACGCCCTAGCCTCACTTCTTTCTCAAAACAACCCCTTGCCCACCACTGCCCGACCCTCTCTCCTTCACCAGATTTTTCTATTCCTCTCAAAGCTGCTGCCATCTACAAAACACTTTCCCATTCACATGTCGATAGACCCAAATCTAAACTAGAACTCTTATGGGAGAACGACTTAGCTCAGGAATTTCCCAAATCTGGTCAAAGCTAAACGATATCTTAGCCACAGACTTTCCGTTTGAGATTGTGAATATTTTTTTGGGTGGCTCCTCACCTATCTGGAATGTTTCACGTAATGCACGTAAGTTTATAGACTTGTATATAGCTATTTCCTTTCAGCTCATCACCACCAATTGGAAGGATACTTCTAAAATTTCATATAATGCCTGGTGGAATTTGTTATGTCATCATCATAGACTTGACCGCACCTTTGCCACCTCTGTATCTTTATTAATCAAAAAGGACCTATTATGGTCACCCTTAACCGATTTTCTTTCTAGACATGCTTGAATTTGTTTCCTTTTTCTTTTCATTATCCTGTTTGCTATTACCCATTATCTTCCCTATTTTTAAGTTATTTATAATATATTCATTATTGATTCTATATGGTATGTTGCTCTTTTCCTTTTTATTTTCCCCTTTTCTCTCTTTTTCCCCCTTTCTCTCTTTCCCCTTCCTCTTTAAGAAAGGAAAACCCTTAAAAGCTTTTTGTCCTTGGTATAGTTTTTATGTCCCTTTTTGGGACCTAATTTGTACACATGTTTTCTTTTAATATCATTTCAATCTCCTTTTCCATATGCCACATTTTTCTGTACTGATGTTATACTATGTTTATTATATTCAATAAAGCTTTCTAAACATTAAAAAAAACTCTTATTTTCGTGTTGGTACTGTGTATACAAATTGCACCTTTTCAGAGTCTCATCCTGGCCCCCTAAAACTCGTCATATTTATCTTGGTCTTCAGGTGCTTTAATTTGAGGCAAAGTGCAAAATATCTCTTGACCCTCTGATCCCAACAGGTATAATAGGATACTTTTCCTTCTTCCCCCCAGGGATTTTATGCTCATCTATGCCAAATAAATAAGTAAAAAATTATATGTTGCACCTCTTCCATTTCAAAGGTGGTTCTCCTTATATTTGCAGAACTTTTTGTGGAGGGTGAAACTGCACTGTGATCAGTAATTAATTAATTAGGCGTCAGAACGCATACCCCATGGCTCCACTCTTGCTCCTATTATTTTCAGCCTTTTTATGGAAACTCTGACCTCTACTCTGAAACACTCCAACAGCTCATACCACTTTAACACAAATGATACACATCTATATTTGGAAATGTCCTCCCCTGAAGACACTGAATATGTAGCCACGGTTCAGACTCACATCCAGTCTTGGATGATGCTACATTACCTCTAACTCAAGCCACTTAAAGCAGAGTTCTTCCTGGCTTCCCATCAAAGTTCTCTATTCGGATTCAATGCTATCTCAATACGTTTATTGTGCTGATCTGCAGATTCCCTCCTGCTGGTTAAACTAAATATCTTGGCTTTTCTTGTACACGAATATAAACCTGGAAGTTTACATCAATTCAATAGCCCAATGGGCACAATATCAGCGTAGGTTCTTATGAAGTATTAAATTATTTATGCCGAAAGATGACTCAAAACAAGTGATTCAGTACCTTGTACTATGGAGGCAAGAGCATGGCAACTACATATTCGAAGGGATACATAACCTATGTATACTATGTATAAAGTAGCAGTGCAGGCACTGCCAAGTTGGTAACTGAGAAAGTTGATCATATGTCATAATTCTGATCACAGAAGAATGGCTCCCTATTGTAAAAAGAAGTATATATAAACTAGCATGCATAGCATGTGGAGTGAGCACTCATTACTCCTGACGTGTATTGCGTTGCTTGGTCCCATCAGCACCAGGGTGCCTGGGAGCGTCTCAACAACTGCATGGACCTCGCTGCATTGAGTGCTTTTCCTTCGTTAATTGTTTCTTTATTCTGTGTGTGATGCCGGCAGACTCTATGGCAACGGTGCTGGTTCAATTTAGTAAGAAAGCAACAAATTTGTTTCCATAATGGACTGGTTTCTGGTACCCGCCTGACGCTTGGTTCTACTCACCGGGGGTGAAGCCTGTACGCCGTAGTTCCTGCACCGTTGGGGAGAATACAGCTCCCATCAACCCCTGCTCCTGCTACTGCTCATAAAAGCGCGCCACAGTCCCGCGGGGATGGTACCCGTCTGATGCTTGTTTCTGCTCACCGAGGAGTGAAGCCTGTGTGCCGAAGATCCTGCACCGATGGAGAGACTACAGCTCCCATCAACCCCTGCTCCTGCTACCGTGCATAAAAGCACGCCACGGTCCTGCAGGGATTGTACCCAACTGACGCCTGTTTCTGCTCACCAGGGGGTGAACCCTGTGCGACGAAGTTCCTGCACCGCTGGGGAGACTACAGCTCCCATCAACCCCGGTACCTGCTCCAGCGCATAAAAGTGCGCCACGGTCCCGCAGGAATTTGTGCCCGCTTGACGCCTGATGCTTGTTTCTGCTCACCAGGGGGTGAAGCCTGTGCGCCGAAGTTCCTACACCGCTGGGGAGACTACAGCTCCCATCAATCCCTGCTCCTGCTACCACGCATAAAAGCGTGCCACGGTCCGGCAGGGATTGTACCCGCCTGACACCTGATGCTTGTTTCTGCTCACCGAGGTGAAGCCTGTGCGCCGAAGTTCCTGCACCGCTGGGGAGACTACAGCTCACATCAACCCCTGCTCCTGCTACCCCTCATAAAAGTGCACCAAGGTCCTGTGGCCAAGGGTGGGCCCGTCCGCGCCCATCATCGCCCGGAAGAGGCTGGGCTGGGCCCCCCCTCTAAGCTGTGCCTCTCAGGTGAGTTTCCGACTTGGACCATCAAAGAAGGCGATTGCTCACGATGGGTAAGCCTAAGGTGACAGTTCAATAATCGGGGGGAATAGTTAATACCCTCGATTCCTTCTTGACAAGGGTAGCAAACGTTCTGTCACAATAGATTGGGTTGACAGATTGCCGCCCCTCACTGGAGGAGGGCAGAAAAGGTACAGACTTGTTAGTAGCTATCCCTGAAGCCCAGCCTGTAATGGATGGGAGGGAGGACTCTTGTGCACTCTCCAATTGCTCTTCAGAAACCTTGCTTGAAGCTGGGTCCCTTGTATCTTCAGACTCAATAATAGAGCCATCGGGTTAGAGGAAAAGAGGTGATGGGGAACCAAAACTAAAGAATCTGAAGGCTCAAAGAATGAGCACAACCACCCTAGAGCTAAAGACAATGGACTCCTTGTTGTCTGATAAAGACTCCTTATCATCGAAAAACGAGGATTTATGTATTAGATTAGAAAACATGGTCTCTCTGTTGCTTCAGCCGTTCATCCATAGATTGGTGAGGATTGAAGAAAGATTAGATAGCCTCATTAAAGGTCAGATCACATGTGAAAGGGGCCCAAGCATACCAGCACATTCAGCCCCAGGGAGAGTCCTGCAGGCATAAGGGAACACCATGGAGGGGGAGGGTGTGTTTGCCCAATTTACCTAATCTACCCAGCTCACAGATGATAACAGATTCCTCTATCCTAACCCCCACCCCTCCTTGACCTTTGCATGCTCTGAAAAGAACGTTGCAGGGGGTAATATAACGGAGTCATTGAGAACACTTGCCAATTTAAGTGGTAATGCAATCGGGGGGAGGGAAAGGGAAGTGGCATCAAGGATAGCTATGGGAGCTGCAGGGAAAAGCAGGAGACAGTTTCAAAAATTAGATCTCCCCCCAGCTGCCTCACCATTTGTCTTGGTTCTGGTAAATGTTCTGGAGCTGAGAGAGGGCCAAAGGGAAGCGACGTAACAGCTTATGGCTAAAGTATTCTATTGGTTGTCTACCCATGCAAGAAGCAATGTAATAAGGGCCGGCAGTTTGGATAGACATATTATAATGGACAAGGCGGGTGGAATGGGTGCGCCACTCCGCAAAAAAGGTAATGGGGAATAGTGTAGTTGTCAATTTTAATGACCAATATGTGGTAAGGAATTTGCTACGGGCATTTTAAAATGTTTTTTTATCCGGTACTCAGATCATTGTGTCCTCACTGGATTACTTCTATAGATCGATTTTACCATCATCTATTGAATCTGTGAGAGGCTTTACTGGTATGGCCTGTCCTACCCCTTTTGCCATCCAAGGTTCTAGTAGACCTGTTAGAACACGGATAAGGGCAGAGAATCGCTTCGCCCGTTTAACTGACTTAGAGACTTGTGCCTAACTGCCCCCTGATGTTCTACATAATAACTTAATCGATGATAATGAGGTAAAAAATCAAAGAGGAGCAATGGCTCCGGAGGTGTCGATAGGGAAATGTAAACCAGGGATAAAAATATCAACCTGGAATGTTGTGGGCCTTGGTTTAAAGATGATGAGTAACGCACAGTGAATGTCTATTTGGCAGGAACAGGATATATTATGTTTATAGGAGACTTGGGCAACAGGCCCTGTATTTGTAGACAGGTACCGATCGTTTCAAATGGAAGCAATCCCATCCCTGTCAGGTAGAGCTAAAGGTGGTCTATTGACTTTATTATCGAATACATTGCCCATCAAGCTTAAAAAGTTTGAATGCCCATCCTATTTTCATTTTTTGGTATTTGAAGGAGAAAGCGATCAGGACTTGCTTCTGATAAACTTTTATAGTAACAACTTTGGTGGAAATATGTAATTGGTGATAGTTTTATTGGAAAAAGAGATTAAAAGAATCAGTGGAGCATTGCCAATTAAATGTAATAACACTCTGTGGGCAGGTGATTTTAATGTCTGTCATGTAAACACTAAACGGACATTTTTTGCGGTTTAGTAGACCTGGAAGGTGATGCAATTTACCATTTTACACATCATGAATATGGTAATAGCCTAAATAAGATGCTATCCACACGGAATCTGGAAATAATTAACAAGGTAGATTCAGACACAGGAGGTTTTCTAAAAACTTTTTCCTATAGCGAGTGATGGAGCAGGTAGTATAACATTTTGTATACCTCCCCCATTCTGCATGAAAATTATTAATTAAATAATCTATTAACTATAATATTATTAAATGAGTTTGCATGTTTTATTAACCAACATAATTAACCTTCGAATTACACGTGGGATTTGCATTTGCATGGCTAAAATAACCTTTATGACTAAAATCTGTACGCATATTAACAATAGTATAAGTGGTAATTAGAACATTTCATGATATATGTTGCTCTTGTGATGTCTTGTAATGTTGCCCAAGAAGAGGACCAAAAGGGTGAATATAATTGCTTTAAATGTTGCTATACGCTAGATAAATACAAGCACATAGAGGGATTAGTGATGGGTTAACATTAGATTTATTATTTCTATGCATTAATTACTCTTTGTGTTTGTTTCGCTTAAGTTGGTGTTTGGGCCTAAAACCCTAAATGGCCACGGACGTGACACGACAAAGTGGCCACTGACCCACGAGGCATGGAGTGAAGTGCGCAGAAGCGACAAAGTCTTCCAGACCTCGTCATGAACCCTGATCTCTATGTACTCAAGCAAGGACACTGTGGGATGACGGCTAAGACGAAAGACAATAGACTTCCACAGTAAACCGGAACGGACTGACTTTAAATGAACTTGTGACATCACCCCTTGAACTGTACCAAAGTCCCAAACTTTGACATCGGACGATCTCAACCAGCCAATCAGGACTGTCCAAAATTATTATATTGTATCTTCTGTACTACTTTTTATTATAAAAGATCTAGTAGAATAGACAGAAAAATTCAATTCTATTGCTCTCTCTCTACCTCCATCTTTTCCAGATTCTGAGGCTTTGGCTGATACTGACGCTGACGTTTTGGACTTTAACCTGCTGAGCTAAGAACTATTGAGCTTTGGCTTGCTTACGGAAGATTTATGACAAAATTATGCAGAGCCAATGAATTAGAGGACTCCAAATAGCCAGTTTAGGTAAATATGATGATCTGCAACGTACTCAAATATTGATATGAACTTTCTAAACTTTGACGAGACAAAATGCAAATTTAAATTCATTATGAAATATTAGATAAATAATTATAGATTAATGAGAATTCATGAGTCATGAGTTTTATTTAAGAGATAGATTCTGAAGTCTTAAAATGTGTTTTAGCTGGTTCTAAATCACCATCAACCAATCCAACTAATTTGGTCCATTGACCGAAGTGGGAGGAGTGCCTTGATGTTTTTGGGATTAAAGGATCTATAGGCGAGAGGGCGTTAATGTATATTTTGTAAATGATTTTTCCTTCCCTATAGGTTATAAGGTGTTCCCCTCACATGTCTGGAGCGTGAACCACTCATCCCTCCTGCGTGCGGACTCTTGAATAGGTTGTGTGAGTGTTGGTGTTATGGGCCCCACCAATGGATGCATGTATGAATGAGAGTGTGTGATGACAGGTCTGCGACGCAGGGAGGATACCGGTATAAGTTTGTTCCACGTTTCCTTCCCGGTCTTCCGCTCCATCAGTTTTTCTGGTAGCAAGATGATGGTTATTATTGTATTGGTTTGGTGATTAATGCTTGTAAATAGCTTATTGATTATTGATTGTGGATAAGAATTGGTTTATGTATTAACACTCTATGTTGAGTTGCATTGAGTTCTATGTTGTTTGACGGCTTCTGGGATGTAGGAAGTCGGAAGTTTGTAACAGTTCCGTAGTAGGGCAGAGGTAAGCGCTGCTCTCGGGAAAGACGGAATTGTTGTTGCCCTGTAGGTACACGGAGAAAACGTGTGACGATTGAAGTTGCACGACGCATTGTCTGGGTTCGATTCGATAACATCGTCGTGTGTTGCCATTAGGGATATTTTCTGTATGAGAGAAATGTATGGTAGCGAAGGTCACCTGTGAAATTTTGGTCTTAGGTACCAGGAGTCCAAAAGGCACTCTGATTACGCTTATCACTGGAAAGGTAATAGGCGTTCCCTAAGCTTGTTAGAAGGATAAAGTAGAGGGAAGTGCTACTTTATTACTGTGTGTCATAATTCTGTAGTAGGACAGACTGTTCTCTGTTCTCGGGAAAGACAGAATTCTGTGTGAATGAACTAAATTTTCCGTAGGAAAGTGCGTGAATGAAATAGCATTCAGGTTAATTGTGAAACTCTGGTTTTATTTCTCAGGAGCATTGGGTCTCCAACTAGGTGTCTTAATTCTGGAGAAACGGTTAGCTGATGCTTGTTAGAAGGGTAAGATAGAGGGATGTGCTACTTTATCAACGGAAGTAACGATTACGTAGTAGGGCAGAGGTAAGTGCTGCTCTCGGGAAAGACTGAATTCTTGTGAAAAAGGTCATTAACTATTCTTGGTTAGCAAAACAGATAATGGTGGCGTATTTATGTCGTTACTAACAGATTTGTAAGTTTAAAGAACGTAAAAAGCTCACCGAGAATTTTTTTGTAAAGGAGGGGTCAGTAGAAGCAGGAGTAGCGAGAAAAGCTG
Source organism: Triturus cristatus (assembly GCF_964204655.1). Lineage (NCBI taxonomy): Eukaryota > Metazoa > Chordata > Amphibia > Caudata > Salamandridae > Triturus > Triturus cristatus. The sequence goes on from NC_140591.1 coordinate 882,132,856, forward strand.
ACGTCAGAAAGACCGCGCTGGGATTGGATAGTCAGTAAGAAACATAGACGCTGCTGATTGGTGCGTTAGTGTGAGTCGCGCTGGGATTGGAGAATTACGGAAGTGACATAGACGCTCTGTATTGGTGCGTTAGTGTGAGTCGCGCTACGAGTGGTTAAGAACAACAGAATAGTCGTAGGGAAAGTCTAGCGATACACGGAAGACAAAATGATGTATTACGATCCACCAGAGAAAGAGAAAAAGACCTGGTTTGGAAAGATCAAGAGTTTATTTAAAAAGGACAAACCGATTAGGACTAGAGAGGGACAGTTGCTTCCTTCACCGAAATCGCCTGCATCCTTTGTGGTTGCAAAGTACGGATATAATACATGTATTTGGTTGGACAATTGGGCAAAGTATACAAAAGATGATGGAGTTTTAGCATTTCCAGAACATGGTTCATTTAATTTAGCGGTTTTGAGGAATTTGAGAGAAAGAATGATGAATCTAGAACCGAGACCTTGACCAACACAGTTTGAAGCACTGACTGAATGGGAAGATGAGATGCATAACAGGGAACGACAGAGGAGTGGCGGAAGATATAGATACATGTTTGGTGGATCATATGGACAGGAGAATCATGATGATAGAATGAAAAGATGGTGAAGTGCAAATATGGCTGATGGTTTATTCCCTGTGAGACATACTGAAGAAGCTAGCAGTAGAAAATGTATGGAAAAGAGAAATAATGTCGAGTCAAAAGGATATGGTGTGCATGAATCGGAGGATGATGTTCTTGACGACATGTTTTATAAAAATCCACCTCCTTATCAGTCAGATTCTACCATATTGACACCAAGTGCCCCAATGAGAGAAACTTCACAGAATATAACATTTGAATCAGTATTACCAGAGACAGGAAGGAACAATCCTTTTAAAAAATTAGAGCAAACGCAACATGGTAAAATGGGTAATGAAAATTCAACTGAACTAGCAAAGACCACCTTAGAATTAACTGAGAAGATTAGGGAATTAACTAAAAATTTGGAAGCCGTAACTGTTACAGTGACCTTAGGACCTGTAATGCCTATTTTTGATAAACAGAAGGTGAAGTACTGGGTTTTTAAAACCCAGCGGTGCAGGGGAACACACCCTAAGACTTCGGGTTCTTCCTGTTTCAGACCTACAGAAACACAGAGTCTTCTGCGTGAAGTCAAAGATCGATTTATTGGCTGCAGACCAATTACAGGTATCCGAGAAGTACAACACAATGTATGTTCTCAGGAGACTGCTTAAACTTACAGAAACGGCCTTCTCCTTATATACAAAATATCATGCTTCAGGCACACATTCCTTGTTTTACGATATGGTCATTCATATGTATTCATTACAAAGGAAGAGGCAGAGTCATGATGACCATCCCACATTCCAGTTAAGCCAGCCCACAATTATTTACCCAGCGAGGCTCAGATCCCACATCAGATATCAACAGACCCCAATAAACACGGGCACCTCCTGTTTGTAAAACAAGCCATAAAGCAGGAAGAGTCAGGTGTGAAAGAGATTAGCCGGAGGCTTGTGTGGGATGAAAAGGCTTTATGGTGTGTCAAACCCTGATGCTAATCACAGGTGGCCGTAGGACGGGGAGCTCGTGGGACCGGACTGACCTGGGGCAGCGGAGCCAAGCTGCACAGGTCACAGAGAAGTCAAATAGAAAGCACATATAATCTGAAGGCCTGTGCTTGTTCGTAATGTGTAGCCTATGTGAGGGCAACCATAAGATGGCCACCGCTCCAAGATGGAACCCACGAAGTCAATGTGTAATATCGTATACACAGTGCATTTATCGATGAAACGTTATGCAAAGCACTTGTACATACTGCATTGGCCATTCGCGGTTCGCTGATACCGGAATAGGCAGGGGTAGGGCCCTGCCTCCTACGCGGTCCCAAATTTTAAAGTACCACAGACCCTCCTTTTGCCCTTACATAGGCAATAACTATACTCATATCAATCCGAGTCTAGGTCTATATTCATGAAGTCATGGAGATGTTGCTGTAGCATCATCCTATTACTTAGCTCATCCCTCGATACAGGTTTCCTTACACATAATGTAGCACAGAGGCCACATATCGCAGGAGCACACTGTATACACAGACAGAACAGGAAAAGAATGGCTAAGATCATTCCAATGACCATCAGAATCTTCCAACCCCAGGCAGATATCAGCTCCCAGAACCACCCCACCAGTGACCAATCTCCTTTATCCACGTGTATAGATTCAGATATTTTATGCAGTTTGGAGATGGCTTGATAAACTGTTGGAGCGTTATCTGGTATGAAAATGCAACAGCTAGATTGGATGACCTTACATACCCCACCGCGGTCTGCAAGTATGACGTCTAGAACCATACGGTTCTGCAAAGTCATGAGGCGATCCGCTTGGAGCTCAGCTGTCAAATTACCAAGGGCACCAGCCGTTACATTAACAATGGATTCAACCACACGGGTCAGTTGTCTCAGGTTCCTACTATTGACCATAGGTCCCCAAAACGGCAGGAAACCCAGAAAGAAGTCTCCCGCTTCCTGACCGGCAGTATCCTCCTTACTAACCACGCCTCTTACAACTCTGGTCTTGTGATAATCAGAGGCAGCAGTAAATGTTGGCGGTAGCAAGTTGGCAATATAACATGTGCCCGAGAAATCAGGGGGCAACCATGTATATGCTCGGTCATTGCAGACAAAATATGTACCCTTGGCAGCCAAAAACGCAGGGGAAAACTGCGATGGAAAAGTGTACGTTTCAGTACTGTCACTTTTCCCCAGTTGAGCTCTTGGATTCTGACCATTACCTTGTAAACAGAACCGACCTATGTGGGGTACGACCCAAATTGGGGATGAGATTTTCCGCTGCCTTTCACCCAGACTAATGCTATACCCCGTCGCGTTCCAACCTACATAAGCTCGCAATTCATCCTTGGGAATAGATGAGTATGCGTCAATATCTCTGCTCATATCGGCAACTCCTTTCATTAAGGCTTTATTATTTGTGCTAGGTCTGATGGAACGCGGTTGTCGCGGGGAGTAGGCATCTAATGCAAAAAGAAACATGGTCTGGAATGCCCACGATGATCCATTATAGCTAAACGGCAGCACTAGATAAGGAATACCCTTGTTAATGGTGTGTGGCATTAAACCACACACCCAGCAATTGGTTGTATTCATAACTAGATGGTGCTGGTGCAGGAGCTGGATAAACGAGTTGTTTACGAACTCTGATCGTCTAGCTTGTTCGTGTTCAGGCAGAGGGTGGAAGGAGTGTAAGGAGACAGTAGGAGGAGGTATAGGCTGTTCAGTGGGTGCAAATGGCACTTGAGAGGAGAAGAATACATAGCCTACAGTAAACACCATCATACTACATAGTATAAACAGACATAATAATATAAAACGTTTGCTCTTCATTATTCTACATATTTTCGTTTTAAAGTTCATTTCCTCAGCGGGTCTCTCCATCTTGAAAAACTCCATCCTCTAATCGTGCCGCTCGCGGCGGGTGAGTATCTTCTGCTAAGGAGTACGCCTGTCAGTCCAGGGAACGCCCTAGACCAACCAGAACCATTGACCTAACGTCTTCGGCCTGTACCCCAAAGTCTTGGCACCGCGACCCTGCGGCTGAACCCATTTGGTGGTTCGAAAAACTAAAAAATCAAAAAGTCCTTCAGATAGGAGAGCTTATAATATCAAACAAAAATAGTAAGGGAAAGGAATTTTTATTTGTCCATAGGCCTTGGTCTCAAGTTATATCGGTTTCTGCCAGGTACTGTCTGGTCTTGAAACAAGAGTTCAGGCTCTGTGGTGTCCAATCGAGTTGATGGTGGCACAGCTTCTTGCAAAATATCGTCCTGTTCTGAAGTTGTGCCTCTCACGCGTGCATCACTAAATGATACAAAACGAGGTACAGTGTCTGTTTCAGAACCAGCGATACCCTCCTGGACCCACCGGTCATATGGTAGAGGCAAAGGGATCCGTTTGCAGTGGGTGCCGTGAATCCAATTCTTTTTCCCTTTCACTCGAACCGCTGATCTTGTCGATAGAAGTACGAGGTGAGGGCCGATACAACGGTGCTCATCGTTGTTCTTTCGCTGAAAGTTCTTCACGAGTACCCACGTGCCAGGGTCGATAGGGTGTCCTGGAGCTTCAGAGGCCTGGGGGAGAGTATCATGCACCTGTTGGTGTAAAACCCGCAATTTAGCCGTCAATTCATACAGGTAGTCAAGCAGTACTGGATGTTCGATTTCGCTGAATTTTGTCGGTCTTGGCACACCCCATACATTGGCCGGGCGGCCAAAAACCACTTCATATGGACTAAGTCCCACTCGTGAATGCACAGTCATTCTTGTTGATAGGAGTGCTAAAGGCAGAGCGTCAGGCCATTTAAGACCGGAGCTCGCCTGGATTTTGGCCAGTTTGAGCTTCAGAGTGCCGTTGTAGCACTCTACTAATCCAGCTGATTGGGGGTGATTTGCAGCGTGGAACTTCTGCTTTATCCCTAACCCCTCACACACATTCTTCATCACTCGACCCTCAAATTCACTCCCATTATCACTCCACACCATTCTTGGCATTCCAAACCTAGGGAAAAATTCTTTCACAAGGGCTTTGGCTGTGGATAAAGCAGTGTTGTCTTTTAGGGGATATGCTTCTATCCATTTTGAAAAAGCGCAAACAACAACCAGTACATATTTCAAGTTGTTGCACTTTTCCATGTGGATAAAATCTAGCTGCAAAACCTCAAATGGATATGATGGAGGCGCAAAATGGCCAGCTGGAGTCGGGGTTCCTCTACCAGGGTTGTATTTCAAACATACCATACAATTCTTGACCACATTCTCTGCACACTTGGTAATTCCAGCGTTCTGCCATACTGGAGCCAACAACTTACAGATTCCTTTCACACTGATATGTGCCATTCCATGTGCCATAGTAACCACTGGAAGCACATATGCATCAGGTAGCAACCATCGCCGGTGTTCTGACAAATCAACCCAACAACCATTCTCATCCAATTTACCCGTACTTTCTCTCCACTTGCTCAACTCTTTCTCTGTGGCTTCAGCTTGAAGGGACTTCACACTCTCTATCGTGTCTTCACACATTCCAACATCACCAACCCATCTTGCGGGGCCTGCAACATACATTCGAATCTTCACATCTTTTGCTGTTTCTTTCGCGATTTCGTCAGCAAACGCATTACCACGACCAACATCATCAGTGACTTTCTTGTGCGCACTGCATTTCATAATCGCAACTTGTAACGGTAGGGTCAGTGACTCAAGGAGATCATTCACCAACTTGCCATTCTGAATTTTAGCTCCATGCGAAGTCAGGAACCCACGTTCTTTCCATAGGCGCCCAAAACTATGGGCCACGCCGAAGGCGTACTGACTGTCAGTATATATGTTCACTTTCATTCCCTCAGACAACACGCATGCTCTTGTAAGGGCAATCAATTCTGCTGCTTGAGCCGAATTATGTGGCACACGTGCAGTTTCAACAATCGTGTGCAAAGTCGTGATAGCATATGCCGCAGTCGTATCACCATTCGGAAGCTTGAAGCACGAACCATCCACCCATCACACTCAGTTAGGGGAGTATCTTTAAGATCTATTCTCCCTTTTGTCTCTTCTTCTGTTCTGAACAGACAATCATGCTGCTCAATCTCATCTATGTCTGCTGGAATCGGCAATAATGTAGCTGGGTTCAACGTGTTGCATCTCTTTATGTGTATATGGTTTGCTAATAGTGTCAATTCATACCCTGACAATCGAGCACTAGTTAAGTGCTGTGTCTTGGTCCGATTTAACAATGTGTCCACAGCATGTGGAACCATTACAATCAATGTATTATCCATTACCAATCCAGCAGACTGTCGAATAGACATAGCTGCTGCGGCTGTAGCTCTCAAACAACTTGGCAATGCCCTCGCTACCGGGTCCAAGGTTGACGAAAAATATGCGCATGGACGCGGTCTGTCGCCAAAAGGCTGTGTTAACACTGATAATGCGCAACCGTCCTTTTCATGAACATACAATGTAAAAGGCTTGCTGTAGTCAGGGGTACCCAACACAGGAGCTGAACATAATGCATCACGTAATTCCCAAAAACTTTTCTGACACTCTTCAGACCATGGGACAGGATTCGGTGTGTTTTTGCATGTTAATGCTAACAAAGGTTTTGCCAACAAAGAAAAATTTGGTATCCAGTGCCTACAGTATGAAGTAATGCCCAAGAAGGCACGCACTTCTCTCTGTGTTCTTAGCACGCTTAATTGTGCAATGGCTTGAATTCTTTCTGGGGTCAGTTTCCTTCCCTCCTTCGATAAGAGATGACCTAAGTAGGTCACTTCTTGTCGACAATATTGCAATTTGGAGAGAGACACTTTATGATGAGAGGCAGACAAATGACGCAACAATGAAAATGTAGCTTCTTTACAAATCTTTTCAGTAGCCGTGGCGATTAGCAAATCGTCAACGTACTGAATGAGGGTAGCACCACTAGGTAAAACAAGTGCATCAAGCTGCGCTTTTAAAGCCTGACTGTATATTGATGGACTTTCACAGTAGCCCTGTGGAGCGCGTTTAAAGCGGAAGCTTCGACCTCCTAAACTGAAGCCAAAAATGTCCCTACTCTCCTCTGCAATTGGGATGCTAAAGAAAGCATTCTTTAAATCGATCACTGAGAACCATGCAGCGGAGGCTGGAATCATAGTTAACAAGGCAGTTATATCAGGGACAACTGGAAACTGTGGCACAACAATCTTATTAACCTCTCTAAGATCAATCACAAATCTGTAAACAGGTGGCTGTGAAGGGTCCGTACGTTTTAAAACAGGTAAAACGGGACTATTGCAAACGTTGCCTCTTGTCTCCTCTATTACACCCTTTTGAATCAAATCACTGACAATTGCTAACAACGCTCTCTGACCTTCATTGGAGATCTTGTACTGGGGAATACGTGGCAATCTGACATTGGCTTTTAAAGTGACCACGTATGGCGGTATTTCCAAGAGACCCACATCATTGGGACCAGTAGCCCAAAGGACATCCGGAAGGGATGATAATTCAGGCGGCAATGCATTCTTTGACAAATACACCGGGGAAATCACTTCCTTACCCAATGTAAGTTGTACTCCTGAGGGAGAACAATATAGCGTTGCATGCAATCTTTTTAGCAAATCCAATCCTAACAGATTTTCACCACAACCTGTCGTTAGGATGAGGGGTGCTTTTAGCTCACACGGTCCAACAGAAAGTGGCATAGGACTAGAAATCGGGTTCCTAACTGGGGCGCCAGAAAAACCTACTGAAACATTCATTTCGCCAGACAAAGGCGCGCCAGGGAGTTTTGAATGCATAATTGAACTCTTTGCAGCACCAGTGTCCAGCAGAAAGGGCTCTGTTATACTCGCTGTAGTCACCTTAACATACGGTCCACTCTGATCCACTGGTACTGAAACAACTCCCTCTCTCTGTCTACGGCTGTCCTAGTAATCATTACCTTCCACATTGTCGTCTTCTGCATAATAATCATTATTATAGTACTGAGCTGTATTGCCAGTTGCATTGGCTTGCTGATCAAAGCTATTTATGGTATTTTGAGGCGGAAGAGGACGCGCGTTCTGGGGAACATTTCCACGCCCTCTGCCTCTAGGAGCTTGCTGACCACCTCTACCTCTTGCGCCATACGCATTACTAGTACGCTGCATTAATTTAGGACAACTATACTTAAAATGACCTTCCTCTCTGCAATATGAACATTGATTGGGACCTATAGGGATACGTGGTTGATAATACCCATTCATTTGCTGGTTATTCTGAAACTGTTGGGGTTGCTGATAGATACCTTGGGTTTGCCTATAATTATTCTGACCTCCACGTGGCGGATAAGCCTGCTGTAAAAGGACCTTCGTTTTCAGTTCTTTCGTTTTCTTGTCTGTTCTATCCTTCTCGTCTTTATCCCTATTTTCGTAATACTGTGCAGTAGCCAGTATTTGCGCTGAAGAGGAAACAGCCCAAGAACTCTCTGAATCTTTTAACTTCTTACACAACTCGGGAAGTAGATTCTGTACAAATTTATCCACAAATAACCGTTGGCCACCTTCAGTACTCAGGTCTTGACCACTGTGGTCAATAAACGTTTCTTCAAACCTTGTAAAGAAATCGGACACCGTCTCATCTTTTTTCTGCTTGCATGCGGATAGTTTATCCCAATTCACGCGCATCGCGGGCATTATAGTTTTCATGTAGGTAATAATTCTACCAGGGAGGTCTGCTACGAGTGGCTCAGGTTTTGCACCACCAACTTGTCTAGTGTCTGCAGCAATGATATTAGCCCATGTGCCCCCTAGTTCTGCAGTATGATCCGTATTACGAATGGATCCCCATAAAGGCTGTGGAACCACATTCCCGAACAACATATCTATGTCAGCCAGATTCATGACACACGAGTCTGCAGTCTGTGATAACTCCTTATAATATCCTGTAGGGTTTTTACGGGGGTCAGGCAATGTCTGTTTAAGCGCTAACACCTCAGAACGCTTCCATGGGACATGTACCCAAACACGCTGAAAATGAGCTGGAACAGCTGGATTAGCATTTGCATCAGCAGGTCTCCAAACTGGAGGAACCTCGCGCATCGGATATTGGCGCGCTTTTACCTTTTTCCCCACAGGGAATTCTTGTTCGAACAATGATTGTTGACAATCATCATTCCTGAAGGACAGTAAAGTCGCAACTGCTTTATCTACATCTGGACACACAATTATACCTGTTCCAAAATCAAATCGCACGCGACACAATTCCTGCGGGGTTGTGTTTGAACCATGATCTTCCAATTCCTCACAGAGGATTTCACACATTTTCTCAAACACATACCTCTGTTTCGGGGCATCCCATTGGTGAAAAACATTAACAACTGACTCCACATCATAGAGTGAAGAAAAAACAATCCACCTACGCGCCATATGATCTAATACCTCTTTTTCTTCAGGATCAGGCAGCTGACAACGCAATTGCTTACGTTGTAAACCAGGGGTCATACTAGATGACCCAAAGAGAGGCGACATTAAACTAGTAACCACATTAGCTATTCGTTGTCGTGCTGAAGGAGAAGTTGAGGCGAAAACGGGGGGAAAGACACAGGGAAGAAAAGCGGATGCAGATACAGGTACCTGGGTAGTGTAAGGAAGAGCGCCAGGGGAGGCCGCTGACATACTAGGCAAAGTCGCAGGAAGCGCAGGGGCAACAGGTAACAAAACTGGTGGCCCTTGAGAGGGCTGCACTGTAGGGTTAGGAGCCAGCTGAGGAGGAGCTGGCGGCTGTGGGAAGGCTTGCGGCATATTAACTGGAGGCTGCACATTTACGAGCTGTGGAGGCGCCGTGGCATTTTGTGCATACGGGGGTGGCGAACTTAGCAAATGGGACATTAGGGAATCTTTTTCTTTCTCTTTCGTCTCATCTTGTGGTAGGGGTGACAAAACTGGGTAACATTTATCGATCCCTAGTTTTCGCTGTCTATGTAACTGCTCATTCATTTGTTCCTTCTCATTATCTTTAAATTGCACAGCTGCTTGCATCATTGACATACCTTTTTCTCTCTTATTCCTTTTCGCTAGCTTAATTTCCTTCTGTTTGGCTTCCTTTCGCCATAGGCGGAAAGAATCAAACATCGCCGGCCGGGCTTTCTTTTTAAACAACTTAACTTCCAAATTATCTAAGATATCGGTATCGAAACTACCATTTTGGGGCCATTTTAAAACACCGTCCTTTCTGGTGTATCGGATCCATACTTCATTATATGCAATGGGGCCCACGCCATGTTTTACATAAAGCTCATAAGTTGGAGTTCCAATTGGAGGAACCGGACACGAATCCTCTAATTGGGAATCCCTTCTACAACCCAAACAAAACAAATTTCCAAATATACTAGAACCAGGCATCTTCGCTCACTAGTCTAATTTCAAACGTCAAAGGATTATCGATTACGATAGTCTCGTGAATACACAAGTCCTCTGGCTTTGGCACTTGCAAGTTCCAAATCAAAGCGATCCCGAAGGATACCAAATTCCCGAAGGATACCAAACAAACTGGGAGACGCTCCACTTATACTTAACTGAATATCGATGATCGATGGCGTCACCAGAAGACTCTCTCAATTGTTTCGCTCTACCAAATCGTCAAGGGTCCAAAACAGGGCGATTAATCAGGGCAGCAGTCCTTCGTAGCCGTCGGGACGCGGAGAACCTCGCAGAAAAGACTTTCGGACCACGTCGACATGCAGGGGTCGATGAAGTGGCGGCCTTCCTCCGGAATTTCCACACGAAGCTCCTCACGAACCTCTGGCTTGGACCAGTACCGCTGAAATCACCCCGAGTTGGGCGCCAACTGAAGTACTGGGTTTTTAAAACCCAGCGGTGCAGGGGAACACACCCTAAGACTTCGGGTTCTTCCTGTTTCAGACCTACAGAAACACAGAGTCTTCTGGGTGAAGTCAAAGATCGATTTATTGGCTGCAGACCAATTACAGGTATCCGAGATGTACAACACAATGTATGTTCTCAGGAGACTGCTTAAACTTACCGAAACGGCCTTCTCCTTATATACAAAATATCATGCTTCAGGCACACATTCCTTGTTTTACGATATGGTCATTCATATGTATTCATTACAAAGGAAAAGGCAGAGTCATGATGACCATCCCACATTCCAGTTAAGCCAGCCCACAATTATTTACCCAGCGAGGCTCAGATCCCACATCAGATATCAACAGACCCCAATAAACACGGGCACCTCCTGTTTGTAAAACAAGCCATAAAGCAGGAAGAGTCAGGTGTGAAAGAGATTAGCCGGAGGCTTGTGTGGGATGAAAAGGCTTTATGGTGTGTCAAACCCTGATGCTAATCACAGGTGGCCGTAGGACGGGGAGCTCGTGGGACCGGACTGACCTGGGGCAGCGGAGCCAAGCTGCACAGGTCACAGAGAAGTCAAATAGAAAGCACATATAATCTGAAGGCCTGTGCTTGTTCGTAATGTGTAGCCTATGTGAGGGCAACCATAAGATGGCCACCGCTCCAAGATGGAACCTACGAAGTCAATGTGTAATATCGTATACACAGTGCATTTATCGATGAAACGTTATGCAAAGCACTTGTACATACTGCATTGGCCATTCGCGGTTCGCTGATACCGGAATAGGCAGGGGTAGGGCCCTGCCTCCTACGCGGTCCCAAATTTTAAAGTACCACAAAGGATAGTGAGCATTGTCTGACGATTCCCTATAACAGTAATAAACAAACAGAGAGGCCAGAAAAGAATATAGACAAGAATCCATGGAGACAATCAACCAGTTTATTAGAACAGAGTACACCTAGAAACTTGACAGTAAATCAAAGTTTAGTGGATAGGATAATAATGACGACAGAATCAGTCCCAGGAACACCAGAAAGATTAGCACCACAAAATACTGAGAAAGACAGTGTAGGTCCTACCTCAGAAGAATTGAGTGAATGGCTAAGGAGTTTGCAGCAAAAAGATAAAGAACCCCAATCTATAGATGTGGCCAAGCTCAGGATGGTTTTGGAAGAACTAATAGTAGGGACTATCCCCACAGAAAAGCTTAAAAATTATCAGGATGAAGAATTACTATTTTATGCAAAAGTATAACCTGGAGAGCAAGAAACCTACATGAAAGACTAGAAGAAGTGGCAAATGAAATGGGTATAGACTTCGAAAGAGTAAAAGCCTTACAAAAACCCTACAGAGTAGATTTTTCTGAAAAAGATATTGAAAATCTGAACACCACAGGAAGAATAACTCAAATTAAAGATATAATCATTTTGTTAAGAAAATGGGGAGACGTAGATAAATGGAAAAGTAGATGGTTTAGAAAACGAGATGATGCTTCAGACAAAATTGCAGCTTTTCCTGTAAGAGAAAAAGAAAAGGTAGTGACAGAATGTACCATGAGAGAAATTCCAGGAGTAGGATATGTACATGTTCCTTGGACTAGGCAAGATATTTTGTCATTTACAAATGATTTCCCTCGACTACGCGAAAAGCCAGTCCAGTGGTATAGGCAAGTGGATAGATTTGTAAAATTATCGAAAGTTTTGTGGATTGATCTAAATAGTCTATTTGACATAATAGTACTGGCAGATCTATGGACAGAGTGCAAATTGATGATCAATTGGCCTACACAAGAATTCCCTAGAGACCCAAAAACAGGAGCCCCAGATCCGGAAGTTATGAAAAAATATGAACAAGTAATTGTTTTCCTGAAAAACAAGGTACCTCCCAAGGAGACTGATAGGGTAAAAATAGATTGAACTCATCAGGAAGCTAAGGAATCAGTACATGCTTATTACGAAAGGTTAATTCTTGCCTTTAAGCAGTTTAGTGGTGATGAAAATTTGAGTGAGAAAGATTTAAGTCATTTTGTATACAGATTTGCATATGGTTTACGTCCAGAGATAAGTGAAATGAATAAACAGCATACAGTGGATTGGCAGAATAAGAAAATAGATGAAGTACTAAGACATGCAAAATATTTTAGTGATGAAATCGAAGCCAAGCAGCAAAAGTTAAAGGAAAAAGCCATGTGGGCACAGGTAAAGGTGGCAGAAAGACAGGAAGCTCAGTTGGTCGAACAAGCCAATAGTGCAGGATCAAAACCTAGATTTAATGCTGGAAAAGGGAAAGGACAGTTCAATATAGAAGAAGCCAAAAAGAAATGGCCATGTCACAATTGCGGAAGAATAGGGCACTGGAAATCCGAGTGTAAATTTCCCCCAAATACTAACAGTGATAATGCATCATTGAATCCGCAGGTGCAGAAAGAGGCGAGTTGTCAACCGCAGCGACAGCAGCAGGTTGTTACTCAACAGAATCAGGCGCCAAAACCGCCTTTTCCACAGAACGTAAATTCACAGAGACACAGTAATGAGACAGGATTCTACAACGAAGAGCAGGTAACCAAGCTGCCGCGCGCTAGCGCTGTTTCGCAGTATTGGCTAAAACGCGATGAGGGTGAGTCAGAAGAAGGTTATTGACGGTGCCGAAGGGAGGAAGAAGAGTGCGTACTTGGCGCAACTCTAGAAGTAGACCAGACAGGCCCTTTTGTGGACGGAAAGGTAAATGATGAGAATATTACTTTCCTAGTAGATACTGGTGCTACTCGATCAACTGTTAGTTCAGCTGATGTTAAGAATCTTCCTCTCTCTTACGAAACAATCCAAGTGGTTGGAGTATCCAACAGACAGATTAAAACATATCTCACAGAACCAGTAAAAGTCAATATGGGGAAATTTTCCGAAATGCACCGCTTTGTTGTGTGCGATTCAAGTCCTATAAATTTGTTAGGAAGAGACTTACTGTGCAAGATGAATTACACCATATTTTGTACCCCTGATGGTATAGCATTTGAGACCCCTGATGAAGATGTGCAGGCATAAGTCTGGGATTTCACAGGAGAAGATGTAGGATTAATGAAAAATGTGGATCCTGTAAAAATAACAGTGAAAGAAGGAATAAGTTACCCAAATGTTCCTCAATATAAATTGACACCTGAGATAATTGAAGGAGTTACTCCTATAATTGAGAATATGTTTAAACAGGGTATTTTGAGAGTAATGATGAGTAGTCCATGTAATTCACCAATTATGGGACTGAAAAAGCCTAATGGAAAGTTCAGAACAGTGCAAGATTTTAGAAAGATAAACAAAATTGTTGTATCATGTTGTCCTATTGTACCAAATCCATCTGTGATTTTGTATCAGATTCCACATGATGCAGAATGGTATACAGTGATTGATCTGTATCATGCTTTCTTTTCCATCCCGTTGCATCATGACAGTCAACAAATATTTGCGTTTCGTTTTGGCGAACGTATTTTGGCTTGGTGCCGAATTCCACAGGGGTATACAGAAAGCCCCTCGATATTTAATCAGATATTGAAGAAGTCCTTAGAAGACCTAGAAATGCCCGAGAATTCAGTGCTGGTTCAATATATTGACGACCTACTTGTGGCGTCAAAGACTCGAGAAGCTTGTGTAATGGACACCATAGCATTGCTAAACCATTTGGCAGATGGAGGACTTAAAGTATCCCCATCGAAATTGCAATTTTGTCAGAAAGAAGTATAATATTTAGGCCACAAAATTGAAAAGGGACTGAGGAAAATAACTACAGACAGAATCAAGATAATAAAAGGAATGAGAGCCCCAATGACGCAAAGAGAAGTAAAGATGTTTCTTGGAATGGTAGGATATTGTCGTCAGTAGATAAGTAACTTTTCCCTGATCGCACAACCCTTGGTACGCCTGACAAGAAGTGATGTAAAAGACCCAATTTACTTAAATAGGGAAGAACTAGCAGCTTTTAAACAATTGAGAGACAGTCTGTGTAAAGCACCAGCATTAGGAATGCCTGATTACGAAAAAGAATTCAAGTTGTACTGCAGTGAGAGGAATGGATGTGCACTCTCTATACTAATACAGAAACATGGGAAATTGAGAAGACCGATTGCATATTTTTCAGCTATGTTAGACCCTGTAGCTGCAGCATTGCCAGGTTGTTTGAAAGCAGTAGCTGCTACTTGTAAGAGTCTGGAACAGAGTGAAGGAATTGTGGTGGGATATCCTGTGCGAGTGTTTGTACCTCATGACGTGGCAATCCTTTTAACAAGGAGCCGCACTCAGTTCATGACACATAGTTGGCTGACTAAATATGAGAAGGTCATATTAGGTGCAACAAATGTGAGCCTTACGAGATGCTTGAATGTGAATCCCTCAACATTACTGCCTGATACTGAGAATGTGGAAGTCAGAGATGAAGTGGATCATGATTGTTTGGATGTACTTGATTTCTGTACCAAACCACGTCCTGATATAAAAGATGTACCTTTGTCAGAAAGTGACTTTGTGATGTTTGTGGACGAGTCATGCTTGAGAACAGACGAAGGAATGCTAAGTGCAGCATATGCAGTATGCACAGTTGCAGCAGTAATGGAAGCATGTTACCTGAAAGGAGTAAAATCAGCCCAGGTTGCTGAACTTGTAGCCTTAACTAGAGCATGCAAGTTGGGAAAGAATGTAAGAGTAACTGTGATAACTGATAGTCAGTATGGCTTTGGTGTTGTGTATGATTTTGGTCAGATATGGCTGCAGAGAGGGTTTCTGACTTCAAGTGGAAATCCTATAAAGAATGCTGAAGTGGTTGGGAAGTTGCTTGAGGCAATTCAGCTGCCTAAGCAATTGGCCGTTGTGAAGTGTGTTGCACACGTTCAGACAGGAGATTATGTCGCAGTTGGTAACAAATATGCCAACGATGTGGCTCAATATTGTGCTCGTAATCAAAATTCAATCAACCGGCGAAAGAAAGAGAAATGAATTCTTACCCCCTACTGTTTACTAACATTGTGAGTACCTGGGAAGAAGTAAGGCAGTTGCAGGAAGAAGCAGGAGATGAGGAAATGAGACAATGGGTAAAAGCAGGATGTGCACCCAGAGAAACAGATCATGTGTGGGTTTATCAAGATGGAAGACCAGTTATGCCTGATAGCATGGTGTCAGCCATGGCACGGATGTATCATGGACAAGCACACACAGGGAGAGACGCAATGATTAGGTCCTTTAAACAAACATGGTACAATGCAAAATTCAGACTTGTAGCTGAGAGCCTTTGTCAAAGATGTCTTATATGTCAACAGTTCAATCCTGGAAGGAAGACAGTGGTAACTCTAGGAACAATAGGTCGAGAAGGAGGGCCTTTCACCAGAATGCAGATTGATTTAATAGAAATGCCTCCTTGTAACAGGTTGAGGTATGTTCTAGTGATGGTCTGCTTGTTTTCTAGATGGGTAGAAGCATATCCCACAAGAAGAAGTGATGGAATCACAGTAGCAAAATTGCTTTTGAGGGAATTCATCCCTAGATTCGGGTTCCCAGTCACAATTGAATCAGATAGAGGAAAGCATTTCCATAATGAGATCATGAAATTGATTTGTGAAGCATTGAATGTACAACAGAAACTACTTTGTGCCTATCGCCCAGAGGCGTCTGGTGTGGTGGAACAAATGAATGGCACTATTAAAAACCGATTGAGAAAAATTTGTTTAGCCACAGGTTTGAAATGGCCTGATGTCTTGCCTCTTGTACTCATGACTATTAGATCTATTCCAGATAGGAACACAGGTCTGAGTCCCCATGAAATTGTCATGGGAAGAGCAATGCGACATGTTTTCATACCAGTCAACAAGCTGTTGCCTATAACTGATGACTTGGTGTTGGATTACTGTAAGGGGCTGGCTGTCTGACAAGGATCGGACAGGTGCTCACCTGTTGATTTCTGCAGAAGCGCCCTGGCACTGATGAATAGGTCCACAACTTCTCCGACCCCGTATCGCGAATATCAAACTCTAGGCAGTGACATGAGGTCCGGGGAAGAAGGGAAACAAAACAAGGAAAGTGGGGATCTTTCAGATGATGGCACCAACCAGGAGTCCTCACCGAAACAGAACTGAAAAGGAATAACAAACAATGTATCTCTACGCTCTATGAAAGGAATCTTACTTCTAAAGAAAGTATTGATAGGATGATACCTAAAACCACCCTTCTTCCTCTTTGGCTGGACGGACTCCCTCTTACTAGGTGTATACACTATGAAGGAATGGAAAGACAGGTCAATATGCAGGGCAACAGTTACACGAAGGAAAATGAGACTCCTAGTTCATAAAGCTTACTGGGCTAAGTGTGTGGAGCCTCAATGTATTGGGATTTGGATGTAGATAAGAACCAGCATTCGACTGCTCTTCCTTCAGAGAAATCTGCCTTGGATTACTTTCTACACCATTAAATACTGAACTCCCCATAAACACAATGAAAAAGGAAATTAAAGCAGCAAGTGATCGCTGTTACCGTATCCCCTCAGGCAGATGCCGTCCTCACAAATGTCCAACATGAGGGAAATGCGGAATGATGAGCAAAGGAAATCAAGACTCTTTCGCTAGGAAGTCTCTTCCACTTAATAGGGAATGAAGGCCAGTTCTAGGGGCTGTGGGAACGGGCTGTCACGTCGACCATAGTCTCTATCCAGGAGAATGAGCAACCCCAGTACAAACGCGAGTAACACCCGGAATCCGACCGGTCGAGGAACTCTGCTTCACTCGACTAGAAGACTCCCAATGCACTCTGCCTGTTTAAGGAACTGCCCCTCACCCGGACTTCAACCAACGAGCCTACCGTGAAACCCTGGGAACGGACTGCACAGGAGGCCGCGGCTCTGAATCTCGGCCCGGCCACGGGCACTAGCACACACAGGACGGAAGAATTCCAAATTGGGTCCAAAGGTCGACAAACAGGAACTCGGAAGGCACCCGATGATTCCGTAGAATCCAGGAACGGAAATGACGCAAAGCGCATTTCCCGGCGGAAGTCAGGCTTTTGTTGACGGCCTGACCTCCTCGCGCATGCGCAGTACTCTCTCATTGGTTGCATCAGAGTTCAGGCGGCAATCCTGACAGTATACCCCTCCCAATAAGCCTCCCACCGGTCTGGGTTTGTCTGGATGTCGTCTATGAAAGACGCGTACAAGGCGAGGGGCATGTACATTACTGGCTGGTTCCCACGAGCGTTCCTCTATGCCATACCCCTTCCAATGTATCAGGTATTGAAGCTTACGTCTAACTCTTCGGGAATCTAGGATCTTCTCTACTTCGAATTCAGGTTCCCCTTCCAAGGATACAGGAGCAGGGGCTATGGGAAGTTGTGTACCCGGCTCTACAGGTTTCAATAGGGACACATGAAATACAGGATGTATCTTCAGAGATGGTGGGAGTTCTAGTTTCATGGCTACTGGATTAACCACCTTAGTTATGGTAAAAGGGCCGATGTATTTAGGTTTAAATTTACATGCCCCTCTGAGCTTCAGGTTTTTTGAGGATAACCAAACAGTGTCCCCCTGTGTATATGTGGGTTCTGGTGTTCTATGTGCGTCAGCTGTCTCTTTATACCTAGTCTTGGCCTGCTCTAAAGCTAAATATGTGGATTGGTGTATTGTCTGTAATTCTTGCACCAGTTCCATCGCAGCGGGAGTTGTACAGGAAGAGTGCTCAGGACTTGGTGTGGTACGTGGATGATAGCCAAAGTTACAAAAGAAGGGTGTAGTGTTGATAGATACATGATGACTGTTATTATAGGATAGTTCAGCTATCCACACTAACAAATCCCAATCCATAGGATTTTGCAACAATTGGCATCGGATGTATTGTTCAAAACACTGGTTTACTCTCTCAGTTTGTCCGTCCGTCTGCGGATGGTGGCTGGATGATAACCGAGCATCAATTTGTAACAGTGTACACACCCCTTTCCAAAATTTAGAGATAAACTGAGCTCCCCTATCTGAAATAAGGACTGATGGAAGGCCATGTAAGTGCACAATTTGCTGAAGAAAAATTATCGCTAATTTCCTAGCTGTTGGAAGCCCCTTTAAGGGAATGAAATGGGCCATCTTCGTGAACAAATCCACTACCACTAGCAGGGTGTTGTGTCCTTGTGCGGTGTGTGTGAGTTCTACAATAAAGTCAAGTGACACAGTGTTCCAGGGATGCTTAGGCGTAGGAATGGGTTGTAACAAACCCACAGGTCTTTGATGTGAAGCTTTACTCTGAGCACAAATGTAACATTGTTGCAGGAAACGCTTCGTGTCTCCTCCAATAGAAGGCCACCAGAAGTGTCTACGTAAGTGTTCTAAGGTCTTTTTGTAGCCAGGATGTCCTGCTATAGGATGTGAATGACACCATTCTAAAGCTTGTGTTTGTAGTTCTTCAGTGGGGAGGATTAACCCTCTCCGTCTATGTAGAGAAAACCCGAATCCGTCTGAGGGGTATGTGGGCCCTTTATCAGATCCAGATCTGTTTGACTTTGCTCTTGTTTCACCTTGTTTAAGAACTCTTCCTCAGAATATAACCCTCCTATAACTCTGTCCTCGGCAATAATAAGAGGAGGTTCTATCCTGGTTTCTTCCATATCAAAGCTGAGCCGAGACAAAGCATCTGCTTTTCCGTTCTTTCTCCCTGCTTGGAAGCGGATCACATAATCATAGTCACTAAAAAATTGAGCCCACCGTAACTGTCTCATCGAAAGGGCCCGTGCGGATTTTAGGAATTGCAGGTTTCTGTGATCCGTCAGTACTGTGACCGTGTGATTAGCCCCCAATAAGTACTGTCTCCATACTTCAAACACCTTCTTAATGGCTAGCAATTCCTTATCTCCTATGGAGTAGTTAGTTTCGGCAGGGGTTAGCTTCTTTGAAAAATATGCGACCGGATGTAGATGT
This sequence comes from Triturus cristatus, assembly GCF_964204655.1. Taxonomy (NCBI): domain Eukaryota; kingdom Metazoa; phylum Chordata; class Amphibia; order Caudata; family Salamandridae; genus Triturus; species Triturus cristatus. The sequence goes on from NC_140591.1 coordinate 882,152,223, forward strand.
CCGGTGCTAGGGTCTTTCTGGGACAGGATCCCTCCCACTGCCACCTGGGAGGCATCCGCCTCCACTATATACTCCTGAGCAGGATTCGGATGGCGCAGAACTGGAGCCTGAGTGAAAGCCGTCTTTAACTTCTGAAATGCCTCTTCTGCTTCAGGCGTCCATGCGAATTTCTTTCCTTTTCTCAGCAAGGTGGTGATGGGAACCATCAATCCAGAGAAATTACATATGAATCGCCTGTAGAAATTGGCGAAGCCAATGAAGCTCTGTGTTTCCTTGACTGTTCCTGGGGCCTGCCATCTGGTAATAGCTTCTACCTTTTGCGGATCCATGCTAAGGCCTTGAGGAGAGACTATAAACCCCAAAAAGGCTACCTGATGTACATGAAAGAGACACTTCTCCAGTTTACAAAATAGCTTTGTCTCTTTCAACCTTTCTAAGACCTTTCGTACGTGCCGGTAATGTTCTTGTACGGAGGAGGAGAAGATCAATAAATCATCGATGTATGCGATAACGTAATCATCAATCATCTCCTTTAGGGTTTCATTTATGAAAAACTGAAATGCAGAGGGGGCATTGCAAAGCCCAAAAGGCATAACCAAATATTCGTATAGCCCATACTTGGTACAAAAGGCAGTTTTCCATTCATCCCCCTCCTTGACCCGCACCAAGTGGTATGCTCCCCGCAAATCTAATTTAGTGAAAATCTTGGCATTCCTAATGCGGTCAAGGAGAGAGGAGATCAAGGGTAGCGGGTATTTGTTCTTTATGGTCACGGTGTTCAACGCCCTGTAGTCTATACAACACCTCAGACCTCCTTCCCTCTTAGGGATAAAAAATAAAGAGGAAGACGCGGGAGATCGGGAAGGACGTATGAATCCTATCTTGAGCATTTTGTCCAGATATTCTCTCAAATAGAGGGTCTCTTTTTCGGTCAACGAATAAACCCTGCTACAAGGAATTTTCGCCCCCACTTGTAGGTCTATGCGGCAATCATACTCCCTATGAGGCGGGAGAGAGGTTGCTTCTGTTTCATCAAAAATAGAACGAAGATCTCGATACTGCAACGGTAATGTACTGTCTTCCGTAGCAGTATCAACCCTCCCAGTGGAGGCCTGGGTCCGTGGGGTCGGAACATGAGTTGTGCACTCGTCAGGACGAAAGTCCAGTGTCATGTGCTTCCAATCCAGTATGGGGTTGTGTAGGCGTAACCAGGGTATTCCTAGGATCACTGGAAACTGGGGTGTACTAATTAAATCGAACGTTAACTGTTCGTGGTGGTCGGGAGGTATGTCTAGAGCCAAAGGAATGGTGTGATGGGTTATGGGGCCTGATTTCAACACTCTTCCATCGATAGTAGTAACCTTTTCCGGTGTTTCTTTCTCCATACCAGGGACGAGTTTCTCCTGTGCCCATAAACTGTCCATAAAATTACCAGAGGCCCCTGAATCTATCATAATGTGAACCTCCTGTATGTTATCCTTCCATGAGAGCAGGGCCTTCACATAGAAATGGCTGTTACCGCCCTCTGGAATATCTAAAGAGGAGACAACTAACCCTGAATTACCCGAGGACCCTGTCTCTCTAGGCCTCGGGCTCGTTAGTTTTCCGAAGTTTTAACTTGTTTAGGCTTCACGGGACACTCTCAAAGAAAATGGCCTTGTTTGCCACAGTACAGGCACAACTTATTGTCTCTTCTTCTCTGCCTTTCTTCTGCACTTAGAGGTCCTTTCAACGTACCTATTTGCATGGGTTCCGGGTCATCATTACTCTTCCCAGAATCGCTCTTACGTTCTTTATACACAATCAGCTTATGGTCTCCTTTATCCCTTTCTCTTCGCCTTTCACTAATTCGGTGATCTAATTTAACCACCAAATCGATTAAAGCCGGGCATGAATCTGGAGGATCCACCACCTGAGATAAAGCATCTTTCAAGTCATCCCTGAGACCTTGATAAAACAGGGCGCTTCTTTTCTCTTCTGGCCACCCTGCTTCTGCTATCAACCTATGAAACGTTGTGATATACGCCGTTAGGTCCTTTGTTCCTTGTTTTAAGGTCAATAGTTCAGTGTCTGCCGAATGCGTGAAAGTATGCCTATCGAATAACTTTTTCAGTTCTCTACGAAAAGCGCTGTAATTGTGTAGGAGGGGGTCATTATGTTCAATAAGAGGAATGGTCCAATTGGCTGCTGAACCCCCCAAATAGGAGATAACAAACGCCACCATGGCTTGTTCTGTAGGGAAACATGCAGCTTTACACATAAAATGTAGTTGGCATTGGCTAATAAATGCTGCGAATTTTTCGGAATCACCTAAGAACCTCTCAGGAGGGGCTAAGGGAACTGATTGGGGTGTGGAAACGTGAATAACGGGAGAAGCCGCACTCGGACCCGCTCCACTAGCATCCACCTCCACCCTTCTCTCCCTCTGTAATGCATCTACTCTAGATGCTAAAGATTGGGTTTCTACCTGTAGGTTTCCAATCATATTAGCCTATCGGCTAAAGTTACCTGACTCAGTTCCATGACGCTCGGGCAGAATGTGTCTCTATTTCTTTGGGCTTTGCGTTCTGACAAGGATCGGACAGGTGCTCACCTGTTGATTTCTGCAGAAGCGCCCTGGAACTGATGAATAGGTCCACAACTTCTCCGACCCCGTATCGCGCCTATCAAACTCTAGGCAGTGACATGAGGTCCGGGGAAGAAGGGAAACAAAACAAGGAAAGTGGGGATCTTTCAGATGATGGCACCAACCAGGAGTCCTCACCGAAACAGAACTGAAAAGGAATAACAAACAATGTATCTCTACGCTCTATGAAAGGAATCTTACTTCAGGAGGTCCATTAAGGATATTGCAAGGCTCCGTCCGGTTTTATATTGGCGAAGGCTCTGGACCACTCCTGAACTTTCACACTATGCTAATGGCCTAATGGACATCATAAAAACGGATGTCTTTCATAAAATTGGGTGGCTGAAGAACTTACATGCGTCTTTAAAAGACATGGGTATGGAAGGGATATGGAATGACCCAGCGACTGCCCAGTTCCCATCCAAAAGTTCTCTTAAAATAGCATACTGGGAAAGAATAGATTCCCAGGTATTGAGTAGAGCTACAGGGATGTCCAGTAATTTTCTTGATTCCAAAGACTCCCCTAGCCTTGAATTATACTGGGATCTGGTCACCAATGTGGGTGATAGGAAACTCTACTTTCAGTTTAGAACTGGTTCCTTGCCTCTTAGATTCCTGACTGGAAGGTGGGCCAGGAACTCGGAATTGCAGTGCCCTGCATGCGGGGCTGCAATAGAAACAACTCCCCACTTCCTGTTTGCCTGTCCGGTATTTACCATCCCAAGGCGCGTTTGGCTTTCCCCCATGTGTAAGTCTCTTGGCACAAGGAGCTGCGCCGTGGCATTACGCATTCTGCGCACTAGCTCTTTAACAATAGTTTCTGTCGCACTAGCAAAATACTTGGGCTGGGCATGGGCATTGCAAAGAAAGGCAATTAAGCGTACCCTTGACGGGCTTTAATGGAATTTAGCGTCTGGGTTCTCCTTTTAACTATTGAACTAGGGATTATTTAAAAGTGTTTTTTACTATTATATGTCAGTCCATCGATGTGTTTAATGTATTTTTAAATGTATTTTAATGTATTTATTGAAACTTATGTTTTTATGTACTATGTTTGTGTCTTTTATGATTGTTTTAAATCGAATAAAGACTGATGATGATGAATCTTACTTCTAAAGAAAGTATTGATAGGATGATACCTAAAACCACCCTTCTTCCTCTTTGGCTGGACGGACTCCCTCTTACTAGGTGTATACACTATGAAGGAATGGAAAGACAGGTCAATATACAGGGCAACAGTTACACGAAGGAAAATGAGACTCCTAGTTCATAAAGCTTACTGGGCTAAGTGTGTGGAGCCTCAATGTATTGGGATTCGGATGTAGATAAGAACCAGCATTCGACTGCTCTTCCTTCAGAGAAATCTGCCTTGGATTACTTTCTACACCATTAAATACTGAAGTCCCCATAAACACAATGAAAAAGGAAATTAAAGCAGCGAGTGATCGCTGTTATCGTATCCCCTCAGGCAGATGCCGTCCTCACAAATGTCCAACATGAGGGAAATGCGGAATGATGAGCAAAGGAAATCAAGACTCTTTCGCTAGGAAGTCTCTTCCACTTAATAGGGAATGAAGGCCAGTTCTAGGGGCTGTGGGAAAGGGCTGTCACGTCGACCCTAGTGTCTATCCAGGAGAATGAGCAACCCCAGTACAAACGCGAGTAACACCCGGAATCCGACCGGTCGAGGAACTCCGCTTCACTCGACTAGAAGACTCCCAATGCACTCTGCCTGTTTAAGGAACTGCCCCTCACCCGGACTTCAACCAACGAGCCTACCGTGAAACCCTGGGAACGGACTGCACAGGAGGCCGCGGCTCTGAATCTCGGCCCGGCCACGGGCACTAGCACACACAGGACGGAAAAATTCCAAATTGGGTCCAAAGGTCGACAAACAGGAACTCGGAAGGCACCCGATGATTCCGTAGAATCCAGGAACGGAAATGACGCAAAGCGCATTTCCCGGCGGAAGTCAGGCTTTTGTTGACGGCCTGACCTCCTCGCGCATGCGCAGTACTCTCTCTTTGGTTGCATCAGAGTTCAGACGGCAATCCTGACACTGACGCAGTTCATTCTGTGTTTCATCAGGTTGGATCGGATGCCACCACCCTTGAAAAGAAGCAAGTTTATGATCTGAACCCAGGAGACTTGGTGAGAATTAAAGTACACAGAAGAAGAAACAGTCTGGTCCCACATTGGGGAAAACCACAACAAGTGATTTTGACCACAACAACAGCTGTGAAGTGTGCTGGAATAAAGAACTGGATCCATGCTAGTCACACATTGAGAATTCCAAATCCAGTGGATAACAAGGAAGGAGAATATTTTGAAGAGTCAGAGACTAGTTCTGAATCAGATACTGAATAAACAAGAACTAGAGAAAATCCTGCAAGTGGGAAGTCTGAACCAAATTTGATTGTTGCTCCAGAAAATATCCCCTTGAGAAGGAAATTACAGATTTCTGATACCAGCTCAGACTCAGAGACTGAACAAGCACAGGTACATTGGAGAAAACAGAAAAGCAGTGAAGAGACAATGAAAGAAATTTGTTGATAAAGAAGTTCCTGATGGAAAGCTGAGAGAAATTCCACCTGAAATAACAAAAATAAATGAACAGGTGACAGTTACAGAAACTGAGGGAATGATTCTTACGGAAGACCCCCGAGGAGTTGTAGGGAATTCAAACATCCAGTTAGAAGAAGGGTCAGTTAGTCAGCAGGAAGATTGTGTGCAAGAACCACGAGGAGGGACAGAAGTAGGGGAAATAAAAGAAGTGGTGGAAAGAAGAACAGCTGAAAGCAAAAAGCAAGTGGAAACCGAGTCAGAGGATAGTGAGGAAGAAATACCAGAAGGTCGAGTCCTGAGGAAAAGAGCATGGAGAACTGAAAAGAATGATAAAGGTAATAAATCAAAAAGACCAGCAAGAGATGAAATCTGGGCAAACAAAATAAAGAGATTAAGATATCGATTGACACGAGTGAATTCACCAAGAGCAGAACAGGTGAATGAAGTATCCAGTCAAGAAAAATTGAAAAATGAGAAAATAACTATAGAAGAGGAAAACAAAAGACCGAGAAAACCTAACCAGAAGTATAAGTCGCCAGAATGGACGTATGTGGCCTTGCCTGAAATAAAAGAAGAGGCAGATAGCAAAGAAAACCCAGAGGTGACTGTACAAGAAGTGGTTGAGGAAGACGAAGAATCGGAAATCCTGAAAGTTATCTTGTCCGATATTGGAGAAGAGACGAATGTTCAGGAAGTTCTGTATCAAGATTGTGAGAGAAAAGTGAAAGACGATCAAATGCCAAACTGAAAAGACAAAAATGCTGCTAATGGAAAGAAAATAGAATACTGGAAAAGACATAACTGATAGAACCAAGTAGGTGCTTAGAGCCTTGGGTTAGACAAAACTAGTTGTGAAATAGAAGAGGCTAAGTCAAAAGACACTGATCATTTTTACGAAAATGGCAAACAGAAAGTAGAAAAGCTAAATGTACGTTCCTTAGAAGGTGGTTTAAAATGTGTTGTTATTGTACAGGATTACTAATGCTTTTGTGGAGTGTATTAGCCTTGATGATATCATTTAAAGTTACATTAGAAACAATAGAAGGACATAGTGAAAATAAAACTAATATAGAAAAGATTCAAAGGGTATATCCGACTAAAATAGATAGAAATTATCTGCATAAAGACAGGTCTATAAATGATTTTTGTAACAATGTATTTTCGAAACTACTGTAAAAATATGTGAAGACAATGGATGTGAGGGATTATTACGTTTGTATGCAATTACCTGCATCTGTATCGGAGGGAGTGACATACCATCACCTCCCTGTAACCTATGGAATAACATGTAGTGTGATCGCTACTTTATTTTACAATATAGGGAAATTAGAATATTATTTTTCAGATGTAGTTAACGTATTTTCACAAGTACCTGTAATTAACAAATTGAATAAAGTGAAACCTGCAAAGGTATTAGGTGAATTTTTCTTAGAAACTAAAGAATTAACATTAGAATCTATTTTTAGGAATAATCTAACTTGTAGTTTAAAGAAGGAGGAGAAAGTGTTCTTGGATGTGGTTGAAGAAAGGAGATTAAAAATGCAAAGGAAAGTACCTGAGGGAAGAGAGGAAAAGACAGTCTGGGATGTTGAAATTGTAAAGCATTTGACAGAAGAAGCTAGTCCAACAATGGCTTCAGATTGGCCTCAGAAGGGAAAGTTGTGTATTAGAAGGAATCAAACTGCATATGATAATTACTTTGTAGGTAACAGTGAATGCCATGATACATACCGAATCATGGGTGGATGGGGATTTAAAGGAGGAAATGATCCAGTTTTTCCTGGGTTATATTTTTATCTGCGGAAATAAGGCATACTATCGGTTGCCAGATCATTTGTATGGCACATGTTATGTAGGTCTGGTTTTTCCAAAGATATTCCACATGGATAGAGGAGAAGATGGTGTACATAAGTTAGGTAGTATACTAACACGTAGAAAAAGAGAATCTTGGACAGAAATTGCAGGAGACATCTTTGGAGCATTGATACCAGCAGTGGAAATATCTCTGAATGCACACAAAATTAGAAAATTGTCAACAGTAGTGGATCGCTTGTCAACAAGCACCGCTGGAGGATTCTTATTGGTAAATACTGAAATGGTTGCCATGCGTGCCATGGTGATGCAAAATCGACTTGCCCTTGATATATTATTGGCAAAAGAGGGTGGAGTCTGTGGAATGCTTAAGGTTCAACATTGTTGTACTTACATTCCGGACGAAAGTAAAGATCTGAAGATCTACATTAAAAATATAACTGAATTGCATGAGGAAATTACACAACTGGAGGTTCAAAGTGTTTGGGAAAAGATTGGAAAGAAACTTTCTTCCATTAAAGATTTCTTATTTAACTTAGGTAGTACATTTATAGGTAGGATCTTATTTCCATTAACATGTGTGATTTGTCTAGTATTAATTTTAAGACTAGGATGTTTATGTTACAAAAGGAAGAAAATTCAGAAAAAGTTAAAAAGAGAACATTTTAAAAGAAGACAGAATAAGAGACAGGAGAGGAAATTTGAAGAAGTAGAATTAGAAGAGATGAAATATAATATGTATAAAACAGTAAGAAGAGAAGAAATTGGGGAAACAGAGATGTGAACTAATCTAAAGAATTAATTTCGCTTTCATGACAAAAATCACCAAAGGGGGGGATTGATGGAGCAGGTAGTACAAAATTTTGTATACCTCCCCCATTCTGCATGAAAATTATTAATTAAATAATCTATTAACTATAATATTATTAAATGAGTTTGCATGTTTTATTAACCACCATAATTAACATTCGAATTACACGTGGGATTTGCATTTGCATGGCTAAAATAACCTTTATGACTAAAATCTGTACGCATATTAACAATAGTATAAGTGGTAATTAGAAAATTGCATGATATATGTTGCTCTTGTGATGTCGTGTAATGTTGCCCAAGAAGAGGACCAAAAGGGTGAATATAATTGCTTTAAATGTTGCTATACGCTAGATAAATACAAGCACATAGAGGGATTAGTAAGGGGTTAACATTAGATTTATTATTTCTCTGCATTAATTACTCTTTGTGTTTGTTTCGCTTAAGTTGGCGTTTGGGCCTAAAACCCAAAATGGCAACGGACGTGACACGACAAAGTGGCCACTGACCCACGAGGCATGGAGTCAAGTGCGCAGAAGTGACAAAGTCTTCCAGACCTCGTCATGAACCCTGATCTCTATGTACTCAAGCAAGGACACTGTGGGATGACGGCCAAGACGAAAGGCAATAGACTTCCACAGTAAACCGGAACGGACTGACTTTAAATGAACTTGTGACATCACCCCTTGAACTGTACCAAAGTCCCCAACTTTGACATCGGACGATCTCAACCAGCCAATCAGGACTGTCCAAAATTATTATATTGTATCTTCTGTACTACTTTTTATTATAAAAGATCTAGTAGAATAGACAGAAAAATTCAATTCTATTACTCTCTCTCTACCTCCATCTTTTCCAGATTCTGAGGCTTTGGCTGATACTGACGCTGACGTTTTGGACTTTAACCTGCTGAGCTAAGAACTATTGAGCTTTGGCTTGCTTACAGAAGATTTATGACAAAATTATGCAGAGCCACTGAATTAGAGGACTCCAAATAGCCAGATTAGGTAAATATGATGATCTGCAACGTACTCAAATATTGATATGAACTTTCTAAACTTTGACGAGACAAAATGCAAATTTAAATTCATTATGAAATATTAGATAAATAATTATTGATTAATGAGAGTTCATGAGTCATGAGTTTTATTTAAGAGATAGATTCTGAAGTCTTAAAATGTGTTTTAGCTGGTTCTAAATCACCATCAACCAATCCAACTAATTTGGTCCATTGACCGAAGTGGGAGGAGTGCCTTGATGTTTTTGGGATTAAAGGATCTATAGGCGAGAGGGCGTTAATGTATATTTTGTAAATTATTTTTCCTTATAGGTTATAAGGTGTTCTCCGCACATGTCTGGAGCGTGAACTACTCATCCCTCCTGCGTGCGGACTCTTGAATAGGTTGTGTGAGTGTTGGTGTTATGGGCCCCACCAATGGATGCATGTATGAATGAGAGTGTGTGACGTCGGGTCTGCGACGCAGGGAGGATACCGGTATAAGTTTGTTCCACGTTTCCTTCCCGGTCTTCCGCTCCATCACGAGCATGAGTCTACAATCGATTTTGTAGTAGTTTCTGATTCTCTCCGAGGAATCATTTCCCAAACAGACACTAAACATTCCAACTTCAGTGACCACGCAATCCTTTTTTTTAGTGATGTTTGGGGCGGGTGCTAGTATCTTGCCAACAGTAAAGGTACCAAAGCCAATTTTAGCTTGAAAGAACAGTTACCAACTAAAATGGGATGAAATCAACAAGGCAAAAGTAGTTCCACAGATTTTATTTAAGAAGTTGGAAACAGTTCTAAAGTGTTTAGACCCTGATTCATTGCCATCACTGTTCCTGGAATTGCTTGGGGAAATCAAACTCGCCTTGACTCGGTTTAAATCTCCTAATGAGGCTCCAGTAAACCAATGATTTGATGAGGCCTGTGCAAAATCCTCAAAAGACTTGCACAGGGCCAAGGGTACCCACATGGTGTACGCATCTTAGACGAGCTCCGTGGGCTCAATCAGAATCCTGTTAAATATCCTGGTCATCAGCGGTTCTGAACTCCTCCCACCCTCGGACGATGTGCCGAATGCACTGTGGAGCAGTTGGAGGCCAGCTCCACGACGATTGCAGCTGGAGGTCGGGGATCGGAGCTGGATCAGCGGGACCGCGCACTGGGGTCCGACCGCTGCCTCTGGGACCGGAGCAGGTGGCGTGGTGCCCTCGGATGCCCCATGTGAGTCCTCCATTGGTGTTGCCCGCGGTATGCTATCAGCGGGATCCCGTGATCGGGGAACTCCGCAGAGCCTGGCACGGGCCTTTTCGGCTCCCTGTGTTGGCGGCCATCTTGCAGGCACATTGAATGCGCTGGAACGTGCTGAGGCCAACGCTGGGTCCCCCTTCTTGGAATGCAGTCGCACCCTGGCGGGTGCCACATGGGGCATTAGACATCGCCTGGATTGCCTAAGATGGGTCCCGGACCTTTGTGGCGGCAGTCCGGTTGGCAGTGGCTGCTGATGCTAGATTCTATGGGCAATAGGGTCGGGAGTGGCGGCCCTCTACTCTGTTCTGGGCCTAATACTGGGATCTGAAGGTGGTGCGGTGAGTGCAACGGGTTCCCCGGCATCACCTGATGCGAGTGGGGTGCTGTTGGGGCCCACTTGAAGTTGTGGCGGTGTGGTGGGGCTCTCCCCCTCTCCTGAAATTACCCTTGGGCCTTCTGCTGTCCCGTGTGACCCCCTCCCCCTGTACAATCGGATGGGCATAGATATATGTGCAGTGGGGGCCTGCAGCAGAGTGGTTGCCTGTGAACGTGGTGGGGCTCCACGTGTGGGCCCCCCCCCCCCTCCGCGGGAGATCCAGATTTGTGACAAGAGCGTACAAGTCTGTTTGGCTGAGGATCCTCCCTCGAGTTGGCATGTGACCCCCGTGCATTGAGGTCTGCTGGGATTTGCCCAGGACCCAGCGGCGATCACTAAATACTGGAATTATACGGCGATCGGGTGGATTGGTGACACCCATAAGGGGGGCACAGAGGCACCTGTGCACAGAAGCGGCCACACGACGCCTGGTGCAGCCTGTGTGCAGATTGCCTCTGGGCCTGTCTTCCCGCCGATCTGGTACGGGACTAAGGATTTGACTCTCTGCTGCGGGTGTGCCACGGACGCAGTGATAGCAGCTGACTATACCTAGTGGCATCATACTCCTCATCGTTGGGTCATTGTCTAATTGCCAGCATTAAAAATGACTAGAGGCAAACTATCAAAACAGAGCACTCTGGATCGCTATGCGGGGCCTGGGGCACACGCACCGAAGACATCGAGCCAGAGTCCTGCTGGCCCGGACAATACTGCCTTGTTGGCGGCGATAACCCAGTCCCGCGAGGCACTTGAGGCCAAGATCAGAGAGGTGGGATCTGACTTTGCTCTCATCCATCAGGACTTACGTAAAGCGGTGGATTGGATCACTGAGGCCGAAACCCGCATCTCCACCGTGGAAGATACAGCTATGCCTCTCCAGGCACGGGTGACCTCGCTGGAGTCCATCACGAAGGAGCTGGCGATCAGGGCGGAAGATGCCGAAGGCAGGGCATGGAGGAACAACCTTCGCTTTGTAGGTTTTCCGGAGGGATGTGAAGGCAATAACATTGAGCAATTCCTCACGAAATGGATAGTGAGATGGATCCCTTACACGGCATTCTCGCAGGGCTTTATTATTGAACGTGCGCACCGTGCCCTAATGCAAAAACCTCCACCCGGGGCCCGGCCGCGTCCCGTTATTGCGAGACTCTTGAACTTTCATGATCACTATGCCGTCCTTGCGCAGGCCAGGTTGGCTGGCAAACCCCACTTTGAGTCTCACCATATCTTAATTTTCAAACACCAGTCCTTCACACCTGCTAAAGCCCAGTTGCGGGACCTTTAAATTCAATATACTCTGCTTTTTCTGGCCAGGCTGCAAGTCGCTTACAAGTCACATACTCATTTTTTTGATACCCCGGAGGAAGATTTCGCCTGAAATGAAATGAAATGAAAATTTGACTTATAAAGCGCTACAGTTGCCCTGAGGCGTCCAGGCGCTGGCCTGGACGGATGAAACAGAGACACAGGCCGCATATCCACCACGGTTCGATTTTGAATCATCGTCTGGGGAAGCCACGCGGATTGTTTCAAAGGACAAGGGAACCCAATAGGCAATTGGTCAGGGACCTTGGGTGCGTATATAATTCCTAAAGGCAGGTAGCGGCAGTGCAGTGACTCAAGCTACTAGTCGCCAGGACCACGCCGTATGGACACAACCGGAGATAACTCTCGGTCTTCCATAGTGAAGTCAGCCGCTACCTGCCATTGCTGCACTGCTACCTGTCTGGCCTGATTCCCACTGAGGAATTCTAATCCAGCGATCCCGGCGTAGTTCAATACTATTATCTCCCTCGGATACTTTGATAGGTCTTGAGGCACCTTACTAAGTGAATTGAGCCCAGGTACCTCGCCTCGTCGTTCGTTGCCCATATACCGGCTCTAATCCGCAACAACTACTAAATGTACTCAGACATGAATATTGTATTATCCTGAGCTATTTATACACAGGCATGAATAACATAATGTCCTGAAGATGATCCTCCTATCTTGTCCCAGGGATCGAAACGCAGTCGACAATTTGTACACCATATGCATGTAATACAGTGTGTAGCCTATTGTGCAATGGTGTTTCCACGCTATTCAAGTCTGCTATATTCTATGTTATGCAGACTCGTTCCCCTTGCCTGAACCCTTCCCTAGTTGTTGTTTGTCTATTTGTGTTAGTAGGACGCTGGCTGTGTCCCACTTTAATTTTGTATGAAATTCTTTCCATGTACCTATTGAATATAAAATTCTGTCCGGCTGGACAAAGAATATAGAGCCTATTTAGTCTATATTTATTACCTTGAGTATCTCTAAATTGTCTAGGGACCCCTGTCTTTAGAAATTATTTTCTGACTCCCGGATAGCAGAGACTTGGCGAGACCCATCACCAACATGACTTGAGGCTGGAGAACTTTCATTATAATGGTTACAGTGCTGATGACATTTGCTGTCTCATGGGCCTACGTGAGGCCCACCCCCATAACTCTTTTCTCAGTCTCTGAGAACTATATCTATGTTCGGGGTCAGTTTCCTTGGAAACCTTTGGTATGGGGTTGTGCCCTCCTCCCGTTGGGGCAGATGCACGACATGTTCCGCGACAGATGCTTCAGCTGTTTTGAGGTATTGGGTGGGGTGGGTGGGCGAGGGGTAGGGATTGTTAAATGTTGTTGATAATACTGTGTCCTATTTGCTTATTTCTGTGGTCTATATGCCCTGTGACAAGACGAGATTCCACTCTTCTATTAGATGCCTTGCCCTGTGATGGACCACACTGGCAGGCTTCAGGTGGTTAGTTGAAACATACGGGGGCATTAAATAAGATCAAACGAGGTGCGGTCCTTAGACAGGCCAAGCGTGCCACAGCTGATGTTCCTTACTGCAAGAGACCCATCTTATGGGTACCAACGCACTGTGCCTCGCTCGCTTTGGCTATATACAAGTTTTTCATGCGGGGCTCACCAGGGGCTCACAAGGGGTGGCAATCCTCATTCACCGCCGAATCCCATATATACATTCTAAAACGTGGTCTGACCCCCAGGGCAGGTACATTCTTGTGTCAGGTACACTGCATGGAGAGACCATTACACTGGGCAGCACATACACAACCCGCTCTCTGACTCGTTTGTAGAGCACCTGACGACAATGCTGATAGAGCTGCCTATGGGCCTCTCTATTGTGGGTGGGGATTGGAACGATGTGGTAAATGTGGCGCAGGACAGGTGGCGGTCGCGCGCTGCACCCGAAACACTGAGGGATACACGTCTGCATGCACTAATGGGAGAAATGGGATGGTTAGACACATGGAGGCACCTACACCCAGCTACATATGGTTATACATATTTTTCGGCTGTCCATGACTCTTTCTCCAGGCTAGATTACATATTCATACCAAGCTCATATTATTCTTTTTTTTTTTTTTTTTTTTTTTTTAAAGTTTTTATTGAACAATAATTCGATTACAAGCACGGGCCTACAACCACCAGGGCCGGCCGCTAAGTACAGAATGAAATATACATTTATCAAAGCTGCAGTCGGTTCCCGGGGGTCGGCCCCGTAGTGAGTCCGGATAGTTCTAGAGGCACAGGAGACTTAGATCAAACAAACACAGAAAACTAAAAGAAAAACAAAAGGCGAGGCATAAAGACAAACGGCGCAGGTCAGGCTTCCTCCGGGGAACTCCAGGTCAGACCATTAAGCAGCACACGAAAGGAAGGAGTACCGGGAGGCTGGGGACGGGGGGGGGGGGCCAAGGGAACTGAACGTCCATATGTAGTCATTCCAAAAGGTGCCCGGAACCGTCAAGGGTCAGGGGGACATGGCGATATCGGTGTCCACCCGGGGGGGCGTACAGATACCCCCGCGATAAGCATTCCATTGCCCCCAGATTCTGCCCCATGCCCCCGGCTTACCACGGGCAACATACACAGTCTTCTCCCTGAACATACACCAGTCCATATTCTCCTTCCATACTGACACGGTGGGCGGCCGCTGGGCACCCCAAAGCTGCGCTATATCTCTCTTGGCAATCATGTTCCCCAGGGCCGCCCACCGAGTCTGAGCCGCGCTATAATCATTGGGCTCCCACACATTCAGAACACAGCGACGCACCTCCGGCAGCAGCACAACCCCAGTGACCTGTCCCATAACCGTATGTACCCGGCGCCAGTAGTCCGCCACCTCGCGGCACTCCCACAGGATATGGAGAAAGGTGGCACTGAGCCCACAACCCCGCTTACAGAGCCCATCGTCGGAATATCCCATCGAGACCAAGCGAGGACCCGTCACATACACCCGGTGAAGAATCTTAAGCTGTAAGCTCATATTATTCTTGAATTGCTGCAACTGATATATTACCTAGGGGTCTATCTGATCACTCTCTGGTGGCCCTGACTCTGCACCTAGGGGTGGCTCGTCCCCCCTTTCGATGGCTCCTGTCGCCTTGGCATCTCCAAGACTCGCAATATAAATCACACATACATCAGGCACTTTTGCCGATAACCTGGGCACTGTGGATTCTCTAGTTACGCTCTGGGAGGCTATAAATCCCACCATTAGGGAGGAAGATATTGCGTACTGTGCCGCTCAATGGAAGAAGCACCGGGAGGCACTGATTCAGACTGAGGCCCAGATATTGGAGCTACAGCAGAAGTGTAGAGGTGAGCATGGCTGGCCACTTCGTCGCCAACTGCTCCTTCTCCAGCAAACCTATGCTGATACGCTACGCGATGAGGCCAGACAGGCCTGGCTGGCGTCCCGCAGTAGAATGTATCAATGGGGGGATAAATCAAGTTCTCTTCTACATCGCTTGTGCCAACAAGCTCTCCGTTCGGTGAGCATACTGGGTATTCTCGATAGCCACTGCCAAACACTCACTGACCCCACCCAAATTGCTGCTAGTTTTGCGGCATACTATACAGAGCTCTATGCTCCCAATGACGCCCTGCCTGTACCTTTGATTCACCAATATCTCGATGACTTGCCTTCCAATGCCATTTCGGATGCTGCAAGGGAGGATCTAGATGCCCCACTAACATTTTAGGAGCTGAGTGCTGCTCTGGTCAACCTACGATCTGGTAAAGCACCGGGTCCGAACGGCTTCCCATGTGAATTCTTTTAATTGTTCCAAACTCAATTCCTCCCTCACTATCTGGGAGTGATACATGCAGCCCTTGAAGAGGAGAGACTCCCGTCGGATTGGCGACATGCTGAAATCACGGTCTTCCCCAAGCCTGGCCGGCCCCCTCCGGATCAATACTCCTCATATCGCCCTATTTCATTGCTGAATGTTGAGGCTAAGCTACTGGCCAAAGCCTTGGCCAATCGTATTCTTCCTTATATGTCGGAACTTGTTCACCCAGATCAGGCCGGCTTTATGCCCCATTGGACCACCCAATGGGGCATAAATGCGGTTGCGGCGATTCATCACCTCGGGGGTCCGGCGCCTCTGCTCTTAGCAGACATTGACAGAGCATTTGACTCGCTGGGATGGACTTATCTGTTTGCTCTTTTGCAAGGCCTAAACATAGGCCCACGCCTTATGTCCTATATTAGACTTTTATATACTGACCTCTCGGCCTCGGTCAGAATAGTGGGTGCGTTATCCGATCCCTTCTCTATAGGACGCGGTACCCAGCAGGGGTGCCCCCTCTCCCCATATCTATTTGCTTTAGATATAGAACCATTAGCTGCATGGGTTCCTATCGACACACAGGTAAGGGGCTTTGAATGGTCGGGGGGTTCTCGGATCGGATCGCTCTTTATGTGGATGATGTTCTGTTTTTTCTTATGGATCCCCATCGGACGGGACTGCGTATTCTCGCATCATGCAGATTTTCGGCCACACACTGGCCTGTATATGAACACGAAGAAATCTATTCACTGGCATATCCATGGGGGTTTGGACATGGGCACCTGGATGTCAGAAGTAACGTTGGCAACAACCGGACTGAAAAATCTTGGTTGTACATCTCGGACACTCAATCGGTGTCATGGGAAAAGAACCTTGCCCCCATCTGGAAGCGCATTCAGACAGAGATGGAGTCTTGGACGTGTATGCCCCTCTCCATATTGGGCAGGTCGGCAATATTCAAAATGGTGTCCCTCCCTCGCCTCCTCTATCAACTACAGAACCACCCCTTTCAGATAGCAATCTTCTGGTTTTGACAGCAAAATTCCAGGTTGAGCCGCTTTTTGTGACAAGATCAGGCCGCTAGGATACCACTTAACACATACTTTCATTCAACCTACTGTGGGGGTATCGTTTTTTTTTTTTGCAGAGTTTTATATAGCGTGAACTAGATCCGAATCCAAACAGGTATCAGAGCGCTTTACATAGCACCAGTTACGTTACATGAGGACACACATGCATCGGGTGGAGAAATAGCTGATGGGAGATATGTTGCCACACAGACTGCTCTATACGCTGAGAGAGCTGCGTAAACTGCCGCCTGCTACTCGAGTAATCTTCGGAGTGTGGACGGACTCGCTGCGCCAGGTGGGGTGGTTGAAGCGGCTGACGGGTGAGACCCCTCTCTGGCAGAGCGGCCTTATGCCACAGGCGTAGCAGGGTATAAACAATGGGACGCTATAGGTATATCCACTTTGGGTAATGTTATGCATGGCACCACGATGAAATCCTTCCAGGAACTCAGACATAAATATGACATGCCACATACTTAATTCTACAAATATTTGCAACTGAGACATGCCTTATCCCCATATATTACGAACCTAAAATCCCTTCCTGAATTCAATCCTATTGAGGCCAAAGTTTTTATGGGGGATTTGGGCGACCATAAATCTGCAAAGATCTACCAAACATTAGTGACAAATCTTTCCACGACTTTAGATCCCCTCCGGGATAAATGGGTCCCTTAGACAGCGATGACTGGAGAGAAGCCCTGGAGTCCCCGAGATCCGCTGCAATTGCATCCCGTCTTAGGCTTATCCAATTCAAGTATTTACACCACACCTATTTCACTAGATATCGACTTTGGAGGGCGGGGCTGATAGACTCCCCTATGTGCCTACGATGTGGTAGCGAGGAAGGTACATTGCTCCATACAACTTGGAGCTGTGATGCACTGGGCCGGTTTTGGAGGGGGGTTACTCGCTGCTTATCCTAAGTGTTAGGTTGGGTCATACCTCTCTCTCCTAGGCTCGTTCTTCTGCATATCACAGACAAAATTGGGGGTAACATCTATAAAAGACATTTACTGTTCTTGGGTCTTACCCTAGCTAAAAGGATATTGCAAGGGCATGGAAGGATCTGCCTCCACCTAAATTGAGTGCTTGGAAGGCAGGCCTCGACTGGTGTATGGGTCAGGAGCAGCCCGTCTTTAAAGCGCGAGGGTGCCCTCAGAAACACTTTAAAATATGGAAACGATGGGGGGTTTTAGTGGCCTCTTATTAGAACCGCCTCCGCCACAACCTGCGGAAGTTGAAACCATATAGAGAGACAGCACGGGGCAGTAAGGTTGTTCAATTAGGTATGATGTACATAGATATGCTTGATAGGCATGACCAGGGTTTTGGTCTGCGGTATGCGACAGAGATGTTAAAAATGTTTGGGACTGTTGTTTACGGACCCGCATGGTTTATTTTTTTGTCCTACAAATGCTGTATAACAGTCACCTGCTTAGAAATCAATATATTGACTACTGTATGTTTTCATTACTTTGTAATGTTTTCTATTACTATATCTGCTGACTCAATAAAAAGAGTTTAAAAAAAAAAAGACTTGCACAGGGCTCTTAAAGCGCAACCTACAGACCTAGTCCTAATTAAGGCACTATGCACGACGTATAAGTCAGCCTGGAAAACTAGGGAAAGGGAATTGAGGGAAACTACCTGGGAAAATCTGGCACAGGCAGCCTCTACTAAGAACAGTAGAGAAAGATTGACTAATACTCGTGCTCACAACCGTCAAGTTAAAAGGCGGGGCACTACTCCTCTGACAAGCCGCTTTAGCTGCAGTCAGCGAAAGCGGCTTGTCAGAGAGTAGCGCTCTGCCTTTTGTTAGACAGTTGCGAGCATAAGTGTCAACATATCTTTTATGGTGACTTCACTAGAGCCATACAATTTGATGCCGACTCCATTGACAGTGGCTTGTCAGAGGAGTAGTGCCCTGCCTTTTAGCTTGACAGTTGTGAGCACTAGTATGAATCTTTGATGGTTACTACATTAAAGCCTCACAATTTGTTTGGAAGTATACAAAATACGAGAGCTCTTCAATAGCTTCTCTTTCGGCGCAAATGACCAGGAAGATTTTATTTAGAAACAGATTCAGTCATGATTAGACAATCCCTATGGAATGCTCATAAGGGTCATACAACAGTCTATTTCATCGTCCTGAAGATGGTCTAACGGATGCGTACACCAACAAGACCGAAACGTCGACAACCTCATCTATTTCCTTATTGATTGGTTTTTCTTTAGAAAGTGTTTTCTGTTTTGTTCAGACTCACTGTTCTATTTATGTATTTTTGTTTGGAATAGATGTTCGCATTAATGACTCTGAGGTATTAATAACATAGAATCCTTTTGTAAACCTTGGTCATTTGAGTGTTGCCATAATCTTTTGTACCCTTTCTATTCACACTATATAAATTTGATTTCTGAAGAATTCACACCTGTTTCATAGTATCTCCTATAGATCTTTTGGGAAGAAATTAAAAACTGAACTGTGGATTGTTTAACTGTAGGTTACCGGTTGGAACCTCGATACATCATTGTATGAACTGTTTAACTGAGTGCGCCTAAATGAATCCCTTGTAGGCACATTTACCTGTCAATACTTAACTTTCCCAAGCCTCCAAGGGTCAGTTGGGTTTCCCACTTTCTTTCCCTGTCTCTAAATTAGGCAAACAGTGCCACCATGTCGCAGACTGTCATAAGAGCTGATGTTTATAATTAAGTCCCGGTGCCGAGGACCGGAAACCTCTGGCTCAAATTAAGCACTGGCTTGCTGTCTAGAAGTCTATGTAGAGAACATGTTTCTGCTGACAAAGGGAGAAAGATACATGACCACCATAACTGTGACAAATTATCTTACCACTGCATTTTAATAAGGGAGAAACAGTTGCATTTGATATGCAACTGAAAGCTAACATAATGAAAGTAAAAGAGCCAGCCGCTTGGTGGGATGATTGGTTGGATGATCTGTTGGAAAGGAGTGACTCTTTATGAAACTATACAGATTTTCGGTATTTGCTTGAAAGCAGCCCACAGTATCAAGGTATCAGAAGTATAAGAAAAAACTGGGACGAACTGGAACAGCTCAACATGTGGCTCAAAGCTAAATTCTATCAACCAAGCATTGGCTAAATAGGCCTTGCGTTTTGGTAGGGGATTGGGGCTTTGAAATACTTTGGTGCCTTTGTGTGTGTTGTGCTCAGCTTTCATAGGAAGAAAATATCATGATGGAAGCAACAACTTGGAAAACAATATTATGGCACTGATAGTAGGGCATCTATGTAGATCAAACTGCATTAGCAGAGTTAAACTATACCTTCAAAAAAGAGTGTTATAAAAAGGAGTGTCGAAAGAGGTGATCTTAAAATGCATAAATGTGAAATTTTAGCATAGTATATAAGCCATTATATTCATTGCTGCTCTTAAAAAGCATATGTGAGTGCTTATCTTTACACTTTGAAGAAAAAGCTGGAACTCCAACAAAATGTTAACATGTAAGCCAATTAAAACAGATGGCCTTGCAAGTGTAATTAGTGAATAGCCTTAGCTTGCCAAAAAGGCAAACAAGACATGCTTTCTTAGTAAAAGATCCATGAGCCAGCAATTAAAATGTTATTATGTCAGTAAGGTAAAGTAAATACATTAAAGATCACACACTAACTCTGAAATAGAAGTTATAAATCATGTTCCATCATGTTACATCTGCAGTCTAGCAAAAGGACTACTGCAGCACTATCAACAATAGGAATACAAATGGATGAGCTGCCTGTGGTGACTCCTCAGACGGTGGACACTCTTCTTTAGCTCATACTACAGACTCCAGAGTTGGAATTTTCTCGGGGAACCCAAATTTGCTGTTTCTGCTGGCTACAGGCTGAGGATGGTGTGGTTCTACTCTTCCACTCAATTATCACATGTAACTTGCACAGCCACAGGGCTATGTGGAGCAACTCAAACTATATCACATACACCAATTTCCGGAGGATATGTTTTTGCGATCTAGGTTTGGATAGGGAGTCATTTGATTGCAGCCCCTACAAGTTGTTATATTCCCTATTCCCCGGAGGGAAGTGGCTAGAGTTATACTCTCCATATCAGGTGGGTAGGCAATGCAGGTCACCTCCAACTCGCCACATGCCTCTCATTGCCTACTTGTTTCATTATGGCCACGTACAACATTACAGAGAGCACTGCTCATGCTCCCTACGCTGATTTCAATATAATCACTTGTAACATGAGAAGCATGCTCACTCCCAATAAGCTTTAATCTGTCTTCTCCTATTTCGAGAACAGGAATGCACCTATAGCGCTGACACAAGGATTGTACTTCACAGAGCCTGAAGCACAGAGGCTCCAGCGACAGTGGTGGGATGAGGTATTCTCCACAATATTTCTAATTTTGCCTGTGAGGCACTTATCTTGATTAGAGCTGGCATCCCTTTCCAACTCATTACAACTATTCTAGACTCAGAGGGCAGATATGTCCTGATCCAGGGGCGCCTTAATGGAGTCATGCTGATGCTAGGTTGCATATGCACCTCCAACTTAGACCAAGCCTCCTTCTTGGGCACATTATCCAATTGTCTGGCACAGTGTGCTCATGTTCCCTGGCTATTGGTAGAACACTTCAACTGTGTTTTAGACATGACCCTAGCAGGATCATTTCCATCCCTCGCCAAACACTCACAGCACATAATGCTAAATGCTTTACACACTGATCAGAGCACTGGAACCTGCAGGATGTCCGGCGCCACTGCAACACTCACTCAAGGGCCTATTCTTCTACTCCCCATCTCATAGTTTACGTGTCAAACTAGTTTGTATACACTGTTCCTCTTCAATATGCTCCTCATACTCCCACATGCACTATGTAGGTTGCACTGTCTCTGACCACTGCCCATTGTGGGTAGGCTGGGGACAGATGCTCTCTTAAGTCCCCACATGGCAAATGCTGCCCTCTCTGCTGGAGGATTCCGCCTTCTGCGCTACTTTTCACAACAAGATAACTGAGTACTTTGATTTAAACCAGGGCACTTCTGCCGCCTATGCTACAGAATGAGAAGCCTTTAAAGTCACAATCCGAGGGCACTGCATTAACACATGTGAGAGTGAGGAAAACTATCAAAACAAAGCTCCAAACACTGGCAATCTCCCTGCTCCACCTAGAGCATAAGGCTATGCTTCATAAGGTAAAATCCAGCCCTCTCATCAATAGCCGCACCAAACATGCCACGGCCTTAGAGCAGCTTCAGGACATGTTAACTGTGCTGCTCATGTGGCTAAAACACACTCCAACAGAGATAAATCAGTCACCAGTAGCGGCTGCTACTGGACGGGGCGTGGGGAGGGCCGGGGGGTTAATTAAGAAAAAAACACTTACCTTGGAACTGCCGGCCACCCCCTCTCCAGCGTCCTTTTCCTTCTTCCTTTCTCCAGTCTGGCAGGCAGCAGGAAGCACCCGGCACACAGGCTTCCCTGCGCCTATCACAATGCTGCAATGCAGTGTTGTGATTGGTCTGAACATAGTGGTTCTGCGCTCAGACGGGTATAGGGAGCCTGTGCATGTTCCTCACCAGGCTGTATAATGCAGCCTGATGGGGAACTTGCAAAGTGTGCATGAACTGTTTGGTTGGCCCAAGATAGCCGCCCAAACAGTTCATGCACACTTAGGCAGT
Organism: Triturus cristatus; assembly: GCF_964204655.1. NCBI lineage: Eukaryota > Metazoa > Chordata > Amphibia > Caudata > Salamandridae > Triturus > Triturus cristatus. Next base: position 882,174,521 of record NC_140591.1, read on the forward strand.
GCAAACCACTCCTCGCCTGCTCTGGCCAGCCCCACCCCACCCCACATTGAACATGGCCACTGACTGCATGCAATAGGAAAAATAAAGTGATAATAATGATACGTTATTGTCATTTTATTTTTCCTTTTTGAGCAGTGGGGCAATGCTCATCCACCTTAGCGGAGTAGCCACCGCTGCTGCAGAAGATATTGTGCTACCAATAAAGTTACAATGCAAAACATGACAGCAGGCCTGCCATCTGTAATCTGGCTGTGCAGGTTTAAACTTCTCAAAATAACTCCTTTTGAGAGGCCTAAATCATCCTTTTAATTATTAATGTCACCCCTAGGTAAGCCTTAAATTCACATAGAACAGGCTGCATGATATTTAACAGTACGACATGTAAAAGTTTAATATAATACATGCCCTTATAATGGAAAGGTAAAAAAAGCTTTTTTCACTGTTGTAGGGTTAGCTGTTCCATAGGAAAGCACTGAGAGTTAACTTTAACATTAAATAATGTTATATCCAACTTGAAACCAGATAAAAAGTTAATTTTTGCACTTTTTTTCCAGAACATTTTTCATTGATTTTCATGCCAGTACATGTCCTGGTGGGCCGCATTTACAAATGGATACAATAGCAATTGTTAGCATGGCATCTGATTCTTTCAAATACAAACAAGACTAAACGAGAACGGACTGCGATATAAATTGTTGTTCGTATTTCACTCAAACCCCTGCTGCACCCACAACCACAACTGGAACACCATATCCTCTATCCTGTATTCTTACCATAGGATCGGACCTTCTTATATAGAGAGTAAGTGACGGCTGTGGGACAAGGATGATACCACAGTAGTCTGTCCATCGCTTCCATATCTTGAAATGTTTCTGGGAGCATCCTCTGGCTCAAAAAATGTGCATCTCTAATACCATGCAGAAATCCATTCCCCTCTTCCAAACGCCCACTAGGGGCGGCATCTCCGCCTTCCATTCTCTGGCTATGTCTCGCTTAGCATGTGTGAGGCCAAGGAAGAGGAGATAAAGTGAGTATCTATTTCCCCAATCCCTTCTGTGTTGTGGAGTAAAGACACTCTAGAGGACCTAGGAAGCTGCCACCCCAGGACCTCAGCAAGGCAAGCCAGTACCTCCCTCCAGAATCTATCTAGGGCCGTACATGTTCATACAGTGTGGAGGAAGGTGCCTACCTCGGCGCCACAGCATAGGCACGTCGGAGATGCAACCAGCCCCGCCTTCCAAAGCGTGTGGCGTGTGTAATAAGCTCTATGTAGGAACTTGAATTGGATCGGCTGGAGGCACGTTGAACTGCCGTCCCTCTAGGAGACTCCAAGGCCTCCCTAAAAGAGAGGCAAGATGGCGGACGCCTCAGTGTCCGAGTGAGACGGACTTCAGCGCTCTCCAGGGCTCCCTTTCCCGTTCCAGATACACCCGGCTGGCTCGATGTTTTTCTTGATGTGCTGATGTTCTCTGTGGGGAAGCTAGCGTGGAGTGGGAAGCGGATTGCATTGTGAGGCGGTGAGGCTGTTATGACCGCTAAGCACTGCTGGCTGAAAAGCGGATTATAGAGCTGAATCGAATCGAACTGTTCTGACGCCAAGATAGACAAGTGGAGCTGCAGGTGTGCTGTTAACGGTGTTAACGGTTTTAACTTCCCTGGTTCAGACTAAGGACCTGGCAATGCTGTGGATGCTACAGCTTATCACTACTACCCCCCACAAACGCCGAGTGGATTTACTCACTGCAGGGTTCAGCGGTCACCGCGTCCGCGTTGTTGGTGGTAGCGGTGGTTTCACGCCCGGTCTCCGGTCGCTGTGGGAGGAGAGGAGGCTTACGGCGAAAGATCTTCGTGCTCAGAGTGATCGAGAGGTCCAGGACCGGAGCAGCGACTCCTCGAGAATGGGGCCCACGAACGCCAACTCCAGCGCGCCTCCTCAGGGTCCAAAGACTCGTGCAGCGGTCGCTGCCACATGTAATGCAGTGCTACCAACTCTGACTGTGATACACAGAAAGACATCCGTTCCACTGGTGAGTTAACCGATTCCATACTCAGTCAGGATGCGGATGTGAGGGATGTCGCTGGCTCTGGGTCAAGAATTGCAATTGCAGGGATCTTTAAAAAAAAAAAAGGCATGGATCTAATACAAACTTGAATCAAGGTCAGATGATCCCGAGTAGTAAAAGCAAGGAAATTCCTCCTTGTATACCTAGTACCTCGAAAATGGCTGCGAATTGTGTAGAGTCTCTTCCTTCTGCCGTGTCTTCTAAAGATCCTCTGAACCCTCTGGTTGAAAATAACACCGAGCTACAGCTCAACGATGTACACAACGATTTAGCCGTTTCAGAAGCTGGTGGCTCGGTGATAGACAATCAGCCCTCAGCAGCAGAAACTGTTTTAGAAGCGGACTCATGTGGCTCTGGGGGAAAATTTTATTCCATGTAAGATGTCTCAGCGGTCTCAGAGGGGGAAAGTCTGGATCTTGATTGGGCAGATGACAGAAGTGGTACAAGCTTGGTGCCTCTTGAGGAGGAGACTAGGACATCATTTCAAGAGGGGGGAAACACGGTACGAAAGGCGCAAGACCTGCCTCGTCCTAATAATTTAGGGCAAGCGATAACTAATGATAGATCACCAACCTTAGAATTTTTTTCAGACCCCTACACGGTAGTACAAGCCATTCTGCCAAATAATACTACCTCAGACCCAAGCCCTACCTTTGAAGAGGTTGAAAATGTTGTTTCATTGTCGACAATATATCATGCCATCATGCTACACCGTGAGGAGACAAAGGCTGAGAGCTTGCGGGTCCAGGGGTCAGTGCGCAAATTGCAAAATACTGTGCGACGCGTGGTTAAGTCCTGTTCGGAGCTAACAGCCAGAATAGGAGAAGCTGAAGGAAGAATCTCTTCATTAGAGGATGTGATGGTAGCTCACAAGTCCGATGTGTCCGCCCTTCAATCGACACATAATGACATTAACTGGAAGCTAACTGACATTGAAAACAGGTCAAGAAGAAATAACTTGCGTATACTTGGTGTCCCCGAGGGGTTGGAGGGGAATGACATTCGGCAGTTTGTGATTGAATTATGTACTGATGCTTTCCCGGAGCTAAATAATTGGAAATGGGAGCTTGAGTTATAGAGGGTTCATAGATTTCCCTTCCAGTTACGGGCTGCCTCTAGAGGGGCGGCGGCCAAACCCAGGGCAATTTTGATTTGTTTGAACAATTTCTTACTTCGCGAACGCTTATATGACCTAGCACGGCCTAACCGCAAGCGGAGAGCTAAAGGTTGTGAGTTCTTTATGCCCCCTGACTATTGTCAGGCCACAGTACAACTTAGATGGCATCTCCGCCAATTAATCTTGCCATTGCAAGCGAAAGGGGCGCAAGCTTATCTATTAAACCCCGCTATGCTCAAGGTTATAGTTAAAGATAAAACTTCATTTTTCACCTCTGAGATAGCTGCGAAGGAATTCCTGGGGGCACTGTAAGGAATAACCTGCTATAGCGAGGTCATTGAGATCAGCCAAAGTTTCTTTATTGATTAATGTAGCTCGGTATACCCGCGGGGAGATAAGGGAGTGGGAGAGTGTTGATCCCTCTCTATCCGTCTCCAAGAGGGACTATTCAGTTCCTTGGCCTCTTTAGGGTGTGTTCAGGGGAAGGTGGGGGGGAGGGCTAGTAGTGGGGAGGGGGGGAGTGAAGGGGAGGGTGTGGGGCAAGGAACATAGCGAATACAGTAGTTTGGTGGAGGCACGAATAATGGAGCAAGCCAAACTAGGGTTTAGGAAGCTTTTCTTCGCTTTATTTTTCCTTGCAGAGCTCTTGGTAGAAGCAAGCCTTGATTGTATCAACACTAGGGGGCAATATTATTTTGGTTTGACAGCTATGATGAAACAAGATTTGATTAAAGATGGGTAAATGTGCCATTTGCTCGTGGAATGTTTGTGGGTTGAATAATAGGAAAAAAAGAGGGATGATGGCTCAGATTATTAAAACAATGAGGGTAGAATTGCTATGCATTCAAGAAACACATATTGCATGGAATAATAGGGCCTGTCTTAAAGATATTGGTTTAGAGCTATTGTGCTGTACACGGCAAGGATCGAATACAAAAGGTGTTGCTATTTTTTAAAAGTGTGGGTGGGGGGAATGTATACGCGCTAAGACTGACCAATTTGGCCGGTGGGCTATTATTGAAATGAGGGCAGACGGTCTTCTCTTTACTCTCTGCTCATTGTATGGGCCTAATTCTGACGACACCGACATGCTCAACGACATCAGTATTGAATTAGCCTCGTGGCCTTCTCCAGTAATTCTGTGTGGGGATTTTAATATACATCTGCGAGGTGATGAAAATATTAGTAGCAATATGGAGTATAAAGGGAAAAAGACTAGGGTTTTTAAGGCTACCAAGGGTCTCCTTAAGGATTTTGGTCTAGTAGATGTCTGGTGGTTGAAAAGAGCTAACGACCCGGGTTATACATTTTTTTCCGCCCCTCATCAGAAACACGTAAGATTGGATTATTTTTTTGCTGCTCTAGAATTAGTGACCAATGTCAGTATAGATATTCAACCAAAAATAATTTCTGACCACAATCCTATCATTTTGGAACTACAGGTAGAAACATGGTATAGGCCCCCTAAGACCTGGACATTTGAGCGTCAGTTATTAGTTGATCCCGCTTTTCAGGAGCAAATCTCTAAATGGATAGTGGAATTTTTTCAATTCAATTGCGGATCTGTTTCAAGTGCTATGATATGGGATGCTTTTAAGGCCGGGGTGCAGGGGGAGTCCCTTAGTTATTCGATCAATAAACAACGCAGAATAAAGGCAGAACAGGAGGAAGAGCTTAATAAACTGAGAACGTTAGAAGTTAAGTTCATGGCGGCTCTTACTACTACTCAGGATTCTGATCAGATAGCAAAAGATTTGGCTGTTCAGAAGATGAGGGTCTATCAAAACTTCGCTACCAAGTTAGCGGCCCAAATTGCGGTTCATCGTTCAGATTTATATGAGGTGGGAGAAAATTCGGGTCGCCTACTCGCTAAAAGATTAAGGCAGAAGGAGGTCGCTAGGAGGGTGGACTCTATCCAGGACGAATCTGGGCAAATCCATTCTGAACCTGCGAAAGTCTTGGAGATTTTTAGGGATTTTATACTCAGCTGTACCTAAATAAGGACGTTATTAATATAGAAAGTAAATTTGCTGGGTTTTGGGGAAATAACGAGATCCTAAAATTAACTCCAGAACAAAAAGAAGAGCTAGAGGCCAATATCTCTATTGAGGAAATGGAGGCAGCAATGTTAGCACTTGCGGTAGGCAAGGCGGTGGGCCCAGATGGGATCCCCTTGGAATGTTTTAGAACCTTCTTTGCGGTTTAAAAAAATGAACTGTTGGCAACGTTGTTAAGTACCCAAAAGGGTCTACCCCCTCCGTCCTGGCAGAAATCAATAATCACAGTATTTCTTAAAAAAGACAAACCTCCTTTGTTACCTTCCTCCTACAGACCTATCTCACTAATCAATGCTGACAGCAAAATCTACTCCAAAGTTCTAGCTGTTCGTCTGGTGAGTATGATTTCTACCCTTGTCTCATCTCTGCAGCATGGGTTCATAATAAAAAAAAAAAAATGAGACTCCAAGGCCTCCGCCCAGTCATCATTGTCGATGGGACTTATGTCGAGCTGCCATGCCTGCCTAAGGGCCTCTAGTGTGGAGGCGCTATGAGTAATGAGTGTTTAGTATGTTTTTGAGATCTTATAGGATCCGAGTTCTCCTAACAATAATTTACCTTCCAGTGGGTTAAAATCAGGGAGGGTAGTAAGGTCAGAGATGTACAGCAGCAATGTGTGACGAAACTGTAGGTACTTATAGAATTGGCTGCAGGGCATGTAGTATTCCTTCTGCAGATCTTGAAACGACTTAAGGGTGCAGCCGTGCATAACATCACCCAAAACTGAGATCCCAATTATGTCCCAGCACCGAAAACCCTGTAAAACCGTCAGCCCAGGGAGAAGTGTTTTGGGCCACAGCAAAATTTCACTCGTGCTCCACCTTCACCATCCCATCTGACGTATAGGCTGATCCCATGTCAGGATCACCACTCCTGTGGCAGGGGAAAGGACCTGTACATCTGTGGTATCATATAAGTAGGCGTGAAGAGCCGGGTCTCCTAATATCCACTGCTCAACAGCATATGCGGTATCATCCTTGGAGCCATACCACCAGTCATTGAGCACCTGGAGGTGTGAGACCACATAATACGATTGAACGTCATTAGTCGCAATGCCTCCACAGTATGTAGAAAGAAAACAGGTTTGTAGTGCCACCTGGGTTGCCCCACCCCCCACAAGAACTGGCCCAGGAGACCGTTAATCTGCTAAACCATGACGTGGGTATCGGGTAAGGACGGTTTTGTAGGTGATAAAGTAATCTGGAAAGGGAAACCATTTTAAAAATAGCGGACCGTCCATATAAGGAGAGCAGAATACCCGACCATGATATAATCTTGGCTTGATTTTATCCATCAAACAGGCAGAATTGCAGTCCCAGGATACCCCTTGTGTATCAGACAAAAATACCCCCATATATCTCAGTCCCCCCGAAGCTTGCAGTATGTCCTTGGCCCAGCGGACATCGCCCACTAGTCCTTGTAGTGGCCATATAAGAGATTTACCCATGTTCATGTACTGGCCTGACGTTTTCCCCAAAATCTGCATGATCTGTAAGATCCAGGTGCCTGATCTACGAGGGTCTGTAAAGAAAAATAAAACATTATTGCCGTACAAGGCAATGCAGTCTGAGATCTCAGCGGTCTTTTCGAAGCCGCTGACCAAAGCATCCATACGGATCCAGTTGGCCAGAGGTTCTATCGTGAGTGTAAATAATAAAGGGGATAGGGAACACCCCTATCAGGTGCCGCGGCCAATAGGAAATAAGGGAGAAACATCAGCAGCCACGCGCTTGGCCACCGTTAACTCCGTATAAAGTAGCCTAATGTATGTCTAGAAGCGCGGGCAAAAATGTGTATGTTTTAAGAGTATGAAGATGTATGAAGATGTATGTCCAGCTAACCGAGTCGAACGCCTTGTCAATATCCACTAATAGCAGGGCGGCTGGTCTGTTTAGCCGATCAACAGCAGCTATGGCATTATGGGCCCGTCTGGATGTCATGTTGCATTGCCCAATGAGACATAAAGCCTGCTTGATCTGGGTGTACCAGAGCAGACAAATAGGGCTGGAGTCTATTAGCCAGGGCCTTAGCCAGCAGTTTTGCTTCTATGTTTAGGAGGGAGATGGGGCAGTAGGAAGCGTGACATTCTGGGGGACGTCCTGGCTTCAAAAAGATGACAATTTTGGTCTGATGCCAATCTGGAGATAGACGAGCCTCACAGACCGCCGCATGAATGGCTGCCAGGTAATGTGGACCCAGCTGTGACAGATATATTTTATAAAATTCACACAGGAACCCATTGGGGCTTGGTGCTTTCCCTGGTTTCAGTTCAGATGGCGCTGATGTCAATTCCTCCAGCATCAGGGGGGCTCTAATGACTCACGGGCCTCCGTTGACAAGGCTCTTGGGCATATCATCGAAAAATTACTCAATCTGGGATGCACTAATAACTTCTTTTTGGAGCATATAGAGTCCGATAGAAGGTGGCAAAACTGGCCGGCAATGCGGCCTGGTGAGTGCGAACACCCCATCATTGTCACAGATTCTGGGAAACTGGACCAGTGTTGTTGCCTGCCTACAGAGCCTGTGTAGTCGTCCGACTTGTCCCTTGTCCCCACACTGATATATTCTGCTTTAAGTAGCCAACCAGGCGCATCGTGCCTGTTCCATCTGTTCCCCTTGGTATTGCTGCTGTATGAGGAATAGCTGTCGGTGCGCAGCGGCCCCACTGTACCCATCTCTCTAGTTCGATTATTCAGACTTCCATTTGTGTTAAATTCTGTTTGCAGCGTTTATGCACGGCTGCACAGAAACTAATATCAATTAAACCTAATGGTGGGTTTCATAGCTTCCCATATTATGCCTGTCTACTCATTCAAGGATAAATATTCTGTTATGGTGCTTTGAATGTGGATATGATAGGAGCTGTCTTGTAGGTGCCATGGGGAGGGCCTCCATCTAAATAGGGGTCGAGATGGGCCTGCACAAAGCTGCACCACAACTGGGGAGTGATCCGAATGTCTGCGGGGCAGAATCGAGGCGTCCACTCTCCTATGCATATAGTTGCAGGGGACGAAAATGTGGTCTAGCCTAGAAAAGGAGTCGTGTAGCTGAGTGGAGTCAAGCTATCCTGGCTGATGACGGCTGATAGCCAGAAACCGGTCCTAGGATGCTTGATTCCGGTCCAGGGAAGACATGGCTTGGCAGTTCGGGTTGGACTGTTCCCATGAGGCACAGGGTCAAGACTGATTTGCATATGGCCATGTCTGAACTGGGGTGGCGTAGTGGGCAAAAGAACGATGGATTTAACCCAGATCTCTTGACTGGGGGAGAATGTCTGCATTGTCAGCATTCCGTCCATCATTTGTTTGTTGTAACGCTTTTCGCCATAAGTGGGATGGGTATTCCCAGACGTGGGACCCGTGCTCACTACGCCACTGGAGTCAAGCTATCCTGGCTGATGACGGCTGATAGCCAGAAACCGGTCCTAGGATGCTTGATTCCGGTCCAGGGAAGACATGGCTTGGCAGTTCGGGCTGGACTGTTCCCATGAGGCACAGGGTCAAGACTGATTTGCATATGGCCATGTCTGAACTGGGGTGGTGTAGTGGGCAAAAGAACGATGGATTTAACTCAGATCTCTTGACTGGGGGAGAATGTCTGCATTGTCAGCATTCCGTCCATCATTTGTTTGTTGTAACGCTTTTCGCCCTAAGTGGGATGGGTATTCCCAGACGTGGGACCCGTGCTCACTACGCCACTGGAGTCAAGCTATCCTGGCTGATGACGGCTGATAGCCAGAAACCGGTCCTAGGATGCTTGATTCCGGTCCAGGGAAGACATGGCTTGGCAGTTCGGGCTGGACTGGTCCCATGAGGCACAGGGTCAAGACTGATTTGCATATGGCCATGTCTGAACTGGGGTGGCGTAGTGGGCAAAAGAACGATGGATTTAACCCAGATCTCTTGACTGGGGGAGAATGTCTGCATTGTCAGCATTCCGTCCATCATTTGTTTGTTGTAACGCTTTTCGCCCTAAGTGGGATGGGTATTCCCAGACGTGGGACCCGTGCTCACTACGCCACTGGAGTCAAGCTATCCTGGCTGATGACGGCTGATAGCCAGAAACCGGTCCTAGGATGCTTGATTCCGGTCCAGGGAAGACATGGCTTGGCAGTTCGGGCTGGACTGTTCCCATGAGGCACAGGGTCAAGACTGATTTGCATATGGCCATGTCTGAACTGGGGTGGCGTAGTGGGCAAAAGAACGATGGATTTAACCCAGATCTCTTGACTGGGGGAGAATGTCTGCATTGTCAGCATTCCGTCCATCATTTGTTTGTTGTAACGCTTTTCGCCCTAAGTGGGATGGGTATTCCCAGACGTGGGACCCGTGCTCACTACGCCACTGGAGTCAAGCTATCCTGGCTGATGACAGCTGATAGCCAGAAACCTGTCCTAGGATGCTTGATTCCGGTCCAGGGAAGACATGGCTTGGCAGTTCGGGCTGGACTGTTCCCATGAGGCACAGGGTCAAGACTGATTTGCATATGGCCATGCCTGAACTGGGGTGGCGTAGTGGGCAAAAGAACGATGGATTTAACCCAGATCTCTTGACTGGGGGAGAATGTCTGCATTGTCAGCATTCCGTCCATCATTTGTTTGTTGTAACGCTTTTCGCCCTAAGTGGGATGGGTATTCCCAGACGTGGGACCCGTGCTCACTATGCTACTGGAGTCAAGCTATCCTGGCTGATGACGGCTGATAGCCAGAAACCGGTCCTAGGATGCTTGATTCCGGTCCAGGGAAGACATGGCTTGGCAGTTCGGGCTGGACTGTTCCCATGAGGCACAGGGTCAAGACTGATTTGCATATGGCCATGTCTGAACTGGGGTGGCGTAGTGGGCAAAAGAACGATGGATTTAACCCAGATCTCTTGACTGGGGAGAATGTCTGCATTGTCAGCATTCCGTCCATCATTTGTTTGTTGTAACGCTTTTCGCCCTAAGTGGGATGGGTATTCCCAGACGTGGGACCCGTGCTTACTACGCCACTGGAGTCAAGCTATCCTGGCTGATGACGGCTGATAGCCAGAAACCGGTCCTAGGATGCTTGATTCCGGTCCAGGGAAGACATGGCTTGGCAGTTCGGGCTGGACTGTTCCCATAAGGCACAGGGTCAAGACTGATTTGCATATGGCCATGTCTGAACTGGGGTGGCGTAGTGGGCAAAAGAACGATGGATTTAACCCAGATCTCTTGACTGGGGGAGAATGTCTGCATTGTCAGCATTCCATCCATCATTTGTTTGTTGTAACGCTTTTCGCCCTAAGTGGGATGGGTATTCCCAGACGTGGGACCCGTGCTCACTACGCCACTGGAGTCAAGCTATCCTGGCTGATGACGGCTGATAGCCAGAAACCGGTCCTAGGATGCTTGATTCCGGTCCAGGGAAGACATGGCTTGGCAGTTCGGGCTGGACTGTTCCCATGAGGCACAGGGTCAAGACTGATTTGCATATGGCCATGTCCAAACTGGGGTGGTGTAGTGGGCAAAAGAACGATGGATTTAACCCAGATCTCTTGACTGGGGGAGAATGTCTGCATTGTCAGCATTCCGTCCATCATTTGTTTGTTGTAACGCTTTTTGCCCTAAGTGGGATGGGTATTCCCAGACGTGGGACCCGTGCTCACTACGCCACTGGAGTCAAGCTATCCAGGCTGATGACGGCTGATAGCCAGAAACCGGTCCTAGGATGCTTGATTCCGGTCCAGGGAAGACATGGCTTGGCATTTCGGGCTGGACTGTTCCCATGAGGCACAGGGTCAAGACTGATTTGCATATGGCCATGTCTGAACTGGGGTGGCGTAGTGGGCAAAAGAACGATGGATTTAACCCAGATCTCTTGACTGGGGAGAATGTCTGCATTGTCAGCATTCCGTCCATCATTTGTTTGTTGTAACGCTTTTCGCCCTAAGTGGGATGGGTATTCCCAGACGTGGGACCCGTGCTCACTACGCCACTGGAGTCAAGCTATCCTGGCTGATGACAGCTGATAGCCAGAAACCGGTCCTAGGATGCTTGATTCCGGTCCAGGGAAGACATGGCTTGGCAGTTTGGGCTGGACTGTTCCCATGAGGCACAGGGTCAAGACTGATTTGCATATGGCCATGTCTGAACTGGGGTGGCGTAGTGGGCAAAAGAACGATGGATTTAACCCAGATCTCTTGACTGGGGGAGAATGTCTGCATTGTCAGCATTCCGTCCATCATTTGTTTGTTGTAACGCTTTTCGCCCTAAGTGGGATGGGTATTCCCAGACGTGGGACCCGTGCTCACTACGCCACTGGAGTCAAGCTATCCTGGCTGATGACGGCTGATAGCCAGAAACCGGTCCTAGGATGCTTGATTCCGGTCCAGGGAAGACATGGCTTGGCAGTTCAGGCTGGACTGTTCCCATGAGGCACAGGGTCAAGACTGATTTGCATATGGCCATGTCTGAACTGGGGTGGCGTAGTGGGCAAAAGAACGATGGATTTAACCCAGATCTCTTGACTGGGGGAGAATGTCTGCATTGTCAGCATTCCGTCCATCATTTGTTTGTTGTAACGCTTTTCGCCCTAAGTGGGATGGGTATTCCCAGACGTGGGACCCGTGCTCACTACGCCACTGGAGTCAAGCTATCCTGGCTGAGGACGGCTGATAGCCAGAAACCGGTCCTAGGATGCTTGATTCCGGTCCAGGGAAGACATGGCTTGGCAGTTCGGGCTGGACTGTTCCCATGAGGCACAGGGTCAAGACTGATTTGCATATGGCCATGTCTGAACTGGGGTGGCGTAGTGGGCAAAAGAACGATGGATTTAACCCAGATCTCTTGACTGGGGGAGAATGTCTGCATTGTCAGCATTCCATCCATCATTTGTTTGTTGGAAAGTGAAGCCAACAGCTTGGGGTTAAAGGGCCCTCCATGTGTCTGTTCAGCTCAACTGGGACTTCCGGGTCATCGGTGCCGCTGCAGACGTGCACCATCTATCTCTATTTGGGCATATTACATTATTCTTGTCTCCCCCTTTGACTGCTAGGCGTTCAGGCATGGAAACCCAGACCACCACCAGTCGGTCTACACAGCTCTGACTTAAGGGCGGTGGTGCATAAATACTGCCTAGTACCATGTGTTTCCTGTGTATGGTCCCATGAATAAACAGGTACCTGCCTTGTGGGTCATGAAAGGCGTGGATATAACCATAGTGGGTCAAACAGGGAGTTCGGGTTTCCATGAGATGTGTTTCCTACAGTAGGATATCCGCCCTGATGCATTTAGCCTGGCAGAGTATAGCATCGCACCTCACTTTGTCTAGCAGACCCCTAACATTCCAGCTCACTGCAAACACCTGCCTGGAAGGGCCCCCTGTCATATCGATATAAGGTCCAGTCACCCGGTCTACCAGGGAGAGAGGTCATCGCTGTGGGGAGTATATAATGCGCAGTCAGAGAAAACATAAACCATTTCAACATAGCAACTCAGGTACTTGTACCCCTCCATCCCTCCCCTATACCTCACAACAGCTGATGTATCTATCACGGAGGGAACCCTGCAGCGACTACAACCGGAGACCGGTGCAGGGACCGTCCAATGTATCCCATAACTTTCCAATATCATGTAACTTTAATTCGAGAGGGCTGGGGTATGTCTCTCAAATTGTGTAGCCCAATATTGCACCAGGGAAAGGGTGGTCATCAATACATATGATAGGACGAACCACCAGATTATCATCCTGGGGATAGCGGCAGCCACTACTCAGAGGCAGACTATTTCTCTCCAGGAAGTTCTTCTGGAGAGTCTTTCCGGGCCTTCAAGCGCCACGTAGACCTGGATCTGAGTTTTCCAGTCAGTTTATTCTGTAATCTGCAGGGCGCTCCCGATGAGTAGTCCGAGTCCCGGTGTGGCAGCATGTTCTGTCTCAGGTGTCTCTGTTTATCTGTCCATGAGAAGACCACCTCAGAGGTGTTGAAGAACAGGGTGCTGGGTTGTATACCACTCATAGGCGGGCAGTAAGGAAAAGCATGTATGCGAGGTCTCATAGACCTGCATTGGCGGCAAAAAACGACTGACGTTGTTGTTGTTGTATCAATTTGGTATAATCCGGGAATATCATTATGTGGTGAGACTCAAAATGAAGATCCGTCTGAGCTCGTGCTTGCTTAAGTATGGCATCTTGGTCGTGAAAGTTTAAGATCCTTGCAATCACAAATGGTGGTTGGCCTCCAAGAGGAGGCTTCTGGGGGGGCGTGGCCTGCAGCCGACGAAGATGGCCGCAGCCTAGGAGAACTCCGCCAACGCCAGCGTCTCTCCCCATCAATCCTGTCAAGAATCAGCCGACACGGTGAAATCCAGACCCGGAAACAGGCACCGGAATATCGCAGCATGCATATACGCTACTTTGGGAGCAATGCGGAAACCCAGTGAAGAACGGCGCCGTGTGAAGGGACCGCGGCCTACTCAGATAGTGTGAGCTGGGGACTCCCGTAGCGCGGCATAGCTGAAGAAGAGGCTGGCAGCGGGTGACGAAAGACGGCGACGGGAGGTACTGACGAGGATCGAGTGCCGCACTGCTCAAGGCAACAAAAGTAAGAGTTGCCTGAGGAATGCCGGCAAATATAAACTCTGCATAATCGACGAAACGAGAGGGAAAAATAAATAAAAGGTGATCTACCTACAGTGATGTAACGACAAGACCTGGGTGCTGCACAAAAGTCGACAGGAGAGGAGGACACAGGACTGTCCTAACATCCATCACAGCGAACCAGGCAACATGACATCCGCGAGGAAGAGACTGCGATCGAGTGAGGAACCTGAGGCCTAAGCAGGGCCTCGCATCCGCATACCGCAGGCCGTGAATGCAGGGACAGGCATCGGGAGACAAAGACCAGAGCAACAGAGTGCCGGCGCTGGTCGAGTACCGAGGTATCAACTGCGGAGAACAAACGGTGAATGAAAAGCAAGCACACAGAACCTGCACCCGATCCATGCCCTAACGGAAAACATTGGAGGTAAAGCCAAGATCCCGGGGATCAACTCTGGGGCGCAGACGCACCGAAAGCACAGGACCACAGCCGATGGTCGCACAATATCGTGAGTCCCAAATTAAAGACAGTGCTCACAGTCAGTGACGCATTAGCGATAAAGGATAAACAAGTAGCGGCCCCGGGAAGATACACGAGGGAGGGCGCAACGCAAAGAACAGTGCAGTGTCGAACCGGAAGTAAGAGACGAACGCATACGGGTGCCATACCAACTCCGGAGGCGAGCACGCACACAAGCTGGGGTGAAGCATCCACGCAAAGGATACAGCGAGACTACAACCTCGCCAAACAATGCACGTGAAAATAGTGAGACACTACAGCTTGGCTAGAACAGTAGATCAAATCCTGGCCTACAGCGCATCGACAATTGAAGACGCATAGTGCTGGCCTAATGTGAGGGTGAGATGTAAACAGGATAAACATACAGCACTGAAGGCGGTGGGGTGTGGGAAAACTGAAAGGCTGTGCGTGAAAGCTACTCACGCTGTCAGGCAGCGGTGACTACTGACTAACCCGCCGCAGTATTGGAGGACCTACCAGCCGACCCTGTCACCATGGGAGGAAGAGGCCAGCGTGCGACGCAATTAAATAAATTAGAGAAATATACCTATCGAGGAGATAAAACGCCTGCCCATGAGACACAAATTGGGGGGGGGGAGAAGGATCTCAGTCCACAAAATCTAAAGAAATAACCCTGCAGGACATAATGCTCGCCCTGAATCAGATGCAAACGTCAATTGGCACGATATCAACAGACATCACGTTGCTGCGAGTGGACGTTTCTAAAATCAGTACCAGACTAACAGAAGTGGAATCTACGACGGCAATGCTATCCACTGATACAGCGACCTTACAACGACAAGTCCGAAATCTGGAAAGAGCACATAAACAAATGGAGGCAAAACTCGACGATCAAGAAGGGCGCTCTCGACGCAATAATATTCACCTAGTAGGAGGGCCCGAGAGTGTGAAGGGGCCGGCACTCGACCTCTTCGTAGAAGAACTCATTAAAACCGAACTGCAACCACGAGGACTGTCCACTTTCTTCTCGGTGGAACGCGCCCATAGAGTGCCTGGTGGGAGACCCCGGCCGGGAGCCCCACCCGGCCTATACTGGCGCGGATACTTAATTTCCGTGATCATGACGCAATTCTACAAGCAGCTCGTATCGCACCCCCCCATACAGGTGGACAATAGCAAGATAACGATGTACCCAGACTACACGGCGATAGTGACGAAGCAAAGACGTGATTACATGGAGGTGAAAAAAGAAATGCGAAACTCAAGTATGCAATGCACTTTCCCCTCAAAACTGAGAGTGGAGGCGGCAGGAAAGACTTGGTTTTTTACATCACCGCAGGAAGCAACAGACTGGTTAGAAGGATGGCGTAAGGCCACTGGACCCAGGAGATCAGGGCAGAGACATAGACAATCCCCCGAGAGGTCGATAGGATCGGAAGCATCCGAAAGAGGAGCGACTGGCGGAGTACCGGCGCAGAACACGACTGGAGACTCAGATTAAAACTAAATCAATCAGGCCAATGTAACAGGACAAGGAGCACTCCCCATAGAAGAGATTGACTCTGAGACTGAAAGCGCCATTGGCAGTGGCAAAAACAAAGAAGAAGCAAACATGCAGAACAGGTGCACTGATAACGCAGATAACAATAGACACAGGTAACAAAGTCACTGAACAATACATGTAAAGCTGTGAGCATAGTACAGAACTACGGGAGAGGACAGAAATGATCGCACACGGCTCTCCCCCCCCCCTTACACAAGTACAAAGTTCTGGAGTTCTGGGGACTAAGCACTCTGCTCAGTTGGGGTGGCGGATAGTTCGAAGTCTGTCGTGCAGGGAAGCAGGGAGGGGGGAGGGTGGTTGGGCACAGTTGAAGTGGTTTTTGTTTAGCGTTGCGCAGAAGCATACCAAGGGACCGGACAATATACGAATAAGGAACAAGACATACACACTCCATAACATCTACACCCTCAATAACATAGCTATCCTGAACGTTAAAGACTACGGTATATATTACAGTCGAGGGCT
Organism: Triturus cristatus; assembly: GCF_964204655.1. NCBI lineage: Eukaryota > Metazoa > Chordata > Amphibia > Caudata > Salamandridae > Triturus > Triturus cristatus. The sequence goes on from NC_140591.1 coordinate 882,190,828, forward strand.
CACAAACTCCAGACGCAAAGGGGCGATCTGCACACCTTGCAGTGATGTCATGGAATGTAAATGGGTTGGGGGACAAGATTAAGAGGGGTCTAGTCCTTCAGTATATCAAGAGAAAGGGATCAACAGTGGCATTGATACAAGAATCACACTTGATAGGCTCCACTTGTAAGGCTCTAGAGAGATGGGGCTACAAAATGGTTATGCACTTGGAATTCATTTCAGGGTCCAGAGGAGTTGGAATCCTGATACAGAAACATTGCCCCTTACTAATAGCGAGGTCCTGGACTGACGACCAGGGAAGGTTTGCGGCGATTACATGCCAATGGGAAGGGAAACCTTATAATATAATCTCGGTTTATGTCCCACCTGCCATACACCACTCAGCCCTCCCTGATCTAGGAAAAATTCCTACTCTCACTTCCGCAGGGAGAACTCATTATAGGGGGAGATTTTAACGCTACAATTGATGCTTCCATAGATAGACAACCCCCCAGAGATTCCAGCAGCTCCAATCCTAAATTAAAAGATTGTATTAATGCGATTGGACTGACAGACGTGTGGAGGGCCGTATACCCGTAAGAACGTCAATATACCTATCATTCTGGGGCACACAATAGTTTGTCTAGAATAGACTATATATTTTTACTAGCAGCGGGGATGGAGAGGGTAATAGACATAACACATTTGCCTAGGGGTATATCAGACCACTCACCAGTATTAATTACCTACGCATCTTTCATCCCGGGGAGACGCAGACTTTTCCCGCTGTACCCTAGCTTTTTTTAAACAAAAACAATCAGAAAAAGCCTGACTGCTACCACAAAATTTATTTTGCAGAAAATGAGCACTCTGTATCTGCACCAACGACGCTATGGGAGGCATACAAAACGGTTCTGTGTGGCCAGGCCATCTCATTGGTGGCGAATCACAAAAAACAGCAGCAACAACAGATTCAGACACTAGAGCAACAGATAGCAAGGACAGAGGCAGATCACGCCACAGATATTACTGAGGATATAACACATAGGCTCCATCTAGCTCAACAGGAATATAAGACCTTCACATGGGAGGAGACAAAATCCAGACTTAAGGCCACGCGACATAAGATTTACGAACAGAGTGATAAGTCAGGAAAACTCCTAGCTTGGCTAGATAAAAGGAAAGGGCGAATATGTGGCTATCACAACTGCAAACACAACAGGGCGTCATGACCTCAGACCCCCAGCAAATAGTAGATACGTTGGCGACCCATTATGAGCATATATACACACCACTAGCCACAACTACGGTGGAAGAAAATATATTCTATCTCTAGATGCCCGAATGGCATTCGACATGGTCGAGTGGCCCTTTCTTTTTGCAGTTCTTCACCATTTAGGTTTCGGCCCCAAATTTTGTTGGTGGGTTTAACTGCTATACACGAAACCCATGGCGCAGGTGGTAGCAAATGGCCGCATCTCGGCTAACTTCCCTCTGGGTAAGGAGACAAGGCAAGGACGCCCGCTGCCACCGCTCTTATTTGCAATAGTACTAGAACCTCTAGCGGCATGGATAAGACAGGACCCAGTAATCCGTGGTCTCAAATGGGCTATGGGATGGGAAGATCGCATCTCGCTGGATGCTGATGATGTGCTGCTATATTTGGCTTCGCCCTCCCGTTCACTGAACTGCCTCCTAGATATTTGTGCAGCATACGGACGAGTGTCAGGTTACACTATAAATTGGGCGATGTCACTCATTTTTATACTTCATGGCAATTCCCCATGACTCCCACGTAATTGCGACATACAAATAGCTGAAAAAAGGGTTCAAATATCTCGGAATCTATATAACATACCAGGATACACACTTTACAGAAGAAAATCTTATGCAAGCCCTGGCACGCTTTCGCCGAGATGTCCTACACTTGCGATCCCTACCACACACACTACTAGGCAGAGCAGCCCTCTTTAAAATGATGGAGCTCCCAAGATTCCTCTATGTCCTACAAAACACACCATTTCCAGTTCCCCCGACATATTTCATAGCAATTAACAATGAACTGAATAAGTTACTATGGGACGGCAAGGCAACCCGTATAGCTATGCATAAATTGGTAAAAAGTTGGTACAATGGAGGCATTGCCCTCCCACATATCGAAACATACTATTGGGCGTCCCAATTAACGGTGCTAAATCAATGGTAACACGCAGCACAGAAAGAACCAGCCTATCGCATGGATAGACATCTCCTTGGAGTGGATGGAATGATGAGATAATTATACAATAACACTAGAACAATGAATCTGACAGGACCAACAGCACATACAGTTAAGATATGGCATGAAGCGCAACGGGATGGGAAGGAGTCACGACGCAGGCAACACCGCTATGGGACACAAAAAAGCTAGGCAAACTACGAAATACTAAAGGCTTCAGGCAATGGGACCTGATAGGCATCTCGAAAGTGGGGGACCTGTGGAAGAAAGGCGAGGTCATCTCGTTCGCACAGTTACAAAATACCTATGGCCTTGCGAAGACGGAAGCCTACAAATATATACAGATTAGACATGCACTTGTGACACTAATCCCACAGGGCCCAACACTGCCAGAGTCATCACCCTTAGAAGAAAGGCTGCTCACTGATCATATGACAAACCGGGCTATTTCACTAACATATAAAAAAAATAATAAACAACCAGCCTCACCCGACAGCGGTCCTCAAAACCAGATGGGAGACGGATCTAGGGGAACTAGACAAGATGGATTGGCAGGAAGCACTGGCATCCCCCAAGGAAGTAGCAATCCCCTCTAGATTAAAATGAATACAACTGAAGGTCTTACACTGTACGTACTACATTAGAACACTATTGCACAAATTAGGTAAGACAGATGCACCACTCTATCTCCGACAGTGCGGAGCACCAGGCACGTTGTGGCACACAATCTGGCAATGTGTACAAATGACCACATACTGGAAAGGAATCATGCACACAATTTCACAGGTAACAGGGATAACGATTACACCGGAACCAAAAAGATGTCTGCTTAACATCTGGGAACCAACGGACTTGAATCACGCAGCTCAAGCTTGGGTGGGGCTAGGAATGGCAATAGCGAAAAGAAACATAGCACAATTGTGAGGAGCCAGACAGACCCCCACCATTGGAGGGTGGGTTCAGGACATGGACGATGTAATGATAACCGAAAAATCTGTATATTTACATAGGAGATGCCCTAAAAAATGGACCCGGGTGTGGGGAAAATGGAATACTTATTGGGGCAATATTAGTGATCCACCACGAGAGTAATCGCTGTCAGAAGAAAGTGACTAACTAATAAGAAGGTAAACATATACTACTCTAATAGATACGAACATGAACAATGTTGAGGGTGCAAAAGAAAACCCAAAGAATTTACAGGTTAAACTACTAAAAAGCAAGGTTGACCTATTGTCCTACCATATGATGTATACAAAACTGAATACAAATGGTAATGCAGCAATGTTTATAACAGCAAATGTTAATAAAAAGATTTTTTTTTTTAAAAGAGGAGACTTCTGTAGCACGGCCCTATTTGCACGATCTATTATGAAGCAGGGAGACAGGGCATCAGATGAGATCCAGGACAAAAGCCAGTTGGTGAGGAATTTCCCCATGTAATTTCCCTTGCAATTTTAGGGGAATCCCACAAACTGAAGGTTATTCCTGCAGGCCCGTCCCTCCGTATCCTCTACCCACACCGCTAGGTCCTTAGTAAGCTTCTAGAGGCCAGACACCGGTGTACGGAGTGTGGAGACCGTGTCTTCCACCCCAGAGACTCTAGATTCAGCTTCAGTAATGAGTTCCACTGCGCCACAAAGGTCTTGGCGCAGCAGTGTCACTTCCGACCCCACAGCACTGATTTTGGCCTCATGGTTGTCTCTGGATTGCGTGATTGCAGCAAGAAGAGTGATGTTATTGGGCAGAGGGTTGAAGGTCTCTCCGGATGTCGCCTGCTGGGCCCCTCACCAATAAACCGGTCCATAGTACTCTGCTTGGTGAGACCCCCTGGGAGCTTGTCCTTAGTCATAATGAAAGGGGTAGTGGAGGGCTATCTCACATCGACAAGAGTCCTACCTCCTATCCAGGGGTTTCAGGCCCACTCCGGGCACCGCCGGGAAAACCAGGCCTCCTGCCTTAGGAGGTGTCAGCCACTTCAATGACATTACTGAGAAATGTCCAACTATGCCATCACTGTACCAGGAGTGAGCTGGGGTGGGCGGGATAGGTCAAGCACGGGCAAGGTGTTGCAGCGTCTAGGTCGTTTGCTGAAGCTGCCCGATCAGTGCCGGCTCCTCAGCCCAACACAGCACTTCTATCCGCGGCAGGCGCTCACAATGCCCCAGACACAATACAGCCACCATTCCTCTTGCCTCTCATGTGGATTTGCACAGCTCCGAGGGCAACACAGGGCCTCACCTCAAACGATGACCGACAAGGGCAATGTCACCCTCAGACCACCAGACAGGAGCTGCAGCTCCAACGGGGCCTACAGCGTCTGCCCAAACCTCTGTGGGTGTGGCCCTCGCTCCCTGCCTCGGCAGCCTCGCCCCATAGACTGGCCCTAACGGCGCCCTCCGCGACCAGGAGGCAGCCACAGGCAGTTGATGGTATCAGCTACGCTTCTCCTGTAGGATTCAGGAGGATGAAGGAAGGGGCTACAGGAGCTCACCTAGAGCGCGTCCGCCATGTTGGACCATCAGGCCATGCCCCTCAATGCTTGGACTTTAAAAAATATTTATTGCAAATCCAATTAATTGGAAAAGTTGGATTTGTAGCAACTATCTTACAAATGGCACTTAAAAAAATACCTTTAGCCTACCTAAAATATCTAGATGCCCATTTGCCTGAGCTTTCAACTTTCAACCTTGAGCTGAATAGCTCCTTGATTAGGTGTGAGATGGCTCCCAAAGTGGGAGGCTTGGGTGTCCTTTTCTTCTGACAGGATGACCATCTGGATAGTGCCCAACAACTTAATTATCTTCAATGGGGCCTGCTCTGTCTAAGGAAGATGTAGCGCATGCCAGGGCCTGCCCCCCCATTATCCTTCTTGCCAGCTAGGCACCAATCCCAGTGGTAGAGGAGCTTCCCCTGAAATGGTTTTGTGTGCTCAGTGGGGAGGGTTGGCACATTTTCCTAGCCACACATCTGGGGTGGGCACAAGAGCTCTGCAGAGGTGAAGAAAGGTTCTGCCATCTTGGTGTTAGGTAGAGAGATGCACTCTGGGATTGTTTACAGTTGAGCACACATGAACAGCTGTAAAAGTAGGTAGGGTTTTTAATTTTTTTTATTAGAGTCTCACATTGCATACAGGGACAAAATCGTACGCACAACAGAAACAAAGTTAAACAAACAACCTGTGGCCTCCCATTCCTATTACCACTTTGCCCACAGATACATTCATATTTGCTGTTACACATGTCTGATTAATGTTTATACATGCACAGTACTATCCATCTTCACTTTCCGAGGATGCTTTGTGATCTCTAGTCCGCAAATATGGCATTAGTGGTTCCCAAATGTCCCTGGGTCGAGAGGGAGCCGGTCGCTCCTCGGCATACAGTTCAAGGTTCTCCCTACGATACACAAGGTCCTTTATCCAGTGTTCCGACAGTGGGGCAGCCGAACTCTTCCATTTCATCGTCACCCTCCTTTTCGCCATTAGCAAAGCAATTCTAATCAATTTACCAGTGACACCCTTCAGATGCGATGTAAAACACAGTAGGCACACCTGTGGGGTACACTGTAGGGTTACAGTTGTCATGACTTGAAGCCTGTGTGTCACCTCCGCCCAGAATTCAGCTACCCGACCACATTCCCAGGCTAGGTGCCAGAAGTCTGCTCCCTGAAACCCACGTCTTTTGCATTCATCAATCTCCCGAAGGCCATATTTGTGCAATCTAAGTGGTCTTTGGTACATTTGGTGAAGATATTTGAAGTGAATAATGTGTAGATTGCCATTAGAAGTGAATGCACTAGTGAGTTGACAGCAGTAATCCCATTCCTTCTGCGTTAGATGAGGGTGAAGTCTATTATTCCACCTAACAAGGCTCCTGTCACCAGCAGCAACTTTCTCATCCCTTGCTGCCCTGCATAATTTAGTGATCAGCTTGTGTCGTGTATGGCTAATTAGAAGTGTCTGAAGAGTTTGCAGTGTCGGTGGCTCTTCACGAAAGGTGTGATAGTGTGCCTGCACCGCCCTCTTAAGCCTGTGAAATATAAATAGGAAGAGCGGCGACTTGTGTACATATTGCAGCTCCTCTTCCATGATGAAACTGCCATTGGGGAACAGGTCCTGCATGTACCTGCCAGTATCAGGGTGTGCATAGACCTTGCTTCCAGTGTAACCGATAATGCCGCATGAGTGCTAGTGGGATCGAGGGGGCACCCAATGGAAGTTTCGCAGCCAGTTGATCTATAGCCTGCCAGGCTGCAATTGTGGTGTCTATTGTGTTGATTTCCTTTTTGGGGGTACCTCTGTGGGAATGCGATAATATATATCTTAATGGAATCGGGTGTGCATCCCCATCTTCAACTACAACATGCGGAATTAATTTGTGATGATTGTACCAATAATATGCATATTGCGCCCAGATATAGTACAGATGCATGTCTGGTACACTAAAGCCGCCTTTATTATAGTCCAGGGTAAGTGTATCCCAGCACGGGAGACATCCTTTACAACGCAGGCATTACAACGCAATGCCTTTACAACGCAACTGTTACAACGCAGATACACTTACATCGCATGTTTTTACAACGCATGCCATTACAACGCATTTACAAGTACAACGCATGCTTTTACAACGCATTGGTAAGTATTGTATGGTAAGATTTAGTTTATCTGTTTGAGATTGCATTTTTAATAATATAACAATATTAATGTATATAAAAAAAATTATGCGGATTGTTAATATTTAGGTATCAATATTGTTATTAAATAGTTAATATTTATGATCATAATCATACTAATGATTTTATGGAATAGGTAATTGTTTTGTTAAATTAATACTCAGGTATTAATATTAATACTGATTTGTTAGTAATGAGGTACAAAATAATATTTTTATTTTATTTTTAGAAACATAAATTAATACTCCGGTATTATTTTTGTTAATAAATATTTTTAATTTATCATAATAAGGATAATTATTATTTAATGCATTAGGTATAAGTTTTCCAAAATTAATAATCAAATATTAATATTAATTGTAAGTAGTTATATGTTAGGTAAGAATGAATAGAACATTTATTTTTAATTGAAATTGTTTTTTAATATTCTAAGCATTAAACAATTAGTAATGAAAAAATAGGTATTGTGATGTTTAAATATTATGATGGGTAGCTGTTTAATGGGGAAATTACAATTATTTTTTAATGTAAAGTAGATTTAAAATCTGAAATATTTATGTTAAAAAATTAGTAAATTATTAAAAAATAAGTATTAGCATTTTTAGAATTTTTGGTATATAAACAAACATATATACCACATGTAATGTATTCATAACTATTAATAATAATTTTACATTTTTGTAATTGAAATAAATTTCAAAATTTTTAAAAAATAATACAGTACACATATACATAATTTATAAAAAGATTTTGTGTTTTATTATGTACATTAACATTTGATAATACATTTATTTTTAACTTTCTCACGGTTTCCTATTGATCTCAATAGGAGAAATTGTCCTTTTTTATCTTTACAGAAAGAAATGACGTCGACGCGTTAACGTAAGTTTCATCATTACGGAGATCATCGCTGGAGAGTACAGAAGCAGGGGAGAGCTGTGTTAAGGTAAGACAAATTTCCATTGTTAAAATACATAGGGGCCTATTAGGATGGTGGGCGGTGGCACCACCGCGGCGCTGGCGGTGCGGAAAAATGCATTTTACCGCCCGCGAGCAGTGGACCTCACGCCACCCATATTAGTATGGCCAAACATTGCCCAATTCCTATCCGCCGCGGTGCGATGCGAACCACCATCAAAGTGCGCCCAGCACTGCGGCGGTGTGAGCCAATGGAGACTCACCGCCATGCGGAATGACGTCCGCCCCGCTCCACAAATTAGGATGCCCCAAACAACCAGTAGCACCGCAGCGGAGAAACCGCCCAACCAGAGATGGCGGAAGCTCAACAGCGGAGAGGCAAACCAGAGTCCCGGTCCACACCACCCGGACACGACTGCAATGGACCCAGCCCTACATGTTTTTCCAGTGCTGTATCTGATACATCACCAGCAACTCATGGACCGCCGCAGACGCCGCCGCAGGTATGCAATAACACAACCCCAACATACAACTCATGGGCTGATACAGGGTCCAAATCCACATCAGACACCCTGTTGGGGACAGGAACACATCCACAAGTGTACCCACACATGACCCACCTGCCATCAAGTCACCCCTCTGCATCCAGGACACACATTTTCCGCGACCATGCAGCAATGTCCCGGTCACGCACTGCAGCGGTGAAGACAAGGGAATACATGCGCACAATACAGAAGGCAGGGCCAGCGCCAGGCATGGCCAGGGCACAAAGAGCACAGGGCCACACCTCCACCCTCCACACACTAGCATCCCTACTGAAGGCACATGCCATGTGCCCCTCCTGTGCACCCCCATGCACAACAACAAGCCAGGTGAATCCACACCATGCACCACACACCAAACAACCAGGGAGACAGCCACAGCAGGAGTGGCTGCAGAGGAACACACAGCACAGAAGCACATGGCCAGGGAAACACACACACCACATGTGTGTAGTTGACAATGCAAGGGCACACACACATCAACAATCCCAACAAAGTCACCCCTTCACACTGCACACCTCTTGACCACCCAAGAGCACATATCGTAAGTAAGCCATGGGATTAGGATGACTGGCCATCAAAAGGATGACCACACACATACACTACTGGGCACACATAAAGGAAGAATACACATACATGATGACCCTGGCCAGCCTGCCTGCAATCCTGTGGATAGAATCCCACTCTGTGCTGGCAGTGCCCCCCAACCTGACATGTGTACAATCTAGCCAACATGAACAAATTAAGAAAATGACAACTGCTTTCCATTTAAAATTGACATCATTGCCCCCACAAGTATCAGGCTCAGGAAGAACTGGAAGTCCCTGTCACCCCTGTAAAAAAATAGAGTAAGTGAGCCAAGACATTGGCTATGTTGAAGTGGCACACAAAGCAAGTGGCACAGTAAACAATATACGCACAGCAAAATAACTTTATTCAGTAAGGACACTAACAAAACAGACAACAGGAGCAACTGTCTTTATTCACATATTGCACTTATAGGCACCAAGAGTAGAGAAGAGAAAGGGTATGTCCATGAGAAGTTGCACAGGCAAGAGCCAAACAGCAAGGCCAGTGGCCAGTTCAGGGTGTAGAGTATGTCCATGAGAAGCTGCACAGGCAAGGGGCACACAGCAGTGAATGACAAGGCCAGTGGGCAGGGCAACGTGCAGAGTATGTCCATGAGAAGCTGCACAGGCAAGGTCAAAACAGCAAGGCCAGTGGCCAGTTCAGGGTGCAGAGTATGTCCATGAGAAGCTGCACAGGGAATAGTTGAACACAGCAAAGAGCAACAAGGCCAGTGGCAAAAACGAAGTGCAGAGGGAGTACATGAGAAGCTGCACTGGGAATGTGTGCGACTGTACCTTTCCATGGTCAGCAACACAGTCAGGGGGAAACAATGTGCAGTACAGGCCCCCCTGTCAGGTGGACTGGGAGCTGGCTGTGTGTCGGGTACAGTTGGAGGCCTGGCCCAGGGAGAGAGAGGCCCAGCTGAGGTTAAGGCATCAGTGGCTTGGGAAGCCGGAGGGCTGCTTGGACCAGGTGTTGTAGTGGCACGTGGAGGTGGAGTCATGCAGATGTGAGACACAGTGTGGGTGGGAGATTGTGGAGGGGTGCCTTTCCACTGCTTGGGGATTCTAAATGGCTTGCCTGACTTTGGATCAATAGGAATTGGTGTGGACACAACAGGCACTCTCAACACGAAGGCTGCATCCGATGCAGATGCTGGCACTCCCTCTGGGGACGTGCTGGATGCAGCGGAACGCTTCGCCTGGCTTCTCCTTTGCCCCTCCATCCCCTGTTTACCAGGTGTTACCCCTACAGTGCCCTCCTCCCCCTGCTTCACTGGGCTTGGAATGGGAGTCGAGGTGGTGGGTGAATCTGCCTTGGAGCCCTTCTTAGGTGTACTCTTGCCATTCACCACCTTCTCAGTGGGCACAGAAACTGTATGTGTCTCTTTGCGAGATGCTTTAGGGACAGGAGAGTCCTTGGCTGGGGATGCCTCTGTGGCATGTGAGCCTGAGGTCTGCTTCTTTTCTTTTTGGCCCCTGGCGTCGCCTGACGGGCTTTTGTCTTTGCGCTCTGGGGTGGCTTTAGTCTTCTGTGGGGATGGTGTCTGTGCCCGGGACCACTTGGGTTGCTGCTGCTGTGTGCTTTGTGTGCTGTATCGTGACTTTGAGGTCTGTGGACCGTGGTCACTATCGTCGGACGTGGCTACTGCCAGGGGGGTGGACGAAGGGACCGGAGCTGGACTGTGAGTATGTGCCTGTTGAAGGGCTGCTGTCAAGGTGGAGGACAGAGACTAGACAGTCCGTTGCAGCCCACCCATGTCTGAATGTATGCCCTCCATGAAAGCAACCACCTGTGTCAATTTCTTGTCGTGGTCAATGAAGGCATTGAGGAGAGCAGTCTGGCCTACACACAGGTGGCGCAAAATATCCACAGACTCAGCACTGATGGCAGCAGGTGGGACAGGGGCAGGGGCAGCGGTGCCCAGGGTGAAGGACACTCTTCCCCTCTTTTTTTAAAAAATATCTTTTTATTAATTTTAATAAACAATAAACATACAAACAATCGGCAAATCACATGTATTCGAGATATGACATGAGTAAGTAAGTATGACGGTTCATTAAAGAAACAAAGCAATTGTGGGAAACAGCACCAGTTTTGGACAGAATACTCAGGGAGACATGGAATCATTTTCAGGGAGGGCAGTTGGCGTGACACAGATATCTCCCCTGTATGTGTTCCACTTGGCCCACACTCTGAACCATTTTTGGGGGCATCCTCTTGCCACATAGACCGTATTCTCTTGAAACATGCACCAGTCAATATTTCGCTTCCAAGTGACAACAGTAGGGGGTTTCAGCCCTCCCCATAATTGAGCTATGTCTCTTTTAGCAACAGCGGCACCCAGTGTGACCCACAACCTCTCCGCCCTTCCTAAGTCAGTGGGCTCCCACACATTAAGTAGACATCTTTTAGCCTCGGGCGGACAGATTTATGAAGGACCTCACTTATGACCTTATGTATCCCCCTCCAATATCTCCGAACTTGCTCACACTCCCAAAGAATATGCATAAAGGTGGCAACCTGTCCTCACCCATGCCTGCAGTCCAAGTTTTCACCACGCCCCATACGGAACAACTGTGGTCCAATAATGTAGATCCTGTGGAGAATTTTCTATTGTATCAGATGGAGACGTGCAGAGATCGCCACCTCCCTAGGGGAGGCCACCGCCTCCCTCCACTCCTCGTCTTCTAGTAAGATGCCATCCGCCTCCCACGACTCTCGCAATTTAACCAAGGGATCTGGTGTGTTGTTGACAAGTTTTTTGTAGGTTAATGAGATAGCTTTCTGTGGAAGCAGCCCGTCCAATAATCTATCCTCTAGGGGGGAGGAATCAGGGAGGGGGAAGTCCCTATTAATGGAGGTGGTTAATGCATGCCGGATTTGTAGGTAGCGAAAAAATTCTGAGTCTGCGAGTTTGTACTGCTGTTCCTGCTTACAAAAACTGAGCATGCTACCCTTCACCCAAAGGTCGCCCACCTGAGAAATACCGATGAGGTCCCATTTATCGAACCCTTTGGAGCCGTGTAGACTACCCAGTTGCTCCGAATCCCACAAGGGAGTCGCAAGCGTAATCCTCCGGTCCCATCCTAAGCTTTTGTTGACTGCGTGCCATACTTGGACCGAGTGGGAGGTGGGCCCCGTCAAGAGGAACTTCTTGGGTTTAGCGCAGAGGGCTCTGTTGTATGTCCCGCCCGGTAGCTGCCATCTGTCCATGGCATATCCCGGATCTCCCGGAGTTCGGTACGTACCCTGATTGATAGAAGCAAGATGGGCCTCCCTGGAATATTTCTTAAAGTCAGGGAGGCTGATGCCGCCGTCGTACCAGTTGAGGGTTAGTTTGTGAAGCGCTATTCTTGGTCTCCCGTCCCAAAGCAACTGTCTCTGTAGGTCTTCGATTTCTTTAAAATATCGTGCTGGAACTGGGACAGGGTAGTTTTGCAGGGCATAAAGGAAGCGGGGCAGGGACATCATCTTAAAAAGAGCGGCTCGGCCGAGCAGCGAGATAGGGAGTGCCCTCCAGTTGGCAACATCACGTGGCAGGCGCTGTAATGGCGGGAGAAAATTTCTCTCATAGTGGAGCTTGGGGTCAGCGGTGACAAAAATTCCCAAATATCAGAAACCATCAGACACCACCTGTATCGGACATTCCCTGGGGAGAGATGGAGTCCCACCAGAGAGGGTGTAAAGGAGAGATTTATTCCAGTTAATAGAGTAGCCCGTGAATCTACTGAAGCATGTGAAGATGTCTAAAACACATCTAAGGGACTTCGTGGGGGAGGCCAAATAGAAGAGAATGTCGTCTGCATAGAGCGAGATGCAGTCTTCCCACTCTGCCGACCACCACAGCCCACGTATGGCCAGGTCGCACCGGATCCAGGCAGCCAGAAGCTCCAAGGACAGGGAAAAAAGCAGTGGCGACAGCGGGCACCCCTGTCTAGTTCCTCGACTAAGAGCAAAGGGCTCGGACCGCTTGTTGTTGACCACCACCTGCACGAGGGGAGCAGAATAGAGGAGTCTGACCCAGGATATAAATTGCGGGCCAAATCCCAATTTGAAAAGTACTGTGTAAAGGTAGGACCATTCAATAGTATCAAATGCCATGGAGGCATCTAAGGACAGGATTACAGCATCTTCTTGAACCGTTGCGGCCCGCTCTATCACCCCTTGAACTCGTCTTAGATTCAGAGCAGTATTGCGATGGGGCATAAAGCCTGTTGATCTGGGTGTACTAGGGCACTGATCACTCGTGAGAGGCGGGTGGCCAGAAGTTTAGCGAGTATTTTTGGTTCGGTGTTAATCAAGGAGATGGGTCTATAAGGGGCACATCTGTCTTTCGGTTTTCCTTCCTTTGGGATGACCACTATCGACGCCAACCTCTGATCAGGTGGTAGCTCCCCCGCCTTCCTACTCTCCTTGAACATGGCCGGCAGGTGTGGGGCCAATTTGTCTGGACGCAATTTGTAGAGCTCAATGGGCAATCCGTTGCGCCCCATCGCTTTGCCAGGCTTGAGGGCCCTGATCGCCTGTGCGATCTCGTCAGTAGCTATGTCGCTATCCAAGTAGCTCTGATTGTCCTCAGAGACGACTGGGAGTTTGATGTCTCTTAGGAGGTCAGCAGAGTCCGCCTCAAGTAGGGAGGACTGTGTCTGATACACAGTGGTGTAGTGCGTGGCAAATGCCTTGGCAATGTCGACTGGGTGTGTAATCTTTGCGCCCGAGTCGGTCATGAGCTCCGGCACAAGTCGGTTAGCTTTCTCCTTCTTGTCCAGCCAAGCTATACGTTTCCCAGCTTTATCCCCCCATTCATAAACCCTACCGTCTCTCTCCTATATAACTCCCGCGGTCATCAGCGTGCGAAGACTGAACAGAAAAGGGGAAGGAGTTTTTAGCCATAATTCCCACTCCCCTAGACCCACTAGTGAAGCCCGAGTGGGCAAGGAGCCTGCACCCACACCTATTTAAGGCTTAACACATGTTTCCGACCAGGTGTGATTCCTGCAAGAGGACCACCTCCGGGGAATGTCATTTTATATACTGCAGGACTATAGTGCGCATTTGTCCTTGTCCCCCAACCCATTCACGTTCCAACTAATTAATTTGAAGCTTTTTTCCCAGTGCAATCCCATAGTGGAATGTTAAAGGTGGATTCGTATCTCAAAGCCATATTGATAGGTGATATTACACCCAAAGCCATGTAAATCAGTGAAGCCGATATAACAACAAAGAACAATCCCATCCCCCCAACCCCCATCCAACCCCCCCCTCCCTGCCTCCCTGCACCTCGGGCAAAAACCAGCCCATTAAACCAACTGCGCAGAGTGCCTGTCGCCCCAAAAATACAAACACAAGTTAAAGGCGGGGATGAAGGCCCCCCCGACCCCACCCCTCCCCCCGAAAAGAAGGGGAAAAAGAGCATAGTTTACTAGTCCCGAAGTAGGAGGTTGCCACAGTCCAACGATCCAGGATATAGAGTTGTCAGTGTCCGCATGTACAGTTCCACACTGAGGAACCACCTGCAGGGTCCGGCACCAGGATAGTCAGGATCCACAGAGGCCCCAGAATTGGTTTAAGTAACCTTTGGTCCGACGTAACAAGAGGTGGCAATCATCATATAGGTTCAGCGTGCGTTGTGCTCCCCGGCATCTCTCCAGCCCTCCAGCCAGTCCGCCACCGCCTCTGGGTGGTCAAAGAACCAAGTCTTTCCATTCGCCTAAATTCTTAGTTTGGCAGGGAAGAGCATAGCGTATTTTACCCCTTTCTCTCTCAAGGTCTTTTTGACAGACAAGAACGACCTCTGCTGCCTCTGCTCTGCCTGCGTGAAATCCGGGAAGAAGGTTATAGTTGAATTTTCATACCTGAGAGGCGGCGAGTTCCTGGCATTTTGCAGTATTACATCACGGTCTCTGAAGTTCAGGAGTCTCGCCAAAATGGGCCGAGGTGGGGCCCCCGGCTTTGGGCGTCCCCCCGTGACCTGGTGTGCCCTTTCCACTATGAAGAACTTCGAGAGGCCATTTGGCTGGAGATGGTTGAGCACAAGGTCTTCAACAAAGAGGCCTGGCGCTTGTCCTTGCGATTTTTCTGGAATACCTATAATGCGTACGTTGTTCCTTCGTGAGCGCCCCTCATAGTCATCCAGCTTATCTTCGGTGAACTTCTTAAAGGTGTGGAGAGCCTGAACCTCGGTCTGGAGTTGTGAGACGTCGTCCACGAGACTCCTGGTGGTGATTTCCAGTTGCTTGACTTTCTCGTGTGTTTTGGCGTCGTCCGCCCTAATCAGAGTCACCTCTACAGTGATGGCATCAGTGCACTGTTCCATGGAGGCTCGCACCCCCGCTATGGCCTCCATCATGTCTTTAAGTGATAGCTCAGGGGTTTCGCTCTCCAATCCGCCAGTTGGTTCAGTCCGGGCTGGGCGCTCTGGTACAGGGCCCTTGCGGCAGGTATATTTGTCCAGCTTGCTTTGCTGCTTTTTTTTTGGACCCCTACCACTCGCCATTGCATCTATTAGAGGGGAACTCAGCGGCCAGTCTGTCGCCCGGCCACGGGGGCCCCCACCAAGTCTGCCACTGGAATGCTATCTGGAGGGTTATTTGCAAGTAGGCGAATATCAGGCCCCTCACCAGCTGCACTCTGCTCCCTCCCAAACGAGCCCATGGGAGCCACAGGTCAAATGAGGGTCCCACCAGGAGCCAGACACACCTCTGCTGGCTGCTGCGGGCGATTGTTATGATAGAGCCAACTCTCACCGCTGCTCCCACCGTCTGATGTCGGGGCGCCCCCAACCACGCGGCTGCAGGATTCGGCCCCAATAGTACTTCCCCAGGGGCTGCCGGGTCCACCACACCTCCAGCTAGTATCTCCGCTCTTCAGTTCGTGGCGAGACCGCCTCCAGAGGCACCCCAGGGAATCCGGAGTCTCTCGCGACTCGCGGATCAGGCCGCAAGCCGCGACGTCGATTAGGCACGCGCGCCCTCCAGTACGAGTGCAGCGGCACCAGGATCCACCGCAGCACACTGCTTCTCTCTGCGGAGAGGCCCCAGACCGCAGCGGCCAGCGCTACGTCCACCCACTTTCGATGGGGCTGGGAAACGGATCGGTTGGGTCATAGGCACTCAGTGCAGCCCTTCCCCACCTCGGGATGCGGATCTGTATAGCGGATGGAGGGGTTTTCGGTCAGGGAGAGAGGAGCTGCCTCAAAACACATCCATTGCGCTGCCGCGTGTAACCTCGCCCCCCACTCTTCCCCTCTTACTGGTGCGAACACTGGCAGCACCAGAGGAAGTGGATGGGAGGGTGGGCACTGGCCGCTGTGTGGTAGAAGATGATACAGAGTCCCCATTGGCTGTGCCCGCCAACGTGGATGCACCACCGCTGGCATCAGATGACGTGGAACTTTGCATCTCAGGCTGGGATTCCTCAGCAGACTCCTGTCCCCCTCTGGTCACATCTGTGTCACTGGGCTCCTGTGCAGCTGTTGTGCTTGTTTCACCCCCGCTGGTGTCCGTCTCCTGTCCCTCTGTGACCACAGGAGATGCTGCATGAGAGAGAGATGTAGGGTCAATTTAGTGGCAGCAACATGACAAACATATGCAAGCAATGCATCACAGAAGATGGCTAAATCTACATGTTGCACACCACCCTGTGCAACCACATTGTGCTAACTCACTAGATTGACTCAAACAGTGCGTGGAAACTGGATATTCAGGCGTAAGTGAGCCATGTGATGACCACACAGCACAACACCCTGCTAGTGGCTCCATTCAACCAGACACACAAATAGCTCTGAGCACACCTAGGGCCATGATGGGGCACACTATTTGTTGCCACTGACAGTTCTGGATGGAGCAGGAGGGGACAACAGAGACACAGACTACAACATGACATTCCACAATGGCCATGAGTCCATGCCACCCACCATGTTGTACTTTGGGGCACAAAGACTGGTGCACATTGGTGTCAGATGTCTAAGCCTCCCTAATCTGAGTTCAGGCAATGGATGCATTGATGAAGGCACACTCAGATTGGGCACACTGCCGTTCCCTCCCATGGGATTCCCCAGACCACCCCAATGCAGACGATACCTGAAGACCACGACTCAGACTGCAATGGGAATGCACAGTACTCAAATTACCTTAGTAAGTACAGGTAGGGCAAATGCATAACACCTGCACCAAGCCCAGCAGACACTTACAAGCCACTGCATCACACTACCAACATCACATAGGCCAGCGCTGGTACAGTCTCTGTACACATGCAGCCACTCCCAGCCAAAGTCACCCTTCCCAGAATACTCACCCCAGGCTTGCTGCTGATGCTCCTTCAAATGTGCATCAAGCTCAGGGTGTGTCACAGCCAAGATGCGGCCCATGAGTGGTGTCATGCTGTGCCGTGTCAACCGCCCAGTGCGAGGAAGCAGCCCCAAGGTCATCTCCGCCACTTTCTTTGCCAGCCGGCTGATGTCGTCCCACCTCTTGTGGCAGTGGGCGCACCGTTAGTTTGAGACACCCAGAGCCCGGACCTTGGCCGCAATGGCCCTACACACAGCCTTACGCTGGTGTACCTTGAGCTGCAGGCATGGGAGACATGAGAGGGAAATGATCAGTGACACAGTGTTATGTACCTACATCTCTAAGTACAGTAACATGATACAAACTCATCCCAAATCCACAGATATGTCTAACAGAGACAAGGATACATCTCACATGGTACATCTGCATGAGAAAAGCTGATGGAAATGCAAGCAGGTGTGAGGGGGAACACGTTCCCTGCACATCTCACACACATGCAGGATGCCAGCACTGAAAGCCCTGTGTAGCCTGCCCACATCTCCAGTCCATTTTTCGGTTGAGTAAGACATACACCACATATCAACATGTGTTTGGGGTCAGACTCACTATGCCCAAGACTGTGCAGCCCTCAATGTCCCTGCCCTGTGAATAGATAACTGTGTCATGGTTGTCACGTTGAGGTACATGATCTCACAAATACAAAATCCTTTTCACAATTCCGGTCGTGTGCAATCTACAGTGCTGAGATGGCTCATAGCTGGAGTGCAATGAGAAAAGACAGATGCAATACTCTGTAAGTGAAGTCATGTGTCCTTGTCTTTTTGGGCGGGGACTGTGCAGGCCAGGTGGGCTCACACTGAGATGGACAACAGGGGCACGCACAGCCATTCAGCCAAGCAATTACTGTCCTGACTCCTGCATGAACAACTTGCTGCGTCACTGTATGGCTGACAACAGATGACAGGTCACTCACACTTACATGTGCAGGCAGACAAACGTGTGGCATAGGATACACACACCTTCCCCCTGGAGACAGCATGTTAGGCAGTGCATGACATAATCCCACACTCTCAGCACATACTGCATCACTCCAACTACATGTGTGCCCCCCCTGCACTCCCCCCCCCACTGTTGAGGACTTACCACAACATTAGGGGCACCATATAGCCTTGGGTACTGTGTGAGCACCTCGTTCACCAGGACCTCCAGCTCCTCGCTTGTGAAGGGACTGGCACGGATCTTCTCAGTCCTTGCCATCACTGTGGACATGAGACAGCAGCGGCGGAATTGGGTGGTGTGGGGTCCCTAGCAGCAGGCTCTGGAGGCAGCAGCAGATGAGGGGTCTCTGGCAGCAGGCTCTGGAGGCAGCAGCACATGAGGGGTCTCTGGCAGCAGTCGCTGGTGGCAGCAGCACGTGAGGGGTCTCTGGCAGCAGGCTCTGGAGGCAGCAGCAGGTGAGGGGTGCCATACATTCACATGAGACACCATGATGTGTGTGCCATACAATAACAATGGCCATCTGGCAAACATCAACAGTGCACAGTGGCCACATGGTCAATGGCACATCATTGTGCACACAATGCCATTGTTCCATTTACTCCACTGGTGACGAAACATGCCATGTATGTGATTTTGTAGATTGGCATGTACTCCCTCACATGTCACTTGTGATATTGATGGTCCTGTACACAGGACAGTGTTGTTATGGACTCTACAGTGTGTACACATGTCAATGTGTTGAGGTGCAGTGGCAATCACAGCAATGTTTGTCTCAATGAAAGATGTTCTTTTTTACATGTCCTCTTATGTCTGATCATGCACACAATCGTCATTTCTGCTCAGACTGTGGTCATTGTGTTGTTGATGTGTGCCAGGTTCAAATGACGCATGAAGAGGTTTCAGGTACAGCAGCTAGGTATGAGACAGTGGGATTGATTTGTAACACAAATGCTGGATGCTATACTGCCAGGCGTGCCCATGGTAAATGTGGCCATATCCCTATGTGCATTCACATTGACCGAGGTGGTTTTTGAGGTACTTGCTTTGTGTAAGTTGACAAGTGTGCCATTTGTGTAGCTGAAGGTGTCCCTACATGTAGGCTGGTCTGTAACTCAATTTTGATGACAGTCATTGTTGGCGTTGTGTCATCCAGAACGTGAGATGCTGTGCCCATCTTATGATGTATTGCATTGACATGTGCCCACTTTCATCTCAACTAGGAGGAGACCAAATCTGCTTCGTCACTTGACAGTGCTGGAAGACATGGAGGATGAGGTGTTCATCTGGAAATGTCGTCTGGATAGAGCCACCCTAAAAACCATTTGTGATATGTTGGAGCCCCACCTGCAGCCTCGCAGAACATATCCAACAGCTTTCACCACAAAGTATAAGGTGATGGCGGCCCTGTATTTTTTTGCCACTGGATCATTTCAGCACACGGTGGCCAGCGCAGGTGGGATGTCACAACCTATGTTCAGCATGGTGCGGTGTGATGTATTGTCCGCCATGATGATCTACAAGGACAGATATATCCATTTCCCCACGGGTCCCGAATTAGCAGCGGTGAAGGGAGATTTCTATCCCCTCGGACACATCCCCCATGTTGTTGGTGCCATTGATTGCACACATGTTGGGCTTGTGCCACCACAGACACGTGAGCACATTTACAGGAATCGTAAACATTACCACTCCATAAATGTGCAAGTGATGTGTCTGGCAGATATGATCATCTCACACGTGTGCCAAATTCCCAGGCTCAGCCCATGACTCCTACATCCTGCATAACAGCATTGTACCCCAGCTGATGGCTAATCTGCTTCCCGAGCGTGCATGGATTGTGGGTGAGTATGCCTAGTCATATGGCATGCTGGGTGTGTGTCTTGAAAGGTGTATCTGGGCAAGAGTTTAAGTTTTGAGTTTCTTAGGATGAAATATCCAAATCAATGTAGATGAATCCGATGAATATAGTCATATATTCGTGCTTTATTCATCAAGTAGGAAAAAAAGAAGAGAGATGGCACAGCCAACACGTGTTTCGCCCCCTAACAGGCCATCGGGCTGCTTCAGGCCCGATGGCCTGTTAGGGGGCGAAACACGTGTTGGCTGCGCCATCTCTCTTTTTTTTTCCTACTTGATGAATAAAGCACGAATATATGACTATTTTCATCGGATTCATCTACATTGATTTGGATATTTCATCCTAAGAAACTCAAAACTTAAACTCTTGCCCAGATACACCTTTCAAGTCCTACTTTAAATTAGGGGGATAGGGGCCTCTTCCCCCTGTTTCTGGGCCAGAACCAGTACAAGAAGGATACATGCTTATTACATGATCAGTAAGGGATGATGATTTTTTTCCCCTTAATCACATGCTCGGTGTGTGACCTGCTGCCCTCTGCCTCAGCCACATAGCAATGTTTATTTGTGTTTGTCACACCTAGGTGACTCTGCATATCCCAACCATCCCTGGTTGCTGAGCCCACTGCGGAATCCCAGGACCCCAGCTGAAGTCCGCTACAATGATGCGCATGGGAGGACAAGTCGTGTGGTGGAGCGTACTTTTGGTCTGCTGCCTGGACAAGACCGGAGGTGCACTGATGTACTCGCCCGGGAAGGTGTGTCAGATTGTAGTGGCATGCTGCATGCTCCACAACCTAGCCATTCGCAAGGAGATTCCCCTGATCCGGGATGATGATGAGGACCCAAGGCCCCCGCCTGCAAACCAACCCGTGTCCAGTGATGAGGACAGTGGAGAGGAGGAAGGTGTTGACCTGCGTCAAAAGCTCATCACCCGCTACTTCACTTGAAGGTAGGTGACAATGTACAACGTACCCATTGTCTGATGATGTTGCTGTTGTTGTGAAGGTGTATGTGAGATTTGGGACAGCAGCCGATGGAAGACTCAGTGGTGGCTGACAATGTTTCTGGGACAGTTCATTTAGGAACATCTACAGGATGTGTATGTTGACACTTGTTGCCCATTGTGATGTGTGCATGTGGGATTCTCTTGTTGTGAAGTGTTGTGTGATGTCTGTGATGCTACACCCAGACTAGTGACTGTTGTTCTGTTGTGTTTTCCTAGGTGCCTTCACCCTCTCCTTGCCTACATACACTCCAGTCTCCTGGTACTTTGTAGTCATGGTGAAGACTGTACATCCTGGAATGAAGACAGAGCAGACACAACAACTTGTGTGTAAGGATTTTTTATTTACAATGGTGACATGTGAGGGGGTGAACATTTACATTGAGGTGATCAGTGGAGCAGTGCGTTGACAGTTGTGGTAAATGAGATAGTCGAGTAGTCACAACATTGATGTGGTGACTCAGTCCAACAGACAGATGCCATTCACAAGGCAGTGTGGGGAAGGACAGTCCATAAAGTCAATGCAGTGGTGAAGAGGGTTGCCATCATGGCTGGCTCCATGACTGGCATTTGCCTCCAGTTACTCCCTGGGGGCCCGATTCACAGAACTAACTTAAGACAAAATCCTAAACTTACTACCATTTTGGTATTCACAAAAGGCACTTACTCATTTTGGTATTCACAGAAGGCACTTACTCATTTCGGTATTCACAGAAGTTAGGAGTCCTAACTTTAGGACTCCTAAATGCCTTCTGTGAATACCGAAAGTCTTAAAATTACGATTTTTCTCAGTTTAGTACTAGTATAGTTAGGACTCCTAACTTTAGGACTCCTAAATGCCTTCTGTGAATACCGAAAGTCTTAAAATTAGGATTTTTCTCAATTTAGTAGTCCTAAATTTAGGACTCCTAACTTTAGGACTCCTAAATGCCTTCTGTGAATACCGAAAGCCTTAAAATTAGGATTTTTCTCAGTTTAGTAGTAGTATAGTTAGGACTCCTAACTTTAGGACTCCTAAATGCCTTCTGTGAATACCGAAAGTCTTAAAATTAGGATTTTTCTCAATTTAGTAGTCCTAAGTTTAGATTTAGGACTACTAAATTGAGAAAAATCCTAATTTTAAGACTTTCGGTATTCACAGAAGGCATTTAGGAGTCCTAAAGTTAGGGGTCCTAACTATACTACTACTAAACTGAGAAAAATCCTAATTTTAAGACTTTCGGTATTCACAGAAGGCATTTAGGAGTCCTAAAGTTAGGACTCCTAATTTCTGTGAATACCAAAATGAGTAAGTGCCTTCTGTGAATACCAAAATGGTAGTAAGTTTAGGATTTTGTCTTAAGTTAGTTCTGTGAATCGGGCCCTGGGTTTTCTTCGAACGGCCCCTTCGTTGCTTGGCAGGGGGGCCTCTGCTGTACGGCCAGTGGGGTCTGAGGACTCACCCCTCTCTGTGGCCGCAGGGGAGGATGGTGAACTGTCATCCTGCAGACCACCAGAGGGGGTTGGAGGTGTTGGTTGTGGCGCAGGCCTGTCCCTCAGTACCGCCACTTGCTGGCCCAAAAGGCCCACAATTTGTCCCATGTGGGTGTCGATGGACCTCATCAGCAGGATGAGCTCGCGGAACAGTTCGGCCAACCGGCCCGTTCGTCCCTGGGCCCGTTCATATGCCCAAAGGACTCTGGTGATGTGGTCCAGGGATTGGGTCCCAGCCTCTTGTTGTCTGTGGGTGACCCTGCCCCTCCCACCTTCCCTGCTGACACGGACCTGTTGCCTCACCACTGTAGGCACCCGCATCCTCTCCCTGCCTTCCTCAGTCAATGGTGTGGGGTGGTCATCCTCTAGAACAGGGAGGCTGTTGCAGGCAGCATTGGTGGTGGTGGCGGTGGACGCACAGGCCATAACAGCAGGGCTCTGCAGTGACGTTGTTAGTGCAGCAGATGTTGTGGGGGGGACGATGAGGTCCTGGGACCTGTTGCATCCTGGCACACCAGATGGACCGGCACTGAGCTCATCATCCAGAGAATCCCGGGAGTCAACATCCGAGAGTCCATGAACTGGGGGGGGGGGGGGGAGGGGACTGGCTGTGCAGGTTGCTGGTGTTGTCCTGTGCAGTGAGTTCTTGGTCACCTGTGGGTCAGATGGGAGATGGTCATTGTAGTGCAAACAGCTTTGTGTTAGCTGTATGTCATTAAGTGTACACCACACAGTTGTTGAGTAATCATCACATTTTGTTGTATGTGCACTCCTGTGCCTCCTGACATGGTGCTGTGGTACATGCATTACTTGTCCATGGTGTGAGTTGTCATTACCTACCATGTGCAACGTGCATGATTTACGAGTACAGGGACATGTTGCCATCTAGGGACTAGCGCAGGGAAAAATATCTGTGAGGACTCTTTTTTTGCCCACTCAGCCCTGTCAGACGTTACATCTGGCCATGAACTGGACATTGTCATCTCCTGCATACCTTGGTCTTGTCATGTGCATATCTGGATTCGTACCACCAACCATGCTTTCTAGTTTCTCATTTGGTCCTAGCTGCTCTGGCCCCATGGCACTTACACATGGAATTCAGTGCTGTGCATGATTGTGCCCAGACTTTCTCCTTCTCCGATTGCCGGAATCTGGAGAAAAAATGGCTCCGGGAACGCACACCAGACAGTCACGCAGCCCACAAGGACGCCACCCGTAGACACCACCACCTCATCAGAACAGCCAAAAGATCCTCCTTCAAAAACCGGCTGGACAACAACGCACACAACAGTAAAGAGCTTTTCAGTATCGTGAAGGAACTCTCCAACGCCAATGCCAACGCCAACGACGTCCCGCCTTCACAAGAATTGTGCAATGCTCTGGCAACCTTCTTCCACCAGAAGATCGCAGACATCCATAACAGCTTCAACACCCCGATCGACCCGATCGAGCCAGACTCCACCCCCACCAACCACCTGACCTCCTGGACCAACGTCAACGACGAAGAAACACGCAAGGTCATGAACTCCATCCACTCGGGATCACCATCAGACCCATGCCCTCACCAAGTGTTCAACAAAGCCGACGCAACCATCGCACCCCAACTACGGAAGGTCATCAACGCCTCCTTCGAGACAGCCACATTCCCGGACAGCTGGAAGCACGCCGAAATCAACGCCCTCCTCAAGAAGCCCAAGGCGGACCCCAACGACCTCAAGAACTTCTGACCCATCTCCCTGCTCCCCTTCCCGACGAAGGTCATCGAGAAAATCGTCAACGCACAACTATCCCGCCACCTCGAAGACAACAACATCCTGGACCCGTCCGAGTCCAGGTTCAGACAAAACCACAGAACTGAAACAGCCCTCATCGCCGCCACAGATGACATCAGGCGCCAACTCGATAACGGCGAAACCTCAGCCCTCATCCTCCTGGACCTCTCGGCCACCTTCGACACGGTCTGCGATCGCACCCTAAAAACACGCCTTCAAGAAGCCGGGATCCATGGGAAAGCCCTCAGCTGAACCACATCCTTCCTCTCCGACTCCCACCCTTCCTATCCGAAGCCACCGACATCATCTGCGGCATCCCCCAGGGATCATCACTCAGTCCGACGCTGTTCAACATCTACATGACCCCCCTCGCACAAGTGGCCCATCTGCACAACCTCAACTTCATCTCCTACGCTGATGACACCCAGCTCATACTTTCCCTCACCAAGGACCCACACACAGCCAAAATGAATCTCCACAATATGTGGTTATGGCCGCGGGTACGTTCGGGGCTATTACCTGCCTATATCGACGGCTGTCGACGGAGCGTTTGCTGCCCCTAGTCACGTTGAAAGATAAATGGGAAGCTGACCTTGGGAAGCCCATCCCCGAGTCGACGTGGCCAGCGTTGGTGCGGCGGGCCTGGAAGGGTACGCGTAATGCCCGGTTTCAGCTAGTACAGTTTTTTACACTGCACAGGGCATACCTGACGCCAGTTAAGATATTGCAATATTTTGGGGGCACACATTCTCAGTGCCCGCGGTGTGGGGGAGATGGGGCTGATTTTCGCCATATGTTTTGGTCTTGCGCGGCGCTGGGTAGTTACTGGGAAGACGTCACGGAATGCCTGAACCAAGTGACAGATCGCAACATCGATTTTGAGATGGGGGCCTACCTGTTGCTTTGGTCCCCCCACACCCGCCGCACGAAGGTTACTAGCAAGTTCTGTGACTTAGGGTTGATCATGGCCAAGAGGGAGCTAACCATGCATTGGAAGTCAAGGGTGGGGCCTAGCTTTCTGAGGTGGAGGACGGCGTTCGCGAAATGGGCAAGCGCGGAGGGCACACTTCGCCTGCAATTAGCGCATAGGAGGAACGACGAAAAGGCGTTAGCGACGGCCCGTGCATGGGAGTCACTAGTGGTTGAACTTCAGGGGCTGATGTCAGAAAACATAGGAGAGGGGGGCATACCTGACCGACATGAGGATGCGATAAGCGGGGAGTAGGAGGGGGTCACTATGGTAGGTGGACACATTCAACGCGGCTGAACCCAGGGGAACGCCCAAGCTGACAGAGACAGGATTGAATACCCCTATATGCATCATAGTAATAGGGAGGGTCACATCAGGATAGGATGACGGGGGCACACTGACATGGGTTGTGAGAGGGAGTGGGAGGGGGGGGGCCCAGCGGGAAGGGTAACTTCTCCAATGCATAACTGGTTGAAATGTCGTATGTAATATTCTCTGGTGAGTTGCTGGTGCTTTTGTGGGAATTGAATTGGTATGTTGGTAAGAAAACAATAAAAAAATGTTTAAATAAAAAAAAAGAATCTCCACGATGGAATGAAGGCCGTCGCCGACTGGATGCAGAGCAGCCGTCTGAAACTGAACTCGGACAAGACGGAGGTCCCCATCCTCGGACCCACCCCCTCGGCCTGGGACGACTCATGGTGGCCGACAACGCTGGGAACGGCACCCACCCCCACTGACCACGCACGCAACCTCGGATTCGTCCTCGACTCCTCCCTCTCCATGTCGAAGCAGATCAACGCCGTCTCCTCCTCCTGCTACAACACCCTCCGCATGCTACGCAGGATCTACAAGTGGATCCCTCCCGAAACAAGGAGAACTGTTACACAGGCCCTCATCAGCAGCAGGCTGGACTACGGCAATGCACTCTACGCAGGAATCCCAGCCAAGCACCTGCGTCGACTTCAGCGTATCCAAAACGCCTCCGCACGCCTGATCCTCGACGTACCCCGCCGCAGCCACATCACCCCCCACCTGAAAGACCTGCACTGGCTCCCCGTCGAAAAGAGGATCACCTTCAAACTCCTAACCCACGCACACAAAGCACTCCACAACGCCGGACCAGCCTACCTGAACGCCAGACTCAACTTCTACACCCCCACACGCCAGCTCCGCTCAGCAAACATTCGCCCTCACGGCTGTCCCCCGCATCCAACGAAAGACCACCGGCGGAAGATAATTCTCCTACCTCACTGCCAAGACCTGGAACACCCTCCCCACCCACCTACGGCAGACCCAGGACCTGCTCACCTTAAGAGACACCTCAAGACCTGGCTCTTCGAGCAATAGCGGCCCCCCCTCAGCGCCTTGAGACCCTCACGGGTATGTAGTGCGCTTTACAAATTCAGTGATTGATTGACATGTGCATTGGTGTGTCACACTTTGGTTGCAGTCACATGGGCTTGGCTGTGTGCACACTGTGAGTGTCAATAGGATCTGTGTGTCTGTGTGTGCAATGAGAGGGCTGGTGTTGTCATGTGGCTCCCTGCTTTTTGCGGACACTGCCTGTGGGCACATACTCGCTACTTACCTGTTCTGTTTTCCCATTTGGCTCTGACTTCACACATCTGTGTGTGTGTGTGTGGTGGAGGCTTACATCCTGCTCAGGGGTGTGACTAGCAAGCATGACACGTCTACCTACCTGTTATTTTGTTTGTGGTGATACAATGGCTGACACATGCATCTGGGTGGGAGGGGAGGCTCCATCGTGATGGTCTGGGGGACGAGTTGGCCTGTGGTAAGTTGTTGTTCAGGCACCCCACCCCCAAATAGACCTCCCAAGGAAGATGGCTACCTACGACTTTCTCAAGGCTATGTTCCGTGTATCTGTTGATTTTATTATGCGGTGATAATTCCAGACCGCAATGGATTCTGGTGTGGCAGTGTCTTTAAATTTCGGAATAAGAATTTTCTGGTTTCTTTTTTTCCAGTTCCGAATTTCTACGTGCTCATGTGTATCAAGGTAACCTCCGTGACGCCACCATATATTTCAGAGCTGAGTACTCTGCCACACCAGAATCCATTGTTTGGAATTATCACCGCATAATAAAATCAACAGATACACGGAACATAGCCTTGAGAAAGTCGCGGGACTACTTCCCCATTTTGCGACGAAACACGTGTTGGCTGTAGTGAACTACTGGAAGATGTCATAAAATAAAAAGAACAAGAAAGAAGAAAGAAGACTCTCTCTATATATATGTTCTTGCATTTCAAAGTTGCCTATTATTCTGCGGAAACACAATACATATTTATGTTATTTTATAAATGCTACGTGTGCTAAGGAGTGTCATTGGTTACTGAAGGCTGAGGCCTATCCTGAGGAGGTGGGTCTGTTACAGGTGCATTGTCCCATGCACTTCTCCTTCCCTGTCCACCTTGATTTGAACACATATCAGCAGAAACAGAGTAAATGGTAATATAACACTGGTATCTTGTAGAAGGCATCCTGTTAATGTATGGATTTCTTCCATTTCAAATCATGGAATACCATCCTGTTCATATATGTGTTTACTGTAAATTATGTTCATGTATTATGTCATGTTCTTAAACTGTGGCTCTATCATGCCATAAGTAATAGAATAATGTGTAGTTATTCTGTGGAAACCCTGGGCATGAAAGACAGTTGGGCCACACCCAGGACCACACCCAGTAATCCCTGGGCCTGAAAGACAGTTGGAAGCCACACCCAGTTTGCCACAAACCCTGGGCCTGAAAGACAGTTGGGCCACACCCAGGACCACACCCAGCACCTGCTTAGGAGCCTATTTAAACCACTCCTCTTCACTATTCAGTGCTTGGCCTCGTTGCTTCAACACACTTACCTGGCTCCAGCTTTTCCGATCGGCATCTCCTGCTTGACAGCCTTGCATCAGCAATTTCCTGGCTTCCTGGTTCCGGGCTGAGTCTCCGGTCCGACGTCTTCTTCCGTGTCGTGTTCCCTGAAAAGAAGCGCACAGAGAAAACATGCTTTAAGGTATTTTTGGGAAGACAACTATCCCACGGTGAGTCTGCTTACATTAGAACTTGGAACATTGTTTTTAGAACTTGGAACATTGCTCTTTGAACTGCGCAAATTATCAGAACTATATTTCTTAGACAGAAGGAAAACACTTCATCTCGAGTGTTACGGCAAGTTTTCCCGTAGTACCCAGAAACTATTGACATTTATAAAACAAAGAAGATTGTGCCTTTTTAAAAGTGTGAATATAGTTATCGCAAGCAAAGTTAGCCTTAAGAATCACAACAGCACAGATGTGGTTTTGACTACTATTATTTTGTATGCAGTATTTTGTTCCTTTATAGCAGAAGGTTGTTTTGGCAGCATTTGAACTTCTGTGCACTCACGGCATCTGATCCTAAGCTGGGCATATAAGGATTCAGGTACCTATGCTGATGAACATAACTAAATGCTATCATGATTGTTAAACTTATTTGACAGTATGTTAATGATTGTATTGTTTATTGCAGATTGCATAAATCGACAAGTAGATTGTTAGATCAACCCAAAATTCTGTTGAAACCTACGTAGTCTGTAGGTAAGAATTATTGGAGACTTTTGGTTACAAGTTTATGATAACTGTAAGAAGATACTGCCTCACAGATAAACACATTGTTTATCTTCTGTGTTTTGTACTTAGGAGTCTAGTAGAAAACTCAAGCCACTATCCAGTTACATTCCTGTTTATTGTATCCTGTGAATACTCAAGCCCCCTGAAGCCCTGGTCCCCCTAAAAGAAGATCGCTGGAATCTTCTTGTTTCTCCTCTCTTGTCATCCAAACCCCTTTTTCCCCCTGAGACTACCGGACTGATCCTAAGTTATATCTTGGTATCACGCTGCTAGTTTCTAGAGGGATTGGGGACCTGTCCTCACATCGTCAACAAGGTGAAACAATCTGGAGCACAGGTGAGTGCCTCGTAACAGGTTCTCCTTACCTTTTAGCACCGTCAAATTAGGTTTGTTCATAGTGATATGTGCAAATAGTCTCTGTTGCGCCTTTACCTAAACCCAATACCACTATCTTGCTTTAACTGAAGATGGCTACCTTCCTGTAAGTTTGTTTGGTGTACTGGAATTGCTTCCAACTGCTTCTGGGTGGGGGAGTGCTCCATCCTGCTGAGGTGTGGGACAGGGGGCATGGTGGGAGTAGTGGTACAGGCCTCCCACCCACAAACACCCTCCCAGGGAATATGGCTACCTACCTGTAGGTTTGGTGTGGGTTATGTAATGGCTGACACATGCTTCTGGGTCGCTGGGAGGGCTCCATCTTGCTGATGCTGTGGGAGAAGGGGGCCTGGTGGGAGTTGTAGTGCTGGCTGCCTGTACACATGCCCCCATGGTAATGTTGCTAGCTACGTTTGGAGTGAATGAGAGTGAGTGAATGTTGGATCTGTGAGACATGTTTTTGTGAGTGTGTGGTGCAGATGAATGGGTGTTGAAGTACTGGGCATTTTAAGCCCAGCGGTGCAGGGGAACACACCCTATGACTTCTGGGTTCTCCCTGTTTCAGACCTACAGAAACACAGAGTCTTCTGGGTGAAGTCAAAGATCAGTTTATTGGCTGCAGACCAATTACAGGTATCCTAGAAGTACAACAGCGTGTATGTTCTCAGGAGACTGCTCAAAATCACAGAAACGGGCTTCTCCTTAAGTACAGATTTTCCTGCCTCAGGCATACATTCCTAGGTTTATGATACGGCAATATACAAGTGTACATTTCAAACGAAAGAGCAGAGTCATGATGACCATCCCACATTCCAGTTAAGCCAGCCCACAATTATTTACACAGTAAGACTCAGATCCCACATCAGATATCGATAGGCCCCAATAAACTCGGGCAGCTCCTGTTGATAGGAACAAGTCATAAAGCAGGAACAGTCAGGTGTGAAAGAGATTAGCCGGGGGCTCGTGTAGGATGAAAGGGTTTTATGGTGTGTCAAGCCCTGATGCTAATCACAGGTGGCCAGGGGACGGGGTGCTCGTGAGACCGGACTGACCTGGGGCAGCAGAGCCAGCTGCCCAGGTCACAGAGAAGTCAAAGGAAAGCACATGTACTGTGAGGCCCGTATTTGCTTCATTATAGCCTATGTGAGGGCAATCATAAGATGGCCACCGCTCCAAGATGGAACCCGCGTAGTAATGTAAAACAACGTGTACACAGTGCATTCATAGCTAGAACGTTATACAAAGCACTTGTACATACCGCATTAACCATTTGCGGTTCGCTGATCCCGGGATAGACAGGGGTAGGGCCCTGTCCCTTACGCGGTCCCAAATATTAAAGTACGACAGACCCTCCTTTGACCCTTACATAGGCAATCACTATACTCATCTCAATCCGAGTCTAGGTCAATGTTCACAAAGTCATGGAGATGTTGCTGTAGCATCATCCTATTACTTAGCTCGTCTCTCGATACAGGTTTCCTTACACATAATGTAGCACAGAGGCCACATATCGCAGGAGCACACTGTATGCACAGACAGAGCAGGAAAAGAATCGCTAAGATCATTCCAATGACCATCAGAACTTTCCAACCCCAGGCAGATATCAGTTCCCAGAACCACCCCACCAGTGACCAATCTCCTTTATCCACGTGTATGGATTCAGATATTTTATGCAGTTTGGAGATGGCTTGATATACTGTTGGAGCGTTATCTGGTATGAAAATGCAACAACTGGATTGGATAACCTTACATACCCCACCACGGTCTGCAAGTATAACGTCTAGAACCATGCGGTTCTGCAAAGTCATAAGGCGATCCGCTTGGAGCTCAGCTGTCAAATTACCAAGGGCACCAGCCGTTACATTGACAGTGGATTCAACCACTCGAGTCAGTTGTCTCAAGTTCCTACTATTTACCATAGGTCCCCAAAACGGCAGAAAACCCAAAAAGAAGTCTCCTGCCTACTGACCGGCAGTATCCTCCTTACTAATCACGCCTCTCACAACTCTGGTCTTGTGATAGTCAGAGGCAGCGGTAAATGTTGGCGGTAGCAAGTTTGCAATATAACATGTGCCCGAGAAATCAGGGGGCAACCATGTATATGCTCGATCTTTGCAGATAAAGTATGTACCCTTGGCAGCCAGAAATGCAGGGGAAAACTGTGACGGAAAAGTGTACGTTTCAGTACAGTCACTTCTCCCCAGCTGAGCTCTTGGATTCTGACCATAACCTTGTAAACAGAACCGACCTATGTGGTGTACGACCCATATTGGGGATGAGATTTTTCGCTGTCTTTCACCCAGACTAATACTATACCCCGTTGCGTTCCACCCTACATAAGCTCTTAATTCCTCCTTGGGAATGGATGAGTATGCATCGATATCTCTGCTCATATCGGCAACTCCTTTCATTAAGGCCTTATTATTGGTGATAGGTCTGATGGAACGCGGCTGTCGAGGGAAGTACGTATCTAGAGCATAGAGAAACATGGTCTGGAATGCCCATGACGATCCATTGTAACTATACGGCAGCACTAGATAGGGAATACCCTTATTGATGGTATGTGGCATTAACCTACACACCCAGCAATTGGTTGTATTCATGACTAGTTGGTGCTGGTGTAGGAGCTGAATAAACGAGTTATTTACAAATTCTGATCGTCTGGTTTGTTCGTGCTCAGGCAGGGGGTGAAATGAGTGTGAGGAGACAGTAGGAGGAGGTATGGGCTGTACAGTGGGGGCAATGGGCTCTTGAGAGGAGAAGAATATAAATCCTACGGTAAACATTATCATACTACACAGTATAAATAGACACAAAAATACAAAACATTTACTCTTCATAATTGTACATGTCCTTGCTTTAAAGTTCATTTCCTCAACGGGTCTCTCCATCTTAAAAAACTCCATCCTCTACTCGGGCCGCTCGCGGCGGATGAGTTTCTTCTGCTAAGGAGTACGCCTGTCAGCCCAGGGAACGCCCTAGACCAACCAGAACCGTCGACCTAACGTCTTCGGCCTGTACCCCAAAGTCTTGGCACCGCGACCCTGCGGCTGAACCCGGATGGTGGTTCGAAAAACAAAAAATCAAGAAAGTCCTTCAGATGGGAGAGCTCATAATGTCAAAAAAAGGAAAATAGTAAGGAAATCTTTATTTGTCCATAGGCCTTGGTCTCAAATTATAGCGGAGACGGCCAGGTGCTGTTTGATCTTGAAACAAGAGTTCAGGCTCTGTGGTGTCCAATCGATTTGACGGTGGCACAGCTTCTTGTAAAATATCGTTACTCTCTTGGTCTGAAGCTGTCTCTCTTATGCGTGCGTCACTGAATGGTACAAAACGAGGTACAGTGTCCGTTTCAGAGTCGGCGGTACCCTCCTGGACCCACCGGTCATATGGCAGGGGCAAGGGGACTACCTTGCAGTGGGTGCCATGGACCCAATTCTTTCTCCCTTTCACTCGAACCGCTGATCTTGTTGACAGAAGTACAAGGTGGGGGCCGATCCAACGAGGCTCGTCGTTGCTCTTGCGCTGGAAATTTCTAATCAGCACCCATGTGCCAGGGTCGATAGGGTGTCCAGGAGTTTCAGAAGCTTAGGGAAGAGTATCATGCACCTGTTGGTGTAAAACACGTAGTTTAGCCGTCAAATCATACAAGTAATCAAGCAGTACTGGATGCTCGATTTCACTGAATTTCGTAGGTCTTGGCACACCCCTTACGTTGGCCGGGCGGCCAAAAACAACTTCATAAGGACTAAGTCCCACTCGTGAGTGTACGGTCATTCTGGTGGACAGGAGTGCTAAAGGCAGAGCGTCAGGCCATTTAAGACCGGTGCTCGCCTGTATTTTGGCCAGCTTGAGTTTTAGAGCGCCGTTGTAGCGCTCTACTAATCCAGCTGATTGGGGGTGATTTGCAGCGTGAAACTTCTGCTTAATACCTAGCCCCTCACACACATTCTTCATCACTTTACCCACAAACTCACTTCCATTATCACACCACACCATTCTTGGCATTCCAAACCTAGGGAAAAATTCTTTCACAAGGGCTTTGGCTGTGGATAGGGCAGTGTTATCTTTTAGAGGATAGGCCTCCACCCATTTTGAAAAAGCGCAGACAACCACCAATACATATTTGAGGTTGTTGCACCTTTCCATGTGGATAAAGTCCAGCTGCAAAACTTCGAATGGGTATGATGGGGGTGCAAAATGACCAGCTGGAGTTGGGGTTCCCCTACCAGGGTTGTACTTCAAACATACCATACAATTCTTGACCACATTCTCTGCACACTTGGGAATTCCGGCATTCTGCCATACTGGAGCCAACAACTTACAAATACCTTTTGTACTGATATGTGCCATTCCATGTGCCATAGTAACTACTGGAAGCACATATGCATCAGGTAACAACCATCGCTTATGTCCTGTCAGATCAATCCAACAACCATTCTCATCCAACTTACCCATACTTTCTCTCCACTTGCTCAATTCTTTCTCCGTGGCTTCGGCTTGAAGGGACTTCACACTCTCTATTGTGTTTTCACACATTCCAACATCACCAACCCATCTTACGGGGCCTGCCACATACATTCTAGTCTTCACATCCTGTGCTGTTTCTTTCGCGATCTCATCAGCAAACGCATTCCCACGTCCAACATCATCAGTGATTTTCTTGTGCGCACTGCATTTCATAATCGCAACTTGCAACGGTAGGGTCAGTGACTCAAGGAGGTCATTCACCAACTTGCCATTCTGAATTTTAGCCCCATGTGACGTCAGGAACCCACGTTCTTTCCACAATCGCCCAAAACTATGAGCCACGCCAAAGGCGTACTGGCTATCTGTGTATATATTCACTCTCATTCCTTCAGACAACACGCATGCTCTTGTGAGGGCGATTAATTCTGCTGCTTGGGCCGAATTATTGTGGCACACGTGCAGTTTCCACAACCGTGTGTAAAGTCGTGATAGCATACGCAGCAGTCGTGTCACCATTTGGGAGCTTGAAACATGAACCATCCACCCATAAAGTACCATCACACTCAGTCAGGGGAGTATCTTTGAGATCTACTCTCCCTTTCGTCTCTTCTTCTGTTCTGAACAGACAATCGTGTTGCTCAATCTCATCTAAGTCTGCTGGAATTGGTATTAGTGTAGCTGGATTCAACGTGTTGCATCTCTTTATGTGTATGTGATTTGCTAACAATGTGAGCTCATACCCCGTTAATCGCGCACTAGTTAAGTGTTGTGTCTTAGTCCTGTTTAACAATGTGTCCACAGCATGCGGAACCATAACAATCAATGTATTATCCATTACTAGACCAGCAGATTGTCGAATGGACATAGCTGCAGCAGCTGTAGCTCTCAGACAGCTTGGCAATGCCCTCGCTACCGGGTCCAAGGTGGACGAAAAATATGCGCATGGGCGTGGTCTGTCGCCAAAAGGCTGTGTTAACACTGATAATGCACAACCATCTTTCTCGTGAACATACAATGTAAAAGGCTTGCTGTAGTCAGGGGTACCCAACACAGGAGCTGAACATAATGCATTTCGCAATTCCAAAAAACTTTTCTGACACTCTTCAGACCATGGGATAGGATTCGGTGTGTCTTTGCATGTTAATGCTAACAAAGGTTTTGCCAACAAGGAAAAATTTGGGATCCAGTGCCTACAGTATGAGGTAATGCCCAAGAAAGCACGTACTTCTCTCTGTGTTCTTGGCACACTCAACTGTGCAATGGCTTGAATTCTTTCTGGGGTCAGTTTCCTTCCCTCCTTCGATAAGAGATGACCTAAGTAGGTCACCTCTTGTCGACAATATTGCAATTTTGAGAGAGACACTTTGTGAGGGAAAGCAGACAAATGACGCAACAATGACAATGTAGCTTCTTTGCAAATCTTTTCAGTATCCGCGGCGATTAGTAAATCGTCAACGTACTGGATGAGGATAGCGCCACTAGGTAAAACCAGTGCATCAAGCTGCGCTTTCAAAGCTTGGCTGTATATTGATGGACTTTCGCAGTAGCCCTGGGGAGCGCGTTTGAAACGGAAGCTTCGGCCTCCTAAACTAAAACCAAAAATGTCTCTGCTCTCTTCTGCAATTGGGATGCTGAAGAAAGCATTCTTTAAATCGATCACTGAAAACCATGCAGCGGAAGCTGGAATCATGGTTAACAACGCCGTTATATCAGGGACAACCGGAAACTGTGGCACAACAATCTTATTAACCTCTCTAAGATCAATCACAAATCTGTAAACAGGTGGCTGTGAAGGGTCCGTTCGTTTTAAGACAGGTAAAATCGGACTGTTGCAAACGTTACCTCTTGTCTCTTCAATTACACCCTTATCAATCAAATCGCTGACAATTTCTAACAACGCTTTCTGACCTTCATTGGAGATCTTGTACTGGGGAATACGTGGCAATCTGACATTGGCTTTAAAAGTGACCACATATGGTGGTATTTCCAAGAGACCCACATCATTGGGACCAGTAGCCCAAAGGGCATCCGGAAGGGATGACAATTCAGGTGGCATTGTATTTTTAGACAAATACATCGGGGAAATCACTTCCTTGCCTAATGTAAGTTGTACTCCTGAAGGAGAACAATACAGCGTTGCATGCAATCTTTTTAGCAAATCTAAGCCTAGCAAGTTTTCACCACAACCTGTCGTTAAGATGAGAGGTGCTTTTAGCTCGCAAGGTCCAACAGAAAGAGACATAGGACTAGAAATCGGGTTTCTAACCGGGGCGCCAGAAAAACCTACTGAAACATTGATGTCGCCAGACAAAGGTGCACCAGGGAGTTTTGAATGCATAATTGAACTCTTTGCAGCACCAGTGTCTAGCAGAAAGGGCTCCGTTACATTTGCTGTAGTTACTTTAACATACGGTCCGCTCTGATCCACTGGCACTGAAACAACTCCCTCTCTCTGTCTATGGCTGTCCTAGTAATCATTATTTTCTACATTGTCGTCCTCTGCATAATAATCATTATTGTAGTACTGAGCTGCATTACTAGTCGCGTTGGCTTGCTGATCAAAGCTATTTATGGTATTTTGAGGCGGAAGAGGACGCGCGTTCTGGGGAACATTTCCACGCCCTCTGCCTCTAGGAACTTGCTGACCACCCCTACCTCTTACGCCATACGTATTACTGTTACGCTGCATCCATTTAGGGCAACTATATTTAAAATGACCTTCCTCTTTACAGTATGAACATTGGTTGGGACCTACAGGTACACGCGGTTGATAATACCCATTCATTTGCTGATTATACTGAAACTGTTGGGGCTGCTGATAGATACCTTGTGTTTGCCTATAGTTACTCTGTCCTCCACGTGGCGGATAGGCTTGCTGTAAAAGGACCTTTGTCTTTAGTTCTTTCGTTTTCTTATCTGTTCTATCTTTTTCGTCTTTATCTCTGTTTTCATAATACTGTGCAGTAGCCAGTATTTGCGCTGAGGAGGAAACAGCCCAAGAACTTTCTGAGTCTTTCAATTTCTTACACAACTCGGGAAGTAGATTCTGCACAAATTTGTCAACAAACAAGCGTTGGCCACCTTCAGTGCTCATGTCTTGACCACTGTGGTCGATAAACGTTTCTTCAAACCTGGTAAAGAAGTCTGACACTGTCTCATCTTTCTTCTGCTTGCATGCAGATAGTTTGTCCCAGTTTACGCGCATCGCGGGCATTATGGTCTTCATATATGTGATAATTCTACCAGGGAGTTCTGCTATTAAAGGCTCAGGTTTCGCGCCACCAATTTGTCTAGCGTCTGCGGCAATGATGTCAGCCCATGTAGCACCTAGTTCTGCGTCGTGATCTGCATTACGAATTGATCCCCATAGGGGCTGTGGAACAACATTACCAAACAACATGTCTATGTCTGCCAAATTCATAACGCATGATCCTGCCGTTTGTGACAACTCTTTATAATATCTTGCAGGGTTTTTACGAGGATCAGGCAATGTCTGCTTAAGCGCTAACACTTCAGAACGCTTCCATGGGACGTGTACCCAAACACGCTGAAAATGCGCTGGCATTGCAGCAATACTGTTAGCGGCATCAGCTGCAACGGCGTCCTTCCATACCGGAGGGACTTCTCTCATAGGGTATTGTCGCGCTTTTACCTTTTTTCCCACAGGGACATCTTGTCCAAATAATGACTGTTGACAATCATCAATCCTGAAGGACAATACAATCGCAACTGCTCCATCTACGTCGCGACCCACAATTGTACCAGTTCCAAAATCAAATCTCACTCGACACAACTCCTGCGGGCTTGGATTTTTACCATTATCCTCCAATTCCTCACAGAGGATTTCGCACATTTTCTCAAACACATACCTCTGTTTTGAAGCATCCCATTGGTGAAAAACGTCAACAACTGACCCCACATCATAGAGTGAAGGGAAAACTATCCACCTACGCGCCATATGATCTATTACTTTCTTCTCATCGGGGTTAGGGAGTTGACTGCGCAATTGCTTACGCTGTAAACCAGGAGTCGCACTAGATGACTCAAAGAGAGGCGACATTAAATTAGTAACTATATTAGCCAGACGTTGTCGCGCTGAAGGAGAAGCTGAGGCGAGAACAGGGGGATAAACAGAGGGGAGAAAAGAGGATGTAGAAACAGGTACTGGAGTAGTGCACG
Organism: Triturus cristatus; assembly: GCF_964204655.1. NCBI lineage: Eukaryota > Metazoa > Chordata > Amphibia > Caudata > Salamandridae > Triturus > Triturus cristatus. The sequence continues at coordinate 882,228,753 of NC_140591.1, forward strand.
GAAGAGTGTCAGGGGAGGCAGCTGCTGAGATAGACAAAGTCGCAGGAAGCGCGGGGGCAACTGGAAACACAACTGGCGGCCCTTGAGAGGGCTGCACTGCAGGGACAGGAGCCGGCTGCAAAGCAGCTGGCTGCTGCAGTAAGGCTTGTGGTACATTAACTAGAGGTGTCATATTCACAAGCTGAGGAGGCGCCGTGGCATTTTGAGCATACGGGGGTGGTGAACTCAGCAAATGCGACATCAGGGGATCTTTCTCCTTGTCTTCTAACTCATTCTGTTTAGAGTGCAGTAAAGCTGGGTAACATTTGTCGATCCCTAGCTTACGCTGCCTGTGCAATTGCTCATTCAGTTGTTCCTCCTCATTGTCTTTAAATTGCACGGCTGCTTGCATTACTGTCATACCTTTTTCTCTCTTATTCTTCTTCGCTAGCTTAATTTCCTTCTGTTTGGCTTCCTTCCGCCATAAGCGGAAAGAATCAAACATCGCCGGCCGGGCTTTCTTTTTAAACAATTTCACTTCCAAATTATCTAAGATATCTGTATCGAAACTGCCATTTTGGGGCCATTTTAAAACACCGTCTTTTCTGGTGTAATGGATCCATACTTCGTTATATGCAATGGGGCCTACGCCATGTTTTACATAAAGCTCATAAGTTGGAGTTCCAATCGGAGGAACCGGACATGATTCCTCCAGCTGGAAATCCCTTCCACAACCCAAACAAAATATTCTACCAAATATTCTAGAACCAGGCATCTTCGCTCACTAGTCTAGATCCAAACTTCAAAGGATTATCGATTACGATAGTCTCGTGAATACACGAGTCCTCTGGCTTTGGCGTTTGCAAACTCCAAATAAAACCAAGATTATCCCGAAGGATACCAAACAAATTAGGAGACGCTCCACTTATACTTAACTGAATATTGATGATCGATGGCGTCACCAGAAGACTCTCTCGATTGTTTCGCTCTACCAAACTCGTCAAGGGTCGATTAATCAGGGCAGCAGTCCTTTGTAGCCGTCGGGACGCGGAGAACCTCGCAGAAAAGACTTTCGGACCACGTCGACATGCAGGGGTCGATGAAGTGGCGGCCTTCCTCCGGAATTTCCACACGAAGCTCCTCACGAACCTCTGGCTTGGACTGGTACCGCTGAAATCGCCCCACGTTGGGCGCCAAACTGAAGTACTGGGTATTTTAAGCCCAGCGGTGCAGGGGAACACACCCTATGACTTCTGGGTTCTCCCTGTTTCAGACCTACAGAAACACAGAGTCTTCTGGGTGAAGTCAAAGATCAGTTTATTGGCTGCAGACCAATTACAGGTATCCTAGAAGTACAACAGTGTGTATGTTCTCAGGAGACTGCTCAAAATCACAGAAACGGGCTTCTCCTTAAGTACAGATTTTCCTGCCTCAGGCATACATTCCTAGGTTTATGATACGGCAATATACAAGTGTACATTTCAAACGAAAGAGCAGAGTCATGATGACCATCCCACATTCCAGTTAAGCCAGCCCACAATTATTTACACAGTAAGACTCAGATCCCACATCAGATATCGATAGGCCCCAATAAACTCGGGCAGCTCCTGTTGATAGAAACAAGTCATAAAGCAGGAACAGTCAGGTGTGAAAGAGATTAGCCGGGGGCTCGTGTAGGATGAAAGGGTTTTATGGTGTGTCAAGCCCTGATGCTAATCACAGGTGGCCAGGGGACGGGGTGCTCGTGAGACCGGACTGACCTGGGGCAGCAGAGCCAGCTGCCCAGGTCACAGAGAAGTCAAAGGAAAGCACATGTACTGTGAGGCCCGTATTTGCTTTATTATAGCCTATGTGAGGGCAATCATAAGATGGCCACCGCTCCAAGATGGAACCCGCGTAGTAATGTAAAACAACGTGTACACAGTGCATTCATAGCTAGAACGTTATACAAAGCACTTGTACATACCGCATTAACCATTTGCGGTTCGCTGATCCCGGGATAGACAGAGGTAGGGCCCTGTCCCTTACGCGGTCCCAAATATTAAAGTACGACAGTGTGGTAGTGATGTGTATGGTGTGTGATGTGCAGGGGGGTTAGTAGTGCAGGTGTGGAAGTGGTGGTGGTGCTGTGTGTGGTGAGGCTAGTGATGTGTTCTTTGCTTCTCCTTTCAGCTGGGGTGTATGTCCCTTCACTTCTGGAGTATTGCAAAGGATTGTGGTCAGGGAAGGGGCGGTTTTATACTCAGCTATGTGGTTATGTCCAAATGGGGGAGTGCTGTCAGGTGTGTTGTGTGGGTTGTCCTGGGATTTGTATTTTTCTTTTTGCCATGTGGTTGTGTCATTGCTGTGTGTTTTGTGTTTTTGGAGGGCATGGCTAGTTTGCTGTGTGCACTTTGTGGCTTTGTTTTGGGTTGTTTTCATTCGCCCGCCATATTTTTCACGAATCTTCCGCAGCGGTGACTATGCTGCAGCTCTTCCGCCGGCTCTCCCATTCATCACTGCGACCGCCGCGGTCGGAAACAGCGGAACGTACCGTGGGACCATCGGGGATATCCTAATTTCCTGTGCGGTGTCTCCGCTATACTTGCAGCGGGTTGGTGTTTTTCCGCCGCAAATCCGACCGCCGCGGATGGATTGTGGCCATCTCCGCCCGCTACGGGCAGTTTTCCTTTGCCCCGTTCCGCCGCTGTCTGTGTTTTTTGGCGGTTGATCTTAATTTGGCCACCCGTGTTTCCACGGTACCGGCGGGCGGTTGTTTTCCACTTCCATAGTTTTCCGACCACCATCCTAATAGACCCAATAGTGTAGTGGTAATGTTTATTGTAAGGAGAAATGAGGGAGGTAGATAGATGTTCTAAATGTGTTTTACGTATGTTTGATGTTTGTTTCCCAATTAGTTTCCGCCATTACATGTTGCAGTAGTACGCTCACGTCGGGTCTCTTTTTTTTAAAAACAGTTTTGTTTCATAAAGTGGTTAATGGTATATATATTAAACATTTCATGAAACAAAAGTGTTTTGAAAGGGGTAGTTTTTGAGTTTAGCGATACTATTTGTATTTAAATCAAAAAATGTAACATCATCGCGGTTACATGTATTTACAATGTTAGTCAAAGGAATATATTTTGGATGTGTTAATCTTTATTTTTCTACAGCATTTTTGGGTAAAATGGATTGAATTTTTGGAAATTGTTGCGTTTTTTGAGAGAAAAAATTATGGGGAATTTTTTCTTGGGTTGCTTCAATTTGGATTTCTACAGATATCAAAATGAAATTGTATTTGGATCAGGATTGGATTGCTACGTTGAAATTTGTTGCGTTTTTTTCAACAATTCATTTATTTTTCGGTTTTTTTTATTGGGTGCATTTTTTAGATATGCACAGTTTTTAGTGCGCATAGTAATATCTTTTTAATCGGTCGGTGGATTTTTCAAATGGATTCTGTGTTATTGGTGAAGTCATGGTTGGAGAGTTGAAGAAAGAAAACTTCTGAAGGTAAGGAGACTTGACTTTTTTTATTAATTTAATTTCTTCTTTAAATAATCAATTGAATTAGTGGGAGTTTTTTTTAGGGCAAAACAGACAAGTAAAAATATTTTTAGGGTTAGAAATGTTGGATGTGAGCAAGATTATCAAGGTAGTCTGAAGCCACTGTCAACGTAAACTGTTGAATTACACCCAATAGTCTTTCAGACATTTCCTTAGTTCTGGTGGATATACGTGGGTTTAGACTACCTGATAATGATTGCGACATTCTCATTTCTTGGAAACTTTGCTCCTTCTTCAAAATTTCCAAGAAATGATAGAAATTAGGATGAGGTTTTCCAATTGATTTATTGAAGGAGTTGTGCCATCCCTCTATGGCATTGTTTGTTTTTGCTCCTCCCTCTAAGCAGGTCGTGTAACAGTTCCACCACTCTACATGAAAACATGGTCTCTTCCTGTGACCCGACCTGCTTAGATGGCCAATGCATGTGTCTTCAAAATAATTTAGTATAGGTGCCAATTTTTCCTCATTTGCTGTCAAATATTCAGATTCTGTAATTGAAGTGTAGTATTCGTCTACACTGTCAGGAGGAACAAAGCAAAGGGCAGTTCGTTTTTTAAGTTCAAACTGTAGTTTGCTATCTGATATATAATCCTCAATTAAGGATGTTTTCTGTACTTTACGCCAATATGTCTGAGAAAAGTGAAAGAAACATCCTTGAATTTGGGTATCTGGGTATGTTTTTGTTATTTGATTAATCATAGTTAATTCAAAGTCAATTATTACTTTTCTCGGACTTTTGTTGGATGTTTTAGATCACTGACAAAAATTCAGTGTATGTTGACGATTGTTTATCAGGTAGTAAACTGTATACTAAGAGAATTACAGTATTGATAATGTATGCTTGAATAGTATATATTTAGGTGAATGGATGGGATGTTCTTTTAAAACGTTCCATCCATCATCCAAATATCACTGTTTTCTAATCTTGCTAAATTATGGGGTGTGCTACAGATTATTATTCTCTTTTGAGGGTTTTCATTGTCATGTAATAGGAAAGGTTCATTAGAAAAAGTAATGGAGAGTTTAGGTGGAATTGTGATGTCAGAGTAGGTTTGGGGTGTTACTCTTTGTGGGTTACTTGTCTGTTTTTGACGTTGAATAATTCTTCGCAAATTAAGTATGGTGGGCATACTACTTGCAACATGTGGTGGAATATGTTGGGATACGTCCCTTAAAACTGCACCACAGGTGTCATTGGAGGTGGATGCAATATCTTTAATTTCAATAATTCGTTCTCTAATTGCATTCTCCATTGCAGAGGCAGAGTGGTTATGGTCTGTGGTTCTTAAAACAGTTTCACCAAGAGTAACCGCTCTGCCTGTGCAATGGGTTGAGTAATATTGCACACACCTCCAATGTCACCTGGGTTCAGATAGTCTCTCCCTACAATAAACATACCCACTATGGTTAAGTAGTTTGTTCCCTCTTTTGGATGTGAGGTATTTACCTTCTTTCGATGGTGTAGACATTATTTTTTCTGAAAAGAAAAGAAATAAAAAAATGTATGTTATTATATTTAATTATTCATTGTGTATACCTGTTTAGAGGGAAAATGACAGTGTATTTTAGGCATTCAATTTAACAGTATGCAATTTATGCATTTTTAGGTTCTGTTTAATGTTTTCAGATTGTTGCTTTTATATCTTTGTTGGTTTTTTAAATAAAGAATAGTGCTTTATTGTGAGAAAAAAAGTTAATTTATTATTTGGAAACATATATTACTTTTTCTTACCTTAGAAAAAGCTGTGGTTTTATTCTTCTTTTTTCTTTAATGTGTTAATTGGTTTGGTGTTTCTGTAATGAAAAACATTTAATCCGTTTTTTTATATATAGAGAGTTGATGGCACAGTTTCCTAGGGATAGTAATACACTTACGATTTTGGTTAAAGTTTTTCTTAACATATCTTACCTTTATTATATTGTTTAGGTTGTTTATTGAGTTGGTTTTTGATTTTGAGTTGTGTTATGGTCTGAAAAAGAAGATAGTAATTTATTGTTAGTATATTCAACATTATTTCTATTATTTGTGTAAAAAAAGGTATGTTTTTGGTTAAAGAACAACAAGTTTATGTTTTATAATTAGATAAAAGATTTTCATTTTTATTAGAAGAAATACATTTGTTTTTATTTGACTAATTTTTTTAAGTAAAGTTTAAAATATGTATTTACCTGTTATATGTCTTTTTCTGTGGAAGAAAACAATTTAATTTCTTCATATTAGAAATTCAATTTTTAATGTAATTACGTTATCATGTAAAAATTACCTTGTTATGTTTTCTTATTTATTGTTGATGGGTTTTTTGAAAGCTGAAAGAAAAAAGTATTTGGATATTGTTTATATTTTCGAATGATGGTATTGTTTTATTTATTTCATTTGTATTTGTATACTATATCGTTTGTATGATTCTTTTTTTAAGTTTATATTTGATGACATTACCCAGCAATATGCTTCGGCAAATTTTTGTGGACAATTCGAGTTGTTTTTTCTTTCGAGTGTTCCTGGTACTTGGCTGTTGGATGTAGTAGTAATCTGTTGGTATATAAAAGATTGTAATTTTAAACAGTATCCAGCTTTTTCTTTGAGGCAAGCACACTTTGCAGTGGGAATAGTCATTTTAACATACCACTATCCTGTACTTTTCCTGAAGCAAGTACCTTTTGGAGTGGGAATAGTAATTTAAACCCCACCACTATCCAGCTTTTTTCCTGAGGCAAGCACCCTTTGGAGTGGGAATAGTCATTTTAATATACCACTATCCAGCGCTTTTCCTGAAGCAAGTTTGTTTTGGAGTTGGAATAGTAATTTAAACCCCAACACTATCCAGCTTTTTCTTTCAATTTAGCACACTTTGGAGTGGGAATAGTAATTTAAACCCCACCACTATCCAGATTTTTCTCAGAGTTAAGCATCCTTTGGAGTTGGAATAGTAATTTAAACCCCACCACTATCCAGCTTTTTCTCTCAAGTTAGCATGCTTGGGAGTTGGAATAGTCATATAAACCCCACCACTATCCATCGTTTTATTTGAGGTAAGCACCCTTTGGAGTGTGAATAGTTATTTCAATATACCACTATCTTGCACTTTTATTTTAAGCAAGCAGCTTTTGGAGTTGGAATAGTAATTTAAACCACACCACTATCCAGCTTTTTGGCTGAGGTAAGCAAACTTTGCAGTGGGAATAGTCATTTTAATATACCACTATTCTGCACTTCCTGAAGCAAGCATTTTTTGGAGTTGGAATAGTAATTTAAACCCCATCACTATCCAGCTTTTTCTCTGAGGCAAGCAACCTATGGAGTGGGAATAGTAATTTTCATATACCACTATCCTGCAACTTTCCTGAAGCAAGCACCATTTGGAGTTGGAATAGTAATCTAAAGCCCACCACTATCAAGGTTTTTCTCTGAAGCAAGCACTCTTTCGAGTGGGAATATTCATTTTAACATACATCTAGCCTGCACTCTTTTTGAAGCAAGTATGTTATAGAGTTGGAATAGTAATTTAAACCCCACCACTATCCAGCTTTTTATTTTAATTTAGCATCCTTTGGAGTGGGAATAGCTATTTAAACCCCACCACTATCTAGCGTTTTCTCTGAGTAAGCACCCTTTGGAGTGGGAATAGTTATTTTCATTTACCACTATCCTGCACCTTTCCTGAAGCAAGCACCATTTGGAGTTGGAATAGTAATTTAAACTCCACCACTATCCAGCTTTTTGTTTGAGGAAAGCATCCTTTGGATTGTAAATATTCATTTTAAAATACCACTATCCTGCACTTTTCTTGAAGCAAGTATGTTATGGAGATGGAATAGTAATTTAAACCCCATTACTATCCAGCTTTTTCTTTCAATTTAGCATCCTTTGGAGTGGGAATAGTAATTTAAACTTCAACACTATCCAGCTTTTTCTCTGAGGCAAGCACCCTTTGGAGTGGGAATAGTTATTTTTATATACCACTATCTTGCACCTTTTCTGAAGCAAGTACCCTTTGGAGTTGGAATAGTAATTTAAACCCCATCACTATCCAACTTTTTCTCTGAGGCAAGCAACCTGTGGAGTGGAAATAGTCATTTTAATATACCACTATACTGCAGCTTTCCAGAAGCAAGCATTTTTTGGAGTAGAAATAGTAATTTAAAGCCTACCACCATGTTTTTCTCTGAGGCAAGCAGCTTTTGGAGTGGGTTTAGTTATTTTCATATAGCAGTATAGTGAATCTTTCCTGAAGCAAATACCTTTTGGAGCTGGAATAGTAATTTAAACTCCCCAGCATCTAGCGTTTTGTATGTGGCAAGTAGAATTTTTATTGGGAATAGTTTTTTAATATATCACTATCCTGTACCTTTATTTAAGCAAGCATATTTTGGTAGAGTTTATTTTTGGTATTATTTTTATAAATCCACTATAATACATTTATTTAAAAACGGTTGAAATAAAAATATAGTTATAGTCACTTACTTTATATATATTGTCCAAAATAGTGTATCTTTAAGGTTTGTTCTTATTTTGATATTTTTCAATCAAACTAAATTTTTTTTTATATATTTTAATTTAGTATGTCTGCTTGTTTAGAAATTGTTAAGCAGTTAAACCTTTCTATAGTTTGTACTTACTTCGTATTTTAGAAGACTCGCTCCGAAGTTTGTTGTTCTCAGCAAATAAACGCATATGCAGTTTTTGGTAATCAGGTAACTACAATTTTTCTAATGGTGGTCGGCTTCTTTTATACGTTTGGTTGAGTTGAACATAATTTGTAAGCAAAATATGTTTTGTGTATAATTTTTCTTTCTGTTTTTAATGGTGTGTGAGAATGTAAATAATTATTTTGTTATTTGTTTTAGTAACTTTTTATTTTTGAATGTTATAACATCCGTTTTGGCTATTTCCAGGTCAAAGTAGTTTCATTGAAAGAGTTGTAGGACTTTTATTTGCTGGCATTTAAAAACGGAATTTTTTGGGGTTGATATTATTTGTGTGTTATAGAATTTTTTTAATTGCAAATTTACGATTTATAAATCGTTGTTTTAATTTTGTAATATGGTTACTTTTTAAAATGTTTTTCAAATGTTTGTTATGTTAAAATATATATTATTATATATTTTTAATTATTTTAGTTTGATATTCATTTTATATGTACTTTTTATATTTTGGTGATATGTAGTGAAATTATATAAAAAATAATTAATATTTGTGCAATAAGTACTCGAGTATTAATGTTATGTTATGTTATGTTATGTTACGACTATTTATTGTGCGCACAGATACTCCAGCCAAGGAGCGTCCTGGCGCAGAGACAAGGTAGCACGTAACACAACCACAGGCTAAAAACAGAAACTAAGAAACAGCTAAAACAAGAAGGTTTTTATAGCCCTCCGAAAGGTCAGAAGGTCCTCCAGCAAGCGGATTTCAACAGGCAAGGAGTTCCATGCTGACGCAGCCATTACCCTAAACGAGCGGCCTCCCATGCGGCTAAGCCTGAATCTGGGTACCACCGCAAGGGCCAGACCCTGAGAGCGAAGGCTACGGGCAGGGACATACAAAGACAGACAACTCGACAGGATTTCCGGGCCTGTACCTCTCAAGATTTTAAAAGCAAGGCACAAAACCTTGAAGAGGATGCGCTTCCTGACCGGAAGCCAGTGTAGGGAGCGAAGGACACCTATCACTGAGCAGAATCTGGGCAAGCCAACAATCGCCCTCGCCGCATCATTCTGAACCCGTTGCAAGCGGGTTAGTTCAGCCTGGTTAGCCCCAGCCAGGAGAGAGCTGGCGTAATCCAGGCGGGAGATGATAGTAGCCTGGATCACCAGCTGCCTGGTCGGGGCGTCAAAGAACTTGAGAACAGGTCTCAAGCCCCTCAGGAGACCGAAACAACAGGCCGCAGTTCTTTTAGTATGGCCTACAAAGGAGAGGCCCGCATCCAGCCATACCCCCAGATTTTTCACTTCCGATACCGGGATCGGAGTAGGTCCCAACTCTGAGGGCCACCAGTGGTCACCCCCAGCTCCACTCCCTTCCCGACGACCATCACCTCTGTTTTAGTGGCGTTTAGCTGAAGGCAATTGCCTGTCAGCCAGCTAGCCACCGCCTTCAGTCCGGACTGAAACCTGGGGGCCTCAATCTCCGCATCCCCACTGAGAGTAACCGCCAGCTGAGTGTCGTCAGCATATGAGACCAAAGTAAGGCCCCACTGCCTAGCGACATCAGCCAGCGGTCTCACGTAAAGATTGAACAACGTGGGACTCAGCGAGGACCCTTGCGGAACCCCCATGGCCAGTGGTTGGTAGTTGGACTTGAAGGGAGGGATGGCAACACAGAAGGAGCGGTCATCTAAAAAGGAGCGGAACCATTGCAACACCTGACCGCCAATGCCAGTCTCCTCGAGCCGACGCAGGAGGATGCTGTGGTCTACCGTATCAAAGGCGGCGCTAAGATCTAACAAAATAAGCGCCGCCGTTTGACCAGCATCCAACCTTGCCCGGAGATGTTCCACCATCACAAGTAGCGCAGTTTCCGTACTGTGCCCAGCACGGAAACCGTTTTGTGTGGGGTCGAGGGCATTGGTCCGAGTCAGATGTTCAGACAGGGCCAGGTTGACGTGGGCCTCCGTGATCTTGGCTGGCCAGGGTAACAACGAGATGGGGCGATAGCTTTCAGGCTTGGAAGGGTCCAGGGTGGGCTTTTTAATGATCGGGGACACCACAGCTTGTTTCCACTTAGATGGAACAGTTCCCGTTTCCAAGGAGAGGTTGACAAGGGAGCATACAGCTGTACGCCCCATAAAAGCTTGGTCTCGGAAGAGAGCAGGCCTTACTGGATCGGATGGGGACCCAGATTTGACTTGCAGCGCAAGTTTGTCAAAACCATCCAAGGTGAGGGGGGGGAAAACAAGCAGTGTAGTCTGATGGTGGACCCCATTTATACTTTCCTCAGTGAACCCTATGCTAGGGAATGTCCTATATATAGCTTGGACCTTCCCCAAGAAGAAAGATGCAAGGGATTCACAATGGGAAAGGGAGCTCACGGTCGTAGAGGTAGTCCGCTTCGCTGTGAGATCTTTTACGGCCTTAAAGATAGCTTTTGACGGATTCGGACTGTTCCGGAATTCGGTGGCATAAAAAGCCGCACGGGCTCGGCAGATAGCTCGATGGTAGAGCTTAACGGACTTGGCGTATGCAGCTTTTAGATCAGCCCCATAGGTTTTCCTCCAAGCCCTCTCTGCTCGTCTACAGGCACCCTTTAGGGCCCGGAGAGTGCCATCGTACCAGGGACTCGACTCTCTGGAATTGATTTTAGTTGAAACGATGGGTATCAGAGAGTCCAAGGCCCTAGTTATCCATGAACAGAAGAGGTCATACCCCCTTTCCACATCCGTCAAAGGGCCCAGCGGCTCCTCTAATAGAAGACGATGAAAGTCCTCTAGCCGAAGCTTTTTCCAAGCCCTCTTCTGAACCCGTCTAGCCGTAGAGATGGAAGGAGTGGCCGAGACCGGGCAGAGGATGGACACCAAGAAGTGGTCTGTCCATTCCACCGGAGAGACAGAGGTAATTTGAATCCCCAACAGATTGGTAAACAGGGGATCCAAAATATGCCCCCCCAGATGGGTAGGCTGGGAAACCATCTGGGGAAGTTGAAAGGCCTCCAGGTCAGAAGAGATGGAACGCACTGTCAGGCCAGAGAGGGTGTCGAAATGTAGGTTTAGATCACCCATGATAGAAAAGTTGGCACATTCGGCGACCAAAGGGCCAACAGTGTCAGGGAAAGCATTTCTAAACGCCACATCACTGCCGGGTGGGCGATAGACGACCATCCCGGACAGGGTAAACTCAGGGCTGACAGAGACCTTGAACATGGCACTTTCACACCCGGAGATGTTTAGGGCACCCCAGACGTAAGGGTAGATAGATTTTACCACTAACGCGATACCTCCACCCCTGGACAGCCTATTCAGGGTATACATAGAATAGCCGGGTGGGCAGGCTAGATTGGTAATAGCGGTATCAGCGTCCTGTAGCCATGTTTCCGTCATGGCAAATACGTCTGGAGCTTCCTCCTCAATGAGGTCATAGATATGCTGATAGTGTTTCAGCGCAGACCTGACGTTTAAATTCAGGATCTTCAGAGTAGTAGGAGTGTCTGTAGTACGGCGGGTCTCCGAGGAAATAAACCTTGGGAGAGGATGCGGAGAGTCGAGAGCCCACCCATTACAAGGGCAATGATATGGGCCACGCAATGGGTGTACCGGTGGAAGGGTGCAACAGCGGCTTACCTGACCGATGGCAAACAGGCAATCCCGCGAGTACGTCAGCATGGTGGACCCAGGATGGTATGATAGTCCTTACACAGAGTACCGCGACGTCCAGCGCGTCCTTAACGCGGACGGGCGCAGACGGGCAGGACTCTGGCACGACTCCGGCCACGCGAGGACACGCCCGCTGCGCGATCCCGCTGCGCTAGGGGAGGAGCTTTAAGTAGGTGTTCCCAGGCTGCTCCTGCGCACTGAAGCGCTGGAGGGTAGAGACACCTCTATCCACAACACCCCACTCCAAAATCGCGGCCAAAACGGACAGGTCACCCACCCCAGAGCCAAATCCGCCAAAACGGCAGTGCGGGGGCCAATTATGGTGCAAGTGAAGGGCGCTGTCTAAAAGCAGGTATACAAACAAATTAAACACAAAAGTTGTTAAAAATCACGAAGGTGAGAGCAAATGCGCGCAGAGCGCTCACGCAGCTACCTTGTCAGGGGCGGTTTCAGGAGGGACTCGCCTTAAGTAGGTGTTCCCAGGCTGCTCCTGCGCACTGAAGCGCTGGAGGGTAGAGACACCTCTATCCACACACCCCACTCCAAAATGGCGGCCAAAACGGACAGGTCACCCACCCCAGAGCCAAATCCGCCAAAACGGCAGTGCGGGGGCCAATTATGGTGCAAGTGAAGGGCGCTGTCTAAAAGCAGGTATACAAACAAATTAAACACAAAAGTTGTTAAAAATCACGAAGGTGAGAGCAAATGCGCGCAGAGCGCTCACGCAGCTACCTTGTCAGTTAATTTTGATACTCGAGCATTATTTTTATATATGAGTAATTTTACTAAATATCGAGTTCAAAAATAGTATCTGTTGCAAGAATATATTTTTTATATATATATTTTATTTTAAAAATTGTTACGGTTGAATGCGAGTATTTATTTTAGTACTCAAGTATTAATTTTAATACTTGTGTATGAATTTCCTATCTCCTCGTTTTAATACACTTCCCCACCCAAAACCCCTAATTTCCCTGCATCCCGCTCCAGGGGTTTATTATACAAAGAAATAATATATATCGCGTTGTAAAAGTGTGCATTGTTGTAGTATGCATTGTAATGGATCATTTAATGTATTATACTATATTTGCATTGTAATGGTATGCATTGTAAAAACTTGTGATGTAATGTCATTTGCGTTGTAAAAGTTGCGTTGTAAAAGCATGCATTGTATTTGTTCGCGTTGTAACATCATATATTCCTCAGCACACGTGGGGCTGCTTCCCTCCCCATACCAGCCTCACCAACAGCGAGCGTATGGTTTTTAAAAAATGCTAAGTAAATTTTATGGGTATGTTGCTAAACAGATACAGGAATTGGGGTGGAGCAACCATCTTAATTAGGGCTATGCAATCAGCTAGTGATAACGGCATCCTTGTTCATCGAGCAACTTGTTGTTCCAGCATGGTACATGCAGCACCATCATTTTCCCTTATGACTATGTCCGGATCACGGGGTGAACCCAAACACCTAATTATTTGACAGGGTCAGTGGACCACACAAGAGGAAACTCCAAAGCATGGGCAATAGTGTTCGCCATCAGAGGTACAACCAGTGATTTATTCCAATTAATACTGATCCACAAGAAAAGCCCAAATCTGATATATTCACGTGGAACTGGCGCTAGGAATGTCTGCGATTCCCTAACAAAGAGCAACATGTCATCGGCATATAACGATATGCTTACGGGATGGTGTGCAAAGCGTAGAGCTGCCTCTCTGTGCAGCTGCCTGATTATACAAGCCAACGTCTCCAACATTAGGGAAAAGAGAAGTGGTGAGGGGGCACCCATGTCTAGTACCCCTGCCGATCCGAATTGGATCTGACGTGAGTACATCTACCCGGACAAGTGCTGTAGGGTCCGTATACAACAAGCGCATCCATCTGCTATAAAATTCAGGGACCCCTAAGTGTGGTGATATTTGAAACATGTAGCCCCACTCAATAGAATCAAATGCTGTGGCTGTATCCAGCATAACTGCTGCAGCTTGGAGATCAGGGTCAAGTATATGGAACATTGCAAAAATTGTGCGCAGATTGTGTGATGTGAACCTGTCTGGTATGAACCCAGATTGGTCTGGCAGGACCAGCTTCAGCATTAACGGTTGAAGTCTAGTGGCTAAGATTTTTGCTAAGATTTTGACGTCTATATTAATGAGTGACAAAGTGCGATACGACTAACAGCGAGATGGCACCTTGTCTTTTTTTAACGAAGTAATTATCAGGGCTTCTCTAAGGGTAAATGTAAATGTCCAGTATTTGTAAAGTGCAAACAATTTCCCGAAGGTGTCAAGGTGCTGGGGGCTGTCGGGAAGATTAAGTGAGCTATTGCCCAGAGTGACATGGTGCTGGGCTGATCTGTCGCTGGCACCGGGGATCAAACTGTGAGCTCCCGGGTTCCGGAGTTAGCCACCCTGGCCGCTGCGCCACACCTCTTCCACAAGAGTAGGCGGTAGTCTTCCCAACTCATAGGCCTCCTCGTACATATCTAGTGCGTAGGGTATCAGTTCATCCGCAAATTTCTTGTAGAATTTGCACGTGAGGCCATCCGGCCCCGGTGCTTTCTTATTAGGTAGCGAACGATTCGCCTCACGGATATTAGCGGCTTCAATCGGCTGACATAGATACTCCCGCTGCCCAGTAGACAGCCAAGCCATGGCGAAGTCTACCAAATAGTCATCTAACTTCCTGGTTTCGATACACCCTTTTGAGGTGTACAAATCAGTGTACCAGCATCGGAACTGCGCAACTATTGCTTGCATAGAGTAATGGTCTCGTCCTGTATCATCTGTAATTTTTGTTATGACATGATGTTCCGTTCTGAACTTAATCTTAGAGGCTAAGTTATGACAGGGTCTGCCTCCTTCGCCATACTCACAGGCCACATGTCTCTTAGAGAGGTAGCGCAACTCCAACCGCTAGTTCATTTTACTCCAGAATTAGGTCTTTGATTTGAGCCAGTGTGTGCATGCATGGGAGGACCTCGTAATCTTGCTCAAGCTGCGCTAGTACAGTCTCCACCCTGGAAAGTTGACCTCAGATATCTTTGAGTATATCTGACGTTGTACTGCTGCATGTGCCCCTGATAGTGGCCTTAAGTGCTTCCCAGAGAATAGCGGCACTACTCACCGATCCCTTATTTAAATCGAAGTATTGAGTTATCGCCTCTCTGATCATGGTAGTGTATAAAAGGTCAAGCAGCGCCTCTGATCTGAAACGCCAAGTTAACTGGCGGGGGACTCACAACGGGGTATGTAAAGAAAGCCTGACAGGGCTGTGGTCAGATAGCATTCTGGGTAATGCATCTATCATAGAAATCTATGCATTTGCTTCGTCACTCAACAACCAATAATCCAGTCTCAACCAACTGCCGTGTGCTGCGAATGCGTGTGTGCCTTCCAATCTGTCTGTGTTACGGAGCCGCCATGTGTCTGCAAGACCTAGTTCAGCTATCCTGCTATTTATGACCGGAGCTGCTGATCCAGCACGAACCCAATAAATTGATCAGGGATAAATATTCAATTACACCTGATGTGCTGGGGTCAAGTTTGTTAACTTTACTTCCTTTTACTCTTGTTACTCATGCACAAAATGTAAACATCCAGTATCTTTGTGCATTATAAAAATAATAATCGACTTTTCATCTATTTAGTCGATGGACCAATTAGTTGAAGAGTTGATTGCAATGGACATTCTAAAAAAAAAAAACATTAATCAATAAACTGACTAAAATAACCACAGACTCTCGGTGAGATTTAGAAACTTTATCTAGTAATAATAAATGCTCAATGCGATTACTTTCATAAATTCAAATACTGGAAACCTCATGAGAGAGAGTGAGCAACAATCTAATCATAGCAACCAACTGAACTATCATTTCAAATATACTTTGCAAAGAGTGGATAGATGAAGAGACATTAGATGCAAATAAAAATATATCGATTATTAAACCAACAATTCGGAGGGAATAGATGAAGAGACAAAAGGGTCAAAGACACTCTTTTTGTTGACCTACTGTGGTGCTGAACCATATTTGTGGTGGTTTGTGTTGTATCTCCTTTAGTGGGGAGGTGCTCCTGGGCAGGGGGCCTTTTTGGTTTATTGGCACACATTCTTGTCTTGTCTATTGTTGATATTATATGGGTGATTTACGGTACAGGTGCTGCAATTTGTGTATGGTCCACTGTTCATTGCTTTAGATTAATACATCATTTCAAATATACGTTGCACAGAGTGGATCGATGAAGAGACATTAGATGCAAATAAAAATATATCAATTATTAAACCAACAATTCGGAGGGGATAGATGAAGAGACAAAAGGGTCAAAGACAAGAATATGACTGCAAATAATTTCTGCAATGCTTAGTTAGATCAGATACAAACCCAAAGGATCTGTAAGGGGAAAGCGACCACCCAGGCCTAGGCAGCAGGCCTAGGCAGCAGTGGGAGACCCCTGAACCAAGAGTCAGGGATGAAAGAGTCGAGATCAAGGACAAGGACAGGACAGGAACAGCTAGGCCTCCCAGCAAACTGACGAACAGCGACGCGTCTCTCACTCGGACACCTTCAGCCTAAGCGACCCCTACAACGTCTAAACCACACCCCTAAAGCACCTATTCTTATACCCTAAAAGTACATGTCCATCCCACAATAGTTGCTAAATTCACAATTTCTAGCTAAGCAATTGGTTGAGTTCTAGGGGTGGGATGTCACCCCACTATGACATCATCTTCTTTTGACTACACCATTGCTCTAAAAAAAAAATGTCACATAGTCATCAATACCTCTTCTCTCTCATGAGTACACATGCATCAATTTATTGTACATTTTAATAAATTCAACAACTACATGTTCCGTTCCCACGATGACAGTGACGTTAGCTGTCTTTTAATGTTCCGTCCCTCACCAGGTCTGGCGTTTTCAGTTTTGCACAGCAGTTCAGTCATGTGATCACATGGTTCATGCTTGCTCCCAATTTCACCCGCCCTCGGTTAAGCTAACTTTAAAAGATGGAGGACTCGTCCATTACTAAAAGAACGGAAGAGAGGCATTTATTAATTATGTGATAATGCATTTTCATTGTTTACCATCCACCTTAACTCTACTTCATATTAACGGTTAGCCTAGCATAGCATAAGCAGGAAAGCTGCATTTTTTATTAGGATAAAGCAACACACGCCATGTTTTTTACTAAATACACATGTGGCCTTGCCATTCAAATCTTCTTAATTCGTTCTAAACACAAGATTATTAAATTTCCAGTTATTTACGTATTAATTCTGGTTAGTTCATGCATTTTGCAAAGCAAATTTCCCACAGGTAGTGTAATTGTGCACATTAGTCAATCTAACACTACTTAGGGGACGATTCCGGCCGCAAAACGTACCGACCGACATGGACCCGGAACGGAGACCGACCGACACGGACCGGCGCCGTACGACCCGTGCAGTACGATGCAACGCGTGTGAATTGCAACCAACACGTACGGAATACAAGCCGTACGACCGAGCCGTAGGGAAAATAATGATTCGTCCGGAAAACCGACGCGAGTTGCACCGACAGACACGTACCCGGAATGAACCCGACCGACACGTACCCGCGATGTCCGATCCGCGCAGTACGATGCAATGCGTGTAAAGCCAGACCGACTCGCAAGGAGCCCAAGCCGCATGACCGACTCGTACAGAAGACAGGGCCCTCAAGCAATAGAGATCTCCGCGACCAACGCGTATGAAACACAGAAGAAAGTCAGCATGAACGTGGCGGAGAAGCCCGCACGAGCCAACATCAGCATCCGTCTCGGTCAGAAGAACGCCTCCTTCATGCCTAGAAAACCCAAAAGAAAAAAGACAAAAAAAGGACCAAACAAGCAATGACAAAGCCAATAAATATTTAAAAAAAAAACCTGGGACAAAGACACGCCCACAACTCCACCTATATAAAGGACATCAATCACTACCATGATCCTTTGCAAATAGGAGACAACAGCCAGCAGCAAACACCATCACACAGCAACCACAGACACACTCACAACTCACCCATCACACAACTCACACACCATTAGCACCTTACCAAAAGCACACACATACAGCTAGCAGAACCAACACTAACCCACCCTCACTTGCACCTTCATACACACATCACTCACCACCACCACCCATCACCATGCCCTCAAAGAAGAATCCAAAGTTCACAGATAGTGAGTTAGAAGTGCTGGTAGACGAGATCATCAGAGTAGAGCCACATTTGTTTGGTACATTGGTCCAAAGGACCCCCATGTCACAGAAAACCAAGATGTGGGCGAGGATTGTGGACAAGGTGAACGTACAAGCACCAAAGTTGCGCACAAAGGACGATATCCAGAACAGGTGGTATGATGTGCACAGGAGGGTCAAGAAACTCATCGAGAAAGATCACGCCTTGAGTCAGCGCACTGGCGGTGGCCCTCCTGCAAAACCAGTCTACTTCAGGACCTGGGAGGAGAAGGTGCGCGACATCCTACCACCAGAGAGCGTCCATGGTCTAGCAGACATACCAGAGCCTGGTGAGTACACAAACAACATACTCAATATTGTGTGGCAAGGGGACAGTAAACCATGCACTGTTAGCAAAGCCACAGTTACCAATAGATAATCATCGCAAGATGTGTATGTTAGTCAGACAAACACAATACCTGCTATCTCATAGTGACTTGGAACTGTAACATGACATGTACAAACCTACCAACAAATAGAGCAAGGCAGTGGCACAAAGCCAAATAAACACTGTCAGACAGTTTGCCAACACAAACACACTACCTCACACTGCAGCTGCCTGCCAGCAAGGAATAGTGGGTATGCAGGTGAAGTGAGTGTATCCAAAAGCATGATGGGC
Source organism: Triturus cristatus (assembly GCF_964204655.1). Classification (NCBI taxonomy): domain Eukaryota; kingdom Metazoa; phylum Chordata; class Amphibia; order Caudata; family Salamandridae; genus Triturus; species Triturus cristatus. The sequence continues at coordinate 882,247,461 of NC_140591.1, forward strand.
TTTGTAGTCACAGATAATGCTCCCCCTCCAAATTGGCCCATCAAGACCTCTCTGAAACATGCCCACATCACAGGGAGAGGAAAATGACTGACATTATGGCTGACACTGGGTCCTGCTGTGGGGAGCACAGGGCCCTGGTAGGGGTTGTGTGCAAATCAGAAGCAGGACACCACTGACTGACATTCTGACATTCTGAAAGACAACTTGCAATGGAAGCACGTTTCATGGTGGGATGTATGGCCAGGCAGGAAGAAGGACTGACAGCTCTGACCATACTTACCAGCATGTGGAGACACACACACCCCTCAACACAAACTCCACACAACTCACCGGGTAGAATGCATTGACCCACACCTCAGTGAAATATCAGCAAAAGATACACTGTACTGGGTGCTGCTGTGTGAAGCACAGGGGCTCTCTTTGGACTTGTAGCCAAACAAACATCAGGATTTCACAGTCAGCCATCTTGCCATTGCTGTCACACCCCCTCACAGGGAAGCAGAGTCAAGAGGAAGGAAGTATGGGCACGCTGGGAAGGGGGGTGTAGCCAAGAGCATGATGGGAGTTGCAGTCACAGACAATCCCCAGCCACCCACATGGCCCAGCAAGCTCACACTGAACCATATACATAGAAAGAAGAAGCAGCCGGGTCACAGAAGACTGCACCACCAAAGTCAGTCACTAGTAGTATAGAATATTGCCCACCTCAAACGTTCTGCTGCCTGTAGAACGTGAATAAATACTTGAAAACAAATTGGATGAGAGGCAATATAATGGCACAAATAGCTCAAATACAACACAGAACAGATCAAAAATAGAGATGTATTATATCTTCCGTCTTTTATTGTTCTTGTTGTACTTCGTACAAAACAGTCAGCCAACGCGTTTCGCCCAAACACGGGCTTCTTCAGGGCAAAAATATTATGAGTGTAGGATATTTCTTTTGACGATCAGCAAACAGAAAAACGTCAAATCCGTCAAGCTAATGTGTAACGACAATGAGACACAATGACCTCAGAGACCCAAGAGTAAGCGATCTTTGTCTGAGGTTTTAATCGAACAGTGGTATTAGCCACGTCCAAAATAGAGTATCCGACACCGTCTCCGTACGTCGCGTCCCGTACCAAGACTGACAAGTATTACTTGTCAGTCTTGGTACGGGACGCGACGCCATTGCTGTCACACCCCCTCACAGGGAAGCAGAGTCAAGAGGGAGGAAGTATGGGCATGCTGGGAAGGGGGGTGTAGCCAAGAGCATGATGGGAGTTGCAGTCACAGACAATCCCTAGCCACCCACATGGCCCAGCAAGCTCACACTGAACCATGCTCGCTTCACAGGGAGTGGGAAGGGACTGACAAGATGTCTGACACTGGGCCTGAGAAATGATGTGGTTGACAATCACACATATGCACTGGCCAAACAAAACTCGGTCACACACACAGCCATTGCAGCCATATGTTAAAAATCATTGTCTGGGGATGCAGTGTCCAGGGGTGGCCTGGCCGGGCAGGGGAGGTGTGTCTTGCAGATGACAAATGTGGAGAGCCATATATGGTACATTGCAAAAAACACACAGGAACTCACATATACATAATTGACAGGGGACATCTGACAGTGAATGGAATGGACACACCAATATAGCCGACACCATAGCATGTTCGCATTCACACTCGGTGCAGTTGTGAGCTGCATTCCACTCCTACATCGTGCTGAAACAGGCATCCTTCACACAACACACCACTTACTGACATAGACACTGTAGACACAAGGTCAAACCTGGACAGCATTGGAGGAGACATGCTACTCACAGCAGCCAAACTGCAACACACACACCACCGGCCCTCACTGTCATGAACATTGAAAAGCCAGAGTGCTACCTTGCCTAATCCATGTCACCATGGAGGACATTGACAAGTCAAATCACATATGCACGTACAAAACTCAGCACCAGACTCATTATCGATTGTGACATCATCACTTGTATGAAATGAGATGGGAACTAGGAACACTGTATAAAAACACTTCCTCCAAAGAGATCACAGGCATATCGGACTGTGACCGTGTCGTACCAATACACCAATGTGGCACACAAAGACTAGCAAACTCTGCTACCACACATGCCCCAATAGTACAACATATCCCCAGTGGAATAGCACGTATGTCCTTGTTAAATCTCACATGTGTACAGGGATGACACACCGGTGTCAGCAACGTGATGGCCCTTGAGTAGTAATGGTCATGTACAGACAAATCTATCCATGAGCTGGGCATGCACACACTTCGACATGCACATTGAAATGTTTCAGTTTGGCTGGGCAATGTGCAACAACAATATCAATCTCTGTCCGTGACAACCCGGAACAATGCTGTGTACAGGCAGGCATCCGTTCGTACAGTAGAAAATGTCATGTTTGTGAACCATTGATGCCTGTAGAAACATAACTTACATTGTGTGTCTCTTCCAAACACAGGTGGTGCTGGGGACACAGCACCAAATGAAGAGGATTCCCAGTCACAGAGTCTGGTGGACACTGAGCTCTCTGGTTTGACTCTGTTCGTGTCCTCTTCGGATGACGACGAACAACCTGGCACCTCCGGTGTGAGTCATCATGCAGCACCAGCAGCACCAACATCTGCACCCCCTGTACCCACGCCTCCAGCATCTGGAAACAGACACCCCCGCCAACACGGACAGACCAAGGCCACAGAACACCCACAGCACAGGGACACAGGACCCCCCGGAAGCTACAGCCAACACCACCAGCAACACCACCCAAGGGGTCCCAGTGTCACCTGTGCGTGCCGCCGCTGGTCCTGCCCGTGTGGATAGGGGTGCTGGGAGGGGTGGGAGGCAGAGGGGGTCTGGCCTGCATGATGACCCCCAACTGGCACGCATCATAGATGTGTACCAGGATAGCACTGGAGGATTTGGCCAAGTAGTGGGGATCCTCAAGGACATACAACAGGAGCAGGCTGCCCACCATGCCCGCATGGAGGCAAAGTGGGATGCACTTACTGCGGTGCATCGGGACATACTCAAATGCCTCTGCCAGATCAGCACACCCATGTCCACACCTCCCTGTGTGGCCACACCATCTGTTGCCACACCATCTGCCAGTGCCACAGGGAGGGAGGAGGACTCTGGGGGAGAGTCCCCTGCACTTCAGAGGCCTGCACCTGAGGATCACCCCCCCAAGAAGAAGAGGGGTCGTCCGAAGAAGGAAATGTGAGACACAGATGTCCCTGCACATCCCCCAGGGCCTCTAAACCTGTTCTGGACAATGTTCTTTGTGCGCAACCCGTTCACCTTGTCCGATCTGACACAACTCGCCCACATGACATGGAGCGTTCATGTTGGTCCAATGTAGCAGATGACTGTGGACTTTACTCTGAACATTTCATCTACCAACACTTCCAACTCTACTGTGAACTTTGGATTTAAAACCCAATATACAGTACCCACCATCCTGTGCACTTTCCTCACACATGTTCGTAAATAAACTCACCAGTACACCATACTTGCCTCTGTTGTGATTCCAACTTGTCATGTGTCGTGGAGATGTTGATCTGCTAAACAACACAGTGCATGCCAAATACTACAACAATGTGACCACCGTCATGTGAGTCATGGTGATGTGACACATGTGAGGGAGACACACCACTATGGCACCACAACACATACTCACCATGGCCATGTTACTCATCCCACACAATGATGTTGACCTGAAACACATTGGTATGCACAGACACAACACCTATCCACAGTCAGTGGTAACAATCCAGTAGGTGAGGTAAGCAAATGTCAGTCAGATGTGGGTAGACAGACAACACACCTAACAAAGCATAGCACAGGTTCATTACACATCAGCAACATGTTTATTCCACAATAGTTGCAAGGCAATTGTACGTTACGGTGGGCACACGGTCAAAGAGTGTCTGAGAATTGAAGTCCAGGGGTGTGTGGCACATGACTTGATGGCAATTGACTACTCCCACACTGGTGTTGGATTCTGGGTGTTGGGAGTCAGTGTTGACCAAACAACAGGCAAAGTATCCTGGGAAGGACAGACACAAGACACAGTCAAAAGCACAGCAGAACAGGAGAGAAATGCAATACACATGCACAAAACATGTCACAAGAAACCTACACAGAAACAAGTTAGCAGTACTACACTATTGTGGAGTACAGACCACCTGAATGGACACATCACTGCACACATCCAGTCAAGTGGCACACATACACACTCAGACAGCAACAGCGTAGCCACAACACATTTCAGGCTAACTCCATACATTGACATAACAACCCTGTAAACTCACATTCAGTTGAAGAAGTTGTTGATGTGCTGTGTGCGGACGTCACCCTCCTCTTCATCATCACTGGCATCGTGTTCCAGGCCGGTATCCTCCACAGGTGGCGGAGGTCAGTCATCGCCATCCTGGATGAGAGGCACCTTCTTCCACACTGCCATGTTGTGTAGCATGCAGCATACAAGGATAATTTTGCACACCTTTGCAGGGTCATATGGGAGGGCCCCACCGGTCTTGTCCAGGCAGCAGAAGCGGCTTTTCAGGAGACCAAATGTCCGCTCAATCACCCTCCTGCTCCGACCATGTGGCTCATTGTAGCGCATCTCAGCTGGTTCACAGGGTTCCTGAGGGGTGTCAGCAACCACGGCATGTTGGGGTATCCAGAGTCACCTACACACAAACAATTGAACAATTAGCTGAGTTTTGTTGGAGTGCGGAATACAACATTGCCAAACACACACAATGGTAAACAGTCAGTACACACCGACAAGCCAGGCACGCTGGTCTGGCATCTGTGACATCAGCGTTGCAATGCGACTACTCCTCATGATGTAGGCATCGTGCGCAGAACCGGGGAAACATGCACACATATGTGTGATACACTTGTCTGCAAGTCATACCACCAGAGCATTGATCGAGTGGAAATGTTTCCTGTTCCGGTATGCCTGCTCATGTGCCTGTGGTGGTATCAGGGCCACATGTGTACCATCAATAGATCCGATGACGTTCGGCATCCTCCCCAGTGTATAAAAGGCATCCTTTATTTCAGGGAGTTGAGCTGGGCTAGGGAACTTGATGTACAGGTCAAGGAAATTCAACATCCCCTCCAAGACATTGCGTGGCACACGATTAAACATTGTTTGCGACATACCACCAGCAGTAGCCACAGTGTACTGGAAGGTACCAGTAGCAAAGAAGTGCAGGGCTGCCATCACCTTCACCTCTGGGGTCAGTGCTGTAGGGTATGTCCGGCCAGGTAGCAGATGTGGCGCCAACTGCTCCGCCAAATCCTCAATCAGTGGTGAAGCGGTACCGTCGGATGCAGTCACGTTCCTGCATGGTTTCAAGGTCTGGGAACGGTCGATGGACAGCTGGTGCCCTGAAGAACAGAGATGGACAAAGGAAGATTGCCGATTCATCCACCCATGTGGCCATGACCAAGCAAAATATCACATGATACATCATGACAATACACAATGTACTGAGGTGTGTGCTGTTGGGCATGGACACATATGTCACCTACATGGACATCACCTCACATCTCAAGTCCACATGTCCACATAAGTCCCATGTAGTGCAATGGCCAATCATTGGGCTGTGTCACCCTACCTATGTACTGCTGTGACGTTACAAACATACACCACAGTGACAAGTGAGGCCTGATGTCTCCCAGGCATCACAGATCTTTGCCATGCAGATACCCAGGGTCCCTGTATTTCCACATCGACACTGGCATGACATGGCTTATCACGTACACGCCACAAGGCAAGCGTGAGTCCCACAGGTAGTGGCCACTGTTGTCTCTGCAGGCCCTACTTGTACGTCTCTTAGACACACACACAACATCAAGGTTGCTGCACAAACCACATGGATGTGGAGACTGTCTCCCATTGGGCACATTTGATCAGCCACATCTGAGACACAACATGCACATAGACTGTGGGTGTACATCAGAATTGTGGCTACAGGTCTCACTGTGACGTACATGCCATCACCCCCAGGACTCAGGGTGTATGTGACATGTCTTAAACATATCCAACCTGCAACTGTGTCCATGACTCATGCCCATAACTGTACAGTTGCACATCACAGTGGTAATGTGCACAAAACACAAAGGATTCTGCCCCCATGAACACGTGCAAAGCCTGGGAGTGGCTGAACAAAAGTGCCACACAACAAACCAAATGTGTGCACATGTGTCCCTGGCAAATAATTGTGTGTTGAAGCCGTCAAATAGTCACACCAATGAGCTCCGACGCGGGTGACAATGCATACGCATTGCACGGTTCATGACCGAGCCATACGTACGCTTTGCCATTGACTGCAATGAGGTTCGACGCGGGTGACAATGCGTACGCATTGCACGGTTCATGACCGAGCCGTGCGTACACTTTGCAATTGACTGCAATGAGGTCCGACGCGGGTGACTATCATGCATGCGCGTCGGGCAGGCATGGTCCGAGACAGGCGTACGCCTTGGCCATTGAATCGTATGGAGACGGGTGCATGTGTATTTTCAAAATACGCATTGTACAGTCAGTTGACCGAGCCGGGCGCACCCATTGGCTCTGGACTGTCATGGAGACAGATGCAGATTCAAAACTTGTACGAGTTGTGCGCTGGAAATTCCGTTGGATGCCTACAACAATGTTGCAATTCCTAGGGTTTTATGAAGGTGAAGATTTGAACGATGCGGAAGACGTGTACAAGTCGTAAATTTCCATGGATTGGCCAGATTCATAGAATGCAACCGTGTTGGACCTATCACTGGGGACACATGGCACAGAGTCTGCCTCTGCAGCACAGATATAAGGCTGGCTGGCCCCCAGGGAGCTCACTTGCCTGCACTACATGCTACTGGACCACATCCCTGCTACCACTGCTGCTGTCTCTGCATCCTCTTATCAAAACAAGGGGGTAACCCAAACTAACCCTCTGGCATCTGGGTAAATAAACACAATTATATAGAGATAATAATGCCTCGGGATAGATAATATGTTATACAATAAGCTGAGGAGATAGTTCAGTTATCTCTTCCTATGAGCTTTTTTATTCTCTCTGAAAAATCTATACTATATTTAAATCAAACAGTCAACAGGCAATTCCACAAAGTATATATGTCAATTCTTTAAGCTGATTGCTTTGAATTTATTATACATTTTACCTGATCTGTACAACTCATCATCTTTTTTTTATATTTTATATATGTACAAACATTTATATCACAAAAATCTATGTATAATATTTACATTCACAGAGACAAACAAGCATATATATTTACACCTTTCTCATTGCCCCAATAATCAATCAGGATGCTCCTAAAAATATTTCACCTAAGCATTCCTTTAAACAGAAGATCACTCCTTAAGAGGTAATTCTAGACCCTATTACTCAAGCCTCAACCTTATTGAAATACTCTTAACTTATTTTACAGTATTTTTAAATTTGCACGAGTGTCTTCACTGTAACTGTCGACGCGTTTCAGCCTCAAAAACCTCAGGCCTCATCAGGACTAGGGCAGTTGAATGTGTAGTTCTTTCAAAAATTCAACCTAAAAAATCAAATATAACTTTTTATCCATATATACAGTCTTATATACACCGAGGAACATAATACAACATATGTCTAAAGTCAATTCCTGGAGTGGCAGACTTCTAGCAATTCACTAATCAACACACCCAAATGTGTTTTAAAGAAGAGACAAACAAAGTGCTATTATATCGTGTAATATATCACGAAAGAAAGTGAAGTGTATTTAAAAGAAACTTCCACCAAAAACTACTCTTCGTAAATTCATCCCATTCACACTCGTTTAAAACTATATCTAACAAAATACCGAAAATATGTACCAATTCTCAGCAATTTCACTCTGGCTACACGGACGTGATATTCTTTTTTTATATATATATCTCTTGGGTCGCTGAAAACCAAAAAATTATATATTAAACACAAAATTCCTTAGTCAATAACCCAATAAAGGTTAGTAAGTATTATTCACTTACTCATAAACGACAGTATAAGTCCACCACCTCTGCGTTTTGGATTCGAATAATCCTTTAAGCCAATCCACTTTAACTTTTTCTTCGAGTTCACCACAACCACGGAAAAATCAGGAAATTAATCTGCATAATTCCTTGCCTAAATCACATTTATATCTCTATAATAGTCCATAGTGGTTCGTACCTTCTATATATCACAACTCCAGGGGCGGCTAAATCTGTCACATTCTCTTCTTAGGTAAGCAAAAACCTTTTAAACTCGCCACTGGGGAGAAAAATTTAATAAATAAAGTACTATTCCAAATACTTCCTCCCGTACCTAATGTTTTTGTTTATGTTATTCGATGGATCGCACAGCATATCATACCATCACAATCTCTTCCGTCCGCATTAAACTTCAACCGTCTCCACGTCGCCTACTCCACACGTAGAAAATCACTTGACGCAGAGAGACGTTTATATGCGGAAGCAAAAACCATCGACACTATAAAAGGACCTAGGTTCTAGTAAATAAACAATGAGAGGAGACTACAGGTGTCAGGGTCAAGAAAACGTTGGCCTGAAGTGCTTGCACAGGAACAGAGATGCTAGTTCCCAACTCCTGCTACAAGGCAACCAGAGTTCCAGTAATATTCACCTGGACTCCGCACTACCCTGCAGGGGGAAGGGGGAAGTGGATAAAATAATAAACCAAGAAGAGACTGGTCCTGAAACTCCGGCTCTTCACTATTCTTCTCCGCTTCTTCTTAGTGTTGATGTCAGCTCTTGTTAGTGAGAACCTTAAACAAGAAGACGACACAATGACTTCCTTGCTCCCTTCTGCTTCTAAACTCTCTCTCTCTCTCTCTTGGTGTTTTCACCTACCCTGGGTTTCAAGCTCTGTGCCCCTCTTCTGTAAGTTTGTCTTGTTGTGTAGTGTAATTTCTTTCCATTCTTTTTCTGCGATTCTGGATGCTTCCTTCCCACTCTTGTCTCTACAAAACAACCTTCTATTAATTCTTTCTCATTATCTTTTTCTCTTTTTGAATATTATTTTAACTAGAAATTTATTATTTTGGGCTTACTTCTAGAGTGGTTATTTCTAGCTGTCCTCTTCTTCCATGTATTCTTCTTGTAGTGTCAGTCTTACTCTATACTGTTCTTGCGCTAAACTTGTATATCTCTTGCTTTTCCTTCTCTCTAGTTTCCTTGTTCAGGAGAACTGGGGTGAGTTTATTTATTATATTGTTTATTTCTACTCTCTATATTAACACGTCTGTTTATTTCCTCAGGGCGTTTTACTGATGACTTGGATAATCAGGTACGTCGTCTATGCATTCTCTTCTGTCATATACTTTACATTCTGACTCCTATGCCCCTCAAAAGTACTTAGCTTCGGTCTTCTTGTTCTGTCACAGGATGGCGCCAAAGACCTCCGACTATCTGCTTGAGGACCCCGAAGATGCTTCGGAAAATCTCACGAAGGTAAGAGTGAATTCTTCGTCTTTTCTGTCTCTGTGAAACATCGAAATTCTCTTCCGTAATACTCTCGGAATCGTGTAGGGTTCTGACTTGGATAACTATTTAGTTGCTCTGACGCTATTAACTAACTCTTCTGGTGCTCTCTTATTTTTACTCAGGAACTCTAACTTCGAACTGCTCTCTCTCTGAATTACCTCAGTGAAGTGCGCATTCCTCTTGGAGCGCGTGCCTCACCTAACCTCGGAACACCTGTGGGGAGAAAGACTAGACTGCCGCTATGCTTCCAGCGCGGCCGCCATCTTGGAATTCCTCTTTCTATTTAATTCTGTCCATGAATTGTTCTTTGCCCATCGATTCAGTCTTGGGCGGCAGAAAGACCCCAACGTTGCCCCCATTATCGCCTCTTTGTCCTCCGGAGGCCTGACAGTACCCCCAACAAAGGAGGTCCTCTCATTCCTGGTTTGGTTGGGAATCTTTGATGAAATGATTTCACCAATCTAGGAGCATGAACATCTGATTCTAGTTCCCAAGACCGCTCCTCAGGCCCATAGCCCCTCCAGTCAATCAAGTAGTATAGCTTTCCCTTTACCACCTTGGAATCCAGAATTTCTTTCACTTCATACTCTACCCCTGATTCTAACTGAATGGGTTTTGGTGTCAATTCACTGCGTAAGCCTGCTGATGCCTTTTTTAACAAAGAAACATGAAAAACAGGATGAATCTTCAACTTAGGAGGTAATTTTAACTGGTAGTTAACTGGTGAGGTTTTCTCTTCAATCAGATATGGTCCTATGAATCTGGGCTGAAATTTCCTGTTTCCTTTCAGTCTAAGGTTCTTTGTGCTTAACCAGACTCTATCTCCTTTTTCTAGGGAAGGACCCTCTCGTCTCTTTTTATCTGCATGTTGTTTGTATATCTGTTTTGCCTGTTCTAAATTTTGTTTAGCAGTTTGATGGACTTGATCCAGATGGGACACCAAATCTTTTACTGCTGGAACTGAGATATCCGTTTGCCTAATAGTTGCATTTGGGTGTCTTCCATAATTTAAATAAAATGGGGAATAGCCTGTCGAGACATTTTTGGCGTTGTTATGTGCGAACTCTGCCGCCCATAACAACTCTGACCACTCTCCTTCTTGCTTCAGAAGGAACAACCTCAAATACTGCTCTAACTCCTGATTCGCTCTCTCTGTTTGCCCGTCTGTCTCTGGATGATAGCTAGTTGAGTACTTGGCTTCCATTCCCAAACCACCCACAAAGGCCTTCCAAAAATGAGATACAAATTGTGTTCCCCTATCAGAAATAATGACTTTAGGGACCCCATGTATTTTTACAATTTGTGTACTAAAGTGGTGGGCTAACTGTTTGGTTGTAGGAATTCCCTTCAGGGCCATAAAGTGTGCCATCTTAGAAAATGCATCTACGAACACTAGAATAGTGTTATAACCCAAACTTGAAGGTAAATCCACTATTAAATCTAATGTAACCGTATGCCATGGATATGGTGGAGTGGGTAGAGGTTGCAACAACCCCTTGGGGGCCTGCCGTTCCGATTTTCCCTGTGCGCAGATCTCACAAGTTCTAACGTACTCCTCTATGTCTCGGGTCATATGTGGCCACCAATAATGTCTCTTGATTAACTCTTCTGTCTTTGTTTCTCCTTTGTGTCCTGCCAAAAGATTGTCGTGACATTCAGTCATCACCTGATTCCGTAACTCCTGAGTTGGCAAGTACAGAGCTTCCTTAAAATAAGGCAACTGTTGCTGAACTTTTCTTCCTTCGTCTTCCTCAACCCATTCTTGTATTTCCTCTGGGCTCATTTGTTTGAGGATCTGCTCCTTTAAATCAGAAGATATCGTAGCTCCAATAATTTTTTCACCCGGGATTATAGTTTGATCTTTGATTTGATTCTTCTGGTCATTTGTTCCCAATCTGGATAGAGCGTCAGCTTTCCCATTCTGGGCTCCTGGCCTATAGGTAATCACGAAATCGTAGTCCGCAAAGTACAATGACCAACGGAGTTGTCTTGGCGTTAGTGTTCGGGCATGCAATCAGTCCTTAGCACACGTCCTTTTTATCAGACATAAAGTTATTTCGTGTTTTCACAATTACAGTACAAATCAGTTGGTAGAAGAAATATATTAGTCTCCTCTTATGGGTGGTTCTTTATTCATTAGGTGTCTTCCGTGCGATACACAACATCCAGCCAACACGTGTTTCGTCGCAACAAGGGAATGTAGTCCCGCGACTTTTTCAAGGCTGTGTTACAAAAGAAATTGAGAACCTATATAGTACATAACTTGAAAACATGTACTTAATGGCAATGCCAAAGCAACTTGGTGGTGAAACTCAAGAACCGACTATCAACGGGTGAGCAAGTAGTCCATTGCAAAGATACTACGCAATGATACGTATAACATTTCTTATTTAAAGCAATCTTAGTATAAACATATTTATATATGATTCTAATAGGAATGGAGAGAGCTGGAAGTGCTGAAGTGAGGAAATACGCTAAAAAACCAAAGCTAATCATAATTGTGAGTGGCAAAACCCACGTGAACAGTTTCGTGGTGTGATGTGGCTAGGTTCAATTCAATGTGTTTAAGACCAGACGAGGTGCGTCTATATGTGTGCTCATGCGAAGATCTATTGTGTGCCATATATCAGTGAAGACAAACGTGAACGTGAAATCGAGAGTCATCCGGTCATAGCTACCTATTCTTTGCTTGGTAAGGTATTTCTGTAAAAAATGATGAACATATCCTTATTTAGTTCTCGTTAAGGGGACTCAGAATATCCAGAACCGAAAATAAACATGGGCAGTTTTTGTTAAAGTAAAAACACCTACTTATTAAGTGGTGATAATTCCAAACCACCTATGGTTTCAGTAGTAGTGGCATCAGTATCTTCCTCAGTATTTGTTCATTGGTCAGGTTCAATAAAGTTATTCTCAGTACTGTGAAAAATAAGTTAAACGAGTTACTTAACCTATATCACATGCTGTATACTAATTCTAACGTCGTTGTACGGTGTGTTGTATTAATAACGCAAGAGGCTGAGCTTGACTTAAAAACTCAGTCCTTATGTATGGATAGGATTGGTTAAAGAGATATTGAAAACCGAAATTCGGCTGTCCTAAAAGATGATAAAATCGTCTTTCCAGTATAGTAGCTATGAGTTAATTGCGCGCATTTGTAAGCGCAGGCTCATAATGAAACGAAAAACCATCATTGGCTACTACTCAGTTATCAGAATGTATTCTTAAAGAATTCATCATCCCATTTCGAAAAAGGTGTTAGACGTAAAGAAATGATTGTATATATCCACATGTGAAGTACGTTGATGCGGAGTGTAAACAAGCCTTGATCACTATCTGTCCTCAATCTAAAGTGAACCTGTTTATATTTTAAAATAGCGTAAGCCCCCAATTAGTGCCTAAAAGGCTCTGTTGATTCATCGTGACATGACTCGTATCATAAACGGAAACCCGACCAAAATAAGGGATAAGGTTTCTACACTGTCGTATCTGCTCACTGGGTAAATGTTCCTAGTAAACTAAAACGCGTAAGGAACGCAAGCTACGCTTACCTTATTTGACTGTAGAACGAGCCGAAATAGTGCCCGTCGCTGGTTTCCCGTTTGAAGTGTTTGCATGCGTGTGGCTTACCTGGTGATTATGTTTCCGGTTTAGGAACGTGAAGCGTAATCACGTGACTAGTTTCATTGCGTACCTCTTCCCATGCCGTAAATAGAAAAGGGACTTAGGTGAAATAGCAAATACTGCGGCCATTTTAAAGCTATGTATTGTATCCTAGAGTTAATGCTAATATCTATTTTATAGATCTCTCCAGCTATTAGAAACAGTACAAGAGAATCTGAAATAAAGAATAAAACAAATAATTCGAACAGTGTGAAATGAAACGTATTGTAAAACATCTATACCATAAGTATCCATGAGTTAATTAACATCATGTGTTCCACAACTGTGATTAAACAGAAAAGTTGCAAATTGGAAAAAACATACAATTCAACTATAATATATACATCAGCATATGAATAGATATGTATACCGTATGACATTTTCATTTGAGTTTTAATACTGAGCATACCCGTGTGTAGTAGTGGTGTGGGTAGAATAACCCATGACATATTGTGTGGTGAATCTTGGCAATAAGGAACTGTTTGAATATGTCTGTGTATGCGGTAACTAGAATCTAAGTACTAGGGGTCTCACCTTCCTAGAAAGTAGTGTAGTTCATGGTCAATGTTAAGACCATGTTCCACACTGCGCATTTTTAAAATCCATTGAGCCTCTCTTTGCCTCAGTGTCAGTTCTCTGTTTCCTCCTCTGCGACTACTTGGGACATGTTCTATTCCATAGAATTTGAATGTGCGGTTACCTGTTTGTGCATGGCAAGTAGACATGTGCGCTGCTAGTGGGTATCTCATGTCTCCCTGTTTGATTGCTCTAGTATGTTCCCCTATGCGGTCCCGCAAGGGTCTGATTGTGCTACCAATGTAGTATTTGTCACATTTGCATTGTATTATATATACTACAAATTTGGTTAGACAGTTAATGTTAGAGTTTATTTTGTATTTCCTTCCCCCTGGTCCCAAAAATTCAGTCTTACGATCATCAGCCCATTTGCACGAGCTACAATGACCGCACGTGTAGAAGCCACATGAATACTGGCTAAACCAATTAGTTGTGGTGATTGTTTTTGGGTAGCTAGGACTCAGTAGGTTCCTCAGTGAGACCCCTCTCCTGTATGTTATGTTGGGGTTGTCTGTAATGAACTCCCTAAGGGTATTGTCTGCCTTTAGTAAGTGCCAGTGTCTGTTGAGGCTCCTTTTTAAAACTACCGACCAATTGTTGTAACCGGTAATCAGTCTGATTTTTTGATCATTATCATCCTGTTTGGGTTTGTCCTTCAATGTTTCGAGTTGGGTTATTTTGTCTATTCTTTCTTCCGCTTTCTTCAGTAAAGGTTTACTGTAACCCCTCCTTTTGAACCTGGTTAGTATTCCTTTTTTCTGTGTCTGAAATTCATCATCCCTACTACAATTACGTCTGGTTCTAGTCAGTTCTCCAAATGGGATAGAACGTATTTGGTGATAGGGATGTGCGCTACTAGCATGCAACAGAGTTACAAGCTGTTGCCTTGCGGTACAGTCTACTCTCAATTTTGCTGTTGTATATATATAGTTCCACATCTAGAAATGATATGTGCGTTTTGCTGTGTTCCATGGTGAATCTTATATTGCAATCGTTGTTGTTAAGAAATTCAAAAAAACTTAAGAGTTTGGTATTCGTCCCTGTCCAGATCATAATACAATCGTCTATATAGCGACCCCAAAATAGAATAGAGTCGTTATATTCGGCACCCAATGGGCCCCAGATTCTCGTCTCCTCGAACCAACCCATAAAGAGGTTGGCATACGAGGGAGAAAATCTGGAGCCCATCGCTACTCCCTGTGTTTGTCTAAACCATTGTTGTTTGAAGAGAAACACATTGTTGTCCAATATTAGTTCTATCATTTCAATGAGCATTTCTGTATGGTTCCAGGAGCTAGCAGCCCTTCTGTTCAACATCCTTTTGACTGCTCTAATGCCAATATCTCTTTTTATACTGGTGTATAGAGCGGTTACATCCAGTGTGACCATAGTCATGTTATCTTCCCAGTTTAGGTCAGCTAAGGTACTCAGAATATGTTTAGTGTCCCTTATATATGAAGCTAAGTTAGTTACTAAAGGCTTCAGAAAGATGTCTACGTATTCAGATATCCTTTCTGTCGGACCACCTATCCCCGATATTATAGGTCTACCAGGTGGGAAAGGAAGTTTCTTATGTACTTTTGGTACAGTGTAAATACATGGGTATCTTGGTCGATCAACTTTTAGATAGGTGAATTCATTATCATCAAGCAGTCCCTGTTCTTGCCATTTTTTTAGTTGAGTGTTGATATACTTGGTTAGCACCCAAATAGGATTGCCTGTTAAGGTTTCATAGCAATCTGGGTCACCCAATTGGGTCAGTATTTCTTGTTCATAGTCTGCGCTGCGCATGACCACCATATTTCCCCCTTTGTCAGCCTCCCTGATTGTTAAGTCCTTGTTGTTACTAAGTGTTCTGAGTGCTAGTCTTTCTTGTTGTGTGAGATTGTCTTTCTTCATACGTGAGGCTGTGTTCTTGATGTCATGTTTGTCTAGTTCAGCCGTGACCAATTTATAAAACAAGTCTATGTTGTTTCCTGCTGTGAGTGTAGGTGTCCATTTTGATTTTTCTTTTAACTTGCTAGTGATACTGTAATCCGGGTCAATGTTTAGGTCTCTCATTATTATGTCTGTTGAAATTATTTCGTCTTCACAATCAGTTAGGGATAGTAACAATCTGGTGTCTAGTAGATCCTGTATTGTTTGTTCATTAGGTAATAATAGACCAAGATTTTGCTGCATGTCTTTATTTGCCACTTTGTTCAATTCGAAATGCTTCTTCAGTTTGATACGTCTTGTAAACTTAAACAAATCAATTTTGGTTGTGCATATGTCACCAATGCTACTGGGGCAAAAGCTCATCCCTTTAGATAATACGGACACCATATCATTAGTAAGCTCTAAATCAGACAGATTCATAACTGATAAATCATTCATTTTCTCACATTCCATGATCTGGTCCTCACCCCGGGACGTTCCGTTTCTCTTGCCCCCTCGTTTTCCCCTCCTTGTTTTTCTCCCTGAATTGGTCTGCGATTTTCTCTGTTGCCTTTTTTTATGCGTCTGACCTCTAATAAAAAACTGGTTTCGTTGGAGACATTACCCGTAGCTTCTGCTCTTTCCGGATCACTATCACTAGTCAGATCTGTATCTAGTGAGGTGGTGCTAGAGTGAGCTGATTTGCCCTCCCCCGTTTTGGTGGGTATTGTTTTGGGAATCAGGTGATCATACTTTTTAGCAAAAGTAAAAATTCTACCACTAGCATAATCCCGTTCATCTCTTTTTATTTTTCTCATTTTCCGCTGTTTGATATCAGCGACATGTCGTTCTATGATCTCATTTAGAATTAAGTAGTTTTTGGTCATTACCTCCGGTAAATTGAGGTCTTTTATTTCTGTTTCTAACGTTTCGATGTCTTTCTGCAATTTAGGATTGACCACTCCAGAAAAGAGGGTATGAAAGAAAAATTCTTGAGACTTGAAAAGATGAGACTTAGTGAAATGTCCAGGTGGTGGGATGCAGCGACCTTGAGACAATACATAAAAGTAAAAAGGGTACCTAGGGGACTAAGATCCCAAATAATACCCACATATGAAGACTTGGAAGCAGACTTATTGGCAGACTGGGAAAAGGAACTCAACAATAATTCAAATAGACTGATGGAGATCCTAATTGAAAACTGTGATAGGAAGGTTGCTAAATTGCAGAAAGACATCGAAACGTTAGAAACAGAAATAAAAGACCTCAATTTACCGGAGGTAATGACCAAAAACTACTTAATTCTAAATGAGATCATAGAACGACATGTCGCTGATATCAAACAGCGGAAAATGAGAAAAATAAAAAGAGATGAACGGGATTATGCTAGCGGTAGAATTTTTACTTTTGCTAAAAAGTATGATCACCTGATTCCCAAAACAATACCCACCAAAACGGGGGAGGGCAAATCAGCTCACTAGCACCACCTCACTAGATACAGATCTGACTAGTGATAGTGATCCGGAAAGAGCAGAAGCTACGGGTAATGTCTCCAACGAAACCAGTTTTTTATTAGAGGTCAGACGCATAAAAAAAGGCAACAGAGAAAATCGCAGACCAATTCAGGGAGAAAAACAAGGAGGGGAAAACGAGGGGGCAAGAGAAACGGAACGTCCCGGGGTGAGGACCAGATCATGGAATGTGAGAAAATGAATGATTTATCAGTTATGAATCTGTCTGATTTAGAGCTTACTAATGATATGGTGTCCGTATTATCTAAAGGGATGAGCTTTTGCCCCAGTAGCATTGGTGACATATGCACAACCAAAATTGATTTGTTTAAGTTTACAAGACGTATCAAACTGAAGAAGCATTTCGAATTGAACAAAGTGGCAAATAGAGACATGCAGCAAAATCTTGGTCTATTATTACCTAATGAACAAACAATACAGGATCTACTAGACACCAGATTGTTACTATCCCTAACTGATTGTGAAGACGAAATAATTTCAACAGACATAATAATGAGAGACCTAAACATTGACCCGGATTACAGTATCACTAGCAAGTTAAAAGAAAAATCAAAATGGACACCTACACTCACAGCAGGAAACAACATAGACTTGTTTTATAAATTGGTCACGGCTGAACTAGACAAACATGACATCAAGAACACAGCCTCCCGTATGAAGAAAGACAATCTCACACAACAAGAAAGACTAGCACTCAGAACACTTAGTAACAACAAGGACTTAACAATCAGGGAGGCTGACAAAGGGGGAAATATGGTGGTCATGCGCAGCGCAGACTATGAACAAGAAATACTGACCCAATTGGGTGACCCAGATTGCTATGAAACCTTAACAGGCAATCCTATTTGGGTGCTAACCAAGTATATCAACACTCAACTAAAAAAATGGCAAGAACAGGGACTGCTTGATGATAATGAATTCACCTATCTAAAAGTTGATCGACCAAGATACCCATGTATTTACACTGTACCAAAAGTACATAAGAAACTTCCTTTCCCACCTGGTAGACCTATAATATCGGGGATAGGTGGTCCGACAGAAAGGATATCTGAATACGTAGACATCTTTCTGAAGCCTTTAGTAACTAACTTAGCTTCATATATAAGGGACACTAAACATATTCTGAGTACCTTAGCTGACCTAAACTGGGAAGATAACATGACTATGGTCACACTGGATGTAACCGCTCTATACACCAGTATAAAAAGAGATATTGGCATTAGAGCAGTCAAAAGGATGTTGAACAGAAGGGCTGCTAGCTCCTGGAACCATACAGAAATGCTCATTGAAATGATAGAACTAATATTGGACAACAATGTGTTTCTCTTCAAACAACAATGGTTTAGACAAACACAGGGAGTAGCGATGGGCTCCAGATTTTCTCCCTCGTATGCCAACCTCTTTATGGGTTGGTTCGAGGAGACGAGAATCTGGGGCCCATTGGGTGCCGAATATAACGACTCTATTCTATTTTGGGGTCGCTATATAGACGATTGTATTATGATCTGGACAGGGACGAATACCAAACTCTTAAGTTTTTTTGAATTTCTTAACAACAACGATTGCAATATAAGACTCACCATGGAACACAGCAAAACGCACATATCATTTCTAGATGTGGAACTATATATATACAACAGCAAAATTGAGAGTAGACTGTACCGCAAGGCAACAGCTTGTAACTCTCTGTTGCATGCTAGTAGCGCACATCCCTATCACCAAATACGTTCTATCCCATTTGGAGAACTGACTAGAACCAGACGTAATTGTAGTAGGGATGATGAATTTCAGACACAGAAAAAAGGAATACTAACCAGGTTCAAAAGGAGGGGTTACAGTAAACCTTTACTGAAGAAAGCGGAAGAAAGAATAGACAAAATAACCCAACTCGAAACATTGAAGGACAAACCCAAACAGGATGATAATGATCAAAAAATCAGACTGATTACCGGTTACAACAATTGGTCGGTAGTTTTAAAAAGGAGCCTCAACAGACACTGGCACTTACTAAAGGCAGACAATACCCTTAGGGAGTTCATTACAGACAACCCCAACATAACATACAGGAGAGGGGTCTCACTGAGGAACCTACTGAGTCCTAGCTACCCAAAAACAATCACCACAACTAATTGGTTTAGCCAGTATTCATGTGGCTTCTACACGTGCGGTCATTGTAGCTCGTGCAAATGGGCTGATGATCGTAAGACTGAATTTTTGGGACCAGGGGGAAGGAAATACAAAATAAACTCTAACATTAACTGTCTAACCAAATTTGTAGTATATATAATACAATGCAAATGTGACAAATACTACATTGGTAGCACAATCAGACCCTTGCGGGACCGCATAGGGGAACATACTAGAGCAATCAAACAGGGAGACATGAGATACCCACTAGCAGCGCACATGTCTACTTGCCATGCACAAACAGGTAACCGCACATTCAAATTCTATGGAATAGAACATGTCCCAAGTAGTCCCAGAGGAGGAAACAGAGAACTGACACTGAGGCAAAGAGAGGCTCAATGGATTTTAAAAATGCGCAGTGTGGAACATGGTCTTAACATTGACCATGAACTACACTACTTTCTAGGAAGGTGAGACCCCTAGTACTTAGATTCTAGTTACCGCATACACAGACATATTCAAACAGTTCCTTATTGCCAAGATTCACCACACAATATGTCATGGGTTATTCTACCCACACCACTACTACACACGGGTATGCTCAGTATTAAAACTCAAATGAAAATGTCATACGGTATACATATCTATTCATATGCTGATGTATATATTATAGTTGAATTGTATGTTTTTTCCAATTTGCAACTTTTCTGTTTAATCACAGTTGTGGAACACATGATGTTAATTAACTCATGGATACTTATGGTATAGATGTTTTACAATACGTTTCATTTCACACTGTTCGAATTACTTGTTTTATTCTTTATTTCAGATTCTCTTGTACTGTTTCTAATAGCTGGAGAGATCTATAAAATAGATATTAGCATTAACTCTAGGATACAATACATAGCTTTAAAATGGCCGCAGTATTTGCTATTTCACCTAAGTCCCTTTTCTATTTACGGCATGGGAAGAGGCACGCAATGAAACTAGTCACGTGATTACGCTTCACGTTCCTAAACCGGAAACATAATCACCAGGTAAGCCACACGCATGCAAACACTTCAAACGGGAAACCAGCGACGGGCACTATTTCGGCTCGTTCTACAGTCAAATAAGGTAAGCGTAGCTTGCGTTCCTTACGCGTTTTAGTTTACTAGGAACATTTACCCAGTGAGCAGATACGACAGTGTAGAAACCTTATCCCTTATTTTGGTCGGGTTTCCGTTTATGATACGAGTCATGTCACGATGAATCAACAGAGCCTTTTAGGCACTAATTGGGGGCTTACGCTATTTTAAAATATAAACAGGTTCACTTTAGATTGAGGACAGATAGTGATCAAGGCTTGTTTACACTCCGCATCAACGTACTTCACATGTGGATATATACAATCATTTCTTTACGTCTAACACCTTTTTCGAAATGGGATGATGAATTCTTTAAGAATACATTCTGATAACTGAGTAGTAGCCAATGATGGTTTTTCGTTTCATTATGAGCCTGCGCTTACAAATGCGTGCAATTAACTCATAGCTACTATACTGGAAAGACGATTTTATCATCTTTTAGGACAGCCGAATTTCGGTTTTCAATATCTCTTTAACCAATCCTATCCATACATAAGGACTGAGTTTTTAAGTCAAGCTCAGCCTCTTGCGTTATTAATACAACACACCGTACAACGACGTTAGAATTAGTATACAGCATGTGATATAGGTTAAGTAACTCGTTTAACTTATTTTTCACAGTACTGAGAATAACTTTATTGAACCTGACCAATGAACAAATACTGAGGAAGATACTGATGCCACTACTACTGAAACCATAGGTGGTTTGGAATTATCACCACTTAATAAGTAGGTGTTTTTACTTTAACAAAAACTGCCCATGTTTATTTTCGGTTCTGGATATTCTGAGTCCCCTTAACGAGAACTAAATAAGGATATGTTCATCATTTTTTACAGAAATACCTTACCAAGCAAAGAATAGGTAGCTATGACCGGATGAATCTCGATTTCACGTTCACGTTTGTCTTCACTGATATATGGCACACAATAGATCTTCGCATGAGCACACATATAGACGCACCTCGTCTGGTCTTAAACACATTGAATTGAACCTAGCCACATCACACCACGAAACTGTTCACGTGGGTTTTGCCACTCACAATTATGATTAGCTTTGGTTTTTTAGCGTATTTCCTCACTTCAGCACTTCCAGCTCTCTCCATTCCTACTAGAATCATATATAAATATGTTTATACTAAGATTGCTTTAAATAAGAAATGTTATACGTATCATTGCGTAGTATCTTTGCAATGGACTACTTGCTCACCCGTTGATAGTCGGTTCTTGAGTTTCACCACCAAGTTGCTTTGGCATTGCCATTAAGTACATGTTTTCAAGTTATGTACTATATAGGTTCTCAATTTCTTTTGTAACACAGCCTTGAAAAAGTCGCGGGACTACATTCCCTTGTTGCGACGAAACACGTGTTGGCTGGATGTTGTGTATCGCACGGAAGACACCTAATGAATAAAGAACCACCCATAAGAGGAGACTAATATATTTCTTCTACCAACTGATTTGTACTGTAATTGTGAAAACACGAAATAACTTTATGTCTGATAAAAAGGACGTGTGCTAAGGACTGATTGCACAACTGTTTAGAGCTAAGGCTCTGTCTTCTGGGAAGTCAGGCGGTACTTCCCACCTTTTAGCACCGTCATACTACTTAAGCCAATAGATAACGCATGCGAAGTTTCCCTGTGGCGCCGTTACCTAAACCCAAAACCCCAGTGACAGTTTAGTGTTCGGGCAGACTTCAAAAACTTCAAATTTCTGTGGTCGGTGAAGACTGTCACTTGATGCTGAGCCCCCATGAGATAGTGTCGCCACTCTTTAAACGCATCCTTGATTGCCAGTAACTCTTTCTCTGTTATGGTGTAATTTATCTCTGCAGATGTTAGTTTTCGTGATCTGTAGGCGACTGGATGTAATTGACCTGTTACCTTATGCCGTTGGGATAATACCCCTCCAACTGCCAGATCTGAAGCGTCCGTTTCCACGTAAAAAGGTTCAGTAGGGTCCGCGTGTAGGAGTATCGGTGCGGTAGTGAAGTCTTTTTTTAGGAGTTGAAAGGCCCTTTCTGTTTCTTCCGTCCATTCAAAACGCACTCCTTTTCTCAGTAGACGCGTCAGGGGTAATATTTTTCGTGAAAATTCACTTATAAATCTTCGATAGAAGTTCGCGAACCCGATGAAACTCTGGACTTCTTTGACACACTCCGGGGATTTCCAATCTACCACGGCCTTCACCTTCTGCTCGTCCATTTTCATTCCAGCCGGAGATAGAACAAAACCCAAAAATTCCACTTGGGAAACCCCGAATGCACACTTCTCCAATTTTACAAATAGTTTGTTTTCTCTAAGCTTCTGTAGCACTCCTCTTACTTGTTCTTGGTGTCGACTAGTGTCTGACGAGTAGATTAAAATATCGTCGATGTACACTATTGCACATTGATCAATAAACTCACTAAGAACATCGTTGATGAAATGCTGGAAGGCAGCCGGGGCGTTGCACAGACCGTAAGGCTTAACTTGATATTCAAACAGCCCAAATCGAGTCCTGAAGGCCGTCTTCCATT
The DNA here is from genome assembly GCF_964204655.1 of Triturus cristatus. Classification (NCBI taxonomy): domain Eukaryota; kingdom Metazoa; phylum Chordata; class Amphibia; order Caudata; family Salamandridae; genus Triturus; species Triturus cristatus. Next base: position 882,270,449 of record NC_140591.1, read on the forward strand.
CATCCCCCTCGCGTATCCTCACAAGATGGTAGGCTCCTCTGAGATCTAGTTTTGTATAGATCCGCGCATCCTTCAACTGATCCAATAAAACAGAAATTAGTGGTAGTGGGTATCGGTTCTTTTTGGTGATCTTATTGATTGCACGATAGTCTATACAGGTTCTGAGATCTCCCTCCTGTTTCTTTGGCACGAAGAAAAGAGGCGAAGATACGGGTGACTGGGATGGACGGATGAATCCATTCGCCAGATATTTATCCAAGTATTCCTTCAAGTGATGATGTTCTTTTTCTGTCAAGGCGTATACCCGGCTGCAGGGGAGATTAGAACCTGGCTCCAAATCTATCTTACAATCATAAACACGGTGGGGTGGCAATTGTTCTGCTTCTGTTTCGTTAAAAACGTCGGCAAAATCTTCATATTCCGATGGAATCTCCTGGGAGTCTATCGCACAGACAGTCATTTCCGTCATCTCCACTGCGCACAAGGCCTGAGCTGGATTACACTCTCTGGTTCCCTTTTTCTTTTCAAAACAATTTTTTCGACAATATTCTGAATCCATCTCTATGGTTCTTGTGCTCCAGTTTATTGTTGGATTGTGTTCCGTGAGCCATGGAAGGCCCAGGATAAGTTGGAACTGTGGTGCGTCAATTAGATTGAATTGAATGGCTTCTTCGTGTCCATCACAGTGGATCAATTGTACCTGTTCGGTATGACTCACAATTGGTCCAGATGAGAGATTCGTCCCGTCTACTGCCCAAACCGGTTCACTTTTGGTTTTCAAGATAGCTCGTAACCCCACCTTGGCAGCGAATTTTATATCACAAAAGTTTCCGGTGGCTCCGGAATCTATCATTACGGAAACTTCTGTCAACGTTTCCTGCCGGAACTTAAGTACCATGGATAAAATTAGATGTGGGGCTGACGACTGTAGAGTGTTAGCCACTTGATGTTCTTTTGGAGTTGACTTCTGATTAGCATCCACCGGTCCAACTCCCGCTACAGGTGGTGCTGCGAGTTTTCCTTCGGCTTAAAGGGGGTCTTCGGTTTTCTTGGACAACCCCTAACAAAATGCCCACTGGAGCCGCAATACATACATAGATTTCCTGCCCTTCTTTTGTCTTTCTCTTCTTTGGTTAAGGGACCTCTTATTGTTCCAATTTGCATGGGTTCCGAATTCATTTGTCCCTCCACAGCCTTGTTCCCTTCTGGCCGGACCCGGTCAAATCTTGGAGCTATTGGCCTGTAGTCCTTCCTTTTTTCTCCTCTTCTTTATCCTTGACGAAAGTCTATTTCCAAGACCAGGTCCACTAATTCTGAGATTCCTGTGGGCCTATTTGGTATTTGTGCCAACACATCTTTAAGTTCGTCTCTTAAGCCTCTATAGAAAACTGCGGTTCTTTTACTTTCTGGCCAGTCTGTTTCCACGACTAATTTATTGAATTGGGCCAGATAAGCTACTAGATCTCGATTTCCCTGTCTCAGGTCCAATAATTCATTGTCCACTGCTTGAGATATTCTTCGTCTGTCGAAAATTCGAAGGAATTCTTGCTTGAAGTTTTCATAGTTTTGTAACAGAGGATCATCCCGGGAGACCGGAGGCATTGACCAGGACGCTGCATCTCCACTCAAGTACGATAGAACAAAGGCCACCCTAGACTGTGCATCAGGGAAAATGGATGGGCGGCACATGAAATGCAAAGAGCACTGCGTGATGATTCGCTGTGCCTTTTGTGGGTTCCCACTAAAACGCTCAGGAGGAGCCAACGGTATGACTGGGGACAATGAATGGATTACTTGTGTAGTTATTCTATTTGGGTCTTCAGTGGATGGACCTGACGCGTCCCCCCCCTGAGCCGAATGGTTGCTTGACTCGTTGAACTAACTCTGCAGTCTCTTTTCTCGAGTTCATCACCTCCTGCCTCAAGTTTTGGTTTTCCTCCCTTACTGCCACTAACTCCTTTTGAATGGTCTCGAACACTACCCCCAAAGTCTGTAAGTTTATTCCTTCTGCCATCTCTGTCCGGGTGCAAGTATACCACTTGGGCACTTCACTCTGTCAGGGTCAAGAAAACGTTGGCCTGAAGTGCTTGCACAGGAACAGAGATGCTAGTTCCCAACTCCCGCTACAAGGCAACCAGAGTTCCAGTAATATTCACCTGGACTCCGCACTACCCTGCAGGGGGAAGGGGGAAGTGGATAAAATAATAAACCAAGAAGAGACTGGTCCTGAAACTCCGGCTCTTCACTATTATTCTCCGCTTCTTCTTAGTGTTGATGTCAGCTCTTGTTAGTGAGAACCTTAAACAAGAAGACGACACAATGACTTCCTTGCTCCCTTCTGCTTCTAAACTCTCTCTCTCTCTCTCTCTTGGTGTTTTCACCTACCCTGGGTTTCAAGCTCTGTGCCCCTCTTCTGTATGTCTGTCTTGTTGTGTAGTGTAATTTCTTTCCATCCTTTTTCTGCGATTCTGGATGCTTCCTTCCCACTCTTTTCTCTACAAAACAACCTTCTATTAATTCTTTCTCATTATCTTTTTCTCTTTTTGAATATTATTTTAACTAGAAATTTATTATTTTGGGCTTACTTCTAGAGTGGTTATTTCTAGCTGTCCTCTTCTTCCATGTATTCTTCTTGTAGTGTCATTCTTACTCTATACTGTTCTTGCGCTAAACTTGTATATCTCTTGCTTTTCCTTCTCTCTAGTTTCCTTGTTCAGGAGAACTGGGGTGAGTTTATTTATTATATTGTTTATTTCTACTCTCTATATTAACACGTCTGTTTATTTCCTCAGGGCGTTTTACTGATGACTTAGATAATCAGGTACGTCGTCTATGCATTCTCTTCTGTCATATACTTTACATTCTGACTCCCATGCCCCTCAAAAGTACTTAGCTTCGGTCTTCTTGTTCTGTCACAGGATGGCGCCAAAGACCTCCGACTATCTGCTCGAGGACCCCGAAGATGCTTCGGAAAATCTCACAAAGGTAAGAGTGAATTCTTCGTCTTTTCTGTCTCTGTGAAACATCGGAATTCTCTTCCGTAATACTCTCGGAATCGTGTAGGGTTCTGACTTGGATAACTATTTAGTTGCTCTGACGCTATTAACTAACTCTTCTGGTGCTCTCTTATTTTTACTCAGGAACTCTAACTTCGAACTGCTCTCTCTCTGAATTACCTCGGTGAAGTGCGCATTCCTCTTGGAGCGCGCGCCTCACCTAACCTCGGAACACCTGTGGGGAGAAAGACTAGACTGCCGCTATGCTTCCAGCGCGGCCGCCATCTTGGAATTCCTCTTTCTATTTAATTCTGTCCATGAATAGTTCTTTGCCCATCGATTCAGTCTTGGGCGGCAGAAAGACCCCAACGTTGCCCCCATTATCGCCTCTTTGTCCTCTGGAGGCCTGACAACAGGTTTGTGAAGTGCCCGTAGTTTTGTGTGTGAAAACAGACTCGCGGCTATTTTGTATTTAAAAACAGTACTTGCCAACGAGTAAGTATACCCCAAAGACGCCGAACCTAATACATTTCATGCACACAAATGTGACGAGAGCCATTGACACTATGAAAAGACATTTAATAATAAATAAACAACACGAAGAGACTACACATTAGAACGTGCCCGTTTTTTATAAGAACAAACTCGCGGCTATTTTGTATTTATAACAATACTTGCCAGTGAGTGAATATATCCCAAAAACAATAAATTATAAAATACTTCATGCTCAATAATGTGGCAAAAACTAAAACGTAAAACAAATTAGAAAACACCTTATAACCCACTAATATGTCACCACTCCTTACAATCTTTTATTTTTTACAAGTGTCTATAGACTATTAACAATCAACAGCGTGTAGATACATATGATTCAGGCCTGTAAACATATAAGTTATTTTATTTTTACATATCCCATTGACTTACACCTGCTCTGATGGAAACCATATTATTGTAACAGAGCCCAAATCTCATCTTTATCATTGAGGCCTCTTGTGGCAGTGTGATATTTTTCAATTAACCTCACCTCCAACCTGTTGAGTTTTATATGGAGTTCTTCTCTTTCTACTTTGCCAATTAAACACAGTACTGACCATTTAATGTCATTTTCAGAATGATTATAATTCTGAAAATGATGTACTAAGGGAGCCCCCTGTACTTTACATTTTATTCTTGATTTATTCTGTAAAATGCGTTTCTTTATGGCTTGTGTCGTCTGGCCTATGTAATATTTATTATATGGGCATTTGATGCAATATATTGCGTTCTTAGAATTACAATTGGAAAATACCTTTTGGTAATGTATCTGACCGTTCATATCCAGCTGTTTAGAATCTTCTGTTAATCTACATGCCAAACAGTTTTTACATCTGAAATGGCCTACCATAGGTGGTAAACTCAGTAGGCTCCTCAAGTATTTTTTAGATGATTCGATATGTCTAGATGCTCTCACAAGTTTTTGTCGAATATTTTTTCCTTTTTTGAAAGCAAAAAGTGGTTTTGAAATTCCAAGGGGTTCAATTAGTTTCCAATTATTTTGTATGATTTTCTTAATTCTATTGGCTTTTGGGTCATATGTGAGTACACATGTCAAAGGAGTGTTCTTATCATGTTGTCTGGGGGTCAGTAAAACCTCTCGCGGTGTATACCACGCTCTTTTAAGTGCACCTTTCACTAATTTCTTTGGATACCCACGGGCTATCAGTTTGTCCTTAAGTTTCTCAGCATTGATAAAGTAGTCTTCTTTGTTTGTACAATTCCTCCTCACACGAAGGAATTGCCCATATGGCAAATTTTCTTTTAATGTGCGTGGATGACTACTAGAAAAGTGTAAAAGAGTATTCCGGTCCGTAGGCTTAGTATATAAACTAACCCCTAGTTGGTCATTTTCTTGTTGGATAAACACATCTAGAAAATTTATCTTTATATGATCTTTAGACATGGTGAAATAAAATTCTACAGTTCTTGAATTTAATCAATTATGGAAATCTGTTAGTTGTATTTCTTCGCCATCCCAAATCATAAATATTTCGTCTATATAGCGACACCAAAACCCCACCTGCATTTTGAATGGGTTGGTGATGCTATATATCCATTTCTTTTCAAATTCTGCCATAACCAGATTTGCTATTTCTGGCGAGAAACTACAGCCCATTGCTACTCCTGATACTTGCAGATACAAATTTTCTTTAAAATTGAAAAAGTTGTTCTTTAGACACAGGGTTGCTAAAGAAATTATAAGATCAGTAGGGACTTGATGGTGACGTTCTCTTTGATCCAAAGTATATCTCATTACTGCCAATGCCTCATCCTGGGGTATGTTAGATTACAATGATTCTATATCGAAGGATACCAGAAACTGCTTATCCATATTATAGGGTAACCCTTCTACCTTCGATATCAAATCCATTGTATCTCTGACATAAGACGGAATTTCTTTTACCAAAGGAATTAGAAATGTATCGAAGTATTTCGCTAGTGGCTCCAATAGTGACCCACATGCAGACACTATGGGTCTACCTGGTGGATTAATCATTGATTTGTGTACCTTCGGTAAAACATATATGTTTGGTACTTTGATTCTGTCACTATTCAGGAACTCAAATTCATTTTGGCATAGCCAACCTTCTTCTATCCCTTCTTTAGTGATCTCTAAAATCTCTGATTTAAGTTCTGGTGTAGGGTTGGTTTCTAGTAGTCTGTAGTGTAAGGGATTCGACAGCTGGCGCATAACCTCCTGATCATATTTATCCGAGTCCCAGAGGACAATGCCTCCCCCCTTGTCGGCCGGCTTAATTATTATAGCCGGGTTCTCAGATAAATCTTTTAAAGCTCTAATTTCTTGCTTATTGCAATTAGCATTGTAAAAGATCTTCTTTTTTTGTAGGGCATCTAGTTCACGTAAAATCTGTTCTTCAAATATCAGGATTTCTGTAGGTAATAGTACACTCTCCGGGATAAACTTTGATTTATTTCTCAGTCCACTTATATTAATTTGTTCCTTTCCCTCTTTTTCTAAGAAAAAAGCTTTAAGTCTAACTTTTCTCAGAAAATGCAAAACTTCGGTTGGTACAAACGACAACCCTTTATTTAACACTGATAATTCCATTTCAGTTGGAATATAGTTAGACAAATTATAAATAGGTATAGTCTCTAATTTGTCTAACAACAAAGTGTTATTTTCATTCGACGTCTGTATGTTTTCTTCCGGGTTCTGAAGGGTTCTGACTCTTGATTCTGGTATTGTTCTGTGGTCTGACATTGGCCCTGTTGTTGGTATTGGCCTACCTGTGGGTTGTAACCTCTCCATCTTATTCCTCCTCCTCTGCCTCGATACCTGCCTCTGCCAAAAAAAGGTTGTGATCTTGGGTACTGGGGGTAGGGTTGATAACCACTATAAGACCCTTGGTCAGAATCTGAAGAGGTATCTGAAAAAGTGATGAATTTGTTTCGCGACCTACCTCTATACTGAAGATTTAGTGAACTGGGATTGTTGTTCTGATAAAAGTCTTCTTTCAAATAAGGATATATTTCTTCTAGCTTGAAGTTTTTTATATCCCTAGCTACTTTTGTAGTTTTTTGATTTGTAGTGTGTACTTTGAAATCCGCAATTGTTTTTTCTGCAGATTCTAATAAAGCTTTAGAATCTTTGATGGTAGTATCACCAAAAATGTCTTGTTCTAATGCCTGAATTTCTTTAAGTTCTTCTTCATTAAATCTAAGGGCCGTTTCTATTGATAACGCCATCCAGTCCCTTGAACATTTTGTTCCTACACCACCAAATTTACCCAAGTAGGCTTTATCTGTAATAAAAATGACTGGAATATTCCTCACTTGAAGTCCTACTGGAATAGTATTGTTTTTTAAATGTTCTAACAATACTTGGGCATGTAGTTGGGTTCTTATATTTTTCTTTTTCAGTTGTTTTAATCTCTCAATCTTATCTACATTTACAACATGTGACACTGCTTGATCACCACTCAATAAGGAGGGAATTTTACATAAAGCACTGATTTCTTCCTCAGTGTAACTCACTATTACAGGTTCTGACATCTCAATGAATATCTACATTTATTTTATAAATGTTCCCATGTGTATTGTGCTGTATTTTTATCACATAAACTGAATTGCTATTTGACTAAAGATATATTTATTTTATTATTTTACTACCTAATTACAAAAAATGTATCTATCTTTTTAACAAACCCTCACACTTCAAAAAGTGTCATCAAAACCTTATCAAAACAAGGGGGGTAACCCAAACTAACCCTCTGGCATCTGGGTAAGTTTCTTTTAAATACACTTGACTTTCTTTTGTGATATATTACACGATATATTAGCACTTTGTTTGTCTCCTCTTTAAAACACATTTGGGTGTGTTGATTAGTGAATTGCTAGAAGTCTGCCACTCCAGGAATTGACTTTAGACATATGTTGTATTATGTTCCTCGGTGTATATAAGACTGTATATATGGATAAAAAGTTATATTTGATTTTTTAGGTTGAATTTTTGAAAAAACTACACATTCAACTGCCCTAGTCCTGATGAGGCCTGAGATTTTTGAGGCTGAAACGCGTCGACAGTTACAGTGAAGACACTCGTGCAAATTTAAAAATACTGTAAAATAAGTTAAGAGTGTTTCAATAAGGTTAAGCCTTGAGTAATAAGGCCTAGAATTACCTCTTAAGGAGTGATCTTCTGTTTAAAGGGATGCTTAGTTGAAATATTTTTAGGAGCATCCTGATTGATTATTGGGGCAATGAGAAAGGTGTAAATATATATGCTTGTTTGTCTCTGTGAATGTCGATAAATATGATCAGGAGGTTATGCGCCAGCTGTCGAATCCCTTACACTACGGACTACTAGAAACCAACCCTACTCCAGAACTTAAATCAGAGATTTTAGAGATCACTAAAGAAGGGATAGAAGAAGGTTGGCTATGCCAAAATGAATTTGAGTTCCTGAATAGTGACAGAATCAAAGTACCAAACATATATGTTTTACCGAAGGTACACAAATCAATGATTAATCCACCAGGTAGACCCATAGTGTCTGCATGTGGGTCACTATTGGAGCCACTAGCGAAATACATCGATACATTTCTAATTCCTTTGGTAAAAGAAATTCCGTCTTATGTCAGGGATACAATGGATTTGATATCGAAGGTAGAAGGGTTACCCTATAATATGGATAAGCAGTTTCTGGTATCCTTCGATATCGAATCATTGTAATCTAACATACCCCAGGATGAGGCATTGGCAGTAATGAGATATACTTTGGATCAAAGAGAACGTCCCCATCAAGTCCCTACTGATTTTATAATATCTTTAGCAACCCTGTGTCTAAAGAACAACTTTTTCAATTTTAAAGAAAATTTGTATCTGCAAGTATCAGGAGTAGCAATGGGCTGTAGTTTCTCACCAGAAATAGCAGATCTGGTTATGGCAGAATTTGAAAAGAAATGGATATATAGCGTCACTAACCCATTCAAAATGCAGGTGGGGTTTTGGTGTCGCTATATAGACGACATATTTATGATTTGGGATGGCGAAGAAATACAACTAACAGATTTCCATAATTGGTTAAATTCAAGAACTGTAGAATTTAATTTCACCATGTCTAAAGATCGTATAAAGATACATTTTCTAGATGTGTTTATCCAACAAGAAAATGACCAACTAGGAGTTAGTTTATATACTAAGCCTACGGACCGGAATACTCTTTTACACTTTTCTAGTAGTCATCCACGCACATTAAAAGAAAATTTGCCATATGGGCAATTCCTTCGTGTGAGGAGGAATTGTACAAACAAAGAAGACTACTTTATCAATGCTGAGAAACTTAAGGACAAACTGATAGCCCGTGGGTATCCAAAGAAATTAGTGAAAAGTAGTGGTATACACCGCAAGAGGTTTTACTGACCCCCAAACAACAGGATAAGAACACTCCTTTGACATGTGTACTCACATATGACCCAAAAGCCAATAGAATTAAGAAAATCATAGAAAATAATTGGAAACTAATTGAACCCCTTGGAATTTCAAAACCACTTTTTGCTTTCAAAAAAGGAAAAAATATTCGACAACAACTTGTGAGAGCATCTAGACATATCGAATCATTTAAAAAAGACTTGAGGAGCCTACTGGGTTTACCACCTGTGGTAGGCCATTTCCGATGTCAAAACTGTTTGGCATGTAGATTAACAGAAGATTCTAAACAGCTGGATATGAACGGTCAGATACATTACCAAAAGGTATTTTCCAATTGTAATTCTAAGAACGCAATATATTGCATCAAATGCCCATGTAATAAATATTACATAGGCCAGACGACACAAGCCATAAAGAAACGCATTTTACAGCATAAATCAAGAATAAAATGTAAAGTACAGGGGGCTCCCTTAGTACATCATTTTCAGAATTATAATCATACTGAAAATGACATTAAATGGTCAGTACTGTGTTTAATTGGCAAAGTAGAAAGAGAAGAACTCCATATAAAACTTAACAGGTTGGAGGCGAGGTTAATTGAAAAATATCACACTGCCACAAGAGGCCGGAATGATAAAGATGAAATTTGGGCTCTGTTACAATAATATGGTTTCCATCAGAGCAGGTTTAAGTCAATGGGATATGTATGCATAAAATAACTTATATGTTTACAGGCCTGAATCATATGTATCAACACGCGTTTGATTTTTAATAGTCTATAGACACTTGTAAAAAATAAAAGATTGTAAGGAGTGGCGACATATTAGTGGGTTATAAGGTGTTTTCTAATTTGTTTTACGTTTTAGTTTTCGCCACATTATTGTGCATGAAGTATTTTATAATTTATTGTTTTTGGGATATATTCACTCGCTGGCAAGTATTGTTATAAATACAAAATAGCCGCGGGTTTGTTCTTATAAAAAACGGGCACGTTCTAATGTGTAGTCTCTTCGTGTTGTTTATTTATTATTAGATGTCTTTTCATAGTGTCAATGGCTCTCGTCACATTTTTGTGCATGAAATTTATTAGGTTCGGCGTCTTTGGGGTATAGTTACTCGTTGGCAAGTACTGTTTTTAAATACAAAATAGCCGCGAGTCTGTTTTCACACACAAAACTACGGGCACTTCACAAACCTGTAGTCTCCTCTCGTTGTTTATTTACTAGAACCTAGGTCCTTTTATAGTGTCGATGGTTTTTGCTTCCGCATATAAACGTCTCTCTGCGTCAAGTGATTTTCTACGTGTGGAGTAGGCGACGTGGAGACGGTTTAAGTTTAATGCGGACGGAAGAGATTGTGAAGGTATGATACGCTGTGCGATCCATCGAATAACATAAACAAAAACATTAGGTACGGGAGGAAGTATTTGGAATAGTACTTTATTTCTTTAATTTTTCTCCCCAGTGGCGAGTTTAAAAGGTTTTTGCTTACCTAAGAAGAGAATGCGACAGATTTAGCCGCCCCTGGAGTTGTGATATATAGAAGGTACGAACCACTATGGACTATTATAGAGATATAAATGTGATTTAGGCAAGGAATTATGCAGATGAATTTCCTGATTTTTCCGTGGTAGTGGTGAATTCGAAGAAAAAGTTAAAGTGGATTGGCTTAAAAGATTATTGGAATCCAAAACGCAGAGGTGGTGGACTTATACTGTAGTTTATGAGTAAGTGAATAATTCTTACTAACCTTTATTGGGTTACTGACTAATGAATTTTGTGTTTAATATATAATTTTTTGGTTTTCAGCGACCCAAGAAATATATATATAAAAAAAGAATATCACATCCTTGTAGCCAGAGTGTAATTGCTGAGAATTGGTACATATTTTCGGTATTTTGTTAGATATAGTTTTAAACGAGTGTGAATGGGATGAATTTACGAAGAGTAGGTGTTGGTGGAAGTTTCTTTTAAATACACTTCACTTTCTTTCGTGATATATTACACGATATAATAGCACTTTGTTTGTCTCTTCTTTAAAACACATTTGGGTGTGTTGATTAGTGAATTGCTAGAAGTCTGCCACTCCAAGAATTGACTTTAGACATATGTTGTATTATGTTCCTCGGTGGATATAAGACTGTATATATGGATAAAAAGTTATATTTGATTTTTTAGGTTGAATTTTTGAAAAAACTACACATTCAACTGCCCTAGTCCTGATGAGGCCTGAGATTTTTGAGGCTGAAACGCGTCGACAGTTACAGTGAAGAAACTCGTGCAAATTTAAAAATACTGTAAAATAAGTTAAGAGTATTTCAATAAGGTTGAGGCTTGAGTAATAGGGCCTAGAATTACCTCTTAAGGAGTGATCTTCTGTTTAAAGGAATGCTTAGGTGAAATATTTTTAGGAGCATCCTGATTGATTATTGGGGCAATGAGAAAGGTCTAAATATATATGCTTGTTTGTCTCTGTGAATGTAAATATTATACATAGATTTTTGTGATATAAATGTTTGTACATATATAAAATATAAAAAAAAGATGATGAGTTGTACAGATCAGGTAAAATGTATAATAAATTCAAAGCAATCAGCTTAAAGAATTGACATATATACTTTGTGGAATTGCCTTTTGACTTTTTGATTTAAATATAGTATAGATTTTTCAGAGAGAATAAAAAAGCTCATAGGAAGAGATAACTGAACTATCTCCTCAGCTTATTGTATAACATATTATCTATCCCGAGGCATTATTATCTCTATATAATTGTGTCTCTGCATCCTCTGGCTACTGCTATGGCATGTACTCTGGAGAGGGCCCCAGCCTTCACTAAGGAGGAGAACTAGGCCTTGCTGGACGGGCTCCTTCCACAGTACAGCAAGCTGTATGGGAAACCAAGGGAGCAGGTGAGTGTGCAGTCCACTGCCTTCCTAATTATGCATGTTGTCTGACTAGCAGTACTAGCAGTGTGTACACCAATGGCAAGCATACTCACTGAGTACTTTCATCCCCCAAAGTGAGTAGGTACATGTAATGAACAGGTGTTCTGCAGCTAAAGTGCATTTGTGCAAGCCTAAACTTCCCAGGCATTGTAAACATGTCAGACATGCAGGTCATTTGTCCTTTTCCATGGTTGCACTACCTGTGTCACTCATTTCCCTTTGTGATGATGACGACATGTATATCCAAGTGTGTGCAGCACAAATATGGGGCATGTGTGTTAATGGACTTTTAACTTTGTCATCCTCACAGGTTGATGCCCACCAGAAGCAGGAGATATGGCTGACCATCGCCCGGGCAGTTCGTTCGTTGGGGGTCTACAAGCGCCGGATCCGCAACTGCCAGAAGAGGTGGCAGGACCTTCGGGGCTGGACCCGGAGGATCACAAGGGTCCAGCTGAAGCTGTCGCCTCCTCGCAGGAGGGGCGGACACCGGACTCTGACCCCCCACCTGCTCCGGATACTGGCGGTGGTCTTCCCGGACCTGGATAGGCAGCTGAAGGCCAGACAGCAGCAAGGAGGGGGTAAGTCCATGCCTTATCTGTGTACTATGTCTGACATGCTAATTGCAGTCTTTTGGCCACTGAAGTACTGGGAATTTAAAGCCCAGCGGTGCAGGGGAACACACCCTAAGACTTCGGGTTCTTTCCTGTTTCAGACCTACAGAAACACAGAGTCTTCTGGGTGAAGTCAAAGATCAGTTTATTGGCTGCAGACCAATTACAGGTATCCGAGAAGTACAACAGCATGTATGCTTAAAGTTACAGAAACGGGCTTCTCCTTAAATACAAAATATCATGCTTCAGGCACACATTCCTTGTTTTACGATATGGCCATATACATGTATTCATTACAAACGAAAAGGCAGAGTCATGATGACCATCCCACATTCCAGTTAAGCCAGCCCACAATTATTTACCCAGCAAGGCTCAGATCCCACATCAGATATCAATAGGCCCCAATAAACACGAACATCTCCTGTTTGGAAAACAAGCCATAAAGCAGGAAGAGTCAGGTGTGAAAGAGATTAGCCGGAGGCTCGTGTGGGATGAAAAGGCTTTATGGTGTGTCAAACCCTGATGCTAATCACAGGTGGCCGTAGGACGGGGAGCTCGTGAGACCGGACTGACCTGGGGCAGCGAAGCCAAGCTGCCCAGGTCACAGAGAAGTCAAAGGAAGGCACATGTGTTCTAAAGGCCCGTATTTGCTTCATAATATGTAGCCTATGTGAGGGCAACCATAAGATGGCCACCGCTCTAAGATGGAACCCACGAAGTTACTGTATCATACCGTATACATAGTGCATTTATAGCTAAAACGTTATACAAAGCACTTGTACATACCGCATTGACCATTCGCGGTTCGCTAATACCGGGATAGACAGGGGTAGGGCCCTGTCTCCCACGCGGTCCCAAATTTCAAAGTACCACAGACCCTCCTTTTGCCCTTACATAGGCAATAACTATGCTCACATCAGTCCGAGTCTAGGTCAATATTCACGAAGTCATGGAGATGTTGCTGTAGCATCATCCTATTACTTAGCTCGTCCCTCGATACAGGTTTCCTTACACATAATGTAGCACAGAGGCCACATATCGCAGGAGCACACTGTATGCACAGACAGAACAGGAAAAGGATGGCTAAGATCATTCCAACGACCATCAGAATCTTCCAACCCCAGGCAGATATCAGTTCCCAGAACCACCCCACCAGTGACCAATCTCCTTTATCCACGTGTATGGATTCAGATATTTTATGCAGTTTGGAGATGGCTTGATAAACTGTTGGAGCGTTATCTGGTATGAAAATGCAACAGCTAGATTGGATAACCTTACATACCCCACCGCGGTCTGCAAGTATGACGTCTAGAACCATGCGGTTCTGCAAAGTCATGAGGCGATCCGCTTGGAGCTCAGCTGTCAAATTACCAAGGGCACCAGCCGTAACATTAACAGTGGATTCAACCACACGAGTCAGTTGTCTCAGGTTCCTACTATTGACCACCGGTCCCCAAAACGGCAGGAAACCCAAAAAGAAGTCTCCCGCTTCCTGACCGGCAGTATCCTCCTTACTAATCACGCCTCTCACAACTCTGGTCTTGTGATAGTCAGAGGCAGCAGTAAATGTTGGCGGTAGCAAGTTTGCAATATAACATGTGCCCGAGAAGTCAGGGGGCAACCATGTATATGCTCGGTCATTGCAGACAAAATATGTACCCTTGGCAGCAAAAAACGCAGGGGAAAACTGCGATGGAAAAGTGTATGTTTCAGTACAGTCACTTCTCCCAAGTTGAGCTCTAGGATTCTGACCATTACCTTGCAAACAGAACCGACCTATGTGGGGTACGACCCAAATTGGGGATGAAATTTTCCGCTGCCTTTCACCTAGACTAATACTATACCCCGTCGCGTTCCACCCTACATAAGCTCTTAATTCATCTTTGGGAATAGATGAGTATGCGTCGATATCTCTGCTCATATCGGCAACTCCTTTCATCAAAGCTTTATTATTTGTGCTAGGTCTGATGGAACGCGGTTGTCGCGGGGAGTAGTGCAAAAAGAAACATGGTCTGGAATGCCCATGACGATCCATTGTAACTAAACGGCAGCACTAGATAAGGAATACCCTTGTTAATGGTATGTGGCATTAGCCCACACACCCAGCAATTGGTTGTATTCATGACTAGTTGGTGCTGGTGCAGGAGCTGAATAAACGAGTTGTTTACAAACTCTGATCGTCTAGCTTGTTCATGTTCAGGCAGAGGGTGAAAAGAGTGTTAGGAGACAGTAGGAGGAGGTATAGGCTGTACAGTGGGTGCAATGGGCTCTTGAGAGGAGAAGAATACAAATCCTACGGTAAACACTATCATACTACATAGTATAAACAGACATAATAATACAAACGTTTGCTCTTCATTATTTTACATATTTTTGCTTTAAAGTTCATTTCCTCAGCGAGTCTCTCCATCTTGAAAAACTCCATCCTCTAATCGTGCCGCTCGCGGCGGGTGAGTATCTTCTGCTAAGGAGTATGCCTGTCGGTCCAGGGAACGCCCTAGACCAACCAGAACCGTTGACCTAACGTTTTCGGCCTGTACCCCAAAGTCTTGGCACCGCGACCCTGCGGCTGAACCCGGATGGTGGTTCGAAAAACAAAAATCAAGAAAAGTCCTTCAGATGGGAGAGCTATTTCGCTGAATTTTGTCGGTCTTGGCACACCCCATACATTGGCCGGGCGGCCAAAAACCACCTTGTATGGACTAAGTCCCACTCGTGAATGCACAGTCATTCTTGTGGATAGGAGTGCTAGAGGCAGAGCGTCAGGCCATTTAAGACCGGAGCTCGCCTGGATTTTGGCTAGTTTTAGCTTCAGGGTGCCATTGTAGCACTCTACTAATCCAGCTGATTGGGGGTGATTTGCAGCGTGAAACTTCTGCTTAATCCCTAATCCCTCACACACATTCTTCATCACTCGACCCACAAATTCACTCCCATTATCACTCCACACCATTCTTGGCATTCCAAACCTAGGAAAAAATTCCTTCACTAGGGCTTTGGCTGTGGATACAGCAGTGTTGTCTTTTAGGGGATATGCTTCTATCCACTTTGAAAAAGCGCAAACAACAACCAATACATATTTCAGGTTGTTGCACCTTTCCATGTGGATAAAATCTAGCTGCAAAACTTCAAATGGATATGATGGAGGCGCGAAATGACCAGCTGGAGTTGGGGTTCCTCTACCAGGGTTGTATTTCAAACATACCATACAATTCTTGACCACATTCTCTGCACACTTGGGAATTCTAGCATTCTGCCATACTGGAGCCAACAACTTACAGATTCCTTTCATACTGATATGTGCCATTCCATGTGCCATAGTAACCACTGGAAGCACATATGCATCAGGTAACAACCATCGCTTATGTTCTGACAAATCAACCCAACAACCATTCTCATCCAATTTACCCGTACTTTCGCTCCACTTGCTCAACTCTTTCTCTGTGGCTTCAGCTTGAAGGGACTTCACACTCTCTGTTGTGTTTTCACACATTCCAACATCACCAACCCATCTTGCAGGGCCTGCAACATACATTCGAGTCTTCACATCTTTTGCTGTTTCTTTCGCGATTTCATCAGCAAACGCATTACCACGACCAACATCATCAGTGATTTTCTTGTGCGCACTGCATTTCATAATCGCAACTTGTAACGGTAGGGTCAGTGACTCAAGGAGATCATTCACCAACTTGCCATTCTGAATTTTAGCTCCATGCGAAGTCAGGAACCCACGTTCCTTCCATAGGCGCCCAAAACTATGAGCCACGCCAAAGGCGTACTGGCTATCCGTATATATGTTCACTTTCATTCCTTCAGACAACACGCATGCTCTTGTAAGGGCAATTAATTCTGCTGCTTGGGCCGAATTATGTGGCACACGTGCAGTTTCCACAGTCGTGTGCAAAGTCGTGATAGCATATGCAGCCGTATAATCACCATTTGGAAGCTTGAAACACGAACCATCCACCCATAAAGTACCATCACACTCACTCAGGGGAGTATCTTTAAGATCTATTCTCCCTTTTGTCTCTTCTTCTGTTCTGAACAGACAATCGTGTTGCTCAATCTCATCTAGGTCTGCTGGAATTGGCAATAATGTAGCTGGATTCAACGTGTTGCATCTCTTTATGTGTATATGATTTGCTAACAGTGTTATTTCATATCCTGACAGTCGCGCACTAGTTAAGTGCTGTGTCTTGGTCCTGTTTAACAATGTGTCCACAGCATGTGGAACCATAACGATCAATGTATTATCCATCACTAGGCCAGCAGACTGTCGAATAGACATAGCTGCGGCGGCTGTAGCTCTCAGACAACTTGGCAATGCCCTCGCTACCGGGTCCAAGGTTGACGAAAAATATGCGCATGGACGCGGTCTGTCGCCAAAAGGCTGTGTCAACACTGATAATGCGCAACCGTTCTTTTCGTGAACATACAATGTAAAAGGCTTACTGTAGTCAGGGGTACCCAACACAGGAGCTGAACACAATGCATTACGTAATTCCAAAAAACGTTTCTGACACTCTTCAGACCATGGGATAGGATTCGGTGTGTCTTCACATGTTAATGCTAACAAAGGTTTTGCCAGCAAAGAAAAATTTGGTATCCAGTGCCTACAGTATGAAGTAATGCCCAAGAAAGCACGCACTTCTCTCTGTGTTCTTGGCACACTCAACTGTGCAATGGCTTGAATTCTTTCTGGGGTCAGTTTCCTTCCCTCCTTCGATAAGAGATGACCTAAGTAGGTCACTTCTTGTCGACAATATTGCATTTTTGAGAGGGACACTTTGTGATGAAAGGCAGACAAATGACTCAATAATGACAATGTGGCGTCTTTACAAATCTTTTCAGTATCCGCGGCGATTAGCAAATCGTCAACATACTGAATGAGGGTAGCACCACTAGGTAAAACAAGTGCATCAAGCTGCGCTTTCAAAGCCTGACTGTATATTGATGGACTTTCACAGTAGCCCTGTGGAGCGCGTTTAAAGCGGAAGCTGCGACCTCCTAAACTGAAGCCAAAAATGTCTCTGCTCTCCTCTGCAATTGGGATGCTAAAGAAAGCATTCTTTAGATCGATCACTGAGAACCATGCAGCGGAGGCTGGAATCATAGTTAACAAGGCAGTTATATCAGGGACAACTGGAAACTGTGGCACAACAATCTTATTAACCTCTCTAAGATCAATCACAAATCTGTAAACAGGTGGCTGTGAAGGGTCCGTTCGTTTTAAGACAGGTAAAACAGGACTATTGCAAACGTTGCCTCTTGTCTCTGCAATTACACCCTTTTTAACCAAATCGCTAACAATGGCTAACAACGCTTTCTGACCTTCATTGGAGATCTTATACTGGGGAATACGTGGCAATCTGACATTGGCTTTTAAAGTGACCACGTATGGCGGTATTTCCAGGAGACCCACATCATTTGGACCAGTAGCCCAAAGGACATCCGGAAGGGATGACAATTCAGGTGGCATTGCATGTTTAGACAAATACATCGGGGAAATCACTTTCTTACCTAATGTAAGTTGTACTCCTGAGGGAGAACAATATAGCGTCGCATGCAATCTTTTTAGCAAATCTAATCCTAGCAAATTTTCACCACAACCTGTTGTTAGAATGAGGGGTGCTTTTAACTCGCAAGGTCCAACAGAAAGTGACATAGGTCTAGAAATCGGGTTCCTAACTGGGGCGCCAGATAAACCTACTGAAACATTCATTTCGCCAGACAAAGGCGCGCCAGGGAATTTTGAATGCATAATTGAACTCTTTGCAGCACCAGTGTCCAGCAGGAAGGGCTCTGTTACACCCACTGTAGTCACTTTAACATATGGTCCGCTCTGATCCACTGGCACTGAAACAACTCCCTCTCTCTGTCTATGGCTGTCCTAGTAATCATTACCTTCCACATTGTCGTCTTCTGCATAATAATCATTATTATAGTACTGAGCTGTATTACCAGTTGCATTGGCTTGCTGATCAAAGCTATTTATCGTATTTTGAGGCGGAAGAGGACGCGCGTTCTGGGGAGCATTTCCACGCCCTCTGCCTCTAGGAGCTTGCTGACCACC
Organism: Triturus cristatus; assembly: GCF_964204655.1. Lineage (NCBI taxonomy): Eukaryota > Metazoa > Chordata > Amphibia > Caudata > Salamandridae > Triturus > Triturus cristatus. The sequence goes on from NC_140591.1 coordinate 882,289,004, forward strand.
TCTACCTCTTGCGCCATACGCATTACTAGTACGCTGCATTAATTTAGGACAACTATACTTAAAATGACCTTCCTCTCTGCAATATGAGCATTGATTGGGACCTACAGGGATACGTGGTTGATAATACCCATTCATTTGCTGATTATTCTGAAATTGTTGGGGTTGCTGATAGATACCTTGTGTTTGCCTATAATTATTCTGTCCTCCACGTGGCGGATAAGCCTGCTGTAAAAGGACCTTCGTTTTCAGTTCTTTCGTTTTCTTATCTGTTCTGTCCTTCTCATCTTTATCTCTATTTTCATAATACTGTGCAGTAGCCAGTATTTGCGCTGAAGAGGAAACAGCCCAGGAACTTTCTGAATCTTTTAATTTCTTACACAACTCCGGAAGTAGATTCTGCACAAACTTATCCACAAATAACCGTTGGCCACCTTCAGTACTCATGTCTTGACCACTGTGGTCGATAAACGTTTCTTCAAACCTGGTAAAGAAATCGGACACTGTCTCATCTTTCTTCTGCTTGCATGCAGATAGTTTATCCCAATTTACGCGCATCGCGGGTATTATAGTCTTCATGTATGTAATAATTCTACCAGGGAGTTCTGCTACCAAAGGGTCAGGCTTCGCACCACCAACTTGGCCAGCATCTGCAGCAATGATATTAGCCCATGTGTTACCCAATTCTGCAGCGTGATCTACATTACGAATGGATCCCCATAAAGGCTGTGGAACCACATTCCCAAACAACATATCTATGTCAGCCAGATTCATTACACACGATTCTGCAGTTTGTGATAACTCCTTATAATATCCTGTAGGGTTTTTACGGGGGTCGGGCAATGTCTGCTTAAGCGCTAACACCTCAGAACGCTTCCATGGGACATGTACCCAAACACGCTGAAAATGTGCTGGAGCAGCAACAATACCTCGAGCGGCATCAGCCGCAACGGCTTCCTTCCATACCGGAGGGACTTCTCTCATAGGGTATTGTCGCGCTTTTCCCTTTTTCCCCACAGGGAATCCGTGTTCGAACTATGATTGTTGACAATCGCCATTTCTGATGGACAGTAAAGTCGCAACTGCTTTATCTACATTGGGACCCACAATTGTACCTGTTTCAAAATCAAATCGCACTCGACACAATTCCTGTGGGTTTGGGTTTGAACCATTATCCTCCAATTCCTCACAGAGGAATTCACACATTTTATCAAAGACATACCTCTGTTTTGGGGCATCCCATTGGTGAAAAACGTTAACAACTGATTCCACATTATAGAGTGAAGGGAAACCAATCCACCTACGCGCCAGATGATCTAACACCTCCTTCTCGTCAGGACCAGGCAGTTGACTACGCAATTGCTTACGCTGTAAACCAGGAGTCGCACTAGATGACCCAAAGAAAGGCGACATTAAACTAGTAACTACATTAGCTAGTCGTTGTCGTGCTGAAGGAGAAGTCGAGGCGAAAACGGGGGGATAGACAGAGGGAAGAAAAGCGGATTCAGATACAGGTACCTGGGTAGTGTAAGAAGGAGCGCCAGGGGAGGCAGCTGATGTGCTAGGCAAAGTCGCAGGAAGCGCGGGGGCAACAGGTAACAAAACTGGCGGCCCTTGAGAGGGCTGCACTATAGGGGTAGGAGCCAGCTGAAGAGGAGCTGGCGGCTGTGAGAAGGCTTGCGGCACATTAACTGGAGGCTGCGCATTTACAAGCTGTGGAGGCGCTGTGGCATTTTGCGCATACTGGGGTGGCGAACTTAGCGAATGGGACATTAGGGAATCTTTCTCTTTCTCTTTTGTTTTATCTTGCACAAGGGGTGACAAAACAGGGTAACATTTATCGATCCCTAGTTTGCGCTGTCTATGTAACTGTTCATTCATTTGTTCCTCCTCATTATCTTTAAATTGCACAGCTGCTTGCATCACAGACATACCTCTTTCTCGCTTATTCCTTTTCGCTAGCTTAATTTCCTTCTCTTTGGCTTCCTTTCGCCATAGGCGGAAAGAATCAAACATCGCCGGCCGGGCTTTCTTTTTAAACAATTTAACTTCCAAATTATCTAAGATATCTGTATCGAAACTACCATTTTGGGGCCATTTTAAAACACCGTCCTTTCTGGTGTATCGGATCCATACTTCATTATATGCAATGGGGCCCACGCCATGTTTTATATAAAGCTCATAAGTTGGAGTTCCAATTGGAGGAACCAGACATGAATCCTCCAACTGGAAATCCCTTCCACAACCCAAACAAAACAATCTTCCAAATACACTAGAACCAGGCATCTTCGCTCACTAGTCTAGTTTCAAACTTCAAAGGATTATCGATTACGATAGTCTCGTGAATACACGAGTCCTCTGGCTTTGGCGCTTGCAAGCTCCAAATCAAAATGATCCTGAAGGATACCAAAAATCCCGTAGGATACCAAAACAAACTGGGAGACGCTCCACTTATACTTAACTGAATATCGATGATCAATGGCGTCACCAGAAGACTCTCTCGGTTGTTTCGCTCTACCAAAATCGTCAAGGGTCCAAAACAGGGCGATTAATCAGGGCAGCAGTCCTTCGTAGCCGTCGGGACGCAGAGAACCTCGCAGAAAAGACTTTCGGACCACGTCGACATGCAGGGGTCGATGAAGTGGCGGCCTTCCTCCAGAATTTCCACACGAAGCTCCTCACGAACCTCTGGCTTGGACCGGTACCGCTGAAATCGTCCCGAGTTGGGCGCCAACTGAAGTACTGGGAATTTAAAGCCCAGCGGTGCAGGGGAACACACCCTAAGACTTCGGGTTCTTTCCTGTTTCAGACCTACAGAAACACAGAGTCTTCTGGGTGAAGTCAAAGATCAGTTTATTGGCTGCAGACCAATTACAGGTATCCGAGAAGTACAACAGCATGTATGTTCTCAGGAGACTGCTTAAAGTTACAGAAACGGGCTTCTCCTTAAATACAAAATATCATGCTTCAGGCACACATTCCTTGTTTTACGATATGGCCATATACATGTATTCATTACAAACGAAAAGGCAGAGTCATGATGACCATCCCACATTCCAGTTAAGCCAGCCCACAATTATTTACCCAGCAAGGCTCAGATCCCACATCAGATATCAATAGGCCCCAATAAACACGAACATCTCCTGTTTGGAAAACAAGCCATAAAGCAGGAAGAGTCAGGTGTGAAAGAGATTAGCCGGAGGCTCGTGTGGGATGAAAAGGCTTTATGGTGTGTCAAACCCTGATGCTAATCACAGGTGGCCGTAGGACGGGGAGCTCGTGAGACCGGACTGACCTGGGGCAGCGAAGCCAAGCTACCCAGGTCACAGAGAAGTCAAAGGAAGGCACATGTGTCCTAAAGGCCCGTATTTGCTTCATAATATGTAGCCTATGTGAGGGCAACCATAAGATGGCCACCGCTCTAAGATGGAACCCACGAAGTTACTGTATCATTTTCTTCTTTTTTTTTTTTTTTTTTTTTTTTAAATATCTTTATTGACAGTTTGTTATTTTTCCATTTTTCATTAATCAACATTTTCAGTAGCGGAGAAGAGAATAGGTACACATTCTGATACAGCAGCATGGGCAACCAGTATGACAATCTGTACAGGGCTTACATCAGATAGTGCCGGAAGGGAGTACAACAGGTACACCCAACGATTGATCAAGCGTTCAGGTCCAAATGCCCACAATTTACCATGCAATGGTGGTATTAAGGAATACATGACAGATCACCTCTTGTGACATAGTCCATCAGGTTCAGCCTGGCTACATGGGATGCCAACGCCGACGCAGCACCCACCGCCTCACACATGAGGAGAGTTTAAATGTCAATGATTAGCATAGTGGACTGAACCCCAGTGATGGGCAATACAGGTGGATGCTGGCAGTGAGTTGTACTAATCTCGCCATGAAGCTATATGCACATACCTGATCGAGTGCCAATAAAGAATCCAAAACACAAACTAATTAAATTAAAATAAAAACGACAACCTCAACAGAAGGGGAAAGAAACAAAGAATAAGACAACTGTAACGCAAAAGTAGCCTTCGAATCCTCAGCCCCCGGGTATCCCGGTAAGTTATTGCTGACTTCCAATTATCCACCCCTGCTCCACCCCAACAAGAACCACAGGGTACAATGAACCCAAAATGCACCAGTCAGGACCCTCAGTCACACTGCACATTCTACATGCCAACAAAGGAAAAACAGGTAATAATCGCCAGGGACACTATCCTTGCATTACACACAAGTGTTATCTATATGTCAAGCTGCTGGCGCACAAAGCTTAAGGGTTCGCACTGGCGAAGGGCGCATGCGGGGGCTGACCATCTGCGCTACTGTGTTGTGTGAAGCTATGCAGCAACGTATCCCAAGGCTGGGCTGCTGGAAACTTGCGGAGACCTGCAGTCTCTTCTCTGTGTAATGCTACACTCTCTGCTCGTGCCCAGTTAAGAAATGACTTCTCCCAACTAATTGCGACAGGGGCTTCTCCTCTTTTCCAGTTCTTGGTGATCAGGCGCTTCGCAGTGATATAGCCTAAGTCTCGGAAGCGGGAGGCTATCCTATTCTGCCTATTCCGCTTGTAGAGGCCCAATATACACACCTCCCATGTATGCTGACCCGGCACGCCGGTGCACTGCTCTAGGAGAGCCGTGACCCTCCGCCAATACAATGCCAGCGCCGTGCAGGACCAGAGCACATGCAACAGATCCGCACCACCGAGTCCACATCGCGGACAGGCAGCTGTATTATCTCCAAAATATTTGGCTATGTTGTCTGGGGAGAGGTAGGCGCGGTGCAGTACAAACGTCTGGATCAATTTAAAGCGAGAGTTTCGTGGCACGTTGACAGGCCCCGCTAAAACCACATCCCATTCTCCATCTGACCATGGGCGCCCCCTGTCTGCCTCCCACTTCGCGCGGAGCCTCGCCAGCAGCAGGGTAGTGTGTAGCAAAAGTGCGGATACCAGCCAATGAACAATATGTGATCCCGCCCCCATAAGGTGATGCATTGGGAGTTCCATAGCGATGTCCCCCCATGAGGACGTCAATGCATGGAGGAGTGAACCATATAATAGAAACTGCCCGGGAGCCAGACCAGTGTCAGCGGAGAGCACCTCAAACTGGAGGAGTTCACCATCGGTATAGAGATCGCCCAATGTGTCAACATCCACCTCATGCCATGTACACAGCTCCGGTTCCGTAGTGCCCCTGTTGCCTCTGGGCGTACCTAACAGCGGTAACGCCGGGGCGTATGGTTTAGTGGACCTTGTTAAATAAAGGCATCTCCGGTAGCAGCGATGAGCAAGAGATAGTAGCCATGGTTTGGGTCCACGACTCCTAGCAAGTGGATGAAACAAGTGCAGTACTTGTGAACGTGTCCATGGCGGCAATGTAGTAGCCGTGTCCTCCAGGTTCTGTCCCGCTATCCATTTAGTTACCCACTGGAGCTGAGCCGCTAAATAATATAGTTCGAGGTTGGGGACCGCCAACCCTCCCTGCGCTATTGGGGCGTACAATTTCATCAGCGCTACTCTGGGTCTCCCCGCATTCCAAATCAGGTCACGAATCATTTTTTCCAATTCACGGAAAAATGTTGAGGGAACTTGGACCGCAATGCTGGTAAAGTAATATAAAAGCTTTGGCAGGATTAGCATTTTGATTAATGTCACCCGCCCCGACACAGTGAGAGGAAGTGTTTTCCAGAATCTCACTTGAGCCTGAATGGCGGTAACAGCCCTAGTCAGATTGCCCTCTAGTATATCCGCCGGTTGCCGATATACGAATACTCCCAGGTATCGAAACGTGCCTTGGTACCAAGCCAGTGGGATATCGCGATAATATACCGGCGTCTCCACCACGGCGTCTGAAAAGGGGTAAACGCCGGATTTCGCCCAGTTTACCCGTAGACCCGATAACTGCCCAAAGTCGGCTAATATATTAAAGATGGTTATGGGGATATTGTGCAAATCCCGGACATATAGCAGGAGGTCGTCTGCGTACAGCGAGATGGCGTGTAGTCTGTCCCCCAAGGGTATACCCCATTCCTGCCCATCCTCTCGTAGCAAATGAGCAAGAGGCTCCATGGCCAGGGAAAAAAGGAGCGGGGAGAGAGGACAGCCCTGTCTGGTGCCTCTACGGACGTGGATTATGTCAGATATGAGTCGCCCCGTGCGCACCCTAACCGTAGGGCGCTGGTAGAGCAGCTGCACCATGGACAGGTATGCATCCCCCAGCTCAAATTTACCTAAGACAGCCGAGAGGTAGGGCCACTCTAAGGAATCGAATGCTTTTTCCAAATCAAGCACAATACAGCCCGACCGCGGCCAGGAAGGAAGCGAGTGTCGCACGAAGTTACTGTATCATACCGTATACATAGTGCATTTATAGCTAAAACGTTATACAAAGCACTTGTACATACCGCATTGACCATTCGCGGTTCGCTAATACCGGGATAGACAGGGGTAGGGCCCTGTCTCCCACGCGGTCCCAAATTTCAAAGTACCACACCTGGTCACACTTCCACATTACGTAGGTCTTGTAGTCCAATACTCATGTCCCTCAATTGTGTGATGCATCCTCCTCATCTGATCCACAGGTGTGGCCCCTACAGTCTGTTGCTTGTGTCACTAGGGCACTGTGTCCCTGCAGTCAGCTATGCTTCAGCTTCCGGACAGCATCTGTTCCTGTGACTCTGTGGTATGTTTCATGGGTGGGTCAATTGTTTACCTAATGCCTGAGATCTGACATGTGATCTGTGTGTGCCCTTGATATGTGTTCCAATTGCTGTTCTGACTCGCCACATGTGGCTGGGGTATTTCAAACAAACCCATGCAGCAGGGGACTCCAATTTGTGTGACTCAGGAGTATGTATATCAAGTGTGTCACACTTGCTTAGCCACCTGACTACTGTCCAGGGCCAAACACTGTTTCACGTAGACGTGGGCAGTCATGCCTACTCAAGGGCATTTAGAAACACTCTGTAATCCCACTCCTGTGTATCAACTTCGAGGTTGTGCTTAGTGACATGTGCCTTCAGGTGTATGCCTCTGTGTCATTATGGTGTTGCTTCCTGTTACATACAACTGGGGTGTTCATGAGTTTGAGGGTCAGCAGGACATCTGAGATGTGACTATGAGAGACAAGACCTGTGTGACATATAGGTGTGTGATCATTTGACAGTGCACAATGGTGTATGCAACTGTGCACTTCAGGCAGCTGGGTTACATGCACAGCAGACTGTGATGTGCTAATGTACAGGGAGTTGTGTTCGCAGAGAGTCATATGTCTGATTTGTATGATGTGGGGTCTTCTGGGTCCGGGATATGTTGTTTGCAGGGGATGGGCAAGTGCACTTGTCAGCTGCAGAGTTTGCTTTACCCCTGAGCTATGATTGTGACACAGTGCATACTGTTGTTGTCTGGATGCCCTGCCCCTGTGACAGTAGACAGTATTGACTGACTTTCCAGGCATGCCAGTGCCATGGCATTTAACTTGCTATGAGTGATCCTGCATTGTGTTCAAGTGTGCTCCATGCACCCCATTGTGGCATTGACTATCAGGACATGAGAACATCATAGTGTGTGTTGCTGGCATGCATCACAAGCATGTGAAATGAGTCTCTGCCCATCCCTTCATCCTGTGGTAAATAAAATCTTCTTTACCGGACTGAATTTCATACGGAATCTTAAAATAAAGTAAAATAGCTCAAAATAACAAGAGGCAGAATCCGTGGTATAAGAGGTTTTCTAAATGGGCTTTATTCCATCAAAAATGGCCGACTCGAGTCGCGGCCTTCAGGTTCCGTCACCACGAGGGTTCAGGAAGTGAAGTACAATACTTTATTGACAGACATGCATTTTTATAATAAGTACATTACAATGAAACGAATGTAGAAGGCGTAACATTTGATAAGAAAAGTGACATAACAGGTACGTAATCGAAACTAGGCGTAATAAGGAATAAAAGAAACATGATTGGTTAGGATTATCAGACATAGGTGGATCTATAAGATAATACTTGGCATAGATGCGCGCGCAGCAGCATGACGTGTGAGTGACGTGCAACTAGGGGGTGAAGGGACTTGACATTTAGCTCTACATGTGGAGACGAGAAGTCTGGGGGGTCAAGTCAACCTAATCCCAAATCATATCTAACATCCTATGTTTAAAGAACTATGTTATCCACAAGGAAGGACTCTCGGACAGAATCTAGTCTATACTGACTGTGTGCGTGCACAAACGCCTAAGTGTCTATATGAGATGCGAGAGGCAGAAAACTTTCCATGGCAGCAGGGCTATGAATCACTTGCAGGAGGACGGAAAGGCTGAGTCCTTTGCTTGTGAGCTAAAGGAAATGTTTACCTAAATCACTAGACAGGAATGCATCGGCTGAAGAGCAAAATAGATAATTCGAAGGTGAAATACAGCTTCTTGGCAGGCAGGCGAAAACTGGCCGAGGCAGGCACCGTTAGCTGCACAGGGAGTAGGACAAAGTTCATGGATACAGATGCGAGCTCAAGCTGAAGCTGTCAAAGGACAGAGAGCAGGGAAAGGCTTTGAGGACAGAATCGGGCCTACTTGCCTGAACTGTAAAAATGGAGTAACTTAGCCATATAAAGTCGGTGGCCTTTCATACTTAGGAATCGAATATCCAGCCCATTGATGGCGGATCTGACAGAGAACATGTCGACGGTAGACACACATATGTTTGCGTCTTAGAAACTGGAACTGGAGGGAACATACATGTACTTGTAACATGCATATAGAACCGTTGGGGTCCAAGATAGGGGACATAACTGATCAGGAAAATCCACATTTCCACATTCCCTCCTTGTCCCCTACTTGCCCTTTAAGAGATATCAATCTTCATCATTCCATCGATTTGCTCATGGAGCATCATTTCTTCTTCCTTCTTCTTCCGGTATTTTGAACGAGAACTGTGATATGGAATGCATGAGGTGGCACACAGACCACAAATCGCTGGTCCACATTGCAGGCATAAACAACAACTGAAAAGCATAAGAAGGCCAATACCTAGGAAGGATAGAACTCTCCATCCCCAGGCTGATATCACACTCCAAAACCACCCGGACCACGTCCAAGTGCCTGGATTCTCGTGTATCTGGCTCACAATCTTATGAAGGCGTGTTATAGCTTTATATACAGATGGCGAATTTTCTGGTATAAATATGCAGCAGCTGGATCCGATGACCCTGCAAGCTCCGCCCCTATCGGCCAGGATGACGTCAAGGACAAGACGATTCTGGAGAACAACAATTCTCATCACTGATTGTTCTTCTGTCAGATTGCCTAGGGCGGCTATAGTCTCGTTTACTACAGCTTCAAGAGTCTTGGTGAGTCTGCGTATCAGCTTACTATTTGATATGGTACCTATATAGGGAAAGATACCTTTATTGAAATCTACATACTTGTCCCATGCCGTCTCAGTATAATCGACAACTGGGAGATCTCTACGCTCTCTTTTGTGTACTAAATGAACATTTCGATAATAATCAGGGGGAGCTAGGAAAACAGGTGGCAGAAGGAATGCTATGTAACAGGTACCATCCCAATCTAGAGGCAGACGCATATATGCCGTCTGACCACATATAAAGTAAGAATGGCGAGAAGCTCTAAATGAAGATTTACCTTGATCACGATATTCTACTGTAGTAACGCATTGGCTATGGCCCATATGTATGGAACCAACTTTTCTCACACATAATTCACCCTTAACTGAAAATACTGACATAGTGGGCAGAATTAGTTCAACTTCGGTTTTGACATTCAAAATCATAAGATTAGGCGTAAAATTACCTAATTTATACACTTCATTTTCTAAGTCAGTTCCTGTTCTACTGGGGTGACCCTCCTTATTAGGGTGACAGACTTTGAATAAAACTAGATTCAGATTTCCCCATATCCAATGTTGTTGATAAACTGCTGTGTCTGGGTCTATGGAATTTAATAAACTAAACCATGCTCCACAGGAGCCATTGTGTGTGAACGGATGTGGAAAGAAAGGCAGAACTCCTTTGTTATTCTGATAGGGAGGGAGTCGGCCACACACCCAACAATTGGTGGCATTACTAGTCTGATGGGAATGATGTAACATACTAATGAAGGTGTTGTTGCGCAGCGCAAGTCTATAGGACAACTCATGTGGGGGTAGGTCACTAAAAGAATGTTCATCAGTTATATTGAAAGCACGTTTAGAAACAGAATAATACATATGCAACAATATACCTGCAGTAACTATTAAAAAACTCAAGAAAAACAAAATTAATAAAGTCACAATACAGTGGCTACGCAGTAATTTACAATAAGCATGTCGTTTCATTATGATTCTGGACTCTACATCATTCAGACCTAAGGGATACATGTCGGGACAGATTCAACCGCTTCACCTTGGAGAGGACTTAAACAATCAAATCGTCCGACAGTTTGGATCTGGACCTGAGTTTCTGCTTATAGAGTTCGGTGCTACTGGCCTCAGCCAAGGGTAGCTTTGAGTCAATGGGGGAAGACACACGAGGAGTACTGTTTGTGTCAGGAGGAAGTCCATGAAATTTCTTGATATGGCTGGAATGCACCCAGCCTTTTCTCCCTTCGATCTTCACAGCTGTTCTGGTTGTCAGCAGGACCAACTCAGGAAGCCTCCACCTTGGCTCCAGTTGGGTTTTCCGATCAAAATTCCTGACGAGAACATAATCGCCGGGAATTACATCATGAGGTTTCACCTCGGTGTTGTCGGGAAAAGCTGCGACTACCTGTGAACGACAAGATTGTAGTGCAGACATCAAGGAAGCCAGGTAATCTGTCAGCATATTACAGTCAACATCAGTTATTTTACGGGGTATAGGCGTCCCCCACATATTCGGTGGTCTACCAAAGATCACCTCATAAGGTGATAGCCCTGTTCGAGAGTGTGCTACCATCCTCATGTAAAATAGCGCAACTGGTAAAGCTACTATCCAGTCCACACCTTTTTCCTGACATATTTTAGACAGTCTGATTTTTAAAAGTTGATTATGTCGTTCCACGAGACCTGCTGCCTCGGGGTGTCGGACACAGTGGAATTTCCACTGATATCCCAACAAAAGCGAGACATGTTTCATTAATTCGGATGAGAAAGGCTGGCCGTTATCTGAATATACAACACGTGGTAAACCGTACCGTGGGAAGAATTCTCGAACTAGCTGCTTGGCAGTAGTCGGGGCAGTGTAATCTGATACGGGATACGCCTCTGTCCAACGGGAGAGAGCGCAGACAACTACGAGAACATATTTGAATCCTCGACAACGTTCCATCTGAATATAATCCATCTGGAGGACTTCAAAAGGATGGTCAGGAGGCTGAAATCCACCCTGCTCTACGGGAACACTCTTTCCTGGATTAAACTGACAACATATCATACAGGTACGAACTTTTTGTTTAGCTGCTGCTCGTAAATGTTTGTTGAACCAAATGTGCTGAATGCTGTCTAGCATAGCCTTCTCTCCTAAATGTGCTGGACTGTGAACTGTAGCTATAATGGCTTGAACCATGGAATCAGGGAGAAACCATACAGATTTCTCCTTCGTCATCCATCCTTGATCTGTCTGGATCCCTCCTAGTTCAGTCCACTTCTTTATTTCTTCTGCTGTGGCATGTGACTGTATGTCAATTACGTCAAGTGCGGGATCCTTAATTGTCATACACTGTGTTGGTGTCTGAACTATTGGCTTTGTCATGTCTAATGTGCGATTCTGAGCAGTCTGTTTAGCTGTTCTGTCAGCTAAATCATTGCCTTGAGAAATGGTATCAGTAACCTTCGTGTGTGCTTTACATTTCATAATCGATATAGCAGTGGGTAGATGTATTGCGTCTAACAACGCATGAATGAGGGGTCCGTGCTGAATGTGGGCACCATGGGAGGTTAAATAACCTCTCTCTCGCCATAGCACGCCGAAGTCGTGTACAACTCCGAATGCATAACGTGAGTCAGTGTATACATTAACTTTCTTATTTGTGGCTTGAATACAGGCTTGTGTTAGAGCAATAAGTTCTGCTGCTTGGGCTGACAAAGTATCTATACAATTTGTCTCAATAACTTCAGTGTCTGTTGTGACTGCATACGCGGTCACTAAATCTCCTGTATTTGTTCTCATGCACGATCCGTCTACATACAACGTCAGGTCTGGATCTAACAATGGAACGTCTGTCAAGTCTTGTCTAGGTTTCGTCTTTATTTCAATGATTTCAACACAATCATGAGCTAGTGGGTCTGTTCCAATTACAGGTAATAGTGTAGCAGGATTCAATGTATTACACCGTCGGATCTCTATGTGTGGTTGAAACAATGTCAGTTCATAACCGGTAAGTCTTGCTATGGTCAAGTGTTGTGTTTGTGTTCGGTTCACAAGAACCTCTACTGCATGTGGTACTTGTACTGTCAATGGGTGTCCTAATACTATGGCATCGCTTTGTCTGATTGCTAAAGCTGTCGCTGCCACTGATTTCAGGCATGCAGGCAAAGCCTGAGCTACGGGATCTAATGTACTGGAAAAATAAGCACATGGCTTGCGTGATCCTGCTTGATCCTGAGTGAGTACTGACAAGGCAGTACCTTCGCGTTCTGTAACAAAGAGTGTAAAATGTTTGCTATAACATGGTGTTGCTAAAACAGGTGCTTGACATAAAGCTTCCTTTAGGCTTTCAAAAGCTTGTGTATGTTCCTGAGTCCAAGGGAGAACAGTCGATGTGGCTGCCTCCTGTGTGGTTAACTGAATGAGTGGTTTTGCTAGAAATGCGTACTGAGGGATCCACTGCCTACAATATGAAGTGAGGCCTATGAAAGCTCGCACCTCCTTTTGTGTCTGGGGTATTGACATGTTAGCAATTAACTGGATGCGATCTGGTGTAAGCTGCCTTCCCTCCTTGGACAGCGAGTGACCAAGATAAATAACTCGCTGGACACAGAATTGCAGCTTAGAAGGAGACACCTTGTGCCCCTTGTCGGCTAGGAAATGTAAAACTGTCAGAGAAGCTTTTTCACATTCTGGCTCGCTTCTCGCTGTGATCAGCAGATCATCGACATATTGAAGCAGTGCAGTATTGACTGGCATGTGGATACTGTCAAGTTCTCGTTTCAGTGCTTGGCTGTAGATGCTGGGGCTTTCTGTGAATCCTTGGGGAGCGCGTGAGAATTTAAAGCTGCGCCCATTTAAACTGAATCCGAACAAGTATTGGCTTTCCGGATCTATTGGGACGCTGAAAAAGGCATTCTTGAGATCGATTACAGTAAAGAATGTTGCTTCGGAATCAATTGCTGTCAACAATGATGATATATCAGGGACCACAGGGAATTGTGGTACAATGCACTTGTTTAGTTCACGCAAATCAATAACCAATCGGTACACTGGTGGGGCAGTAGGATCAGTTCGTTTAAGAATCGGAATTATCGGTGAATTACATACATTGGAGTCTGTTTCTACAACTACTCCCTGGGCAATCAGCTCATCAATGATTTTCAGCAAAGCCACTACAGCATCATGCGGTAACTTGTATTGTCGCATTCGTGGTAGTACCACTCCTGCTTTCAGTGTGACTCGATAGGGTGTAATGTTCATGCAGCCAACATCCGTAGGGCCTTGTGCCCATAGATGTACTGGTAAAGTCTGTAGTCGGGGATCCATGTCTCTAGACACATAGTGACCTTTAAAATCACGTAAAAACAACCTTACTCCTTCCGGAGAACAACATATTATGGCTCCTAGTGCTTTCAGAGTTTTAATTCCTAACAGATTTTCTGGGCATGATTTAGTAAGCAATAAATCTGTAGTTCGTGTCAAAGGTCCTATCGTAAGTGGTAGAGGCTGTGATACTTCATTAACAATAGGTTTTCCCGAAAAACCAAGGGAAACATTTTGAGAGCCTGAGAGGGGTGCCCCTGGAACTTCACTACGTTTTATGGTTGTTCGACTTGCCCCTGTATCGAGTAAGAATTTTCTATCTTGACCTAATAATTCACTATGTACATAAGGTCCTTCTTGATCTACAGGAATCTCGATAAGCGGTAAGTCAACTTCCCTCTCTAGGCTGGTTCATGCGTAACGCTGATACTCAGGGTATTCATACTGTGCAGTCTGATACATTTGTCGTGTTGTGGTTTGTGTGGCAGTAGCAGGCAACGGTGGTGCAGCTGGCACAAACTGTATGGGTTGCTGTGAGGCTGGCATGGACTGTTGTTGAACTGGCATGGACTGTCCATGCTGCATAGCTCCTTGTTCATTCTGATCTTGTCTAACTAATCGTGGTCTCTCCTTTGCAATACCTGTAGCTATATTACGTTTCAGGACTGGACAATCGTGTACATAATGGCCCAGTTGTTTACAGTAATTGCAGGTTCCCTTTACAGGAACTGCAGAATCACCAGAATGTGTCACACCCTTTTTGTGACCATCTGCTGGTACTGTCTGAGAAACTAGCATTTTCATTTTTGTATCCTTCATGCGTCTATGCTCGTGTTCTTGTTCATCCCTAATTCTATTGTGATGATACTGTAACATTTGTAGCATTTGCGACGGAGTGTTACTTTGCCAGGTACTCTCGAATTTCAATATTCTATTCTTTACTGGAGGCAATGCATTTTCCACTAATTTTGTCACAAATAAATGTGGATATGAGTCACTACTTGCTTTTATACCACTATTTATACCAAAACATTTTTCAAATCGAGCATAATAATCGCTTGTGTCTTCATCTTGCTTTTGTTTGCAGGCTGTGATTGCACCCCAATCTTCCTTTTTTGTAGTTAATAAACGTGGCAGTACCTGTACTAGTAAACCTGGTAACAGTTTAACTTTATCCCCGAGCCCTGAACCTGCAGTTCGGCCCCTTTCTTCCTCTGCTAATGCTGTCCAGTCTATCTTTTGGTCTCCCACTTCCCACTCTTTTTCTTTCAATTTTTCATAAATGCCAGCAGGCAAAAGCACCTTTAATATCGTCATAATATCAGGAAAGGTGTACTCTCCCATCAGTAACATGTCTTTAATTTCTCGGTGGAAACCCGCTGGGTCTTTGTCATGACTAGGTACTACTTTTTTCATTTCTAATAATTCCATTTTTGATATGGGTGTGTAAACAAATACACGGTGAAACTCATTGTCTTCGCCTTTTATTGGGTGCACTTCTCGTAGGGGATTTTGTCTATCCATATAGTACGGCGCTCTTTCTCTGCGGGGCAGCGAGAGAGAATCCGGACTTACAAAAAGGACATACTGCTTACGTGACACTAATATCTCTTTAATTAGCTTGTTACTAGAACCTCTCCATCTGTTCGTGAGTAGTTCCGTTAATATATCAGGTAAAGGACCAGGGTCAGCATGTTGGCTCTTATATAATATGAGGAGTTGCTGAATCATATATATTCCAGCTAAACGTTGTTCATCTGTACTGAGATTAAAAAACGTGTGTGCTACGGTCTCATCACCGTATTTTTCAGGACTGTCAATCCAGTGAACGGCTGATCTGGCTAATTCTTGCTCATCCATGGAATCGAGGAGGTGGTAACCCCTTCGTTCTCGTAGTATTTTATCTGCGGCTTGAAACGAATGTTCAGGAGACTTCAGATTTATTATAGGCGTCGGATACGTTCTGCTATTATTTGGGCATACTGAGTGTATGGGATCAGAAAAACATCTAGCATTATCACAGGATCCTCCTCTGCCTACATAGGCTATGGTCTCTGACTGTCTTGCGGAATTCCCTGATTCGGACACTTTATCTTGCTCAAACTCGTCTGTTCCCAATCTTTCTTCATGAATACGCTCTATTTCTTTACGGATTTTTCGGCACATGGCTATTATACAATTTTGCTTATCGTGTCTCCCTTCTGATATATTCTGACTCCATCTTGTAAGAATAAGCATTGCATTCGGGTCTACCCCCGGACGGTCTTGATTTCTGATCACACAGTTTATGAGGAAACGTAACAGTTCCCCCTGTATTTCTACTTTCTGGAATTCCATAGCTCTGTTAATACATCCTGGATCTCGTCCTGTTTGAACAAAATGATATATGTTATCTAGATGCGTAGTCATTCCTGGTAACCTTGCTAAATACTCTGCGGCTCGCCTGATACGTAATGATGCCAGGACCATTTCGTCCTCTTTACCAACCACCGGGTCATATCTACAATTTACAAGGAGTTCCTTAAGCGTACGTTCACTTACGAATTTAGGTGTACGTGAATGTGCTGACTCTTGAAAAACAAGTTTATTTATTCTGGGTGGTGTAAAGGTACTGCTAGCACCTCCCGTGGCCCCATCTGGGGCGTCGGGTGTGAATGGATTCGTTGAACGTGACACAGCAACTATGGGTGTCGATACCCCTGTAGGATCGACTGCGGAGACAGATGCGGAAACAGATGTGCTTGCCGAAGCTTGTGTCGGGACTTGCTGTTGCACGGGGACAGATACCTGATCCTGACGTTGAACCCCTACACCAGACGGTCTATGTGGTGCGGCGTTAGCATACTCGGGAGCTGCGTCGTCTAGATATGAGGAAAGAAAAACATCTTCTGCGGTTCTGGGATGCCCTTTAGGATGTACCTTAATTGGAAATAATGGGGGTGGCAAGTCTTTTGGCATCTCTGGAGCAGCCTTAGGTAGTCCTTCGGCTAGAAGGGGATACATACCATTCATAAGAGCATTTCTTTGTCTATTTATTTGTTCTGATTTCACTCGGATACCTTCCTCAATTAATAGATTTTCTTGAACTTTATTTGAACTTTCTTTACTCCTCTCTTCTTGTCTACGTGCTTTTTCTGTTCGTCTATGAGATTCTTTACGCCATAACTCAACAGCGTCTTTCTGTGACTGTCTGACCTTTCTTTTCCATAACTCTTCCTCCACTTTCATGATGCATTCTGCATCCCAGGTTCCCGCTACGGGCCACCTTTGACTTTCCGGCAATCCCTTGGTATAATCTACCCATAGATCAAGAAACAATATGGCATCTAAGCCATGCTTATGGTACATAAAATGCCCTGGAGTGTCCCTAGGAGGAATAGGAACTGCTTCTTCAAGCACCCCTTTTCTGGTAGTAATCTGTCTTAACTTCGAGAAGAGCGGCATATTGACAACTGATCTGATACTTACTCTTGAACTTACTTAATACGAAAAAAACCCCAATAATGAACAGTGTACAATGAACAATCATTCATACCACAATATGCAAGACATTTCTGAAAACATTAAACATTAAACATTTAACAATGACCGACAATGATGACAGTCTGCCTAACTAATCACCACGCTGAATTCTTGACAATAACTGCATACTTCGGAATACTTGATATACTGCTCAACAGTACATATACACTGCTAAACAGTGCAGACCGGATTTGTGTACCCAAATCCGTCTTGACCGGCACAACCTATGTGCGCGTCAACACGCCTCCCCGGCGATGGTACTCACCGAGTAGCTCCTTGAAACGGAAGGCCTCAGAGAATGGACAGGACTCGATGACTGCGGACAGCGGACCCTCTGGACATCGGGATTTCGAAATATCTGGTGGGCCTCTGTATACCTCGGATCTTGCTCTCTCAGCTAGGCTCTGGTCGGGATACTTCGCACTTCTCACCGCCTCGTCTGGGTTGATCGCAGCCTCAGTCGCCCCCGCTTGACCGGAGGGAGCTTACAGGAAATCCTGCTGGTACGCGTTTATGGTCCGTCCAGCTGTGGCAGGAGACCGGGCCTGCAACGCACCGCCGGCGCGTGAGATGAGAAAGTGTCCCTGTTCGGGCGCCATTATGTGGTAAATAAAATCTTCTTTACCGGACTGAATTTCATACGGAATCTTAAAATAAAGTAAAATAGCTCAAAATAACAAGAGGCAGAATCCGTGGTATAAGAGGTTTTCTAAATGGGCTTTATTCCATCAAAAATGGCCGACTCGAGTCGCGGCCTTCAGGTTCCGTCACCACGAGGGTTCAGGAAGTGAAGTACAATACTTTATTGACAGACATGCATTTTTATAATAAGTACATTACAATGAAACGAATGTAGAAGGCGTAACATTTGATAAGAAAAGTGACATAACAGGTACGTAATCGAAACTAGGCGTAATAAGGAATAAAAGAAACATGATTGGTTAGGATTATCAGACATAGGTGGATCTATAAGATAATACTTGGCATAGATGCGCGCGCAGCAGCATGACGTGTGAGTGACGTGCAACTAGGGGGTGAAGGGACTTGACATTTAGCTCTACATGTGGAGACGAGAAGTCTGGGGGGTCAAGTCAACCTAATCCCAAATCATATCTAACATCCTATGTTTAAAGAACTATGTTATCCACAAGGAAGGACTCTCGGACAGAATCTAGTCTATACTGACTGTGTGCGTGCACAAACGCCTAAGTGTCTATATGAGATGCGAGAGGCAGAAAACTTTCCATGGCAGCAGGGCTATGAATCACTTGCAGGAGGACGGAAAGGCTGAGTCCTTTGCTTGTGAGCTAAAGGAAATGTTTACCTAAATCACTAGACAGGAATGCATCGGCTGAAGAGCAAAATAGATAATTCGAAGGTGAAATACAGCTTCTTGGCAGGCAGGCGAAAACTGGCCGAGGCAGGCACCGTTAGCTGCACAGGGAGTAGGACAAAGTTCATGGATACAGATGCGAGCTCAAGCTGAAGCTGTCAAAGGACAGAGAGCAGGGAAAGGCTTTGAGGACAGAATCGGGCCTACTTGCCTGAACTGTAAAAATGGAGTAACTTAGCCATATAAAGTCGGTGGCCTTTCATACTTAGGAATCGAATATCCAGCCCATTGATGGCGGATCTGACAGAGAACATGTCGACGGTAGACACACATATGTTTGCGTCTTAGAAACTGGAACTGGAGGGAACATACATGTACTTGTAACATGCATATAGAACCGTTGGGGTCCAAGATAGGGGACATAACTGATCAGGAAAATCCACATTTCCACAATCCGGACACCTGTACTGAGTCAGTGGCAAGAGATGTGCTGTGTGTATAGTGACATACTCCTACATGTTCACTTGCATGTCCGCAAAATGTGTGGGTGGTGCATGTCGGCACATTGGGGTATTAGCATCCAACATGCAACAGACATATGGGTGCAAGTCCAGGAGGGATATGAGTGCCATGGTTGATGGTGAGAATGACAATTGGCTTATTCTAAACGGTGTGAGCACTTTGAGCAGTGTTCAGCTGATGATGCCAGGGCTTGCCCTGTGATGTGATATACTCACTGTGGTGTGTGCAGTCAGTGCAGGTGACTGATATTGTTCTCTTTTTTCCTAATTCTATCCAGATACATCCACGGCCGCAGGATGGGACAGCTCCACGGACCAGGAGGAGCCACAGAGCCTGACTGGGACAGAATGCGAGGAGTTGGGGGGACCCAGTGGCACGGAGGGCGAGTGGAGCCACACCGAGGAGTCCTCAGCACCATCCACCCCAGCTGAGGGCCACAGCAGCTCGGAGGATGACTCCCTTGTGGAGGCGGGTGTCAGAGCCACCAAACCCCAGCTAGTGAGGCTGTCCCCGCCACCGCCCCCACCACCACCATCACCACCCTCCCATCGGCTCTCATCCCAGAGGTCCGTGGAGGCTCCCGTGTTAGGGAGCAGGTCTCCTTTGTGCCAGGCACCGCACCCCCTGCCCCTGTGTCCCCTGCTGCCCTGAGTGAGGAGTCTGTGAACTTACTTAGACAGGTCCATGTAGGGCAGACATCAATGCTGAGTGTCCTCCATGCACACACCAGTCTGTTGACGCAGCTGGTCTCGTTCATGGAGGGCATTTCATCGGGCATGTCTGCCCTACAGAGGACCAATCAGTCTGTGGCCTCCTCCCTGACGGCAGCAGTGTCCCTCCTCCAACAGTCCTGCACCCCTCCTACCCCTGCACCACCCACGATTCCTAGCACCCTACCTGTCCTAAGCACACACACACCTGCACATTCTCACAAAGCCACAGACACGGGCAGCACCCAAACACCCAAACCAAGGTCTAGACGTGCACACAAGCAAGCGCAGGGGACTGATACCACACTCACAGGGGATAGTTTGCAGACACACACACAGTCATCCACAACCACTCCGCAGTCCTCCGATACCTCTCCCTCCCAGCAACCTTCCCTTGCCTCACCTGCAACCCCATCTCCACAGAAGCTCTTCATCTGTAACCTTGGCCTCTTCCCCACCGACCCAGCAGATCCATCTTACAAGGGGAGGAGGAAGTCCCCACACACAGAGGGGAGTGGCCCTCACACCCGGACACCCTCCCCCAGGCACAGTCAGACTGAGGCCCCCACCCGCAAGTTCCCCCGGAGCCGGAAGAGCAAGACCCCACCCCCGCAGCTCCACGGCAAAGTCTCCGTCCTTCAGCCCCCAGGCCACCACTCCAGAGGTTCCCCCGCCACACGCTGCCCCAGGTTCCCCCACCCACAGATACACCATCCCCAAAATGCTGAGGCCCTCCCCCACTACCACTTGCTCTTCCACTCCCGGTCAGACGGTTAGTGCCACTGATGTGGGGACCGTGTCCCCCCTATCCTGCCGACCTCTCCTGAACCCCATTCCGCTCCCATTGAGTTAGGCACTGCAGTGGAGTCCACAACCACCCCGTCTGACTTGGGCACTGCAGTGGGGACCCAATCCACTACATCTGACCTGCCCACTGCAGTTGTGCCGGCACCCACCCCATCTGACTTGTGCCCCACAGTTGTGACTGCACCCACTACTTCAGTCAGCTCCACTGCACTTGCCAGTGACTCTCCTGCATCCACCACCCCTTCACTGCCTCCTTCTGCTGAGCCCTGATCCTGTCCCTGCGGTGCCTGGCCTGCCCCCATGTATGCCCCTCCGAGGGGATGTCCCCTGTCCTTAGCAGTGCAGGCAAACAACGTGTGACAGTTGTCACTCAAGTTCACTTCTTGTCATTTGATAATGGACTGGCCATTGGCCTTTGTTTTGAACGGACGTTTACTTTTTCATCTGCTGAATAAAGCTTTTTTCTTTATCCATGTGAATTTCATTTAGCTGTACATTATGCTGATGATGTTTACCATGACCTTGCAGTTCTAATGCTGGATTTCCAATGTTGAATACTGAGGTGTTGATGTGAGGTACTCCATGTGGTCCATGAGATATGTATCCTATTCTGGTCGGTATCCATGTCATCCTTTGCAGCTAACTGGGTGTCTCATGATTAACAATTTGTGAACATCTCTGTAAACATTTCATTTGCATGGTCACATCTGTGGCTTGCACACATGCACATATAATGTGCTTCCCATTGTCTAATTTGTCTATTTCCCTGACTGTGGGCGCATCTCCACTGGACCTGCAGATGTGGGCATCATTGGTGTAGGAGCAACTGGGTCCTCTGTGCAACTTGCTGGACATATGTATTGAGTATGTACAGATGACTTAAGGGAGACTCCCGTACTCAGCCTGTTGTGACCAGAGCCTTCATTGTGTGGTAACTGATGGCTGACTGACCAAGTGTTCTGCTGACATGACTGAGACCTGCTGGGACTATGTTTGGCACAGCTGAGCTTCCACAGGAGTTGAGTCCCCTCAAGTAAGTGTGTTGTTCTGTGACATTGCCTGGGCCCATGGTGTGTGTTGTGTGAGCATGTGTGTGTGTGTTCACATCCCTTTTCATACACAGGCAGTGTTTCCTTGATATGTTCCTGTTGTTGATGCTTTCTGAGTGGTACTGTGTTCATCCCACAACTTTGCCATGGGCTACCATATGTGTGGGTGCATGACACACTACTGTTAATTGGTGTTTCAACATTGGGATTTGTCAGTTCTGAGTGGTGATGATGTTGTCAGACGCAGATGGGACACAGTCAGGGGTCCCCAAGGCACTTGGTGGTACCTTTCAGTGATTGGGACATGTGTATGTGTGTGTGACTGCTCCCACTTGTCCGGTTCAGGGCTGCAATATTTGCAGGTGTCAGCTTGTGTGCCTTGTGGTTCTCCTTGGCTTGGGCATTGTCCTGGGACTGTGGCAGGTATTCCGCAGGTTACGTGAGCTTTGACATCATGGCCATGTACCGCATACTGTGCAGTATGTCTGTCATTCACCAGGGTTGTAAACTGTCCTTGTATGATGAGTCTGTGCACCTTAGTTCCTCCCAACATTACTGTGTTTGTCATGGGTGCATGTGCAATGTCACCTAGCCATGTGGGCTTCACAGATGCACATTGGTGCAGTTGAGGGTGTGTGGTGTTGGGGGTGGACTGATGTAAATGTTTGCATGGGTGGGCCCCTAGCTCCTGTTTGTCCATGGATGACGGGCCATGCTGAGTGATTTGTGTTTTTGCATGTGTGATGTATGTTTGTGGCACAGGGCACATGTCTGGGTTTCACAGTTTGTACTACTTCTTCCTTTGGCAGCTCAGTGGAGGTGTCATGCATGCTTGTGTCACCCCAATGTCTGGTCCCTGGGGGTAGTGCTGTTGTGTGTCAGTCTCTTGCTGTGTTAGTTGGTGTTCATTCCAGCTTGTGTCACATGTGTCTGTTCCGCTCCCTCTCATCTCACAAAGCCTGATTGCCCACTAAGGGGGGCCTATTGATGGGTTACTTTTGTATGGCACTGTGTCCACATCTGTGTCACTGTGGTTCAGCCCCCCTTGTGTGTTGTGTAGTTGCCTGGGGATACTGAGACACACACACACATGTTGTGTCAAATGTGCAGTGTGAGGTTGCCTGTTTGTGCATCTGCACCAGTGCATTGCTATTTCTGTTGTGGGCCATTCTCTGGATGTTGTTTTTGTGATTTTCCCTGCTGTCCCTGTGAGTCACATCACATCATTCTGCACATTCATCCTGCTTGTTAGGTCCCATTGCTGGCATGGAATGGGAGTTTGTGACCTGACACCTACAGTCTACACAGGTTGTTTTGATTAGTGTGTCTATTTTCGAGATGTGTGTATGCTTTGTGATGGTCACTTCTGCTTTTGTGTCATTGTCAGCCCCCATGGGTGGTGCTTTTCTGCACATGGCCGAGAGTATGTTAGGTTATCACAGCACTGTTAGCCTCAGCACATCTCTGTAGGTATGGGACACAACCACTACTTTGCCCCAAAACTGTTTCATGTGTTGGGACCAGAAATCATACATGCTGTTTGGCATTTGCAGCTTTGTCCATGATGACACTTACCTTTTGTTCACTGTGATGAGGGGGTTTTTGGACCCCATCACCACAATGCTCAACATCTGCTGCAGTTTGGAAGCACACACTTAACTTTTGTTCTACACAGTGAGGGGGTGTTATTTTTTCATTGCCACAGTGCTAGTGATGCTTGCCTTGTGTAGGCCACATTCAGTTTTTGGTCACACATGTGATGGTAGTTACATTGTATGTTCGAAGTCATGATCACTGTTGTGGTCATTTGTCACAGACTACACATTGTTGTCATGTTGTTAGGGGGGATGTATTTTGCTGACTTACCTAATGTTGGTGTATTATGGATGTGTGGCGCATCACACATCATATGAGTGGGGGTGGCATTAGTGCTGGGCAACAGGTCCCCTATGGGTGTGGGTGGCAGTAGTGATGGGCAACATGAGCCCTATGGGTGGGGGTGGCAGTAGTGATGGGCAACAGGTCCCCTATGGGTGGGGGTGGCAGGAGTGCTGGGCAACATAAGCCCTATGAGTGGGGGTGGCAGGAGTGCTGGGCAACATAGTCCCTATGGGTGGGGGTGGCAGTAGTGATGGGCAACAGGTCCCCTATGGGTGGGGGTGGCAGGAGTGCTGGGCAACATAAGCCCTATGAGTGGGGGTGGCAGGAGTGCTGAGCAACATAGTCCCTATGGGTGGCAGGTGGCATTAGTGATGGGCAACATGAGCCCTAAGGGTGGGGGTGGCAGTAGTGATGGGCAACAGGTCCCCTATGGGTGGGGGTGGCAGTAGTGATGGGCGACAGGTCCCCTATGGGTAGGGGTGGCAGTAGTGATGGGCAACAGGTCCCCTATGGGTGGGGGTGGCAGAAGTGCTGGGCAAAATAAGCCCTATGAGTGGGGGTGGCAGGAGTGCTGGGCAACATATTCCCTATGGGTGGGGGTGGCAGTAGTGATGGGCAACCGGTCCCCTATGGGTGGGGGTGGCAGGAGTGCTGGGCAACATAAGCCCTATGAGGGGGTGGCAGGAGTGCTGGGCAACATTGTCCCTATGGGTGGGGGTGGCAGTAGTGATGGGCAACATAGTCCCTATGGGTGGGGGTGGCAGTGGTGATGTGCAACATAGTCCCTATGGGTGGGGGTGGCAAGAGTGCTGGGCAACAGAAGCCCTATGAGTGGGGGTGGCATGAGTGATGGGCAACAGGTCCCCTATGGGTGGGGGTGGTAGGAGTGATGGGCAACCAAAGCCCTATGAGTGGGCGTGGCAGTAGTGATGGGCAAGAGGTCCCTTATGGGTGGGTGTGGCAGTAGTGCTGGGCAACAGGTCCCCTATGGGTGGGGGTGGCAGGAGTGCTGGGCAACATAAGTCCTATGAGTGGGGGTGGCAGGAGTGCTGGGCAACATAGTCTCTATGGGTGGGGGTGGCAGTAGTGATGGGCAACATAGTCCCTATGGGTGGGGGTGGCAGGAGTGCTGGGCAACATAAGCTCTATGAGTGGGGGTGGCAGGAATGCTGGGCAACATAGTCCCTATGGGTGGGGGTGGCAGTAGTGATGGGCAACATAGTCCCTATGGGTGGGGGTGGCAGTAGTGATGGGCAACATAGTCCCTATGGGTGGGGGAGGCAGGAGCGCTGGGCAACAGGTCCCCTATGGGTGGGGGTGGCAGGAGTGCTGGGCAACATAGTCCCTATGGGTGGGGGTGGCAGTACGGCTGGGCAACATAGCCCCTATGGATGGGGATGGCAGTAGTGATGGGCAACATAGGGCGTATGAGTGGGGGTGGTAGTGGTGCTGGCCATGCAACCCCTTTGGTGGCCTGTTGCTAGTGGCCAGGATATGGATCCCCTGTGTGTGTGTGGGGCAATTTGCGGGTACGTGTCGTTTGTTTGTGTGGTGGGTGTCTGACTTACCGTCTGCGCCGTCCGCATCTGTTCCTGATTCGATCATAGATGTAGAGTACTGGTATGACCTGCGCGATGGGATTCATGATGTGTTCGTCTCGTACACGCTGCTTGTTGCTCCGTCCCGTACCCGATGCAAGCTGGTCCGTCTTGTAGCCGTGGATTGAGTTGTGGTGCAAATCATAGCTGATATGCTTCTTTTCCGGATGCTGTGACGTGCCGTACATGGCGACCCGTCCGGCGCGTAGGAAGTACGCTTCATACTTGTCCGGGCGGAAACTGCTATGTATACTGCTTCCGGGCGACTCGGTTTGGCGTTAGGAGTTACGGCTCAGACGGAGAATGAAGCTTGAATCACAGCCTACGTGTCGGTAGGGGTGGGCGGAATTTGCGAAAGTGCCTTTCGCAAAATATCGCGAAACGGCAAAAAATCTCCACGATCACGCAAAATTTCGCGTGATCGCGGAGATTTTTGTGTGCTGAATTAAAGCGTTACTGAATTCCTGTTGGGGTTTCATTTTTGTGACAGGAGCATCGTGCCAGAATGAATCCTGCCCTGCATATTTACCCAAGAAGATGCCACCATTTTGTGCAATACCTTTACTCAACTGGAGTACTGGCTAATCAGTAAGTGCTACCTCGTTGGGTAAATGTATAGTGCTTTTCCCACACTACAGCTGCATAAAGGGCCAGAAGAGTTGTCTACAGTGACCATGTGTGTCTGTAACGTTGACGACGGGCCCCGGGGTCCCTCGAGTCAGCTGTCCATCATAGTGGGGAAAAGGGAGGTAAGACGTTGCCCACCGCAGTTCACATGCCTCTTGTTTATAAAGGGCCAGAGACCGATCAGAGCAGCAGATGAGGAGACAGAACCTCCTGGCGTCAGCAGCTACACGGGGATTGCGCTCGAGAAAGTCGTGGATGCACAGAGCTCCATCAAGGATCACAGCTAATTTTTGACAGTAGATGTAGGGAGAAAACAGCACACCTGCCCAGCCTCGACCTAGCTCCCGAATGTTTTGTGCCGATTAATGTGTTACTGAATTTGAGCTTCAACTAAGTCCCCTGCTTTATTTATATCTGTAAGTGCTTACTGTTGAGGTTTAATTTTTGTGACAGGAGCATCGTGCCAGAATGAATCCGGTCCTGCACCTGCATATGTCCGTTCCGGACGCGGATCGCGGAAGTTTCGACATCTTCGCGTTCCGCGCGGAACGCGAAAATGGCGAAATTTCGCAATTTCCGCAAGCGGAATGGAAATTGTCACCCACCCCTACGTGTCGGTCGGGTTTTTGGCAGTTATGCGCATTGTGCTTTATCAACAGGACGGACCGGCTCCGGGTACGGGTCGGTCGCAAGGTAAGGCTACGAACAGCTCTAGGAGAGCTGTCCGACCCGGATTGGAATCGACCCCTTATTGTTAGTACGTATTATAGGGGTGTTCAATTGAGCAGGTTTCTTTTGCAAAATCCTGCTCCATCAATACCCCCTCTGATGGCTTTTAGGAGCCATCATAAATACTCACCATACCGAGTGCCTCCTTTTATTTTATCTAGAGGTTATGTTCTCTCTTCTTTTATGGCACCCTCATCTAGCATTTTAATCATATCATAGTATTCTCAATTTATCTCTTCTAACTCTATCTCTTCTCTCTTTATTCCTTTTCTTTTATTCTTTTTGTCTGTTGCATCTTTTCTTTCTCTTATGCACTTGCAACACTTATACGCTGTTAATACTAGAGCTACTATTGCTACTGAAAGTATTGCCATTATTATTTTTCCCAACTAACTACTTCCAATGGTAGGAAACCACTTACTTACTGCAGATAAACTCTTACCAAGTCTCTCTCTAACACCATCAACCTCCAGTTGGGTTAAATCATCATGTAATTTTGTAATATTTCTAATGTATCCTTCTATCCCTTTACTTTTATCCGGGATATAGATACAGCAGTGTTGAATTTTCAACATGCGACAGACTCCACCCTCCTTTACCAAAAGTATATCTAGGGCAAGTCTATTCTGCAAACCCATTGATCTGATTGGCACCATTTTGGTATCAATCATCAAGAAACCACCAGCAGTATCTGTTGATAAACGATCAAGCACTGTGGACAATTTTCGAATTTTGTGTGAATTTTGTACAATTCCAACTGAGGGTATCAGTGCACCAAAGATGTCACCTACTATTTCTGAAAAAGTTGCTCTTTTTCTACGTATTAGTACTTGTTTTACTTCATTGACACTATTGTCCTTACGGTAGACTTTTGGAAAAACAATTCCAAAATAGCAGCTTCCGTACCAATGTGCAGGTAATCTATAATAGGCTTTCTTGCCACAAACATAATATATTCCCGGGAAAACAGGATCAGTTCTACCCTTTAATCCCCATCCTCCAGTAATTTGGAAAGTATGCTCACATTCACTAGTGCCAATTAAATAGTTATTATAATTAGTCATTGATCTAAACAAACAGTTTCCCTTTCTGTGACCAGTCCAGGGACATCACAGCGTATGTCTCTCCCTTTTCATAATTTCCTTCTCTAAAAGCCCAAGGGGGTGCTTGTGATTTCTGTTCATCAACTTTCTTTTGGAAACTTGCTATTCTATTTTCTAACATGTCCACCAATAATCTCTCTTCAACATGTACGCTACATGTTAAGTTATTTTTTGTAGGCATATTCTACATCCAAGGTTTTAGTGATATGGAAGAATTCTCCCATATACCGTGCATTTTTACCACTTACTACTTTATTTAGTTCCCTTACAATTGGTACTTCTGAATAAACTAAATCTATATCAGTGTATTGATACCCCAGCTTACCTCTGATGTAAAATAGGCTACTGACGACACTACATGACACACCATATGTTAGTGAAAGGTGGTGATATGTTACACCTTCCGAGACAGACAAAGGTAATTGCATGCAGATATAACAATCACTCACATTCATCGTATTAGTATATTCATACAACTTAGTAAAAACATTTTAACGAAAAATCACTAATTGATTTGTCATGATGAAGAATGCTTCCATCCATTTGTTCTATATTAGTATTCAAAGATGTTTTAGAAACATCTTTCATTCCTGCAGATGACACATCATTAGTATTATTTCCATTGTTATTTCCATTAAAAATTGGTATGACAACAATTAACAATATCTATATGAATGTTAATAGGAAAACACTACATACGCATGTTGTAATACATCTACGTTTTAGACAAGATTTTGGTTGTCCAGTCACTTCTGCTTCTGCCATTTTATATACTATAAAAAATACAAAAGTCTAACAATCCTTGTAGTCTATATTCTAAAATCGGGAAAAATCTATAGGGACTCTTCTATAAAGAAATAATTTCTAAAAAATTGATTTTTGTGTAATCCTACACTTAATGACCTTTTTCTTCACCCCTTTCTTTTATTTCAGTCCTTTGATCTTTCTTGAGTCTTTAATTTAAATCCCACTGACAATTTTCACCTTAATCTCTTTACAGTTCCTTTTAAGGTGGTCTCAGTTTGTTCTCATCTTCCGTTTCAGTATCACTACTGTCGTTTTCTTCACTTAGACCCAAGTTTTCGAATTCTTCTAGTATGACATAGGTCCATTCAGGAGCTTTGTAATTTCTACATGGAATTCTTGTTCTTTTTGTTTTCCTGGTTGCTTTTCTTCTTTAATTATCTGATTCTGTTTGGCTTGAGACTTCGTTACTTTGATCTGGTCTTTTCCTCAATCTTCTCTTTACTATTCTATATTTTAATCTTCTTGCTCCACCTGACCAATTGTCTCCTTTTCTATGACTCTTTTTCTGTACTACCCTTTCACCTTCTGTGTTTTGTTCGCCATTTCTTTTATTTAGTCTTCTTTCTCTGTTTTTCTCTGCTCCCTCGTATTTCTGATTCTGTAGGTTCACCACTTGTTTCTGATTCATCAGTGAGTTCACCTTCTTCTATCTAGTTTGTTACATCATTCTCCTCTGATCCTAATTCTGGCTCAATGGCTGTTTCTCTTTCTTCTGACTCGACAGCTGCTTCACTTTCCTCTGGCTCAACGGCAACCCTACCCTCTTCTGACTCAACAGCAGTCTTTTCAGTATCTGGTGCCCACTTTACTTGACTTGCGCTTGGCTGTTGATCATCAAAACGTTCATCAGGATCTGTCACTCCAGACTCGTCAGCTTCGCACAGTTCAGCTGCTGGTTCCTGATTTTGATTTACCAGTTGCTGTTCTTCAGGTCTTTCAATTGGACTTGGGACTAGGCAGTAAGGCTTGCATGTATCCAATTTGCAGGCCAAAACACTTCACTGCTGTGGTCATCACAAATATGATCTGGTAAGGGTAGCTCCAACGGGGTTCTAGGCACGTTTCCCTCACGTGCTTCTTGACTCACCAGGATTCAAATCATGTGCATGATCCGCTGTGTCGTTGTGGCATCTCCTCCAACCTGGCGAGACACAGAACACATCAGATCAGCCAGTCCTTTGCAATAGTCTAGCACACGATTATCAGACATATTCATCAGTTTGTTCGCAGGTATGTATGCTTGTCTCATGGCTCTTCTTATCAACACTTCATGGGGGCTTAATCCAGTCTTTTTGTCAGGAATACTTCTAAGACTCATCAGTACA
Source organism: Triturus cristatus (assembly GCF_964204655.1). Classification (NCBI taxonomy): domain Eukaryota; kingdom Metazoa; phylum Chordata; class Amphibia; order Caudata; family Salamandridae; genus Triturus; species Triturus cristatus. Next base: position 882,318,691 of record NC_140591.1, read on the forward strand.
AGGGGTAAACGTCAGGCCATTTCAGTGTTGTGGATGCACATACCTTCCCTAATCTAGACTTTATTGTGCCATTTATCTGCTTAACAATACCACATGCTTCTGGTCGATAGGCACAATGCAGCTTCTGCTCAATTTGTAATGCTGCACAAATCATCCAAATTATTTCATTACTGAAGTGCAATCCTCTATCTGATTCCAAAGTGACTGTAAAACCAAACCTAGGGATCAGTTCTCTAAACAACAGCTTAGCCACTGTAGGCCTATCATTCCTTCTCGTTGGATAAGCCTGTACCCAGTGAGAAAACAAACAGACAATGACAAGGACGTATTTCAGCCCATTACATGGCGGTAACTCAATGACGTCAATTTGAAGTCTGGTAAAAGGACCTCTTGCTTTCCCAATTACACCCCAACTTACAACTGTCTTTCTTCCTGGATATTATTTTTGGCATATGGCACATCTTTGACATAAACTTTCTGCGATGACCCTGAACTTATACCATGTCTGTTTGAACAACATAACCATTGCATCTCTTCCAATATGTGCAAGTCCATGGTACATCCTGGCCATGTGAGAAAGTAAAGAATCTGGTAACATTGGTCTTCCATCGAGATAAACCCATACCTCATCTTTTGCATTTTTCCTACAACCTGTTCTACTCCACTCTTCCTTTTCTTTATCACTGGCTTCCTCCTGCATTTGTCTTACCTCATCCCAAGTCTCAAATGTGGTTGTGAACATAAGGTGGCATTCGGTATTTCCTCTTTCAATTGACCTATTTATGGCCATCGTATTTTGTGTACAGAAACGTGCTAATTGATCCGCGTATCTTTTGCCCTTTGTCACATTATCATCTCCTGATTGATGTGCAGCACATTTGACAACTGCAATTCTTTTTGGCAACTGCAAAGCATCCAATAATTCCTTTACAGTTTTTCCATTCTGAATTGGGGAACCTGAGGAAGTTAGAAATCCTCTTTGCATCCATAACTGACCAAAGTCATGTACAACTCCAAATCCGTACTGAATATCGGTGTAGATTGTTACTTTTAGACTTATTGCCAATTTACATGCTCTAGTCAGAGCAATTAACTCTGCGACTTGAGCGGAGTTTACCCCCTTCAAACAGGATGCTTCTAGTGCTCCTGATAAGGTGCAGACAGCATAACTAGCACACAATTCACCCTTTTCGTTTCTCAAACATGTTCCATCCACAAACAATTCACAATGTGATTCTTCCAAGGGTTCGCCCTCTATATCAGGACGGGGCTTAGTACAGCATTCTGTAACTTCCAGACAATCATATTCTGCTTCCTCTCTCACCGCCTCACATCTTGAATTTGGTAACAATGTGGCAGGGTTTACAGTAGTACATCTCACCACTGTCACATTTTCAGCACGTAGAATCCCTCTCTCATATTTAGTCAGCCGACTAGAGGTCATATGTTGAGTCAGAATGCGTGTTAAAAGGATCTCAACAGAATGTGGTACGTACACTTTAACTGGGTAACTCATCACAATTGCTTAACTTTGTTCCAGACTTACACAAGTGGCGGCTACTGCTTTTAAACAGCCTGGTAATGCTGCAGCCACTGAATCCAGGGTAGCAGAAAAATATGCTACTGGACATCATGCCATTCGTGTTTCTGAGTTAAGACGGCACGTGCACACCCATCTCTCTCATAACAGTACAATGCAAATTCTTTAGTATAGTCTGGCATTCCCAAAGCAGGTGCTTGACAAAGACTGTTTTGTAATTTTGAAAAAGATTCCATACTCTCTTCGTCCAACCCAATTGGATCTTTCACATCCTTTTGTGTCAACCTCTGTAAAGGTTTTGCAATCAGGGAGAAACCACAGATCCACTGTCTGCAGTATCCAACCATTCCCAAGAACATTCACACTTCTTTTTGATTTCTGGGTGGATTCATTTTCTTGATCACACTGATTCTCTCTGGGATCACCTTTCTGACCCCCTTTTCAATCTTGTGACCTAAATACTCAACTTCCTGTTTACAGTGTTGCAATTTAGATGGTGACACTTTATGTCCTCATTCTGCTAAATGGTTCAGTAAAGCAATTGTGTCTGTTACACATGCTTCTCGTGTTTTTGATGCCACCAGTAGGTCATCAATATACTGAACCAAAACAGAGTTCCCAGGCATAACCAAGGTATCCAAACATTTTTTCAAGATCTGATAAAAGAGTGAAGGATTCTCAGTGTACCCTTGAGGAACTTGGCACCATGCCAAGACACGGTTTTCGAACCGGAAATCAAACAAATATTGACTCTCTGGGTGCAAAGGAATGGAGAAAAATGTGTGACACAAATCAATAACGGTGTAACATTCAGCCTCACAGGGAATTTGGTAAAGAATTACTGCTGGATTTGGTACTACTGGACAACATGGTACTACAATCTTATTCACCTTCCTCAAATCCTGAACTATTCTATATTTTCGATTAGGCTTTTTAATCCCAATAATGGGTGAGTTACAGGAACTGCTCATTATTTCGTTCAGAATCCCTTGTTACATCATTTGGCCAGGTGCGTCTCCAGAAATTGCTTCTGGACTCATTTTGTACTGTGGGGTATTTGGATATATAGCACCATCTTTTACTGTAATCTGAACTGGATCTACATTTGTCATTAACCCAATATCTTTTCCTGTGAAATCCCACACATCTGATCTCACCATACTTTTTAATTCTTCAGGCAAATCTTCCTCAGTGAGGAGGTAATATAATTGACTCACTTCTGACTCTCGTTGGGCCATCATGACTTTGTACTCAACATCCTCATCAGGTGTCATAGATGCAACACACTGGGCTCCGCAGCGACAAGAACCCCCCACGCACAAACTCGTTAAAGCATTATACTATATGGGTAGAGGTAGACACCTCATCAAATGGCTCTATGCGGGGATACTGGCGCATGTGGCGGTCAAACTTAATACATTGCGTCACACATGGGAGGAAGACTTGGGACGGGAACTGGAGGATAAGGAATGGGCAAAAATCATAGAACACCCCAAGAAAGTATCCAGAAATGCGAAATTCTAATTTATACAGACTATGCCACTCCACAGAGCCTATCTCACCCCCAAAAGATTCGATAAAATGTTCCCACAGACACAACATCTCTGCCCCAGGTGCCAGCTGGAGGGCGCTGACTTATCTCATATGCTGTGAGCTTGCCCTCCCCTACAAGGGTTTTGGGAGTCGATAAGGCGACAAAAGGAGAACCAGGCAACACTATGGAGGAATGTATTTTGGGCCTACATAAGCACTCGTCCAAATACAAAGTACAATACAAATTTCTGAATTTGGCACTCATTCAAGCGAAACGAGCCATCACTATGCGATGGAAATCAAAGAAACCGCCCACGGAACACGCTTGGCATAGCGAGCTAATCCGCTGGGGCAGCGCTGAAAGTGCAGCAATAAGACGGGAGGAAGCTAAAGGTGTATGTAAAATCCCAATAGCTATGGAATGGGACATTATGTTAGAAGCCATGAAAACACTAGACTTGGACTCTAGCAACACCCCTGTTAATTAATAAATTCATAAACTGTAATAACGGGAACACCGAGCCCGAACGAAATGTATGCATGGGTAAGACAGGACAGACATACCAGGTGTAGTTGTTGTAGTCCTCTCAATTGTAAACGCAGGGCTGTGCATGGCTGGTCTGTGCTACAACTTCAACATCATATAAAAGTACGTGTCTTTCTATCACGCAGGACTGGTGGGTGGGGGAGGGCTGTTGAAAGGGGTTCGTTTAAAATGTAGATTGGGTTATGTTGGGACATGTTTTCTTTAATATGTTGGTTCCGAGGGAGTACAAATTGTATGGAATATTTAGTCTGTCTTTTTTGCGGTTGACAAACCAAATATGTACCAATATTATGTGACAATCAATCCCACCTCCCATCTGGAATATCGACATTTCCATTGTCTCTGTAACACAACATGTACCCAACCATTGTACAAAACTTATCGTCAAAAGTAAAAACTCAATAAAGTTTGTTTAAAAAACAAAAAGGTGTCATAAATGCAACACCATCCGGTGTACAATAAATGGTGCAATTCATTTTGCACAACAAATCTCTGCCCAGGAGATTAATGGGACTGGAATCACATACCACAAACGGATGCATGTCATTTCCAATATGAACTTCTATCGGGGCTGTGACAGGAGTTCTAATATGTTTGTTGGCAACGCCTCCAACTTGGAAAGTTTCTCCCGAGAGGGTTAGGTTTGGAATTTCTGCTGCTCTCACAGTAGAACGGGTAGCACCAGTGTCCAACAAGAAGGTGACATCTTTACCTTCTACCTTTCCATCAACAAATGGACCTGACTGATCTATCGCTAATGATACGCCAAGTACGCACTATTCCTCCCCCCTCAGGTAGCGTTATTGAGATGAATCTGAATCACTCTCATTGCACCCCAACAAATACTGCGAAACTTGTGGATTCTTACCAAACTGCTCTTCTCCCTGGGATCCAGAACTTGCACTGTACATCTGCATATGAGCATTCACATTATGGGGGATAGGAGGTTGTGACACCTGTAACTGTGGAGTAACTAACTGCTGCTGCTGCTGTTGATTCCCAATCACCTCATTCTGCTTCTGTGGATTTAAATTTTGATTTACTCCATTACCCTTTTGACCAGATCAACACTCATTCTTCCAATGTCCAATCTTTCCGCATGCATGACAAGGAAATTTCTTTTTAGCTTCCTCCTTACTCATTTTAAATTTTCCTTTACCTCCACTGTTTACCTGACCAACCTGATTCTGACTTTGTTGCACAGTACTATTTTCTTGCTGCTGTTCTGCCATATTCACTTGTGCCCACATCATTTTCTCCTTTAACTTTTTAAGCCTTGAATCAATGTCATCACTACAGTACTTTGCATACCTCAAGATCTCATCTATTGATTTACTTTACCAGCATAGCATATACTGCTGCGTCATTGCACTAATCTCTGGTTTCAATCCATATATGAATCACAAAATGTCCCATATCTTTATCTCCAATATTCTCAAATCCACTATACTGCTTAAACACCTGTAACAATCTCTTGTAGTATGCATGCACACACTCTTTAGGCTCTTGGGCCGTCCTGTCAATCTTAACCCAATCTGTTTCTTTGGGGGATATCTTCCCTTTCAAGAAGGTAATAACCTGATGGTACTTCTTCATCACCTCTTCAGATGGTGCACCTGATTTTACATCCCTGGGATATTCTTCCTTAGGCCAGATGACAGTAATTTTACATTCCGTCCACAAATCAGCCGGAATCACAATTTCAAAAAGACCATCTAAATCTTTCAACAACACCTTTGAAACTTTTACGAATCTATCTACTTGTTTATACCACTCAACTGGCTTTTCTCGCAATCTGGGAAAATCATTGGTAAATGACAATATATCCTGTCTAGTCCAAGGTACATGAACATATCCACCACCTTGAACCTCTCTCATTGGACATGCCCTTTCAACTTGCTTGGTTTCCTTTAACGGATTCATAGAAGTTCCCTTACCAGTAGTTTCTTCTTTCTTTTTCATCCATTTGCTCCTCCATCATTCTACATTTTCCCATTTCTTCAGATCATTCATTAATGCTTTTATCTGCAATCTTTTTCCTGACGTATTCAGACTCTCTAAATCCTTGTCAGTAAAAGCCATTCTGTACGTTTTCTGCAACACTTTCGACTTTTCTATATCTACACCAAACTCACTAGCAGGTTCCGATAGCTTCTCATGAAGGTTTTTCGCTATCCAAGTAATACTTTTACACAAAAACAGCAACTCTTCATCACTATAAGTCCCTAGTCTATCTGGACTTACTGTTCCAATAATCATCTCTTCTAAATCTACTTTCAGTTGACTCACATTTATACTTTGTGGTTGAACTTTTGGCTTAGTCATTTCTTTTATCCAATTAGTTAATTCCACTGGAGAGGGACCTGCTGAACTTCCTGCTACTGGAGTAATATTTGGCCCCATTTTCCTTGGGTCTAATTGAATACTTCTCCTCTGGGTTTCTGGTAATAAATCACCAACTGGAAGGTCTAACTGTGTGATATTTAGGTCATCTTGTCTATTTTCATTTGTTACTGCCACTATTTCACTCCTAACACTACTTCTTGGGACTGGCAATGTGTGTACTTTTGGTAAGGTCGATTTTTCTCCAAATAATGGAACCACAGGACCAATTGTCACTGGTACCGTCAAAGCTTCTGCATTTAAATTTAACTGATTTAGTTACGGTACCTGTTCCATTCTGGCTTTATTTAACAAACTCACTTCATTTTCTCGCACTATTCTAGCTATTTCGGTAACTTGGGGAGTTAATGTGGTTACCATTTGTGGGGCGCTTGGAATCGCCACCCCTGAATTTTCTTCATATGGCGGAGGTCTTTTAGTCATAATATCTTCTAACAATTCATCATCAGATTTATCCAAGCCCTCTCTGGACGTTTCTATATTTTTCTTTTTCTCTTTACACTTAATTCCTGTCTGACTTCCTACTGTCAAAACTGGATATAGACCTTCGGTCTCTACAGCTCTTCTCCATCTTTTCATTTAATCATCTCACCTCTCAAATAGATATCTAGGCATAAAACCTCTGAAACTTCTACCACTTCTATCCTTTTCTCGCTCAAAGGTGTCTACTTCCCCTTCTTCCAACGCTTCATACTGGGTAAGTCTAGGATTTGGCTCTAGCAAGTTCATCCTAGCTCTCAAATTCTGTAAAATTCTTACATTGAATTTACCAAACTCAGGGAAAGCTAACATCCCATCATCCTTTGTATATTTAATCCAGTTTTCTAGCCAAACACATGTATTGTACCCTAGCTCCATCATCATATAAGAGGCAGGCGTTTTTGGGGGTGGAATTGGAATTCCCTCTCTCGTCACAATTTGTTTGTCTTTCGTAAAGAAATTCTTTATTGTCTTTAGCACACCCATTTTCAGACTCTTCTGCTAGTATTTCTCAACAAACAAATTAACAAAACTTCTCTGTAATTCTCCTTTCCCTATTTGTTAAATTCTGTCCTATACCAGCAAGACTCACACCAACCAACCAACCACAGCTCACTACGTATCTACAGTCTCAACCAATGTCAGCGCGACTCACACCAGCTAACCAATCGGAGCCTTGTTCGCACCTGCTATCTGACCAATGCCAGCGCAGCCTTTTGGACTTCAGTTTTTACTCCTTCTACTGACCCTTCCTTTACAATCTGCTCTCGATACACACCTGCTGCTTTGTCCAATACCAGCGCGGCACTTCGTGACATCAGTATCACTCCTTCTACTAACCCCTCCTTCACAAAATCTTACGACAATATTTTTCTAGAGTTTTCTTAATCAAAAATGGTTAGTAACAACATAAAAAGACAATGCTACCTTGTCTGCTCCACTAAATAGATAGTCTTCTCTTTTCAAAGAGGTTTTCTTATACTGCAAGCAATAATAACGACCAGCATTGTCTCGCTTCTCTAACAAGTTTCGGGGAGAACTGTTACTCCTCTAGGGATAAAGCCGAAGTTTCACAAGAGGACTTTTTCGGCATTAAAAGGTGTCTTGTTACTCCCCCGGGGATACTGCCAGAGTTTCAAAAGTGGACCCTTCGCTATTTCAAACACTACTTACATACGAATTTTCCCTAATTATAACACTGACAGCCCTATGTAGCTTTTCAGTGTTATTACAACAGACAAAGTACATCTGCAGTGTTATTTCTTTACCACACTCTTCTTCTGCCTGCTTCAGGCAAATTCCTTCCCGGTATTCCTCAGGCAACTCCGTACCTGTACTTCTAGAAAACATAGAACAGGACACTAACTCTTCATGGTAAGAACACATAATCAATAACCATTACCAAACTAATCAATAATTAAGCTGTCCTCTGCTACCACAAAACTGATCCAGCGCGAACCCAATAAATTGATTAGGGATAAATATTCAATAACATCTCATACTTTGGCCCATACACATTCACCCAAATCCCTGATGCGCTGGGGTCAAGTTTCTTAACTTTACTTCCTTTTACTCTTGTTACTCGTGCACAAAATTTAAACATCCTGTATCTTTGCGTATTATAAAAATAATAATCGACTTTTCATCTACGATGGACCAATTAGTTGAAGAGTTGATGGCAATGGTATTTCTAAAAAAAAACATTCATCAATAAACTGACTAAAATAACCACAGATTCTTGGTGAGATTTAGAAACTTTATCTAGTAATAATAAATGCTCAATGCAATTACTTTCATAAATTAAAATACTGGAAACCTCATGAGACAGAGTGAGCAACAATCTAATCATAGCAACCAGCGGAACTATCATTTTAAATATACGTTGCAAAGAGTGGATAGATGAAGAGACATTAGATGCAAATAAAAATATATTGATTATTAAACCAACAATTTGGAAGGGATAGATGAAGAGACAAAAGGGTCAAAGACAAGAAAAGGACTGCAAATTTCTGCAATGCTAAGTTAGATCAGATACAAACTCAAAGGATCTGTAAGGGGAAAGCCACCACCCAGGCCTAGGCAGCAGTGGGGGACTCCTGAACCAAGAGTCAGGGATCAAAGAGTCGAGAACCAGGACAGGGACAGGACAGGAACAGCTAGGCCTCCCAGCAAACCGATGAACAGCGACGCATCCCTGTAAGAAAGTGGGTTTCTGTTGCAGTAACCCCCCCCCCCCCTTTTTGCCTGATAGCTGATGCACTTTTCCTTTTTGTGCCCTGGGCTCATGCCAATCAGGTGCCCAGGGCCTATGTTCCTTCCCTAAAAACTGCCTAACAGCCAAAACCCAAATTGGCAAACCCTGGCCACATGTCAGCCCCTGGTAAATGGTACCCTAGGTACCCAGGGCCTTGTGACCAGGGAAGGCCTCTAAGGGCTGCAGCACTCATTGTGCCACCCTTAGAGGCCCTGTACCCTAACACACATACACTGCTCTTGCAGGCTGAGTGTCTGGGTACAAGACAAAACAAAGAGTCGACATGGCACACATCCCTGTGTGCCATGCCCACCACCTACACTGCCCTGGCATACATCAGCCACCCCTCTAGCTGGGTGCCTTATGCCAGTGGCGTGGGCACAGGAGCATGAGCCCTGTGCCCCTACAGTACCCAGGTCCATTCCTGGGCACTGTAAGTGCAGTGCTGCCATTTAAGAGTACATGGTGCTGAGAGCTCGTCAAACACGAACTCCCCAGCACCATAATGGCAACACTGAAGACTGAGAAGTTTGGTATCAAACTTCACAGCACATTAAACCAGCACTGATGCCAGTGTGGGATTTAATGTACCAAGCACCCCAGAGGGCATCTTAGAGATGCCCCCTGAAACCTAACCTACAATCCACGTCTGGTCTGGGAGGCTGCCTAGGCTGCCACACAGCAGACATGTTGCTGGACCCCTGGGTAGGAGAGCCCCTGCTCTCCTGGGCCTGCAACAATGCACATCCTGGGCGTGGTGCTAAATCTCCTCCCACAGGATGGGCAGGGGGAGGCTTCAAAGGCATGCCGCTCTGTGAGCTTCCCCAGGCCACTGGCAGCCCCCACTCTGGCAGGAAGCCTGGCCAGAAACCCCAAATAAGGACAGGGGATGTGCCAGCCTGCCAACCCCACCCCTCAGGTGGGGGAGGCGAGGTGAAGCACATCTCCGGGCGCTCGCCATCTTGAAGATGGGAGGCCCTACCCAATCAGGACTAGGCTATTGCCCCCTCCCACAGGGGAGAGGCAGAATAGGTGGTATACCCACCCCAGGACAGGGACCCATTGGACCCTGCCCTTCACCTACCTGTAACGCCCCTAAATCTAGTATTTAGGGGTACCCTGAACCTTCCTTCCCCAGATTCCAGATTCTGAAATACAAAGAAGAGCTAGAAGAAAGAAGACCTGCCCTGCAGCTGCTAAGAAGAGGAAGACACCAACTGCTTTGGCCCCAGCCCTACCGACCTGTCGACCCTCGAACCTGCTCCTGCTCCAAACCGGCATCTCTTGTGGCCAGAAACCTCACAAACCCCGGAGGACCTGGCTACCTTTTGGTTCTAAGCACCTGGGACTCCCATGAGTAGAAGCTCTACTCAAAATCAGCTTCTAAATTCCTTGCATCAGCCCGGAACCGTGAACCCTACACACACTGCATGCGCCAAGCCTGGCCTGTGCCGGAGTGAACAAAGACCACGAGGACGACCCCACGGCGACTGTGACCCCTAGTCCGGGACCCAAGGACTACCCACGACGCTCCTGATGACGCCTGCAGCCTCAGAACCAGGTACCCCCCGAACCACGATCAACAGAGGGTAAGATTTCCCGACACCAAAAGGCACCCCTGCACCCGGCGACCCACGGCCCCCTGTGCCCAACTCCTGGGTACCTACCTAACCTCCAACTACCCAACTTACCTCTCGAAGTGGTGGTGCCACCTGAAGAATCTTCGTCCCCGAGCTTGCAGTCTTTTTCTAAACCTGAGCTTTCCCATTGAAATCAATTGAGCGCCCGAAGGCTCAAAAGCACCCTGCACCCAGCCACCCGAGTGGCCCTGGCAGTGTAACCTTTGAACCTATCTACTTCCCCATTTGCCCTGAGCAAGTGACCAGGAGCCCAGCTCCCACAGCCGCGTGGCCTGCTAGTCAGCAGCCACAAACCAAGACCCCCCTGCCTCCCATAGGATAACATTGGGACTAACTCACTCTGCACCCGGCTGCCCCTGTGCCGCTGAGGGTGTAACAACTGTACCTACCTGACCCTGGGAGACCCCTGAGTCTATGCCCAGAACCTTAACTTTGCCAGTCAAGTACCTATCTGAAAGCCGATAACTCAATTTTCTCCATAGGGTAACATTGACTGGTTTTTCCTGAAATTTCTTCTAAGTGTGGACTTTTCAAAACTTAAAATATTCACCAAAAATCAGCCGAGTAACGAAAACAAAATACTCACCTGCTATTCGGTGAGCTCCCAGTGCTGGATCTTGGTGCCCAGCACTGACCCTGAAAAATATTCACAACCGTACTTACCAGTAACCCAATTTTCTTCCATAGGAAACCATTGACTGTTTTTCTGTGTCGATTTCTGCAAACGTTAAATATTCTTTAAAAATCGTATAAATTGTGAAAACGTAATTACTTACCTGTTTTGGCTAAAGGTCCCAGTACTGAGTCTAGGCACCCAGTACTGGATTACAAAAGTAACGAGAACATACTATACCTGCAACTTGAATTTTCTTCCATAGGGAATCATTAACAGTTTTCTATGAAATATTTTGTCAACTTTTAAAATAGCAAAATATGGTCTAAAAATCCCAACAGTAACTAAGTCGACTTTTATCACTTGTTTCTAAGTACTGACCCAGGACTGAATCTAGGATCCAGTCCTGGAATCCCAAAAGTAATCCTAAAAGTAATCTATTGCAAATAACTTGAACCTTCCATTGAACTCAATGCATTATTGTGTTTAAAATTGTGTTGCCTATCGCAACCACTTGTAACTTTCTACAAAAGCCAATTGCAATTGTAAAAGTATTTATATAAAGCATCTAATTCTGAGAAAGTATATTTTAATACCTATTGTTGGTTCTAAAATAAAACAAGCATATATTTTTTATATATAAACCATTGGCCTAGAGTTCAGTTATTGAGTGTGTGAGACCATTTGCTGGCTGAGTGTATGCAACAAATGCTTTACACTGTCCTCTGATACTGCCTTACTGCTCGACCAAGCTACCACTTTAGAGAGTAAGGTTATATCTAACTTTAGCCTCTGCCAAACCTCTGGGGACTGTGGACTCTGTACACCCTGTACCTATTTGGGAACAGTATATACAGAGCCACTGTCTCACAATCCCTCAATCAGACACCTTCAGACTAAGCGACCCCTACGACGTCTAAACCACACCCCTAAAGCACCTATTCTTATACCCTAAAAGTACATGTCCGTCCCACAATAGTTGCTAAATTCACAATTTCTAGCTAAGGGATTGGTTGAGTTCTAAGGGTGGGATGTCACCCCACTATGAAATCATCTTCATTAGACTACACCAATGTTCTAAACATTTTTTTCACATAGTCATCAATACCTCCTCTCTCTCATGAGTACACATGCAACAATTTATTGTACATTTTAATAAATTCAACAACTACAGGTTCCGTTCCCAGGATGAAACTGGCGTTGGCTGTCTTTCAATGTTCCGCCCTTCACCAGGTCAGGCCTTTTCAGCTTTGCACAGCAGTTCAGTCATGTGATCACATGGTTCATGTCCGCTCCCAATTTCACCTGCCCTCGGTTAAGCGAACTTTAAAAGATGAGGGCTCGTCCATTACTAAAAGAACAGAAAACAGACATTTATTAATTATGTGATAATGCATTTTCACTGTTTACCATCCACCTTAACTCTGCTTCATATTAACGGTTGGCCTAGCATTGCATAAGAAGGAAAGCTGCATTATTTATTAGGATAAAGCAACACACGCAATGTTTTTTACTAAATACACATGCGGCCTTGCCATGCAAATCTTCTTAATTCGTTCTAAACACAAGATTATTACATTTCTGGTTATTTACGCATTAATTCTGGTTAGTTCATGCATTTTGCAAAGCAATTTTCCCACGTGTAGTGTAATTGTGCACATTAGTCAATCTAACGCTACTTATTGTTAGTACGTATTATAGGGGTGTTCAATTGAGCAGGTTTCTTTCGCGAAATCCTGCTCCATCACTGCCTTGGGTGATTGCCCTTCCTGTTTACTCGACTTATCTTTGCTGGGGTCCAAGTGTGTATTCAGGTCATCCCCCCCATATAATTTTAGCTTCAGGCCACTCACGCATCACATTAAAAATGCTTTCAAAGAACCCAGGCTTTTCAGTATTGGGTCCATATATATTCACTGTAGTTAGGAGCGATCCAGCTAGTTTCCCATGAATTGTAGCATAGCGGCCCCCATCATCTGAGTAGGATTTGATAACAGTGAACGGGAGACCTCTTTTTTTGAGTGTAATTACACCTCTGGCGTATGATGAGTACAAGGGCGCCTGTCGATACCCAGCCCATTGCAAACCCACCCTGGCCTCAATCTGCCTAGTGAGATGTGTCTCCTGGAGGAGAGTAACCTTAACATCATGCCTGTCTAAATAGGCCAGTACTTGCCTATTTTGGGGGGGGAGTTTATTCCACGTACATTTCACATCATGCATGTAATCTTTCCCTTATCCAGCACTGTCATATGAATTTATTAAGCAATATGCGAAGTGCATTTATGAAAGAGGGCAAAATGTAAAACAGCTGTTGTGTCCATGGATTCCAGTCGGCTACATAAAACAGTCCCAAACTACCCCGCCTCCCACTACCTCCCCCCGCCCACTTCAGCACCCCCAACTTGCCAAAGCCATCCAAGGAACAAAACAGCAAACCCCAAATACAAAACATAGTTTCAGTTAAATGCAGGGTACACCCGTGGGGGAATGCCGGAGCACTTTTACCCTCCGAGATGAGAAGGGAGGTGGCTGAAAAACTTAGAGGAATCTCCCTCATCTGCTAGATCTCTAAACAAAGAGGGATACAAAAGTGTATATCTAATGGGAATATCGTTATACAGTTTTTGCAGTGCAGTAAGCTACCAGACGGCCCGTGGGGCAAGCAAAAAGGTCGCTGAACAGGCCCCCTGCCCGCATCTCCATGAGAGCAACCAAATTCCATAAAGCCTGGAACATCTCTGTGCAATGCCAAAGGACCCAACAAATTCATCAATATAAATAGTTCAGCGTTGATCAGTCCTCTTCGTCTAATGTGTCAGAAGTATCACAACCCTTTTGTTTAATGTTTTTTGCATACTCCATAGCTGACTTGGGATTAGTGAAGATTTTTGTTTTGCCCTCTGCACCGATGCGCAGCCGGGCCGGGTACAGCATGGCATATGTTACATTCTCTGCCATCAACAATTTCTTCAGATTGATTTTCCCTTCTTGCCGCTTGGACCGCAGCAGTGAAGTCCGGGTAGAAAGACAAGTTATTGCCCTGCTAATTTATGTCACAGGAAATACACAGTATTGAATCGCGGTCCCTGTAATTCAACAGGCGGGCAATGATCGGTCTTGGTGGGGCACCTGGGGGAGGGCGAGCCGCCAGGGAACGGTGGGCTCTCTCAACTATCAGCATGTGAGAGAGATGCTCCCTCCCAAAGATCTCACGCAACATTGTCGCAATGTAGGATTCCAATCTCCCAGTATTGGTTGACTCCGGCAAACCAGTGATCCGTAGATTATTACGTTGAGACCTGGCTTCCAGGTCTTTGTTTTTAGCCTAAATGACAGAGAGCACCTTCTCCATGTCAAGGGTCTTGGAGGCCACTTATTGCAAGTTCTCGTCCATGTCAGAAATACATTTTTCAGCGTCCCCCAGCCTGGCAGCATGTTTATCCAATTTCATGGACATGTGATCCATCCAAAGATTGAGAGCGTTAATTTTGCCATCTATGGACTGCAGACTGCTCTGCATGGCAAGGAGCGTTGCCTCAAGTGATGGTGGGTTGTCAGAGGAAGCGTCAAGCTCTGAATCCGAGGCAGCTCTCTGCTGCGATTTGCCAGGCGTTCGCGGCTCGAAGGTGAGACAAGATTGACTTTTATCAGATTTGCCCATGTCTACTTTCTCTTATATCACAGCAATGCAATGCGGGCTCATGGAAAGTATTGAACAGTTGTCCTTCGAGCATGTTGTGCTTTTCGCCCGCAAGCAATAGGCACCTTACTTCATGGGGGGGCAACAGCCAACAGTCCTGATTGGAGCGCCCATAAGGACTGGGGCTATCGCCCACCGTGCTCCTGAACTCAGATTCACAGCAGGAGGGTCAGGTGCAGCAGCCTGAGCCTCACATCCATGCAAAATCCATGCTGCCGCCAATCAAACTTGACTGTGTATTCAGAGCTCTAGCATCATATCAGAGCTTGCATCGCTATGAAGCCCAAATTCCCACCTTTGTCTTTTCTGGTTGGCAGCAGGGACACCCAGACATCAGGGCCATGCAGCAGGCGTGCAGCAGGCATGCAGCGATGGTAATTTTGGACTTGGGTGGTGTACCCTCCACCAGCCACTATTTCAATGTTGGGGAATCGAGGGCTCAAACAACAGTACAGCACAGTGTTCACAGGCAGGCCCGATCACAGCGCTGCACATGCAGAGACGATAGGAGGAGGCCGCACTCCCAGGCCCCTCCAGCCAGGGCTTCACATGCACCGTGAGCCCTGCACAGCAGGCCTCACTTGGTGGCGTCAGCCCGCATGTGGGCGCCCATCAGGGTCTACAGTCCAGCTCAGCCCATTCGTCCAGTACCTGGGAGCGCCCGGACCGGCCAAGGGGGCCCCACGATTATTTCAAAGCAAGTTGCGGGAGGGGCACGCAATCCTGCACGGCACCACCCCCTCAGCTGTATCGGCGTCCGCACACTCACCGCAGGCCCTGCCGGGCACCAGAGTCGGCAATCGGGGCAAAAATCCCGCATGGGCCTCGGCCTCGGGCAGCAGACTCGATGTTGCTCAGGTGGCTGCGTCGCTCAGGTCCAACAGGAGTCTCTGTTTTTCTGCATGGCCGCTATAATGCTTGTGGAGGCCGCCGGCGTGTCGGGTCACCATACAGATCAATCAGGGCAGCTCACCGCCAGTTAATCACCTCCGAGCCGTCCGCTTCAGCTCAGCAACGTTTCCCTTTTGCAGACTCTGAATGTCACCAGGAAAGCAGGATTATGGGCCAATCAGTGTTTCGGCCAGCAGAGCTGCACTACAGTGCAGCCATCTTGCAGTGCACCACCTAGCGCCCCCCATAAAAGTAGGTAGGGTTACCCCTGGGCACTTTTCCCTATTAATTAGGATGGGGCCAAGAGTCCCACCCACCCACAGACTAGTACCAGGCATAAATGTCGTACCCCTGGGTAGCTTCTTCAAAACTCTGCTGGACCTGTGTAAGACAGAATAAGGACTCGGCAAGCACAGCAGCTGGAGAGCAGTCACGGCTGGGGAGAATTTACCCTGAGCCTCACGCCAGGGCTTGAGTTGAGGCCTCAATCCCAACATTAGCGGGAGATGACCAGTGGATCTGTACTTTGGACATACAATTGGGCCACTGGTGTTGTATCTTTTTGATTTTTGTTATATCACTTTGAGCACTTGAGCAGGAGCATTTGCTTTATAGATCCTGAGGAGTGCCACAACACCTCTAAGAAGGTTCAAGGGCAGAAATATGTTGACCTACTTCTTTTAACAAGAAGTGGACATGACTACGTCCTCTAGGCCCTCTGCTTGGTTTTTTTTTTTGGCGTCTCCGCTCTGCCCATCACATGTAATTTTGCCCTGTCATGGTATACCCTATGTTAAATTTTAAACTGAACTAGTCGTAGCCTGAGCTTATTCTCCACCTCCCTGGGGTGCATCAGGGCCGTCTCCCAATCAATGTTATCTAGTGTGCCCACGAGGCCCTCCCACATGCACCTAATTGTTAATTAATTATTGGGCATATTGTTTATTAGAGTTTTATACGTCCAGGAAACTGCTTTTTCTGGTATCTCTTCCTGGAGCAACCGACCTTCCAGTGGGGCATATTTGCGGAAGATCAGTGATGTCAGGTCTTTGAGCCTGCCAAGCATGTCAGAGTTGAATGTACTTATAATGCTGCGTGTCTGACAAGCTATATTCCCTTTGTAAATCTGCAAATGTCATCAAGGCACCCTGTTGCGTTAGGTCCCCCAAAGTGGTGATCCCAATGGCATCCCATTCTTTAAAGCCCTTTAATTTTGTAAGTTCAGGTAGTCGTTTACCTTCCCATAGTGGTGTGTACTTAGTCACTCTTTTTGCTCCCATTTCATTGCACGCTCGGCTTCCTTACATGCCTCAATCGCCCTATGCATTGCTGCCAACAAGTTTCTCACCCCATGGCCCCCATATATGTAGTGAAGGTGCGAGCGTTTGGGAAATTGGAGCCTCTCTAGGGCGTATGTGGGGTGATCTTGAGGGGCATGCCCCCATTCGTTGATAACTACGAGATGTGCCGTTCTATAATATACTCGGACATCTGGCAGTGCGATTCCCCCATTATACTGACTGCATTGCAACGTTTGCAACGCCATTTGAGGGTGGCCTCCGTCCCATAGCAAGGTTCGCAATTTGGCATTTATTGCCCTAAATGTGGCTTCCGGTATTTTGCAGTACGTGTTTTGAAAAATGTAGAGTAGTTTGGGTAGTGTAATCAATTTGAACATAGCAGCCCTCCCAAGTAATATCAGGGGAAGATGCCTCCATCTAGTCACGTCGTCACGAAAGTCCGCCAGGATGGCTGAATGTTGCGAGTTAGACAGGTTGCCACGTTTTCGGAAATGTAGAGTCCTAGATATTTAAAGCCCTCTTCAGCAATGGAGAGACGCACTGGTACGGACCGTATGTCAATGAGGCCCCCTATTGGGTATATGGTCGACTTCTTCCAATTAATCTTGTACCCCGCCTGCGTACCATAGTCTTCAACTACATGAAAAATGATAGGGAGTGTCCTCTGCTTGGTTTTTTTTTTTTTTTTTTTTTTTTTTTTTTAAAACCTTTATTGACAGTTCAAGAAGAACAAGTATGGGCCTACAACCCCCCAGGGCCGGCCGCTAAGCAATCAGAGCAAGAACGACAAGTATAAACACAGGCAGCACTTCGGGGAGCAAAATCGTACTGCTTATACTGTGGACAGCGTATGTAGGGCACCAGGAGAAAGAGGTTTTCATTTTATGATGAAACAAGGCAGAAGGATCAGGTGACAAGCAATTTTAAAACAACGATCACGGATATGCAGAGTAATGAACGTTAGCGATTTACAGCAATCTATTCGGTCAATGGCGCAAATACAAGAACATCAGGATGGAGAAAAACATAGTCTACAGCTGCGCCCGCAGTCCCCCGCCAGAACTCCCCAACAACACCCCGGAAGTTGTGAACACATGGAACGGCAACAAGGCATTATCACGCTGATCCCAGAAAAAGAAAGACAAAAAGAATCAGAGAAGAAAAAGGAGGCCATGGAAAAAGATGAAGGAATACAGAGTCCCCTCCCCCAACCCCCCACCCTGCACCTCTGCAGATGAGTACGGCCCCCCCCCCCCCCAGCAGTGTGCCTGTCGCCCTGGAACCAGACCCGAAATGTAGGAGAATAGGGAAAAAGAAGTAGGAAAGGACCCCCACCAGACGGGGGGGTTGAGAAAGCATTTGTAAACTGGAGGAGGGCCTTCATCACAGACCCCCGGCTTCTCCCTCCCGCACGGTAAGGTTCCCCTAAAGTGAACAAGGAACAGCACAAAAACAATCTTTTCAAACCACAATGGGGAGCATTATGCACCTATTGTGCCAGTAGCCATGTCAGGAGAGCACACCACCCCAAGCCCGCCCGTCCACTAGGCGACCACCCCCGAGGGGCCAGCCTCATCCCTGACCACTCTGTGGAATTCTGCCCATGCCAACCCCTCGACCCAGCACCATACCCAATGTTCCTAGGCAGAGGAATGTCCAACAATGACAGAGAAGCGACGCACACAGGTGGGGTGGAAGTCTCTGAGCATCAACACAGTCCGCCGCGTGAGGAAACAGGCTTCCCAGTGCTGCCCTAGGGTCTGCACTGCACGCAAGGCTCAGGAAGGCAGAAGCAGCCAAAACAGACATTAGTTGCTGGAGTTGTCTCTGGGTCGCAGGAGGGCATGCACGGGATGAGGCCACCACATCCCACTCAGGTCCAACGCCTCCGGGACAGATCAGGCCCTCAGAAGGTCGAACACACTGTAGCATACTGGCCGGGGCGTCCAGTCGTGTACTAACCTCAGGGGGGGCCGCCACAGCGTCCTCCTGCGCGCAGTGTGGGTAGACTCTGTGTTCGTGCGGACAGGCGGGCCGCCACTGCCCCAACTCCGACGCAACACCATCGAGCTTACTCCCCAAGATCACGAAACCATGAACCAAGGAGGAGTGAAGAGTACCAAGAGCCTCGAGGAGGTCGCCGTACCCCAGCTCAGCTCTCTGCGATCTCGCCGCCACACTCCCAATAATCGTACGCTCACAGGCCCGCTGCGGCCCAGCGGACAGGATGGTAGGTTTCATCGACCCAAGATGGCCGCCAAGTATGCCCGACCCTCACCGGGGCCGGGACCCCGGGACAAGCGTCGCGATGTCCACGTCGCGGGTGACCGGGTTCCGGGGGCAGGCAAAAAACTATCCGTGGTCACGGGCAACAGTCGTCCCCACCACGGACCAGCTCCCGTAGAAATCCGGGGGCGGCCCGCAATGATCGGGGCAGGATACGGACGGCGGCCGGGCAGCTCACCAGCAAGGCAGGGGCAGTCACCGGAGGATCTAAGATTTGCACCCCCGGTCATGCACTCGGTCAGCTACACTGGGCAGTAGAAGTGACCACGCCGAAATGTAGGCCGAGTTTAACACCGCTTCGGTGGGCCGACTCCACCCAGTCACCACCGGCCGCTGTTGTCGCACTGCCACCCGGCCACGGCGCCCACTCGATGTCCCGGCTCCAGGGCCGCACAGGCCGCAAAGTTCAGATGCAGTTTTCTCCGGCGATAGCACGGCTAGAAACCTCGGAGTCACACAGTCGGGAGCCCCTCTCCTTCAGAAACACGACCACGTAGCACAAGTTGAGGATCTCAGGCAGGATATCCGTGCGGGGTGCGGAGGTTCACGGAGCCGGGAGTCTACGCTGCCGTCCCGGTCGCCATCTTGGCTCCTCCCCCCCTCTGCTTGGTTTTAATCACGACGCATGAATATATTGTATTGCGTACCTTGGAGCCAGTTTTAGATCTCATATTTCCCATTCATGCCCTGCTGTTCTCTCACCACTACATGCTTATTAGCAAGATATTTATTATACCCCTGAAAACATCCCTGAGCTCCTCCCTCTAGTGAAGGGGTTGTAGCCTGCACCGTGACTAGGCATCATGGCGTGAGAAGGTTCCCTATGATGAAGCATGCCACCTCTGGTGGGTGAGGGAATTCATTCTGAAAAGGGAATACCCCACATGCTCTTGGTACACCCATCCTTTCTTCTTGCTCCCTCCCTTTCTTTCTCTCTTTAAAAGACCCAGTTGTTCATTTTGTGGTTAATGTAAGGATTTGAGGAGGTAACTCCTGCTGGTCTCTAAATCTCCCCTGGCCCTCTTTCTGTGTTTTGAGAAGAAGGACTGCACCTGCTGTTGAGACCTGTGAGGAGGGCTGGACTAGATTCCCACTTGTACCCAGGACAAAGAAGTAGACTCCAATGGTCAGTTGACTGGCCGCTTGTTAACCTACAGGTACACAAAAGCTGAAAGAGGCCCATTTTCATGAGGGAGCTCAGCTGATCAGTTGCCACAGCGCCTGCCCTGTAATCAGCTTCTGGTGGAGTGAGTTCTAACCCTCAGTTGGTGCCCCCCAGGTACTATACCCTTGTCTGGTGTTAAGTGTAACCCCCATCCCCAAACTGCAAGAAGTGGAACTTAGAGTCTTTTTGCCAACTTTCTTCCTGGAGAACTGACAGGGACCAGGTCGCCGTTGAAACCCCAGCTGTCAAATCAACAATTGGCCTCAAATTTTCAGCTTGACCAGCTGAAGGAGATCCTACTTTCCAAAAAGTTTCTAAGTCCGACCGTATAGGGCTTCTCTGTGAAAGACTCCAAGCAGCATCCAATGACTTTGAAGTCTTCCTGGGCTTTGACTTTGAATTTCGTCCACTCTGGGCTGTCCCACCTTCATCAACTATCACACCAGGTGCCCGTTCTGCAGCAACCTGCCGTCATTGAGCTCTGCTTCGGATTCAGTTCATGGAAGTTAAACACCATCTTTGCCAGGAAGATATTCAGTACTTGCTGCTGTTTCCTGCATGGCTCAAAATCATGCGAGAAGGATCCTCCACATTTTTCACAGATCCTAAGGCTGCCCAGGATTGGATAGATCAAACCTGTCAAATTCTCCCAAGCTCTGCTTTCAAAAATGCCAAACGATCTCAAACAAAAAAGTACAATCACTGTCATTCCAAGAGACTAAACATGCGCGCAAAATCCGGAACTCACTCCCAGATCACAGGCTCCCCGGATCTTAAACAAATCATTGCAGAGTGCAGCAGGACCCTGCAGGCAGCGGCGGACATGAGACCTGCCTCGCCGACAACAGATGTAGACAGAGGCCCGCATATCTTCACATCAGAAGAGGAGGGCAGTGACGAGACTGTACCTCAGCCAGGCTCAGTGACCCTGCCGATGGTGACGCTGCAGACAGCGGACTCGCTGATATGAACTGTAACTATTCTCCACCACACACCTATGTTACCAAATAGATAACTGTGATATGATGTATTAACTTGCACCACACACAGCGTATGTTAGGCCATAGACATGCCCCTCCATGCACATAAATCTTGCAACTGCTGTACACTGAGCCGACGCAGATACCCAGCCCACTTGCTCCTCGACACATTCAAGTTCAGAGACATGCAACGTTTGGATGTACCTGCCTGTTGCGGTAGGTCCCAAGTATTGGGAATGTTTCCCACCCCGGTTTATACCCCTTATTTTACCACCCACTGACACACTGAATGTATGTCTCCAAAAGGATGAGAGGAATAAACTCGCGTATAGCATCAAGGTCAGACCTGTAGAGCCACTGCCCCATGTCCCGCTGTGCCATTCAAGGCACAATATTTAACACACTTCATGGTGCTAAAAGGTGATATCAAATTCTTCACACTCAACGTTTACGGTATGGATAAAGCACGCAAGCGCTATGCAGTCTACGTCTACATCAAACGACAAAATGCACAGATTGCGATGCTATAAGAGGTGCACTTAACAACAGGGGAGCTCGTTAAATTATGTAAGCGCTGGTGAGGCACATTTTGCGCAACCACATACTCTCCATTCACACATGGAACACTTATTTGGCTACGACCAGGAATACTGTTTCAGGAACAATCCAGAGGGATCAATGCAGAGGGGCAGTTTGCCCTGCTAGAGGGACTCCTAGACGATCAATCAGTTCTGCTGGGCAGTATATACGCGCCGAACACAGGGTAAATACTGGGACTCCATTTCCTGTGTGTTATCCCCACACATTGGGACACCCTGGATACTGGGAGGAGACTATAACTGCGCGCGAAACATATTCCTGGGTAGATCCCATCTGCCACTCCCATCCTCTCCTGCCATAGCGCAAGCAAAGTGATTTACCGCATGGATGGACAACTGGGCAATGACGGACGCATGGTGCAGCAAGTATCCTAACACCTGACTGTACTCCTTCCACTCTATACCACATGACCTCCGGGTTCACCTGGACCGTTTATTCTGTTCCACACCCATTATCCCCATGGTTCAGGAGGCAGACTACCCGGGTTGGATTCTTTCGGACCACGATGCACACACGCTAACTCTAGCCTGGCACCACCCCCACCCCCAGTCGCCACCTGGCACTTACCACGCGAATGCCGAGAGGACCAAGTATTCAAACTGGAGCAGAAAATGCTCATTCAGAACTACTTCTGGAAAAATACAGCAACTACAAGGGCAGTAGAGTGGGATGTGTATAAGGTGGTGGTCAGAGGGACGTGCATCCAGCACATCCCTGGAGTGCATGAAACCCTGGAGCGACTCACACTAGAGGAAGAGCGGAATGAACTTTATCCAAAGTTATTATGCAGGAGATGATGGTCCTGCTGTATTTCCAAGAAACTAAGAATCCTCATGCTTAATTTATGAGGCCAGTGTCAAGGGAAAAAACCCTATGTACTTGTGTGTAGTATTGTATCTGGGTAAAAGGTCAGTCCTCCAAATCCGTTATGTATGTAGTATAGGAGAGAATGTAGGTGAAGGTTTATGGTGATACCTAGACCTATTTCAGGGTACCTATATGAAATATAACACCACCAGCGACGTGAACGGAAACTGAATACTAAGACAGACTCCTAGGCTGCGCAAATGTCAACGGTTCATATAGTAACGCATCCAACTGCAAGTATAAGCTCTTATGCGAATACCAATTTTTAATAAAGTTGTCATCTTAATGTATGCAATGAAAATCAAATAAAAAGAATTTACAAAAAAAAAGGTGGGAGTGACAGAGCAACATCTGGTGATGCTGTCAGAGGTAGCCCTTCAGAAAGCCATCAGCCTTGATAAATTGGCTGATGAAAAGCTGCATACACAAACCAGCAGTTTAACTGCCATGGTCCCCTAGTTAACAAGTGTTGACTCCTTGAAAAGAATGAAGAGTTCTCACCTACTGAAGGCACTGACAAACATTACAAGGGAACTGAGCGTATATAAAGAAGACCATAAACAGTTTGTACATAATCATGCCATCCTCTCTGATAAGTCACGTCTTGCAAATAAGAGACACTACTCACCTAGGTACACATAAAAGGAAGGCAAGGATCCAGGAGAAAGTTTGGTTTCCTGGAGTCAACCAAAAAATATAGAAGATAAAATCATTAAGTGCCAGATGTGGCGGGCTACCAGGCCCTATGAACAGCCGCTCCCTGAAGAACTTGAGACCTAATTTTTACTATTTCTATGATAGTCAAGAATTAAGTGTCATCTTCAAAGATCCCTTCAAGTTATGTGAGGTGGAGACTGTCATCATCACATAAGCTAAAGCAGTGCTGTCCCAGTCCAAGAAGATACTAGTGATGCACATCCTTTCACCTGAAATGCATATGGGCAATGGATCACTCTTGCAGAAATGCAAATTTCAGGACTATTCAAAACAATACGGCAGTAGTGGTCAAACTACATTGCACAAGCTTGTTTCCTAGGTGTCGATAATCTTGGTGCCACTAACACCCCACACATAACCTTTGAATTTACATAAATCTTAGGGAAGCACCCAACATATATATTCTGTTTTTTTCAAATATGGATGGCTTTTCAAGCAACCTTTTACTGCCATCCATATTTGAAAAGCTATACTTTGAGTGTGGTCTCTGGGGGGTGAATATAGCTGGGGTTTCCTTAGCGCTCACCCACTATCTCACACTGTTTTCACTAATCTTTGAATAGGTTGTGGTGCCTTCAAGGACAGGGAGATTCACCACTCCTCTATAAATTATGTGTTCCAAAAGATCACTTAAAGCAATTGCATCAATCCCCCAAACACACGCTCAATTTTAAGTCATTGTGCTCAATTGTAAGTCATATTATGAGCACAATTCTAGAAAAACAGCATTTATTCTTTTCTTGTTTTCTTTATTTCCTCTTCTTCTTTTTAGCCCTCCTCTACTGCCTCCTCTCTTTCCCCACCGGGTTTTTTTAATAGTGTCCGTCCGTCTTGTCTGTTCCCTGTCCCCTCTTTTAAATCTTCGTACTTCCCTTAAAAAAGGGTTCTCAATTGTCTTCCGATCCCCTACATTAATCTCACAATAGTGACAGCGAGATTGACACAGAGTTCAAGGCAGCCTCCAGGCAGCAAAGCAGTCCTTCCAGTTGCAGAAAAGCAGGCTAGTGAAGTACACAGCAGGCCATCCTTTGAGAGCCCTTATGAAGGTCCAGAAAGTGAACTAAAGAGTGGATCCCAGGGCACTACTTTCATACCCGGTACCTTCTTTGAAGGTGGGAGAAGTTTCTAGTGGTTTCTCCTTGAAGGGCTTGGAATATCCTGATTCACCTGTCCTGCCTCCAAGCTGGCTGCAGGGGCAATGTAGAGGTAACAAGCCCTTTGTGTGAAGGCAGAGCATAGCGTATTCAGTTGCAAGTGGGGCTTTGCCCAGCTCTGACCCCCATCCTGCCAGCAGATGGTCCATTCAGGCATACCTAATCCCTCTATTGTGTGACTGTCTGGGAGGAATTCACAAAGTCTAACTGTCAATTACACATGGTCATGTGTCCCAGAAGCAGCTGCAGGCACTAAACCGCTAAGGGCAGGAAAATGCTGTGTTTTAAAAAAGTGGCATTTTCAAAATTTCTGTTTAAAATCCGACTTTGCCATTAAAGAAGATTTTAATTACAATTTTATAGATACCAAACATTCAAATCTTATCCGTACTTTAAATGTAATAAGGCTACCTAAATTTATCCTATGGGACAGGTAGACCTCACAGTAGTGAAACATGACATTAGGAGATTTCACTACCAGGACATGTAAAACTTAAAAGTATATGCATCTTTTTAATTACAATGTACCCTACCCTATGGGCTACTTATGGCCTACCTTAGGGCTGACTTAGAAGCAACAATAGGGAAGTGCAATCCTTAGCAAGGGAGTTATATTGCCAAGCCGAACGGGCAGTTTAAACTGCATTCAGGCTGTAATGGCAGGCCTGAGATGTTTTAAGTGGCTACCTAAGTGGGTTGCCTGATCAGTGCTGCATGCCCACTAGTAGCATTTAATTTAGAAGCCCTGGGTGTATGGCCTAGCAGTTTCGAAGGGGTTTATAAGTACATTTAATATGCCAATCAGGTGGAAACCAATGTAACCATGTATAGGGAAGTAAGCACAAGCAATTTAGCACTGGTCAGCATTGTTAAAGTGCACAGAATCCTGAGACCAACAAAAACAAATTTCAGCAGAAACATTGAGGTAAGTAGGCAACACTTTTGGGATAAGAGCACCCTAAGGCCGACAGGCCTAACGCCCATCTAATAGCCAACAGGGAATGCTTCAGACAAAAGATAAACTCATAACTTCCAAGGGAACAACACCATAACCAGAAATGTTTCCCTCCTGGTAATTGCATTATTGTGAGTCCAATCTCCTTTGCTCTAGACATTACTCAGTGAGGTGAGTCCAGCTCCACAGATAGGCAAACTGTAGCCTTCCCACTATTAACAATAATACTCCTCCCTTCCCTTTCTTAGGCTGGGTAAAATGTTCACCTACCCAGATAGACGGGAATGGAATAAAGAAGAATGGACTCAGGATAATGTAAGTAACTTACATATTACCTTCTCCTTTGCTTCCTTCTTCCAGTCATTACTCTATGAGGACTATCCAAGCAGACTAAAAACACACACATCAAACATGATGGAATATATACAAAGTTGCAATACTGATAAATCAGGTTAACAAAAACTTTCAAAACCCTCTTTTACTTGCCTAATAATGCATCACCAGCGCAAATAAGGCTGGGGTTTGGACTTACTAACCAATTATATGCGAAAAAAGGACAATTTAAAGTATGGAATAGAATAAAAAATGACAATGAAAATCAAATGTCTCAATTATTATGGCAGGAAATAAACGTAAATAGGAAATCACATGCCTGGAAATACTTACAAGCTGCTTTAGAAGAATACACTGCGACCCCAATCTGGAGGACTACAATAACTCTTAAATCATTTAAAAAAGCTATTAATAAAATAACAAACCATCTATCGCTGCTTAGGGATAAGGACTTATTTGCAAAAAGCAAACACGCTTGGCCAATAATGAATGGTTTCCCAAAAGTGAAAGTTCAAGCATACTTAGAAACTCCGTGGACTTTGAAATATAAACAAATCTTCACAAAAGCTCGTTTTGGCGAATTACCGGGCTTATGTCATCTTCCGCCATGACTAAGGTCAGAAGATGATACGCTATGTAGGCTAGGTAAATTAGGAGAGGAGAACATTACTCACCTGAATGTGTCTGCCCAGAATTGGAAATTGAAAGAAAAAACATACTTAAGAAACATTTTAATGCTCGAGGAGTACGAACTTGCGGGAAGGTCTAATAATATGTTTACACTCCGATGATATAATAATGAATTCTGCCTTTGCAAAGTTTTTAGTAAGAATAGGATCGAAATTAGATCAGCAAAAATTAAAATCTACATGTACTGTATGATATATACTAAAATGTAAATAGCATTATGAAATGGATTTGATCAAATTTAATTCACCTAAATAATATTGCATTATTTATTCTTGCTCTTACTATTTTTCTTCTCCTACATTTATTACCCTGGATTTTTATAGTTGGTTGAGTTTGTTGTCTCATTGTAAGATTTTAATTAATCAAACAATAAAGAATAATAACAGTTGAGAATAACTGTCTTGAACTTTGATAACTGGATTAAAGCTTCACGAGGCATTATTGATGATCACAGCGTCTTTCCCACACAGGTCTTCGCTACCATATGTTAAAGTAGGCAGCAATTTTGCGCAACGCCCAGGCGTCCCTACACTTCGTAGTAGCAACGCCCCCCCAAGCCGCCACCAACTCGCTGCAAAGCCCCTCCTGCTGCTGAGCCAGAAAGCCTGTAAGCCGCAAACCGAGATCCGGTTTATAATTCCTCTCCGGGTCCGACTGGCTCCAGCTCTGGCTCGACACAAACTTCCCGGCACAGTCTGGCACAGTCCTTCACCCACAAGAGGTGAGGGGAGAGTAGGGGGGCAAACACACCAAACCCCATCAAAATCGCAAATGTTCAATCTAACTCGGCTGCCGCCACAAACGCTACGGCCGCAGCTCTGACGTTCCGGCGCTCCAATGCTCCAACGCTGACGGCTGACTGCGGCGAAAAGCAAACATGGTAGAACAAACTCTGGTACCAAAGTCACCATAGCCTTTATCCTCACAAAAAGATGGCAATGATTTACAAGAATCGAAGGGACTGCCCATATAGCAGCCCTGCACATGTCTGTCAACAAGGCCCTGCTCCTCTGCCCAAAATACCTCCTTACTACGGGTTGAGCGACCCTGGTCACCACTGGGAGACGGAAAGTGTTCTTCATTGTATGCCACTGAAATAGTTGAACAAAGCCACGTACTCAAAGTAGCCATCTCCTAGCAGGACCAAAAATCAAAAACAGAGCATCTGCCACCCTTTTCAGATACATAAGGGCAGCCCTTCTGATATCATGCAAATGCAACTGAGCTTGTTCAGGAGAAAGAGGAGGTGTCCCTGACGATCCTGACCCAGGATCTGGTGATCCCTGACCTACCTCAAGTTTCCCAACGTCGCCTGGAGCCCCTTTCTGGAGGATCTCCTTCGACTGGAGCAGGTAAGGAAAACCCAACACCAAAAGACACTCCTGCACCCAGTGCCCTACAGCTTTGAGTGGCTTAACCAATGGTGTCCAGGCATCCCACAACATCCCAACTTACCTCTCCAACTGGTTGTCGCCGAGCCTGCAGTGTTTGTTGAAACCGGAGAATCCCCCTTGAAAACAACCGGGCACCCGATGCCAAAACAGCACTCGGAACCCAGCTGTCCCTGTGCTGCTGTGGGGGCACCTAGTGTGCTACCTTGGACCTCCTTCACCCTGAGATTAATTCCAAGATCTTTGCTCCCTCAACCTTGTGGCTTGCTCGTGAGCATCCACCAACCGGTGGCCCCTAGCCCCCATTGGATAACATTGGGCCTCACCACTCTGCACCTGGCCGACCTAGTGCCACTGAGGGTGTTCTTGGAGTGCATCCTTGACCGTGGGGAAATCCTGGTTCTAACCCTAGAAACCCAACTCCCAAAACCAAGTACTTACCTGTAAAACTATAACTTAATTTCCTCCTGTAGGATTGCCTTCACTTCTTTAATCTGGAAAAAGTGTGGACTTGGAAATTCTATAAAAAGTACAACTGTGTTTTGATAACAAATTGCATTACTTACCTTTATCCAGGAAATGTTCCAGTGTGGTATCTAGGTATACAACACCAGGTAAGAAAAGTAATCTGAAAAGTAAGCCAACAAACTACTCACAAGGTAATTAGAAAGTAATTGCATAGTAATTCCAACTGTTCATTTTACTTACCTGTAACCAAACCAATTACATTCAACTGTATTCAACTGCGTTATTCTTGCAAAGTACTATTATACTTACCTGTGCCAGACCGTGCTTGGTTCTAGAAATAAAATACAACTAAATAAAATGTT
Organism: Triturus cristatus; assembly: GCF_964204655.1. Classification (NCBI taxonomy): domain Eukaryota; kingdom Metazoa; phylum Chordata; class Amphibia; order Caudata; family Salamandridae; genus Triturus; species Triturus cristatus. The sequence continues at coordinate 882,347,564 of NC_140591.1, forward strand.
TATACAAAACAAATTGGTCAGAGTTCAGTCTTTTGAGTGTGTGACATAATTTCTTGCCTGAGTGTGTACAATAAATGCTTAACACCACCCTCTGATAAAGCCTTACTGCTTCTTGGTTCATGGGCATGCCTTGAGTATGATGAAGAAGAAGCTGGGTTTGTGGAAGATTCTCCCATGCGTCGGGGGAAGTATATTCGAAAAGAGGATAACAATTTACTATCGCTCATCCAATCTGGTACTAGGCGTTTATTGGTTCCATCAATTTCACAAACCTGTCCTTCCTAAGGTTTCAATTATTCCAGCAGTGATAATCCTTTAAAAGTGAGAATGGAAACATCCAGACCGGGTCTCTGTACTGAGGTTTATGGGAAAACTATATAACTTGGCCAAATGGGAAACCGGGCTCCCACAGAATTTAACAGTAGACCTTCTCTTGGCTAGTCACACAGGGAATCCTTCCCTGCTTTCACAGGAAGGGACATTGTTAGACCTAGTGGACAAGAAAGAGGAGCATGCCCTTTAGAGATCACATGCAGGTGTCACTCTTGCAATGAGGTCGAAGATTTACACAGGCTATACTTTCCAACCTCTTGTTCAGGACTTCCAGTCTCTATGCTCCAGCATTCAGGGGTGGAGAGTGTCTCACAATGTCTGGGAAGGATGGAGATTCAAGCCAAGTTTCTCTCAGGCCTGATGTTTCACAACTAAAAAGCCTCAGCTGTGGCATTAGCAGGAGTAGTAGTCACTAGGCATCCATATATCAGGAGCTGTAAGGCGGATGCTGCCCAAAAGAATTGTCTCTTCACAATGTCTTATTCTTTCAACAGAGTGCTTGTAAAGGAACTAGTGGTGTTGTGAAAATCATTCAAGTTACAGAAGCACACTCAAACCCTTTAGTTACAAGTAGAGGTCTGCTGAAGGTGGCAGGAGGTATGACAATTAAAAAAAGAAGAGGTCTGTTTTTTACCACAATAAATCAAAGTTCCAACCCAAGGGTGCTCAGTCTAATAGCTCGTCTCAACAGCCAGGAGGCAGGGGGTGGATATAAACATTACCCCTGACTATGTTGAGATCATCAAAAACACTATTGGAAGGCCACTTCTTCAGTTTCAGCTGAGATGGGAGGAATTGATGTCGGACGAATGTGTTCTCCAGACCATTTCAGACGGTTACTCAATGGACCTTTCTCCTTTTTTTTCCACACCTCCCTTTTATGAAGACAACATGGCCACTGGACAGGCAGAAGAAAATATCTATTTGCAAGGCCATTTCTTTGTATATCAAGAAAAGCCTTCATTCCAGTACCCACACAGGAAAGGGGGAGGGTATGCTATTTCTGAGTATTTATGGTAAGAAGGTTTTCTGGGGACCACTGAATGATAATAGATCTCATGTTCCTCGGGGGGCACTAGAGGGCACCAAGCAAGATGGCCGCACTCAGGTGAGGCTCCTGCAGCTCGGGGCACAATCCGTCTGAAATCCTACTCATCTCAGGCCCTACAGCGCCATAAAAAACGCTGTTGGGGTAGCGGACACTAACAGCCATCCACGGGTACGAACTTATTGCCGAACATCACGCTGCTGACCGCAGAGACTACCTACATCCCCTCTGGCCTTGCTGCTCCAAAGTGGCTGCCGCCGCGGTCGCAGCCCCCTAAGCTCGCCGCTGCGGCCTTGATCGGAGATATTCCTGAGATCATATCGCCGCCCGGAGTGGCTCGAGATTCCGGAGACTTTTTGACCCTTGGTGCGGGGTCGACCCGCTTGCTGTTGGGGGCCCTGGGAGCCCATACTCCCCTCTGGAACCTATAATCCGATGATTCTACCCCCGGCGGCTGAGTGCTCCTGTGCTGCATTGGACAGGCGGGCCCGATCGAAGTCCTCGCCCCGCTACGGCCCCCATCCGCCCTGATGGACCTACGATGCAGATTGCCATCGGACGCAGGGGCAGCCACTGCAGAACCAGGAGTGCGGCTCAGAGTGGTTCCTATCGCTGACGACGATGGGAGGCCCATGCCCGGAGTGGTCTCTGCCGGCCCTGCTGCGAGGCGAGGGGCTCGCGCCTCTCCCTCTGTGCGGATGTACCAGCTGGCCTCCCTGCTCCGGAGCCTGTGAAATCCGGCGCCTCATAGATCGGTGAGTCTGCCTGCTGCGGCTGTCCCCCTTTGCTGTCCAACGCCCGCGTCGCTGTGACCTACATCACTCATCTGGGGTGCGCCACCCTCACGGTCGTTCTCCCTCCAGCTGCGGCCCCACAGTGCTTTCTACTGCCGCTGACTGATACCTCTGGGCCCATTCACATAGGCGCTGATGCGCCGATGCGGTCTGGACTCCCCCGCTTGGACTCAACATCATAGGCCGCCGCGCCTGCTGTGCCTTCTCCCCAAGACGGCCTACTCCCCCGGGCCTGGGACCTGCGCCTCACTGTCGGCCCTTCTGCCTTGCTGGGCCCTGCACAACTCCCGCACATTCGCAGCACTTGCGCCCGCTGACTGTCGCTGGCTGCCATCTCGTCGTGGCCTGCATTGCCCCTGCCACCGAAGTGGACTATCCTCACGGCCTCCACACCTGCCTCGCTGTTCAACACCACCCACTTACCAACTCCTCACTGCTCAATCAATCAATCAATCAATAAATCATTTGTAAAGCGCACTAATCACCCGTGAGGGTCTCAAGGTGCTGAGGGGGAGGGTGCAGCTACTGCTCGAACAGACAGGTCTTGAGGAGTCTCCTGAAGGTCAACAGGTTCTGGGTCTGACACAGCTGTGTGAGTAGGGTATTCCATGTCTTGGCGGGGAGGTGGGAGAAGGATCTGCCACCGATGGAGGTCCTGTGGATGCGTGGGACGTGGCGAGGTCGGCGGAGCGAAGCTGGCAGTTCGGGGTGTAGAAGGGGAGACGTTTGTTGAGGTATGCTGGTCTGGCGTTGTGGAGAGGTTTGTGAGCGTGGGTGAGGAGCTTGAAGGTGATCCTTTTGTTGACTGGCAGGTCTTTCAGGTGGGCGGTGATGTGGGTGTGGCGGGGAATGTCGAGGATGAGGCGTGCGGATGCGTTCTGTATGCGCTGGAGTCTTTTCTGGAGTTTGGCCATAGTTCCTGTGTAGAGGGCGTTCCCGTAGTCAAGTCTGCTGCTGACAAGGGCCTGGGTGACTGTTCTTCTGCTTCTGGTGGGGATCCACCTGTAGATCTTGAGGAGCATGCGGAGGGTGTTGAAGCAGGAAGAGGAGACGGCGTTGACTTGCTGGGTTATTGAGAGCGATGAGTCCAGGATGAACCCCAGGTTGCGTGCGTGGTTGGTGGGTGTCGGTGCAGCTCCCAGGGTGGCTGGCGACCAGGAGTCGTCCCAGGCAGACGGGATGGAGCCCAGGATGAGAACCTCTTTCTTGTCTGAGTTAAGTTTCAGGCAGCTGTTCTGCATCCAGTAGGTGACGGCCTTCATTGCTACATGGAGGTTGGTTTTGGCGGTGGTGGGGTTCTTGGTGAGAGAGAGAGGATCAGCTGAGTGTCGTCGGCGTAGGAGACGATGTTGAGGTTGTGTGAGCGGACGATGTTGGCGAGCGGTGCCATGTAGACGTTGAAGATGGTCGGGCTGAGGGATGATCCTTGGGATACGCCGCAGATGATCTTGGTGGCTTCAGAACGGAATGGGGAGGCGAACCCTCTGGGTTCTATCGGTGAGGAAGGAGGTAGTCCAGTCCAGAGCTGTGTCGCGTATTCCTGCGTTGTGTAGGCGTGTGTGTAGGGTGTGGTGGCAGACGGTGTCGAAGGTGGCCGAGAGGTCCAGGAGGATGAGAGCCGCGGTTTCGCCGTTGTCCAGTATGGTCCTGATGTCATCTGTGGCAGCGATGAGGGCGGTTTGGGTGCTGTGATTGCTGCGGAATCTAGATTGGGACGGGACAAGGATGTTGTTCTCCTCGAGGAAGTGAGTCAGTTGATTGTTGACGATTTTTTTTGATGACTTTCGCCGGGAACGGAAGCAGGGAGATGGGCCGGAAATTCTTGAAGTCCTTTGGGTCCGCTGTGGGTTTTTTGAGTAGGGCATTGATCTCGGCGTGGTTCCAGCTTTCCGTGAAGGTGGCGGACTCGAAGGAGCTATTGATGATCTTCCGGAGTTGGGGTGCGATGATGCGGTTTGCTTTGTTGAAGATGTGGTGAGGGCAGGGGTCGGAGGGTGAGCCGGAGTGGATGGTGTTCACGGTCTTGATGGTGTCGTCGTCATCGACGTGGGTCCAGGAGAGCAGGCGGTTGCTGAGGCTGGGGGGTGGTGAGTCAGCAGTGACAGTGGCTGTAGGGAGGGTCTGGGCATTGAAGCTGTCGTGGATGTCAGCAATCTTGCGGTGAAAGAAGGTGGCTAAGAAGTCGCATAGGTCTTGCGACGGCGGGATGTCGTCGGAGCTGGGGTTGGAGAGTTCCTTCATGATGTTGAAGAGCTCTTTGCTGTTGTGTGCATTGTTGTCGATGCGTCCCTTGAAGGAGGTCCTTTTGGTGGCTCGAATGAGTTGGTGGTGCTTGCGGTTGGAGTTCTTTTGGGTAGCGTGGTTGTCCGGGGTCCGTTTGTGGCACCACTTCTTCTCGAGTCTTCGGCAGGTCCGCTTGGATTCCTGGAGGTCAGTGGTGAACCAGCTGGCCTTTCTGTTGGTGCGTTTGTGTGAGGGCTTGTTGATTGGGGTGAGGGTGTGGGCGCAGTCATCAATCCATTGCCCGAGGTTGCGGGCGGCTGTGTCGGTGGTGTCTGTTGGTGGGTCTAGGGCGAGGGTAGTGATGAGCTGGTCTTCAGTGACCTTGTTGCAGCTGCGGTAGGGGATCTGTTGCAGGCGGTGGTGCGAGGTGGGTTTCTTGAAGGTGAAGTGGACGCAGCGAAAGTCGGTCCAGTGGAGTTCAGTGGTGTGGCTGAAGGAGACGTGGTTACTGGCGGAGAGGATGGGGTCGAGCGTGTGTCCGGCAGTGTGGGTTGGGGTCGTGACGAACTGTTTGAGTCTGAGGTTGGTGAGGTTATCGAGCAGAGCGGGGGAGTTGCTGTCATCGGCGTTCTCGAGGTGGAAATTCAGGTCTCCGAGGAGGATGTAGTCTGTGGAAGCAAGAGCATGCTTGCTGATGATGTCGGCGATGGCGTCGATGAACTGTGGCCGGGGTCCGGGTTTTCTGTAGACGAGTGTTCCTCTGAGGGTGGTGTTGGGTTCTGTGTGGATCTGGAAGTGCAGGTGTTTGGCGGTGCTTGTGGTGTCTGCTGTGCAGGTCGAGACTCTGAGGGTGTTTCTGTAGATGATGGCGATTCGTCCTCCTAGTCTGTTGGTGCGGTCCCTTCTGGGGATTTTGTAGCCATCTGGGATGGCTATGGCGATGTTGGGTGCCGAGGAGGGGTTCATCCAGGTCTCCGTTAGGAAGGCGACGTCCGGGGAGGCTGAGTTGAGTAGGTCCCAGAGTTCGATGGCGTGCTTGTGGACGGAGCAGGTGTTGAGTAGTATGCGTCTGAGGTGGTTGCGTTCTGCTCTGGCGGGTGGAGTAGGATGTGTAGGTGTTCGGCGGCTGGTGAAGCTGCAGCTACGGTAGGTGAAGGGTCCGTGGGTGAGCTTCGGGGTGGCCTGGAAGCAGTTGGGTGATTGTCCGGCGTTGAGTTCGTGGAGGAAGTTGGCGTCGTAGCTGCGTCGGGTATCTTGGCTCTTGTGGGGGCCAGGGGGTCTGGCGCTGTGCGCGGTCCAGGTGCGGACGGGCGCAGACGGGTTTGTCTTAGGTGCGCCTTTGGTGCGCCAGAGACCCAACCGCGCAGCAGTCGCCATATGAAGGGGTTGGGGCGGGAGCAGAGGCAGGGAGGTGGGAGCGGCTGGGTCGGGGGGCAGGGCCGCAGGGGCAGCAGCAGTGGGAACGGGAGGAAAAGGCCAAACAACGAAGGGGAAAACAAAACGCAACACAGGAGAAAAAAGTAAACAAAACGTCGAAAATACAGTCAGCAACAGTTGTGATTGTCTTGGAAGGCCCAGTTCCAACTGTAGTCTGGTCCTTCGTATGTAACTGGGGAGTTGAAATACTCGCTTATAGGCTGAGCTTTGAGCGTGGTCTAGGCCTGCGTCGCAGGCCTCCCGGAAGGTCTGTTGACCATGGTGTATCTCCAGGAGAAGAGTGGCTTTCATGACCTTTAGCATGGGAGCGGTCGAGGCTCTGTTTAAGATCTTATTAAGATAGGTGAGGCTGTGTCCAATGGCTCTGACTTTCTTTTTCAGGGTGGCTAGGTGGACCATTGGTTTTGAGGACTCGTTGAACCATACCCTCAAGTAGTTATACTTTGTGGTTGTTTTAATTATCGCAGCTCTCATGCACCGGGTTAAAAGTTGATGTTTTCTACAGTGGCCAAAGATCAGGACTGGTTGATCGTAAGAGAGTTGGCTTCATTGTATTCCTGGAGCTTAATCAAGGCTTGCTGGATTCTGATTTTGGTGTGGTCCAATGTGACGATTTAGTCTGCGTATTGTAAAGTGTATAGTTTTGTATGGCCGAGTTGTGGTGGAAGCATGCAGCTACACTCCAAGAATGTCCCCCAGTTGGCTGTGTATAGGTTGAAAAAGAAGGGGAGCAAGGATGTCCCCTGCTTCAAGCCGTTATTGGTTGTGATAATGGGGCAAGTAGCAGCTGGGGTAGCCCCCACGCATTAAGTGTTCTCCAGAGGATGTTGCGGACCACCATATCAAATGCCGCACTATAGTCAATAAAACAGCTGTAAAGAGGAGGCTGGCATTTTTGGGTTGCACAATGACACCAGATGGCAAGTGCTGTGATGTTATTGATTGTAGAGGCAGCAGCACAGAACCTATTTTGGAAGTGAGGTAAGATGTTGTTTTCTGCGACCCATTCCTCTACAAATTTGAGAAGAGACCAGTTGTAAGAGTTGGCCTCAAGGTCCAGGAGGGCTATAAGTCGATAGGTAGGTAGAATGGTTAGGTCTGCTTTTTTGAAGATTGGGCATAGGATGGAGCCCCTCCATGAGTCTGGGATCTGTGCAGCAGTGTAGGCTTGGTTGAAAAGGGGGTTGACACCTAAACTCAGCCCTGCTGGATGCATTTGAATATGCTTGCTAGGAGGACATTGGGGCCTGGGACTCCGTTGTTTTTCATTGCCTTTATATATTTACTAACCTGGGCCTGCGTGGCCAGAGTTTGAGTTTCCCCAGGCGTGTGGTCTTCTGTCCCCCAGCCAAGAGTGTCACTTGAGCCTAGAGGCAGACTTCTATATTGTGCGTTGACATTTCACACCCATGTTTCTTTTCGGACCGCGTTCCTCCTGGGGCAGTTGGAAGATCAGAGTTTATTGCTCTACTTCCAGAAGTGGGCCAGGCTTTTCTCTTGCAGCATTTGGTGTATTTTCAACCATTCATTTTACTCGGAGTGTTTCTTTGCTTCCTCAGTTAGTTTTTTGCATGTTTTGCTTATGTTAACAGTGATCTTTGTGGAATTTACGGTGGGATTTAGTTTGTGAGCACGTGCTGCTTCCTTAATGCTCTTTGTGCAGTGGCAATACCCTTGTTGTGCGGATTTCGGAGCTGGTTCTAAACGAGAGTCTTGGGGTGTACATGGGAGGCCCCAAATCCCACCAGGTGGTCTCCTAGCTTAGTTATTAAATTGCGATAAGAGTCCCAGGGAATTGTAAAATTCCAGGATTACGTCTTCCAGCCACTTGCCCACCTTGGGGATGCCTGATGCTCACCATTTGATTCTCCTGACTAGATTGTGTGCTTCGGTCCGCGAAGATAGCACCTCTTCTGAGACACTGGCAAGTTTTACAGTCAGGGGATTGTGGTCACTTTCAGGGTAGTCGGGTATCTCCAGTTTGACCAGGTGACTGGCTGAGGGGGTTATATTCACAAAAAAATACTCTAACGGACCTAGAGAGGGATCCAAAAAACTAAAGGAAAGAGGAAAGTGAAAACTCCTGAAATAAAGGTTGTGCCTAATCCAACCATGGTCGTGGGGGAGATAAGTATTTCTTTAGGTTACCCTCACACACCCTAGTGGTGTCATGCTTCATCATTGGGTCACCCAGACCCCTAGAAGTCCGGGTGGGCTCGACCACAGTGTTGGGAGTGCTTTTAATATGTTAAAGACAGAGGGGGTTAACTAAATAAAATACCTCAGGCAGATCCCCAGTTCCCCTTTATTTTTGGGTCTGTCTGGGTAATTAAAATAGATAAAAGTGGGTCTTATAGGAGTGTTATGGTCCTAGGACCCTAGTGCCGACATGTTTCAGTCCAAAAAAAGGGGCCAAAAAATGGTCCAGGACTTTCTTCAGGGCAAGGATGTAACTCCCCTATGTGAGTGAAATTACTGGGATGGGGTGTCCCTATCCTATCAGTATGGTGGGGGCAGAGTAGCTGCTCCACGTGATATTACGTAAGAGTGGGTGTGTGTCAACTGCCAGGCTCCATCTGAAAAGGAAGGTAGAGACAAACAACATATAAAGATGTCAGCGGTATGATTTCCGCCGTGTTCATTTCCCCTTTCGCGGTGTAGTGATAACCGCAGGTGGACATGCGTGGGTTCGTGCGCATGCTTCTATTAAGAGGAGTGTCCTCTTTTTGTGCCACTCAAGATCAATTCACTGTAACATATCATTGTATATGTGACAGGCATTCTGTGCGAGTGGCGATTCTATTCGCATGCTAGCGATATCAGCGTGATGTCTGTACTTGAAAATAGCGTGCACCAAGTGTCTCCAGTCTCTAGTGCACACAGAACGTAAATATATTGGTCCAGGTGATTCCAAAAACCTATCTACGAGTTTGTTTAAAAATACATTTATGATATATAAATACACAGGCATACAACACATTCACTCATACTCAGTTTCCAGTTATACATTACCCAATTCGGGGAGGTTGACTGTATCTCACAGGACCAAAAAGTCAGAACGGGCGGTCCTGGGGGTAACCGTGAAGAGAAGGTGGGTCAACAAGCAGAAAAAGTAGGTCTGCCATTGTGTGTAAAGGGGATCCGAATGGGTGGGGTCGGTAATGGCGAGTGCTAATCACGCAAAGGTGAAGTCAGAAATCGCGCTGTTACGGAGTACTTACTTATTTAAGATCGGTCGCCCTGCCTGCTACCTATTTGGTTCTGGTCCTCGGCTTGCGCAAGGTCGTTGCATTGGTGTGGCGCTTAAGTATCATAAAAGCGCGCTGAGACATCGGGCTAATTGAGACCCCGCCCCCGGGTACAGGAAATGACGTGGGACGTCACGGCGTGCATGACGGAGGACGGAACTCGTGTGAAGGGATTTGTAGTTTTTAAATTGGACATTGTAGTTTTGCGTAGCGGACTCGTCATGGGTCCACAGGAAATATAAGAGTTTATAAGTTGATCGTAATAAGTGCTCGTGTATATGTTAAAACGGCGATCTTAAAGAAACCAATTTTTTGCTGAGAGAGGTGTAATCAACCAGGGTTAGTTAGTATGCAATCGTGGTTGAATATAGATTGCATTATGTGTCATTGTGCGTAGTACATATTTCAAACACATCACTAGATAGAGGTTAATAAAATATTATTTGGTAGACGGAAGACGCTGCTTAGTCTGCAAAATACTGGTTATTAGAATCCTTCAATAAACAAGGGGGATGGCAAAATTGAAGTAGGAATACTGGTATATACATGTTTGATAAGAATATTCAGTTGTCAACGTATATAAGCGATATTGTGGAAACCCGTCTGTCCTAAGTGTAAGGATACCAATGTAGTGATATATAAGACGTGGTGCCACACAGGTAGTTCATCGTTATCAATTCTGTATCTCAGTGACGGCATGATAGATCATAAGGATATTTATAGGAGCCCATAGGGTATATATTTCTGTCCTCAACTCAAGGTCTGGTGTTTAGCATTGGAGAAACGAGGATATCATTTGTTCAGCTGGCTCCATGGTATACAGTCATTGAGTCCCTTTTCATGCGTTTTCAGACGATATACCCAGCGTTGTTCCCTCTCCAGGAGTCTTTTCTGCAGATTTCTGGTACCATTGATCTTCTCAATGATTGTCCATCGTATATCTGTGTCTTTATGTTGTTTTTCCATGAAATGTGCTGTGAGTCTGGTAGCTGTGATCATACGTCTGATCGTGCTTCTATGTTCACTTATCCGGATTTTTATTTTGCGGCTGGTCATGCCTATGTAAGTCAAATCACATGGACATTTAATAAGGTAGATAACTGCTTCTGAGTTGCAGTTTGTATGTGATCTTTGTTCCCATGGGGTACGTAGGCCAAGTTCCAGAGTTTTAGTGTGTCTGGTGAATTCACAGGCTATATAGGATCCACACGGATAATGTCCGGTTACTGGCGGTGTATTCCATAATGTCGTTTGGACGTCGACCACGGTTCCATATGTGTCTGTGTGGACTAGAGTATCTCTTAGACTGCGTTTTTTTTTTAAAGAGAACATGGGTTTTTCATACGTGAGTTTGTTGGAGATAAGGATGGGCCATTTCTTATTTATTATTTTCTTTACATCATTTGAAGATGAATTGAATGTGGTAACACAAATCATATTCTGGGGTTGTTGTCTTTCTTGAGTTTCAAGCAAGGCCTCTCTGGGAGTATTCCGTGCTCTTTTCTTGGCTTGTTCAATGATTTTGATTGGGTAACTTCTTGCTTTAAGTTTGTCTGTGAGTATTTCTGCTTCTTTTCTGTAGTCTTGGAGTTCGGAGCAATTTCTACGAATACGTAGGAATTGTCCTACCGGAAGATTCTCCCTAAGAGATCGTGGATGGGCACTGTCGAATCTCAACAGGCTGTTTCTGTCAGTGGGTTTAGTGTATAGCGAGCTGCTCAGTGTGCCATTTTTTGCAATGATATTGATATCTAAAAATGGAATTGTTTCTCTATCTTTATTGATAGTAAATCGTAGGTGAGGATTAAGTCCATTAATCCATAGAGTGAAGTTTGAAAGACTCTGAGTGTCGCCTCTCCATATCATGAAGATATCATCGATATATCGATACCATTTGTAGATGTTATCGGTGTATGGGTTTGTATTCCATATATGTAAGTTCTCAAAATGGCTCATGTATAGACATGCTATACTAGGAGCAAAGGTGCTGCCCATAGAAGTTCCATGGATTTGCCAATACAGCTGGGTTTCAAATTTGAAGAAGTTTTCCGTCAGTGCCAGTCTTATTAAAGTGATGATCCATTTCTTAGGTGCAGTCCATTGCCAATCCTCATTTTCCAGGAGTTGTTCAATGACCTTGATGCTTTCAGTCTGGGGTATACTAGTATATAGTGCTTCTACATCTAGACATACTAGGAAACAATTCCTAGGGGGTTGACATGAAAATGTAGTATATGATTGAGATCCCTTTGAATGTAGCGGGGAACTGTACATGGAGATCTTGTGCAGAGTTGTAGGTTCTCCCCAGTCCCCTTATGTTAAAGTCTCCCACAAGCAAGGTTTCATGTGTAGCAAACTCCAACAGGAGATCCTCCAGGCTGTTGTGGTAGCAGTTTATCAAAAGAAAAGGAGTGTCTGTTATGTTCTTTGATATCCCGGAAATTAAGGTTCCCTTCCAGGCTGGGGAATTATGATGTAAGGGTATGGCCTTGATCTTGCAGGAGTGTTTGATATAGATTGATAGATGCCCAAAAAGATTGGAGCATTTTGCTGGTTTGAAGAGTAAGAGCACAAGTCTCCTGTAGGCAGATAATATCATTTATTTTTCAAACAGGTCAATGTGGGATTGCATGTGAGTATTGACTTAAGCCCCGCCAAGTTCCAGGAAGTGATTGTGAGTTTGGGGCTTGGCTTCGAGGCCTGACCGTGGGGGCAGCCTTGGGGGTTCAAGATTGATAGATGCCCAAAAAGATTGGAGCATTTTGCTGGTTTGAAGAGTAAGAGCACAAGTCTCCTGTAGGCAGATAATATCATTTATTTTTCAAACAGGTCAATGTGGGATTGCATGTGAGTATTGACTTAAGCCCCGCCAAGTTCCAGGAAGTGATTGTGAGTTTGGGGCTTGGCTTCGAGGCCTGACCGTGGGGGCAGCCTTGGGGGTTCAAGCAAGGAGCATCGGGAAGGGGCTGAGGCGGGTGCGTACCCGGGCTGCTGGGGGCCCCGGTGGGCGGGCCCGGGTGCTGCCTTCCCCTCTCTCAGCATTGCAGGACCTCACGGAGGTCTGACTAAGCAAACTCGGAGAAAAAGGGCCATCAGGAAGGGCTGAGAGGCAGGTGCATACCCGGGCCCCTGGGGGCCCTGGCGGGCGGGCCCGGGTGCTGCCTTCCCCTGTTTCAGAATCGCCGGACCTCATGGAGGTCTGATTGACCCTCTTCCTAGTAATCTGGATGCAAATTACCCCCCTTTCTTGTAATCCGTGCACACGAGGTGACAGAGGGGACCCAAGGTGCGAAAGTACATGACCTCCTGGAGCCCTCGCTGGGATCGACGAGGCAAATGAGCCCTCATCGGGACTTCCAGGGAAGCCCGGCCATCTGGTCACCTCATAGGAAAGCATTGCGTGCGACCAGATGGCCGAGGGGATAGGTGCGACCAGATGGCCGAGGGGAAAGGTGCGATCAGATGGCCGGGCACGAAAGGGAAGCCATCTGGTCGCTCTGTGCCCCAACAAAAGAGTGAGCGGGCGCTGGGGCATGGGGGACCGGAGGCTCAGGGCCCCAGCCATGGAGGCTGAGAGGAGGACCCGATGGGCCCTCCGACCCGGGGCCCGAGGATCTTGACAAGCAGGGGAGGCCTGCACGGGACCGACGGACCCCTGTCCTGGGCCCTTGGTGGAGCAGCAGGCCGGGGGACGGGGCCCAGGGCCGGAGCACCCAACCCGGGGCCCGGCGGGGCCACTGGACCCAGCAGGGGCTCCCAGGCCTACAGGCGCAGGGAACGCCCCCACGGGCACTCCGGACCCCGTCCCGGGCATCCTGCCAAGCGGCCGGACCAAGGACGTGAAGAACCAGGGCCTTATGGGCCTGGTGGCGCAGGGCACGCCTTAATCTCCTGAGTTCACCTGCTTTGTTGAACAGACGCACAGGACATTCTGTTGAGCGTAGAAGATCAGGTTTATTAGCTGCAGCTAAGTACAGTTGTCCCAGAAGTACACTCAGTATGTTCTTAGGAGACTGCCACTTTACTCCGTGGCGCACAATCTTTTATAGCGCATAGATTCACCAAGAACACTCCCAATGCATACATGGTTATCCAATGAGAAGAGTTTGAAAACAAGATATAACCAATGAGAAAAGTTTGAAAACAAGATATCAAGTAACCCAAATAAACCTCTCTTCCAACTGTTTTTGTCACCCCTCCCCACAAGTTAATCAGTGGTAGTGTCTTCAACTCAACTTGCAGGTGGCAGAACATATTTGTATGCTTTGGAGGATAGTTGTGAAATGAGAGAATACAAGTAGAGAATAGTGAAGGCCAGAAGATAAGATAAAGTCAGGAAAGAATGGTGTGAACCGACAGACAGTTGAGACAGGGTTTAGTCAAACCAGACGAGGATTAGTGGACTCAGCCAGTCCCTGACATCAGTCTTGTAAACAGAGGCAGAAGGTTATTTGACACGTCGCAGTAAGATCAGCAGAAAAACTTAGTTCATTGTGCTGCCTGAGTGAGGGCAACACAAAATGGCGGTGGAACACAACTGAATACAAGCGAGATCGAAAATCGAATTTCCTCAGACCCTCCTTTTGCCATAACTCAGGCAAAACACACAGATTCACGTTAATCTGAATCAATGTCAATAGCCATGAGGTCGTCAAACTGTTGCTGCAACATCATTTTAATGTTCTCTGTTTTCTGTGACTCAGGTCTTGGAACACATAGAGTGGCACAAAGACCGCAGATGGTGGGGCCACTCTGCATACAGAGACAACAGGAAAAAATGATGGCCAAATCCACTCCAAGGAAGGTTAGTACCTTCCATCCCCATTTAGATAGTAATCCCCAAAACCATCCTAATAGAGAGCAATCTCCTTCGTCTTGATGAATCGATTCAGAGATCATGTGTAATTTGGAGATGGCTTGGTATACCGTAGGGGCGTCATCAGGTATATAAATACAACAGCTAGATCCGATCAATTTACAGACTCCACCACGATCTGCAAAATTATCATCTAGTGCAATCCGGTTCTGCAAAGTCATGAGACGATCCGCCTGAAGTTCAGCTGTGAGATTACTCAAGGCTCCCACAGTGACATCTATGGTAGTCTCAACAACACAAACCAGCTGTCTCATGTTTCTGCTGTTGGCCATTGGGCCCCAAAAAGGAAGAAATCCTTTGAGGAAATCACTTCCCTCTTGTCCTGCCGTGTCTTTAGAATCAATAATCCCTCTGCCATATCTCTTTCTATGATAGCCTGAAGGAGCAGTGTATGTAGGAGGGAGAAGAAAAGCTATATAGCATGTTCCTGAAAAATCCGTTGGTAGCCACGTGTAAGCTCTATCGTGGCAGACAAAATATGTGCCCTGGGATGGCACTAACGGCGGTGAATTCTGAGACGTGTAGATGTATGTATGGGAACAAAAGTTTTTTCTTTGTCCAGTGTCAGTAGTCTGGCCATTCATTTGTAAACAGAAATTACCTTGATGAGGGACAGTCCAAATTGGTGGAGATCTTCCCTGTTTAGTTTTATCTGTAAGGCTAGTAATGTAACGAGTCACGTTCCAAGTAGTATATGTTTGTCTCTCGTCAACAGGAACCTTATTAAGCTCCACAATTTTAGTCATAGCCACCATTCCCTTTATCAGAGAATTATGACTAAAATCTGGCTTACTACCATAGGAACCAACTGGACGTCTAAATCGGCTCTGATATGCATTTGAAAATATTACAAAATAGGCCCAAGCGGAACCTTCATAAGAAAATGGAAGGACTAAATATGGCATCCCTTTATCTGTGGTATGAGGCATAAGTCCACACACCCAACAGTCGGTTGTGTTGACTACCAATTGGTGTTGGTGCAACAATTGGATAAATGAATTATTAAAATATTCTGTTCTCCTGATTAGTTTATGTTGGGGAAGTGTATATAATTGATGTGGGGAGATAGTAGAATGAAGAGGCAAGGAGATAGAATTAGGGACAACTTTTTGCTGCATAGCATGAATAACCCAACCTATACAAGCAAATAAGATACACAAAAATATAGAAACACACAATGTTATGCCACATCGACTGTACAATATTTTATAATATTTCTTTCTCATCTCTTCCTTATTATCCTTCTTTCCTAATTTAACATCCATCCTCTAAAATTGTTGCTCATGGCAATCTTCCTTACTCACTTGGCTGTGATTATTAGCCGTCCTATGACACTGCAAGTCCTGGGGGCCTAGCCATCATACAAGTCACAAACCAAGACTCCTACCGTGACCCTGCAACCTGGACAGATGATAAATGTAGCAGAAGAGATGGAAATCTCAGTTGTCCTTGACCAATCTAGGTCTTAAATTGTATCTAGTCCTTATTGGTACAGTTTGGTCTTAAAATAGGGTCTGTGGCTCTGTAGTGTTCAATCGGAGATGGGAAGGTACGGCTTCTTGTAGAATGTCGTCATCTTCTTTCTCCGATCGAGTTCCATCCAGGTAAGCACTACTGAAAGGTATGAATCGGGGGAATTTTTCTCCTTCAGAATCACCTATACCCTTACGAACCCACTGATCAAAAGGCAAGGGCAAGGGCACTTACTTGCAGTGCACGCCGTGGATCCAGTTCTTTTTCCCTTCGACTTTTACTGCTGTGCGAGTTGTCAGGAGAACTTGTCGAGGCGCCTTCCAGTGAGGTTCCAAATTCTTTGTGCTCTGAAACACAGACCCAGTCTCCAGGTTGGATAGAATGACCTGGGTCTGTGGAGGCTTCTGGTAAAGCGTTTTGAACCTGTTGGTGAAGAACACGTAATTTAGTGGTGAGGTCATGTAAATATTCAATCAGCATTGAATACTGTATATCAGAATACTTTCTAGGGCGAGGGACTCCCCATACATTAGCTGGGCACCCGAAAACAATCTTGTATGGGCTGAGTCCCAAACGAGAATGTACAGCTGTTCTAGTGGACAGGAGAACCAAAGGTAAAGCATCGGGCCAATTAAGACCTGTGCTGGCTTGTACTTTTGCAAGCTTAAGTTTGAGAGTTCCGTGATAGCACTCTACCAAACCCGCGGACTGAGGATGATTTGCAGCATGAAACTTCTGCCTTATACCAAGACCGGTACACACCTTTTGCATAATTTGGCCTACAAATTCACTTCCATTGTCACTCCAGACAATGCGCGGCAAACCAAACCTAGGGAAGAACTCTTTTAGAAGAACCTTGGCAGTGGACAAAGCAGTGTTGTCTTTCAGGGGGTAAGCCTCTATCCATCTGGAAAAGGCACATACCACTACCAGAACATATTTAAGATTGTTACATCGATCCATGTGAATGTAGTCGATTTGTAACACCTCAAAAGGATATGTTGGGGGAGCAAAATTACCTGCCGGAGTTGGGGTTCCCTTTCCCGGATTGTACATCAAGCAAATGATACAATGCTTCACCACATTATCTGCACATTTTGGAATCCCTTCGTTCAGCCACACTGGAGCCAGAAGTTTATATCTTCTTTTTACACTGATGTGGGCTGGACCATGCGCCATAGTAACTACAGGCAGTACGTAGGCGTCTGGTAACAGCCAACGCTGGTGTTCTGACAATTCTATCCAACATCCTGTTGCGTCTAACATTCCTGTACTCTCTTTTCACTTTCTCAACTCTTTCTCTGTAGCATCTCCCTGAATCGATCTCACACGTTCTATTGTGTCCTCACACATCCCTCTTTCCCTGACCCAATTCGCAGGGCCCGCAACATACATGCGACTTGTAGCATCTCTGGCTGTCCTTTTTGCTACCTCATCCGCAAAAGCATTTCCGCAACCAACATCATCAGTAATCTTCTTATGCGCACTACATTTCACAATTGCTATCTGGGTAGGCAAAACAAGTGACTCAAGAAGATCAGTTACCAATTGACCATGCTGTATTTTAGTACCGTGGGAGGTAAGGAATCCTCTTTCCTTCCACAAACGACCGAAGCTATGCGCCACACCGAACGCATACTGGCTGTCGGTATACACATTCACTCTCTTTCCTTTAGATAACACACACGCTCTGGTCAGAGCTATCAGTTCAGCTGCCTGAGCTGAATTATGTCTGATGCGTGCTGTCTCCACGATTGTATACAAGGTGGTAACAGCATAAGCTGAAGTTGTCTCACCATTTGGGAGTTTGAAACAAGACCCATCCACCCATAGGATCCCATCTGGATCCACTAACGGTGTATCTTTCAAATCAATCCTGCCTTTTGTCTCCTCCTCAGTACGGAGAAAACAATCATGTTGTTCCTGAATACCTTTCTCTTCTGGAAGAGGTAACAGTGTGGCTGGATTTAAAATATTACATCGTTTGATGTGCACATGACTAGCCAAGAGCGTCAGCTCATATCCAGACAATCGAGCACTTGTAAGATGTTGTGTTTTCGTCCTATTTAGCAAGGTATCCACTGCATGTGGTACCATAACAATGAGAGTATTATCTAGTACCACTCCAGCAGACTGACGAATAGAAATCGCTGCTGCTGCTGTAGCTTTGAGACAACTAGGCAATGCCTTGGCTACTGGGTCTAACGTAGCTGAAAAATAGGCACATGGCCGCTGTTTGTCTCCAAATCGTTGTGTTAAGACTGACAACGCACAACCCTCTCTTTCATGGACATAGAGCGTGAAGGGCTTACTGTAATCTGGAGTACCCAACACAGGAGCAGAACACAGAGCAGTACGTAAATCAGTGTAGGAGAGTAGGGTCTGCTTTCTATGTTCACCCCCACTTTTTGCTTTTGCTTTACTGGTTTTCGACTTAGATGTGGCTGTGGGCCTGCTAATCAGACCCACAGCCCTGCTGTTCTCTCTCTAAATTAATACTATGTACTTTAGGTGCATAACCCATTTGGATAGGATCACCTTATTGGCCCCTGTACAGTGTACCCTAGGTACCCAGGGCATAGGTGTACCCTAGGCCTACCAGGGGCTGCAGCATGTATTGTGCCACCCCTGGCCTGGCCTTCCATTTTGACACAACTGGCTGATCACTCAGCTGGGGCAAGGTCGTGTAATCACCCCTTGCTTAGGTGTAGTATTCCTATACCTAACTTACATATAGACACATGTGTACCTATCAGTCACTCCTATGGCAGGCTTTGACAATCCTGGAGGCAGAGTGCTTGGTAACATGTGAGATGGTGCTCTAGCATGAGCTGAGCCTGTCTGCAGCTTTCGGAACCTTGTCCTTATAGCTGTTCTATGATATAGCCTACCATATACTCTTAAAGTGCCTTATAATCTTAGACGGTTATGGTAACTATGGTTTGGCTTTATCGAAACATGTCGTGTAAGGTGTCTAACACTGTGGAATAATACCCCATGCCATTTCTGGACATGAGAATATTATTCCCCCCTTCTAGAGGGAAAGACATGTTAAAATCATACTTCAACTGTTAGCCTCTGACCAAAGCCTCAGCATCACAAAATGGATGCTGCTGCCACGACACAAGTCTGACCTCCTGCAGCTGGGAGTGATCCCAGCCAGGGAGGCCTGGACAATAGGTTTCCTGCTTGGGGAGGTGCTAGCACCTCCCCAGACAGCCTTTAGTGTATTGGGGCAGGGTGGGCTGAAAGGAATGAGACATGCCTGGGGCACACAAGGTGTTCCTTGCATAGTCCAGTTCAAACCGGCGCTGGGGCACTCCAGCCCCAGCTCTGGCGCGAAACTGGACAAAGGGAAGTGGGTGTAACCACCCCCTCCCAGGTCCCACCCATAAGGCGTGACCTAGCAGGTATCCCAGCCCCCCAGATTAGTATAAGAGTGGGAGTTGGGCCTCAAGACTTTAGATTATCCTGAACCTGCAAAACTGAACAGAAACTCTGGACCTTCGACATTCGACGAAAGAAGAAGACTGAAGAATCTCCCTTGTAGCCAAGGAGTGGCTACCCTGTGCAAACAGGCACCATCAAGAGACTACCCTTTGCTTTGCCCACATTCTACGAGGAACCGACGGCAGAGCCTGACCAGAGCCTTGACTTCCAGACTTCTCCGACCCTGATCCACATCTACAGCAGAGCTGAGATCCGTGGAGGCGACGAGCGACGTGGGACCGGCTACCTGGAAAAAGTGGCTAGTAACTTAAAGCGCAGCTTCTGAGGTACCCTCGAAGTTGTGCACCGGGGATTGAGAAGCCCCAACCCCAAGCACCATCTGCACCGAAGATCAGCCCCCCACACTCCACGAGTCCTGCGTGGGGCCCTTCAGCATTTTCCTGCTTGCCGCGTCTGTTCGGTTGCTTGCCCGCTGGCTAGTGGCCTTTGTGACGACGCACCCTGAAATCTTCTGCACTGGTTTGGCTCCTCCAGACTGGCTCCCGCTTCTCTGCAAAGAAGAAGCACCCCAGACCTTCCTGGTCTGCACCAGAAGCAAGTCCTTCGTTCTTCGTGGGCTCCGCTTGCCAAGGCTTGGTGAGTCCTAGTCCAACTTCGACGCCGCCGACAGCAAGAGCCTTCGTGGGACAGCTCGCATCCTGGTCCTGGTCGTCCTCGACGCTTCCTGGTCCTCCTGGCTGCAGCGACAAGCTTCACCTTCACCTGCAATCTTCACGACATCGCCTGGTTCCTTCCTGGTTCCACGTGACCTTGACTCTGTCCCTTCTGCTTGCAGGTTTCTTCTCTTCTTGATCCCAGCCTTGGGATCCACCGGACACTCTTCACTGACTGCCTGTCAGCATCTTTCTTCAGGCATCCATAGGAGTCGACGACGAAAACGACGCATCTTCACCCCTATGCACCCGCAGCCTGTGGGCTAGGTAACTTGGGTACTCCGGTGCTCATCAGGATAGTGACTATCCTAGTGTCTAGTTTTCAAGTCTCAACTTCCTAGCTACTCCGGAAGTGTCCTAAATCTACCGTTTTCTAAACTGTACTATTGCTATTGACTTTTACGCATTACGCGTGAGTGTTTCCACTCTGCACACGAATCCCGTGGGCCTCCCACTTCCTAACTAACGCTAGTGTAGTGTAGCCCCAGCGATTCCCTAGGCCTAGGCCTATTCTATTTCCGTGACAGTGGTTCTTATACCACTTACTTAGTATATGGTTTGCGTGGCCCCTAGGGCCTAACTGTATTACTTACCTGTGTGACTTAATGTATGCTTAAATAAGACTGTGTTGTACTTACCTCTAATCTCATAAAGAGTGCTGAGGGTTTGACTAGAATAAATACACTTTATTTTATATATATATCTGTTGTGGTGTCCTTTCATTTGGTATTCAAGGGATTATATATGGTATCACAGCTGGCTTCACATGCCATTCAGAGTTTAGCCTAAGACTGCTCTTGTCCATGCTACCACTAGGATAGCTGGTCTATAAGGTTGACTTTACAACCAATCACCATAAGGGTATTTGATATAAGGTGTACACTAGAACTAGTGACATCATACATCAGGCCAACTTCTCACATTGGTGAGCAGCGGTTGGGATCTGAGCTTGCTGTTGTAATACCATTGTAATCTTGAGATACTAAATTGAAAGATCACACAGATATTGTCTAGGTACATATAACATAGATTATAATACTTAAGTCCTACTGGACTTTGTAGTTGTAGGTTGAAGGGAGTAACACACCCTGACTACAACTACTAGAGAGGTTTAGTAGATACAACTAGTGTAGGTAGGTGCACACACCACACCCTCACTAGATCATGTCTCTGAGAGGAGATCAAGTAGATGCTCTCTCAGGAGGATCAGGTCTGCAAAAGACCCCCTCTAGATATGATACCTTAACATTCCAGGAGATGAGACACTTGTGTACCTCCAGAGGAATAAAACAGGGTGCAAACCCTACCCTCCTTCAGTTAAGACAACTCCTAGAGGAGTATGACATTATTAGGGCATCTCAGGCAGGTACCCTAGGTACAGAGGAGGGTCTACCCACCACAGAGGAGTCAGAGGAGACTTCAGGTGAAGAGGTAGACAGCCAGGGCCAAGTAGGAAGACTTAGCCAGGCTAACCTAAGCTTACATGGGAGTTTGCATGGGGTCCCCCCTTACAGACCCCCAAGTAGGCTTACACAGAGAAGCAGGAGGGACAGATCCCCTTCAAGGGAATCCATCCACTCCCATGTCTCTAACATCTCTAATGCTTCCTCTCACAGGGGAATGACTTCCCCTGAGAGAAAGGAGCATGAAGCCAGAATGAGGGAAGCTAATCTGAGGATTCAGAGGGAAGAACTTGCCCTTGCCAAAGAGAAGCTTGCTCTGGCTAGAGAACAAAAGTTGAGTGGGTCAGAACCCACTGGTGGCAGCAATATCCCTAAGGATAGAGACAGGCACTATGATAATAGAAACCTGAGCAAGATTGTCCCTCCCTACAAGTGTGGGGATGACATCCACAAATGGATAACTGCTTTGGAGAGAGCTTGCAAAGTACAGCAGGTACCCCAAAGTCAGTGGGCAGCTATATTGTGGCTCTCCTTCTCTGAGAAAGGCAGAGACAAGCTCCTCACAGTTAGTGATGAGGATGCAGATAATTACACTGCCCTGAAGAGTGCTCTGATTGATGGGTTTGGCCTAACCACTGAACAATACAGGTTGTTGTTCAGGGATACCCAGAAGACACAGACTCAGGACTGGACTGACTTTGTAGACTGTGCCACTAAGGCTCTGGAAGGCTGGCTAATGGGAAGTAAGGTTAAGGACTATACAGGATTGTATAATTTGATCATGAGAGAGCAAATACTTAACAACTGTCAAAACCAGCTATTGCATCAACACCTGATTGATTCTGATCTGACTTCTCCCCAAGAATTGGGAAAGAAGGCAGATAGATGGGTCAGGACTAGAGTTAAGCAGAAAAACCAGAACCAGGGCGGTGATCAGAAAAAGGCAGACCAGAAGGGTAATGAGCAGAAACAAAAAGACCAGAAGTCTTCACCAGGCCCCCAAAAGGCTCAGGGGGAGGGTGGTCCCAAAAAGGATAAAAAGAAAGATGGCCAAAAGAAACCATGGTGCAACTATTGTAAGTCCAACTCACATTGGTTTAGTGAGTGCACCAAAAAGGATAAGCCCCCAGCCACCATTGCCCCTAAGGCAACTGTACCCCCTAGTTCAGCTGTAAGTGGTGGTTCCCAGCAAAAGGGTGTAGTAGGGTTAACCCTGGGAACTGAGGAGGATTCTGGCCTAGTCAGAGTACCTACTCAGGCTGTTCTGATCTGTGATGGGGACTTAGCTTTGTCCTCTACTGTAGGCCCCAGTAACCTGGGCAAGTACAGACAGACACCTTTTATCAACCAAAGAATGGCTCAGGCCTACAGGGACACTGGAGCTAGTGTCACAATGGTGACACCTGCTTTTGTGGACCCTGGACAGATCATACTAGGTGAGAATTACCTAGTGACCAACGCTAGCAATGCCACTACCTCCCATAGTGTGGCTATTGTTAACTTCTCCTGGGGAGGGGTAACTGGCCTCAAGAAAGTTGTTGTTAGTTCAGACCTTCCTGTAGAGTGTTTACTGGGCAATGATCTTGAAACTTCAGTTTGGTCTGAAGTGGAGTATAGGACCCATGCAGAAATGCTGGGGATAGATGCACATGTCCTTGCTGTGACCAGGTCACAGGCCAAAAAGTGCACCACTGAACAAGTGCTGGATCCTGAAACTATGGACCAGTCACAACCCAAGAGAAAGAGCAGTAGGGTTAAGGCTGTGCCTTCCCCCCTGCCTCAGGTGGTGGATCAGCCCTCCCAGGAGGATGATTCTGAGAGCCCTGAAGGAACTGTCCTAGAAGAACTTGAACCTGATCAGGTTGAGTTTCTTGGGACAGGGGGACCTTCAAGGGCAGATCTGAGGCAGGCTCAACTAGACTGCCCCTCTCTTGAACCCCTCAGACAGCTGGCTGCTGCTGAGGCTGCAGGGAATGCTCAAGGTACCCATAGAGTGTATTGGGATGAAGGGCTACTGTATTCAGAGGCTAGAGACCCCAAGCCTGGTGCATCCAGGAGGTTGGTCATGCCACTGAA